>NW_024508100.1:15252024-16560331 GCF_017590135.1 Pyrgilauda ruficollis | reverse complement strand
AAAACCAACAAAAAAAAAAAAAAAAAAAACCACAAAAAAAAACCAAAAAAAACCACCCAAAAAAAAACCCAAAAAAAAAACCCCACAAAAAAACCTCACAAAAAACCCCAAACAAACAAACAAACAACAAAATTATCCAGTCTGTCCTGGCATTAGCACGTCTCGAAAGTAACACCTCAGTGAAAACACCTGGCCTTCCTTCCGCTGGTCTTTGGCTATCCCAGTAGAGAATAATATAAAACTATGCAAGCTCAGTCAAAGAGAAGCTTTTACCAAGCTGGTTAAATTCAGTGTATTTTTGGAAAGAAGGTACATTGCAGGACATTTTCCTGATAGTCAGTTATGTACTAAATAGAATTTCCTATTAGCAGAAATAAAATTAATGGTTTCGTTTTCAAGTCAGTATTTTAATTATGTTTGCATTAAATAGGGCTAGAAAGTGTTTAAACAGCCTCTGTTAAAAGTTCTTTTAAGTAATAGTTTTGATCCAGGTGGCTGTTGACTGGAGTAAGATAAAAATGCCAAATATAAGAACAAAGTTTATTTTTAAATAAATTTCACAGCTTGGTGAAGAGAGTTTACACTTGTGTGAACTTCGTGGTAGTTGAATTAGTTGCTAGCAGTTTGTAGGTGGGGGAAAGAAATGTGCAAAATTTTTCTTTTCTGCATTTCTATACTTTTGCTAAACTGACACCTCAGTGGGGACTGAATGTCTTTGTCTCATTTAAAAACAAAAGCTTAACTCTGAGAGACAGCTTCTGGCTCCATTGAGATCAGAGGTTTGGGAGTCAGGAGCTCAGTATGTGCCCACAAACCTTAGACTGCTGATAGGAAAACGTGCCTCAGATTCTTTAATCTTCTGTGAAGAAATTATTTATTCTTAGGATATCTGTACCAATAACCAACTACTTGCAAATAAAGTGATGCTGGAATTCTCTTGTATTTAGGATTTCTTTCAGTGTAGATGAACTGAATAGAGGGTATGAGGAAGAAAATAACTGATTTTACAAAATTTATCTTTCATTTGATAGACACTGGTGGCCGTAGGTCATGTATGTCTTGGGATAGGTAGCATGGCCCCACTTTTTTATTTTCTTTACCTTTTTATTGTTTGGTCAGACATTTGGAATATGATTAATTTTCTGTAACATTTTATTCCTTAATGTAAATGATGACACCAAAATGGAATAAAAATACTTATTTTGTTAAAAATGTATAGATTTTAATGCAAGAAGGTAATATATTTAATAGCCTGGATTTCTGGGGAAAAAACCAAAACCAAACAAAACAAAAAACCCAATAAAAAAAAAAAAAAAACAGAACAGGATTTTATCCATAATCTTGGGTAGCAAGTTTCTAACTTCTGTTTGAGCTTTATATGTCTTTCAGAATTATATTCAGACTTAATTTGAAAGCTTTTGAGTGATGGAAAATAGAGCATATCACTTACTAGAAGGTTTCTCATGGATAATTATCTTTACTATAAAAAACCATGCCTTATTTATGCTGAAAATTTATCCAATTTCAGCTGCAGCCACTGGATATTGTTATGCCTTTGTTTAGTAGATTAAAAACCCTTGCCTTTGAAAAGTTAAGTAAATAGAGCTTTTTGAATCTCAGACTGCAGACTTTGAGACAGCCTTATGAGGTTTGTCTGAACATTTTCCAGTGTTTTTGAAAACTTTTTGGAGGGCTAGGCAGTCTAATAATCTTTCCTGTGTTGCATTCAGAAGAAATATTATCTTCATATTTCTCATATACATGCATACTGAAAAATATGTCTTCTGATGGGATTTATTTGGATTTCTGTTAATTTTCATGTAGCTAATGTTTAGACTGGGTTTGAGTGTTAAGATGCAGTGTTTCAACAACAGTTTGAATTTGAATTACAATGAACCAAGGTACTAATAAGAAAGTCGAAGTTAACTTGGGCAACCTAAGCAAATTCTGGTTAATTAAATCTCTGCAAACCTATTAGTTCTAGTTTTCTTCTCATCTAGGTCAGGGTCATCATAGTTTCTAAGAGCAGAGAGCTGTGGATTTTACCACATGAAATGTATATTTTTTTGTTCTAGTGCAGACAGATGTTCTAGAATTTATTTCAATCAGTAATGGCACAGTAATTATATACATTTCCTTATATACATTAGCTGCACCAGTCTGCAGGGTGAAGGAGTGGGCAGGAGGTGGGAAATAGTCTTCCAGTAGTTCATTTGGTCACTCAGATAAAGGTAGAAGAACCTATTTGCAGAGGGAAAATAACATTTTCCCTGCCCTGAATGTTACCAACATGGGAAAATCTCTCTCCTTTGCAATATAACACTGAGCAAAACAGATGGTTGTCTCTGTCTGCTTCCTGGTTCTCGTTTGAATCCTCAACAGCCAGCAGAATAGGCGGCTTGCTGGGCCAGTGGCTGAATCTTCTAGGTCAGCCAAATGAGGTGTGTTCTCATCCTTAGCTATTTTCTGGTTTGGTTTTTGTTTGTTTGATTGTTTGGTTTTGGTGGGTTTTTGTTTTGTTTTTGATTTGTTGTTTTGTTTTTGTTTTTTTTTTCAATTATTATTTGCTTGTAATCAAGTAATTTTCTTCACCTACTTTCAATGATTTATATTTCTTTAATATGATGCCTCCATGCCAGCAGAATAACTTATAAACACGTTACAGCCAAGTGCAAAGAGAAGTGAATTGAAGCTGCAGTGCATACTTTTGGGAACTGGGAAATAGCATAGAAGAGACAGATGCAGGCAGATGGCCAGCCAGTTTGCTGTCCAGGAGAGTGCTGCACAATTCCAGCTGGGAGTTTCTGCTTCGAGCAGATAGGACCCAGCACATGGAGTATGAGGTCTCTCTGAATGTTCATTTTCATTTAAAAGAATACCCTTCAGCTGGGGGTTGCATGGATTTGAATAGCCTTTTTACAATTTCTTTGCTGGGTGGAAAAGGGTTAGCAATTACAAAACCGAATGTGACTTCTTGAATGTGATATTTTGTCAATGGAATTTTAGCAAAGCTATTGCTGCTTTTACTTTTGAGAAAGAAAATGAAAAAAAAAATGATGTGCTGTGTTTTCTGCAAGCAATCTGATGTTGATTAACCCATTTCTCCTGATTATGTTTTTCCCTCTTTAATTTAATATAGAAATGCATGGGCAGAGGGGGTTGCATTTCCAAACAATGTATATGGCTTTTAACAAAAACTGCAGCCAAATCACAAGTTTTTTTAAAGAGAGCTACTGAATTTACCAGGTCTGTGGTTTAAACTGTCTTTATAGATGGGAAATGTTTAATTAATCTAGCGTTTGTATTTTAGAACACTCCCTTTTCACTTGCCATTACGAATATTTTTTTCCACGAGTTCACAGGGTTTCTTACCAAATCATAAGAAAATCTATAACATTGTCCCTCAAACAGTTCTTGTTCCACCTCTCTGTTGCTTTTAATATAAACAAAGATTGGTCAACCAAATACAGGTAAAACAGGATGACTTCACCGGAGTATGGCCACAGATTGCTATATATTTGGCAAAAGATACAACTGTATGTGAAGAAGCGAGTGAAAACTATATTTGCATTTCTCAAATAATATCTCACTCTAACAAATTATTGGCAAAAATGCTCATTGCCTCTTTGGAGGTAATCCATCAGCAAAACCATGGGTAGCACACACCAGAGGCAATGCAGAGAGTTAGACTGCAGTCAGTACTCCTGCTCTTTGGAGACTGGACATTTCTAACAGTGGTAAGCAGGATGGCTTGTGTTGCACCTGTGACAGAAGTGTGTGCAGAGCACAGAGACTCATCTACAGTGTATTTAGCAAGCCAGCCTTTCAGCTGCTCTGCAGACTGGAAACAATCTTCAGATCATATTCTTTCACTTGCTGGAAACATAAATCAGATTGCTATAGAGAACCCAGCCTGCTTCGTTCAGTGAAGTACACTAATGAATCAGTGATTGAAGAGCTATATAACATACTTCTTTCCTTGTTTTGAAGTGTGATGTGATGCAGCTATGAGCCATTTTATTGGTAGAAATCTGAAATTGGTTGAATTACAAACAAAAAATAATGTGCAAAGTGACCATACAGAAAGTTGCTCATTTTTTCAATAAATTTAAAAAATAGGAATAATTCTATTTTTATTCAGAATCTAAAAGATGGCAGGTGGCTTTCAGGTAATTTACTACCTGTTCTTTCTCCAGGAACATCTGTTAAAATCATAGCCACATTCAGTGCAATACTTACCCTGAAAGCAATTAGAATTTCTGGCTTTAATGTGTGGCTTGCTAAATTCTATTTTGTTATTCAGGCTCATGCTGCAGTTCTCTATGGTTTTAAGTTCTGGAAGCAGTATTTCTTTGTGCTAGGCAGTGCATTTATTATGCTGGACTTCTGTTCACTCAACACTTCTACAGTTTTAGAGACCAAAGCATAAAAGAAAAAAATCAGCTCACTACTGAAATTGGAATGTTATGTGAGAAATCAGGATTCCTTGACTGGCTCATCCTCTTGTTTCAGAAAGAATTTGAATGGAGGAAATCATTAATCTTTTAACTACACAGTCAAGGTGGCAATGTGGGTATTGCAAAAAGAGAGAAAGAAAAACTTTTTGTGGGAACTAAAGTGTGATGATTCCCAGCAGCCCAAGAGATGGTCACAGACTGATCTGTAGACAAGTAAATGACAATGGAGGTTCTGGGGCACATGTTGGTGGTGCTGTGTAAGATGCTGGAACAGCACTGTGTGAACATAAAAGTAGACTGTGTATGATCTGGGGAATATTTAGGGGTTTGACATTTCCTCCTCACATGATAGAACATGATTTCCTTATGACAGCTGGAGATCAATAGGAAACAGGAATCGAAGGCACATTTGGACTCAACAGTTCCCTATGGGGAACATTTGGTCTCAGAGGTATGTGCAAGCACGAATTATGAGGACCATAACTTTTTATTTTCTGATGTCAGTGATGATATATCAGGAGTCAGCTAACAGCTGAATTAATTTCTGTGTATTTGACTATCAGTTCGTGGCCCACATTATTAAAAAGCAGATGGCAAATGTCCAATGAGCCATGGGTTGATATGGTCTTCTCTGCTTTATTTTTTTCATGATACAGTATTGTGTTTTGTGTAGAATGCATATTGGGACTGGTTAATGTCAAAGCAGCTGTGTTTTTGTACTTTCAATTTGAGAGAGAGGAAACCTCCCAGAGCCACGATCACCAAGAGGTAATGCTCATTTTGTTTGAAAAAAGAACAAATATATACACCTGAATTTCAGAAAGATAGCTGACCCTGCAGTATGTGAAGGACCTTCTGGACCTTGTTAGGAAACCCAGCAGCATTCACTGCAAAAGGTTGCCCAGTGTTGTCATGAACTATTGGTTTACTTGGTATGAGAGTACTAGTGGGAAAAGCTCTGAAAGATTGAGCCTAAGATGGTGGGCTTATTGATACATGTCTTCACATTTAGAAGTTCAGAGTATTGTTGGTATTAGTTGTTTCACAAAGAAGGAAGTCCATTCACAGACATTTTTACAGTATTTTTGGGGTTATTAGGAGTTAAGCTGGCTCAGTTTTCAGTAGAAGATATATCGGAACCAAAAGGGTAGACATCCCTTTGCTATCAGCTTACAGAGAGCTGTCTCAGTCAACTAAAATTAATGGCATATATAAAAACTAATGATTGAAGTAACCTAAACTCTATTCAGGTTCAAGCACTTCTTAAGTACTAATGTCTCAAGACAAAGGATCTCTAATATTTTTTTTAATGCTCCACATATTTCTATTAATGCAATTAATGATTTTTAGTTGTGAGAAATTAATACATCACTGGTTTTTGGCACAGTTGTTCCAAAGAGATTAGTTTTGTTTGCTGAATCAAGAAGTGCCAATGGGTTGATGAAGATTGAAGTTTTGTGAGTTCTTCCCAAGTGAGAGTATTTTAATAATTGTTAAAACATCCTACACCGAGTCTTTTCTTGTATTAGTGACTCAGTCCAAAGGTGACAAGCTTGATCTGAAACGATGCAGCTGCATGGTAGGAAAATGCATTATATTTTAGTGTCTCTGGGAAAACACAGATTAGCTCCCAGAAGAAATGCGCATGTGAAATAGTGGGGTGGTACTGGCACAGTACTGTGCAAAGTCATGCTCAAGAATCAGACAATGTAGACCAGCCATTTAAGTAGAGTAGCTGAAGATCCATTGATCTTTACTACTAGTTCTGAAAGGAAAGTAAGGTGTAAAAATGCTGATAGCCTTATTTTTGAAATCAGTGACAAAATTTTTCTGTTAATTTGATATTCTAGACATGTCAAATACATGCATAAAATTTTGTGCTATACTTTCTTCAGAGAATAAGCCCTTCCCTCTCTTTCAGTAGAACATAAAAGGAGGCCCTATTTTTTTTGTTAGAAATATTTTCAGCATGATACAGTAATCTGAACACAAAAAAGATAGGCATCAATTTTAAAGCATGCTTATAGATTTATTGTGTTAGGGTCTGCATAAATAAATAACAGAAATCCTCTATCTTTGAACTACAAGTTTCAAATGACTGCAGAAAATCACATTTATTTCTGATAGTATGTAAGTGTATAAATTATTTAATATATAAATAAACCAGTTATTATGTCCAATAAAATATTAAAAGTACATTGCCAATACTTCTTTTGCATGCTGTGACAAGAAATGACGTTGTGACTTTAGCCTTTCAGCTGAAGAAATGAGCAAGTCCTTGGTGTTTTTGCTCTAATTCTCATTCAAGGGAGACCATTAATGATTTTCTTTTATCTTTTTTTTTTTTTTTCCTTACTCTCCCTCTCCCAATAATTTGATTAATCATTTAAGTTACATGTTTCTACTTGGCAGCCTCTGGATTCAAAGGTTCTAACTCAGCAATATGTCAAAAGGAGTGACACTGCAAAGGCTGGACTAAGCTTTGACATGACACTAAATGAGGAACTTTATCTCTTGAGACATCTGGGTGGATTGGATTAAATGAACTTTAAGAGGAACTTTAGAGCTATGAGCATAACCCACACAATCCATAAATATTGAATATATCTGCAAATGTGCACTGTCTAGCAATACTAGTGGTTTCAATTTTATATTAATTCTCTTTAAGAACTGCCCCATGTCCTTATAAACATGCACAAATTAAATGAAACAGCAAAGAAGTGAAATAGAAAGGCTTTCACAAAGTGTGGGGAAATTCTAAAGGTAGCTTCAAGTTATGCATTCTGCAAAGTCCACCAGGGATTTTGAAAATTAGTCCTACCAAAATTTGTAAGACTTTTTATGTGGATAATTACTCTTGTACAGAGAGGGTAGAAGTTTCAGTTGAAGGTGTGGTCTTAAAAATTCCGTGCAGAATTCCCTGCGCAGATCATCCATACTTGGCTTAATGTGTGGTTGGAGAAGTGAACAGGAAGGAAGACTTTGGTTTTCTCTTCTGGTCTTTCTGTGCTTTGTACACAGTATGGATCTGAAACACTTTGGCTTGGGGATCTACTGAAAATCTCTGTGATAGATCTGCATTTGACTTTGCTCTCTGAAATAGTGCATTATTTTACTTCTTCTTGTCAAACATTTCCTTTTTTCTTTGTAAGTCAGACTTTTTGGTGCAAGGGTGAGGCAGACTCTTCTGTGACATGCTGGAAGCAAATATGAATGTTGTGTAGGTGTGAACTGTGTAAACAGTACAAATTGTGAAGAGGTGTGAGTGTAGGTGTGTAGGGATTTGTCTACAGCTCCCTTTTGTTAATAAACTTGCAACTTCTATAGCTTAGCATTAAGATAAAATTTTGCAATTTTTTTGTGTGACAGTATTTGGATGTTCCACATGAGGAATGAACTCCACATGAGTTTACCTCACCTAACTTCAGTAACATAAATACCAGGCCTGAGTTTAAGATACCGGTCTGAGCTCTCCTTATAACTAAGGAATGACAAGAATGGACTATTTTCCCATTTATTTTAAATATATTTTTAATGTGTGTGGGTGTGTATAGGCTGCTGTAGATACTTAGCTGTGTTCCTACTGCAGAATAAGACTTGATGACTGGCTTAGGCTACAGACTTGCTTATAAAATGAATTAAGATGGATCCATTTTAGGTGCAAAGCAAAATTCACTAATTAACAGTTACTTCCTTAATGTTAAGGTAATGTTTCTTCCACATTCATAGAGATCAAAAGGTAGAACATTCAGATATGAAAATTTATAGACCCTGTGCAGAGATTAAATTTTTTTGTGTAGGAAACTGGAGACATTGAAAGAGACCCAGAAAACTGACACTGTGGGCTGCATAATTTTTTGAGTCATGCCTCAGCAAAGGCATGCCACAGTCAAGAGCGCATATGTTAAACGTTGCTGTTGCTATTACACATAATTCACTGACTAGATTTTTAAAAAGAGAAATACCAGTGTTTTCCCTTTTCTACAACAGTGTATTACAATACATCATAGAAGGTAAAGTACCACACAGTACCACTTTCGGATGCATCAGACTGAGTTCGGACATCAATAGTTATTAATGACTTTTGTTTTCAGATTGCTGATGAATTTTTGATCTTTCACATATCTTGGACATTTTGCTAATCTTATACAAAATCATTATCCATGATAAATATTATTTTGGCAGGAGGTATATTGCACTGTATTTTGTGAAGCTAAAAGCATGCAATTGCATTGCTGAGAAAGTAGAATATTTCCAGGGTCTAGGTTATATGCAAATAATTTGTAAAGTTAAATTTGCAGGTAAAATTGTCAAATGGTTTTTAGAATAATCAATTTATTACTATCCCAGGCAGGCTATTTTTGTAGCATCTTACATGTTATTTCCAGTTGATACATCTGATATCTATGCTGTGATTTTAACAGCAAAAGCTGTCACTGAGTTTTGTTAAATTAAAATATTTGAAAGGCAAAGAAAAAAGAAACAGTCTTTCAGCAAATTATTTCTTTATGACTAAGAACATTTTAGAGACAGATGAGTATTGTCACTAACAGAACATTTTTTTTATGATCTTCATTTCATTGGATATTTATGTAGATGAGAACTTGATGACTGACAAATGGAATTGTAACCTTCTTCCTGAGACACATAGTCAGTTGAACTTTCTTCAGGAAGAAGAAATGCACGTTTCCTTTCAAATAAAATAATAAGTCTGTGTTTATTTTGGAGTTGTAAACTGCACTGTAAACCTTTTTAGGGGTAGGTGATGGTGTTAGTGGGATTGCTTAATGAAAAGGATATTGTTTAATATGTGTAAGAGTAGTGTATTCCAATATTCAACATTTTTGTTCATTTTCTGATTGAGGAAAGTAATTCTTGTGAGATTCCAAAATGTTTTGAAGGTCTGCTTGACTTATGAGTGTAAATTGTGATATTTTGGAGGATCCAATTCTCTTGCCATTTTTACCCAATTACTTCTGTTTGCATGGACACCTCTTCCTTTCTCTACTGAAAAAACCACCATGAAATTGTTTTTTCCAAAGTAATTGAAAGGTCAACAATCAATATTTTATTACAAATATAATAAACTGTCAGTAACTCATGCCAGCTCAGGCATCTGCCACGAAGAGCAGTAGCTTCTGCCGTATAGCAGGAGCAGTATCTGCTTAGCTCTGTTGGTTTCATTCTGTACCAGCCTTTGAGGCATCTTTCTTATTGCCATAAAGGTTTTAAAATTTGTTTTCATATAGCCTAGTCTTTCTCTTGGGGGAGTCTAAAGCAGCCTTCAATGACATCCAATTATAGACAGATCATATAAAGGAAGTATTCATCTAAATATAACCTGATCTTGCTCTTGGGTAGTCTAAGGCAATCCTCACCCACATCCAATTATAGATGTATCATATGAAGAAAGTACTCATTTAAATATAGCTGACAGGTCCATAGATGACAAGAAAATGGTCATCTAATCTTACTCCTGAGATAGCATAGGCCATAGGATTTCATCACTGACCCTCTAGTCTGCAGAAAAAATGCCTTCTAGGAAGCAATCCAGACTTGATTTATAGGAATCAAAAATCTGTTGCTCCCTTCAGGCATGTTGGAAAACAGTTTAATTTTCTCTGTAATTTGCCTGTACGATATTTTAATTTGCTCACATTTATCAACTTTATATGAAACATATGCCTTCTGGGATAATATTTCTGGTGGATTTTTTTATAAGTAAGACATTACAATTGAAACAAAATTATTGTATGCTGTGATGGTTTCTTAAAATAGGCTGCAATATGCCCTGCATGGTAAACAGCAGAATGTTTTCTTTGTATCCTAGCTTCCTAGATGTGCAAAGCATACACAATTTCATAGTCTGATTAACTCATAGGGTGCTGGCGGAAGGATGTTAGTAACAGCCCCTTTTTCAACTTCTCTAAAATTTATATTTGCTTTGTAGAAAATCTCTGATCTGTTTCTTAGGTTTGTGGAAAATAAATTATCATTGTTTGCTAGAAGGTCCAAAGACTGAGAGAAGCCAGTATTAAAGAGCAGGACAGCACAGGACATTACAGAAATTCAGGTTCTGGCCCTACAGGACCGATGACAGTCCTGTACATATTTGATCATTCAGATTTGTTGCATTAGCTTTATTTTTCTGTTTAAGACTGTAATTGCAGACTTAGGCTAGAGTGATTACATGTATTTGTTAAGATGGCGGTGAACATGAGAAATGCTAATTTTTTACAGGCTGTGCTTTGCTCAACTTAATGTTTGGAAAATATGAAGGGGTTTTTTGGTTCATTTGTTTTTGTTTCTGTCATAGAAATGGAAAAGCAAATATTTTGGACACTGTAGGCTTAGTAGCAGTAGAATATCAAGAAAGAATCTATTACCTGTGGAAAGCTTAGGGAAGTTGGCTTTGTTTTCTCTCCATATAAAATTTCAGTATGTAATTTAGAATTATTAAGGTGTTTTCAATTTGCTTCTTAAAACAGTGATAACCTGATATAGGAAAGGATAGGAGAGGTCTCATGAGTTTCAAACTATTATGAAACTGAATTGGGAGCAATTTTAAACTCCCTTGGTAATCTTTCATAGAGCCATAAGTATATCTTAAAGGATGCTTTCTATAATAAATCTCATAACATAGGTCTTATGCCTGTCTTAATATTATAACATCTGTGAGCAAAATATATGTGAGCTTGTAAAGGGATTCACATAAGAGACTGTCTTCAGGAATGAAGTCTGTAGTATGCAAATCCAATGCTTATAGCTGCAGTATTTGGTGCAACGATTATGGGAAATCAAGACTGAACAAACCAAAAATTGTCCTGATGCTCATACCATTGGTTGGCATAGTACTCAAGGGAGGTTTAATGCATGACATTAGAAGCTATTAAAAAAACCAAATAATTTTTATTCTTATTAAATCTTTAATTCACTAGTCATGAAGTTGTTTTACCCTCAGACTTACTTTCTCCAACTATAGAACTTCTAGTTTAAGGATTAGGTAGGCAATTTTTTTTTTAAGTAACATTTTGAAAGTATAAAAAGCAAAATACAAAGATATCTTGAAAAAAAAGTTAAGCATATTAAAATCACCAATCACTTTTATTACATTGCTTTATATATAGGGGTTGTAGATAATGTAAGTACTGCTACTTCAAAATGTTTTTTTTTTTCCTGTTTTGTTAAAGTGCCTCAAACTCCATTCTTTCAGCTCAATAATATATCTTCATAAATTATGAAGTTGCTGCTATGTATTTACGCTACTTTAAAAAAAGTTAAAATTTGGACACAAGTGAAATGAAGCTATTATTGTTAAATAGCCATCAATACTTGCCCTATCATTGTTTGTTTTTCTAGGTGTTCAGAACCATTCAGACACTGCCATAATGCAGGGTGCCACCCTAGAAACAGCTGCCTGGTTAGAACAGTGTCTTAAGAGTACAGAAACATAAGTGCTTTATAGTATATTTTGCTTTTTCCTTCACGATTTTAGTTGAGTAACTTTTCTGCCCCTTCAGTATTGAGCTAGATGACAAATTAAATTAACTATTCAAACAGTCATCATTGCACCTGAAACTTGTATTACCTGGAAAAGAGTAGCTATTAGTGGTCGGTTTTAAATGTTATAGTTAAGGCAGCATGTTTCAAACAAAGTCCAGAATTTCTTAGAACTATATGCTCCAAGGTAATGAAGGGCATAAGTTTTAAAGTAAAAGCTTGAGATTTAGTGAAAGGTACCAGGATGCACAGGTCTGAGCAACTGTGTTCTTACACTGACTGATTTATGGTGGCAGTGAGCATGGATAATAAAGTAGGGTACTTTTAAATTTAAATTCAAATAGTAAGTAATGATACACAGTACTTGTCACAAACAAAAATAAAAATCAACAAGCAACAAAAGCTGATCATGTCATCAGCCAGCAAGTAAGAGACTGTGAGTTTGGGCAAGCTTATCAGGTTGATATTTGGGTGGGGAAGCCAGAGGGTGCAGCACCTGTGAGATGAGCACACTACAGCATCCCTCTGTTTGCTGGTGAGCCCCAAGCTAGACCGGCCAGTGAGGATAAAAGGGCCTGGGAACTGTTCAGGAGTGTTGGACAGAGAGCAGAGTCATGCTGGTATTTGAGGGATCCACTAAAGTGCACGTGAGTGTGAGCTGGGAGTGCTGGGTGTGTGCTGCCAGTACTGAGCTTCAGTACTGGCTGAGGAGGGGAGGGCGCTGGATCCTGTGCCTGTGCTGATGTCCTGTGTGAAGGTGATGCTCAAGGCAGCCTCTTGGCTTTGGCAGCTTGTGTCTCTGGCTGTGCTGGTGGCCTCTGTGTGTCTGAGCCTGGAATACACACTCAGCATCACTACTGTTGGACTTGCAAAGGAGAAAGGAGCAGCTGCATCTGTTGACCAGGGATGGAAGTCCATGGCTTTCTGGGCTGGACTCCAGAGGCTGGTGGGAAAAGTGCCTTATATAAATAACAACTCAAAGCTGCTGGAGGCAATGGCCATTTCCCAAATCCCTTAACAAAATGTAATCAGAATACTTATAACTAGCTCCCAAGTTTTCCTCAAACTTTTTTCCTTCAGAAAAAGCAATTAAATTGATGAAAAAGCACATTAATCCCCAAAGGTGCTAATCATTATGTTTTTGTAATATCATACAGCCATAAATATAATCTCTAAAGAGCTGTTAAAAAGGAAGTGGTTTTGATAAAAACAAAAATAGTAACTACAGAACACACCAGAAGAATCCCAGAAAACTTAATATTGTTGTGAATAAAAATCACGGTCAAGTTTACCTGCAGCAAAGAGAATTAATATTAATTAAAGATAAAACTTAATTCTATTTATCAGGGCGTTAGCTTTCCTATCATGATCCCTGGCTGCAAGGGCTACAGACAACTTCTCTGTATTCCATAGAGGTGGGGTTGGAATTAGATGATCTCTGAGATCTCTTCCAATCTAAACCATTCTGTTATTCTGTGACTCCTCCCAGGCTACCTATCCTTCATTCCACACTCTCTAGGTTTCCTCTCTGTGTTTCATTTGGTATAGTAGCTGCTTGTTCAATACCTGAAATAATCTTGTGATGCTTTTCTCTTATAAAGATACCATAATCTGCTAAATAATTGCCAGCTCCTATTCTACGTATACAGTAAAAAGATGGGGGTGCTTTATCCAAATGTAAAATTGCACAACTGGTGTACTAGCTATGCAAAGCTCAGGGTTCACATCATGTTCCATTGAAGACTGGAAGACTGCAGGTATTCTATTTTTCCTTCTTCACACTGGGCAAAGAAATTATATCATGGGAATCTACTTTAGTAAATAATCAGTAATAATTTTCAAACATTATTTTATTTATGCTGCATAGATTACATGCTTATTTGCTATTCAGTCTACTTGGCTCTGTGCCAAATAAAAAGCAAAATTCTTTGGTAAGAGAAGTTAGTTCACATTATACTAGCTATTAGTCATGATTTTAGGAAGCTACTATGAAAGATACAAGAAACTTTATATTACAGAAATTGATAATATTTATTTTCACGAGTTTTCATTTTTGACATACCTTGCTCTAGCTTTCACAATTGCCAGTAGCATTCTTTTAATATAATAAAAATCACAGAATTGCTTTTCTTTGGTGCACTTACTACCTTATACAATTGTGTAGTCAGGTGTTTTCTGTGGATATCACTGTTCCCATAAGCCTTGAATAAGTGAATCTCAGAACAGCTGATGTTGGAAAGGACCTGGATCCTCTGCTCAAGCTGGGCCACTCAGAGCTGGTATCCAGGATCATGTCCATCCTGTGTCACTTGCTCTGGGTGACCCTGCCTTGATGGGAGCTTTGGACTGCATGATCTCCAGAGGTCCCTTCCAACCCTAACTATTGTGTTATTCTGTGACTCTGTGGTTTGTAAATCTTAAATTTGGTTACAAATAGCTTGCTAGCCATTACCTTCATAATGGCCACTGTGTTACAAACTTTTAGCAGGTACACCTCTGATCAAAACCTGCTTAGAGAATGTAACTATTTTCATGGAGAGAGAAGATTTGGCAAACATTAATATTTAAGTTCTTTTTTCTAAACCATTCTAAGCTCATTTAGATACCCAGGTGTGAAGAAGTCAAGTAGTCCCTAAAATCCAGTATTCCAGCTATGAACTGACTGAAGTGAAAAGCTTGATGGTTGCATGTAAGAATATCTGAAGTATTTAGAAATGCAAATATCTAGGGTAAAACAGTCCCATTAAGGCCCTCTCCTGAGTTACAGGAGCTAAAAGTTGTGTTGTCCTCTTATTCTTCTCCTTCCTAAGATTTTAAAAAAAGGAAAAGGTCCTGGTCTCCATCTGAGATTTTTTCATCTCCTTAGTCATCATGGTTATCTTACTTTGCCCTATATCTGGTACTTTTTCCACAGAGACTGACAATTTTCGATCAGCTAGTGAAATGAAGCAGAGTTTTAGTTGCATCTTCATACCTCAGCAAAAAGGAAACAATAATTATGGAAGCTATCTACCATACAAGGTCATTTTTTACTGATGCTTCTATTTAGAATAATCAGCTCTACCTCTATATAATAAAATGAGGGCTAGTGAGCATCCAGAAATGAAGCACAACTGTCATGTAAATGGTTTAGGACCTCATCCTACATAAGTGTCATAAAAATTTATTGTTCATTGAAGTTAATAGGTACTGAGGTCATGCAGTGACACTTTAAAGCATGAGGGCCTTATTACAAATTAATCTTTATTTTTGTTTTAACTTTAATATTACAGCACTTCAAAAAAGCCCTAGTAACCATAACTATTACAATTTGCCACATATCAACAATTTTATTTCTGTAAGCATTTTAGCAGCTTTGGTTTTTCAGTGATTGAGCACATTTGATTTAATGCTCACTTCACATTCACCTGTGTAGTGAGAATAAGAAATAGTTTTCATCTGATACCCTAGATGTACAACTCTCAAATTCTTTGCTGGAATTTCAGTAGTGACAATTATTGCTAAAATATTCAAAAGGATGATGAAACACTTAGAAAGAGAATTTGAGAAAGTCAAGCAAAAAGACCAAAATCTGGTAACACTTACTATCAGTAGTGATATTGGTTGATTTCATTAAAATCAAACTTTTCATTAATATACAAGAGTAACTTACAACTGTAGCTATATGGAATACTCTTTCACTAATGAAAATGTGTTTGAAACAAATTTGTTTAAATTTAAAAGAAGCTAATTTTAAAAAGTCAAAATAGACTCAGAGGAAAAAACCAAACATGCACATTAGAATTAAGGACCAAAGAAAATTAAAGAACAAGGACAAAATATTTGCAAATGCTACAGAAGCTGTTTACAGACATGTTATAAAACAGCTTTGAATAAATTATAGATAGAAATGTAATCAATGTTTAAAGTAGTTTTTTATGTATATGTGTATGTTTACAGTATAGTGTATTTAGTATACATAAACATAATCTAGATTTAGTAAATATTTTATAGCATAGATAGCATAGATATTATGTATCTACTCTGAAATATGATGAAAGTAAAAATAAGAGTGAACAAATATTAGTATTTTGGACCATAGTGAAAAACTATTAGCTATAAGAATGTAACTTAAAAAACCAAGTGATATTTGAGTACTGGTATTTATTATACACAAGGCTATAATAAAGAAGAAGGGAAAAAAGTTAATTTAACTTTTGAAAATACACCAAAACCAGAAAGTATTGCAGAGATTTTAAGAACATAGACACTAATGTAGTTTGAAAAAATATTTTAAATATAGATGCAGGATATAATATAATAAGTATATATTCTTAAGAGGTGCGAATTTTCTCTAGTGCTCAAAAAATAGGATGCAGTTCTCACCTTATCCTTCAGCTCTATGACTATTAAAAACAAATGGTAGCTATGTTGCACTTATTTTTGTCAAAACTAGGACAATTTTTAAAATTTGTGATTTTTCACATTATAGATTTTAATGGTTAGAACTATTGAGGTGGGGAGAGAATGGAAAGTAAATAATAGATAGAAAGAACACCTGAGAAAAAAAAAATTAAAATCTTCCTAAACTTATTACTTACCTTTGTGAGAATCAACTTCATAGTTCATAAATCAATTCTGTAAAAAAATAAAAGTGGAAAATATTTTTCTCATTTTAAGATATGCTTTTATATTTTAGTATTGACCAAATGACTTTAGTACAACAGATAATTTGTAAACCAGAATAACAGCTTTTTAAGTACTCAAACGAAAGGTGACCTTAGAGTCATGATATGCTTGACTTCCCTGATAAGGAAGACACAGAATATAGTGCCTATTGTCTTCTGGCTTAATGTATTTAATGGCTGGTAGAATAAAGAGAATTTAAATAGATAGCAGCATTTGATTTTTTTTTTACCAATTAATTGACTGGAATAATTACTACTCAAGCTTTCTTATGTGGTACTTCTTTATATGTTCTTTAATCACACAGTTATATTCTGCTGGCTATGATTTCCTAAAAAGCAGCTCATAATATTAAAGTTCAGTTAATTAGAGAGAGAAGGTAATCAATCTTTCTAAGCTCAGCCTAAGGATATTCTTTGATTTTAAAGGATTGACTTCTTATCTGAATTTGACAATTGGATTATTGAAATTTATATTGACTTTTGTCAAACTGTTTAAATGTGTAGCATATAGTTTAACTTGTAGTTTCACCACCTTGTTAAAACCAATTTTCTAAGATGATAAAATAAACCCATTGCACATTCTAACAATAATGAGCCCTGGCTTAGTGACAGGAAAGATCTAAGAATATTTAACTTCCTTCTGTGCTCAACTGAGTGCTAATTCCTGAAGCCTCTTGCCTCAAAAGTTTTGCCTCTTCTTTGGTGTTCCTACCTTCTACCTCATTAGTGAAAACTTGACCTCTTATAATCTCTCACCATGGTTGTTTCCACCATCTCCTATTGCTGTATCAATTTGCAGATCTAAAAGCTCAAAGAAAATAAGAATAATTGTGTCACAGGAGAACCCCTAGGTAGGGTAGACACTGGAATAGAAGAACTCAGTGATATATAATTTGAAACTGATTAGCTGTAAAAGACAGATAGAGTAGTGGATTGTGAATTCTTTTTCTAAGACTCCTATGGCACTTCCACAGCAGTTTCATGCCGGTCATGTCCCCAGCCCCTCTGGTGCAGTGTTGACCCACACCATGGACTCAGGATCCAGCAGCTCAGCGTGCCTAGGTCCTGGCTGGTGGCCTGGACTGCTACACAGAGCTCCTGCACCCCTGGCTCAGCTTTCTGCAGGATCTTGGACATGGCCAGAAGGCAGTTTTTTAACCATATATTACTTTCTAAAGTTGACAACTGGCAGAAGCTAGCAATGTGTGACACCAGGCTAGTCTCACTGGCATTCTTTGTATTGGAGGTCAGTGAATGATTTTTGTAATCATTTTTGTAACATGTTCTGTTTTCCCATTCCAAATGTGAGACACAAGTAAATAGTCAGCAAAAGCTACATAGCAAAATGTATCTATTCTTTAATTTACTTTCTAGCTTGTACTGCATTAATTTAACGAGTCAAAACTGGTCAAATATAGTAGAGGTCACACATAGCTGGGGCTTTACTTTGTAATGTGCAGCTGCACTACCTGATAATGACAAATAATTAAAAATCTGAAGGGTTTTCCTGTTCTACCATTCTATACGGATTCTAGCTCAGGCATCTGAATTGCTTATATGCCAACAGCTCTGGGAAAGCCATCTCTGGGGCAGATATTTAGTGACATAAATGGAACTAATCTTATGGGTTTTGAATATCATCTGCTATTTCAAGTTTGTGATGCAAATATTGAGAGTCTCATTATCGAAGGGCAAAGACATGACAACACATGTGAGAAGCTAAAATGATGCTTATGTCCTCCACTGAGAGCACCGTACTCTTATCTATCATTCATTTCTGTGAACCTCATCACTGCTCACAGGCATGTGCATTCATATTCTACAGAGTGCAGAGTCCATAAAAAGAAAAGAAAAAGATCTTCTAGTGAATAAATGGTACCTTTTCTGAAAACCAGAATTTTCTTGTTTGCTGAGGAATTTACATATTCCTGCATATTTTCCTTAAATTTGGTGGGGATTTTTTCCTGCAGATGTACTTAGCTCTGGTAAAGTAAACTGCCATAATATTTAATCAGAAATTTTTTTTTCATTTCTAGCAAAGTTATCTAAATAAAAGTAAGGTGATGAGGCTACTATACTATGATATGATTAAATAGAATTTTAGTTCAGTTGTTTGACTGTCATACCAGTTGAGCTTTCCTACCTTTGCCTTTCACATATCTTAGGATTGTAGTGTTTGTTGCATCTGTCAGTCAGCCAATTAAATTCACATTAAGAGAAAACATTGTGAGGGAAGAAAGTGTCATTTTAATGAGCTCCTATTATTGTTTACATTCTTGTGCAATAAGTGAAATTTCAGAATATCAGAACCTGACAGCAGAAGGAAAGAATTCTTGTTAGAAAAAACTTAAGGTGAGACATTCTTTCTGAGATCTTGGGATATATATTAATACACTCATTTTAAAATGTCCTTTATGTTCATCCATAATTGCCAAATTTGTGTTATTTGTATTGACATTTTAAATTAATGTAGTCAAATCAGTATGTCTCCATGAATCTGGATCTTTAAAAGTAAATGATATGAACGTTTTAAGAATGAGAATTACTGTTTTAGTCTAGATAAAGTATTTTTTTGGATTTATGTGGCTATATTTTCTCAGCAGGGATGGCTGCTGTGAGAAGATGCCAGAACGTTCCTCCATATCTATCAGAGCCAATCCCTGACACTCCAAAGATGAATGTGCCACTGGCCAAGGATGGGCCAATCAGAAATTGTGGTAATGACTGTGATAATATATTTAGGAAGAAGAAGAAAAAGGGTACTGTGCAGATATTATTGTGGCCAGAGAACAGAGGAGTGAGAACATGTGAGGGGAACAACTGTGCAAACACCTAGGCCAGGGGAGAAGGAGGGGCAGGAGGTGCTCCAGGCACCAGAGTTGAGATTCCCCTGCAGCCCCTGGTGCAGCCCATGGTGAGGCAGCTGTGCCCCTGCAGCCCACGGAGGGCCATAGGGATGCAGAGATCCACCTGCAGCCCATGGAGGAGATGCACACTGGAGCAGGAGTATGCCTGAGAGGAGGCTGTGATCCCGTGGGAGGCCTGTCTGGAGCAGGATCCTAGCAGGGACCTGCAGACCCATGGAGAAAGGAGCCCATGATGCACCAGGTTTTCTTGGTAGGACTTGCGAGCCCTTGGGGACCCACACTGGAACAGCTTGTCCTTGAAAGACTGCGCCCATGGCAAAGTGACTAACATTGCAGCAGTTAGTGGAGAACTGTTGCCCATTGGATGGTCTCACACTGGAGAAGTCCATGGAGAACTGTCTCTTGTGGGAGGGACCCCACACTGGAGTGAGTAAAGGACTCTTCTCCCTGAGTAGAGGGAGAAACATGGAATGAACTGACCATAATCCCCATTCCCTGTCTCCCTGTGCTGCTGAAAGGGATGATGCAGACCTGAGAAAGAGGGAGGGTAAGGGAAAGTGGTTTTAAGGTCTTATTTTACTTCTCATTATCCTGCTCTGATTTTATTAGCAATAAATTCAAACAACATCTCTAATTCTAGCCTGTTTTGCCTGTGGCAGGATTTGGAGAGTGACTTCTATTTTACTTAAATATTTATTTAAATATTTAAAGATATTTATTTAAAGTAAAAATATATTTTTAAAACAAAAAAAAAAAAAAGAAAAAATATTGACTTTGAAAAAATTTTGTTGCGGTTACAAATTAGAAATTAATGCCTGAATATGAAAAACAGTGTGGCCAGCAAGACCACACTTGTGGATGAATGATTCTTCCCCTGTACGTGGCACTGGTGAGGCCACACCTCAAAATCTGTCGAGTTCTGGGCCCCTCAGTTCAGGAAGAACATAGAGTGAGTCCAGAGAAGGGCAAGAGAACAGCTGAAGCATCTGGATCACAAGTCCTGTCCAGCTGAGGGAGCTGGGGGTGTTTAGCCTGGAGGAAAGGAGGCTTGGGGGTGACCTTGTCACTCTCTACAGCCCGAAGGGAGGGTGTAGCCAGGAGGATGTGGGCACTCAGTGCCATGGTCTGGTTGACGAGGTGGTGTTCAGTCACAGGTTGGGCTCAATGATCTCAGAGGTCTTTTCCAACCAAATTGATTCTGTGATTCTGTCATATTCTATAAACAATGCTGTTGGCTGACAAGCTGGATATTAGACCAGCTTTAGACAGAAGAAACTGCTAGTGCTTTTATTAAAAAACATGTTTCTATGACAAGAAATTTGGCAATTCATGTCTCTCCCGAATATCAGTCTCCAGCAGAGTCCTGGGCAGAAACTTTCTTGACCTATTTAAACTTTGAAAATTTCAATTTTTATTTTTGCTTTTGCACTGGAGCAAACCCAAACATATTCAAAGTATAAAGTAATAAGGTTTAGAAAAGGAGGAAGATAAAAAAAAATCCAATGTCATCTGATGGAAACATGCCTTACCTGATGTTCCTGTTCCTTGAACTGTCACAAATAATGTGAAAATGCTCTAAGCAACAGCAGAAGGCTCTTCTTGGATAGGTGTCTCTATTGGAGAGACATTTATATAAACACTTTGATGTTTATGTGATTGCCTTGGAATCTCTTTTCCAAATTCACAGTGAAATGTCATGAACAGAAGACAGCTGGCTCTTGGAAAATGGTCTGCTGTAACAGAAAAGCTGCAGTGTTCAACTGAGCAGACTTTTTCTACACTTTGCTAACAGAAAGGTCTATAGCCTACAGTTGTGTTTGCATATATATATATATATATAAAATATATATATGTATAAATCAATCAAACCACTAGTAAATTTCCTATTAAAATAGTTTATTCTATAAACCAGGAAAAAAGGTATTTTGCATACAAGCTTATTGCTACAAACAGCTTTTTCTTTCTTTTAAAAATAGCATTTTTTCCTTTTTAAAGCAGAGTAAACTTTAAAACAAAGGAATATAGTGTTCACAAATGCAAATGCTTCCTATTTTCATGTTACAAGAGTATTTATTTTCACAGCAATTCTTAGAGTTTCAACTTCTGTGCATAACTTTGTCTCATATAATTTAAGAGTAATAGTCACCTCATTGCAATTACACAGACTCCAAGAAGACTACAGCTCTAGACAGTGAGAGAAATCATATGGTAATGGTGATATGCTCTAACTAATCCATATATATTCAGCCTCAATCAGAAAAAAAATAGAGTTTTTGTAAAGTATATAAAATGAGGTGATTTTTTTTAATTAAATCTATAGCAGAGATCCACCTGTAGACTGTGGGGAGAATCCCATAGTGGAACAAGAAAATGTCCAAAGGAGGCTATGACCCTGTGGAAAGCCCTCACTGGGACAGGCTCCTGGCAGGAGCTGTGTCTCCATGGTGGACCCACACCAGAGCAGCCTGTTCCTGAAGGACTGCACCCCTGGAAGGGACCCACACTGGAGCAGTTCATGAACAACTACAGCCTGTGGGAAGGACTCATGTTAGAGAAGTTCATGGAGGATGGTCTCCTGGAGAAGGTACTCCATGATGCAGCAGGGGAAGAGTGTGAGGAGTGCTCCCTGTGAGGAGCAAGCAGCAGAAGAAACAGGTGATGAACTGAGTGCAACTGCTTGTTCCCCTGCACCACTGCTGGGAGAAGCCAGAGAAAATCAGGAGTGAAGTTAAACCCAGGAGAAAGGGAGGAGCAAGGGGAATTTTAAGAATGAATTTTTATTTCTCATTATCCTAATCTGATGTGATTGGTTATAAATTAAATTAGTTTTCCCCAAGCTGAGTCAGTTTTGCCCGTGATGGTAACTGGTGAGTGCCTCTCCCTTTTCTTTATCTCAACACATAAGCCTTTTGAAATATTTCCTCTCCCCTGTCCAGCTGAGGAGGGCAGTGGCAGAATGGCTTTGATGGGCACCTGGCATCCAGGCAGGGTGGACCCACCACAACAAACTATAAATGACAGTTTGTTTGCCACGTGACCTGGATAAATGCAGCATGACAGCAGATTACCCTTCCAGACCATAAAGTATTGTTTAAAAGAACTTACAGTGCCAGTGAGGACAATCTCCATGTATAGTTTCCCTAAATGTCAACATTTAAATTTAATATGTAGTTTAACAGCAATTCTATGTTTAAATGAGCCAGTTATCACAAAGTGTTTCAATTAACTTATCCATAAGAAAATGCTGAAAGCAATGTATTTTTTAAATAAATCAAGATTTATATGATTCTATGAATTTATATTTGCCCCCTATCTGTTACAACAGCAATAAAATCTTCAGGTTTACTGAATGTTCACGAAATACACAATACTTGTATTGTGAACAGATATGCTGTTCTTTGCTTTGTTGGGTTTATTAAGGAATTATATTTTCATCTATATAAAGGCACAGAGATAAAAATGTTACACATCTGAAAACAGGCAAAAGCTTTTTAAATGGATCTGTGAAGAAGTGTGTGTGAGCAATATTAAGAATCTGATTAATAGGAAACAGAAGAGAAGCAGGAAAAGAAAATTAAAATTAGGGATGAGGAAGCTAGCCTGGGAGCAGGGAACACAGTTAAGGTTGGCTTCACTGCACATCAGAAGGAGAGAATCGATAAGGCCATTGCTTAAAACTGAAGAAGAAATTACTTGTGTAAATGTGCTTTATTATTCTGAATCTCTGTTATGTGGTTTCAAGACTTTTCTGCTGTTCACTTCTGCATTGCTTATTTTTTTCTTCTACAACTCATCAGTCTCGTTTTGTTGTCTTTTTTCTTTTTATTTTTCCTTCTGGAAAGATGTCTTCTACAGTGTAAGTCTACTTGTCTACACATTTATTTATACAATTTTACAGAAATATAAAACACAATAGCAAAGCATGGGAAAAAAATAATGATCTGTGTTATAGTTCCATGTATAAGGGATCAAGAAAACAAAGATAACTTTAAGACAGGATACAAGCCAGGTGTTGACTTGAGTTAAATTGGAGACATCCATAATTCATGTCGTCTCAAGAGTATGATTTGAACTTTCACACTCTGTAAGAGACTTATTGAACTTTGAGGGCAGCAGTACGGGCTGATGTTCTCTGTTCTTCGTAATGTTTCATATTAGGTGGATTGTGCCTCTTACAGGTGTGTAAACTGACAAAAGTCAGCAACAGGCCACAGTTCAGTCTATCTCACCCAAGAAGCTGTGAAACCTTGAACTGAATGCTAACACGCAGAAAAAGCCATCAAATGCCAATCATACCATCATCATGGTGCTGAAGAGAGCGAGGGTGCTTCTGTAAGATGTATTTTGACTGAAGAGAATCTTCTAACAGGTCAGAAAAGCTACTTTTGAGGTGCTGGGACAGTTGAACTATGTATTGTATTTTTTTTCCTGGACTGAAACAAAACATAAAATTTTGTGTTTGATAATGGCTTGTTCTAAGAGCACAGAAAAGAGAACTGAAGGAAGCATAGAAAACCCACATCTTTCTATGGTTCTAAATCTTATTTTTATTTAGAGAAAGTCTTTGGATTTCCTTATATACTCAAGGATATAGGAAAAGGTGACAAGGTGGTAGTGAAACAAATCCTACAGATCAAAATGAAAAAAGTCTACTGAATTGGAGCAAAGTCCCACCAGTCCAAAAAATCATAAGGTCAATCTTTGTTTTAAAGGCAATTGAGGTTAATTGAATGATTGTGTCCCCCTAATAGCAAATCTGGTCAATTGATGTGGTTCGCTGAGAGACAGCAGGAATTTAAAAATGGACATCTTCTATACCAGAAGCTCTTTCCACATTTTCAGGTAAGAGCTTACCTTTAATTTGTTGCTGACTGGGTGCTTGCTCATATTAATTATGTGTTATCTGGAACCTCCATTTCAAGTTACTACATCAAGAAAACTGATTTGAATTATGTCTGATAGTAAAATATCACTAGCACAAACTAATGCTAGACATTAATATTTTCAAATTATCCTCTAAGGAAATACCTTTTGAAAGATTGGAGACAATGTCAAATTTAGTGAACTCAGTGCTGTAAATATGCTGTTGCCACTAGTGAACACATCTGTAGAAGCACTGGAAAGGAAGAGGGCCTTTTACAGCCATAGAAACATTCAGAATCAATATGATTATTCTGCCTTTTTTGCTTACACATGCATATTGTCTTTCCCTAGAGTGAATGAGCCAGATTCATTTGTTATATTACTGCTACCTAAAGTGATTGACAATACTTTCCTTTTTTAATTCTGTCTCAGACTGCAAAGACAGACTTCATTCAGACTGATGGTAGAGAGAAACAAGAGAGAGGAATGGTCTCTTTTTTTCTGGATGCATTTTTAATGTATCAGTCAACCTGCCTTGTCTATCAACAAGTTACATAGTGTAGCAGATTTAATCTTTATTAGACAACTAAAAGTGGACAATCTTGGAAGAATATTAGTATTTTAAATTTAGGAATGACAGATCTTTGAGGATTACATTCAGCTAGTGATACTGGATAGAAACTACATATACTTTTCCAAGTCTGGTTTTATTTTTCCTTCAAATAATATTTTTCCCTTAAAATCATATTGTAGTTGTTTTAACTTAAATAAATGAGGAAATAAGAGAATAAGGAAAACATGAGGGAGTTAAATTCAGTTCATTGCAGTAGACTGAACTTCTTAGATTTTATGGTTAAAATTTGAATGGTATTTTGTGGTTGTTGTGTTTCTATTATTCTGTTTCTATTATATAAAAGCTGATTTTCAAAATGGGATTTTTGTGTATTAAATAAGTGTTTGAATTAAAAGATTGCTAAAAAGTCTTGTATATTAGATTTAGTGACTCAACTGTGGAAGCAGAATATCTGAGGTACCAAAGCTCAAGAGCAAATGTAAATAAGAGGACCCTTAACCTAACTAGTCAACTTGTCAGAAAAGTGGCTGCAGTGCAGAATCTTTTAACGGTGGATTGTTGCCCTTGAAAATGTTTCTGAAGTATTAAAGCATGTATATAAGCAACCATGGGAATTACTGAAGCAGAGGATGAAAAACAGTAAACAGTGAAGGCTTTTTTTTTTTTTTTAAGTTTTATTCTTTTCCTTGTAAGTCCATGGGGTAAATTTGAAGTTCTTTTTCAACAACAGAATTCCTTGCAAAAATAGAGAGAAGAGTATTTTCTCTGCTTCAAAAGGTTTTGTAATGTTTTCCCAAGTTAACACTTAAAAGTGCTTCTTCTGAGGCTTGAGTGAAATTTTAAAACTCGAAAGCCTGAACACCTGCCCCTTATTCTAGAATTTGGAATTTAACCCAATTGACTAAAGGCACTGTAACTCACATCTTTGGTATAAATATACCACTCACTTCTTTTATATAAATATAAATTCCAGCAGCTCAAGAGCTGACTAATCAACTTATTGATTAGTCTAGTTACTCCAGAAATTCCACTAGCTTTTAATCAAAGGTGAGATGATAAACTGTGTTTAAAGTCCTACATTTGCATATTAAAATAAGTAAATCACTTTTAAATACACAGTTCATACATATAACACAGCAGAAAGCAAATAGAAATTAAACTGTTAGGGTAAAGCAAATTTGCCAAGTGTCATCTGTCATAGAATTTGTGAAACAGACATCACAGGATATATTATATTTTATGCATCAGAAATATAAACCAGAGCATGAGTAGTTTGTTTTATGTTGTTAAGGTTGTCTGGAAATGTTTATTAACTGAACCTAAAAATTACAGATCTATTTTACCAGTGGTAAAATTATGATTCTGCTCTCATTCGTTCCATCTTAAAAGCAGTACTGGTAGGAAATCAGGTCTCAGAGGAGTTTTGTTCTCTTTTTTGATATTTGTTACAACAAGGAAAAGGTTTAAACACTTCCCAGGCTGCAGGAAATTACTTTATGTGCTGATTAGACTTTTGTAAAAGATATTGTCATGCATAAGAAAACCCTCACCTTAAATAGGTAGACATATCCAATGATCAACCAAGACAAAATTTTAAAAAACTGAAAAATATCCTGGACAAGGGAGGTGTATTAGGATAACAACTACAGAATTGATGTCAAAATTAAAGAGATCTATGGAATCAGTACAATTTATTTTAGAAATATTTTAAATGTGTTAAATGTAATAAAAGTGTGCAAGCATACAAGTCAGAAAAAGACTTCTTGCATTTCCACATATTTTTGAGGCAGATTTAAGCTATATCATCATAACTGAAATTTAGGAAAATTTGACTCTCACATCAGTTGTGAATTTGTTTGACGAATGTGTTTCATCAAACCTGGGGAAAGTTTCAGCAGCTCGGTATGGTTTTCTTACGTAAAATGACAATATTAAGATAAAAAAATAATATGAATTGTCTTGCAGGACACTAATACTGTAGGAATAGGAAAATATAATATCAAACATATGGACTCTCATGTTTAAAGCCAACAATAAAATGCGGCTAAACATGGACCACCTAATATTAGGAATTGCCACATGAGGAAAAGAGAATTGCCACATGAGGAAAAGTTCAAATGTAAAACATGGAAAATACAAAGAACTGAAACAATGTGGCTTATTTTCAGAATTAAAAAAATAAAGAAAAACAATGCTGATTTAAGAAAAATAATCCCATTCAACACAGGTGTCAGGAACACTTTTTTCATGCAAAGAATGATAAATGTGTGAAACAGGCTGTCAGACATAGTTGCTCAGGCAAAAAACACAGGGGTCACATGAGAAAAATGAGATGCCTTCCACAGGGGATGGAAATACTAAGAAAGCATGAACTTTAACAGGCTGAATAACCTCTTTCTTTCTCTGGTGAGAGGTTATGTTATCCTCTCAGTTGTTTCTTCTGAAATAATTTAATTGAAAACGTTGTTCTGGTTGCAGCTTGGTAATATTGTCAGAGGACTTCTTAATTCTGGTCCCAAATTTGCATTCTAACAATATATTTTGAAGACTGAATGTCTGGGTATTGTTAAGCAATGCTGATCCTTTTAGCTTCATTCCTTGAAGTATTCAGGTGAATTAGTGTAATGTGCGAGGATGTCAGGACAATCTATGTAATGGTTTAGTGTCATTTAAATGGTACAGTTTGTGATCTGCTCTGTCTTTTTTGGTGCAGACTAGTGAGGATTTTAGCTGAACTATTAAAGAAAATGCTGATGTTAAGCTCTGGTGATATTTTACAAAATGTTATCCTTTAGACAGTGTTTTTTTTTAGCTGCAAGGACTTCATGACCTTGCAATCACTATGAATTCCAGGGTGGTTTTGAAACTCTACAAGGGAAAATAAATCTAGATTATAATAATCTTCATATGATTTAATAGCATTTAATATTTTTCATGTGACACCAAAGTACGGCAGAGTTGTACCAGTGTGTTGAGGACAGGGCTGTCACTTAGTGACCTAGACGGTGTTTAGGAGTGGATCACCGTTAACCTTCTGAAATGCAACCAAAATACCTGCAAAGTTTTTCTTATGTTCCCCTGCAACAACATAAGATGGAGTCTGACTGGCAGTGACTGGCAGGGTGTTGTGGTGCACCAGTTTAGTTGTTCTCTTGCTCTGGGTGATTGGGAATTTGCACAGAATAGTTTTGTATTGCACTGTATAGCTTATGTTACATCATGTGGTTTGTTACCCCATTTCCCTATCACATGGTCTTTCCCTCACCTGTCCCGGTACCACCTGGTGGTCTCTCCCCTGGCCCCTCCTCACTGGTGTCCCACTGGCTGTGGACCTCTCCCTCTGTCACCATCCCGGGGGGTATAAAAGCTCCCTACTGCCAGGGAACGCCCTCTTTTCTCCCATGGGTTTGTCTGCCTGATGTGTGTCTTGGAATAAAGGACAACGTTTCCCACGTGGAGGAGAGCGCTTCTCTAATCTTTTACCTTTGTCTATGAAGTATCGTGTGGGCAAGGGTCCATAGCTAGCCGGAGCGGACCCCAACAGCCCAGGAAACACGTTTCTTCACAGGGAAGAGTTGCTCTGCTGGGAACCTGGGGAGTGCAGCAGCTGGGATGCCAAACAGGAGGCAGCAGTGTGTCCTGGCAACAGGGCAGGCTGAGAACAACCAGGTGTCTACCAACTTATACACTTGTTGTCAGCTCTGTGAGACCATTTTAGTGTCCTGCATCCATTTGGTTTAGTATCCTGATCCACTGTGGGGCTCTCCAATAAAGACACATATTATCTAGAGTAAATTTAACACAACTGAGGGGGGGCTGAGGGGATTGGGCTTGTTAGGCTTGAAGAAGAGAAGGATTTTAGGAGATATAACAGTCTGCTGTACCTACCACAGGTCTCCAAGAAGGCAGTCATGCCCCTCATGGAGGTCCATGGAGGGAGGGTAAGAGTCAACAGTCACAAATAGACACAAGAGGGTCAACCCCGTGGGCTCCACCTTAGGATATTGTCAGTACCTCTGCTTTAGAACCTCTGTGAAAGACGCTCTGCCTTCAGAAACCTTTTGTCTTTGACTGTAAATTACCTCAGACTTGTATCTGGGAATTGATTGCAGTTTTACCCAAGTCACTTCCATGAGGAGGCCCTTTGTAATATTTTAGTATCTGAAATTCTTTGTATGTTGGTTTCTCCTTTGTTTCTTGCTTCTTCAGGTCTTTGGTTAAGATTCTAGCATCTCTGGAATGGGACCTCCTATAGGGAATATTTTGATTTGATTCATAATTTTACTAGCAATATTTAAGTAAAGTTTTATTTCTTTAAGCACTAAAAAAAGTGTCACATAACAGTAAATAATAAAGGATTTAATGCCAGTTAAGAAATGTTTTTGTAGTGCTGTGTTGCAAATCCAGCTACTTACAGAGGGCATGCAGTCCCCTTCGCACACCTGTGATAGGCTGTTGAACGTTTGTGTATTTTTCTATATTTATTTTAATCCAGTGTCTTTTGCTACAGCCCTGATACAGAAGTTTTTGAGAAAAAACATTTTATTTTCTTCTCTCTTTTTTCATAAATACCATGCAGTTTCTCAGCTAAGCAGTTAAAGGTCAAATTTTTATCTTCTGTAATAAGAACATGAGAAAAAAACAAACAAGAAATGTCTGCATAAAACCTTCAGTTCATTTGAAGTATTTAGAAGAATGTTCTTTCAAATCTGGGAGTTAAATTTACAGTTTGTAATCCTAGAATTCAAATAACACTATTTAAAATCCTAAATAATTTCTGTGTAAAATAGATCTGGGACTGAAGTGAGAACTGAGAATATTGCAAAAAAATTTAAACTGCCTCTTTATGAGCTAGACTAACACTAGAAAACAGATTGCTGCATCATAACTAACAGCTTATAAGCTTGAAAAATATTTCTGTATGTGTGCAGAAATAACAGTTTAGAGATCATTGCTCCATAGTCCATATCCTAATTCAGATATGTTCATTGTAACTGAAATTCCTTACATGTAAAAATTATGTTTAACCTCACTGTGCCAGAGAAACACAGTTCCTTTGATGTATTAAATGGTCAGACAGAGTTATATAATGGAAGCACTGATAGAATTCTGGCTATATAAATACACACTATTATATGAAAGACAGGAGAGAAAGTTTCACTAAAACTTCAATAACAAATTATTTTAATCTGTACTCAGCCTAGAATTATTCATTTAGTGGAGGTACTGATATTTTCACAAGGTCTACAAAATAAAGGCAGTCATTTGAAGTTGCATAATGCAAATTAAATACGAACACAAAATGATACAGGATTATCTACAAAATTTCTTCTCACTGTTGTCATATATCACTAATGCTACCAACTGCAGTGCTGGGGCAGTGAGCCAAGCTACAGGTGATCTGACTTTATGACTTTTCAGGATTTCATTCCTAAAAAAGCTATCATTTCAATCTAAGCATAAATCAGTAATAGTAGTGTAAAACCACAAAGAAACAAAATACATGGAGGAGAAAAAAAACACATACCATCTGAAACATGCCCACACTGAAGAAAATGTATGTAGCTCTTAAGGTGAAGTGAACTTTTTGAGCTGAACTCCAGGTGGTAGCATGGAATTGACCTTAGTGATCTTGCCTTCCAGTAAACTGAAATATTTCTTGATTAAATTACAGTTCATGATTGTTCGCAGTAGTTATCCTGAGGTAAGAAGAAGAGCTTTCTTAACAGAGGGAAAGAGAAGGGTGAAAGTGCAGGAAACATTGCTATGCCTGAAAAAATGAACATTATTAAGGAAGGGCTTTAGTGCAGCTTGTACAACAGTCAGACACTGAAAATAACTGTAATTTGCATTGAGCTATTCATAGAATCATGGGATGATTTGGATGGAAAGGGACGTTAAATATCACCTAGTTCCAACCCTTCCACCATGTCAATGACATTTTTCACTAGATCAGCTTGCTCAGGGCCCAGTCCAATCTGTCCTTGAACACTTCCAGGGGTGTGGCATCCATAACTTGTCTGGACACTATTATAGAGTCCTGACACAAAAAGACAGTATATAGTAGTATTTCTGAGTTTCAGCACAAGGAGTGGAGTTTGAGCAGTGATCAAGAGAAAAAGAAAATACACAACACAATATGATACAGAAGCCTTAGGCCTTGGTTTGGCTTATTAATGGAGAATTTGATCCTCTTTCATGAGTCACATTATTATAAACTTCAGAATGAATTAGAAAAAAAGGGTCACTATTTAATGTGAAGTGCATTAACTTGACCTTTTCCCTCTCTTAGCTTTAAAAACTTCATTTTAAACAAAGTATTCATAGTTTCACTTCACTCATATCTTAGAGGTTAATTAAATAGTTTGAAATTCAGTATATTGTTGTGCTTTTCCTTAAGTATGTCTGAATGTCACCATTAACATAACGCATAGTTGTGAGCACCTGAATTTGAGCAGTGAATTTTTGTGCTCCTACTCCATCAGGCAAAACCATGTAAATATTTTGGTACTGATGAGCAAAAGCAATTAGCTCCAAAGATGCAAAGGGTAGACAATGAGGTGGTTTTTTCTTGACTCTGCAGACACAGACTAAATGGCATCAAATCAGCAGTGGCAGTTACTATTAGCCTGCAGCTATAGCAACACTTTTTCCCCCAGCAGGAACAGTTGTAGAGCAAGGAGTGTTAGCAGCAGCCACAGGGGTATACCTGGAGAGAATATTAAAAATGTCTGTATGCAGCACTGTCATATCATGGAGAGTGCTGAAATGTAGAATGATTTCTCCAGTACAAAAAAAAAAAAAAAATCTATTAAAATTAATTCTGAAATACCTCTGGGATAAATTTGGTGTTGAAGAATTCTGCAAGACGTGCAAATACTTTCAGCTTTGATAAGGGAATTCATTAAAAGCCAGGAAAAGTGGGTAACTAGAAAATTGAAACTGCCACAAATTTCCACAATAGTCCAGGACAGTGTGAAAAGATATTTATATTACCCTTTTTGTAAACATGCTCTAATTTTAATTAGGAAACCTCATAGCAGTTATCAGATTTCAGGTGCAGTTTTATGCACATCTAACTGCTTAACAGCTAAATGACTGTCCAGTGCAATCTTCTAGCAATCTAAATTTAGGGTTGTGTACATTCTCAGTCCTCTTAAATCTACCTCAAGCCTTCTCTGTGCACTCAAGAGAAATTTAATTTAAAAAAAAAAATTTATTGACATGCACATCAGAGAAAAGACCACATACTGTAGTGTTACTTCCAGAACCAGCAAGGTCCATGCAACTATTTAGGTTTGCAGGTCACTTGGAGAGAAAAAACACAAAGAAGGAAGTACATTATATTTGTCATGGTCTGTGCAATGCTTAGTCTCAGAGGTCTAATGTCTAACTGGAAAAGATTGAATTTAGATAATTATCTTCAGTTTCTTTATTAAGCCAAATCATCCTATGCAAATTCAGATATCTCCACATACTAAACACTTTGGGTTTAGAATAATCTCTTTCTCATATCTCAGTTATAAAAATAGCTGCAGCATTTTGTTATCCTGATGCGTCCCTTTTTAAGCACTTACTATAACATTTATTTTCAAAGTATCTTCATGTTAAAACTTTGCTTCTGATAGTTGGCTGCTACAATAAAAATACTGTTACATTTGAAAACATGAGCTATCATAGAAACATTTGGTTGAAAAAGATCTTTTGGATAGTTGAGTCCAATACAGCATTACCTAGCCCACCACTAAACAATGTCCCTAAGCACCACATCTACATAAATATTGCCAGAATGGTGATTCATCCAAGGCAGCCTCTTCTAATGCCTAAGAATCTTTGTGTTGAAGAAATTTTTTCTAATGTCCAATTTAAACTTCCCCATGTGCCATTTGAGGCCATTTCCTCTTGATCTCTTGCTTATTACTTGGCAGAAGAGGCTGAGCCCCACCTCTCTACCACCTCCTTTCAGGTAGCTGCAGGCAGCGAACACCCTCATGCTTTCACTACTTACCAGTGACAGTCCAGTGTTTACAGAGGGATGAGGTCCGCCCTTGAGCCTCCTTTCCTTGAGGATAACCAGACCCAGTTCACTCAGACACTGCCCATGAGACTTGCAAATATACAGATATACAGCAAATCATTGTTTTTCATTGATCTAAATAATAAAAACCTCAATATGGACTAAAAAACCTCAAATATTAAAACTGTAAATACAAGTAGAAGTGTTATTAATTTATGTGAATATAAACTTATATGCAGTTTTCAAAGATTTTTAAGCTTTTACAGATGTAAAAATGTTTTAAAACGAAGAATTAAAACACACCTCTGTCAAATTACTGTAAGTGAAGGTTGGATTATGTCCTTTCATTAATGAAACATAGCTAAAAGCGACATGGTAGAAGTGATTTTTTTTTTTTTTTAATGTGACTAAGTATTTAAGTTTAGGTGTCAGAAAAAGAGATGTTTTTCCAAAACACTGATTGGACTTGCTCTAAAAACAGATTCAATAACATGTTTAATGTTAGCCATACAGAATAGAGATATCCAAATTCATTAGTCATATTTGCAATCCGTGGCTGTTATTCATAGATTTGTTAAGCTACAAACAACAATTTCACTTTAATTATTCTTTTTATCTAATCCGTTACATTCTCAAGTCCTCAATCTCTTGTTATTTTGCAGTGTTTATGAAGTGCTTTGAAGTAATTTAAAGTTATTCCTTTGGATGAAAGGGACTGCATTATTAAAATCTCTCTAAAGTTACTGAGACATCAAACACCCCATTTCAGTTATCCTCATCTCCTTGTCTGGCTATGCATACAGAGAACAAACATAATTTGCTACATGTAGTTATCTCAGCCTTTTCCAAATCACTGCCAAATCTGAGATTTCAGATCACTATTTAGAACTGTGGACTCTATGAACTGTTCTGATTTGAAATCAACCCTGTATCCTCTTGTAGTAGATACAGTTATTTTAATTATAGGAAAACTGATTAAAGGTGTCTCACCAAAACCTCTGTAGTTCTATAATCCATATTGAAATTCATTGAACTTCATCACAGCATTGTGGAAGGAGAGCTTAATGACATGGGAACACCTTTAAAAAGGATTAATTTTTTTTATCACTAGGTAGGTGATAAACCTTTATTTATTTCAGTTCTCAGCTCCACAAATAAATTCTCCTAAATGAAGCTGTGATTATGAGAACTCTTCACAGAGGACATAATTTAAATACTGCCTTCCCTTCCCAATGAGGATCACACTACCTTGTTACTTCGCATAAAAACTGTTTGTAAACCTTGCCTAAAAAATAAACTAAGAAGGTATTTGATACAGGGAAAAGACAATTGCTAAGAGGGTGCAATTAAAGTCTCATTCAGTCCATCATTTCCTGCATGTAAGCATGGTAAGTAGAAGTAGAGAACAGCAGTCTTAAAGCTTGACCTCTTCAGGTTTACATGCACATTGTAAAGGAGAGAGATATGAAAATCTGTTTCTGCTTCTCAGAAAAACACAATTGCTATAGAACCCAGAACATTACTGGTCACAATGATCATGTTATTTAGACCAAGTCACTAAAGCCCTGCTTAATTGTTAAACAAGGAAGGATTAAGGATTGAAAGTTGATCAGAGCTTCAAATATTTAGATTTCCTCTAATGGAACAAATTGTTTTCAGTTATAACTATATAAAAAATAGCACCAGAGGTTTGTGCATGTGCAGTCAACAGCAACAAGGCTATTTGATTGTAATTCTGAGAACAAATTATACTGACATAACAATTTTCATATAAATCAGAGCAAGTCTTTTACTGGTTCCCTATAAGTCCTTAGGAGCAAAAAAAATTATATATTTCACATATTATGGCCCTTCTCATTCATTATGAATGAGAACTGTATGAGAACCAATGAAAACTGTACTCCACTATCTCCTTTTATATACATCAGCTATTAACACAGTTTGATAGACTATCATAGTTATTGACTTCATTTATGGGTTATAATAAGAGATAAACAGATGTGCAACATATTCCCCATTTAAAAAACTTTCTGATTCAGCAGGTGACATCTTATAGAACAGGTAAGTATTTTGCTGTGTCTGTGTGACATACAATAAACAAGAAAGACTAATATGTAGAATGATGTTTTCAGTGTATTAATTTTTCTAGTTTGTGTTGGGCTTACTGCTATTCTATCCTAGCACTTTCCAATATTGCAGTCTAATATAGCTTTTCTTTTAATGCATACTTACCTCATGCAAGTTCCAGACCAGCTACAAGTTACCTTACAAATTTCAGATATGAGAATTAAGAAGAGATTGGGACCACTTACAAAGGAATTAATAACAATTAGTATTCAGTGCAATTTCAGACAAATGATAAATCAAATCTGCCTTTCAGAGCAGTGATCATAAATGCATTCTATGTTAATATGAAATTTGGCTACAAAATTGAGACTAATGGCATTTTTAATCTCAAGCAATACTGCAGGAACAAAATAGTGGTTATAAAGTTGCTACACAAAGCTTGCCTTTCAAAATCCTAGGCAAGAATTAGAGAAAACTGCACTCTAGAATATGCAGTGTCCACTCTTAACAAATTCTGATATGAAGCCATTTATGCTATAAATGTCAAACTTATAGATTAGCCTACACAAATGCTATTAATACCATTCCAAATATCTTTGTTGTTTAAAATTTCCCTCTCTTTTTCCCTCCTTAAGCCTTTTCTCTGTTTCTGACTCATCCATTAAAAGCAGAGCAGTTTACTTTTTACATATTGTGCCTGTTGCTGTGTAGACTGATAAACTAGTACCTTGCTACTAAAAAAACTAAGAGTGTTTCAAAGAAACACAAACACACATCAACTATTAGTTTCTCTCTTAATATCAAGGTGTTTGAACACTTCATTTGGCTTTTCCTGAAGGTTTCTTTATGTGGATTTTAATGAGTAGAAAATAGAAAAATACATTGGAAATTTGCTTGAAATAAATTACAGTTAAAGTTCCTCAAAAACAGAAATGAGTGTGATAATCACAGATGAAACTTATAAACCTGAACTGTCAACTCATTATCCTTCTGTTCCAAAGGAACCACAGAGGAGACTGGCTGTCACTGTACTCGTGTCTTGCCAACAACTTAGTGACTGCAATAATTTACGAATGAGAACACAGAAGTCTTTCATAATAAGCTAAACAATTTATTTCAGTCTTGAAGTACTGGCAGGAAATAATATTCAACTAACACAAATGAACTTGCAAAAATCTTGCTGGATAGATTATTCCAACCTTGTCTTCCCTCCTTAGGATCTTCATAGCAGAAGCATGAAAATATGGGGAACAAGAAAACACTAATGAGTCGAGGGGCCAGTTGGGAATATAATTGGGATAGTAAAAGATTGCATATTTTAGTTAAGACTTTAAAATGAATTAGAAGCTGAGCTAAGTTAGTGATATAGCTAGCAAGAATCACATAACTTAGTTAAAGAGTAACAAAGATATTAGGAAAAGTAAAGCTAGGAGTGACAGGGATAGATGTAGCAAACGTGAAGGAGCAGAGACCACAGAAATACCTTGCCTTAAGAATAATCAAACCAAAGTCAGGAGAGGCTTGGACCGCCACCAGCAGGTCCAAAAGTCCTGCCAACTGGCCATGGGCGAGGAGTTCACCATGAGGAAGACAGCTTTCTTCCTCCCACACTCCACTTCCTTATTTCAAAATCCCACTGACCCAGTTAAGGGAGTGAAATTGCGCAGCTGTATGGATATTCAGCTGCTTATAATACAAAGCAGGCAGGCAATGATAGTACATTATGTGTCCTTAGAAACTGCTTGGATATGTAAAACCTTCTCTGTATAAATAGAGAGCAGGAGTCTGTGACTTCTTGCACATGTACTTGGAAATGATTCCCCATGTGTCCAGCACTGCAATAGATACCCTTCTTTTGAACTGTAATTAGTTGAAAAGTCATCTGTCAGTGCTTCACTAGAAGTTGGTATAGTTTCTCTAGGCAAGTTTTCAAACATTACAAGAGTGCATGACTGATTGTACAATACTGTTGTGATAGTTGATTTTGGAGGGTAAAATGCCACTTGAATTTCTTTTTTCAAATTGTGTAAATGTTAAACATATACACATATAATTATGCATAAGGTTTCTAATGTGTTTGCAAAATTCAGGCAGGGGTGTTTAAGAATGCTGATGAAGAATGGTGAAGATATTTCTTTTCTGGTGAACACACTTCTTTACATAAAGGGTGGCAGAGCACTGGAACAGGCTGCTCAGGGAGGTCATGAAGTTTCCCTCTCTGGGGACACTCAAAACCCACCTGGATGCATTCCTGTGTAACTGGCTCTGTGTGACCCTGCCTTGGCAGGGAGTTGATCTGGATGATCTCCAGAGGTCCATCCCAACCCTAAGGATATAGATAGCACCTGAGAGGAAGACAACAGCTGACTTTCCATATAAAAATTTTTAGTAGAGTGAAGCAGCAGTTTTCACTATGGTTTGCATGTGTAAGAGCCCTAGCAGATCCCTTACGAAGTTTGGCCAGTGGGGCTGGGGACCAGTGTGGCCTTAAGCAGTCCCACAGAACTGGTGGCTGTGGGGAGAGGCTCCTGGGAGTGCTGTGGGGAGACACGGCCAGGGCTGACCCCTGCCCATGGGGGCTGTTTTCAGCCACGGCACAGGCACCTGGTCCTTGGTAAACCATGGTCCCTCTGCACAGCCACTGCTCCTGGTCTGAGCCCAGACCTGCAGGGGCTGATGTCCTGGCCTGGCCTCAGCCTGGCTCCATGCATGGCAGCCTTGCTCAACTGTCCCCAAGGCTGTGTTGAGCCTGGTTCCTGTCAACTTTCCCCACCTGCAGGCTGGTGTTCTGGCACAGCTTTGGCCCACCCCCAGAGAAGTGTCATATGCTCGGGACTGGCACTACCTCCAGTTGCACCCTTGTAATGTATATATCTCTCTGTCTAATTTATGACCATGAAGTGATAGTTATATGACATTTATGACAACTGTACACTTTCAACAAGTGATTATAGATAGAGAGTAATGAAGTTTAAGAAATGCCATGCATCTAAAAGAGCTACTTAGGCCATTTTCCTCAATAAAACCTGAAATGCAATACACTCCTTCTGATGTCTATACCTTCTCATCAGTGTTCCTGCTCCTTTGCCAATCACTGAAATTGCTTACAAAGAGTAGCTATTTGTTATTAAAGATAATTTTATTATCACTTACATGCATGCACATCCACACTCCTGCTTTGATTAGTGGGACAGATGCTGTTGTCTGAAGGTGAATATTTGGCTTGTATGACCTGTACTATGAGTTTAATTTGAAAGTGGAATTAGGTTGAAATGACCAGATGTCCTGGTTTAGCTGACACAGCTGGGAAAATCAGGGAGTGAGTCCTCCTGGAACACTTTTTTGGGCACATGAAGGAGAAGAAAATGATTTAGAACAGTCAGCATAGATTTACCAAGGGCAAATCATGCCTGACCAGCATGATTGCTTTCAGTAATTAAATGATGGATTTGTGGATGACAGGAGAGCAGTGGATATCATTTGTATCAACTCTAACAAGGCTTTCAACAGCATGTCCCACAGTGTATTTTCATAAAAGCCACAACACTATGTTGCAAGTGGCTACGCAACATTAAAAATTTGGCTGGATGGTCATCCTCGGAGGGCAGTGGCTAATAGATTATGATCAACCTGGAAGCATGTAAGAGAAGTACTGCAGGGCTATCCTGGGATTTGTCCTGGTTACCATCTTCACAAGTAACACCTCCTGGAGGAGGTGAATGGTGTGTGCTATGCTCAAGATTGCAGATTACATCAAAGAGTGTGTGTTTGGGTGTGGGGGGACATGAGCTGGTTGAGCTGTTGACATGCTTGAGAGCAAAACTGTCATTCAGAGGAAGCTAGATATTGGATACAGTGTGTATCCTGGGAGGTTTTAAAGATTGAACTCTGCCAAGCCATGAGAAATCTGGTCTGATTCATGCTGCTGCTTTGAGAAGCAGGCTTGTCTGTAAAGGTCCTGAAGGTCCCTTCTATCTGGACTGTTTTGTGATGCTTTCATCCAGCATAAGCATCATTCCCTATGTTCTGGCAAAAATCTTTTGGTTACTCATCCCCTGTTTTTACCTAGGACTGAAGTATTTCCTCTTATATATACAAAAAGCAGGCTCTTTGGAAGCTAAGCCGTTCATGGCACAGTGCAGAGAAACTCAGCTTCTGAACTCTGTGGTGACCTCTTTGTCATGCTACACAATTTTGAGAAATTGCCTTTAGCATTGATAACTGCATTGGATCAAGTAATCTAAAACAGTGGGAATGTCTTTCTTACTGTCACCTACCACAAAAGCTGGCTCCCTGAGTCACCATAAACTAGGGCTGCTTTTGAGAGTGAATTCAGTATTTGTAAGGAAGCACAAAAACTATGTATGAAACATGGAAATGGCAAAATATAGATATAGAGGGAAAGGTGTTTACAGTATGAGAGATGAGAAGCTGTTGTTTGTAAGAATATAAAACAGTATAAAATATCCTACTAGGTCAGACCAGACATCAATGTAGCTTGTTATTCTGACTCAAAGAGTTCCTAGAAGACATACTGTTTTGGATGAGCATGAGAGCCTAGATAATTTCTGTGACCTACTTGCCTATTCATGGCTTGTCCTTTTAATATATATTTACGGATTTTTGTGCAGAAATTTTCTTCCATCTGAACTTGCTGATATTCTCTGTCTCCATAATCTCCTGTAGCAGAACTGTCTGGAACTTTGCTGTTGATGGTGCTGTGTGAAATACCCTGTTATTTTTTAAGAGCTCTTCTAGTAGTAACCTTGAGTGCCTCAGGCTGTTGCAATGAGGGATTTGGAAAAGAGCAACACAGAATTCAGGTTATCAGTTGTAATATATGCATGGTGTAATATTAGTGTCTTTAAAATAATTAAGATAATCATAATTTCTAACAGTGAGACAGGAATATTTTCAGGTGTGGAAAGTTGAATGAGGGTACTTTGGTAAAGAGAAATGTTGAAAAAAGAAAAGTCTGTATCCATCCTCTGAACACTAAAAGATCCTTAAATTGTTATCTTATTACTTCTCCATTATCACCCACAAGCTAATATATTAAAACACAAGAGGGAAAATTAGAAAATATATTATTGTCATAGCAGAAGAGTGCATGAGTGGCAATTTTCTAGCAACTTCAGAAACTAGATATATTTTGTCCCTTTTATTTTTTGCAAAAAAATAATCTGAAAACCCTCAATAGTAACTTTGCGTTATTCTACCAAATCAGATCCTATTACTTCCTATTATTAGGAAGTTTTGGTTTTTTTTTTTTTTTTTATGGCCATCAAGAAGAAGCAGCAGGAATTTTTCTTCAAAGTTAGAACACTTGAAAAGAAAAAATGTGAATGGGGTTTAGTATTATGTCTCTACTAGACCTACAGTCTTGGGATTTTCAACAAAACACAGATCTCTACTGAAATGAAACAAATTTACCAACAAAAATACTAACAAGAGTGAAACTGAAAGAAAATGATGTAGCTGTGTTGCATTTCACTATTACCAAAAAAACCCTTGCCTGTATAGTCCACGATGCTGTAGGCTTTTATAGTTAGATAATTACTCAAGAATGCAGTAAGCATTTTTTTCTCACCAAAATATCTATAACATCTGAGGATGTGCATGTAGTAATTTTCAGCAGATAGTGTGTAGCAAAGGCCATGGGTGAACATGTGGCGAACCAAAGGTCTGGCTTGATTCTTAAATTCATACTGTATCCTAGAAAATTGATTGTCAGGGTCTGATTCTGTAAGACTACAGGCAGCTTTATTAGAATAATATGCACTCTATCTCACATCAAATTCAGGATTAAGCTACTACATCAAGAATTATTTACTACACTTTTAATGTTATGTCCTACTTATTTTCCCCCTCCATACTTATCACTAAATAATCTTTAGGGGAAAAATGACTCAAATGGATTGTATTCCACTGCTGATGGGCCTTCTATCTGTTTCAGCTTTGTAGCACACTTTTTTCCTCCCATGACTTTCCCTTCTGTTGACATTTTTCTAACAAGCTAATGAACTCTACAATAAGGCTGCAGCACTGTATGTCAGAAATATGGAAAATACATATGTTTATGTAACTCTTATTCTGTGCTTAACTGTTGCCCCATAGGGAAAGTACAAAAAGGATTTTGGGGGTAAAAAAGAAATTAGAATTCTAATTTGCCACCAAGTCCATGGGACATTAAAAAGAATAATATTCTCAAAACATTATAATGGATCCATTGCCTTCCTAGAAATTTCCTGAATCTCAACATATTCTCTAACAGCTTGTACATGAGAGACAAATGCTTTTGGAGGTCTAGAATACAACTATGGGTAGAAGCAGAAAGACACACTTCAGGGTGCCACCACTTTTAGCCTGAAATGGAGACTTACATAAACATAACATTAGCTGGAAGTTAATTTTATGTTAAACTATGACTTTCAAAATGAAAAGAAAATCTCTTTCAGGAGAATTAGACAACATGCAGTTCTTCAGCAAAACAACGAACCCAAGAAACTCTCTGTTGTGTAACGCATCCTTATTCAAAGGATGACACCCTATGTTGCACCTAAAATTTCAGAATAAGAAGGTAACAATTCATGTTTTCTACTTGTCTCCTCAATAGTCATGATTACAACTTAAGGACATATGACACTCTGACATATATGACATTATGTCAGTAAATACACTATGTCAATGGATCCTTCTGAAAGTTGTGACAAAATCTTTCATTTGACTAAAAATTGTCTTCAAATGTCTAAACAACTGTCACTGTCCCTGGGGTTCTTGTATTGCCTCTCTTCTGTGAACTTAGTGGATCTCCTAAGTCCAGCAGTGCTGTACAGTATGTGATTGATGTTAGATAATTAAAACCTTATCTGTCTGGAAGCCAAGTGTGGTAAGCTGTAGTATTTATTGATACTGATTCAGGGACCTACCAGTGTATACGTCTGAATCTGTCTGTAGCAGCAGTAGTGCAAGAGTTATTGATAGAATGGTTTTATACATCTTACAGCTATTCTGGGCCTGGGAGTCATATATTGACATAATTTCTCCTGGTAATACAATGTCAGATAAAAAGAGAAAAGAAGCATTCTTATTTTTACATGTTTATATAAGAATATCTTATATATTCTTTTTAATGGTAAGTAAAACTTATTGCCTGCTGCTGCCTCTGACAATGTAAGTCCAATGGTATATGTTACAAAAGAATTGAACACCTTATACAAAGGTGCTTGTCATTTAGAGACTTGATTGTATTGGAATTCCTAAGCTTCCAAAAGCAGCAAGAAGGAAAATCAGTAGTTGCTTTGTAGAGGAGCATAAAACACTGTGAATTTTGTTTGAAACAGAGAAATGTCCTATTGATTGATACAGGGCAGAAATGTTTGTTAGCTTGTTACAATGCTAGATGAAAAAACTCTAGAAATGTCATGAGGTAGACAGGCAATATATATATTCATGCATATACAGTCACATATCCAAACAGATAAAAGAAGTGATGGGAATAACATTCCCCATTCATTTTGCCAGTTATTCTCCCAACACTCTATTCTTTTAAATAATTCCTCCTCTTCCTGCTGTTTTTCTAGACATACTCCTATTTTCTGATCTTCTGAGATAGATGGAAGATTATATGGATTACAAACTAATATTTTTGGGGCAAAATCTTAAAAAATAAAAGAACAACCTAATTTTTATCTCAGAATAACTGCTTGCCAGTTAACGTTTTGGCACATCTATCTATTTTTTAAGATGAAAAATCTATACATGTGTACAAGAGTTTGGAGTTAGCACATTGCTGAAATGAATTCAGGCTTCACAGGGTATCTCCATCTTTCTCTTCATTTTTATTGGTCACATTTTTAAGATTTCGTTCATAGCTATTATTATTACAGACTTGAACAAGGAATTGCATATATTTCTGGTATTTTATTAGAGGTACATTTTTGTATTTGCATACTTTTTTTCATTCCATGTCCTTGCTTACTTTTAAATTGCATATATTTGGTCCAGTCCATAGTAGTGCAAGTTAGGTGCATTTCACTAACTTTTATATTTGCTGCATCAACTTAACTTCATATTAGTACGTGATCCTTGTAACTAAATGTGTCATAAAGCTTTAAGCATGTGATCATGTTTCAGCATTTGTCTTTGAAGACAGTAATAGGGTTATTGAGCAACAAAATGATAATCAGGAGTTTTAGAGGTCGCTCATTATATACTGTATAAATATTTCATAAATTCCCCACTGTTTACAGATAGCAAGAGTTTAAAAATAAATTGCAAACATTCAGTATATAAAGCAGTTGATTGAGTTGTTAATGCTTGTTGGCTTTTGGGTTTTTTTTAAAGCTATCTATATGTTTATGTAAATTCTAACCTCTACATGACATAGCTTCATAGCCTGGTCCAGCAGAATATGTCATGATAAAATTTCCAAGGGTCATCACGTGCAAGTTCATCTACACTGTCAAAATGAGTTATTTTTAAAATAAGCTAAAACATGCCACTTGGTAAATATCCTTAAATCAGTAAGAATATCTTCTTGCCTTACTTTTTCTGGGTTTTAGGTATGCATGTTTAGATATATAATGGATGTAGAGTTATATAATTTTCAAAAATAATGTTTGTTTTGGAATTTAGCAGTTTCAATATTGGCATGAGGCCTGAGTGTTTGGTACAGTGACTGGATATATACTGAATAGCTCATACATTTTCTGGGACCTTTTGCAACCTCATATCCAGATGTTGGCCTCGTCCCAACTGCACATAAGAGTAGAACATAGATGTCCACAATTCTTCCCCTTCATAAAAGATATCTTTCATTGTATAAATAGAAAAGGATTTGTTTTGTTTTATAATTAAGCTGTACTAAAACACCAGAGACCACAGCTGCTGTTGAGTACAAATTTAACTTGTGCCACCTCACATCCAAAACTGTAGTGCAATAGGATAAATTAACACAAAAAATCCATTCTAAATTAGATGATCACTCTGTTAGTGAGGGGGTCTGTAGGGTCTTTATTGCCTGCTTTGAAGCCATGTAGAAAAGTAAGAACTAAATCCCTATTTCCCTGGTTCCTTAAACTTGCCATCCGGATTTGCACTGTAGAGAGACTGAAAACCAATTGTTTCAGTACATTTAGTGACTGCAATAATTTAGGAATGAGAATACAGAAGTCGTTCATAATCTGTTTCAGTCTTGAAGTACTGGCAGGGAATAATATTAAACTAACACAAATTAACTTGCAAAAATCTTACCGGATAGATTACTCCAGCCTTGTCTTCCCTTCTTAGCAAAAAGCTGAAGTCTGAAAACAAAGGCAAAAAACCATAATAACAACTAAAATCCAAACCATGCTATCTACATTTTCATTTCCATGGTATTGTGGAGCACATGGGGACCTGACTGCTAGATGTTCTTCCTACTTTCAGAATAATATAAAGCTCTCTCTTCTGAGAAGGAAGAAACATTAATTAATTAGTTATTGTATATTAGGAAGAAATTCTGTACTATGAAAGTGTTAAGGCACTGGATCAATTGCCCAGAGAAGCTATGGATGGCCCATCCCTGGAAGTGTTCAATGCCAGGCTGGATGGGGCTTTGAGCAATCTGTTCTAGGGAAGATGTTCCTGGCCATGGCAGGGCATTAGAACTAGATAAGGTTTAAGGTCACTTCCAACCCAAATATCTATTATTCTTTGATAATGCTGTCCAAGTAATTCCAATTTTAATGGTTTTCTAAGAAACTGCTGTTTTGCTATGATAAATCTCTTTTTCAGCTCCTAATGAAAATTACTTACACAGACATGTGTGGCATAAGAGATACTACTAGTCAGTCCAGTGCCCATGTGCTCAGAGAAGTTATTTCACTAAGACATATGCTAGTATTAAATATTATCATAGAAATAACTATTGTCTCATCAACAGACATCAATTTTTATGTTTTTTTTCTTCTTTACCCCAAGATCTTGAAAAACATTGTAGCTTCTAGTCCTGAAATGAAAACTGAGTATTTCCAATCTAAAGAATTTCAATGCACAGTTAGATTAAAATTCTTTTCAGGGGGCAGTTTTGTAAAAAAATTATTACATTCACTGATACATCTTAAGGAGCAAAAATATTCCTAGTTACATATAGATTGTAATGACAAGTTATTTTTTCTTTCTGTATATATTGCTAGATAGTTAGGAAAATTAACAGTAAAGGTCAACGAAGACTAGAGATGCATTCTAGAATTTTATTTATTTGCCTGAGTCTGTTCAGCTGCACATTGTTCAGTAACTGGCCATTTTGAGTCAAATTACCTACCTAAATGAGCTGAGCAAATGCTGGCTCAATTTAGTTACATACTATGAAATTTGTACTTTGAGTTATTCATTTTAGTGAATAGTTTGCTGAAGACTAACATTCAAATAGCATTTACCATTATCTTGTTAATAGGCCTTACTGCTCTAAATCTACTAAGAATGCAAATAAATGATAATTCTGCACTCATTAAGGAAATCTCCTGTGACTTACTTTGGTTAAATGCTCCAACAGGCATGTTTAGCACTTCTTTGGGGTTGGTAAAGTTCCAAAAATCTGTAAATTAAAGTTCTGTGGAGTGCTATAAAATATGCATAATGAAACCCTGGATGTAAATTAAGAAGATTTATATTTCGGGATTCTGCTTACGTTATTCAGTCTGAATGCTTCACAGGTTTTTATGAAGCAAATAAACTGTTCTTTTTCTTGAAATTCATTTTGAATGGTCACCATGGATTCATTGTTACAATACTTAATTCACATCATTAAAGACTGAATTGCTCTTTTTAATCTATATATCATACTGAAGTGTTATTGCACAATACCTTTGAAATCTAGGTGCTCCATCTATGGTAGCAGTACATTGAATTTTCCTGTAGACGTAAGTAGTTAAAATAGAGTTGGAAACAATGTTTATGAATGTTCTTGTACTTTAAGCTTATGTGCTCATTTGAGTCACACTTATGAATTCCATTAATCATATCCAATGAAAATTAACTGAAAAAAAAGTTTATTTCCAAACATCTTTAAATATTATTTATGGAAAATAAGTACAAATTGTAGTATAAACTAAAATACCATGTGGGTTTTTTGTGTGGTTTTCAGCAAGAATGAAGCTAAAGTGCTGAGGTTTTGTGCAACTGCCACCCAGAGTTGTACATGTGTCAAAGAAATCACATCAGGGCTTTGGGTAATCTTTAGCCTGAAAAAGAGAAAAAGCATGAAGAAAGAGACCCTGAGGTGCAGTTATTTTCTAGGCAGCTTGCTGCTGTGGAATTGTTTTGTTCAGGAAGAAACTGTCATCCAATGCGGAGGATCATATTTTGTATTTTAACAAATTGCTTCATTGATGGTTCAGTTCTAGATGTGTTAAACTAAGTAGTGGTGAGTGTATTTCAGATTTGTTCTGAAACAGAATTGTTTTGATACAACAAAATTAACCACAGAATTTTACTTTTTGGCTCTACATGCATATTTGTGTAAAACTGCACCATTTTTAGAATAAAGACCTACTATAGAACTGACTGTCTTTGGCTTCTAATTTTTCTAATTAGTGGTTCTGTTTCTTTTGGGATGAGGAAACTCATTCTGTGGAATTCTGGAAACAGTGGTATGGAATAATTCAATCAAGATAAACTAAAAAAAAAAAATAATAGCCAGAGAATTATATGTAAATAAATAGCAAGAATGTTGTTAAACCAAATATTGTAAATACAACATAACATTTGAATGGTTGACTTTTTAAAGTTTGAATTTCTCAAATGCAATTTAAAAAAATATTTTTAGATTTTGTTTTGGTATTGCCAAGGAATTTTCAGAAATTCGCAGCTCTACTATAATATAGCATTATACTAATCGGGTTTATTACACTGTATTAAATGTAGTCCAGCATATGTTCAACATATCTATTTTTGCAAATCTTTCTTATTTCAAAATATTTTATATTAAAAAACCCTAATATACATGTGCTGTGTTACTAAAATACTATGGTATTACACATAATTATGTTTGAACACCAGGGATTATAAAATACCTTTGGAAATTATCAGCTCAAACTGTTAGACTGTCTTGTAATGGAGAATAGAGAAGCAGATTAGTATTTGAGCTTTTGCATCACATTACTCTATGATGATAGAGTACATCTGAAAACAAGTCAGTGATGAATATGAGAACACAGAACTTAATTGAGGGGTGCTTTTATAATAAATAGTGCATATACAGCACCTCAGATTTAGAGTAGAAATCCAATTACAGATATATGATAAAACAATTTAAGATGGAACAGCTATACATATATTTGCATGAACATCCACATACTCATCCAGAAATAAGTAACACATTCTTTTCAAGGAATTAGCAGGGAGCAGAGTCAAAATTGAAATATGGTGCTAAGGAATGCAGAGTCCAACAGGATTTAATCTGGCATTCCATCATAAAGAACAATTTGACTTTAAAAAGTAGCACTCAGAATCAATGGTTCCTGGCATAATACTCAAACTGTTTGAAACCAGGCTATATGGAAGTGGATGGAAGGCAACATCCCTGGTAGTATCCTACAGGTATAGGGACTGTAGGTAGGGATCCTACAGTAGAAGAGAGGGCTTTTGAACTGTGGAATATCTCCAAGAATGGAGATTTGACAACTCTGTGCAACCTGTTCCACTGTTTCACTCATTGTGAAAGTATTTTTATTCTCCAGAGCAGGAAAAAAAAAAAAAAAAAAAAAAAAAAAGGAAAAAAATCACCCTGTAGTGTTTTAAACTCAGCTTGGTATCAGGCGCCCACAAAGCTGATTTACAACTTCTCTCTCAGAGGGACGGGGGAGAATGTAAGATGAAAAGATAACTAGTAGGTTGAGACAAGGCAATTTGCTAAACCAAAAAAAACGACAAGCAAAAGTTTGCATGCACATAAGCAAAGGGAAAAGTTACTCTCTACTTTCCATTGTCAAGCAACATTCAGAGGGAAGCAGGCTTCAGCACACACAATGGTTGCTCCAGAAGCTGAATATTGTAGAAAAACAAATACCCTCAATTCGTCCTGTCTCCCCTAGTTTTTATATCTGAGCTTACATGATGTAGTACGGAATATCCCTTCAGTTAATTTGGGTCAGCTGGCCTGACTGTGTTCCCTCCAGGATCTTGCCCACTCCAACCCCTTGATAAGGGAGGAGAGAAAGCATGTCAAAGAGACAGCACTACTCAGCAATAACCAGAACACTTGTGTGTCATTGGCTTTATTTTTGTCCGAGAAATCTATCGAAAACAATCGCCGACTCCCCTTTTACGGGACGGGACAGTCATCGCCCTTCCAGCTACCAGTGGAAAGCACAGCACCACTAAGGAAAAACGAACTCTAGCTCAGTGAGACCCAATATACGGCCGTAACACAGTTCATACTTACATGTGCATACATACATGCTTTTATGCATTTTACTATGGTTGGATTACAGTATCACATTTAAATGAGATCAGAGTGAAGCTTTTTTACTGTGCAGCCCTAGAAACTGTACCAAAACTAGATTATAATATTGGCCAGTTCCTCAGTGCTACCAGGGCTTAAAGGGGTCTTCTCAGTAATTATGCAATCATTTTAAGTTCAAGCAGTGTGGATAGAGTGTTATCATCATTAATGTATATTAGCCAGTTGTATATGTACTATATGTCTCTGGAATTATTTTACTCTGATGGTTAGCATATTTGGAAGTCACACATTCATTTTTATTACTACTCATATTACTGAGGTTACATTGCACATCTACTTGAGAAAACATATTTTTTAAATTGCATGTGTATATAACCCTGCATGATAAGGCAGGCAAGATATCTTATGATAACATAACTAAATGTTTAGATTGGCATCTTATTCTAGATTAAAATTACTATTGTATTAGAATGCTAAATATACTGCTTAACTAAAAATATTTCCTCATTGTTCTTTTAAATTCTTTAACAGAGCTCAATGTTGGCATTTTGCTGAAACCAAAAAATTGTGACAGTATTCATAATTCATAACTGGAGTATCATCTCTCCCCTGTAAAAGACTGCCTCATTCTCTCATAGGCATTCTAGACATAAGATGGAGTTTTCTTTCATTATGCATTTATTTTAATTTCTGGTTATGTTTTGTGGTTTTGACCACCACTAGTATGAATCTGCCAACCAATGGAGTCCTACAAACTCCCCTTCCTCTGGGTACTTGCCTGCTGCTAGCTAATACTTTGAATACTTTTTAGTCAGCGCTAGCTAATTTCCCTGGACAGTTCTTTGGTTCATAATTTGGCAAGCAAATGACATTTACATCATCTGTGTTGTTTTGTTTTGTATTTTCTATCTTTACTGTCTTTCTTTTTTGGTGACCTCTTACTGCTTGAGAACCCTGATGTAGCTTCTTGGCTCAAGAGAGACACATACAACAAAACAGCAGATATTTAGCAATTAATTGATTATGAAGGGGTCTTAAATTACCTGGTTGCCTAAGGGAATACTGTATTCCCCCAGAACAGTCACAAGCTGCTGTGCTTTGAAGATCTGCAGGAAGAGAATGATGTGGGAGATTTTGATTAGGGGACCAAGGGTAGATATTGCTTGAGTAATGGGATTTGTGCCACTCTATTATGTTCAAAATTCAAAACTCAAGATTACATATGACTTTTGTCATTATCCTTTTAATGAAAACTACAGTATGTGGCTGTGAACACAAATCCTGCTAAGTAAACTCAGGAGAATTACTTCACTCTACACTGGGATTCCAATTACTGTGGAAAAAAATCTGAACAAGAAGGAAATGAGCCACCAAAACACTACAAAATTTTACTGTAAGGACATAATCAGGTACTTTTTTTTTATTTCATTGGTGAATTCCTTAATTCTTCTGTCTACATTATGTGAGAATAAGAATGAGCAATACAAATTTCTGTAGCAACACTGCCTTTCACCCAAGTATCTCAATGGATTTTGAAAGTAGTGATTGATAAGTCTCACAATTACTAAGGTACTAGAACAAAGCACAGGTGCCCTGCCTGCCTTAGAAATTAATTACAGCCAATACAAAATTTAAGATTAGTGGTAAGAAGCAAGGCTTGGTTTCAAGACTATATGTTTAGTAGGGAGATAGCTAGTAATTTTACTTTAAATTTGGCTACTATTCTAAGGTTAATCAGCTCCCTGAGAACTGCTTCACTGTTTTTGCAATGACTGGTAACTCTGGTATCCCAGCTGCTGGACAAAGATAATTAAGAATATTTAAGAGACACTTGGAGTGAAATTTAAAAATATGTTTATTTCTTTCTCTTTTAATCAGCTACCTCACCAAAGCAAACTATTATTCATTATATTAATTCATAAGAGTATAGAACTTTGGTTTTTTGAACTGTATTTGATTTTGAGAAGTGGTGTAAATGATGACATGTAGACTATTAATAGTATTATTAAGTACTGAAGTAATAATATCTCAGCATCTTTTAAAATCGATGTCTTTGTAGTATAGTTGATTGCATTTTTCCCATTAAAAAGGATTTGTATTCAATATCAGATATCCAATAAGACAGTTTTATTGGCATAGTATAAGAGTTGAAGAATTTTGGAGGCTGAGCAGTGCAAGGGAAAATATTTCTGAATTATGTCTGCCGTATCTTAAAGATTTAAAAACCCTTAGTTTTTTGGGGTTTTTGGGTTTGGGATTTTTTTTGTTTGTTTGTTTTTGTTGGTTTTGTTTTATTTTTTTTTTTTGTTGTTGTTGTTGTTTTTTTTTGCAGTGGCACTGTGTTTCTGGATGTGCTTTCCCATGCCAAATCAGAAAGAAAATATTCTAGTCTATTATGTATTAGAGGGGCACAGTGTCAATATATGTCATGAAATTATATGAATTTTTTACTTCATTATAATTATTTATGACTTAATATTTATGTTGGTTCATTATTCACAGGTGCTTATCCTTCTAACAAAAGCCAAAGATAGTTCTTACTGACTTGATTTAACAGTGATAGTAATTGCGGAGATTCCCATGCTCACCATTGCTATGACTGAAATTCTCCGGGCAACCTGTTCAAGTGCTTCACTGCCCTCTGACTAAGGAATTTCTTCCTCACATCTAACCTAAAGCTCTCCTCTTTTAGCTTAAATCTGTTCCCACTTTGTCCCAACACTATCTGTCAGTTTAAAAAGCACTATTATTATAAGTCCCCTTTAAGTACTGAAAGGGTGATGGCTGTCTTCAAAATGGTAATGACAGCCGTAATAATCTCAATAAACTTTTCTGCACACAGATCAAACTCAGAGCACTTCCAAAATAAATAGCTGATTAGGGTGACAGCCTTTAGAGTAGAGCAAAATCTACTTTTAAAGTGCTTGTCATGATGGGGTTAGTCTATAAAGCTTGAATGGCCTCAATTTTTACAGAAGATGATACGACTTTTCAGCAGCAGTAATCTCAGTTCTTCTCCACAATCCTGCTCCACCACTTTCCATTTATGCAAGTGAGTGTGAAGGGGAATCTTCCAGAGAAATAGGGTAAATAAAGCTGTAATTCAAGATTTTCCCTCATGCTGAATCTTTCAAGTCATTCTGTCTTGCAAAGGCAAGGAAGAAAAAGGAAAACGTCAAAATGCTAACTCATTTTAAATCTTGATTTTCAATAATTTCAGAGTGTGATTGCAGCAGAACCAGAAAACCAGAACCTGAGATTCATTCCAGCTGCTTTCATGGCTCCACATTTCCTTATTTTCTGATATTTCTATACTTTGTACTCTACAATAAATATCAAACTTTTCTAATCAAGGACTAACTTGACAAATATATTGGAGAATGTGTTCGTTTTTAAAGCACATCAAATTGCATTTGTGGAAAAAGAAAATCCAACACAGGACATACAGTCCAAGTCTGAAATTAGGTTACAAGCATGCACAGCTCTTCTAATGACTTCAGAAATAGGTACTGTTCTGATATGATTGCTGCAGTATATCAGATGCTTGCTTTTGATCAGCATGAGCTGATAAAAACCAGTGCTGCAGTATGGCAGGGGCAAAGGCTGCTCTCCAATGGCTTTTAAGAACATAGCTGGCAGATCTGCTAGTAAATGCTATTGATTGATAGAGTCAGCATTATGTCATCTGGCAGGCACACTATTTAAAGAATGAAGTCATTAGTAGTGTGCTGAAGGATATATATCCTTCACATTCGTTATTAAGAGCCGGAAAAAGCATAATTCTTACACTGTCAATAAAAGAGTAACACATACAGCATTTGCAGACACATATATGCCAGGTGTTGTGTACAACCCATTCACAAATGTTATTGACAAGCCTGTACTTCATGACTTTTCTTCTATCAGTATATAAATATGCAAATATAATCCCAGTTGGTATCATGATAATTTTTTTTATTTTACTGTGTTCCTTTGCTATTAATGAAATAACAAAAGTGGAATTTTAAAGCATTTAAAAAGCCGTATACAGTAACTGCTTCAAAATTATGAGATAGATTCTTGTATAGGAGATCAGGGCTTTTAAATCACAAAGTAATTCAGGCGTTTTTATCAAAAATAAAATCTACTCTAGCATCCAGGATTACCTACTGATTTGTCACAACTTTATTCTGTGAAATAAGAAGAGGTTAATTGTTCCAGGCTGGAGTGAAAGAGAAAATAGAGGGATACATTTCATTCTTCATGTTATGCTTAAAATGTTGTTTGTATCCTGAATACCCAGAGACTGAATAAAAAAGTTAATAGATCTTTTCATGCAACTCCTCAGGTTGTTACCATATCTGCCAAGTGAAGCAGGACTTGGCACAGTAAGCAAGCATGCATGATCTCCAGGGGAACCTGAGGGCCGTAAAAATTGTGACAATAGTTGAAACTAGTTCTTTTAATGTCAAGAAACACTATCGCTTTGTTTTTTTCTCTTTTAAATAGTGGTCTGAGCTGATAATCTGATAACAATTTTTAGACTTATTTTAGATACTTTTTTTTTTTTCTCCCTGTCTGGACACATATCTAGTAGTCCTAGAAGACAATATTTGGAAACTACACCTGTCACTAAAAAAGGAAATTCACTCCATCCATGAGTACATTTGTGAATTCATATTCAGATACTTCCATGATCATTAGAGAAAACTCAATCAGTAGCATCCGTGTGGCTGTTATCTGGTTGTTCTTCATTAGTTTGTGCTGAGTTAAACACGGATTTACATTTTTAACTATATCAAGTTATCTCACTCTGCATTTGACACAAATAATGTGAAAATAGGCTGACAGACATAAATGGACCAAAACATGTAGTTTGCACAGGGAGTAACTTTATTTTCTGGCTGACTTGTATCAGAAAAATGTTTTGTACATGTTCTATGGCTTGTATAAAATGCACAAAGTAATGAGGCTCATAATTACCATGCTATTGTCATTTCAAAGCATTGAAATGCAAAAATTAGCATTATCATTAGTTCCACAAGTTTTTTCCACATAATGAAAACAATTAATCAGTATAAACTGAATGTTTCAACTGACTAGCAAGGAATGAATTCACAGACTCCTTGGAAGTAGTACTTGCACATATTTTTTACCTTCTCCATTATGCATATATGAAGATATTAGATGTCTTTTCAAGTGTCCAGGCATAGAAAATGGAGGGAAAATAAAGCTTATTCAAATGCTTACCTAAGGCAGGATCAACTATATCTTCATCAGTCCAGATTAGAAAAAATTATAAGTTTTTTTAAGGATTGATTTACATAGCTCTGGAAAATCATAGCTTCTCTGAGATTATGTGTTTTTATGTTCCTTTTGTTAAACCTATTTGACTCTCCATGGGCTTGGAAGCAGTTTATTCACTTTTTCTTGAAAGTTCCTCATGATATTTCCTCATTCTTCACCCTAAGCTTAGCATGCATCAGTCATTCAATCTTTTATCAATGCTGATGTCTTTCTAAGCCTCCGATCACTCATGTTTCTGTCCCCTGATTACCTCCAGCTTATGCACAAAATTCAGTGCAGCTCTCTAAACAAGGTTTATTAATGTGAGAGAAAAACATTACTTCTTATGTTGCAAACAGCATGAGATGTCCCTCCTGTGCAATATGACATTTAAACTTCTGCTCAGTTTGTATGTATGAAATTCCCAGGTTGCCTCTGAACTATTGCTGCCTGGCTGGTTACTCCCCACTGTATGTCACATTTATTTTTCTGAGGCATGGTGTGTCGTACTGGAGTTCTGCAGTGTTTCCTTCTTACTTGCCACTCCACTGTCTGATCTGTCTTGGACTCTTTATTCTAGTCCCTTTTCCTAGTGGTCCCCAGGGCTTCATTTCATGTGCCACTTTCATAAATGTTCCCTTTTTTCTACCATTCACAAAAGTAACAGTAAAAAGAAATCATTCTCTTGCAAAACAACTCCTGATAGAGCGCTCCATTCTGACAGGGAACCACTTATAACAACTTTCCAAGTACAATTTTTCTGCTAGTTTACACCCCTTTTATCTGCATCATGCTTTTCTAGCTTGTTTATCAGAATGTCACATCAAAAGACCTAGGAAAGGGAAGTTGTGACATCTGCTGCTTTTCCTTTCTTTTTTTAGGGTCTCCTAACATGTCAGACAGGGTGATTAAATTGGTTGACAGAATGTATTCATGATAAATCCATGATGACTTCTCAACTCTTTCTATTTCTCCATGTAGTTAAAGGAGTTTATTCTAGTTTCATTGTTGCAGTCAAAAAGTCTACAAATATAAACACTTGGTTCTTACCTTTTAAAAAAGAGAAGTATGCTTCCACATTTGTTTTCTGAAATTTCAAATATCATTTAAATTTCTCCAATTGCTAAAGGCAATTGATAAAGGCTCCCACTTTTTACTAGCTGTAAGACTGAGTACCTTTTCTACTTAACTGCCCCCTAAACTACTGCTCTCTTCTTCTTGCCTATTCTTACTGCTTGGTATTAATTTTTTAATTTTTTTTTTAATTTATGGATGGCATGTTTATAAATAGAAATATAGCTGTATTATGCAAAGACAGTCTCATCACACTTGTTTTTCTCAGCTTTCATGTACTTTATTTCAGGTTTTCTATTGTTACGAACTGGTTTAACATAGAAGACCAAAGGAAGTTATACCTCTGTGAATAAAATGGATCAGAACACAGAAAGGTTCAAAATACACCCAAGAAACATGATTAGAACCAAACAAAGTTGGATGCTGGTGCCAAAAAATTGCTATATTTCATTTAATAGTAAAAGAGGCAAAGAGAAAGAAGGAGAAAAGAAAGAAAGAAAAAGAAGTGTGCATGGGGGTAAGGGGACAGAGAGAGAGTGACAGGATTAGGTAGAAGCAAATCACCCATCTGAGGGTCCCAATGCCATCTCATTGCTCCTCTCCATCTGGTCTGCTGGTGAGGGTCTCCTGCTGCTGCACCACATCAGAAAGTACAGACTCCAGTGGATTAATACACATTTCGGGCCACGTGGGAATGTCCAGGTGCCTCCTGAGGGGGCCGGGTTTGACACTGTCCCTTGCCACACTGTGGATCTGTTGCATCGTGGTCTGGTGCAGAGTCTGGGGACCCCTGGGGGGCCTTTGAGGGCCCTGTCACCCCCTGTGCTGTGGATAAGCTGTTCTGGGGTGAAGGGCCCCTCAGCTGAGCTCTGCACAGCAGAGCATGGGCGCTCACTGAGCCTCTGACCAGACCAGAGGCTTTCTCACCACACACCCAAAACCTCTCCTCCCGCAGGCTGTGGTGTGAGGGGCTGTGGAGCCTGGCAGCTGAAAGCCCTGGCGCTGTGCTCTCCATCCTGAAGGAGCTAAGCTTGATCCCTCTGTGAGGGTATTTATCTCACCTCCAGAGTCAATCTCATCTCCATCAAGAATACTTCAGGGCCTCAGTCAGGACTATTCAGGGCATGGTGGTCTTCTCTGCAGCTTTTGTAATACAGTTTTGGTGTAATAGGCAAAGGTCCTTCATGAAAATGTTTAAGGCTTAAATTATAACATTTCAGTCTCTGACACCTATTTACAGTCTCTTCTTCAAATCAATATGATTTACAGATAATAATAAACTATTTGTGTTTATAGAATAAGCTTATGAAGGTATTTAGTCATGTAAAAATTGCACAGAACATTACAATTTTCTTGAACTGTAGTAATTGTTTGCTCAAGAGTTAAGACTGGTTTAAGATTTGCGTCATCCACCTATTCTTTGGGTGACTGATGCATTTGTCTCAAGCTATTAAGTTTCTATTAGATATGACCTGCTTATTGTTTGCCAGGTAGTTTGATTTCTTTTTGAAGAAGTTATAATCTCTAGAGAAAAAGCAGTTATGAATTCAAGGTGAGACATTCTCTAATCCAGTCTTTTCATATGCAACAAACAAATATTGAATCCAATTCAAAATTTTAAATAGGTAAAAATGTTTTCTGAGAGACTCATATAAAAACAGAAACCACACAGTTACATTCCTAGATCACATTATCAAACTGTATCTGGAATTTATATAAAGTATAGTTAAGTGTTTAAAGACTACACTATTACAGGAAGGTAGTCTGGTGTCATACTAGAGGCAATGTGATTTTAAAAATTGCTTTGAGGTAATATTTTTCTATTGTGTATGAGTCTGAGAAAATGAGAGCTATGAGTTCTTTATATATTTAGAAGTATAGGGAATTGATTGCTGTCTTAGAGCTGTAAAAATAAATGATATTTCATCTAAAGATATAAAACATGGAGTAATTTAATGAGAAGTTAAAATAGTCATCTGAGTATTGACCAATAGAGAACCAAGAGGTGTTTTAATCCCTGATTGTGGGAGAATTGTTTGAACCCTTGTTACAGAGGCAAATGTTGATGTTTATTGAATGCTAACCTAAGATTTATCTATTTTAGAAATATCTATTATTTACAAATCACTTCAGCAGCATGAGTGTCTCTGGGATATTTGAGTACTAAGTCTTAATCTCAAGTATGGTATGTTCATCTAAGGTATGAACTGAGTGAAATGGAGAGACCTATGTTCACATTCACAGATTCAAATGGTAAATTACACTTCAAGAATAATAAGCAAGGATTTCCCGTCTTCCGCCCTCCCCCCCACTCTAATTCATGTCTCTTTCTTTTCCTTTAGAGCAGAGCAGCTACTATGCCATACACACAGGCTTCACTGGAGTGCTGTCAAATGGGTAGGACATAGCTGAAACTGCTGATTTAAGGCATGATACATGTTCAGAATCATATGGAGTTCCAGAGTTTTTCGGTCAGCATAGTCTATTAGTAGCTCATTCTGCAGTAATACTTGAATTTGTTGTATATTTCAGGCAGGAGTTAACTTAATCCCATGGACTTTGGTGACCAGTCAGATCTGATAGTCTATTCAGAAGTGTGAACAAGTGCATAGCACTGAAAGACGACAAACAGAATCACAGAAATGCATCACTTCTAAGTCTTCTTCTAATGTGTTCTATTTTCCTGTGAATTCATATCTAAGTAAAGGTATCAAAGGATTTTTTTTCTCCCTAAACTGTTCTAGAGTGCTGTTCAGTTAAGGCCTGCCAACTTTCTTACTCGAGTGATTTTGCACCACACCTTTATTAGTTAGTCAATACAAATGCATCCTTTGGACCTTAATCCTATAGACATTAATTCAGCTGCATTTGGTAGTGACAAGCAGTGATAATGAAACCACATATAATAGCTGTAAATTAGGGATATGGAGAATAAAATTGCCATGAAAATAAATTTAGTATTAATGTATTTGACAGCACAAGGAACATCTAATCATTTAAAAATGGTTTTATTAAACCTGCAAACAATAAATATTCAAATTGCCATATGATTGTGTCTGTAAACTATATATTTCTGTCCTATCTAAATATATATTTAGAATTACAGAGTCTTGTGTGTTGGAAATGGTCTTCACAGTTCATGTAGTCCAAAGGAGTTGGACTGCAAAGCAGTTAAGAGAAGGCTCATGGCTTTGAATATATTTTACCTATCAAGTTAACCCACTGGCAGTTTACTTATTCCTCTTATTTTGCACCTAGCTTAGACATTGTGGGTAGGTTTGAAAGGAAAAGGAAGTATGAGAATTTCAATGGAGAAAATTTTTCAAAACTAGGCATATTTATTACATTTTGTGTCTTACAGTGGTTTTCTCTAATTTAGTAGTTTGGGGCACCTGCACACACCCCCCTTGTCTTTCCCTGACCTGTTCCTGAATGTCTTATTAACTGATTGCTTGTCATGAAATCTAAAATAAATTTCTTCAGCCCTGGTTTGATTAAAAAGACAGGGTTAAGCATCTTTTCCTGTGACAGGTGGCAATCGGTGCTTTTTTGTGTGCTTGTGCAGATGCCTGTGTACAATTCCAATTGCTGCAAAGGCAGAGCGAGTGTCAGGAGCATGTGGTTGTGATGGTGGCCACAAGGTGTGTGACTTTTGTTGGGGGATGCTCTGGTAAAGTTTTAGTTTCATGAGATCTGGTGGAGTATGCCTCACCCCAAAGTGGCAGGCCCCTGAATACAATTGCTATTAGCAGTTTCATTGCTCTTCAGCACTGCACACAGTGCCACAAACAAACAAGTATCCAGTTTGCATGGCAGAGGCCATGGAATTTAAGGTCCTGAGAGGAATGAGCAAGACAGTACCAGAATTACATCTCTGGACTTCAGAAGAGCACATTTCAGCCTGGTCTGGGAGCTGTGTGGCATATCCTATGGGAAATTATCCTGGAATTCAAAGGGGTCCAGGGGAACTGACTCATCTTTAAGCATACCTTTTCAGGGCATGAGAATTGTCCTCAATTGTGCCCAAAGAGGCAAGGCAGAAGGCAAGTGTGGATGAACATGGAGTTCCTGATTGAGCTCAGACATGAAAAGGAGATATACAGATAGTGTCAGCAGAAACAGTCTTCATGGAATGGACACACAGACATTGGTAACTCATGTAGAAATGAAATAACGAAGGTCAAAGCTCAGCTAGATTTGATTATCCTGGGGGCCTTTTCCAGCCTAAATGATTCTATGATTCTATGATCTTTTTGGGCCCAGAGGTGAGACTGACTGGCCTGTAGTTCCCCAGGTCTTCTTTGCTTCTACTTTTAAAAATGGCCATTATATTGCCCCTTTTCCAGTCAGTGGGTCACTGGACTGCCAGGACTCTTCAAGTATGATGGGTAGTGGCTTAACCACTTCATCTGCCAGTTCCATCAGGACATGTGGCTGCACATCTCATCAAGTCCCTGGTACTTGTTCACCTTCAAGTTCCTTAAATTGTCTGAAACCTGTACTGCTCCTATGTCGGGAGGTTCTTAATTTTCCCTGTTCCTGCCTTTGTCTTCTGAGACTTGGGAAGTGTGGCTGGAACACTGTGCTGATGAAGATTGACATGAAAATGTCCTTGAGTATCTTAGCCTCTTCCATGTCCTGGCAACCAGGTCTCCCATTTTCTTCTGGAGAGGACCCCCATTTTCCCTAGTCTTCCTTTTTATCACTGAGGTACATATAGAAGCTTTTCTTGTTGCCTTTGACATCCCCAGTCAGATTTAGTTCTACCAGGGCTTTAGCTTTCCTGACCCTGGCTGCTCAGACAAGTTGAATGTGTGTTGGGAGCATGCTCTTGCAGCCAAGGAGACCAAATTCATCCTGGGCTGTGTTGGCAAGGGTGTAGTCAGCAGGACCAAGGACATGCTCGCTCTGTTTGGCATTCACAAGACCTTATCTGGAGTACTGCATTCAGCTTTTGGGCTCCCTGCTGCAAGAAGGATATTTATGTTTTGAACTAAGTCCACGAACAGTCACCAAGATGGCTGAGGGCTGGAGCATAGGGTATAGGTGTGGGTTGGAGAACTGGATTTGTTCAGTATTGAGGAAAAGGTTCACAGTAGACTTTGTTGCTGCCTATTGGTATCTCACTGGAGGATCCAGAGGAGCAGATGCCAGACTCCTCACAGAGGTGTACAGTGATAGGACAAAAGAAATGGATTTAAGTGGGAATGTAGGAAATTCTAATTAAATGGAGGATATAGTTGGTTGGAGCATGGTGTGAATAACAAACACCAAAGTCGCAGGTTTGTTACTCATATGGCCAGTCACTGCAATGCTGAAATTGATGATCCTTGTGGGTGCCTTCCAACTCAGAACATTCTGTGATATTTATCTTTTTTATTATAGTGATGATCAGATGCTGTAAAATTTGTATGTTGTTTGTCCAGATTTGACTGGCCATGGCTGTGAGTAACCTGGTCTGCTGTAGACTTGCTTTGACCGGAGAATTGGCACAGTTAACTTCTGGATCAGATTTCAGTCCTAAATCATTCTATCATTCTCTGAAACCTTTACACTGGATGGAAGAGGGAAGACTTAGGAATGGCAATACAAAGAAAGCAAAAAAAATAAGCAAAGAAACACTAGATGAAGGCATAGCATGATAAATTCTTTTTCTTTCAGCTGAAAATCGTTCAAAATATTTATTGCAGAAATTTTTGAAACAAAAATCTGAAGTGTGAGGTCTTGTCTGGGGTAAATTGGACAAATTTCAATTTACCATTACTTTTGCAAATTTCTTTGTTTTTTCTTAGCTCTACTTGAATGAATAATCTTAGTATTGTCCAGTTCTGTTTTCTGGCCTTTGTTTGTTCTTTCTTTAAAAATCTTGTTATTTTAATACGTAAAAGTTTCAGAACATCTGCAGAAAAAAATCAAGAATGGTTATAATGCCATTGATTATCTATGCTTAACGCTGTACTTTATTTAGTAAAGAATAAAATGACTCAATAATGGGTCATAAGTTCCAGGCTAATTGATCTTCTTTCATCTGATGAGACTGCCTTAAACAATAATTAGTTCTAGCTGTACTTTGTATATCCAAGTGGAAACACTGAACCATATATCTTACATCATCACCGACCCTGGTAAGCAAAGTTGTTGAAAAAACCAAAAAACAAAAACAAACATCAAAATGATACAAACTTTAGCTATTCCATGGCACAAAGAAATTAACAAAAAAGAAATGAGAATTCTTAATGCTCCATGGTACTAGAAGAGACCAGTCAAGCAGAAAAGTTTATTTTAAAACACAAAATTTTGTATCCTGAAACCCACAGGCAGTTTCACAAGTATAACTTCTCTCTCCACTGATGAGCATCAGAGTCATACTTTATTTGAGACTCTAAATCCATGTCACTATTCTAAAATGCATTTATGAAGAAAATTTCATTTGTTATGTAGTGAAGGAGCTTTACAGTTTGCTTTTAAGTGATTTTGATTAACCTCAACAAGAGCTTAAAATATTTCAGAGTTGGAACTTTACAAGAAGATGTAAGATTTCCATAAATGCATCAAAGCAGAAAAGAATCAGGAAACCATAGCAGCTATGAGGTGATTGTATAAATTAACAACAAACCAATAATTAATAGAATTATTGTCTGTTACAAAATTCTAACAAAATTACATTCATAAACTTTAATACTTTTCTAAATAAAAATGGTCCATTATAAAAACATGTTTATATATAACTATATTAATACATACATATGTGTGTGTATGTGTATATATGATTTTTAGTGTATATAATTTCTGAACTTTTGATGTGACTTCAAAAAGTTAAAATCTAGCAAAGGAATTAATGAAGGTGCACTGATGAACATTAAGTTCATTGAATGTCAAATTGTGTTATTTCCCAAATGTTAAAATAGTACTTAATAGCCTTTGATGCAGCAAAATAAAATAGATGTTTTCTTTGATATGCATGTGCAGAACAAAGATGGCTTTGAAGTCTGTTTTTGTGTATTCCTTTAGCAGCAAAAAACTGACATATGATAGTAAACTTACAGTTATTTGAAAGTTTGAAAGCACATGAGACTTAAAAGGAAAAGTAGGACAATTTTCTTGACAGAAAAGTAATGCTACCTTTAGTGTCAGTGATACTAATTGACTGCACTTGAACTTTCCCAAGGCTTTAGCTGATCAGTTTGTTTAAACTAAAGGGATACTGTTGTGGACAGACTTTATAAACCATAAATTATATAGAGAAATAATAAAATGCAGTTGGAAAAGTGAATGATTTAAAGTGACTTCTCATTCATTTTGTGTCCAGCTGCTGTTTGACAGTAGATTTTTCAGACCACAGGCCTCCACCAGATAATAAAATGTAGGAATGTCCCTTTGCACATTCTGAAGAGGGATGCAGAATTTGATACATTGCCTTGTCTTGATTAGCTTCTTATGAAGACTGTAAACAGCTATTTGAAAGGATATTTGTCCTGCACAAAGACTAAACTAAACCAAATCTCCCTACTGCTTTGTAATATTTAGATACAACCCAAAAACTTTCTGTTCATTGTTTCTGTACCTGCACTTCAGATTTGGTAATAAAATACATTTCTGTTTCAAATGCCCTTGGTGAAACTTTCTGTCTGCCAGCCAAATAGCTCGTCAGATTCTGTGCCTCTCTAAATTTGCTGTAAATCAACAACAATTTTACAATTGTTTTATATCTACATTTTGATGACTGATGAATATATGAAATTTCTTTCACTTATGTCTCTATATCCAGTCTAAAATTAGGTTTCTTTGGAGAACCTTTGCTGTTCTTGTTTTCCTGTTCAGTGGCATTAATGTTATGCTTATCTTGTTGTCAACCAAGTCATTCTTCAACAGAATTAAATTCAAAGAATATCTAAAATGCAGACTGCACTAACCTGAAGATTTTGTCTTATTTCCTCCAAGTACTGGAAAAATATGATTACTTTTTCTGTCTCCTAGAATCTTCCCCTGTACTTTAAGTTTTGCTAGGGAACTGGTGGCTCACAGATATCCTAAACCTGTAGTAGTCTGTCAGGCTGCTTCTGTGATGTCTTGGGCAGCAGAGCTGGTGAACACCTGACAAAGAAACTGGGCAGACTCACGCCCTTCTGCCATTGTTCTTTTTTCTCTCTGCCCTTTCCTGACTTTCCATAACCTCCCACCACTCCTGCTGTCTCTGCCCTATAAACAGAGCCCTTTTCCATAGGCTCAAAGTAGCCTTTTTCCAATCAACAAATGTGGAAATTCTTCTCAGTCGTAATTCCCAGTGACGTCATCCAGGGTCTGAGACCTGAGTATTCAGTAACTGTCTTGAAAGAGGCTTCCAGTTTAGAATCAATGGACAAAAAAAAAATATTCTAGCTCTCTTCACTAGTATCTGCTTCATGAACACTTTCCTAGGCTTCTGAGTAATGTCAGGATCAAAATACACGTTAGCATGTGGATGCCTACAGTATATTTGTTGGTTTTGAATACTGAAGCAGGAAGGGGATGCAGAAAAGAAAGAGGAAAAGAAAATTAAAGGAAAAGAAAAAAAATACGCCAAAAGCATATTCTGTAGTCTTCAATTTTAATACCTTTCATTTCTTCTGAAAGGTTGATGTCAATGTAAAGCTAGCTCTTGTAACAAATGGAAATGGGGTATAAATGAGAGAGGCATTATCAGCTAGATGTCCTGACCTATGTAGTTACGTAGACGTAGTAGTAGATTATTGTTTTTAGGTATCTAGGTCTACCCAGGGATCCCTAAAGTATCCTAGACATTTGTACATATTATTTTGAAAGTATTTGTCAGAGACCTAACAAAACAGAGATTCTTTACATCTGGAAGACACAGAAAGACATTTATTATTCTTCCAGCCTTGGTGTAACCACTTTCTGAAACTGTTTTTAATTAGTCTGGATTATTGAGGATTTGAACTTTCCTGTTGGAAGAAAGAAGGATACAATTACATTTAAATGAAACAGTAGGAGGCTGAATCAAGTCCAGAAAATGTTCATGATGTGACATTTGAAGTATATTTGCCATTGATTGAGAACTTGCCCAAGAAAATCAAAGTTACATATGGTACAAGGAAGGAAACAAATCAAGGTTTACAGTCATAGTTCCTATAATAGAAAAATATCTCTGTAATAAAAACATGTTGGCAGGAGACCCAGGTTTACATTTAATTTCAAACTCCTAGAAAATTACTTTGACTTAAAGTAAAAGACCTGAATGAGATGAAAAGTTAAATAAGATTATGTTATCTTGAATTCTCAATGGAAGCTATTGTCCTACATAATTTATAACAAGTTTTTCTTTGATCTTTTATGTTTACAGAGAGTATTACTAGTGAATACAAATTTTAAAGCTAAAATATTCCCATTAATTCTACAATTTATACTTAAAGTAATTATTTGGATTTAGTTTATTATGGGTGAATGAATGTTGCAGTGACAAACCAGTCATTAAAAACTAAATCCATGCTTCTACATGTACTTACCAAATCTGCCTACAGGGTTTCCATCTCAGTATATGGATCATATTCTGTAGTTATGACAAACTTGCAGCTAACTGAAAATTAGTTGCTATTTTAAGCTAACAAATTACCTGATTCTTGCTCTGTCTGCTGTTTAGGTTTCCATTTATCTGGCATTCTTGGGAACTCTGACGTAATGGGCTTACACATTTGTTGACATTTTTAAATTCGCAGAGCAGTATGCCAGAAGAACAGCGAAGCTGGCAGTTGAAAATATTTAGTTGTATTTGATAACTGAAAGAAAAAAATATCCTGAAAGAACTAGTTAGACTGAGACTTGGCATATTGGCAAGAAAATTAATAAAGTCATTTCACTCCATCACTAAGAAGCACAGACTGGTAAATTTTACAAAGTACGTTTTCTTACAGGCATGTCTGGAAATTTCTCATTTCTCATAGGTCAGAGAAAAATCACTGTATCAGATTAATTAATTTACATCAGAATGATAACATAAAACTAAAAGACAACTTTGCATGTATAAAAGACTAGAATCTTCAAAAAATTGGGTGAGGATTATCTGTGCCTTTATTTCAAAGAAAAAAACAAGCACTATTAATGACCTTGTCTGTTTTCTAGTTAGTACAGACTTTTGGTGATTCCTTTAATTTAGATATCTGACATGTATTTTTTCAAGCAGGAAGTGTCTAATTTTAAAGGTGCCATTAAATGAACTGGAACTAAAGGAAAACTAAGTCTTAAAATCATTTTCCTTTTCTTCCTGGGTACAGCAGAGTGCTCCAAGCCTAGCTGTGCTTAGAGGATTATATATTTATTGACACCTCCATCAGTTACAGACTCAATCTAGCTCATGACACTGGAGGCCATAGAGAGTTCTCCCTTTGTAACTGAAGCACATGGTCACATTGTTCTTTGGAAATTTATGAAGCCAAAAAATTCTTATGAAGCATAAATATTTAATTTGAAAATTAGAGTTTCTGTCCCTAATCTTTCAAATTTTATGCATGAGAACACAGTCCTTTTGAATGGATTTTAGAGATTACACTGTTGGAGATCAAACTTTGTAGTTGCACAATTGTTTGCACAACCTTGCAGAAGATGGAAAATGCAACAAAATAGGAAATTAGGAAAACATTTCAGACTCTGCCTGAAAAGCTGCTTTAATTTCTATTTAAAATTTCAACATGTCATGCTATTTTTCGAATAGCATTGGATTTTCCTTTCTAGCAAAACCACTATGCTAGTAAAACTAGAGGGAAGAATATTGATATTATCTGTTAAATATTTTGTCCATATCAATAATCATTCTGTGTCTCTTGTTCTATGCTGGATATGCATTTTAAAATTAACTTTAAGATAACTTGCCTTAGTTTTTAAATTAATAGCCTATTTTGTAAATAGCATTTTTTAAAAGAAATTAATAAAATAAAACATTAATTGGGGAAAAATAGATGATTGTGTATCATTGTCCCAGTGTAAATTGCAAATTAGATGTATTGCACATGATGATCTACAAGGTTCTCTCCACCCAGATGCTAAAATCATGCCACAATTCAACAGCCCAGGTGGCTTTACCTCTTTGCTGCCATCTTGTCTGTTTCCATTGCTGTAGCCACAGCCACAAGGCATTGGCAACCATCCTTGAGTCACTATAGAAGTAAAGTATTGGCCATTTTTTTCATTCAGCTATGGTAGAATCTAAAGCCAGTTGGATAGCTTTCTCCCCTGCAAACTGACTCAATTCACCTTCACTTTCAGCAGTTCCTGTGACTTGTTGTGGGGGACTCTGCATAGCAGCATTCCACCTTCCTATATTACTACAGAATCCATCAGTGAAAAGAGTATATTGTTTCTCTTTTTCTGGTAGGTCTTTGTACAGTGTGTCCTTCTCTGGCAATATTCTGAAACCTTAGCTTTCTCTTTATTCAATCCATGATCACTTTCAAAATTCCTGGGTTTCCTGTTTGAGCCCATTGTGAGTTCAGTGTGACCCACTTACTCCATGTAGCATGAGTTGCATGATGTATAGAGGAGATCCTCCTGCTCAATGCCCAGGTTAGCAGCAGCAAATGGGATGCCAGAAGAAGCTATGCTTCAGTACCAATGACTTCCAAAACAGCTCAAACCCCTTGAAAAGATGCCAGTATCTCTTTTTCAGCTGGAGTATAGTGGCTTCAGATGCTCTGTACACCAGACATCAAAAACCTGGGGGTTGACCTCTAGTCTTTTCTATTGCTTTCTGCAAGAGCCTTCAGGCAAGGCCATTCTCCCTAGCTGCAGTGTAGAGCATGTGTTTGAATCTCTTGCTCTGTCCAGAGTGGCGCGAGAGGTACTGAATGGACTATCTCCGTTTGATTTGTTCAATGGCTTGTCATGAATCAGAACCCTACTTTAAATAATTTTTCTGTGTTGCTTGATGGAGAGGGCTGACAATCAGGCTGTAATCTGGAATGTGCGTTCTACAAAATCCCACAATGTGCAAGAAAGATAAAAAAATTACACAATGTGTAATTTTTTGCTAATTGGTTCAGACATTGATGTTATTTTGTTGATCACAACCATTGGGATTTGACAATTTCTATCTTGCTCTTTTATTCCTAAAAACTGAATGTCTTGTTCAGGTCCCTTGACCTTACTTTATTTTATGGAAAAACTGGCTTTCAGAAGGATTTGGTCTATTTTCTTCCCTTTCTCAAAAACTTCTGATGTATTGTCACACACAATGATATCATCAATATAGCTTCACACTGTTGCAGTCTGGATCAGTTCATGTTTGATGGTAGGGTTGTGTTTCCATCCCTCGACAGTTAGTTCCAGGTCTTCTGGATTTCCTTCCAAATGGAAGCTAACAGCATCCTGCTGCTGCCCAAGGAACAGACAAAACTGCATTAGCAATATAATTTTTGGCTTATTGCTTGGCTTCCTTTGACTGCAGTTTGTATTTAAGTTCCAGCGTGTTCAAAACAGCAGCGCTTGGGGGTGGTGTGACTTCATCCAGGCCACAGTAGTCTACCATTAGTCTCCACTCGCCATCGGCCTTTTGCACTGATCATATGGGACTGTTAAAAGGTGAGCGAGTCTTGTTGATCACTCCTTAAATCTCCAGTTCAAGAGTCATCATATGGATGAGAATCAGGGAATCTTGGTGTGCTGTTGCTGTCAGAGCACCATTGTGGTAGTGATTGGCAACCGTTCTTCAACCTTCAGGACCCCCACAAGAGAAGGGTCCTTTGGGATGGCTGATTCCGGCATGGATTGGTCCTTTGGTTCATCTGCAGTGCCTCTCACTGGGATTTGCACAGCCATGATGCCTATCACTGAGGTTGGAATAACCTGCTTCCTGTCACCAGGTTGGGATAGCCACGTGTTGTTTTGTTATTGTGTTCAGAGATCCTCCCTTGCTCTTGAAGTTACTTAATAGAACAGGACTCAGTAGGCCTGGGCCAGGCCTCACCACATTGCAGTGATTTGTGTCTCTGGATTGCAAGTGGACAGTAAATTTTCCCAAATATTTAAGTAGTTTTTCAGATTCTGCACTTATTCAAGGGCAATTCCAAAAGACTGGAACTGTTCGAGGCTCTTGCCCATACTACCTCACACAGCCTGCCACTCACAGCTATCCAGGCTCAGGGTAGATCTCTGGATGTTATTCTTATATAGTTGCTTATACCTTAAACAAGACCAGAAGCACATTTGGGAGACACAGAAATAGGAACATGATAGTTTCAAAATCCCATCAATATTTGAAATTCTCAAGAACTATTTTAATTTTGGAGGAGAAGATGGATAAGGTATCTCCCCCATAGATTAGCTCTCTGAGGAGAAAAGGTAAAAGGTGTAATTATTAATAGTTCCCAATAGATGGCTCCGGAAGTACAGAGTTGATGGCAATACTGAGTACAAATACCAGATTAGTGTCACGACCAACAGTTTTATCATCTCATAAGTCAGTGTTACAAAGTACAACAACATGATAACCTAAACCCAGCCCCCCCCAGAGACGAACAATACAACAGGGAACACGTACTACAAATGTGTTACATGACACAACTAAGAACACGTGCAAAAGCTCTGAGAGCAAATAAATCAACATTGTTACCAGCAACTATGAAACTAACATAATTAATGCATCTAAAAAAATTGTTTTAATAAACTCTAGTCCACTCTGTTGTTATCTCAAACCTTCAAACCCGATGTTGGTTTGCAAAAAGGACATAGTGTAATGTGACAGGCAGTTAACACTACACAGGGGCTTGCTCACTACTCTCTGCCTCATATAGATAGGGGAGAGAGTTGTGGGGAAAAAAAAGGATGGATTGACATGCAGACAAATCAATAAGACAAAAATTGAAGAGAAAATAATTAATAATAATAATAATAGAATTCAAGTACACAAAAAATATTATACACAATGGAATTTCTCCCCACCCACCAACAGATGCCCAGCCAGTTCTGGAGCAGTAGCTCCCAGCCAGTTTTCCTCCTAGTTTAAATACTGAGTGTGACACCATATGGTAAAGAATATCCCTTTGGCCAGTTTGGTGCAGCTGTCCCAACTCTGTCTGCTCCCTCCTTCTTGTGCCCTCCAGCCAACTTACTGGTAGGATGGTGTGAGACACTGAGGAGTCTTTGACTTAGGGTAAACAGTGCTTAGCAAAAACTGAAACATTAGTGTGTTATAAACATTATTCTCATCCTAAATCCAAATATATCACTGTAGCAGCTAGTAGGAAGAAAATCAACTTTATCCCAGCTGAAACCCAGACACAGTACAACAGAGCTAAACTCAGTAAACAGTGCCAAAATAGAATTGCTTAATTCCAGTGGATTTAGATCACACCTACACAGCGATGTGTGACTTCTTCATATCTTCTGAAGTATGTGAGATGAGGTCCAATTCAGCACAGTCAGATTCCCGGTTCTTCAGTCCCATTGCAATCTAGAGTCCATGCAGAGATTCCCTAGAGACTGCTCTGTTTTGAGTTGACGCAGTAGAGTCCCAAAGGTGTCTATTAAATGACAAGGTTTGTGCTTCAGGCTGAAGACCCTGGAAATACTGTTAACATTGTATCAAAATGTGAATGAATTATGTCAGCATTCATTAACCTTGCTTAAAAAGTATTCTAGCATAATTTGAATATTTTCTAACTTGGCTGGCTATACAGATTGTATTTTTTATTCAGCTGAATATACTTTAACTGTAGCAATTTTTTTCTCTTTGCTAAAATTGTTATATTTTCGAACTCACAGCTGTAACATGGTTCTCAGTATCAAATGTCTCTTCTGTTTGTGGAGTCATAACTGTAATGAGTGCTTACTTACACTGTGACAGTAAAGCCAAAATGAAGTATTCTTGTGGTTTTGCTCTAGAAACTCCAGAAGGGGAAAGAAGCAATAATAACAGAATAGGAACAGGGCTGCCTGTTTTAAATGCCTGGCAGTTGTCTAGCATTAGTCCCCACAGTATGTGGGAGAGATTTAGCATTATGATGGTGCCAGAACTTTGCTCCTGTTTTCACTTCTGGTAATGTGTTCAGGGAGAAGAAATTACTCAATTAAGAAGTTATTTCAAATCTACATTAGCTACAAAGCACTCAGGATAAAAAATAGGAAGCTGAAACATTTATTTTATATATTTTTACATATATACATATATATATATATAAATATCATGTAAATTTACAGAATTAGCATCCAAGCTTACCTCCCACTTTGCTCACTGCAGCAGCTGTATATATGAATCAACTCCACATAATATTTGAAGTCCTTCATCTCAATATTATATATATATATATATATAATGTAAATTTACGGAATTACCATCCAAGCTTACCTCCCACTTTGCCCACTGCAGCAGCTGTATATATGAATCAACTCCACATAATATTTGAAGTCCTTCATCTCAATATTTCTTTAAGGATCTCTGAGATTGCAAGCTAAAAGAAGACCATAGATTGATTGAATCTTTATCCATCAGCCTGAGTATCTTAGCAGGAACCAAAAAAACAAGATCAGAACTGAGATGTGTAAGAACTGAAGGATCAAAATTTACTGAGGTCAAAGGAGCTAACACTTGCAAAGTCAGATTGTGTAAGTGATCATTTTCACAGAGTGAATCAGTTTTGGAGACAGTCTGACCTCTCATAGTTAGGGATCCTGAGACATTTGCAAGACTCCATCTCTGCTAAACTTTACTTTCAGGAAGGTTGAACACTTCAGACTTTGCCTGAAGAACTGTTGAGAGAAACTGGTTTGCAGTCCAGCAGAGTGTGTGGGTGGGTAGAAATTCATTGACACCACAGCATCACGAAGAGTAGCTTAAAGAAAGCACAAATGCAACCTCTCTGAGAACAGTAGATTTAAAAAGGACTTTTGTTACCTTTCTTCAACTAAAGAAGAATCAGCCAATCAATGAACCAGAAACTGTGCATCTGATTGAAATTCTGTGTTGAGTCTCTTCAATAATTCCTTCGAACAATGAAAAGCAGCTTAGAGCTGTTGAGTGGAAAAACAATCCTTTGATGTCAGTTGTTTCTCTTGGATAGATAAGCTTGACTTTTCTAGTGGAAAGGAGAGAGAAAGGTTTAAAAGTAAGTAGAGACTGGGGCACATTACTAGCTTTTCTAACGACATGTGATTTAAATAAAATCAGTATTTCAACATAGTTATGATATTGCTCTGTTAATAGATAACTATCTTTCTAAATAGTTTGAAATCCAGATACTTATTTGATTAAAATTAGACCATCAATTTCAATCAGTCTGCTCTGCAATAATGTAAATAGTATATTTATTGTTAATTTACTGTTATAATTATGTTTTTTGAAAGTATTCTATTTTTTTCCATCACAAAGTAAGCCTTGCAGATAACTTAATTTCACTAGAACTATCAAAGTGTGTAGTTAATAACAGCCAGTCCAGGTTCCAGAATTACATTTGGGTCCTGTGATAATTCATTAACAAAGTTCATAAATATGCAGAAGTAGAAACCTACAGGAAATAATTAAAAACTTTTTCCATCACTTTCAATTTATTTTAAAAGCAGCTTCTTATTTTTGCTGTTATTAGGATGCTTATCCTAAAAGTATTTATTGGCTTTGAAAATGTGTATGTCAATTTTGAACATTTTAATTTTCAATTACTGGGTTTGAACTTTTATTTTTAAAGATGACTAATTACTGCAAAATTAAAACAAACTTTCATTTCTGAGTGAAATAAAATAATTAGGGCTGACTCGGCCTGTTTTTCCTGTTTCTTTCTCGATTATACCACAAACCAAAGTAACATCTCAAAATTACTTTTCAAGTAATTCAGCTACCAAACAAAATAATATCTCATTTTACTTTCATTTCAATATTATAGGTTGATTTTTTTTCCTTGAAATAGTTCCAGATAATAATTATACAGTGACATAATACTCTGTGTCTAGCCCCATTAAAAGGAAAGAAAAATTACAGTGTATACTTTTAAACAATACTCTCTAAATCACAAATTTTAAACCTTGTAATAGAAGATGTAGAAAACTGGGTTAGTTTCTTAATGTATTTTATAAAAATTTAGTGATAGGATGTTACTAAGCTAGTTAAAAATGGAAATTACTTTGGTAGTCACCACATCAACACACCTTTTGACATGAATTGGTAAGCAACAGTACTCTAACTCCTGATAACCTGTAACTTATTACTGGGTTTTTTAGTCACGTATGTAATGTGTGCTGCATGGAGGCTCTTCTAGATATGCACTTGTTCTACCCTCCCTTTACTCCTACTAATCAGATACCCAAAGTCTTATAAAATTGATGGGAACTCTAGCTGTACGTGATTATTGGATTCATCTGTCTGGGTTTTTGTGTTGGTTTTTTGTAATGTGTGCCTCTCTCTGTTCCATTTGCCATTCAGCAGTGATTAACTCAGATTTTGTATTTGACCCGGCCATACAATAACACTGTATGAATCATATAATACTGTAATAGTGAACTTTAATGAATGACTTAGTCATTTGAAATTTTATTTTTTCAAATAAAAGAAGTGGGTTTTTTTTTTGTCCAGGGGTATGATTTCTCCTTGAAAAACAAATAGTAATGAACCTGAGAGAGTATTTTGCATATCCAAATTTATGGTTCAGCATTCATTTTCAGCAGTGACAGCTTCAAAATACGTTTCAGTTCTGAACTCTCCATAACAAAAATTAAAGCAAAATTCTCATTTTTAATTGCAGCAATTAACAGTTAAAATGTGAATGAAGTCCAAACTTTCTTAACATTAGCATTTCTAATCATCTTATGTCCCATTTTTACTGAGGGTTATGTAGCAACTTAATTGCTTCATAATAACTTGTGATCTATATTTGCAGAATGATTTTTCTTTACTTCTTTGCTTTACTTACATAATTCTGCATAATGAAGGTTAGGGTTCATGTTCTTCTATAATTTTATTCTTTTTTTTTTTTTTCCTTATAATATGAAGAGCTGAGTTAGGTAATTTCAGCTGATTCATGCATATTTCTTTTTAGTCTTGTATTATGATTTTGTGTTAGGTCTGCATGCAATGGAATTACTTGTCCCCCACAGAAGCCCCCATAGCACTATGCTCTGCACTGGTAGCTGGAAAGGTTTGGTATCATATCAGTGTTTTGGCTACTGCTGAGCAGCTCCAGCACAGCACTGGTGCTGTCTCCACAAAATTCCACCCCTGAACCAGTAGACTGGGCTTGGGCAAAGTTTTGTGAGGGGCACAACCAGGACTCCTGGCCCAAAATGACCAGACAGAAATATGTTACGTTACGTATGTTGTCAGATCAGATATAAAAACTAAGAAAAGGAGAAGCAAATAAATGGACATTTGTTATTTACAACATTTGCCTTCTAGAGAAACCACTATAGTGCTAAAGCACTGCTTCCTGGGAAGTGGCTGGAAATATCTTGCTGATGGAAAGTAGAGAATAAATCTTTGTTTCATATGCTTGTCTGAACTCGACCTTCGCTGTTGCTTTAGTAAAATATCTTTATCTTGACCTATGAGGGCTTTTTTTCATCTTCTGTTCTTCACCCTAGTCCTGCTGAAGAGAGGAGTGAAAGAGTGGCTTGGTGATCAACTGGCACTCAGCCAAGGTCATCTCACCACAGATCTACCTATGGGTTTATTAAACTTTCACCAAGTCAGTCAATAGTAATTTGAGTGAAAAAAATCAAAACAGGGATAAAATAATCTAGAATTTATACAGTTTCAGTTTCAATTGGTTGGTATTCATAAGCAACTATATGTTCACATTTTAAAATGTGGCTATTTGAATTCTCAATGCCTGTAAGAGCAAAAGCTAAGCAAAAGATGCATGTGTTTAAAACTGCAGTATTACACTGAAGGCTAAAATCTTCTGCAAGGTTAATAAAGCAAGTATATTTTAAAATGTTGCTTTTGAATTTATCCTAATTCTTTTCTCAGATACTTTTATGGTAATGAGTAAATGATAGTTTACAGAGATCAGTTTTCTTTTGTACATAGAATCCTCTGTGGAGTATAAAAAAAAGTCCTTTACAGAATAAGGATTATAATAGGCAATCAAAAATGTGAGAAACTCTAAAAGAAAAATTAAGGCTTCTGTGTCCAAATGGCAAATGAAACATTACAGGAGGTAGAATATGATGCTATTCTAACTCAGAGATGTTTACACATTTTTAAATTAATAGCTTCTGAATAAGACCCATTTTTTTCCCACACAATTTGAAATGCATAAAAATTTCAGAGCTGTAATTATAAAAACTTTTTACACCCAATCTATTCTCAGGCAAATTTGACCATGTAGATTGCATCTAGTCTGATTACAGCCAAATCAGACATTGTCCAGTGTTTGATAGATTTCCATGACAACTTTAGAATATCTCATCCCAACCTTTTATCTGTATTTCTTAACTGTACCTTGATATTTGCAGAGTGTAAAAGTCGAGGAAAGACAGAAACATGTGGAAAACCTTCTTGCTTGTTTCTAAAGTCTCTCTGGCATCCTCCCATGCAGAGAACAAAAGAAAGGCAAAAAAATTCCTTGAAAGATTTCCCCAGTGTTATACAGGAAGGGAAGAGCATATGGTTAATTCTTTTTGTGGTCACTTTAAACCCTCTACTGATTCCCTAGGTGTGTTTCTTTTGTTTTGTTTTCCTTAATTGCTTTTTATTTGTTTGTGGGGTTTTTTTAATTAATTTTTAAGTTATGATGTGGAGTGTGGAATCTCATATGTATATAGAAATGCTGAGTGCAATTCTCCTCTGGGAAGATAACACTGGTCACATACTATGTGTGCCAAAACTACAAATTCTAATGAAATTTGTATGTGTTCTACTGGGAACTAAACATTGATTGCACTGGAACTGCTTATTTTTTTGTCTTGGATTATTAAAGCCTCTAAAAATTTTCACAGAAATTAGGTAGAAAAATTGTTTTAAATATAGCAAGTTCTGCTAGAGAAATTTGTAGGCTCCATAATATAACTGGAAATTAAATTAGTCTGTTAAGTATTGTATAGAAGAAGCCATCTATTCCACATAATTGGAAACAGATGGACATCACAGGTCTTCTGTAACCCTATGTGATTTGGTCTGTTTGCTCTTCAGAGGGATGGGCAGAAGACTACTAAAATGCAAAAGACATGGTCATGGTCACATCAGAACAACCATGTTCTTTCATTAATAAGTCCTCCTCAAAACAGGGCTTATTGGCTTGAGCAAATACACATTTTGGAACTTTCTAGTTCTGAGTTTCTTGAGTTTTAATCATCCAGCAAATCCTATGTATCTGTAAATAGATATACAGGCCTATCTGCAGTTACTTATCCTAATATCTGGAATATTGTGTCCACTTCTGGGCTACCTGGTACAAGAGAGACTCATAACCACTGCTTAGAGTCCAGCAAAGGCCCACTAAGATGATGAGGGGATTGGAGCATCCTCCCTATGAAGGCATGCTGAGAGAGCTGGGACTCTTCCTCTTGGAGAAGAAAAAGCTCAGGGAGATCTGTGTATGTGAATACCAGGATCTTTTCAGTCATATGCCGTCACAGGACCAGAGGCAAAGGGCACAAGCTCATACAGGAGATGCTCTATGAACATCAGGAATCACTGCAAAGGTGACTGAGCATTGCCACAGGTTGTCCAGGGAATTTTTGGATTTTGCAACCTTGAATATATTCAAAAGACATCTGTAGCCAGATCTAGGTGACTGTACTTGAGCGGGGTAGTGGACCCGATGACCTCTAATCTGTGTGTGCTTTTCCTTAGGTTAGTCTTCTCAGCAGTGATTCAGCCCAACATTCAGCTCTGGCCCCTCCAGTCTTATTTGCACTGATACCTTTAACAGCATAGGGAATAGTGCTCTCAATCTCTATTAATGCTCTACAATTTATAATGTGATCATCCTAAATGCATGTTAACAAGATTTTAATATAACAGCATTTGATAAAATATATCAAACTAATCTAACTGTAGTAAATAGAGCATAAAATGTGTGAGGTAGATATTGTTGAAGAATAAAAATCAATACAGTTATTTACTTCTCATCTGCTTCAGGAAGTTTTTTCTTAGATATTACTTAACTGCCACTGAAAGGTTTTTTCCATCCTCCTTTGAAGAATCTGCTGGGAGACATCTATAGACCCTCTTATATTAGCCATCTGGATAGTCCTCTGCAATTATAGAAAATTTCATACAGATATTGCAGGAATTGTTGTTTTGTGAGGTCCTCCTCAATTAGATGTTTGCCAATGAGAGAGCTAGCTTGGATAAATACTTGCAATTTTCTGTTTAATCTTTTTTTTTCCTCATGGCTAAACTTCATTCATGTTTGATAATATCCCATTATATTGCTTGCAAAGGAGCAGACTAAGTTACGTGTTACTTAAAATCCTAGCATGTATCCAGATTCTGCCAAAATTGTCACCTAAAACAGACCTGGCACTCTAAAAAGAATTTGAAGATGATGCTCATGGTTTAGCAGTTTTGTAGTTGCATGGCTCAGCCATATTATTCTGGTTAGATGAGCAGCTTAGGGTTATACTGTTTGTGAGTTTTGTTTAGTTAGATTTTTTCTTTTGTATTGTTATTCATTCACATTTCTTCTGTGATGTAGGACTACTTGATTTGAAGTCAGTCTAAGAGGAAAAATATTCTTCTGTAATCCCCTGTGCTTACAGAAAGTGTTTATAGTGTAATAGTAATGTGTAGTTAAATTCATATGAGACTTTACATTGCATATTTCAGAATGTTAAAAATGACATACAGCAACTGCTGTAATTTCCTCAAGTGTACCATTACCATAAATCTGACAAAGATGTGTTACTTTGCTGCTGTGTGATATTTTATTTGATTAAGTATGTTGATAATTCTTACATGCCTTTAATAGAACAGGTGATATTTTGCAAAAACCCATCTGAGTCAATGTAAATATAGATTGTCTGTGAAGTGATGCAACAAGTTGAGACTCATGAAACTCAAAAAACCATCTCTTCTTACTTCTTAATTTTCTTTTTCTATTTCTTTTTTCCCCTTCAATAATATGAAGAATTCTAACAACTGAGTGTGGACCAAAATTTTAACATCACTTGTATATAAACCTCTAACATGCATGGACATAAAGTGATGACAGTGCATTTATCTAAGATACACTATTACAGCCCCAGCCAACTGAGTGTTTGTCGGTTCTGGTTTGAATGAGTTCTATCTCCCCACAGGCACCCTCCTTCCCCCAATAATGTTGACTAGCTTTGTGGAAAATGGAAGCAAATAATCTGTATAAATATTTAAACCCAGAAAAAATTACATTATTGCAATAAATAGGTTGACAACAAGCATCACTATTGTTAACAAAGAGCAAAATGCAGACAAGAAGTTCTGACAATTCATCTGTAATCAGTCTCTTTAAATTGTGATTTTTCCTGTATCTGGCTTGGATTATAAAAATGAAAGGTGTTTTCTTTCTATTTTCCTATTTTAAAAAATACAGACTATGGCTTTCTTTGTAAAGTATTTTACAATTTAAAGGACTAAAAATGTAATAGGTAAAATTAGCTATTTTAATTAAAAAGTTAAATGTGAATTTTTGAGATGGCTGTAAAACATTAAAACTGTTATCCTCATTTTATGGAGTAAAAATGGATATTTAAAGCATAGAACTGCAGTATAGAAACTCATTTGGGTAGACTTGGGGACAGAAGAGGAGAAAAGCAGCTCTTCAAGCATAATGTCATACACCTTGTGCTAACAGTACTGAAGTACTTTAGGGAGTTCATGGAAAGCCTTGCTTCACTGTGCTTAGGAGACTTGTTTCACTCTGCATTTTCTTCTGGACTGACAATTCTTAGGAAAGGACACTAAAATGCAAAAAACATATAAGGCAGTCATTTTAGGGATCTTCTTATATTTGTTACTTCCACATATCATCTTGTTGAGATCTCTGACTTGGGCTTAGGAAATAATATTAATGCTCCTTGGGCTTAGGAAATAATATTAATGCTCCTGTATGCATTTGACCTACTGCTGTTTGAGTGACTGAAATGAATCATATTCTGAGAGTCTTGGAGAGATGTGGTAAATATTAGCCTTGCAGGAGATAGAAGCGTTATGTGTGGGAGATGCTGGCCTTTCATAAAAGCTGTAAATCCATAGTGCAGAAGATGAGATACAATTAAAGATAAAAATGTCCTTTTAACTGCATTGTTCCTGCTTTTTCAAAAGTAGAATGAAGAATGCCATATAAAGAAATGAAGATGAAAGTTCATTCCTTCCCCCAGAAGTCAGTAATACCTTGTTATTTAAGCCATGCTTAAGAGAATGAGGTAAATACTCTGTGACACATTGTAGAAGCAGCACTGTTAAAGCAGTTGTTTTTTATTAGGAAAACAGATTCCAAGGCAATGACCTGTACCTATTAGTCAGAGCTGGAAAACAGCAGTGTGACTCTGACAGATTCAAGAATAATTTATTTCTGTTTTTCACTAGGATGAAACTGAGAAGTCTTCAGATTAACTAGAAGAAATATTTACTTATTAATTTAAAGCAGTAGAATAAACTAAGTAGTAGCATGGAGTTATAAAACTTTTCAAAGCAAGGGATTGAAACAGGGATTGAATACCTTACATTCCATATGGATAATCTCACCATGCATTTGAGGCTTATGTTTTTTCCCTGTTGTGCTTTCTTTCTGTTTTGACAAGTCGTTCAACCCATAATGTCAAGACACTTTAGTTTTTGTACTTTAGATTTTGTATTGTAAAAAGTTCTCCACTTTTTTAGGTCTGCTTCTGAGGAAGGTAGTGGAAAGCTTGTATTTTATGTAGAATACATTTTGTTCTGGTTAATTACCTAGCATAGAATTATCTACAATCTTACTAGAAGCATGAATGTAACAGCAATGAAAACCAAAATTGGACTTGGTTAATAGCAGTAGTGGTAGCACAATCATAGAAGTTGGAAGACACCCACAAGGGTCACTAAGTCCAGCTCCTGGACCAGCACAGGATGACCTCAAGAGTCACACCATGTGCCTGAGAGTATCATCCAAAAGCTTCTTGAACTCTTGTGAGGGTTAGAGCTGTGACCACTTCCCTGGGGAGCCTGTTCCAGTGCCCAAACTCTGGGTGAAGAACCTTTCCCTAATATCCCGCCTAAACTTCCCTGACATAACTGCAGGTCACTCCCTCAGGTCCTGTCACTGGTCAACACAGAGAAGAGATCAGTGATCAGTGTCCCCCCACCCTCATCCTCTCATGAGGAAGTTGTAGACTGCAGCGCTGTTTCCCCTTAGCCTCTTTTCCAGGCTGAAGAGACTGAGTCATCTCAGGCAATCCTCCTGGACCATTAACCAACTTTTTAGCCCTCCTTTGGATGCTCTCTAATAGCTCTATATTCTCCTTATACTCTGGCACCCAAAACTGCACACAGTATTCGAGGTGAGGCCACCCCAGCACAGAGCAGAGCAGGACAGTCCCCTCCCTTGCCCGGCTGGTGATGCTGTGCCTGATGCCCCACAGGACAGAGCTGGGCGTTTGGCTGCCAGGGCACTGCTGGCTCATGTTCAGCTTTGCATTGACCAGGACACACAGATCTCTGTCTGCATGTCTGCTCTTCAGCCCCTCGTTTCCCAGTCTGGATATACATTCATGGTTGTCCTGTTCCACCTGTAGGATCTGGCACTTCCCCTTGTTAAACTTCATACAGCTGATGATAGCCTAACCCTCTAACTTGTCAGGTTCTCTCTACAGGGCCTCACAGCCTCCAAGCAGGTCAACAGCTCCTCCCAATTTGATGTTGTCAGTAAGTTTATTTAGTATACCTTCTTGTCCTGCATTTAAATAGTTTATGAAGATGTTGAAGCAGAGTGGCGCTAAAATGGAGCTCTGTGGAACATACACTCTTGTTTATGGTTTAACCACCTAGTACAGTCTGAAATACACTTTTTCACTTAAGTTTTTCCTGAGTACTATTTTGCTACCTAAACTAATATTTTCAATATATTTAGTGCTGAATATATTCTTGTTAAGAAGCTTCTGCAGTCTGGCAAGTAGTATGATAAAATACCAGCTTTGAACCTTGATCAGACAAACAAAGTACTAAAAAAAGCAGAAAAGATTAGAACATCTAGAAGGAAAATTGATATACCAAATCAATATATCTGATGTGCCTTGTGATACTGATGCAGAAACAAAGATGACACAGCTGTGGAATTTGCTTAAAAAGCTTACAACTTAGCTGATATATACAATAGCTGTTCTTGTGAAGTGCAGATACTGGAGAAAACAAATGGAAACATTTCTATTGTGCTGACAAGGAATTGGGGAATAGAGGGAATTGCTGAAGCCAATTCTCAAAGCATTTGAATTAATTATTTTGTAATGAAACAATTTAATTTTAAGGTAGAAATTATCTTCAGCTTAGTCTAACTAGGTAGGAGTAGTGTATTCTTATTTCTTAAAATAAACTTTTAAAGTATGTGCTCGGGGTATAAATATCCCAACTTAAAATGTTTCAGGATTCTGAAAATCCTTCTGCATTTGAATTTCCCTGTATGTTTGTCACATGCTTCTGAGAAATTAGTGTAATGATGATACCTTGACCTCTCTGTACAATCATTCATACTCCATGGAGCAGGCCAAGGGGAAAATACTGGACTGACGTATTTATTTTTCTCTCTGCTGAACACACATTAATGGTAAAACCTCCTAAAATCATGATTTTTTTTTGTTTAGTTTATGGCTAATGTAGAAGCCTATTCTTGACATGCCTCTGTTAGGTGAACCAAGAACAGTTATGTTACCTCGAGGAGAACACTGCTTTATTCTCAGTCCTTTCAACTTAGCTGGAAAGATAGCTCTTTTCATTAACAAGTTTCTAAAAAAATCTTCCATGAAATAGAATGAATCCCATATGTGGTGCTATGGATATTTCTGTGCTGATGTAGGATGCAGATTTACTAAAAGCAATAGGTTAGTACAGCCTATCAAGTCTGTGCATGGCCACGTCCGTTCACCTTTCCTAAATCTTTCCACATTCATTACTTCTTTTCATGTAGGAGGCACATTCTCTTGGCTTTCTTTTCTGTGAAATAAATAGAGAAAAACACGTACATTCAAAAAAGATGCAGAAGCCTATGAAAAAGAAAACACTCCAGTGCACACAATTCTTCCCTCAGGGACAGGCTGAGAGGGAGAATGAATTGCACATGACAGCTGTTAGGGTTTGGTTTTGTCTAATGCAGTGCAGACAGACACTGGAAAGGGTGGCATCGAAAGCCCAAACAAAATGAAACCTATCACTGAGCTATCAGGAAGTTGTGTGGAAATGCACATTCCTGTGGTTGTATTATGCCTGTAGATAAAAGTTAGCATCTAAGACCTGCATTTTCTTCTTTAATTGACACAAAATGCTATATATATATATATATATATATATATATATATATATATAATTTTTTTAAAATCTTGCTTATATAGCATGTAATGGCTAGGAGAAAATCCAAAGGAAATATTCATCTATATTCTTCACACCTACTCCTGCAGCACTTTACAACATGCAAGTTACTGAATTTAAAACATAAATATCTTCAATCTTCAGTAATATTTGAATTCCACTTTATTTTCAATAATGAAATATTAAGAAATAGAATTAAATTTAAGCAACACTGATGAAAATAATTTTAAATAATTTATCACTCCTTAAAATTTTGAGGGAGTCCATGGCTTCTTTTGCATGTGTTCTTCCTGCTTTGCTTTTTTAAAGTCTTCTATAACCAAGGCACGAGTGTGATGAGAGGAAAGAGCAGAACTTGGTGTAGATGGAAGGCAGAACAAGATCTTAGGCCAGCTGTCATCCCAAATAAAAAGAAATTATAAGTATTCCTGGGTGTTGTTTTCATATTATTAATTCAGGCCCCCCACCAAGCAATAAGAGACTCCCTTCCATTAATCCCTGAAGATATTTACAAGTGCAGTCTTTTGTAGAAGAAATGAGAAACTTTCTTTTTTTCTCTTCCCATCTCTTCCTTCCTTCCCTCCTGTCTTCATCTCCCTGGAATATTTTGGCTGGATTGCCAGCCAGAAATAGGTAGGAACCTGCTGACTTCTGGCTTCTCTTGGACAAGTGATACAGCTTCCATTAAACACACTAGTTCCCACAATCGAGCCAGAGAAACAGATGGAAAAAGTGTAAAATAAAGCTGTGTAAGCTCCAGTGAGGCAAAAAATATATACTTTTTAAAGTTTTGTTAGCTTTCTACAAAAATGGCACCCTAGGGAAAGTTCTGTCACTGAATTTTATAGGCCAGGTGTTCATCTGAACAAAAGCATAAAGAAAGAGATGGGCTTTTTCTAAAAAAAGAGCAGGGAGTTTGCTGCTTTCTCAATTATGTGAATGCTTTCACAAAAGAAGTCAACAGGGGTCCCAAAATGCAACTTTAAAACCAGCTTTAAAAGCTTTTTTAAAGTAAGTATTTAAATATTGTAAAGGTTTATTTCCAGTTTCCATTTCCCCTATATTTTTTCTGTTTTAGAATGATAGTTTTCGTTGCTTCTGAAGTGCTGAAAATTACTTATAAGAAGCCTTGTAAATGACAATGGGGCTTTTTTCCCTCCCTTTACTTCAGTATTCTGGATGTGTTTTAAAAAATTATTTCAAAGTGAAAATGAGCATGTATGAAAATTCAGTTATTTACAATGATTTTTTAAGATTTTTTTCCTTATTTTATGTTTTGACCTAGTTTTGACCAATGCTTAAATGTTTAGTTCTGACTGATTGATAATAAAATTGTGCATCACTAAGGCTCTTGAAGCAGTCCATGTAAGTCAATTTTATTTGTTAGGGGTTTTTTTGTGTGTTCAGTGTTCCTTCTGGTGTGAATAATAGTAGAAAGCTTATATAGGAAAGAATTATGATTGAGAGAACTATCAAGGGAAAACATGGGATGGGAACAGGCTCTTTAATTTTGTCTTTCTTCTTTATACATAGTGAGAACTTTTATGAAAAATATTGGAAAATAATTTTTCTTGCCTTCCATAAATAGCAAATCTTTTATATTATTGATTGTGTTGTTTTGTTTTTATTGCTTTAAAACTAGTTGACTAATTGGTCCTTCCTTCTGTTTTGAGTGGAAAAATAAAATACAACACCTTTTTTTATCTGGGAACTCAAAAAACCTCTGAAGGCTCTTATCTGTCCTGAGAGCTTTTAGTCTAACATTGTTCATGTAGAAATTTCTGAGGCCATATGGACACAGTAGGTTTCACAGAATTCTTTTCAGTTTTCATCTATGTCTAACATATTGCTATGCACAATCGTAACTTGAAAGACAAGACAGTTCATTTAAGGTTTTTAAAAGTTATAAAATACCAATAGATTTCTAATAGCAAGTTTTAAAAATATCTGGATTTAGATGAAATTATATAGGTAACAATTATGAGGTTTTTGACCCAAATGTTGACTACCTGAATTAAAGAAAATCATATTACATCCCTAATAAACCCAAACCTTGTATTTGCAAACTCTGGTGTATTTGCAAATTTGATGTGCAGATTCTACATAAACATTTTAAAATCCCTTTGCTTACACTCACAAAACATGAGACAGTTATTCATCTGAAGGTCTTTAAGTAACCACCCTGGAATGTAGATGTAGATTTCTCCTTGCAAAGAGAAATATATTTGAATAAAGTTTCTTACATGCCATACTACTACAATGAAGGCTGCCTGATGCTATTTGCTTCACAAGTTAGTCTGATATTTAATGAGGGAAGCAAGTAAGTTGTGATTATGCCCTGGAAATCTGGGAAATGGATCCTGGGAAGATGGTATTTTTTGATGTAGTGATCTGCTTTAAGCTCCTGCTTTAAATACAAAGAATATCTTTCACAGCTACCATCAGTGTTGTGTCAGCATTTGCAAATAATGAGACATAAGCAATAGTGAACATAGTAAATGAGGTTGGTATTAATAAAAAAAACAAACATAAATGGGACTTAAAATTTCACATTATAATTTTGGGCAGGTGTTCAAATAGAGCCTAGGGTTACATGAGCCCTATACGTTGGGAAGATTTGGCTTATTAAATTGCCTCCACCATGTCTATCTTCTGGAGCTAAAATACTCCAATAATTCCACTTGACTACTTTCCTGCATAAGTTAAAACCTCAGAATTTGAGGATTTGAGTAACTGCAAGGGGAGACGGGAAGACTGAACTATGCCACCTAGACTTCTGTAAGGCTTTTGACATGCTCTCACACAGCATCCTTATCTCCACATTGGAAAGAAATGGTTTTGAAGGGTGGACTATTCTGTGGATAAGGAATTAGCCAAAGAGTTCTTCAGCCAATTCCTAAACCCAAAACCAGTGACACATTGAGAGTCAATGAGCCAGAGGCTTGTGGTCCATGGCTCTATGTCTAGGAGGCCCTCAGGGTTCTGTCTTGAAACTGATATCTTTATCAATGTCACAGACAGTGAGATCAAGTGCACCCTCAGCAAGTTTGCAAATGACACTAAGCTGAGCAGTGCAGTTGACAAGACAGAAGGATGGATGCATCTGGGGGGACCTGGACAAACTTGAGAAGTAAGCCTGTGAGCCTAACCAAGTTCACAAGTGTAAGGTGCTACACCTGGGTAGGAGCAATCCCAGACATGAGTACATAGTGGGAAAAGAAGTCATTGAGAGCAGCCCTGCTGCTGGACATGTGCTAAGAATGTGAGTTTGCAGCCCAGACAGCCAACCTCATCCTGGGCTACATCCAGAGTGGCATGACCAGGTGGAGGGAGATGATTCTGCCCCTCTAATCTGCCCTTGTGAGACCCCACCTGCACAGTGCTGTGTCCAGCTCCAGGTCCCCAGACATAAGAAGGACCCATCGAGGCGAGTCCAGAGGAGGACCATGAAAATGATCAGATGCTGGGAGCAGCTCTCCTACAAAGTCAGGCTAAGAAAGCTGGGATTTTTCAGCCTGGAGAAGAGAAGGCTGCAGGGAGACTTGTTGAGGCCTTCTAGTACCTTAAAGGGGACTTACAAGAAAGCTGGAGAGGGACTTTTTACACAGGCAGATTATGCAATTACACAATTGTAGTTCCTTTTGGCAGGAACTATTCCTTTCAGATGTGTTGTATGAACTGCTTGTTTCTGGTTTGGTTTTTTATATTATAGAAAAATACTATTAATTAAATTCAGGACATAATTTACTTTTTTTTCTCTCTCTTTACTTTACTCCCTTACCTCTGTATCAAAGACAGACACTTAGATTTCTTACTAATGGTTACATTCTACTTACTTCCCAAATATGCATGCAAAAATGTCTATTATAATATATTTGAATCCTATTTTTATTAACTGATGATTTTAAGTTTGATATCTCAGAATGTATGTTCACAACAGCTGAAACATTTGGTAAATGGGAAGTTCTGGTTCCATTATACATTGATAACAATACTCAGACTTCAGTGGGCTAAAATTAAAGTGAATTTCTTAAAAGGATTTTGTATGATATTTGGAGGTTTACAACTGTCTAAGAGACATCTGAAATGATATATTTGCCTATGGAGAAAAACCTGACAAACACTGTGGATTTATTTAGAGGTACTTATTTAAAATTTTGATTGTAAATAAGAAATAAAATTAGGAAATAAAAGAAATGTATTTCTTATGTCTCTTACTATTAAGAATTACTAGTATTTTTGTCTGAAATGATAGCTATCTCCTAAAATGCCTTCACTGCTGGACTATTTCTAGCGGAGATACAAATTATATCACTGTATTTTGAATCACTAGATAGTACTGCCATTACTCGAATGACACACTTTATATAAAAAGACAGTCAGATTTCCAAACTGTTCCTGATATCCAGAGGCTACTCATGATTTACATTTAAAGAGCTGTGAAGAAATTAAAAAAAAAAAAAAAAATAAAAAAAGAAAAAACAACTTAAACCAGTAACATACTGTGTGTCAAATTGGGTTTGGACACAGTCTGAAGCAATTAGGATTACTTCATTTAATAAAAAGAACACTCATGAAGACTGATATGGTATAAGGGTATTAATTTGAAGTGGAGATTATAACTTTATTTTGACATATGCTGAATATTAGCCAGACATATCACAGAAAAAGAAATTCTGGGATGACAGCATGCAGTCTGACTGAGCATCTGCCTGAAGCATTCTGCAGCAAATTCCAGATTTAAACATCTGTCCAAGAAAGAGGTAAGGTGGATTTCTTATTAATTCACTAGATGGGTATTTGCAGTTCTTTATTACTTTATTGCGTATTAGTTCTGCTAATAAAGAGCTGAAGAGGAAATAAAGAAATGGTGAGGAGCGGGAAAAAGTTTGTTTTCATGGGTTTATCACTTTATGTTTCATTCTATTTTTTCCAGGACAGCAGTAGCCATGCTGTACCTATAAAAACTCATGCCAAACACAACTCTGCCCTTTTCAAATCTTTTTAAACTCCTGCCCAGAAAACCAGAGAAATCAGAAATACACAGCCACCCAAATATGTCATCAAGTGACTTACCAATGGAGGATTTTCCATAATGCAGACAATATGCAATGATGTTCAATAGGCGACCACTGAACAGCTTAAAAATATAAGGAGAAGTCTTATGTCCAGCAAATGACTGAACAGGCCTCTCCTCTAGGCAAAGACCTGGTTCTATATTGGATATACACATTTAACAGAGTATGTGGGGAGTGTTCTGCAGGCTGTTAGGGCACTGATCCTTTGCTACGATGAATTAAGCTGTACTGATTTAGACTGACTGAGAACTGGACCATATTTATAAACATATATACACACAAAGACTAACATTAGTTACAATTGCACTAGAGAAATAAATGTAGAATAGGTAAAAGAGATAAATGGCATGGTTAGGTATTTATGGCATGGAAGAGAGAAAGCTTTTGGCACTTAGTTTGTAGCATGTGGTGCCTGAAAATAGAGCCAACCAAAAAGAAAGGGTAAAAATAGGGTTAGACAATAAGGACGTAATCAGTTTAAATTCAATTTACTAGAAGCTACTTAAGAGAGAATTCTTGTATACATACAACTTTTCCTCAGTTAAAACTTTGTATTTTCTTAATCTTTCTTATTTCAAAAGGTTCAGTCATGTAGGTATATTAAATGATTAATTCTTTTAGAAGCGCACTGTTGGAATGAATCTTTGAAAACACAGTGCTGGGTATGTAATCGGTCTTCTTTAAAATTTCTGTAGGGAGACATTATTGAGAAGTGGTTTCTTAGGATTAATTTATGAGAGGTAAAATAACAATATGAGATGAATTACTTCATTTCTACTGATCTGTTTTTTTTTTTCTTTTCAGATTGTTTTTCTTTTTTTCCTCTTTTGCCATAGAGTAGAAAGTGGTAAGAATACATAACAAAATACTTTATTGTTTATATTCCCATACTACACGGGGGAAGATTAAAATACTAAAGAGTAAGCAAAAAAAATCTGAAAGTCAGTTTGTTCTCTAGAAATTACTTCATTTAAGTTGACCCTCTTATAGACCTTTCATAAGCATTTTCTGTCTTTCATCTGCTCAACCACTGCTGAATAACAACCTAATAACTTCAGTGAGTTATTTCAGAGACATATTTTTTCTGACACATGCTGCCTCAGGCTTCTCCTGAAAACATCATTCTTGAGATTTTGGCAATCACTTAGTGTCCATCATTCTTTGCCATTCTTCCAGTTTTTCTCTTTGTATTTTGACTACTTCCCAGGCATCTGTTCTCATTGTCTCCTCTTAAATTTGTCTCCATTTGGAAAAACGCATCAAGTTTCCAATAATCAGTCCACTTCCAGCTCACAACCATCCTTTGCTTAGAACAGTCTCACAGTTTGCAAATGCAAGAAATCATTTGTGACTCATTCATGTAGTATTTGTCAACTTTTCTTTTTAGAACACTTGTCTGATAGATCTTTTCCTCAAGGCAAATGTAAACCCCATGTGTTCAAGATTAGAGAAAAGCAATGTAATAACAAATTGGAAGAATAATTTGCAGATGGCATGTATTAATTAAAGAAGGCTATACTGGATATAAAAATCAATCCTTCACATGCAAGATCTTCAGAACTGAGCTGTTAAAAATGTTCCCCAGAAAGGGGCAAAGCTTGGCTGTTAAAATCATAACTGACAGAGTACAGCCTATAGTATGGTTTATTTAAATGCAGTGCTCAGTCATGTGAGTGAAAAATTGGTAATATTTCTTCTTTATACAGGGGAATGAAAAGTCTCAAAAAGACAGAGTAATGTTATCATTGCAAGTATTCAGAAACCACATTTCTGTTCTTACAGCAGGAATCACAGCTTTGTGTACTTCAACAACAGCTTGTCAATGTATTTGTCAGTATGTAGGAGCAGTTACAACCTACACTCGCTATTATCTGTATTCTCAGGAACAGTGTGATATACAAGGGAGGAAAGACTGAATAGCTGGGTGGTTTTTTTTTTTTTATTTAGAGTAATCAACTGAAAGATCTAAACTACACCTCTGTGTTAATGGTTCATTTACTCTTAGGAATTCATTTGTGCAGCACTTCAAACAAACTGTGCTTGAACATTAAAGACTAGTGGAACAGATCAGTTACTCTTTTAGTTAGTCTTTGCTGTCTTTGTCCAGGAAGAAAAAATAATTCACTTTGACAGGGTGAAAAGGTGGACTTGTATTTTTCTTTCACTCAGGTGGAAAAACAAAGTCTCCAAAAAACCTCATACTCTTGCCTGGCATAACACTTGTTTTTTTTCTTGTCAAATTGTTAAAGTTTTTCCTCCCTGTTTATTTATGTCTGCTTTTTCTTTTGTTCTGAATAGTGGATACTATGCAAGCCTTTCATACAATCCTGACCTTTGTTCAAAGAGCAAATAAATAATCCAGACTTCTAGATGTTGGAGTGAAAATGGAAGGACAATGAATTTAAAAGACAGCTTTAACTATGCTGTGGCTCTGTGACATGTCCATGTTATTGAGATTAGAAATTGTACCTGAATAAAAAAGAAGTGCTGCTGAATTTAGCTTTCTGTCTCTTGTTTTCTACATAGAGTTCTGACACAAATACTAAAGATCTCGCGTCTCATAAAATCAGGAGAGTTAGGTACCTTCAAATAATATTACAAAAACTCTTCACTGTAAATATGAACTACATACATCTAGTCAATACTTGCTTGGTTCTGAAGTGCACTCTGAAGTCTTTCATCTGACTTACGACTCCAGGCAGACATATCTTTTCATTTGATACAAATAATCCACTTCTTCAGATAACTGTGAACAACATTCCATTTTCTTAAATGTACTTTTTATATAAAATGTTCCACTGGCTATAGAATTACACAAAAAGTAGAAGCATTAGGTTGTTTTTAATAACTTTTAGGATATTGTCAACCTACTCTTTAGCTCAAGTTGTGCTATTGCATAGCTTTGAAACACAAGATAAAGAAAGAAGTGAGATTCTTTTAAGCTGTACTTATATTTCCATCTTCTATTAAATAGTCATTTAATAAATTCTTCTTTCTTAAACAGAGAAATTTCACCTACTCCTATTTAACTAATCTTTCCCTTGTTACCCCCCCCCCCATGCTATCCTTCACTCCAGCAGATTAATTTTTGCCCAGTTTTCCTTATCTAATCATAAAATGAGTAAGTTAATATCACAAATATCTGGCTGTAATGAAAGCTAATGGAAGCAATTGTCTGGTTTCACAAGATTTATTTATTTCCACGGGAATTGTTTTAACATCTATGGAGGAGACGAAGCTTTATGTCTGGACTCTTAGATTTTTAGCCTTTTGAGAAATTTTAATTTTTTTCTTGAGAGAAATCAACCCTGAAATAAATGACTAAAATAATTAAATATGATTGGAAGGAGCAAGGAAGAACTCTTTGTGCAAAGTTGTATTGATGATTAGCCATTCATAATCTTAGGTTCAGTGTGATTAAAGCATTAAGGGCTACTTAAAAGGCAACTACATCAGGTAACTTATAGAATTTATAGAATAGAATCAAAAATGTTTCCTTCACAGTAATTTCACTTCATTTTCACTTTTTTTCCTCCACACAAATAAAAAAGGATAGCCTTTCATAAAATGAATTCATTGTTATGATACTGGAAATATTTTACGAAGTAAAAATTGACTATAGAGAAAGTAAAATTACTGCAGTATTTTACAACCAATTACAAAACCTAGAGATCATTTCAACAGCAGACCTGGTATAATCTAACACACTAAATCACCATGGTAGTTCTCAAAAGGCCCTGAAGAAATACTTACTTAAAGCACTTTAGGACAATAGCAACTAAAATGAAATAAGATTAACCAAAACTCATGTCAACAGTATACTATTTCCATTTTTCTGACTGATTTAGAGTTGGCACTTTTTAGATAAGCAGGCTTTTTACTCAGTTGAAGATTTTGGCTGGTTGTGTACATACTCTCAAAAATCAGCAAGGTAATTGTAGTTTTGGTTTGGTTAGTTAAACTTCAGCCCGGGCAATGCTTGCATGTATCTTGACCATACTCATCAGATCTTAAAGTTATGTCTTAAGAAGTTATGTCTGAGAAAATTCTATTTTCAACTACAGAATAGTATGTGGAAAGGATATGAAGTATATCCAGTGGGAAGTGCTGATGTTCTGGCTAAGAAGTATACAGTTTCCCCATCCTTGCTTCCACAAAAAATTGTCTTAGCATCCTGGAAGGGTCTTAGAGAAGTAGTTATCTTCATGGAAAATTTTCTATTCTCTCTCACTCTAATAATCTGTTAATTTCTGTAACACTATCTTCAAATAAGAAGCAACAGCAGACTTTATTTTCTGTCAGGGAAGTAATTTCCTTATTCCACACACAATGCCTCTGAGGGTATTTCTGGCTAGGTACTCTCAGAATACTCTATTTCATTAATTAAATACACGTACTATAGTGTAGTGGTTTGACCTTGGCTGGACTCCGGAGACCCATCAGGCCTCTCTATCATAACTTCCCAATCCAGCAGCACAGAGGAAAGAAAATAAGATGATCAACACATAGTAGATTGAGAGAAGGAATTTTATTGAAGAAAAAAAAAAAACCAAAAAACCAAAACCAAAACAACACCCAAACTTGTGCCTGCGTAAGCAAAAGGCCATCTCAGACAGACCTAATACATACAGTATATTCTTTATATGTCTTTTTACATCGGCTTTATTGTTAACATTTTTTCTTGTTTGGTTTGGATTAGCCAGGGAAATAAAATGCATAATTTTAAGTATTTTTTTAAAAATAAAAATACTTTCCAAGTACTTTTTTTACAAATTTATGAATATGAGTGTGTGTATGCCCAGAAACCATAAATAATAATGATAAACTATTTCATATGTGATCATTCATTTCTATTTTATTTGGGATCTTTGTAGTCATTAAATTAGGTAGCGGAAATTAAATTCCATTCTATACTGCATTTTTGATTCCTTGCTTTCTTTTCTTGGAGAAACTAATCTATCCTGGTTTCCCGACTGACAGATATACCATGAAGCTACAGAATAAATGGTTCTTCAAATTTTAAGGAAAACTAGGCAAACCCTGAGCTCACATCATTTAAAAATTCCCCTAAATGAATTGACTAGTGTAATTTTTATGTGCCATCTAGTTATAAATGCCTTAAAACTGCTTTCACACAAATTGAACTACCTAGTAATTAATATACAAATACTACTGAGGAAGTATAAAAGTAAAATAAATCATATTTAATGCTTTTATTTTCCCTTCTCCAGCTTTAATCTGTGTTCATGGTTATTCAATTCAGTGGGGATGTATTTAGGCCTCAACCCTGCAAAACACTAAAAAACAATTAATATTTTAGTTAAAACTCTATTTAGCACATAGGACTGCTGCCTACTAGCTGATTTACTTTTTTACAGTGTGTGATTTGTGATTCAACACTTATAATTAATAATTGAAATAAAACTTTTCTTGAAATCAGTCGATTTCAGAAGTAAAAGTACTTCTGAGCTCTGGAGTCAGCACCATGTCTCATCGGGGAATTTGAGACATGTGTGCATAGAGTTGGAGATCAGAAAGGGCTTTGAGACAGAAAGTACCAAATATTATAGGAAGTATTCATCAGGAACAGCTACACAAGGTGGCAAACTTGTGCTGAGAAGGAAGAAAAAAAATTTCACTTTTAAAAGGCCATTATAATTATACATTTATATAAAAGTTTCATAAATAGACATTGTTTCTGCTGTTTATTCCAGGACAGTTACCCGTACTGAATGCATGCTTCACAAATGATCTGTGATGATCAGACCTTGTCTAGTTTGGGAAGAAAATAAGTTTAAAAACACTCTTCAGAGGCAACTAACTTGCTTTTTGTTAAATGTTCTTGTTTAATTTCTATTTTTTTTCACATGCTACCTAAAAATATATTTATATACTACCGTGTGTGTGTGTTTGTGTACATGTCCATATATCTAGATAGATATATAGATAGACAGACAGATAGGTAGAGATGAGTGTGTGTTATATTAATTTCAGAAAATGGAAATATTTATGTGTGTATTGCAGATTTGTTCAAAAAACATGCAGTCTGGAAATGATCAGCATACATATATCTCTGTGGGCAGATATTTATCCAGAATGGATGTAATATTTTTGAAGAGTGAAAAGCTGACTCAGACCAGTGTTGGTGGTGGGTGGACCTCTTACACACTCAGCTTGATTTGAAAAGTGGAATCCTGCCCAAGGAGATGTGCTGCTCCAGGTAGTTGTCTGACACGTTGTCCTCTTTAGAGAACTAACAGCACTTAACTGATTTGCACAAGGCTATATACTGGTAAATCAGTGTCAACCTCAGAATATAAATTTTTATACCTTTCTTAGCTTGTAAGTATAAAGATAAATGGCTGCACAGTTGTCAGACTCCATTTAGTTTTAATTCAACTATTTTCTACTTTATTTCTCTTCCAGTGGTTGAATTCACTCTCTGCTAACCTTCCATTTCCTTGTTAATAACTTTATATTTCCAACACTTGATTTAGCACCAGTGTGAGACTCTTGACTTATACCAGGTATATTTATCTTCTCCAAGACACAACAAATCCAGGCTTCTGCTATATTTTACATAAACTTTTTTACAGCATATATATATTGCATAAATCTAAACTTTTCAGCAAAACTTTAATAATGCAAGCCATAATGCAAGCCATTACAGATACTTTGTCTGAAGATAATTACTAGCTGCCTTTTAGGTTTATACTGTAAGTTAATAGTGTAGCAACAGAACACATAACTATCAAATAGGATTTTATCTTTTGCTCATTATCAGTACTGACTTGCTTCATGGAATATTGCAAGAAGTTGTCAAAACAATTGACCTGGGAAATATGTTCCTTCATAAGAATGTGATCATGATTAGTATAATTCAATTGCAGAATGATGGTAGTGGTGCCTGATACTAAAGTACTGATGCTTTCTGATATTTCAAGTAACATCTAAAGCCAACAGAAAAGGTTCGGTGAGACCTGACTTCCCAGAACTGTTGTCAGTTTGATGTGTTTCTTTGTAGAGAAAGCCTGACCTTATACACTATTGTTTCTGTAAGACATCAACAGTGTCAATGTGAACATGGAAGTAAACTGATAGAGGTGTCTTTTTCTTAAAATTCAGATTGGAAGAGGAAGAAAGGAGACATAGTCTGTGAGGATCTTGTCTGTGCACTGGTCACAGTCCACTTGAGGTCTAAGTGTAAGCATTTTAAAGAAAAAGGGTTTATGGCTACTTGGCAGCTGTGATAATTATGACTTGGGGCATAATTGCAAAAGCTAGTAACAACAAAAAATGATTTAGGAACAGAGCAATCCAGAAAAGTCCTTAACTACGAACATGATTCAGTGTTATGTTAACTTCTACCTTTTCTCTTTAGAGTCCATGGGGAAGATGCCCTCTCCACTCCCCCATTATAATAATCTTAAGGACAGAGTGTATACAAGTGATTCACAATGCAATTGCTCACCAACTGGTGACCAATGTCCAGGCAGCTCCCAAGCAGTGGCTCCCATCTAGCTTTCCCCCTAGATTACATTCTGGGCATGATCCCTATAGCATGGAATATCGCTCTGGCTAGTTTCTGTTTGTGTGACCTCTCAACTTCTTGTTCCCTCAGCCTGTGTGCTGGTGGGATCATGTAAGAAACTAGGAAGTCCTTGACTTAGTGTAAACACTGCTTAGCGACAACAAAATCGTAAGTGTTATCCAGGTGTGGTTTCATCTGTGCCGTAAAGAAAGGTGGAATTTTACCCTGATATCTCAGATAAACACCTTGAATATTCCTGAGCTTGGGTGTGGTAGCATTGTAATATTTGTCACTTGGTAGTGATACAGAAGACTGAGCAAGAGTCACCCTCCCCTCTGTGGTGGTGAGATTTCTCCTGGCATATTTAGGACTCTAATACTTATAGTCCCAGACTCTTGCATCAGAAGGCATTGAATGCTGGATTTCTCAGCTTGCAAAATGGTTCTGCTTGTTATCAAATGACCTTAAGGTTTTCTTCACTAGTTTTAATTGAATAATATGAAGCCTGAATTCAAACATGTCTTTGGCAGCCATGAGGAGAGAAAATTGTAACTTCTTCACGATTAAAAGTTCAAACTGTGATGGCTGTAGCTTTTAACTCCATAACTGGCTTTTACCCTGATCTCTGTAATCCTGTTAGCTTCATCATGTTGAAGAGATCATGACATTTTCCAAAGCACCTGGGGGAAGCATTACCTTCCAGTTCATTGACTAAGCTTTTCTCTGGGACAGCAGTGTCACCCAGCTGTGTCTAGTCTTTTTATGCTTCACAGAGTGGCTAAGGTTGGAAGGAACCACGGAGGTCAACTAGTCTGACTGCTTAAGTAGTTGCAATTAAGGTTATAGTGATCTTTACTCCTTTGTAGTAGTATATTAATATTTTTAGCTATTTCAAATAAAACCCAAAAACAACCTCCAAACCAGCTAGGATTAAAAGCAAGTGCATGGAGAAGATGAAGATTTACCATGTCATTTGAAATAAAATTTATATAGGAAAACTGTAGAAGAGGTTATAATAAAGAGAATGGTTGTGCTAATAAAATGCGTTTTTAAGTGATTTGTAGCATAGTCAAATTCTGTCTTGTTAGTTACTAATCTTAAAAATACTAGATTCCTAACTAGGAATGAGGTTAAATTATACTTCTTTTACGCACTTGTGGCATGTAATCTTGGACAAACTAGATTTGTGTGTCTTTTTCACAAATACAAAGGAGATTATGTTTTCCTTGGTGAGATCTTGGATAGGTACATTGTAATAAGTGGCATTCACACTACATTCAAAATAAGCAATGGGAATTGGTAATTTCTTGAGTGAGAAGAATAAGAATTCACTGAGATTTTTTGAGACAGAAGGAAAGAGAAAGAAATAAGATAAAGTGTGACAGAGACACAAAGAGGAAAAAAAATGCAAATCTATAAGCTACATCCCACTTAACCAGATTGGTATGCCCACATTTGTTTGGAAAATGGAACTTTGGTAGGTAAATCGTCTAGTTTGGACAACCTGTAAAATATAGAAACAAGTGCTAGCTAACATAGCTTCTTCTAGATTTATGGGAAGATTACATAAACTGATTGGTGTCATGTCTTAAAATTTAGGATGTGTTTCAGCTTTGTGAAAGAAACTTAGTCTGAAACAAACAAAAAACTGTTATGACCTGCATGATGTTAGAAAAGAGAGTTTTTCTAGTTCATACTTTGTCTGTTTGAAAAATATTAAATTTAGGATGAATTATGAACATAGTGTCAAAAACATGAAGCCGTCTCTACTCCCAAGAGAAAATAGTAGCAACTTGAAGTAAAAGCAACTGTTTTCTCATTATATTTATTCATAGAACAGTAAGTTTTGACAGGAGATCAAGACCTCTAAGCACTATTGCTATTGTAATTTATTTAATACAGTGAAGGAATTCATCTTAAATAGGGAGTGTTTTGACACAGAGCTGAATTGATGCCTCTGTATTAATCTTTAACTGGGCTTTAATCATTACTTTTTGTTGCAATTTATGTCATGAACTTCACTTAAGCTGATTACTCATTAACTGTTTAAATGGTGTGCTATGCACTTAAAATAATATTTGAATGCTCTTTGTCGTCAGCAGGATCAGGGCAGTGATCATGCCCATGTGTGGTTGAGGCCACACTTCAGTTTTGGGCACTGCCCGACAACAAAGTCATTGAAGTGCTGGAACAAGTCTAGAGAAGGGTAACAGAGCTGGTGAAGGATCTGTCTGATGAGGAGTGGCTGAGGGAGCTGTGGGTGTTTAGCCTGGAGAAAAGGAGGCTCAGGGCAGATCTTATTGTTTCCTGAGAGGAGACAGTAGGAAATTGTGGGCTGGTGTCTTCTCCCCAGAAACAAGCAATAGGACAAGAGGAAATGGCCTCAGGTTGTACTAGGGGAGGTTTAGACTGGATATCAGGGAAAATTTCTTCACCAGAAGTGTTGTCAAGCATGGACCCTGCTGCCTGGGGAGGTGGTTGAGCCCCTACCCCAGAGGTATTTCAAATACCTGTAGATGTGGCACTTTGGGACATAGTTTAATGGTAGACCTGGCAGTTTATGTTAGTGTTTGGACTTAATAATCTTAAAGGTATTTCACAATCTAAATTGGGAAATAAAATCTAAATCATTCTATCCTATGATTCCACATATTTCTCACTGTTTTACATTAGCATGAATACTTTGGATACCTGGTATATATACCTAGTGTGTATATATATATATATATATATATATATATATATATATATATATACTTTGGATAGGTAAGAAAGGAAGTAACATAGAAGGGTGGTATAAATTCATTGATTTATCATGGGCTAGGCACAGATGTTAGAATGGTTTTCAGATTCTATGTCTTGTAGAGAATATCACCCGGTTTGTGATGTTATTAAAATTTCACAAGACTGTCTCTTTAGAATGAGAAAGAAAAAAAAGGAAACGTCCTTAGCTGAGAGGAGGACCTAGTTGCCAATCACAGACTGTGGAGTTTTTTAGTAGTACAACAGATTATTTTGAATTGTTTAATTGTATAAGTGTTTTCTAATTAGGAATATTTGAGCACTGGCAAACTAAGAATATGCTGTGTTTGGAATTAGGAAAATTCAATGCATAAATATTTACCTACCTAAGTTCTTGTTGGGCAAAGAAACATAATAATCATAACTTCTTACTGTCTTAGTTACCTGTCTTACTGTCTTAGTTTCCTGACAGATAATAAATGATCTGTGTATGTCTTGTATGTACGACTTTGACTTCCCAGTGTAAAACTCTTAACATGTTTTTGCTCTTAAATAAAAAATGTTCCATTGAAAGCTAATATTAGCTATAATCAGTGAGTACATTTAAAATGACAAATGGTTTGCCACACTCTAATAGCTTGTCATCTGTTTTTGAAATTCTGTTTCTTTGAGAACAATAAAAAACTTATTCTCCAGGTAACATGTATTTTCTTCATTATTCCCCCTCACCAATCCCTAAAAGTAGGTGAGCCATCAATATATATTATGGAAATTTTCTAGCATAAAACCAGATAAGAATTAGAAACATTGAGCCTTGCTAAAAGGTAAGTCTTTTGAGTCAGAAAGTGCTGGACAGAAGGAAGAAGTCACAAAATGGGACTAAGAGAAAAATATGAAAGAGGTATTTGTCTGGGATCATTAGTTGAGTGAAATAGCCAAGGGGTATAGTGGATGACCCCAAAGACTCTGGTAATAGAAATGGGATGAAATTCAATAGCACAGCATGAAAGGTCATGCACTAGGGGTTAATAACAATCATTTTTGCAATAAGGTAGGAGCTGATCAGCTGAGGGGCAGTAGTCAATCACAGGATGGCTATAGGTCTCCAATGCAATGCAATCCAAGGATATGTTAGCTAATATATTTCTAGAAGAGAAAAAGAAATCCACAAACCAGTACAGAAACCTCATTGTAATATTAAGAATTGTTTTGATCATCTTGTTTTCAAAATTCACATATTTATTCGTTAATAGGTGCAAAAAGGTATTACTGAAATATCTCATCTCTTAATGCTTAAAATAAATTCTGAGAGGAGGTATGATTCATTCCCTATAATCACTTAAGGAAGGTGATTATATGGAAGGTGTAATATTTATATTTATAATAGATGTAGGAAGGTAAGTATCAGTACCAGCCATTAAGTCAATGTGTTTTGCTGGGATATGAACAGATGCACATTAACTGTCTCTGGGTCAAATTGTGTGGTATTTTAAAGGCCAAAAGCAATCAGAGTTGTGATGCTCTGGTTTGGCCTGCTAAAATAAGCAAAAGTCACCAAAACAAATAACCTAGATAAAGTGAATCTTTATGAATTTCAGATTTTTTGGGATCCAGCTATCTGTAAGATCTAGTGCTGTAATGGAAATAAAACTTTTTAGCCAGGTCTATGGTAGGGGGTGGTTGGGATTTTCTATTCCTAATTTCTGTGTGGAAAATTACATTAACCAAGGATTTGGCTCCAACCTCTCTCTATGATCTTCACTGACCAAGTATATGGAAAATCAATATTTTCATATTCATACACAGACAGTATGTGTCTATGATGGATTAAAAAACTTCACAGAAGAAAGGAGAAGCTGAAAGATACATTTAAAGAGGAATGTTTCAGAGAACAGTTCTGGCATATAAATAGATTTTGGACAAATTGAGGATTAATTTTTTCAGATGCTCTGGTGAGTGAAGGAAAAAGGGGGAGAAAAAAGCTGTTTTGGAGCTAAATATACTGCTCAAGATAAATAAATGAGTTAGGGTTGAAGAATAGTTTTTCAGAGAAGCATAGATGTTCAAAGACAGATGCAGGAGTTTATTTCTGACTTGGTAACTAAGTAATTATCAATGACAAGATGATTATTTCCATGAATCCACTCGAAGAGGAGTACTTACTTGCTACTTATTTATATGTAATACACAGAGTAGCAGGCTCATTAACTTTGACTTTGGTCAGCAGAGAAAAAGGATATGATGGAGGAAATTAGCTTTCCTGGTGGTGAAAGGCTCTGACACCTGCCATGGCTCTTTTCCTGACTTGCAATTGCCTCCGCAATTTGCTACTCTAACTGAATGCTCCCCCAAACTCAGGGCACATGGTAATTCACATGTGAGTACTTAATTAATTGGCTCATTTAATCAGTGTGTGAGCAGAAAAGACCTTATGCTAGCAGTATTTCTCCCCAGGAGAGCTTGCCCATTTGAGAGGCATGGTCTCCATGTCCCCTGATAGCAATTAACAACTACTGAATTGCTCCACTGAATAATCATGAAATTCGGCTGTCTCGGACCATTTCATGTAGTCTAATAGTGCTTAAATTTAGTATCTTCCCAAACTGGGGCCCATTAGAATCAACAGTGAATTCATGTGCTTTTTTGAACTAGTTTAAATGAATGCCTTATCAAGAGATGAAACTACTTCATGCTTGATGTTTACACATTGATAGTCTTTTGAATATTTTTACATCTATTTGGGAAAAATTGAAATTGAAAAATTTATATTAAGTGCCTTTGAATTAAAAGCCTTCTCTAAATAATCAAAATAAATAACAGCAAATACCAGCGTAAATTTGTGTTTCAGCTTAATAACTAAAAGTTAAAACTAAATATCATATTTGTGTACATATTTTTCATACTAGCACTTGACATAATTTCTACCAAATGTGATTTTTTTTTTTAATTTCTCTTCAGGAAAATATGGTGAACAAAGAAACATTAGTCTTGTATGTTTTGTTTAATATCTTGTTCAGAAAATAAAACTTTGCCGAGGTGTTGTTTGAAAAAGACACACTCATCATTTGGCACCTTTGAGTGAAGCTTCTGACCAGTAAGGGTCATTCTTAAAAGCAGGATCTCAACATCTGAAAAAAATCATAATGGCAGTTGTGAATGAAAGTAGTATTTCTCTATATACACTGCTTTTTGAGTCTGTAAAGAGCCCTGACCTCTAGAGCTTCAGGTTCTTGCTGTGAAAGAGGTATTTTCTCCACTAACTCTCGACATCCAGAAAAGCAGCCTTTGAAGACAGAGATCATTTGAGCCTGTATGCTTCTTCTAAAAACAATTAAATCCAACTCCAAGCTGTTTGAGGTTTTCTTTTTGGATTTCAGTGCTATGAATAATTCACCCAAGATGAACTGGGACTACCAGTCTGTTTGGAAAGGTCATCAGCCCTTGTCAGAATTTTATGAGAGAACATTCTCAGAGGTCTCTCAGATTGTCTGTGCAGGGCTGGATATGTACTTTTCTTAAATACTCAAATAAAATGGATATTTCAGTTAAATAATGAAAGCTAATCATATGTCAAGCAAAATGACATAAGCAGCATTGTGGTATCATTGCAGTAATGTGAAAGTGTCATTGACTTTCATCTTTCGATTGCCAGACTAGATTCCCTCTCTCTACTCATCTTAAAGTATTTTGAATGCCTTGATAATATGCGGTTACATCCAATTCACATTAATGTAAACCAAGCATATTAAAAAGTACTTTAAAGCAGCACTGACTTTAAAACAGCAAAACAGAATAAAAGGTTCCCATTTTTGATACTAAAGGACAGTTTTTACTATAAAGTTTCTACATTCTTAATCTCTATATACCCACTCATATTTTGAAGAAAAAAGATTGAGTGGAAAAAGTATTGAACTTAAATAAAGCAATAAGAGATTAAAGAAAAAGCCTTAAAAAGAAGCCTTATTTTTCAAATGGCTTCTATCACACTTTTAGCTCTAATGTAATTTTTCCTTTTACTTCAATCAATTTTTAATTTATTTCTTTATTGTCCCATTTGGTATGCTTTTGCATTGTTCCCTAGATAATCTGCATTGAGTTTGGTTTTTTTGTTTGTTTGTTTTTTGCATAACTTTAGTATAACTTCAAGTTCTGTCTCACAGGTAGTGTGTATCAGTCCTTCTCAAAGATCACAAAATTATCTCCTCTTCATTCTTTTCAAATACTGTCCATAGAAGCACAGAATGGTTTGGGTTGGAAGGGACTTTTAAAGATCATCTGGTGTCCTCCTGTTTTGTCCCCCTCCCTCACCCCACCATGGACAGGGACATCTTTCACCAGACTAGGTTGCTCAGAGCCCCATCCAAAGTGGCCTTGAACTTCCAGGGATGGGGCATCCATAATTTCTTTTGGCAACCTCTTCTAGTACCTCATTACCTTTACAGTAAATAATTTCTTTCTAATATCTTATCTAAACCTACCCTCTTCCAGTTTAAAGCCGCTCCCTCTCATTCTATCAATATAATACTCTTGTAAAAGTCCCTCTGTCTTTCTTGTATGCCTCTTTAAGTTACTGGAAGGGTGCTAAAAGGTCTCCCCGGAGCCTTCTCTTCTCCAGGCTGATCAATCCCAACTCTCCCAGCCTGTCTTCACGGGAGAGGTGCTCCAGACCTCTTCTCATCTTCGTGGTCCTCCTCCGAACTTGCTTCAATGGGTCCACATCCTTCTTATGCTGGGTGCCCCAGAACTGGACACAGCACTCCAGGTGGGGTCTGATGAGAGCAAAGTAGAGGGGCAAAATCACCTCCCTCAACCTGCTGGTCATACTTTTGATGCAGCCCAGAATAGGCTTGGCTTTCTTGGCTGCAAGTGCATATTGCTTGCACATTTCCAGCCTTTCATCCATCAGCACCCCCAAGTACTCTCCTCAGGGCTGCTTTCAATCCATTTTCCACCCAGTCTGTATTTGTGATTAGAATTACTCTGACTCAGGTGCAGTTTCTTACACACGGTGTAGTTGAAATTCATGACCATTGCACAGGCACACCTCCCAAGCCTGTCAGGGTCCATCTGGATAGCATCGCTTCCTTCCAGAATATGGACTTCACCACATATTTTGGTGTGTTTGGCAAACTTCCGAGGGTACCTTCTATCCAATTGTCTATGGCACTGACAGATGTTAAAGATGGCCAGACCCAATACCAAACCCAGAGATTCACTGGTCAAGACTTGGGCATCAAGCCCCTGACCATAGTTTTTTGATACAATCATCCAAGTAACTCCTTTCCCATCAAGTAGTCAATCCACATCTCTCTAGTTTAGAGAAAGTTGTTGCATGGGACAACATCTACTTGCACAAGTCCAAGTAGATGACGTCAGTTGCTCTGCCATTATCCACCAATGCCCATCACAGAGGGCCACTGAAATTTTCAGGCATGATTCTCCCTTAGTGAAGCCCTGTTGGCTATCACAAATCACCTGCTTATTTTCCATGTCCTAGCATAGTTTCCAGGAGAATCTTTCCAGATCTTCCATGATCTTTTCAGGTACTGAGATAAGACTGACTGGCCTGTAGCTCCCTGAGTCTTTCGTTTTACGTTTTTTAAAACGGATTTTAAAATTATGTGTCCTCTTTTCCAGTCAATGGGAACTTCACTGGACTGCCATGGACTTCACATGACTGCCTTCTCAAATATAATGGATAGTGGCTTATCCACTTCCTTCACCAGTTCTGTCAGGACCTGCAGATGTGTCTTATCAGGTCCCATACAGTTGCTCACCTTCAGGTTCCTTAAATTGTCTCAAACCTGTACTGCTCCTACAGTGGGAGCCTCTTCATTCTCCCAGTCCCCCACATTTACCTTCTACAACTCAGGCACTGTGGCTGAAACATTTGCGGGTGGAGACTGAGACAAAAAAACCCATTAATTATTTCAGCTGTCACTATGTCCTTTGTTACCAGGTCCCCCTTTTCTTTCCAGAGAGCACCCACATTTTTTCTGATCTTCTATCACTGATGTGCCTACAGAAGCTTTTGTTGTTTCTATTTACGTCCATGGCCAGATTTAATTCTGTCAGGGCTTTAGCTTTCCTAACCTGATCCCTGGCTGCTTGGACAATTTCTCTGTTTCCCTTCCAGGCTACCTTTCTTTAATTTTACATCCACTGTAAGCTTCTTTTTTGTTTTATTATTACATTTAGTATGAACTCTTACAGAAATTGTGCTGTAAATGGTTTCTTTTTACTATTTTCATGGGACAATAAAAAGGCCTTTATATGTTTTGTTTTCCCTCTGTTCTTCAAAAAAAAAATCAGCTCCACAATACTTTAATCTAAAAAGTTTTCTGAGGATTAGTTCTCTTAAGAAACTTAATACCCAAACCCAAATCCTTGTCAGATGACATAAATTTGAGCACATCTTCACATATGCCTGCCTTACTCATACCACAGGCTTCCACTTTATGTACCTATTTAAGGAACAATCACAGGAAAAAGTGACAGACGTCTCCTACAGTAGATATATGCCTCTGAAATCACTCTGAAGTCAATTCTAGAAAAAGTCACTAGAAGATGATTAAAAAAAAAAAAAAAAACGGAAAATATCTAGCATGTTAATTGAGTAATCTTTTTAACTTTAAAAAATTTTTCAACAATGTTAGTTACACTTGTGCAACTGCAAATGCCCTTCAGAACAACAAAGACAGTATTGGACAAAGAGAAGGCATTTCCAGAAATACCTGGTTCAAATTAAGGTAGTTTTGTTATTAAGTTTTTCAACATCTAACCGTATCTCAGTCTAGATAAAACTTACAGTAATATGTCCTGGATAGACTGGAATCCAGCATCAACAGACAGGTGTGTTTATGTCCTCCCTCCAGTCAAGAAATAAGGTAAGATACTTACATCCAATTTTCTTGTTTATATACTGTAAACATGTAGCAGTATAAATAAGAGAGAGGAGTCATCAGCTCGCTCTCTCACATTAAAATTGCAACATCAATAAAAAAGAGAGATTTAAAAAGAATTAACCGAACAGTTTAAGAGAAGAATGATATTAGAGTTGCTATGATACCTTTAAAATTGGACATAGAAATTTCTGCTACATTCAGTGTTCAGTGACAATTTCAACATCTAAATAGAAGTTACACAAACAGTAAGACCTAGTGCAGCAGAATGGGAAGTTGTATTTAGTTGGGTTTGTCATGTTTTTATGAAATTATTTCTGCCTATTATAATAATAATTCAAATTTATGCTAAACTGCTGAAAACTACAATACTTTAAAAAAATATTTTTTTCAAGAAAGACGAAAGAGATTTTTTTGTCACTTTTTTAAAAGTCTGAAACTGCTGAATTAAAGATTAGTTAATTTTTCTGTAAAATAAAGCAGGGATAACTTCAGCAGAAATGAAATTAATTTAATCTTTGTACTATCTCATGTTTATGCAGTCAGAATACAGTAAGAATCTGTATATATTTTGCAAATTCACAGACAGTGAAAAGTAGTTGTGCTCATGTCTCTTTGAATAGAAATTAGAACATGTATTATAATAAATAATGGCAAACAGAAACCTACCCTTAGCTATGGGTTGTGCAAGGTTATTTTAGCATATAGTGCCCCCGAGAGTTCTAGATTGTTGCCAAAAAATTCTTCATGTTCAAATTAATTAATGGGTACCAAGTTTAACACAAGACAACAGCCAGATTTAAGGAGAGAACTATGCCATTAGCCTAATTTAATTTGAGGTCAGGATTAAAACAAAATGAAGAAACTTTAGATTAAGAAAATGGTTTTTACTTTTTAAAAATATTTGGTATAGCTGCACTAATAGTGTCTTAAAGACACTTTGAAGATTTTTATATCCCATTTACATTTTCAGCCATTTATTTTAAACTGATTTGTCTGTCTTTGAAAGTGATTAATGCATGGAGCCTAGACACACTGACTAAATAAAAAAAAAAAACCAAAAAACATTCCCCTTAGGAACACTTCACTGAAAACATTGTCCTAGTTACTAAAATAATAATTATAGTGAAAGTTTCTGGAGATAAAATTATATCAAAATATGCCTCTGAGCTTAAAACTTTAGTCAAGCTAAAATTTAGCTTGACCCAAAATTTATTGAACCAAGCTATGTGTTTACAGAGCTATTTGAAGAAAACATAGCTTGATAATAAATCTGAGAATGAAAATAGGAATACATTCCATACAGGAAAGGCCTTTTACATGATTTATTAAAACATTTTTTTACAGACATATTCTCTCTACAGTGAGATTTTATTCTGATCTGAAGCACATTTATGAGATAAGAAGAAATGATAATATTTCCCAGAGCTGCATTCTTTTTAATTAAATTTGCATTCCACTTATCTGTGATAGATAAGTAGGCCCTTGATGGGAGATTAAAGTAAAATGATGCCCCTTACCCAACATTTAGTTATTTTTGTACATGGATTTATGAATTTCTTGGGCAATAACTTTAGGTTAAAAAAATGACAAACGTACCAACCTGTGTATGCATGTGTACTCACATTTGATAAACAGAAAAAAAAAAGTGCAGTTTGCACTAAATTGTCCATGTTTGAATCCTAAGTTTACTTCTAACTGCCTAAGGGCGTTTTGCCCCTCTTGAATTTTAAATACTGAATATCTGTTTAGTCTGGACCTTTAACATGATTCTTGTCATCCGAGCTCCTACTTCTTTATATTAGGTCATATGTTTATAGTTCCCTCAGCCCAAATTCCATTGATTTAGTATAAAACTATTGCACCTAATCATTACATTAAAATCAGTTTTAGGCACAATACAGTTTAATTTTTCCTAGTTATTGTCCACATATTTTAGACTGAAACTATAGCATGTTAGCAAACTTTTCTTAGCTGATACACTCTGGGTAGGAATCATAACTGAAACTGCATTTCTGAAAATCTATACTGAAATTTCCGTTCATATTTGTTACCATTTCCCAAACTGGATTTTAGGAGTTGTGGCTAGAGCCATAATGCCTACCTAATGGATCATGAAAATTAAAAAAATGTAGAGAGCTTCATTAATTCAGTGCTTTACAGCAACAATTCCAAAAGTGTGCTGTACCATATGGCTGGAAAAAAAAAAAAAAAATAAATGGCAGCTGTTAATCCATTTGGTTAGGAACATGACAGAAAAGACTTTGTTTTGTCTTCAGCATTTATCTTTGTCTCACATATTGTATCTTATGTCTCTAATATTGTTAACTTATATGCTTAGATACAGCATATATATGGTTGTAAATAAACTACCAGTAAAGTACCGAAATTGTGCAGAGAGGATACTAAAGGAAAAAACCAAGGACATCAGGCAAATCCAGAGAGTAAAGCTGATGTGTGTATTTCATTACATGTCTGGTTAATAATTTGCTAATGGTTGATACAATGATCTGAATCTTTCTTGCAGCTCCCCCATTCCCTTCTTACAGCTGTTCTCTCCAGCTCTTACAATCCAGCATTAGAGATCCCGTGTGAATTCATTTCATTCACTAAAAAGGGATCTCACAGCAGCTTTATGCTGTAAATATAAAGAAGAAATATACAGCTTAGAACAGTTCAGCTACATATTTCTTTTCCTTCACTGATAAAAATTTTTCCCCATTCTTTGTGAAATTACAATATTGGTGGAAATCTTGCCTCCCCATACCTGTATGGAAAAAAAAGCTCATTTTTTCCTTTCTCAATCTATAGCTTTTATTCTACTGAGCAGTCCCATTAGCTCTATGAAGAAGATAAAATGGAAGAGCTGTATGATGAATTGCAGTTTCTATCTTCCTTTATCCTACCTTCCTGTAGTACAAGTATGCTCGTAACGCATACATTTTTTAAAGTCATGTGCCATTCTTATGCATGTACTGTACATTTGACTAATATAAAATATTTGCCAGGCAGAGAAAGCCTCTTCTGACAGTTTACTTATGGTCGCACCTCATTCTTTTCACAGTATCACACTTTAATGGTTTATTTCCAAATTTGGATGTGGGCGAAGGGGGAAGAAAAAAAGAAGGTAAAACATAAAAATTCAAAGGAGACAATTTTCCACCTTTATATTCTCTTCCAAAAAAGGATCAAAACCAATTTAATTCTGTAATTTCCACAGCTCTCATCAAATAATGAATTTAGGAGTTGTGTGGATGATCAACTTTTTCTACATAAAAAGAACTATATTGTCTGGTCCATGGCATATTTCAACATTAATTCTGCTTTCAGTCTCACTGAAATAATTCTGTGTTCTGCCTGCCCTTGCAGCTCCTTATTCAACACTAAGTTGACTAAAACAAATTACAGAGAGTGGTTTGAAGTTTCCAGCATGGGGAATTCTTGGCTCCATAGACATAGGCTCTGAAGGATTTACTCCTGTAACAGGCCTGTTTCTGCATTACTTTGATGGTGAATAGTAAGCAAAGAAGCAAAAATCTTTTTTTCCGGAACAACAGGTCAATACTGCATGCATATTGGAAAATACATTTGAAAAAGTAGAATTACTGTCTGGGCAGACATCATTACTATCACTGTTGTCTTCTACTAGTTAGTGAATGAAAAATAGTCTTGAGACCTTACAGAAGGTGCCCTATATGTTTTCCTTTTGTTTTTTATGTTTTTAATATAAAGAGAATTTTGGTTTCACTCTTAGGCAACACATGTTTCATAATCCAGGGGAATCTTAATTTTTGTAGAGCTATAATTATTTTTCTGCTGTTCAGATATGATATCAGACTTCATCAGCACTACTCATCAGTACTACTCATTCTCTTTGAATGCATCCTTTTATCATGACTCCTCTCCATGAGGAGAAAGAGCAGGTGAAATAACTGTCCTTTTTCTATTTTCTTGTTCACTTAATGTGATAGAAGTTTTGATGCTTTGACATAAATAATCTCAGGGCTACAAAGGCTTAATTTCTCCAGACACTTTATTCTTTTAGGAATTCTAAATTAAACTACAGATTTTCTTCATTTGTTTTGTTGCTTGGAGAATCAAAGCACATGGATCTGACATCATAAATAATACTACATCACCCTACCATGAGCTCAGTTGCTTAGAGCATGCTGCTCATAATGCCAGTGTGTGGGTTCAATCCCCATATGGGCCATTTACTTAAGAGTCGGACTCAGTGATCCTTGTGGGTCCCTTCCAACCCAGAATATTCTGTGAATCTGTGAAATTAGGACCCATCTAGGCTACTAAACATGGGACTCTGGAATTACATTAAATGAGAAAAAGCTGTAGTCTAACTCCCCAAATACAAATCTGGAATCGACTTCAATGGGAAAACTTATGACACATGGCAAAAGTTTCCATTAATTAGTGCAGTACCCATGTGTTGTCATGTGTTGGCATAGAGACAACAAACCATGACTGAACAAATTTGTTTCTGGATAATTATGTGCCCTTTGCCCTGAAGGTATTTTCAATAGAATAAGAAAATTGGATGGATCTGATGTTTTGTGGATGTGTTTGGGAGAAATGCACATTTTACCTAGAGTACCTGAATTTGGCTTCAGACTTTGTTCCTGTGTGAAACAGTTCTAATTATGCGTATTGAAAGAGACTTGCTGAGAGGGACCAATCTGATTTTACTTGATGCGTGTGACACACGCGGTGACAAGTGGCCGCAGGGCTGTGCCCGCGCTGGGAGCGCTGTCCCCGGGGAGGCTCCGCCTGGCAGCCGAGCGGGGCACACAAAGCTGCCGCGGCCGGGCTGCCAGCGACCCCCCTTGCCGGCGGGGCAGAGCCCCTGTGCCCGGGGAAATGCCCGGGAAATCGGGCTGTGGGAGGAGCTTTAGCACATAAAACCAGCGAAGGCACCGCCATAGGCCGGGGTGGTTTTGTGGGCCTGTAGGAGGGACACGCAGCCGCCGCTGCTCGGCCATGGCGCCCGGCCCGGCCCGGCCCGGCCCGGGAATCGCGCCGGCTCCGCTCCGCTGCGGTACCGCGGCGTCCTCACATCTTGTTTCTCTCTCTTGTCTCTCTTTTCTCCTCTTTGCTCCCTTCTCTATCCGCCCTTGGTAGGAGCACTTACTTCCTTTTCAATAAACAGTTCTCAGATATAATATTGCCGCGTTTGCGCTTTATTTTTGTCCGAGAAATCTATCGAAAACAATCCTCCCCGACTCCCCTTGTACAGGAGGATGGGACAAGAATATTTGTTAAAAACATATTTGGTTTTTAATGTATGGCTGGCAGATTGCTAATTTGAAACAATTTCATATTTTTGGTATGGATAAAATAATTCTAGAATGTTGACAACATTTTGAAATATAGTAGTATTAAATTTCTCTTAAATCACATTTGAAGCCTGATCAGCTTTGGTTAATATTTTTGATTGCACAAAAGTTTTACTGTTTATAAAGTTCTTGCTATGGCACTGACCGCTACCTTCCTGATAACACAGGTGCCATGCAACTGAATGAAGTTCAGCTGTTTCTAAAGTGGCTGAGTCCATGTGAATTCCTTGATGGCACTGACAGTACAGATCAGAAAGTTGTCACATGATACTGGACACAGGGTAACAAGACTATAACTGTTTCCAAGGCCTTACATTTGTGCATTTATACTGCCCTTTCCATTTGGAGGTACCAATGACCATTTTGTATTTCGCAGTTTTTAGTAGTCTACGTTTAACATGGTATGTTTATCTCTGATTTTTTCAGCTGAATTCTTACAGACATTTTTTTTTTTTAATGAAGCTGGAACTTCTATTGGTCTGCTGCATTTTTTTAGGTTGTTTATCGTGTATTATGTAAACTGCTACTTTCAAACTGTTGTAAATACACCCACTGTCTGTGAACTTCATCGTAGAACACTTAGCGATTTTCAAGCAATATGTAAACTATTTTTGTCGTATTTTGTGGTACTAAAGCCAATTTAAGTTTGAACATTTTTTTATTAGCTGAAATGATGCTGCTTTTTCACTGCCTATTCACATGGGATACACCAACCAAACTGGAAATACTCAGCTACAAATGCAACAGCCTGTGATGTTGCACAAGGGATTTATTTTTACTTATGAGAAGATTCTGTGCTATAGTTTGTTGTGCCACTGGTACCATGGCATCTGCTATTTTCATGGCTTTTCTACCTAAAAGGTAAAAGTAAAAGACATCTAGGGAAGTTTTAGATCACATTAAAGATCACATATTCACTCAATATATCCAAGGACATAGTGGGAGCAATATATAGAGTTCATTTTATTATTCAAAGTTAACTTTTACAGTCTGCATACTGTGATTCTTCAAGTTGGTTGCTTGAAGTTTTGTTTAAAGGGTTTTCTACAGAATAAAGTTAGTTCAATGTAATCCCTTTTAGAGTTGAGCCATTACAGTTTATTTTTTGTTCTCAAATAGTCTCTTTATGTCTTGAGTGACTTTGGGGTGTCAATTTATTTTCTATGAACTCTTTCAGTGGTGCTGAACAGCATATTTTCTATGGTATCTGGAGGAATATTCTCTAAAGAAACTGTTCATTTCCAAACAGTCTAGACATTTATTGCCTCAAACACAGTATTTTTATCAAGATACTTATTCAAGAGTATTTTCAGTAGCATCAATAAAGCTCATAAAACTGGTTTTAAGCACCAGTGAAGCTCGTAAAACTCATGAGTTAATAACCTTATTTCGTGATTATCGTTGGTTATTTCACAGTCTGAGTACTGTATTTTGGTGAGTAACAACTGAATCAACTAATAGTTGCCAACTAACATTTGACAACTGGTTTGACGTCTCTGGCAGTAACTGAATAGTTATGCATGAAATGTCACGAATAAAATTAGTATTAACCTGTATACTGAGTTCCGAGATCTTCCTTATCTTGTTTGTTTTGGTTCAATATATTGAATGTTAGGGAAAAATCCTGTTATTTCAAGAAAGCAAGTAAAACTTAAAGAAAGCAAAAAACCATTAAAGAGCTTTCAGACAAGCAAGCAGATTTAGAAGGTTCTGAGAAGAAAATATAATCCACTTAGTATGCACTGGGAAAGACCTTTATACATAGAAGAACATATATATCAGGAAAAAATAAATTAAAAATATACCAAAAGGGAAAGGACAGCCCCATTCTCCCTTTGTCTCTATACAAAGTGAAGAGAAATTAATTTGTTCTAATAATGATGAAATTAGTCATATGTATTGTTATCAGTCACAAAAATAGTATTATCTCTGCTGTACTTTCTCTGCTCTTAAGTGTTGCCTACTTTTATATGCCTTCCCTTTTATGCTACGTGTGGATATTTACATGGGTATGAAAGTAGTAATCCTAGACCTCTGATTCACTCTCTTGGTATAGGTGGGGTGTCTGTATTTGTGTTGTAAGGAGTCAACTGCTTGAAGAAACTGGAACTGAAACAGACATTCCTCATTCACCATCTGAATGGACTTTGGTTTAAGAAAACAGGGAGATTTATGCAGAACTCTGTGTGTGTCTGTTTCCTCGACCCTCCAATGCATATATGCTTTATGCCCCTGAATGCCTGTGTTTTCAGTGAGACATGTGAAAGTGTTTGGTGGAGAAGGCTTTGTGACATTCACATTCTCTGAAAAAATCTCTTCACACAGGATTTTTCTCCTGGGAAGGTGAGAAGCCTCAGAGAAAAGGAAAACAATTCTTATCTCATTTGCTTCTCCTGTTTTGTGCTCATGTGGAATGTGTTTGGAGATTGTTTACCCACAGGTGATTGTTTCATTCAGTAAGTATCCTTTCTATATTCTTTAGCATAGTATAGTATAGTATTCTTTAATAAAATATAGTATAATAAAGTAATAAATTAGCCTTCTGAGAACGTGGAGTCACATTAATCATTCCTCCCTGCCACAAGAGTCCCTGCAAATACAATAAGGCTTAGTCATGGGATTCCTGGCTGGAAAGGATCCCTGGTACACTCAAATCTTCTTATGGGCAAAAGAGGAAGGTGGAAAAATTCTTTACAAGATGGTAAAATAATTAGTTTATATTCAAATTGTTCAGCACTTCTCTTTTCCGTTGTTTTTAGATATGGTTTTAATTGAATGCTTAAGGTTGCATTCCAATAGTGACCAAACATTGTTATTTTATAAAATACTTTCTGGGATGAAGAAGATTTGCTATACCAGTTTCTTTTTTAAAGAAGGAAAATGACCATTTGATGATTTATTCATCATCAAATTTGATGATTGATAAATCATCAAATGTGATTTATTAACTTGATTATTCTGAGAAATATTTCTTCATGTCAACATTCTTACAGTCACAAAGATGTGTGCATGTACAGCTTGAATACTGTTGTGTGAACAGGAGTATTCAATAAGAAATGCTCACAAACCACTATTGTATCACCTAGATTCAAAGTATAATAAGAAAGATGAGGGTGACTTTTTAGTAAGACCTATGCAGTGGGACAACAGGCAGTGGCTTGTCACACAAAGAATTAAGTGTCCTGATGTTGCAACAGTGTTTGGAAAGTTCATGACTCAATAGGATAATATTTTTTTTTCAATTTTTGTTGGCACTGCTATGACAAATAAGGCCACAGTTTTACTGTCCCAAGATCATGCCTGAGATGCCTGCTGTGACTGTTCCCTGATTTTCAAAGGTGTATTTAATTTAACATTTCCTGATTTCTTCAGTGGCACTGCAGATGAAGTGTGGAGAGAACATCAGAAATAGTTATCTATAATTGCACAGCAATTACATAAGGTGACATTTCTCACAGCATGCAACATATGTGACATTTCTTTAGGCATTCTGTAACATGATTTTCTTTTCTTTTTTTTAGTAGATTCAATATGAACTGTGATGCTATTGATGTGTTCTCTTATTAAAAGTTATTAAAAGGAAAAAGCAGTAATCTTACTCTACATCTCCAATTTAATTTGATAATGTAATTTTATATTAGAGGGATTGAAGAGTTGCATAATGTCTCACTACCTCATAGGCTATGATTCTTGTCACCTTTCTTAAAGAGAAAGTCAATTCTTAACAGTTTTTTTTTCCAGGCTTCTAAATAAAATGTAAAGTAATTTCTATTACTAGAAGAATATAGATGAGGTCTCATAATTGGAAAATTGCAGCTGAGGGAAGGTGACTGGAGACAATGCTACAAAAAGAATGCTCTGTGCTGCTGTTATTTTTGATGTGTGAGACAAAGATTTTTTTTTTCCCATTCTTAAATAGTTTCATTTTTTTTTCCACACCAGGATGGGGTTGTTGATTTAATCCTGCAAGAAAACTTCAGTTATGATATTCTATGACTGCATTTTAAGAGAATCAAATTTAAAAGGCATTAGGTGCTGTTAAAGTGAATGTGAAGTTGCCAGGACTCTTGTGGTGATTTATTATTTTCTTTGAAATAGATTGGAGAACTATGTCAATAGACTTACACTTGTGGTGTGACTTTTAATAGCAAGAGTATGCATTTGTCTTTTAAATGATACAACAGATCATTTTCCTATTTTCACAGTAAAATTACAGATTTTTTAATGAGAATCCCAGGAGTTGGGGGCGACTGGAGAAATGCAGCTCACTATTTCTGATAATATTCATTACCTTGAGTCATGATTATTCACTGTGCTAATCTTTGAGGAAGTAATAAAATAAAGAGTCTTCCTTGGTCCTTTAAAACATGTGAAGCTGCTGTTAGTTATTAAACAGCAGTTAAAGAGACGTTAGACTGTTTTGACAGTGGGGGAAACAAATTAGAAAACAATAATGAGTCTGAATGAGCAGCAAAAGACGTGCCTGTCATGAGTGGCAGGTGATGCTTAAAGAAGTTGCGTGGTTTGTCTGTTTTTAGAAAAAAGTACCTGCACAGAGAACAGAGAATTGGAGAAAACTCTTTGCCACAAATCCTCTGAACATAGATTTTAAGGAGAATGGGGCACAACTTGCCAGTTTTGTTTCGCTTTACTCCGACCTTTTTTTTCCCTCAAGTTTGAGAAGGATTTAAAACTTCTCAAAATGAGGGGATTGAGCAAAGCTATTTTCTTTTCTGCTGACCTCTGTTCTTCTAAAGTCTCTGTTGTACTACCAAGGTGATAATAACCAAGCCTGGCGATACACTGAAAGTTGCTAGATGTATTTTTACCATGCATTTGACAACCTAATTTTTCTGGATTAATCATTCCTGTTCACATGACAGGAATCTCCACCCACTCAAAGGGTGGCCTGAGATAATTTAACATAGGTGACATAACAGAAATATTTGTGTGTCTGGGGCATAGGAGGTCAAAGGGACAGAGAAAACAATTAAATAGCTGCTACAATGAAAGTAGAAGTATCATGGTGACCAGTCTTTTTGCACCTATAACAAGTACCCCCCTGACAGCAGGACACCATCAGGGTGAGAGCATGAAGGAACAGTTCTTCATGGCAGTAGTAAATAAACAGTTTTACTATACTTTCCTATATTAAAAAAATGTAATAATTTAATAATATATAATAATAAGATAATTTACATAAATGTAAATATTCCTGGCCAGTGTATTTTTTTTTTTTTTTTTTGTGTTTCCTAACTGATTTGTGTGTACATGCATCACCAAATACTAGGTTTGGAGGAATGCTGCACTGAATATTCACAGTTTGCTGTGTTTGGAGCTCTTCTGTCTTTCTCTTTCCTCTGTTCCATTCTTTGTTATGCCTGTGCATATAGAAGTCTTATCATATGCTGAGGCAGAAAATTCTCTGCCTCATCCCCTCCTAATCCTTCATTACTGGATCTGAAATAAATCACACTTTGTTTAATCACCAGATGGAGACAGCCTGTGCATCAGCTCTTCTGTGCAGTTCAAAATGTTCTTTATGGAAAAGTCAAATCAGATACTATCTGATAGGTATTTTTTTTGTATTAATGTATGGATTCTTTCCTTTTTGTCTGAAGCTTTTTTTGTTTGCACTTTTCTTCCTAAGCAGATTATATTTAAAAGAAATTTTAAATATTTTTCTAGGTAAAGAATCATCTTTTGGATTACAGAGGAAAAAAAAAAAGGCATGAGAAAGTATCCATCTGTCTATCAAAAATAACATTTATTCCAATTATGTTTTTCCTATCCTCTCCAGAACTCTCAGTCTCTGATGAGCAGATATGAAAATTCCATCAAAATTTGGAATGAACTTTTGAACCTACAGTGCTGAAAATTAATACAACAGCTCTGTCCTCTCTGGTGATACAATAAATGATATAATGCCAGTAAGGAAAGACTGTTTTGCAGAGTGATTTTGAGTTAGAAGGATTACACTGCAGCACCAAACACACTGTAGTTAGGGTGATCCTATTAAGAAGTGGAAGTATGAATGGAGTCATTTGTTAAACCAGTATACACACAGGAGGATGAAATAGTGCAGTACTGCTTTCACAGGGTAGGCTTATTTTGTTTTTAATCATGCTGCTACATTCCTAGGGTTGATTCAATTTTTTTTTTCTAATATGATAGTTAGAATTCTGTTCCCCTATAATAATTTAATATTTTTTCTGTGTAAAAGTTTATATGTATAGTATTTTATAAAGTGTATAATCTTGTGAGTAATTATTTTCTTAGTCTGCCAAGTTTTAGCTGAAAGTAACTAAAAGTGGGGGTTTTTTTGTTTTTTTTTTTTTTTTTTATTGTGCAATGGTATATGACCTATATTTGTCCATAGAGCTTGCTTATCTAGAAAGTTTTGTTGATTAATTTTAGTCTGCATTTGTCCACACCTATTCCAGATTAACAGAAGATAAAAAGCAAGCATCTTTTTCAGCCTTCTAAAATGTATCCAAATAACAAATATTCATTATGATTTTTAGGAAATCAGTGTAATAAAGACTTTTGTGAGATCTTATAGAATGAGAAAATGATCACTAAAATTAACAGTTCTCAGGGTCTTATCTTTTTGTCTCCAGCTGACTGCAGACATTCTCACACATCTCTTCCCCTTCAGTTTAGAATTGTTTGTTTTTTAGAAAAAGCTGCACTTCAGTGTTAATCAAAATCTTGCTTAGAGGAGGGGTCAGTCAGAAAGTGGCAGTGTTACAGAGACTCAGTATGTATTTTTGAACTCTCTGATCAATATTAGAAAAATAAATGGAATTTTCAAATATCTGCCATAAATATTCATTTATAAGAAATTGATGTATCATGGATTTTTTTATTCTGAAAACTTTTTTATTCTGTTCTAGTTATACATATCGGAGATGCTATGATAGCTGCCATAGATAGAGAACAGAGAAATACAATAAGTACAGAAATATTTTTTATTTGTCTTATGCTGCTGAATTGATGAAAATTCCTTATTGGTTCTGTCGGTTTAAAAAAAAGCTTTGTACTTCATGAAGTGTCAAATGGGGCATTCAGGTGAATTTGAATTTTTACATTTTATTTCTTGATATTTTAGTTCTATTAAGGAAAATAAAAGGCTTTGCCTTTCATTTAAGCTAATGCACCTTTATTATGCTGAAGTAATGTGTCAGTCTTTCACTGTTAATTCAACTGTCTTTTTATGTGAATTGCAAAAAGAAATATTTGTTAGGCTACCTCTTATTCAAACCAGAGTTTTGTATAAATGAGAATTGATCCCAAATTTTAAAAGAATGAATGCAAAGTCTGCTTGTTAAACTACGTATCAGTGATTTAAAAGATGCTCAGTATTTTATTACAAATTTCAAACCAAGTTGTTTGTGTCACAGTGATGCACTTTCTTGACAAACTTTATTCCTTGACATACATTTAAAATGAATTAAATCTTTCTAGGGTGGTAAAATCAATTTTTGCCTCTGTGATAATGAAAACAAATAACTATGCCTCTATATACCTTGATAACCTTGGAGAGAAAGTATAATATGTAAACTGCATGCTATGTTTCTATGCTATTATTAAAAGGCCATGAAGACAACACTGTTTAATTATTAAAGTATAAAAGTTTAATTCAGATATAGAGCTGTGCAAGTAAATCATTCACAATGTGTACTCTGATTGAAAATAGCTTGTGTTTTCTGTAATCCTATCCCATGTCTACTGTATCATGAGCCATTTGATGGACTACTGCTGTTCTGTGTAAAATAATGAGAAATAATACTCAAGTAAAACACTTGAGTTTTGTTATCCCTCCTTTAGGGAACACAATTAATATAATATGGCAAACTTCTACTTGCATTGTTCAGAAATTCTCATGATCTTTAAAGTAAAAGAAAAAAAAAAACCTGTACCTTAGGAAGCAATTTAAAATATAAAATAATTAGAGAGTTGCATGCGCTATGTGTACCGTTGCTTTGGAATGACAAAAAGAGAGGCTAAATTCAACAGATGGATATATATGTTACAAATTCTAGTTCAAAAATGTGTCTCATGTTTTTAAAAATTGTGTGGGGTAAGATAAGCATTTCACTCTAAATAATGGTAATCCAGAAAATCTACATTAGTGACCCTAACTGTAGTTAGTAGAAGATTCACATCAGAAGCCATATTGGGTATTTTTCCCACCAAATCTAGTGTCTTTCATGAACAGAGACTTCCTTCCCCCTTCTTCCTTATTCAGGTTCTGCTTCTACATAAAGTAGAGTAAAAGCGATAGGGAGATAAAAAGAAAAAAAAAAAAGGAAAAGTATGTGTAATACTGGGGTTTGCATATTTCAGTATTCATCTAAAGGTGGGTGTTTAACTGAAGTGCTGAGTTTTGTGACATTATTTTTTACAGCAATGTAATGTAAAATCCATAAGTGATATTTAATCAGGATGAAAGCCCTCCAAATAATTCAGATTTTGTTTATGGTTTAGGGGGAAAAAATGGTGCCATTTCCAAGATCTCTTCCCATGAGGAAGCTTTAAATTCTTTTCTTTTGTGTGTGTGTGAAGAGAAACTGCAGGTCTTCTGACTCGCCTTCTAACGTGCTCCCTGGGCCACTGTCCTTTGTGTCTTTAGTCCTAAATGTATCATTCAACAAGCCTGTACTTAGAACTTCACAGATGGGGTGACCTGTTAGAGGCTGAACTTGTACTACTTCATAATACATTAATCAATAAGATATTTAACAAAATATGTCCTCATGGAAAGCACACTGAATAATACAGTAGGGAAAATTCAGCTCCACATGTCTTTCGTTCTGTCTGGTACTTGTTTGCTAGCAATACACAACCAACTGGAATCAGACACTCTCTAAAAAATCATTCTCCACCAAAACAACTTGACACTTCTCAGAAGGTTGGATTTGTCAACACCATTAATTTCTGTGCCTGAATATTCTTTAAATTGGAATTAAATATTAAAATTTACAGACATGAAATTCTGGAAAAGAAAAGGACAAAAAAAGTCAAAAGACAAGAATTCAAGGGCAAGATTTCCTTTCTATGTATGTGCAACAGGTGTCATGGTCCTACATTTTTACAGGATCACAGGACAATCTGAGTTCGAAGGGACCCAGATGGAATCCAGCTCTTAAGTGAATAGTCCATCGGACAAAAATGCAAACCTTGAAGTTTTCAGCATCATGCTCCAACAAGGTAATCTCAGGGACTGTAGTGACCTTTCAGGTAATACGTGGCTGTTATGACTTTCTTGGCAGCAATATTGCAGTATTACTGTGTTGCTTATCAACTGTTTTTCAGCATAAGGACAGAGCAAGCTTGTTTTATTAGAACAGAACAAACATATTCCATCAATCAAATGCATATTGCTTTCAGGGATTTTGTATAAAGTGAAATCATACCCAAGCCAAAATCTATGTTGCAATTCATCACATTTGTTTAGATTCTGATGACTAATAACTTAGTGCCATAGTTACTTTCTGTACAGTAACAGCCTTAATGGAATTCTAGAATGATTCATTTGTAACAGGAAAGAAAAGTACATTCAGAGCATCAGATGGTAGAGGTCAACGTTGCAAAATACTCTGTCTAAAAGATGTATTGATTTGCGAGGTTATTATTACAGTTCATCTGAACTGTTTACTGCTGGAGACCATGAACTTTCCTTTGTGGTGAAAATTATAGATACTGTCCACCGTTTTAATCTTTAAAATGTCCATCAGCAAAATCTATTCCAGCATAGTTTATAAAGGGCTAGGTGCAGATGAAGAGAATAGCATCATCAGGAACTCTGGTCCTCTTAAGGCTTCCAGGAAATGTTTTGTAATACATATACATATATAATAAATTTGATTACCTTTCCTTCCCTTTTAAGGATGTAGTTTTGTTTAGGTGTCTATATTTTTGAGAGGATCAGTATTTTAATTTCCACATTCTTAAGTCACCAGATGTTTCCAAAGTATTCTAGGTCTCATTTTAAAGATAATGGAGGAGTGACTTAAAATAAATTCCCCTTAAATTTGTCCAATTGGGTTCCTCAGCTACATTTGAAAAATAAAATTTCACATCTAAATCATCTGGTGACCTTGAGAATTAGACAGCTCATCCCTGTGCCGTTGCAGTGCCTTTTCATTCATGTATTAATACACTGATATAAGGTTATGGAAGTTCATTCTTTATTCTTTATTTCTGTTTAACAGAAAGAGTTGAACCTCATTGTTCTGTACTTGTTTGTTAATTTATAAAAGGTTGTCAATCCTGCTAATTCTCACTTGGATTTCTCTACCCAGTAGGAAATGAAAAGGTAGCGCAATCAATATTCTAAGTTCATTTTTATTTCCTTCTTTTCCTTGAAGAAAGTATACTTCAGTCCTCTTACCTGCAATAAGCAGTAACTGTGCCGCAGCTCCTTAATGGTGCCACTCACATTTTAAGAGTTTTTATTCAGTTTTGACATTAGTTTTCTATTTTTTTTTTTTTTCTTTTAGTGACTGAAAGAACCCAAACCTAACTAGTTGCATTTTTACTTGTCTTTAAGCATAGGGAAAAACTAGTCCTTTGTTACACCCTTCCTCCTTTTCAAGTTTCGTGTTAAAAAAAAAGGATATTCTATTTGCATTCTAGTGACTGAATTGCCAAGTTTCAGACTATGAAGAGGTATTGTATTTGATTTTTTTTTCCAGTTAGTTTCTGTAGATTGCAAGGTAAGGCAGCTGAAGTATACCACTGACATAAAATATTTACAGCCCTTAACAGGATCACCTGGGTTCCTAAGGTGACAGTGTGGTGAGTAATTTAGGTCAAGTTCTGTGAATGTATGATTAGAACTATATGGTTTCCAACAAGCTGTTATAACTTCCAACAGCAACTATACATCACACTCCATTTTAATGGGATGCTGTTTGTTAGTAACATAAATTAAAGCATATTTGACATCCAAATTGGAAGCAGAGTGTGGTAATGAGAAGACAAATAAACTATTGATAAATTGTGAATTGAATAATTGCTAACCTTTCTGGCCATCTTACTAATGATTAATCAGTTAGCTCTAAATTTCTGACTTTTTAAGCCTGGGGAAATCAAGTTGGATATTCAGTATGGTGAAAGTATTTAACGATTTTGTCAGTTCTCTCTAAGTTAACAGTTGTGTGAGCAGAGATGGCCTTTTCCAGTGAGGTGACTGAGACAACTCTGATAATTTGAAAAATTTATAAATATGTTTTCTTTGTTGTTTCTCCATTATATTTAAGGTGTCAGATAACCTAACAATAAGTTAGCCATAAAAATAAATCAATGAACAGAGAAAATAACAAGAAACCTGTTACGTGCTTGAAACTAAAAGGGATGTGCACAGACCCACACAGGATGGTGACAGGGGCTGCCACAGACAAGGAGCTGCCTTCAACATCACCTGCTTGCAGGACTGACACTAACACTTGCACAGACAACTCCCCCCCTCTGGTAGAGGCTGAATCTCAGTATTGACAGCACACACTCAGCACATTCTTGATTTTGCAGACATGCACATCAGTGGGTCCCTGGAGTACTGACATGGCCCCTTCTGTCCAGACCACCCCCAACCAGATCACAGCCTGCACCTCTGACCTGTCTCCAGCTGCTGAGCCCACATCCATTCACACTGGTCCTGGCAGCACCTGGAGCCTGCAGCACTCACTCACACACGCACACACACACACACACACACACACACACTCACACACACAGAGCATAAGAGATTGCACAGAGATAGCCAAGAGATTTTACATTAAGACAGAAGAGACTGTGGTGAGGAGGTGCAGGCCTTAATGAGACAAGCACATTAACCATCTGTTTTTAAAGTGACTAACCTCTTTCACACCCGTGTGTCTATTCCAACTTTCTTCCTTTCTTCCTCCCTGTTCCCCTTCCAGTGCACATTCCACCGTCCATTTGCATAGCACCAAAACCCCTGGTAAGATCCTGGACCCTCAGGTTTGCATGCTTATCAGCAGCAAGGTCCTCATTTTCCTGCAGTTCCTTGGTAGCGCATCAATTACTGTGACTTGACCATATTGGTTTCAGATCATTGTCTCATTTGTGTTTGTCTGTCAGGTTGTGTCACCATGTATTTTGTTTATGGCTTTTCTCTTTTCCTTAGTATCCCATTTGGCAATGTCCTAGATCAGGTAGTAGAGAAATAATAATGATTTCTCTGTACCTTCATCAATTAGTTTGACTTGACCAGGCTTGGTTCTCCTTATCACCTGCCTTATCATTTCTCCGTGAGGTTTTTGTCTCCGTGTTTATGGCTTCCCTCTTTTCTAATCACACCTTATTCCCTTTCATTGTAAACCACAGACTATTACTCTTTCTTTTAAAGTTGACTGACAAAACACTGAAAGTTTATGCTTTTTTTTTTCTGCCTATTTCAAGCACTCTGTGTAATTGGGTGTCACTCCTGAAATGGTTTGTTTCAGTTGATCGAGTAATTCACATCTACTGATCAATCACTGGATACAGAAAGGTGCTCGTCCAAATCATTTGATGAATCTGGACTGAAGGTTTCAATTTATTTGCATCTCTCATTTTCTCAAAACCTTGATGCTGTTTTCTTCCTGCAATGTAGTTTTCTGCAGAATTGCAAAAGGTTTCATGTGGTTAGATGTAGCCCTAACTCCAGGTCAATCTTAACATCTTTTAGCATGGATGCATTCTGCCTAAAAGAAATCTTGAAAAGGGTAGTGGTTTGTTCAAGAGGAGAGGGAGATTGAAGGAAATCAACCACATTTCATTTTCTGTGCACAAAAAAATTAGTGCCAGGAAATTTCAACAAGAACATACAGTCTCATATAATGTTGTTTCTACCTTTGATAGGAGTTTCACTCTAAAACTATGTAGCCTAATTGCAAACATAAATATGTACACATGCTTAAGGAGGATTGCAAGAATACGTTTGTTTTTACAAGAGTGCAAAATGTATAGAGTGTAGACTAGTTTTAGAATATTATTATCCTTCTAACAATGAGGTCATAGAGATAGATCATTATTAATGTATAAAACTGAGAAATAAGAGAGTTATTGGAAAATATTTACTGAAATGTAATATTTCACTCATCTGTTTCAACAGCATGCCTTTCTTGTTTTTATGCTTCATTTAACTGATCAATACTGAATTATAACAACATGGACATTCATTATATCTTTGTTGTCTGTTGATGGTGACTAAACCTTGCCCTGCTGCTACCAAAATTTGCCTTTCATTTTTCTTGAACACCAATCATGAAATGGAAATTTGCCGTGAAAGCCATGTGTCTTCAATCACAATTACTGACCACTGCTCAGATATCACCTAGCAACTGTAAATGCTCAGCATAAGTTTTCACACCAGAGAAATCTTGCAAAGGTTTAAAATACTGAATGCCTGAAGGAGCAATAATTTTCCTGCAGGTATTTTTTGTGAGAGGAGGTACAGCACTAACTGAAACACATATGTGCAAAACTATCAAAATCTTTTGCTTTTGCTGTCAGTTAGCAACACTCCCTGTGTTAGGTGAGAATCCCATACATAAAATTCTATCAAATCCAAATGAAATATATGATTCAAGTGTGGTGAGCTCTATAACTTTATATTCTTCTAACAAATCCTTTATCCTGTGTATTTGCAGGGAATTAAAAATTTTCTAACTCAATATCTGTGAGCTGAGTGTGATCAGAATCTTAAACAAATATTTGTTTGCTTCTGTTCCTCAAATATAGAATATAATTATGTCTCCAAATGCTGCAAGTTTCCATCCTGTTTGTTTTTCATCTTGCAGTGTTAATAACATTCTGCTGATCAAATTCACGTACAATCATTTTGAAAGCCCCTGATGTTTTTGCCTTTGTTTTTTAGTAACCAGATTATAAATGCTTATCTTTTTAATACATGAGAGATGAATCTCTCAAATGCAAAAATATTCATTATAGAAAAAAACCCCACATATATCCTTTCTAGACATGTTGTTTCTTTTGAATCTCCATGGAGTTTGGCAACTTTCTACACAGAACATGGATTCTTCATTGTATTTTGTTGCATTTTTTTGTTGAAAGCTCTGAAAGAGGTTAAGACATAAGGATGGATAGAGTAAAATGCCCCATAATATATTTGTTAGCATTATAGCACCACATATCCTCTTCAAGTTTTTATTTTGGCTTGGATGTTTTTAGCCACGTACTTTGTTACCTGAACATGCCTATACCAAGAGATTCTTATTTGTTTTTAGTAAATGTATAAATAATTTAAAATTCTTATTTTAAATTTAACATCTATGAAAGAACTAGATAGGTGGTAGTGAGGGACTCGTAGCAGCGCATATTATTTGCATGGAAATCAGTTCATCCCATTATGTTAGGCTTATTGATAATTTCTTTTAAACAATTTTGGAGGTTCAAGTATGCCACTGCAAAGTGTCAGATATTTAGAAGTCATCATTATAACTTAAATCCTGCTTTTTTATCTCTACTCTCTACTTTTAAAGGTTCAGATTTAATTTGAAAAAACCTGACAGTTTGCATGATAATTTTGATGCCAGTCTTTTAACAAATCAGTAGTTTTGTTCATTGATATCCATCCTAGATTGCACTGCTCTAGGAAGCTTGTCTCAGAGCTGAAAAAGATTAATAACATTGCTAATAGATGGACTTTAACCAAAAAGAATAAATTTTTAGTCTCCAAACTTCAATTTATCTTGTCTTAAATCTGAAGGAGTTTTACTTGATCCATTAATTAGACGTGTTATTTATTCACATTTATTCTTTTAAAATATATTTTTAATAAATTACAAACGTCACATTTTTTCACTGAAATGTGAATATACTAATCAGTCATAAATTTTCCTTACACATTACTGATCTGTGCATCCTAGCTTTCTGCAAGATAATGACAAATCTTCACTCTGCTTAAAATATTTCGGATTTGATAATTTTCTCTGCTCTTCTTATCATATTCTTTTTTGGTCCTTGCATTACTCAAGCTGAACTTCATACTCCCTGGATGCAATTGAAACATTCTAAAGGCTGTGAGCTAAAGGGAGTGGAAATATTTCTGGCATGATCCTTTTGTATTGTGGCTGTGCTTAGCAATTACCTTTACAGCTTTACCTTCACTTCAACTGAGTAACATCTTTTTTGACCTCTTCTAGTTTTACTACCAGTAGTACTTTGTATGTCTGAACACAGCAATATTCTTCACATACTGAAGCATATGTAATTGTTAAGGTATACTGGCAGGTGAGCAGTCTTGAGGGGGTGTTGGACAACCTGGACATTCCCTAGCGCAAGGTACAAAGCAAAGTAAATAAATATTGAAAGAAGCACTGTTGTATATCAATGAATTTTAAGTTCAGGACAGAAGCAAATGCACAAACCTGTTGTGTTTTGAAAAGCACAAAGTGATGGGTGTACTATGTTATGTTTTAGAGGGGAAGAGTGTAATTTGAAACAGGAAAAAATTATTTGATTAAATTGGGCTAAGATTGATATGATAATAAATGAGCCATGGAGATAACATGGTAAATGAAAACAAGAGCCTCAAGAAGATAAGATTTCATCAATAAGCTGTTAGGGTTGCTGAACAGTCTATAATAGCAATTAATAATCCTTCTTAAGCAATTAAGGATGTGCTTGGGAGAAAAATCACTGACATCTAAACAATATCCAAAAGCTTTTACCTGTTCTGTGGGATGATATCACTTTTTTTTTTTTCCCCTGAGGAGCTGAATGTGGCTGTTTCAAAGGGTATTGAAACTCATAAAGCTAAGCTTGTAAAAGAAAACTTTATTTCTGTTCAAATTGCAAAGTCTTCTTTCTAAAGCCCGTGACAAAAAAAAAAGAAGAAGCTCTTCCAAGTTATTAATTGATTCCAGTTATTGAACTAAAGCCTGTGGGCTGCTTAAGCACAGAAATCTCTGATTGACTTCTTTTCTTTCTTTTCCACCTCCAAAGAACATGAAGGAGAATAGCAGTGGTGATAATACATTTGGTATTCTTTTGCATATATTCTTTTGCAATATGTACCATAGGAGTAAAAAAATTTGACTTTGAAATATCACTTTCAAGGGAGAGTGCACAGAGCACAGTGGGAAAAGCACCACAGTTCACGCTCCCTTTCCCTCAGGGGTTCTTCTTGGGAGAAAATGACTTGTAAAAGATGTCTTATTTCAAGATCCCTGAAAATTCTGAATCCCCAGAAAAAAAAAAAAAAAAAAAGGAAAAATCAGAGGGCTGGAGAATTTAGTTGGATAATGCATCGTTATAATTCATGTAATAAATTAATAAATTTATAAAACCCCAGTTCTTGCAATATAGCTGATTTGCTCATGTCTGTACTAATGGATTTACGGCAGACTATGGCACAGGCTTGAAAAGTGGTATGTGATTCTTGACCTGCTTTCTAGCAAGGTTTCAGTGTGAATATTTTTTCAGGTGATTCCTGAGAATTCCTAAGTCTCAGCAAGGGATTATTTCTACTTCTTGTTCATCCTTTCTTTTGGGAATTGGAAAACTGAGGCATGAGGAAATCGGTATCACTTGTCCTGTGGCCAGAGAATACGTCATAAAAATTATTTTTGGAGAAATAGAACATCAGCACTACTTTGGGAGATTTCATGAGAAATTGAGCTGTAAGAAAGAAATCAAATGCAGCTCCTTCTTATAAAATGATTATTTTAATTTTTTTACTGTATGGACAAGGTATCCAAATAGGACTGATCTTCACAAGTGAAAACTAGTGTTCCCTTTGAAGCTGGAAATTTGGTCTACTAGCATGGAATTAACTAGACATTTTTAATCTTGTTTCTCAAATATAGATTCAAGTCTCTTTCCTCAGTACAGAAGAAGAGGACATATGCCATATTCAGAATTCATTATGACTGGAAGAAAAGTTTTGTGCTTGGCAACACCTTCTTGTTTCCAAGCCTTTTGTTGTTGTAACAATAAAACTCAGAGGAAGTATTTTGCAGTTGAATGGTTTATAAATCACTTCAGCTAAACTAACTTTTATTAAAGTCAGGATTTGGAATCGTTCTCAAAATGTAGACAACCAACCAAATAACTGCTTCTCCTGGAGAGTAAAGCCAAACCCAATATAAAACCAATAAAGGAATAAATAGTACTCACAATTATAATAAGATTTCTTATTATTCCTGATTGCCAGTTTACTATCATGTTTTCCTGGATATTTATCTGGAAATAATCATTTGGTATGTCTGGTGTTTTCTGTAAACATTACCCTGAACTTCAAATCCCTTTAAATTAATTTTTATATTGCAAAATCTTTCCACTAAAATTGTATTTATGGGATCTCATCCAAAATTTTTTAAACAGGAAAAAATGTCCAATTACTTCAATTGGTGTTATATTGGAATAAACCCAGTTTTCTGGTGTAAAAGATTAGATTAGATTAGATTAGAGCAGATTAGATTGGATTGGATTAGATAGATGAATTTGTGGAAGATCAGTTTTATTAGAATTGTGGGTTTGCAAGCTTAGGCTGCATAAAGCTGGTTCAGGAAAGCAAGAAAAAGAAGTGATGACTCTTTACAGCTAATTAGTTGAAATAGCTGCATACTGTTGATGACTCCTCACATTCCCATTATAGACCATCCCCTTCACTAATTCAGAAGGTAAATTCTCGTTAAATATATGCTATTTTTGCACAATAGGGAACCTGCAAGAGGTTCACAATTTCTGAGGGCTTTTTCATATTGTGATTAATGTAAGCATCTGGAAGTTATATTTCTTTAAGTAGATTTATATGTAAGAAAACTTATTATGTAATCAATATTTAGAAAATAATAAATTTTTTGGCATATTTATATATATATATTTCTATAAATATTTTTTTTTTACGTCTGCATCTTTAAAACAAGAGTAATATTCCAGATAAATCAAAAATTTTGGCAGATAATTAGCTTTGAGGGTATCCAGTCATTCTTGATTTCTATTGACGTAGTAGATCTGTAGAACACAAGCAAAGTGTTAGTTAGGGGTGCTCTTCAGCACAGCAAATCACTGCTATAGCACTCTCCACACTTTGTAAGTCCTCTTTATGTCATTAAGACTGCTCTTGAAATAGGCACCACTTAACTTCTAGTGCTTGTTGGCTTGTTTCTATTATCTAGATTAAAGCTAAATGTTTTATTAGATGTGGATTGTATGCAGAGCAGATCAAATACCGGTAAGAACTATGTACTGGGATTAACTGAGCAATAAAACACCTTCTCAAGGTCTTCTTAGTTTTTTGTATTTTTTCCCTTCAGTTTTTGCTGTTGATGGTTTTTTTCAGTTGTAAATAGCATTAGCAGAGATTTTAAGGGTTGAATAGACAGACTGAATAGCTTTCAGAAATGAAAACAAAGTGGGAATTTTTTTAGTGACTCATTAAAAGGGTCAGTGCTTATTAATTTCTGCTAAATGACTGCTTAGCATGGAGGTGGAAACTCAGTCACCTTAGTTACTGAGGTAAACTGCAGTTTCATTCACAGATTTTCAATTTGATTGTATGTGGGCAAAGGGAGAAAATGGTTGTATGTGACTTCTCAGCTGCCTTGGCAATAATACAGCCAGAGGTAGTAAAAAAAAAAAGAAAAAAAAAAAAGGCAAGTCTAGGGAAAGCTTCAGTTCCTGTACTTAATTATTAAAAAAAGCTGCCTAATTGTAAGCTTTATCTCTGACAGTTGTCAGATGTCTTCCAGCAAGTGAAGATCAAAAGGAATAATTAGTATGTAGTCTCTTTGTCCCCCTGGCTAACAGAATTTTTTTAATCTGCTATAATGTGCATTGATGAGGTCCTTAATGGAAGTCAGTGATTTTCTCAGGTGAAAGTTTCCTTTCGTTTTATCTAATTCCATCTAGTTCTGTTTTTTAGACAAGTGGAAGAGTAAGAAAAACTTGCTTTTGTGTAGTTTTTAGCATAATTTCTTCAGCAAATTGACAAAAGGCTCCTACTGTGAGAAAAATGTTTCAGCATAGTTCTTTTGCTTTCATGTAGAACAAAGATGTCCCTGAAAATGTAATTTTGAGCTTTGAAACTGCCAATAATGTGTGAATCTCTTATTCCTTTCCTGTTTTATTCCTAATTAAAGCCTTAATTGGCTCCCAGCATTGAATATTTTGGACTCAATTCTTATCTGAAGTACGCAAATATACAAGTTAATTCAGTTTCTAGGTGAGGCAGTTAATACTTTAAATACCTCTACGTTTTAAAACTGGGAAAGTGAGAGGAGACACTTATCTCATGAGGACTTGAAAAGTAATGGGAGGGAGGATGAATTTTCTCTAGCAAACACAAAAGGGTGAATTCCTCAAGTTTGCTTTTACACTTTCATTCAGATGACCTCGCTTAAACAGCCAGAGTGGCAGGACACTCGTGGGTGGCTGAAGGAGATTACAGCTCATCTCTGTCCTTGAGAGGAGTCAGTAACACCACCAAGAGTAAGAGCTGATGTCTTCACCACAGAAGTCTGCTGGACAGCTAGGCTTATTCAGACACTTGGTCACTCTTGCCTGCAGCAGCATTATTTCACTTGAAACCTTAGCTTTCACCTATTCTTCTCTCTGCTCTCCATGGCCTTTTATCTATTCTTTTCTGACCCACTCCTAAAATTCACTTGTGTGTCTTCCTTTTTCCCTCTGAAATTGCTCTTTCTGAAAAAACATACCTTTAATGACACGCTGGTAAAAGAACCCCATCAATGACTTTAAATTCTATTTCTGTTAGCAAATAAGGACATACAACTGAACAGCATATAGTATTTATTACATAGTAGTTAAAGTGATTATGAAAATATAAATTCAGAACTCCTGAAACCAGTAGAACTGTCCATGTATGCTGGTCATGCTGAACTTTATAATTTTGAAAGGCATAGCAAAAGGAATAGAAATCATTCAAGACAGCTTAGTGCCTGACTATTTCAGATCACAGCAAATATGTAGACTTAGTCTGCAACATACCATGCTGTTACAGCAAAGACAGCCAAGGAGTCAGAGATACCCAGCCTGTGAAAAGATTGATAACAGAACCAAAGATTGAAGACCAAATTAGCATTAATTGAAGGTGAAGGGATAATAACCAATAGGAGATCAAATATTGGGAATTGAAGAACGGGGGTGGTTTTTTGTTGGTTTTTTTTAATGTATAAATATGTAAAAAATCTGGCAAAAACCCATGTGTGTTTTCTACTGCATATCCTTGCAATGATTTCCATTGCACATCCTGGCCAGAATAAAGAGATTCTCTAACACTTAAAAGATGGTGTTAGAGAGTTTCTTTTATCTCCACAGTTTCAATGGCAGTGGGCAGATCTCTTTTACTCAACCTTGAGGAGCATCCTTGGGGGCTGCCCCCTCCCCAGGAGAGAAATCTCCACAGATTCCATGGAAGAGTATGCTAGAAGAACCTAATCCTATAAGAGTGGACTGAATTTTATACCATAAAGTGATTCAAAGGCTGTCAAATTGCCCCAGTATCAGGACGTTAATTTGGAGTAAGTGAGCAGACTGGCTTTAGTACAATTTAACACCAAACCCAGCACATGATGCCCCCTGTCAATCTGCTGCTGGTAGCCTTGCAAAGAGGGCTTTGTCCAAGTTCTCTGACCACAGTCCAGGGCAGAGCATCCTGCTACATCCCCATCTATGGCCAGTTCCCAGGTTTCTTACAACAGAGTACGTAAAACTCGTGAAGGCTTATATAATGAGATGTATCTTCTTCTCATGCTTCTATTTCTCTCTGAATATATTCTAATTCTTGAGATCCTAGATTAATTTTGTGTTTTAAGTTTTTCTCCAGTCTCAGATTCCTGAAACAGAAATTATTGTTAATTATTGATAACAGGTAGAAAATTGTTGTATATATTTATGAAATCTGTGAAAATATGACTTGAATATATCTCAATAGCTTAAAACACAGAAAGCACATAGAAGTAATATTATAAACATCAATGTGCCATAAGTGCAAATTAAATCTCTGCATTTATTTATACATGTGTTGTTTATGTATGAGCATACATGCATGAAAATACTTGTCTTTTAAAGAACACGTTTGGTTTTCCAATATTTGAGTTGAAACCGTCTTCCTACATTCAAGGAATGTTCTTCTATCTGCTGTAAATATGCTTTAAATAATTTTATACAAAAGGCCCAACAGAAATGCAATAAATTGAAATCCTACTTTGATTCATAGCGTGTGTATGACTATGAGAGCTAAGTAATATGGAAGGCAGAGCAAAAAATGTAATTATGTTCTAATGTTCCGTTATATAACATTACTTTTTTAGCAAAGCCTAAATTAAAAAAGTCAGAACTTAAGAAACCTAGTAGGATTTTTAAAACCTGGATCAATCTTTCAACTGTTTACAGTTGATGATCACTTTATATTTATGGAAATATACATTTAAAGGTGTATTCTTATAATTACAGTAATCAGTGAGAAAAGGATGCTTTGTAAAAGATAAACATAAAGATGTAGAGAAAAAATATAACAAAACAATGTAAAATGAAAGATATAAATTAACATTCTTCCTTTTCTATAATTCTAGAAGTGCAAAATTGTTAAAATTTAAATGGTGAAAGGACTCTTCTTGTTCTCATGAAAGGTACTGAAAAAAACGGGTCTTGATATGAAAGGTACTTGGTGCAAGGACTTCAGCATGAGCTTTGGGTACAGGCAGGGAATACTTACAAAAGTGAGGGCCTGGAAACTCAGAGCTGGAAGCAGGAACTCAGACACAGGTGGGTAATTCTTCCCCAGCCCTGAGGCAACCTGAGATAAACAAGGAGTCTGGCTATTTTAGAGATTCATGATCTGATGTTTTTGCTTTGAGATCTGACACAGTCTCCCCTGTAAGTTCGTCTGAAGTAGATATTTTTTATTGTCCTTCTACAAAACTCTCAAGAACCTAAATCACACACCTTGTTTTTCCTTACTTTAAGTCTTAGCATTTTTAATCTTTATCTGATTTTTTCTATAAGTTATATTTCAATGACAACAATTGTGTTCAGTACTGTTCTCAATTCTGTTTATTATTACCCAACTTGCCATTATTCAGTTTATTTCTCTTGTATTCTGATTCATCAAATTCCACAGAAAAAAAAAAAAATTGCATTTTTTTTCTTTCCTTTTTTTCCATTTCTTTCAGATCTGTTGAAATGTAAAATGGTTGGTTGAATCAAATGATTTTACATTATTCATGACCAGAGAAACTTTCTGGAGAATTTCTATTACCTTTTGCTTTCAGAAGTAATCAGTGTCACATGCTATTAGTAGTTTTGCTGTGTCAATCCATTAATCATATAAAACTTGCCAACTCTTCATTCACTTTCCTCTTCTAGGGACAGTGGCCAAAATCCTTCTCATAAGTCCCCATTCATGTTTCATACTATTTTGCCAAATGTGTTTTCTTATTTGGGTGGCCAAGGCAAATTTGTTCTTGGGAACTAATAAGATTTTTCTTATTATCAAGCTACTTTCTTTCCTGGGATGAATTCCAAAATTCAGTGTGCCTATTCATACCCTTAATATTTGCCTTTAAAATGACCATATGCTAAGTTCATATAGTCCAAAAGAAGTAATCAAGAACAGTATGAAAAGTAGAGTTTGTACAGCAAAAAACAATAACGATGCTTTCAGTAATATAGTTTTAATTTTTCCAGATGCCTGCAGTTTATTGTGGTACTACTTAAAGTGCATAGATTGTGCTCCATTGATAGTAGCTTTTTTGTACAATCTCTTCATCTGGACAGCTGTTTTGAATGGATTACAAGTAGTTGAAATGCACTCTCCCTAGAGAATGGTTCCTAATATTTCATCTGTGAAGACATTGATTTCTCTACCTAGCTCATAACTGATCTTTATATGTTGAAAGAAGCTGTACTTGTCATCTATTTATTTGGTTGTATATTTATTTATTTAAAAGGTAAAGCAGTCACTTTAGTGAAATACCAAGGTTCATGATCACCTGTGGCAAAAATAAGTTAACGGGACTGTATTCCCTTTCATTCAGCTGAACTTGGCATAGTTTCTGGAATATGGTAAACCTGCAGAACAGAGCAGGAAATAGAAGGTTAATGTAAGGAAATTGCACTGAAACTAAAGGCTGTCTGGTGTATAAAGTTCTACAGACAAATAACGTCAGCATCTCAAAGGTGTGGTGGGGATTTAGGTGATCCTCATTTCATAAGCTGGAGGGTTTTTTATAGCCTTGTCATAGGCATATCCATAGATAAAATCTTAATTCTCGATCAGATTTATAGAATATATGCTATTAGATAAATAAATTACAGGGACAGATAAATAGAAGGTTTTGTAGATTTCAATGAGAATCAAATAAGTCTCTTACCATCCGTGTCAAGTGGACTAGTGATTAATGACATCATACTTCTGTAGCCTAAATGGGCATAAATTTATTCTACTGCAGGTCTTTTCACTCCCTCCCTGCATTTCACTGATAACATCTCCCTTGTGCTGACACAGGTCTTCATTCAGCCATGTACTACCCTGGGAACAGATTTGGGTTAAAACTCTTTTGAACAGGTTATTTCACAATGTGTGTTATTATGCTATTCCAGTTCATCGTGCAGCTTTGCAAACACCAGGCACTGGCACTCAGAGGAAGAGATTCACAGTGGTAGGAAAAAGCAGCTCAGAGTAGGGATGGCAAAGGGTAAGGCCTCTCCTGGTGCTACAAATTCTAGCTTATTCGTGCTCTAGGAGCTTGTTACAACAACATTGTTAGCCATAAAAGTTTCATTCTTTGCTGTGTTATTCCATGATCTAGCCAGACTTGAAGGTACTTTTTACTCTATCTGAATAAATCCTTTCTCTCAATTAGAAGCAGCTCTTATACCACAACCCATTATCTCAGAATACTGCCTGAACCGAAATTTGAAAATATTGGCATTCTCCTTCTAAAAACTCCCTTGATATCAAAGGATACTGTCTTCTTTACTTCTCTGTTAAATAATTGTTTCCCTGTCTTGACAGATGGATACAACATATATTTTTCCTATTATTTTCCTTAATGACACGCAATGCAGAAATATAAACTAGTACTATAAATATGTTTTATATATATATGTATATATATATGCAATTCTGTGTCTACATGTTGCTTATTTAATTGATTTTTAAATTAGTTTGTATTCTTTTTTAAAAATAGTTCATGGGTATTTTAACCACTGAGGAATAGGACAGTGAATGACACTGGTTATTGTGCCTTTAAATATTATGCAATTCTTTCATCTGCTAAGGAAATAAATTTTTTACATTTTTGGTAATGCCTCACTTTTCAAAATGACTAAGCAGAGTGTTTGACAAAACTAAATGGGGAATTCTGATGGGGAAAAAAAGAAAGTGGAGAGAATACCAGAAATTTCCAATTACTATTCTCAATAAAAACTTTTTGAAAAAATTGCATATACTCCCTTGAAAATAATTTTAAAATTCTAAGTAGTTCTAAAATCTACCTGTTTAATTTCTTAAACAGAAGAGTGAAATTAAATGTAATAAAATATGACAAGATGTGAGGCCACAATTATACATTACTGAGGAGATGATAAGTTCCTTGTGAGGATATGCTAAGGCCTGTGATCAGCTGCATGTATGAGGTGCCAGTGAAGAATCCCAATTCTTTCTGCTGTGTATTTTATATTTTATGTAATATAAAAATGAGTGCTGCAGCACCAGCTTAGGATTTGCTTTCTTTAATGGCTTGTTTTCAGCGCAACCCTGCATTTAACCAAGTAGTTTAACTGCAGGCAAATGAGAACCTCATCTAAATAAAAATGCAAAGGACTCCAAGGCAAAAGAGAAAGTCCTTCTGGAACTGTAGGTGGTTTAGTGTAAGAATTTAAAGGTAATATTCTTAACAGATCTCTTCTGCAACTAAATTCCTCTTTGCATATACAGGCCCATTTACTTATTGGCAGTCACTGTTTTCCCCCTGGTACTGGGGCTCTACCACTATAGTTTTTTATGTGAAATAGTGACTGGTTCTGTCAAGCCACATTTCCTCAAACATCTGAGTATCTCTACCTCTTATGTTCCATGCTTTACAGCAGGCTTTACATATCTTTCCAATAGCTGGATAATAATGTTTTGGGTAATGTGTTTGATAGCACATATAAAGAGGTTTTCTCCTCAACTAAGGTTAAGTTAGAAATAAGTTCAGTGAAAATTAAAGAAATCTGGTTCATTTGGGCATGCTTTTATTCTGATTAAGAGCAAGCAAAAAATAATCACAATCTTCTGTGAAGACAAACATTATTCGGAGATATCTAGTTATATCTTATTAGTTTTTGTGTATCTAAAATGATGTAATGACAGAAATGGCAATATTAAAGATAATTCTGTTCAAATAAACTTTTTTAAAATCCAACATTTCACCCTCACCTCCCTCCCTCCCCCAGACAAATTAACTGGACAGATTGCTTGGACTCCCTATGGCTTATAATTAATAGAAGTGATTGTGGTGGGTCCTCTGCCTGTAGACAGAAAGTGTTCTCCATCCTACTACAGGGTGCTTGCACAAAGACTGCTATTCTTTGAGGAATATTATTCAGAAGTTGCTGAAGGTGAGAGAGTAAGGTGATACGATTTGCTGATAAGTGAAATGTAACTTTGCATTAATGTTGTTTGGGTTTAGCGAGACACTTTCAATTAACATTGAGCTTTATTTGAGTTAGCAGTGCTTTAGAAGTAAAGCTAGTGTTCAATAAATTCCCCTTGCACAGAGGAAAACTTGTTTTACTATGAAGGTAAAATTCAGTAATTCACAAAAACAATGTGGTCAAATATTCAATTTTCTTAGTAAAAACTTTCTAATCTTAGAAAATTAATTTCCCTGCCATGGTTTCTAAGGTGATACTATAAAAAGGTTTTATTATTTAATTAATAAGATAACTGATGACAATGACTAGGATTTATGGAGCCACTATAACAAAAGTTTTATTTTTTCCCAGAGTGTTCTGGTCTAATTAGTAATCTTTTATTATAAATAAACCAAATTCTGAAAGAGCAGTTGCTTTCTTAGGCACTATGTACCTACTACAAATCCTTAGAGAAGAAAAAAAAAATTAATGCCTTTTTTGATCCTGTGATTGCTAGGATTTGAAAATGTGAAAGGATTTCAGGAATAAAATAAAGAGACATGGATTTGAAAACAGGGAACTAACTGAAAAATCACAGTGAAAAAAATAGTTTGCAACCTTCCCAAAGACGTAACACATTTCATATTCTTCCATGCTTAAGGACAGGGAATCAATTTCACTGCTTGAGGATTGCCCTTTCCAGCTCCCTCTTGGGATGGTATTATAAGCATGGTGTGCTCTGGCTAGATGCTGTGTAGAAAATGGAACCATGACACTGTTACGCTTCTGTGAAAGGAAAGTAAGGGATATTTGCCCCAGGAGCAAAGGTTACAGAGCTGCCATGCTGGATTAGGGCTGCTTTCAATGCATCATGTGGAACAAGAGGGAGGCAGAGGGGGTGAGGATGGGACAGGAGGGGACTGGATGGGATGGCCAGCCAGCCACTCTTCCACTTCTATTCTGAAACACAAAATGGAGGTCAGAGCTTCTCTCAGACAGTTTTCTTCAGAGTACAAGTATTTCAGTCTGAGTATATCAAAGCTGAAGAATTGTTTTGGATTCAACTAAATTTATACAAGGGACTTGTAGTAGGCCAGGATTCTAATTTCAGAAACAAAACAACTAATGAAATATACTATAGAGACACCTGAGCAAGAAACTCCAGTTAGGTTTATCAGCAGAAGAGAGCACCCTTTGTTTTCAATACTGATGTCTAAATGAAGCACAGCTAGACCATGTTATCATGTCAGGTAGCTTAATCATCAGGCAGAGTTCAGCAATCAGTGTTCCTAGGCTTACAGGGCTAGGTGTTACTCAGTATCTCAGTTAACAGAAGTTTAGCCAGCTTGATAGATTCTGTAGTGTGCTCTGTTACACCCTGGCTCTGGGAAATACATGTGAAGTCAGCTTTGGTCTGTCTGTGTTGGATAAATATATAGTCCTGCAAGGAGTGGCAGAAAAGGTGGGAAAAACATGCAGTGGTTGAGTGTCAGTAAGCCTCTCTGCATTGAATTATCTGAGAAACAGAATTTCTCCCTGAATGCATACCTGACCTACTCTAAATTTAATTTAAAGTGTATTAAGGAGTCAAGGTTTTAAGGTTTTGCTGAGCTAAGTTATGACTGTTCCAATTCTCTTTCAAGATTGTGTCACTTTACATTTCTCTAAGTGAAAGCTCTAGCTTATGTTCTTCTTGGGTGAAATATCTCAGGTAACAGATACTAAATAATCAGAAGGAGGGAAAGGAAACTGTAAATCACTATGTCCCCCTCATGCAACTTCCCCATAATTGTTCCTTGTATCACATGTTTTCTGTAGCTATATATTTTATAGAATACTCATCACTGTAATAATTTTGCACGTGATGGAAAGAGATGCTTCTGATAAATACATCAGTGAAGGTATCACCCTGAACATTTGTATTTTGCCACATTCAGGACAGTTAATCACAGTCTTAATGGTGTGGAAGACCTGCTTTACTGTGAGCAAATGTTCCTAAAAATGAGAGAATTGTCAAAAATATTGAGACATAATAATTAATTTAAAGTGAAATTCAGCAGATATTAAGGATATCTGCAAAAAATCTCAAGTTTCCACACCATATGGCTGTTAACTGATTGGACTCTCCCCACAGAATCTTTACCCCTTCACAAAAAAAGTTCCTTATCTTTTGAGGAAAGCCGACTATTGAAACTTACCCTGAGTTCAGGGATATGAAATGTAAAATAAAGTTCTCTATTTACGACTTAATTTGCCTCCATCAGAGAGAACAGCAGAGAGAACTTCAGCAGTCAGACTGCTACCATGCCCACTTGCAGCAGCAAGTTCAGGCAGCCCTAGAACTTGGAAAGACAAATTAAAAAATGCAAACAAAAATTTGTCAGCACTTAGAACAACAATACTGTAACAGAGAAAAGCCATTTTAATGGATTAAGGGATTAATATAATTTAGCTGCTGGAAGTGAATTTGAGAACCTTTAAAGATTTAGTGTAATATTGGAAAGCAGAAGAATTCTATATAATTTATTTTGACTGTTAGTTTGTCAGATCAAATATATTGTTCAGAAGTTGAAGAACGTTGGTTGGGTTTAAGACAGTATTTTGATGCTATTCATTATCTCATTTGAGTATTACACTCTGTAGCAGGACTGTTGAGTGGACCTTACAAGAACAGTCAGGTATTAGAGAGGTACTGTATTTTCTAGCTTTTCTTTACAGAGAATTTATTCATGCTGAGTAGCATTTTGTGTCTTTCACTAACAATTCATTTCTCAGTCTTATATACTGATGTCATGCACATGAGGTGATATGGTATCCTGAATCTTGAGCTCATAACAATCATAACTTTAGGTCAAGATATTGCCACAAAATTTGCAGCAAGATAAAAAATGGAGGCTGTTAAAAAAAGTCCTAATTGGTGTGTTCTTAAAAAAACCCCAACTAACCAAAACCAACCATAAACAAAGAGCACCCCCCTTCCTCCCTATCATATAGGTTTCTTAAACTAAGGGCCTTTAGATGAGATCTGAGTGTATTGATCAGAGTTAAAAATTCATTATTTTTCTTCATGTTTTTTTTTCTAATTTTATTCTAACACCTGAACTTAGTGTGAAAAGAAGCATGTTAGAAATCAAATATGAAGACCAATATGCTGTGTAGCAATAGATGCAGAGAGAAGCCCACAGCATAAGAGTAAAGCAAGCACACAGATTTTATTGGTGTGCATTCTTAGTGATAAAAATAGGCAGTTCCAGTGTTTCCTGAGCCTGAGGTAGTTTCTTGTGTTTAGGATGGATTATTCTTCCATGCATTTATCAAATCTTCCACTTACTTTTCTAAATGAATGTCCCAGGACCCAGGAATATTCAACCTATGGACAGGCAGAGGGTATGGTATTGATTTTTTTTTTTTTAATAAGCTCTTATTTTTACTCGAGGTTCTTGGAAATAGTAATTTATTTGACACATTATACATATGCCTGACAAAATCCAGTCTTCCCCCATTTTCTATTTTGTGTTCTGCTTTTAAGCTTTCTCCCACCCTTCTATCTTTAAGGTCTGTACCTGGAGGCATTCTGGCCCTTGGCTAACTAAACTGTTAAAATCAATTTAAAAAATATTAATGAATTGCATTAATTAAACTGCCTCTTTTTTTTTCTATTGTGGCAGACTTATGATGTAATTCTTGGATGTCTAATTGAGAAATTTCATACCTAAATTAATATTTGCAGTGACAGACACACAAACAAGCATCATAATTCATCAAACGTGCCAAAGACCAGCTTCCAGCTTCTGTAACTGAAATATGATACTGTACTTTCCTTGATGGTGGCATGCCTTGTTAACTTAGAATTTAATGGAAATGGAATAATAAACTGGAATACTTAATTCTGGAGAGGATCTTTATCTTTTCATCTTTCATTTAAATTCTCTAGTGGCAGGTTCCTATATCTATTCTATGAAATAGCAATTTTTGATAACACCGAAAAGCTTAAAGTGATTGGAAGGTTTTACTTGGAATTCATAAGACTGGTAAGATGCCATATTTTGGCACTGACATTTTGAGGTAAGATTAAACAAACTACATAATTCTTCTGTGTCAAGTCTATCTAAATGAGAGATAATGCTGTTTTACTTAGATACCTATCCCCTGAGTTTTAATAAGTTGGATCAGGTAGGTATGAGAGAATAGATAGTAGAAAAACAAAAGTATAAACACTTGTTTCAATTGTGACAAAAAAATAAAATGTGGAAAGCAGCATCTTACAAGCTGTGTCAAATTGCCTGTGGTGTGGAATCTCATTCTTCAGGAGCTACTGGAACTAATTCTTCCCTCATACCAATTCTACATTGTCCAGCGGTGTGGCAGCCTGTGATAAGAGAGTGTTCCACATTTAGAAAATAAGGATAGCAGCTGAGCTAAGGATGTTGCTGGAGACTTATCTTATATATTTTGACTTTTAAGGGTTTAAGTCAGACCCCCCAACTTTATTTAAATGTATTTTATATTGAATTATAGTCGTCATCCTACTTACCTCCTATCTGCTAAGCTGCTTAGAGAATAAACAGTATGTAGTGCCTAAGCATATGCACTGAAAATAAACTGTCAAAGAGCCATTACAGGATTATTCTTTTGTTGTAGCTGTCATTGGGAGAGCTGCTCCTCATACATTTGCTAAATTATATGACTTTTTTTTAAATATACTCCTTGCTTTATATGCCACAGCGTCCCTGCTCACATGTTTTATGTAACACTACTGAAATGAAACAGGGGAGCTTTATTCTGCAGCATTCCTTCCTGCCTGCCAGATGGCTAAGTGACTTCTGCTTCAGGAGTCTCAAAATTTTCATGCCCTGACAACTGGATTTACAAATTGTGTGATTTGGGTATCTTGAAATGAGAGGCAAGCAGCTATTAAAAAAGGATCTGCTACCTGCCTGTTCTTGTTGGCTTTATGGCTCTGCTGTGATCCTTCAGTGCTTCACTCAATGCTAATCTGATCGAAACCTCCATATGTTATCTCAACCCTACAGGAATCTCTCTGGTTTTACTTACTGAATGTGATCTCTGTGTAAGAGTAGACATTTCATTCTATTTTATGTCACCTTATCCTTCAAGCTACTTTTCAAAAGTCAAATTTTATTTCCTTCACAATTCCTTTAGGGATGTTTTACAAGAACTTGAATAAATCAATAATTTATGTTATACAAGTTATTTCACAAGTACATCTATGCATTATTTATATTGGACTGTTTTCCTTAAAAATGGTTATATTTTTTTAATGAATAAGTTAATACTGCATAATATTTCACGAGAGAGATACATGAACTGTCTGAAATTAATGGCGAAAGAAGAAACATTAGAAAGAGGTATTTAAGGCCATTAGCTACAGTGTTCTGTGTGCCCTGTGTAAAGTCACATATTTGGAGTATAAGAATCAAACAAATTAATATCAAATGTTACATGTATCAGCCAATGAAATAGAAAAATATTTTAGGTAGCAAGAATTCTGGAAAATTATAGGGTTTATTTGCCTTTTTAAATAGTAAGTGGGGTTGTTACTTTTATGGCTTCAACAATACTAATAAAGTGACACTTCAGATCAAGTTTTATGGCTGGAGTCTTGTCATATAAAATATGGGGAGTTGCTTTAAGTTTGTCAGTGTTTTTCTTTGCCTTTCATTGACCTGATATGGTGGTGTATTATTTGGGTTGCGGTATTTTGCAGGGAAGTATTTTCTCATCAAACTTGGTCATAGCAATGCCTTAGACATCTTATCTGTCAGGATTTACTGCATATTCTGTAGGAGGCACTGTGTTGCTAGGTCATTTTGTGGGAGAACCCCAAGTTAGCCTGGACAATCTTGTTAAAGCATATTTCTGAAAAAAAAAAGTGAACAAACTATGGTCATCAAACCAAAAATATCAGAATATGACTCCAAGAATATTTCAATCTTTTTCTTGTAATGATACTGTTGCAGGAATGAATGTTTTCATGTAATGTGAGCTACAACCAGAGATAATAAATTTACAGGGGTTGATACTAGTGATATACTAGATGGTTGGAAAAGAACACTTCAATCACTCTTGGCAGTAGGCTTACATGATAACAGTCCTCAGCAGTTCCCCAGCTGGTACTTTCTGCTTTGTCAATATCTATTTTTCCTCCTTCATTCCTGTAACTGGAGAGCTCTTTGCTAGTGTCAGATATCATTGGCTGGAAAAATTTTCTTTAAATCTCCTAGTTCTTTAAGTGGGTGAAGGCAGACATCTTCTTTAACCTGAAGTTGATTTTACTGGGATGGGGTTTTTTTGTTTATTTCAGGCTCAGCTATCATGATTTATATTTATATTACAATATAAATCATATTCCGATGCATATTCTTATATTTTAGCTTTCAGAAAATAAGTGACATGAGAATAAGGGGCAGCCCCTTTCCAGGTTTTCTAACTGTTTCTCAGAGAGTAATCCTTTAGGATATGCCCAAATATCCCTTGCAGAAGATGCAGGCAAACATTTCAATGGAAACAGTGAATCACTTTCTAAAAACGGGATATCAGGGAAAATACATTATTTTGTCTTTTTCTAATTTAAGCATGGGTAAGTTATTGTTGAAGATCTGCATAACTTTATTGCTTTAAGGAAGAGCTTGAAATCCTTAAAAGGAACAGTCAGGGCTGTGCTTTTCCACATCTGGTCAAACCCTCAGTTTAAACATCTTACATAGAGGGTTTATTTGACAGCAGAACTTGGATGCGTTGGTCATTCCCCACTGCAGGAATGAATCTTAGTGGCAAGGCAGGACTGCTTGCCCTGTGACTCCAACACCTGAGTGCTACAGGTCAGATTTAAATCACAAAAGAAACCTCATGTCTTCACTGAGCTCTTTGCTGATGCCTGTATGCTCTGATCATAAGAAGGCTCTGGTTGAGATTTTAGGAAGAATAACTAGAGAGTGGCTAAAGAGGTAACCTGAGGAACAGTGTTGAGGATGGAGACCAAAAGGTCAAGGTTTTGGGATGGGGAAACTGGAAATTTGCTGTGCTAGAGACGAAGAGAAGTTAGGGAAGAGGACTGAACCACCATGGAGGTAGGGAGGAGGGGGAAGCTGACTTGAGAGATGTCAGGAAGGTTACTTCAGGCAGGTAGTGTGGACTAGGAGAGAGAATGAGACAGACAGGCAAGGTGAAAAGAAGAGAGATCACACAGGTAAAGGCAGGAACTGGAAGCATGGTGAGAATTTGGGAATTACAAAGAAGAATCAAGAGGAGTACAGAACAAAACCAGAGTGGAAGGTCTGCCAAAATAAACAGATTGGGAAAATAATATTTGGCATGGGAATATCTTTCTAATATCTACTATTTAATAATAATATATTCTAAATTTTTAATGATCCATTTTTAAGCAATTATTTATTAACAGAAAAAGATGCCTGTGGTTTGTCTCTGACAATAGAGTTTTATCTTACTGACCTGCACTGAGTCAGGCCACATCTGCCTTGTGATATAATTTGAAGTGGTGATACTAATAGGAAGTTTTGGAAATCAAATGTGTGGTTTCTAGTTTTGGATCTAATACTTTTCTTATTCATCCCCTAGTGATCTCATTCTTTTAAAATCTTGTTCCCTCTCTATCCTTCAGAGTATTCTTTCCTTATAATTGCTGTGTTTGCCTAGAGGTATGTAACTGTGCCCAACCTCCTGCAGCTGAAATTCTTGCTGTGAAGATGTTTTATTTTTCCCCTGAAAACTGTCTATTTTCATGAGTTTTGCAACGTTGCTTAAAAGTAAAATTGGACAGTAATCCTTCAGAGTGCTTAGATAAGCCCCTCAGGGAATGATAATGATATTGGCCATTTTCTAAATAGCTGAAACAGAGCTTCTGTTTGGAGGAACCATTAAAGAGATGAGTAATCACTGGTGACAGATCTTCACAATGGTATTTTAACAACTAATTAGGATTGTTGTCACAGTTAGTGGCATTTCTTCTTGGTAAAGCAGCATGCAAAGTAGCCCTTCTATTACCAAGTACTGGGGCTGACAGCCCAGAAGCAGGTGATGGGTATGAGGTCAGTGTGCAGCTGCCCAGAATAGTGAAGAAATGATTAAACGTCTGCAACCTCGGAGACAGAGATGTTCTCCCACTAATTCTTGTGAGACTCTGACATGTCATCTGGTGTCAATATGAAGAATCTTTCTAGACATAATCCCTTATCTAGGAAAAGGAAGTGGCTCACTAACAAAAAAAGTTATTAAAGCAAAACCTTCACATTGTCCAGAATCTATGTTCGATATATATAATCTTGGGTGGTGAAATAAATTATCATATTTTACAGACTAGCAGTCTGTTTGGAAATTACTGAATAAAAACTGTATAGAGAGGAGGAATTGGAAAATTCAAGATTTTATCTGACTCCAAATATCTTCCCCATTTTAGTGACAGCTGTAAGTTCTGTTTTTATTAATTCAGCAGTTAATTAAGAGACCAACCTTCAGATATTCTTACTTACTCTATTGATTATAAGGTGCTATATTTAGAAAAGATTGAGATGGTAAAACCACAAGAAGTATATTAGTTGTATGAATCATGGTGTTTGGAGAGAACTCATTTATTTATGAACATGTTTTCACTATTTTTCAAGCATAAGAAAGAAGAAAATGTGTTAATATAATCCCTTGAGATGGAAAACAGGAAGTTTCTACTATCACCTTTACAGAATCACAGATTATTCTGAGTCAGTGACTGATTACCTTGAATAAACCAGGCCAAAGCCAGCTTATTTCCTGAGGCAGAAGTTTTTCATTATCATTTCTTTTCCATCACTGTCGAGGTGAAACAAACATTTTACTAGTTTTGAAATAGGAAAAACTAGAGTCCCTATGCATATCTGTATTGCCATGCAAACTTAAAACACTGAGAATCTGCACATACAGAGTTTTCTATAAGGAACAGTTTCTAGGATATAGGTTTTAATTTGTACTCCTAATAATTGATACAAAGAAGAAAAAATACAATCCTCACAAAATAGTGTATAAAACTATGTACTTTATATTCTTCAGAATTAAATTTGATCCAAGTAGGCATCTTTTCTCTAGAAAAATAGAGATGCCGTGATTATTTTTAAAACTTAAAAAGAAACAAAAAGCCAAGTCTATATATTTTTGAAGGAAGTTTAAAGCAAATGTTGAGCTTTATGTTTTAGCTTCAATATTTCTAGAGTTTGGCTTCAAATTCATTTCAGAATTGCTTCTTATTTATTTGTTTCTTATTTCCTCATGAGAAGAAATTGGGCAAAGTTGGTGCTTTCACAAAATCAAAATACTTTAATTGAATAAAATCTTCTAATCAGCTGATCTGTAAAGGTATATGAATGATGTACTTTAACAAAACATTCTTTCAAAGACAATAAAAAGTGATAATTAACATAGCATATTCAAAGACAATAAAAAAAGACATGTGGCTGGAATGGTAAAATATCAGCAAAATTTCCTTGGAAGTTTTCACCCTTCTCTCCTGCAGTATTTATTTTTGGTTTGTACTGTATATAGTGACGTCATATTATTTATATCCTGAAGTAAGAATTTTATTTTTATTGGCATTGCTATTTTATCTGGGACACTGTCATTCCGTGTTCCTTTTCTGTAATTACATAACAATTTTTTTTTCCAGTCATCAAATTATGTTGAAGTATATCATTACAAGTTTAGGGTTTTTTTGACAGAGACAGCTTAAAATATTTCAGACCCTGTTCTGCTTCTGAATTGCATTTTGTGTTTCCTCCCATGTAGTTGTACAGTGACAACTGTTTGTGAAGCTGTGTAATAATCTCAATTCCTGGAGAGACTGAAAAGTAGAAATTAATCTAAACTAATGTGTCCTTATTTTCTGCATAAATCACTTCAGTGGACCTAGTTCAGGTAATCAACCATATACCAGAATGTGTTGGCACAAATGATAAACAATGCATAAAACCAAAGCCTACAGAAAATACACATTTTTCTTCAGCCAGTTTTTCCAGTTTGGAAAATGTATAATGTAGATGCATCCAAAATTGAATGTTCCAAGTTGGTAACATGGATGCATCTGAAAGAATAGGTAATCTCAGTTTCCTTCTGCCACGTCCGACCCTGCCCTGCTCTATTATGAAAACCCATAACAACAAGGAGGACATGAATCCCCAACAAGGGGACTTATTCACTCCCCTATGGTATAAGGAAGCAAAACATTTGTAAAAAAGAAAAAAAAAATTATAAGACGTACTGGGTTCTTTAGAGCAAATTTGTAAGTGAATTACAATGGAAAGTAATCTTACAAAAAGCCTAATTTCTGCCACTTCAAAGTTATTGAAATCATATGAAGAAATCAATAATGGGTCATAAATGTGTAATGGTAGGCATGTTGCATTTGCCTAAGGCTTTGCAGAACTGAAGTTAATAGAGAAAATTCAAATTCTTCTCTGTGTTTAATAATTTGGTGACATTTTATTAAGTTAAATGGAATTCGTACCCATTTTTACTTTATAGTGTTGATTTTATTTTGAAGGAAACAGTAAAGGAAGAAATATTGTTATAAAACTGCTTGAATTTTTGATAAAACAATGTTTAATTGAAAATTCCAGGTATTCAAGTAAAAGCATTTTTCTGGAAATGGGTTAGTTGTTCAAATTTCTGATGTAGACAAATAGCTTTTTAGATTTCCAGAGAATCCCAGAGATTCCAGAGCTTTGAGGCTTCTTGGCTTTGATAATTGATAATCAGGGTCCTGTCTCTGAAATCAGAAGCCTGTGAGAACTGTTAACTGCAACCTCAGTCAGAATTTTTGGACTACACCTCGATTGGGAGTTGGATGCCTAGAAGGCTGTGATAGGTTGCAACTATATGTTTTTATCTATTTTCTTACAACTAACTTCAGTTAAAACAATATTATCTTCACATGCTTTCTTTCTCTCAACTATATTTTCTACTTCATCCCTATTTTGTGGTATTAATGCTATCTCCTTGCTAATTCAGTCTTTTCAGTTAATCCATATATTTATTCATTTCTTTATGATTTCCACATGTCCACATATTAGAAGTATGGGTACTTCAAATAAAATTCACATTTTTCATTTCCCTTTATAACTAATGCACTTACATTATTTTATTACATTAAATTGCCTTCTTCATATCTCCTCTAGAAATTCCATCAGTATGTTCCTGAAACACGTAACATGGCACATAGATCATGCAGCTTTTCCTGGACAAAATTGAGTATGTGGAGATTAATAAAAGAAAATAATTCCACACATGGTTTCTCATAATCTTTGATAATTAGTATTCCACTCCAGATTTCCATAGCAAGATGTAAGCTATTGAAAAACTTTTTACAGCCTAAAGAAAACCTCTCAGAAAGCAAGCCTGCTGTATATTCTTCAGTTATTATAATAATGTCTTAAGGATGTCCTGTTTCACCCACTGTGGAATTTCGATTTTGAAACATGATTGTCTCTAGTGACATACAGCTAAGTTTCTAGTGTTTAAAAATTTAAGGCAACTTGCAATAAAAGTTGGGAACCTTTATGGAAGTCAAAGTTGTCTTTGCACACAAAAACAAATAAAACTTTCATTTTAGTTCCTTTGTCACCTTAGTCTTGGAAGTATATAAGCTTCCGAATCTATTAGGACAGCTGGGAAAATAATAGAGCTGACAAATATCAAAATGTGGGAGACGTAAAGCTATTTTTTCAGAAAGATAATGACTGTAAAATGAGAGGAGGCAAGTTGGAACTGGTTTAACTGGGCACCTGGGAGATTGATTGAAAAGATAAGGAGGAAAGTTTAAAAGGTCTGCTTAGGAGAGAGGACATAACCTGGAAACTGTGTAGAAAAAGAAAATTTGGGCAAACTGTTTTGATATGTGAACTAAAAGAAAATTGGCTTCTTGAAACACCTTTAGTGGAAGGGAATCACCCCAATTAGTTTAATACCTAAAAGGGAATAATGAGTAAATTGTTCAGAATTTGAGGAAAGAACAGGAGAAAACAGCAGAATAGGAATAGATATTAAATAATTCAGCTGTACATTAAATTATGGAAGTCACTCCGATCATAAAAAAAAGGCCTCAGCAAAATCTGCAGGTGGAAGATTTTTTACATCAAGATGAATATGTGCTCTTTAATGTATTAGCAGGTGTTTTAAGAAGCCCGTATAAACCATTATGCATGGAGAACCCTTTTTATTATTGTTTGGAGAGCTCTAGTCTGATCTAATGAAATAACCCTAATTACGTATCCATATGCTCGATCTCATTTGTAAACAGTGGAGAGAAAATAAAAGATATTTTGCTGCTGATACTGCTATTGTTGTTACAGCCTGCTGCTGTGGGTATCACTGAAGCAGTTAGCTCCCTTCTTTCCTTCTGTACTACAGTATGTTAATTCCTGGAATGCGCTATGTTCTGATGCATACTTGGTAAACCAAATAGCCTTCTTACAACTCTTGCTTATGAAAACATATTTTTAAAGAAGTATCACTGCAATAAAAGCATGCCTGTCTTTTAAGAGTTGCACACACTTGCTAACTGACAATTTTCCGGAAAATAATCCCTTTAAACCCCAAGTCAGATATACAGAAATAAACAAAAAACATAGGTGCCTATATGGAAATTGGTTGTAACTCTGTAGAAAAATAGATGGGTTAAAATAGCAAAAAACCTCAAAAAGAAAAAAAAAATTAAAACCCAACTGAAAAAAAAAACACCCCACCAAAATCACCTCTCCTTCAAAAAAGCACCAAACCATCAATCTCAAAAAAAAAAAAAAAGAAAAATTCTAGGCATTTGCCTGAATTAGTCACATGAAATTGGGATTTTAAATTTAGTACAAATGCAGTTGTTTTGATTTGTTTGGAAAATACCTCAACTTTACAGACTTTGATCTTAAACCTAGACTTTCTTTGAACCAAAAGTACTGGGGCATAAAAATAATGCTTCTGAAGGGTTTGGTTTTTTTTTTTTTTTTTCTTTCTAAATGATGTGGCCATGGAAACACTGAGTCTGTTCTTGCATGCTTTTCTTTCCTATTTTGCAGGTTTCCAAGTGTATTATCTGCATTACCTTTAGTGAGCTGATTCCTGATAGGAATGATTTTGTTCGGATGTGATGTTTAGAGGTCATCTAGTCCAGTCTCCGTCTCAGACAGGTTTAAGCAGATCAGGTTACTCAGTCCTGTTTGATCAAATCCTGAACACCTCCAAAGACAGATTACACAGCCTCTCCTGGCAACATTTTACAATATTTGAACATCCTTATGCTACAAGAAAAAATATTTTCATATCCCAAACTGTGTTCCTTGATTCCTGGTCTGTTGCTGTAGAAGAGTCTGATGCTTTGGGAAGGGTCTGATTGTCTCCACTGTAATCCTGGTCAAGTATTTGTACTCAGCAATGAAGTCTTTTATTCTCCTTGTTGAACTGATCAGTTCCCTCATTATCTTCCAATGCACACACTGCTACAGTCCTTGACCATGTTGGTGTCAATCCTTTTGATTCCTTCCTGCATATTAAAATCCTTCTTTTACTGGAGGGCTCACAATTGGACACATTGCTACAGCTGCATTGTCACAAGTGCTGGATAGAGAGGAAACATCCCTTTCCTGCACTGGCTGGCTATGCTCTTGGTTGGATTTCTCTGCTGCAAGAGCAGACTATTGACTCACGTTCAGCCTGTTGCCAAGCCAGATCCCTAGGTACTTGTCTGAAGATCTGCTTCCTGTACAGTCAGTCCACAGGTTGTACTTTTGGAAGGGGTTTTCTCATCCTAGATGCAGGACTGTGCATTTCCTTTCATTGAACTCTGTGAGGTGTATGTCTATTTCTCCAATCTGTCAAAGTTCCTGTGAAAAACAGCCCTGAGATATAGCACATTGACTGCCTCACTCAAATTGGTGTTGTCTGCAAACTTTAATGCTAGTTTGATGCTAAACTGTGAGAGTATGCAGCACCATAGCATAGAGAGTAATAAAGTTGCTCAGAATGATATTGTCCTTAGTAAACCCGCATTGTCTGTGCTCATTCACCCTCTTGATGAATATAAAAATGTCATCTTTCTCACTGTTTTCCTGTCCTTGGTCACTAACAGGGTTAACATATGCAAAATGAATGAAAGAAATAGTGAAAAGGAGCAGTCCATGTTTCACTGTATGTATCTATAAGAAAGTGAGCTATATGGAAAGGGAAATCCTCCCTGCTTCACAAGGAGGAGAGGCAAAGAGGGATTTTGCACACAAAATGTCTGTATCTCTCTTTTCTCAGACATTAGTGGGTATCAAACCCTTGTTTTGTCCTGAACTGTTAAAGGAGAGTTTGATGCTCCATCTTAATGAAGATCTGGAAATTACTCTCTAGGATAGAGTGAAGAAAAACAGTATGTGAATCCCTTTTTTTTTCTTATCTTGGGTTTCTAAACAAGGAGCCTGTTGGGTATTTCATATTTATATAGTGACTTCATGAACTTATGAATGAGCATTTTGTTTCAAACTAAGGAAAGCACACATACATACTCTTATCACAGAATTGCATAGAGCAGTGTGTGTCACTGTCAGAGAATGTAATTGTTCTAAGAGGAGGAAAGCAGTGTCATTTTTGCTTCAGCTTTGTAGGCTGAGCCACATAAGCACTATAAAAATAGAGATTGTCTATTAAAAAGTGGTCTAAAACCACTTTTAATTAGTTCAAAAATATTAAGGCAGAAAAGGAGAGAAACAAATACCATTTACATTAATTGCTATCTCACTTATACCTACAGAAGATCCAGCACCCCATTTTACAGAAATCACACAAACAAAGAGAATAATGTTAGGAACACTGATTTACATAAAGAAAGTTTTCTTTTGTTGAATACTTCCTTTAGTTCCAGAGAACTAAAGAGAAATGTATTATATATTCAGTAAGCATCAAATGTATCATGTGGAACAGGGATAGAATTCTTGGTCAGACTTGAACACAGTTTAGGTAGCTCACAAGGCTTGTGTGGAGCCCTGTTGCAGGTCAGTATCTGACCTGTTGAAACAACAAACCACTCTGTTTCTTCAGCACAAGTACTAAATAAGACTCTGTCATCCTGTGGTGTGGCAGAAGTGCAACAGGCTTAATATAATAATCATTTGAAATTCCTAGCCATGGTTGACCTTTAAATATTTCTCTGAGCCAGTAATGGATTTCAGTTCCTAATGTTAAAATATTCTACCTGCAACAAAGTTTTAACTTTTGAAAATGTAATTTGTTCTTGTAATCATAAGTTTTCAGGAGTGGAAAAATAAGATAGAAATGACCCAAATATCTGAGGGAATTAACACAGGACACTCACTTCACACTTGGTCTTTGAAAAATTGCATGTTAAAACTGTGTCAGATGTTGAAGTGGTTTAAAGTCCTTAATATACAGTATCAATCTTGTTTAAAGTTAAATTACTGGATTTCTCTGAACAAATATCAAAAACAAAACAGGACAGTGAATTGAAGCTAAACAAAACGAGTCCTGTCCTTTTTTCACCCTCAAACATTCAATCCCTTTGTAATTTTTTTTTTTAAAATCTTTTTTTCATGGAATCACATACTCACAGAATATCCAAACCAACCAAAACCGAAAATTGCATAGCTCCTATGAATCTGTAATCAACTTGGATCAAAAGTCTAAGCAGTGAGCTGGGATTCCTTTGGGTCAAGAAGCTTCAAATGAAGTCAGTACATTGAAAGAGCAGGAAGATCTGTAAACAAGAACAAGTTATTCCAGCTTGCTTTTTCCTCAATAGAAATAATAATTTTAAAGACATATTATTCTAAACCACACAAAATGTCTTATTCACAATCATGGGTGGGTGAATTGTAAATCTATGGTTTTATTTATGTCCATTAACTTTAGGCAAAAATGTCCTTCTATTAACATAACTGTTTCATTGGTATTCTTTGCAATGATCAAATAAAAAATAAGTATAGGGAGAATTGTATCTTGATAATTTTATATTAATCTTTATTTTCCTTTATTTTTTATTATTTTTGAGCAATCATAAGATTTGTTTACCTATTAATCTTACACAATTTACTAGCAAAACTGGCATGTGGTCTCCTAAATCAAGTGAACTCAGAGTTAAGCTTTGTATGTGAGTAATTAGTGCTTTTCTGAGCTCTTTCTATGCATTTCTTTTCTACCTTCAAATCAGGTGACGACTAAAGAAGTTCCTAACATGAGTATTCATCCTCACTACCCTTTATCCATAGTGTGAGTAGCATGTGTTCTAATGAAGCACATTATTTTTTGGTCAGGTTTTTAACAAAGTAGTAAGAATTTGCAATTTTTGAGGAGCTCAAACTCTTCACTAACACTGTCAGCTTTTTTAAAGGCCAGTCATGACAGTTATTTAAAACAAACTTGTGAACAAAGTATTTTAGAAAATGTATTCATCTGATGATTTAATACTTGTACATTAACTGCTCTCTTTTGGGAATGGAAATATTGCATGTGTTAAACCATGTAGAGATCCAGGAAAATAAAAGCTTAGGCCACAGATTTTACCACAGAGCAGATAGGAAAGGCTATGTTGTAGGGATATAATGAAAATAGTATAACCTGGATGTTAAATATCAATGAAAAATCTGAGCAGAAAGTGATGGACTGATTACAAGTTTGAGATATTACTGCTTTACACATTAATCAGAGCATGAGGGACCAGAGAGGGATTTGGAGGTGAAAACATTGGGATTTTTTTTTTTTTTGTATATTAAAATTAAATTCATAACTAGTCAGCCATGAAATCAAAAACTCCGAGAGATAAGCCAATATCTCCCTGAAGGCCTTAAAAGAGCAAAGGTAATTTACTGAGACTGTAAAAAATGTTCATTTCTTGAGGGAGAGTCAGGAAGAACTTAGAACTCTTCTATATACATATTTTTACATCATTGTGTCCTGCTAACCTTATTCAGTTATCATGACTAAAAGTTGCACACTGTAAAATTTTCCCCCACACAGTGATTATATAGCAGGAAGTTGCGATAAAAGGGAGACATCCTTTAGTAGTGTGCAATTTTTTTCATTTTTAGTTTCACATATCAAAGTGCTTTACCCTTCCTGAGAACATTATTATATGTAACTAATAAAACTTTTTGGGCTGTTACAGGAGTGTCACAAGGAAAAATTTTTATTCCTTCATATCAATAGTTATATATTTGTCAGTCAATAATCCAAGGCCATGGTGCTCAGTACAGTGCAGGCAGAAGTGCTTTCCCTCTGAGAAGTGATGCTACATGATCACATGAAAATCATGAACGAATGTGCATGAAATCTGGTAGCTGTCCTCTGCTGAGACCAAAACTCTGTCCTTTCCATTACCACCTAGTTAATTCCAACCTGCAAGTCGATAAGACATGGGCATCACGAGAAAGCCAGAAGCCTCCATAAGAGGTAAGAGCTCTAAGTAATGCAACTAAGAACATGAGTGAGCAGCTAACAACAATTTCCATATCCCTCAGTCATTTCCAGACCTGTATAATGTGTCAGGAAACCACTACAAAGTGAAAGAAACAAACAGAGTTTGAAAAAAATAAGCAAGAACCACAAGTAAGACAACACTAAAGAAAACCCAAATAACCCCAGGAGGAAACATGAGACCTTTGTTTGCAGTATATTTTTCTCTTGGAAAATGAAACTTTAAAAGCAAATGTTGTCAGGTTCTTCTGGAAGATGAAAAACATGTTACAAGCTTGATTTTGATCATGTACAAGGCCACTCAAGAATGTCTTAAACTGACATGAAAAGAAATGCTTCTGTTTTCTTCCTTGTTTTTCTACCAGATGAAAAGAATGCTGTATTGTACTGGATGTCTTGGTGAGAAACTGAAGTCTAGTTATACCAGATGAACAAGCAACACCTGGTGTGAAACTTCAATCCTGCTTTTTAATTCTATTTTATCACTTCACTTGAAAACTTAAATATTTTAGTGTCCAGATTTTTAAAAATACTGAAGCCTTTTGAGATTCATCAGTGTTTAGATATCCACTGTGGATAAGTAAATTTAATGAAAGCATGTTCCCAAAAGGCTGTGATGAAATTTCATGCTGAGTAAGGGATCTGAATGCATATCTTAGTGTACATCACAGGCATGGACAGGGAGAAGACATTTGGAAGGAAAATAAGATCCTCATTTCTACAGCAAATAAAATCCCTCATACATCTTTATCTCTACAGCAAGGGAATGTTATTTGCCAGAACACTTCTCATTTCCTACAACGACTTTAAATGAAAGCAGCAGCCTTTGTAGATTCTTATGTAAGTCAGGCAGTATTGTTTGCTCCTGGGGAATATGTGTGACAAGGCACAGCTGAGAGGCATGGAAAAACACTTATGTTTTCATCCTAAGATTTTACTGTCTTGGTTTCCATGTGCTTGAGGGAAAGTTAAATGCTTGGACGATGATTAAGTGCTTTATGAGATACTTTTTGAGCTAGAAACATTTTAGATCCGGACACTCCTTGTTTCATGTATATGTTTTTTAGATGTATTCTTACAACTAAGCTAATATTACAAAAATAAATTGCATTAATTTTCAGTTAATTAAATAGAATAATTCATTCTCTTCAGAAGTAACAAAATAAAACCATAACATAGATACACAGAAAAATATTCAGATGCCAAATTGAATAAAAAAACATAACAAAATGGGAGATCTGTTGGCAGCATACACCTGATAAGTGGCTGCATTTCAGAAACTGCTTTGACAAAAAGAAAATACTTTGAGCCCAAAGAGATACAGAACTGCAATAGAGATGTATAACCTCTAGTCGTAATCAAATTTAATTGATTATGACTAGATGATGCACAGTTGAGTGTCCCAGTTCAGCAAATCTTTTAAACTTTGCTGGGAATTTTTGTTTATTTATCCTGTTTGATGCAGTAAACATCCATTAGACATTAAAAGAGTACACCAATATGCCACTGATCCTCTGGTCCTTGATAAGGTGCCAACCACTCAGTATCTCCATTTGCATAAACAGCTGGAGTTTTTCTGGACCTATTCCTATCATGTAGCTGGATGCCTTCCTGATGGTCTGCGCTTCATCGTATCTCCAGTGAGCTAGCTTGTTTGTGATAGATCTGAAAACTTCACAGAGAAAAAAGGATATTTATTTAGTCACATTTAATTTAAGCAGACTTCAATATAAATTTAATAGGGAGCATGGTTTGGAACATGCAGAATAAGCTGTTCTCTGCACTTTTATCAGTTTACTAGCAGACATGGGAAAATCTCTTGGTTACAGTAATCTCTTCTTTTCCTTAACAGATTGATTGTATGCATGAGTGGTTTAATCTGTTCTCCCTGGTGAAAAAAGCCCATAAAAATAGTATATTTCCTAATTCAGTAAAATTTCATGGTAACAAAATCACAAAGTTGTAAAATGAATGGTACTGTGTATGAAAAGGCTTTGCATACAACAAGACATTGCTTTTTGCAATGAACATTGCATAGAACAAATGACAAAAGTATAAAAGTAATTTTTTTTTTTCAATTTTATGTTGCACCACATTCAGTGGGTAAAGTTTCTGGTTTTATTACTTTATTTCTAATAAGAATCTGTATGACAGATTTATGCTTTGGAAATTTGAATCTACAGTGGATCGTACTATTCACAGGGTGTTTTCTGGTAGTCTGTGCCGATCCACTAGAGTCAATGTTACATGATCTCAAATTGAAAGAGACATAAAAATGTTTTAAAATTAATTTTCCCAACTTTATTAAGGCTGTCACATTATACAAGGTTAACAAGTGACTAGCCTCTCTCTTTTATTCAGATTGCAATAAAAATATAAAATATGAAAAGAAATATAAGTAAACTATTTTGTAGTGTTAGCCTTCATTTCTGTAAAATAAAAGAGGAACCTGGGAGGGCTGGTGGGTGAGAGGCTGGACAGGACCCAGCCATGGGCACTCCCAGCCCAGAGAGCCAAACGTGTCCTGGGCTGCATCCAGGGCACCGTGGGCAGCAGGGGAGGGAGGGGATTCTGTCCCTCTGCTCTGCTCTGCTGAGACCCCACCTGCAGGGCTGCAGCAGCTCTGGGGCCCAGCACAGGTAGGACAGGGACCTAACTGAGGGCCACCAAGTTGATTGGAGGGATGGAGCACCTCTCCTGTGAGTAAAGGCTGAGAGAATTTGAGTTATTCTGCCTGGAAACGAGGCTTTGAGGTGTCCTAATTGCAGCCTTCCAGTACCTGAAGGGAGACCACAGGAAAAATGCAGAGCAACTTTTTACTAGGGCATGTTAAACAGGGGGGGCAGGACAAGGGCAAATGACTTCAAACTGAAGACCGTCGGTCTAGATTGGATATTAAGGAAAAAAAAATATTGTCAGGGTGGTAAGGAACTTGAATAAGTTTTTGTGGATGCCCCATCCCTGGAAGTGTCCAAAGCCAGGTTGCATGGAGCTTTGAGCAACCTACTCTAGTGAAAAGTGTCCCTGTCCATGGCAGGGGGTTGGAGCTAGATGATCTTTTAAGTCCCAGGCCATTCTGTGACTCTAAAATTTTATGAATTCTCTTTTTTTGGGGGAAAAAAAACCAAAGGATATTTTTGGAATATTTCAGAAGCTAGAAAATTGTATTCTAAATAAATAAATTTGGAGCAAGGATTAAATGTTCAGAAGGGCAGAGTAAAGAGGAAACATTAATAGATCTATGATGGATGATATCTAAAGGCACTGATATTTGAGATAATATGCATTAAAAATAGGGTTATGAAATGTGAAACAAACTAGACAAACCTCATTATAAATTACTTGATTAGAAAACAGAAGATTTATTATGGCTAGAGGTAGTATCAGTTTACCATAATTTATTTGGGTTTTTTTATTTAATTCAATATGGAGGTCATGTGATGGGAAAAGACTAGAAAAATCATGCTGAAAAAATAAATTATAGAGTTTTTGGTAGAAAAAGTCATTCTCAGCCTTCTTCCTGCCAAACTTCCCTGTCTGGAGACTAGCATATGTTTAGAGCTGTGCATGATCCTGGAAGAAATAGAAGATTTAGTCACTAGTTTTGGAGTTCTGTCATACACTTTTTTTGTCTAACAGACAGTAAAGCACAACAGACAGTCCTATTTTTAAAATGCTGAGATGGAAAACTGGTTTCTGTATTTCAACAAAAAGTCCCTGTCTCATTCTTAGCTATACAATGAAGTAATTAGCTGTTCTCTATTCAATTACACATTAAGAAGAAAAAAACAAAAAGCAGAAACACAGGCAGAAAGAACTAAATCCTTTGAAGATTATTTTCACTGTTAACTAATTTTCTTTTGTAGTGTAAACCCCAAACATCTGAGAAGTGAAATTTAAAGACCCAGTTCCAAAATCCATAGGCATGTATCTAATTAAAATCACACAAAATCACCAACATTTGTCCTTAATGAAATGAAATGGAAGCTGAGAAAAACAAATCCAGTAAAAAGTGATTGCTGACATTGCACAAATGGCTGTTAGTTTTATAAGGGGGTTAGCTATTTTAACAAGCAATCTCTTCTGAAGGACTGTAAAGTGTTTCAGAATAGAGCTGCTGTTTTTAATTTGATTTCTTATCACTGCAGTTTTAGTTAGCTATCTTAGACATCTATAAGAAGAAGCAGCATATTGACAAAAATATTGACTTGACTACAAGATCAAAGAAGGAAGATTAAAGCAGAATATAGCAGAATGTGGTAGGAAAAATAATTAGATTCTTATTTTTGCAAATATTAATTTGTAATGCTTCAAAAATAGTCCATTCTGAAGTTTACTCTAAGTTTTCCCCTATTTAATTTCTGTTCATCAGCTACTTACATGCTTTATATGATATTTAGCAATGCCTTATAGTAGTTTTTGTCAAAATTGTCTCTTATGACATTTCTTTCTTACTTGCTTCTTCAAGCAACACAAATGTCATGGTCAAAACAACCATTTAGAAGCTTTTTCTTTCTGATGTTGGTGTTTCTTTTTTCTTTGAATATTAAGAAACTCCCTGAAAGGAATGTTTTTTTGCTTAGCATTTTGGACAACATTAGAACTTCTGTCTTTTTTGGTAGCACCTTACAATTGTGAAACTCTCCTTTGTTCTGAGCCACCATCAGCCAGTCTAATCTTTGTTGGCATGAGACATGCTTGTGCTGCTCATAACCCTCTACAGCATCTCTCTGTCAAACTCATTCCACTTGCTGACCTTCTGGAGCTTTCAGACATTGGAAGAAACCTTACAGCTAAAGTGGGAGAAAGAACACACACTATAAATGAAGCTAAGAATTTGTTATTAGTCCAATGGAGCAGTTTAATGCTCTAATTTGTTTGATTAATGCAGGAAAGATCCATTAATAAGAGTTACTAATAAAATGAAAGCCCAGCCACACTCTCCTCCTTTTTTACCTTCTAGCCTTTTCTCTGATTTTATCTTCATCTTCTCAATGTACTTCTGGATCCCACAGTTAACAGATTAAATTTTCCTCAAGAAGAAAGGTTTGTGTGTCTGTCTGCAATAAGTTGTGACACCAGCTCAAGAGGTCCTCACTGGGAGGCTGATGTCCTTCATAGCACGCGTTTCCTCCCCCTCAGTTCTGGTTCTTCTTGGGATTGCTTATGATTTTCTGTCACAATTTGTTTCCTTCTCTTTGGCGTCCATCTCAAGTCTCAAAGTTGCACTGGGCCTCCCCAGCCACAGCTGACAGCAAGGGCAATCGTTTGTTGTGGCAGGACCCGTTTGCTGGTCAGACCTGGCCATGATTTTCATTCACAGAGCTTCAGCAGAAGCTGGTGAGACAGTGGGCACTTGTCCACCAACCTGCTATTCAGAGAAACTGAGAAAAACCCAAGCCAAGCAAAGCCCAGGGATCCTGTACTGTCATGTTAGTGCAACATCTCTGGCATTTGAATAATAATGGCAAAAAATTTTAGTTACTGTGCTATAGTGAGAAATCCATAGAAAATGACCAGCTTCTTTGTGCTCTCTCAACCTTTTTTATGGTGTCCTCTATAGCTTTTATTGGATTTCAGCATCTCAAGAGAACTCATGTAGCCTAAATCTTTCCTGCTTTGTTTTATTCTCTCCCTGATCATTAGTCCTGAATTCTCTGTACTCTTATTTTAGTCAGGTTAGACAAAAGTTATCCATCATAAGGCATCTAAATTCATTCTACTTAATCATTAACCCCAAATTCCATATGATGCTTCAATTGTACATATTAATTTTACCATCTTCTGTAATGCTTAATAATTTGGTTATTTATGTTTTACATTTTATTTCTAATCCATACTGGATTACGGAAGCAGCTGCATGTATTTAGTTTGGTGATGTTAAGACAGCTGTTTATTTTGGCAATCTGGCTCATTCATACAGAGCAGAAAAAAAAGATGTCTTGAGAACATGAAATGAAGCTTTGAAGTAGTGTAATTCTCAAAATAATTTTCCATTTTTCATAGTGTTTGTGGAATCATCTCTGTTTACTGGTCCTTGTAGACAGCTACCTGATTTGGTTAATATTACTCAGCAGTTGCCTTGCAGTGTGTAGCATTATTTTTAATTTTGGTGGTAATTTAAGCTTTTAACTGCTATTCTCAAGTTTTTTAAGGATGCCTAACCTAAATAAAATTACACTAGAAAGACTTTGCCATTTTGAAATCAGCATTTATCTCAATTCTTTTTAGAGTATCGGCATATGAAATCTGGGCCAATATATTACTTTGTTTCTTACTCTGAATTATCTTTCCTGCATTAATTCTGAAGAAAGTTCTCAATGTTATTTCCCCCTTTCTGTCATGTACTGTTCTGTACATTCCCAAGGCAGTCAATCATTCTAGTGCTGGTGTGTAATTTACTTTGTGAAACAGACATTTTGCCATTAATATATGTGAAATTTCTTTCAACTCTCATTCTACATAGTCACTTCCTCCTGGTGACCATTTGTACTTTTCTGTGTTTACTTGATGACTTGTGTCTGAGACAGGCTTTACTGGTTGGCTAAACTTCAGGTGAAACTACTTTAGCATACAGAGTTTTATTATGTGTCTCAAACTTACTGAATTCAACTGTGCTATTACAGTCACATTTTCATAGAAAACAAAATACCTCTGAAAATGATATTTTTTCTCAGTCTCTTTCCAAGTTCCTTAAGGTGTTAAAATTGGTGGAGTCCATTTTAAGGTCAAAACAGATAGCAAAGATTTAGTTATAAATATCAACAACTGTGTGTCCTGGCAGCTGAAATGGCCAACAGTATCCTGGGGTGGTACAAGCTCAGTATCATCAGCTTGGTCCTTCCCACTGGGTTTTCCTTTGCCTGTATTAAATTGATTGTTTATTTTATTGTGGACAAAATATCTTTTCCTTCTTCTAACAATTTCCATGGAGATTGGAATGGTCATATATTTAACACTGCAGATATAACTGATTCAGAGGAAGTTGAAAGGAAAAGATTTCAGGATTATCATTGCTGAGAGGGTTTCCTAAGTACTGTTTCCTTTTCTCTCTTTAGGTTATGGTATGTAAAGGCCTTTAAAATGGATTTGAAATTAATAAATAAACAAACTTCAAAATTCAACAAACAAAATAGGTTAAAGTAGATATTTTTGTGGTATTTTTGAGAAGTAACAGTACAAGCTCTGAGCATCTCGAGTATTTCTCTTATATTTGTCTTACAGGATTAAAAATTAGTTTTTTCATAGCTGAGGAAGGAATTAAGCCTGCCTTTAGCCTACTTTTTAGCAGGTACGTTACCACAGTAAATCCATCGTGCTCCTCTCCAGAAAAGCTAGCTCTGCAGTGCATTAGACATACATTCTGATTCTATCTTATGGTCTTACCTCTTCCAGCACTATAACAGCTGCAACAGAGTGAAAGGTTGATTGTGGGATTTTTAGTATGTTTTTCATAAGTGACCATAAATGTGTATAAAACTCAAGTGACCGGGGAATTACAGAGGAGAATAAATCAGATTTCATGTGCATTCTTTTCACTGGCAAGGACACATATTGTTCAGGTTTTTTTTTCAGAAAAAAAGAGAAGTATATTAAAAAAATAAAGATATAAAATTGGCACTGTCCTTTGAGAGCAAGAACGAGATGTTAGGGATCCTGCCAACTTTATATTGATCTGAAAATCCTCTGTGTGAGCAGCATGGCATAGTGACCAAGCAGTATTAAATATAGCAGGGGAGCACATGATTGGACAGCAATGCACTTAAAATAGTACTGGGACAATTTGTGTGTGAACTTCCAGGTAAGTCTGTCTTGTACAATTTGGTGCTTTACAGAGACATCCAATGCTCTTACTAAGCCATCAAGGGAAACAGTGTGGCTAAATTGTTCCTTGGGCTTGGCTTGGTATCTCTGCTGGCCAAACTGGTGCCATACCAGGTTATTTCAGGCTAGCAGGACTATCCACTCCTTTGGAGACTTACATTCAAGTGCAGTGTTTTATGACCTTTTATGTTTAATGCAATTATCATTCTCTTTTCCTATAAATAGTACTTTACAGTAAGTTTACAGCAGCAATTTTCATTACCTTGTTACTCAAAGTTATTTTTCTTTTTGATTGTTTGGTTGTTTATTTTTCTTTTTCACTGTTTAACAACTTCAGCTGTATTTTTATTTATCTTGATTTACAAAGCATCAATCACTGCTTCTTCAAAAATTTTATCTCATTTAGCAGAATGCTCAGAATTTTAACCATCTAAAAATCAAGCATACACAAGAAATAGTTAGATTTATCTTGTTATTCACAGAAAAAGAAAATAAATAAATAACTTACTCTGTTTTAGAGGCATTGTTATGTATTCAAAAGAATTAGCCATATAAGGTATTTTGTCTGAGTTGATGAGGTGCAACCTAAGCATTAAAATCCAGAAGTTTAATTTTTGGATGCCTGTAATGAGGAGATAGTATCCACCTCCACCTAATTTAGAGTACAAAATATTCTGAATCTTGATTTCTCCTTGGCTGCAATTTAGTTCACTCCTTGGGATATTTATTTCACTCCCGAGCCTAGAACTGCCCAGAATTCAAATATCCTTTCTATGAGTTTTCCTCTGAAAGAATTGATTTTCTTTATTCTTCCTTTTTTTATTTATTGTAGATTAATTTAGAAGTTTTTCCAAGGACAAAGCATATTTATTGAGATTTTGATAAAGTATAACACAAACCATTCTATTCTTACTGTGCCTTCACAGAAGTCTAACAACTGAGGGTAGACCAAAGTATGAAAATGTTTTCTCTAATAACAAAAACTGTGCATAATTTAAAAGTGATTTCTCAAATTTTCCTTGTAGTCCTGACTGAAATTCTCTTTTCTATACACTGCTAGATTATATCACTTGAAAAGAGGCTTGATAAGGTTTGCTTAACATTGCTTAAAATTATTATTCTGCTAAAATTAGTCACTACTGCTGCTTTTTGTTTTAATGAATCATGTCCATTCCTTGTATCCACCCAGGTGGCACACTGTGTGACTTCACCACTTTAGCTTAATGAGGACAGTGAACCCCAATGTGCATTACCTAAAAGGGTGAACTGAAATGTTGGAGATGTCTAATCTCTATAGGTATCTGTCATTTCATTTTACACTCTCTGGATGATGGACATTTGCAGAAGAGTGAATTGCCTTTAAAGTTTCAAGTCAAATCAGGACATTTGCTCAGCCTCCACTGCACCCCTCTTGTACCCCGCATAGTCTCTGAGGATTAAAGAACTGTTACTTGTCACCTTTATCAGTTAAATCAAGAAGGAAGTACATATACTGTTCCAAGTGATCATTAAAAGATTTGAATCTCAGTTGCCTTTGGAAGACTCCTGGTCTTTATAAAGGATAAATCTTTTACTGTTGGAATCTGCAAAGACAACAGAATATATCTCTTCATATTTTTCCCTTTGAAACTCCTTGCTGTGTTTTAGAAACATCTTAAAATTTAGAATTTTTTCCCTGATAACGACACTATCTAGCATATGTTTCCTGACTGGATGAATACAAAGCAGACTTAAACAATAAACTTATTTTTTACCTTACAGCTATGTTAGTAAATTATTTTTTTCCCATGAGTTACATTTTAATTTTCTGTAATAATCATTCATTCATTTGCATTCACTTCCCAGAATTCAAGTAGCAGGAAAAATGTAGTATTTTTCTTTCTTGTTTTGTATAAAAATCTACCTGTTTAGCTTATTCATGAAACAGCAAAATAGTTCTTGTTTAAACCTATTTTAAGAAGACTTTAATATTTGACTCAGAAGACTGATCTGAAGTGACTATGATGGTTAGATATTGGCATTAATTACATTAAACATAAAATGAGATTCACATTTTGTTTGGGAAATAGAGTATTTCTGATATCTTGGTGTCTTTGTAATTGAAATGGATTTTCTATTTAAAAGAAATGCCAGCCTTCATTTAAACTGGTAATTAGGGCCATCCCAAGTAATTTGGTGTATATCCAGGATTTGGCACATAAAAGTCAGTCAAAATTATCTTTGTAATCTGACTTACCTTTGTGAGATATGAATTTACCATTGCTAAGGAAAAAAAAAACGTTTGGCAAGAAAGTTAAGGGAAAATTCTCCCTGCTGGAGCCTCATAAGAATTTTTTCCCTTTTTAAAAATAAATTTATTTTTGGGCTGTAAAATACTAAGAAACCTTTCATCTTCTGGAAGAAACACTTTTGTCATATATTCCATCCTTACATTTTTAAGTACCAAGGAAACTTCCAAGGAAACTTCCTGCAAACAGGTAAGATGTAAGCAATGACTTGTCTTTCACACGATCACATTGTGCATCAAAGATAACTTATCTTTAGGAATGCTTTGCTGACAGTTATCCATATTCGGGAGATAAAGTCAGAAAATTATGTAGAACGTCTTATATGGCACATGTGGACTGACCACACTAGAATTTCTGTGCTGCCCTTCCTGTGTGCATGTTGTGCTTACCTGTGTTTGTGTAATAGCTGACGACATTCACATGCAAAATTGTACATTTGTTCAATTATGTGTGATTTTTTAAATATCTGTGCAAGAGTTCAATCAGAGTAACCACCTGTATTTAAAAAAAAAGAATAAAAATGTTGCTGTCTTTTGCTAATTCGAGACACAAACCTTAGTGGTACATAAACAACTTGATCTTGAGTAATATAATTCAAATTGACATCTATATATACTAAGAGGCAGAGAAAGTTGTGATAAAAGACTGTGCAGAGCTTTACTTGCACTTGATGTTCTATAAGTAGGGACTTAAGATGAGGGCTTTTTAAATTAAAGAAAAACAAGATATAGTGCTTATTTGGGTGTCTGGGTAGTCTTATAAAGGTTACATGAGAAATAAGTTAATGGACTGAAGTTTATAGCTGTGTGTATAACTGTCAAATCTCTGTGTAAATTACCTTTCTCTTCTGCTGGCCAGAATGCAAAAATCCAATATACTGTTAATAAAAATGGAAAGGTCATATGTAAATATCACACATCTTGAAAATGAATCAGAAAAATGTGATAGTTTGCACACAAATATTTCATATTCTGCTTCATGGTGCCTAAAGTGGGATGGGACTTATGATGTGTTTTTTTTATCAAAGTACGTGAGAAAATGTTTTGTGAAAAAAAGATTTGCTTTAAATCCAAAAACAAGTGTTTGATGACTAATTGGTATTTGTTTCTCTGGCTTAGAAATAATTTTTCTACTTTATTAAGAGCACTGAATAAAAAAGACTGATTTAAATTTTCTAGTACTTTACCAAGAGTGTTTAAAAGTGAATATATATTCTGTCTTTTGAGTCCACTTCAGCTTGTTTATGTATTTTTATTTACACTGAAATATATTGGTAGAATATTTTATAAAATAAAAGATGAAGGATTTTGCAAGAAGACTAATTTAATGCTCAGAAGATTAGATTTTACAGTGCAGCCTTCAATGAAGACAGTATTGCCTGTATTTTGACAGAATCATAGAATGGTTTGGGATGAAGGGACATCAAAGAACATCTAGTTCCACCTGCTGTGCTGGGGGCAGGAAAGCTTTCTGCTAAACCAGGTTCTCAAAGCTCCATCCAACTCGGCCTTGTACACCCCAGGTTGGGGAATTCACAGTTTTTATGGACAACCTCTTCTAGTGCCTCACCACCCTTTTTCTAATACCCAGTTTAAACCAGAATTTCAGTTTGAAGCCATTCCCCCTCGTCCTATCACTTCATTCCCTTGGGAAAAGCCCCTCTCCAACTTTATTTTAGGTCCTCTTTAGGTAGTGGAAGGCTGCTAGAAGATCTCCCTGGAACATTCTGTTCTCCATGCTGAACAATTCCACCTTTCTCAGCCTGTCTTCATTAGAATGGTTCTCCAGCACTTTGATCATCATCATGGTCCTCATCTGAACTCACTCCTGAAGGCCAAAGTCACTAAATTTGTCCTCATTTTGTTCCTGAAAAAAACATACTTTTATCTTCAAAACCTGAGATTCTACAGCTACTGGAGTGATATGCATTTATGTAATTTAAATTGAATAGAATATATTAAAAAATGTATTTTAAACATATTGGTCTATGTTGTGATTGGTCCATTTCACTCCTGAGTTTTCCTTCTTGTTTACTTCTTTTTTTTAACATTAAATATGTAATGTAAATGTATTGGATATTTTCATAGTACTGCTTCCCTATGTAAGAATTTATTGTTTTTCTTCTGGACTGTTTAACAATACTACTAAGGGATGTCAACCTTACTACTTGTAACTAGAAGAGATTTTTGTTAAGGATGTAATTTTCTCTTAGAATGATCTTCAGGCAGTGGATTAGTAATGAAATGACCTGTAAGATGTGTCCTTTGTAATCAACACATGAATAAAAAGCCCTACTGCTTACTGCAAAACAACTTCTTTATATCAAAGATGCTCTAAAATTAGAGTGATTACACACTTATTTTTCTAAACAGAAAGATAAATAATGGCTTTAATCAAGAATGACCTTCAAAAATAAATCAGGAAGGACACAGGAGATTTAGCCACAGGGTTACAGAGCCACATTAATGAACAACTTCTCTGTATCTTGTTATGTAATGATTTTTTGTCATTTTATTTAATGAATCATAATTTTATGTGCAAAGGTCATCAGAGCCTTTGGACTCCTAGGGTACTCTATTCTTATATAAAAACAATATTAAAATTTTTGTTTATTTTTAAGTAAAGTTTTCCTTTTTCCTCAAAAATTATAACTTCTGACTTAGACAAAATTTATATAAAGAAAGAGATGTGCCAGCAGACCAAAAGCCTAGATGAGACTCATGCAGTATTGATTTGTTTGGGAAATACTGGCATATCCCATTGCTTATCTGAAGGGAAAAGGGTGTAGAATAGAGTACAACTTCATTATTTACTTGTACTCATTCTTTTAGAAAACCAGATGAAATCTTAGCCTATATTCAAAAACTTCTGAATGAAAGTGACCCCTGAGTTTTGTGAGGTTGGACATACCTCCCATTATAGACCTCCATTTATGAATGCCTCATCCTAAGAGTTCTACTGGCAGTGCAAAGCTATTCTAATTATATACAAAGAAGCATAAAATCCACTGTAGAAAAGCCTTTTCAGGCTGTCAGACACTGAAGTGTGTCCACATAGCACTGCATTTTATGATGCAGAAATATAAGGTAGGATTCATCTTGAAATGTATTAATATCCCAATGCAATTTTTCTAATTCTACTGCAAGAATGAAGAGTCCTAGTTTTTGCTGACTCCAAGAAAAGTGTTATAATTTCCTCATTTTTTTTTATATTAGGAAAGCCTGGTGATATTGAATCCATATGAAGAGCTGGGAGTAGCTTAGAAATCATAAAAAGGTTAAAGAAAATACTCAACATATAAGTTCCGCTCCTTTAGACATAGCAAATTAATTCACTGGTTGCGAAAAACAAAGAAACTAGAAGAAAAACATGCTTTCCCATTAGCAGAATACAAAATGATGCCATACATACAAAAAACTATATTTATTTTGCAAAAATGAGAAATTTCTGTTTTGTATACTTAAAGGACAGAGTTGAAGATTTCTATCTATAAAAACCAATGAAAATCAACCTAAAGGAGCTGCATTTTCACCAATTAAAAAAAAATACAAAAAGCATTACTTCAAAAATTTGGTACTTCTATACGCACTTGGTGGTGCTTGTGTTTTATTTGGTAAGATAGACCTGTACACTGGAAAACCTGAACAGAATTAAATTAGCATGAATTCAAATTTTCTTAAACTAAAATATTACATGATAAAGAGTTTTAAGGATATGTGTTATACACTGTCATTTTAGGCTTACTGAGTAATTCTTGACTCTGTCCCCAGCTCCATAATTAAAAAAGTTATTCCAGCTCTTTTCTGCACAAGGCTTTTTAGAGTCTTGAGCTCAGTGACTTTTAAAAGCACAGGAAGGGGATTGATCACATAATCTTCAGAACAACTGTGCTGTCATTTTTTTCTTCTCTGTGCATTCTTTTCTCTATGTGCTGAATCTCAGGGAAGAGAAAAAAGTACATGCTCTAATATCAGTAGAAATAATTGGGTTAAACACCTCTTCTTTTTTTCAAGTAACTCACAGCATTTTTGAAATTTTATGCCTTGAAGAACCATGGGACTATTAAGTGTAACCTTGTAAGTGTTTTCAATTAACATTTTAGTGCTGCAGACTTTCAAGCACTATACAAAAATTTTTAAAAACCCATCTATACAACTGAAGGCTCATGATGGATAATTAATAATTGCATGGAGGCTAGTGAACACTATACCTTAGAACACTCAGGCTGGGATTAATTGTGACATATCTAAATACTTGCCAGAGTTAGAAGAAATGGTCTTTTAAGTATTTTAAAGATTTTGATGACACTATCAGTAATTTACACAGACATACAATTTGCCTTTTTCTACTGTAAACACAATATCTTCAGAATAATCTTCAACCTCACTGCATTCAGTACAGACTCCTACTCTCTTTAGCTGGACAAACAAAATATCTGTATTGCATATGTTATAGATTTTTATTCACCTATCGGTGTCATGTGAAATCCTGAATGATGTCGATTGATCACTGTTTTACCATTCAGAAATAATTTTTGTCAGAAAATACTGATAAAAATAAGATAAGGAAAAGATACCTTGGGGATGTATGAAAATATTTTTAACAATGAAAGTACCTCATAGACATTAATTAATTTAGATTTGAATCTTTCTATATTCAAAACAATATTTGACATTTACCACTTTCTTTTCCTTTGACACTTTTCATGTTTTCCATTTCTTTGAGCTTGCTCTCTAGGCAAGCTGATTAAAGAATTCTGAAAAGCAAAATAAAATAAAATAATTTTTATAAAAGAGAAAAAGAGAAGAAGAACCTTGACACTCAGGCTTTTGTTTTGATTTTGTTCTTTTTTTTCCTACTCAGTCTTCTCACGTATCAGCTTTAAATAACATTAAAACCTCTGGCTCCATAGTTTTCTAATGATTTGAAAGACGGATAATTTTTAGGTACTGAGCAAATGTAAAGCTCTCTAGATTCCTCAATCAGATCTTGTGTATTCTGCTATCCGTAAACTAAAGTGGCTCAGGGGACACCCTTTACCAGATTTTCTCAGACTATCAGGCACCTCTTTGAAAAAGCTCCCAGTATTTGCTGAGAATATTCTGTAAGAGACATACATTGCATGGAAAGATGAGACCTGATGCATAGCTTCTGGACAATATCCCACCACTTTGCCATGAACTTTTATTTCTTTGCAAAATCTTCAAGTTTGTGGGCTTGTTTTCTTTTTCTCTTTAGCTTTTCTTTCCTAGGAGACATTTGTTTTCATTTAATCTTTTTTCATCTGCAGAACTACAGTGCTGATGTAAGTAATAATGCTTTCTCAGCTATGGTGTTGCAGCTACTGAGGCTGACAATATACCAAAATAATATTTTAATAGGATTTTGATAATATTACAAAATGTTAAGGATACAGTTGAATGAATAAGAATAGAATAGAAAAAAAAATAGAATAGAAAAAATAGAATAGAATAGAATAGAATAGAATAGAATAGAATAGGAAAAAAATACATAACCATCAGTTTCTCTTGTAAGTCTCGTAAGCCAAAGTAGCTGGGCTGCAGTGTTCATGTTTTGCTCCAATGTCTTTATCCTTTTCCTTCAAATGAAGCAATATTTCCAGACATTTCAAGCCTTTGTGCAGCGAATTTCACAGAACTGTTTGAACTCTACCATTCTCTGAGGTCTTGGGGCTGCAGAATTCGGCTCACTGCTTCTGGAAGCTGATGTTGAGGACAGCTGATCTTAAGTCACAAAACTTGTGGATGGCATAGGTGTTAAAACGTAAATTAGATTTCTTTGTTAAAGTGAAAATAGAAATCTGATATCAGAGGTAACAAGCTAAGACCTTGCAGATGATAATTTCTGTTACTAAACAGAGAAATTTTTGGTATTATTGAAGGAGATTGATAAGTTTCTTTTGCTGCATTTGAAAGGTTTATGTATTCTACAAAATAAAATTGAGGGTGTCAGGCCCTTGGCATCAATCATTTTGTTCTTCTCTTTTCCCACTGTACTATATGCTAGTGTAATCATATCATTAAGTAGGCAAGGATTCTTCAGTTTTGGGAAAAAAATCCACTGAGTGGGGTGAGCAAAAATTTAACAAAAATTTTTAATGGAGAGAAGAATTTAAAGTGACTTGGAATCCTTAACATCAGATTATATATATATATATATATGTATATATATATATATAGCTATAAGTTAAAAAGCAAAAATTACCTTAATTCTTTTCTTAACACCTTTTTAATAAAGAGAAATATGTCTTATATATTACAAAAAAAAAAAAAACAAAAAACCCAACAAACAAACAAGCAAAAAACCCAAAAAACAAAAAAAAACCAAAAAAAACCCAAAACAAAACAAAAAACAATCAAAAAACCCAACAAACAAACAAGCAAAAACACCAAAAAACCAGAAGGGAAATACAGTAATCAAGAGAGAGAATTTTAACATGACAGTAATTTATTCTTTTCATTTTCCTTTTGTGTGATTTGTGTTGGTTTACGCTGCTGCGTTTCATATTCACCATGGCTATAAAGAATTTTCTATCTATGAGGTGTAAGCCCATTTACTCCAACAAAGTGAGTCATCCAACCAAAACTTTTTTTTGTGAGATTGTGCCTTGTTAGAAATTCCCTAAACTCCTCTACAAATCACGTATGACCCATATTCCTCACTGTGTCCCCTTGCTAGAATTGAGATTACAGAAACTACTGAAGCAACAGTTCAGCACTTACAGCCCTACCAGAGGGTTAGCAAGATTCAGCTCATTTACAGTGCATTTGGAATACCACTGTTATTTTTTCTTTTCTATTTCTTTTGTTCCTTTCAACTTATTTCTTTAAAAGCATGCTTACTTAAACTAATAACTGTGATTTGAGTCTCATTATAGTCTAAAACCTTTATATTCATAAAAGCTTTTCCTCTGGCAAGCTTTCATAAAAGTTTAGTGCAGCACTTGTGCTCTACAACAAATCTTCACATAACAAAAGGGAAATTCACTCTTTACCCCAAGCAAACTTGTTATTGTGTTACTTGGAGATGCTTATGGTGACAGTGGCCACTGTGTGGCAGGTGTTCCATGATGCTGGATAATAAAATTCCTATGGGAAACTGTATATTCTCTTAATGTTGATACCTTTCTGCCAGCTTCAGCTTTTGAATGATAAAAGACGCAATTAAAACTTTTGAGATGTGCATAAAATAACTTGCCTGGTTCCTGTTAACCCTAAATAATTCTTGGGACATTATGGAATAAATTTGAATTTTCATCTCAGGAAGAATTTTTCTTTTATTTCAAGCCTGACTTTCTTCATAGCTTCCAAACAACAAAAGGAAGAAACCAACTAAAATTTTTCAAGAAAGCTACAATTTCCAAGGATGCCTCAAGTACTGGCCAAAAGTAGCAAGATAATGAAAATTCTAAATTACATGTTCTCTATTTCTCTCCTAAATTACTGGCTTACTGCTGGTTTTATATTTGAAATAAACCAAATTTTATTTACCCATTTCGTTAGAGACTGAATGTACCCAACAAGTTTTTTTCAACATCTAATTGACTTTAAGGAGACCTCATTTTGCCTGTTGATATCCTTCTTATTTTGAAGTTATACAAATTTCATATAAAATTGGAAACTGTGCCAGTGGGTGACTTAAAAATCCTGCTAAAATTATTTTAAGGGCATAATTTTATTCAACTGCATGAAAAAAACTGAAACATTTACTAGATAACCAAAGACTGTATTAGCTTTACTCCACACAATTTATTTCCATGGGTCATATAATTTGGAGCTATACTTTTTATGTGAATTGAAGATTTCACTGAATTTAGGAAGAGTTTAAGTCAAGAACATTTGAAAATTTTTGAGCTTATGGGAAAAAAGAAGAAAGCAGCCACCCCACACCGGAGGAGTAGGAAGGAAAGCATAAAGGGGGTAAATCAACACAACTGATTTTTTTATCAGCTAAGTGATCAAATACTGACTGTACTGAAGTCTGAAGGCACTTGGATCTCTGGTGAGAGAGACATGGTTGAGGAATGTTCTCTACATTTGTAGTGTTAGCTTGTGTCATGCCTTGTTTCTGGAACACCAGCTGTGCAGCTGCCACCTGTGCAGGCTTTCATGAATGGAATCATTATAATAGGTGTTGCTTCATATTTCAATATCTTGCTCTGCTAAAGCTTGCACTAGTGTGAAGAAGATCAGGATAGCATTTGAATACCATTTCTCATTATAAAAACAAACAAACTGATGAGTGAAGAACTCATCAGCCCAAACTGATGAGTTTGAGTCAGATCAGAAGATAGGAATCAAAGCTCTCAACCAACCAGAAATCCTGTCATAAAAAAGATTAACACTTTCATGCTGATTATGTTGTTGTCATGTCAATTAACCTAGAATGTTTCAGTTTCCGTTGCCAACAGTGGCACCATTTCTACAGGCAAACTGGGGGGTTGCATTGGGTCACATTAATTTTTCTAGGGAAAGCTACTTTAAAAATTTTTAGCTTTAAAAAAAAATGAATATTGTCACAGATAAAGATTACTATTCTCAAATGGAAAATAATTTTATTTCGTGTCTCTATGTATTTGTGTATGCAGGTATGTACACAAGCATACTTCTACATACTTTCTAGAAATGTACTCCTTACAGTGAAATTTCTACTGTTTCTTGTAAAGTTTTCCAACATAATAAAGCAAAACAAGAACACAAAATTGTTTGTTATATCAAATCTGAGAATTGACTTAAAAGCACCATGCAGACATGGAGGTAAAGGAGGGTGCCTTTGCTGTAGTGTTCCTTCAGATCAACTGTGATTTTGCATTTCTTTATAATTTATAATTATAAAAAATAATTATATGTTTATATATAGCTGATATAATTAGCTGATAAAATACAAGTACATAGTTACCTCTCTTCTTAAAACCCAAAAACTAGTCATTTTTTACCCCATACAGCTAGAAGGTAGAATTCAAAACATAACATCAAATAATTTTTACTTATCTAAGTGTCTGGTAAATATTCCATAAACAGAAATTCTATCACATGAGTTTGGCAAGAAATTGATTTGACAGTATATTTAAGTAGTATGACGTTTAATTATTGTATAGCATAGTAGTCTATAATGTTCTACCAATAGGAGAATATATATTATAATGTCATCATTCATCACCTGATATATTATAGAATGAATTACAGAATTGTAGAATGGTTTGGTTTGGAAGGAACATTACAGACCTTGTTTCAACCCCTCTGCCTTTGCAAGAGCCTTTATCTGGCCTTATCCAGAAAATTGTGATGAAAGAAGAATATGCTGACAAAAAAAAGAGTAAAAATTTAAGCACAGTTTAATGATAGTTCATATTTTTGAAGATAGACAGTATTATAGGTGTAATTGTCAAATTAAATTGTAAATGCAAATTATTTTGTTATCACTGCTGTGTATTTATATTCCTGTTTGTTACAAAGCATCTTATGATGCTATTCAGTTGCAATGTTGCTTATAGAAGACTTTCTCATGATACAGAAGATGAGGAGTGTTTATTGAAAAGCAATAAATTTTTTCTTAATAACTGATAACTCTGGCCCTGACTATCTTGTGGTACAAAGGTCACCTCTTTCACTGACTGTGATTCCATTTTATCCATCTGGAGATCAAAACCACAAGAACATATGAAAAAGCAATATAAGAAATAATAAGAAGTAAATGGGAGTGTGTTTTCCTTTCTTTAATTGCCAAAGAATTTGAACAGTAGACTCATGTAAAAAGACTTCCATTCAGTTTACATTTGTAATCCAAATGTGAACATAAGCACAAGAACCCTTGCTCAGTCAAGATCTAAACCACAGTGTTCCACTTACTCACTGCTTTTTAAAATGTCATCCACCCTTAAATTACTTTTCAGTTTTTTATAGGTGAAATATGGACAGTACATAGTCATTTGCTAAGAGATCTGCCAGGAGACAGTTGGCAATTCTTGTAATACTTTTTGATCTCTTCCATGTGAAGGTGCAATATGAAAGATCATGACCTGTACTGTTTCTTCTATTCTTAATGAAAACCATAATTTATAAGGTGCTGTCAAGCAAGTCCAAGTGTGAATGTTCAATTTTTAATTCTCATTTTGAGACAGATGTGATTATGTTAACTTAGAAGTGGGTTTGTTCCAAAGAAGAAAAATAAAACCACCCAACTGTGCATAATATCTTTTGTTCAAAGAGACAAGTCTGTAGGTGGAGACATTCGACCAGATTTCAATTTAAAGCATTTGTGCTTATGTGCAAGATACAGTGTTTTGACAGGTGATCATCCTGCCCTGCTCTATATGGGTGTAGCTTCACCTTGAATACTGTGTACACTCTTGGGCACCACAATGTGCAGTGGGTTGACCTTGCCTGGATGACTCTCTACCATGCCACAGATGGATAGGGGAGAGAAAATATAACAAAAGGTTCATGAGCAGACATAAGGCCAGAGAAAGATCAGTCATCAAATACTGTCATGGGCAAAAAGGACTCAAATTAGAGATATTGGTTTATTACTAGCAAAATCAGAGCAGAATAAAGAGAAGTAACACAAGATCTTAAAAACAATTTTACCTCCACTCCTCCCTCCTTCCCAGCTCTGCCTCCTCCTACAGCAGCACAGGGAGACAGGGAATGGGGATTAGAGTCAGTTCATTGTATGTTCCTTCCACTGCTTAGGGAGAGGAGTCCTTTCCCTGCTCTTGCATGAGGACCCTCCCAGAGGAGACAGTTCTCTATGAACTTCTCCAGTGTGATCCTATCCCATGGGCAACAGTTTTCATGATCACAGAGTAGATGCACTGCATGCAATTTATCTTGTACTAAGGGCAGAATCATAGACTGTATATTGTATGTTAGTAGATAGCTGCCTATAAAACATTGCTCTTCAACTCTTACCTGTATCGTGCATCTCTAGGATTTAATGGTTTGAGGTCTGATTTGTTGGTAATTAGTACATTTTATTTTGTTAGCTCCTTAGTAATGGCAGTTGTTTTTTTCTGTCCTCTTCCCTAGAAATAAATGTTGCTGGAGTCTAAGTGAGAACTTCTGGAAAGTTAGAAAAGATAGGCAATATGTCAAAGAAAAATAGGGCAGGTTTTGATTAGAAGGATGTAGATCTTTAAAATGTGTGTTTGGGTGGGGATATCCTTATAAAGAGCAAAATCAGACAATGTGGAATTTGAATAGGTTTGTACTAAGTCATTCATGAATCAGGTTCTTCAAAGGGCTTTAGATAATACAGCTGTTTTACATAAACTTTTCCCTGTATAAATTAGATATTCCTGAAATAAATTTTAATCCCATTTTCAAATATAAGTAGTAGATATAATGAACCATTAAGAACAGCAACAGCAAATTTTATCTGCCTGGGAGAATACAATTGGTGCATTCCACTGAATATCCAATTAATTCAATATTTTATATAAACAGTGACCAGAAGTCAATTTATAATGTATGATATAAAAATTTCATGTGATGGTGAATCCATGAAACATCTTAGGCATATCAAGTTGCTGAGCTTTGGAACTTCCTCCAGCTAAAAAGCAATACAAAAAAAATGCTTTAGAAGGGCAAGTCTCAGACTAGTAATACATTTTAAATTTTAGCCGGTGATTTTTATTTCATGTTATTGACTAACTGAAATAGTAGCTTTGTGTGTGTGTGTGTATTCAATACAAACAGATATCAGGTGTAAAGACAGTTAATAGATACATTAGAATGAGTGACCCAGCAATGTTCGCTTGCAGCCCAGAAAGCCCACAACATCCTGGACTGCATTTAAGGAAACATGGTAGAGGCAGCTTGAGGGAGGTAATTCTACCCCTCTAGGGAGAAATTCTTTACTGTGAGGGTGGTAAGACACTAGATCACGTTGCCCAGAGAAGATGTGCATGTCCCATCCCTGGATATTTTCAAGGCCACGTTGGATGGAGCTTGGAGAAACCTTGTCTAGTGGAAGGTGTCCCTTCCCATGGCAGAGTGGTTGGAACAAGATCTCCAAGGTTGCTTCCAACACAAACACAAATTCTGTGATTCTGTGATTCTATGAGTAAGGACTGAAACAAAGTCTCTTGTATAAAAGAGTAAATGTTTTTCATGAGCACATGGGAAAAAATACAAGATGCATGAGTGGCTATTTAATTAGGCATCAGTTTCACTAAGGTCATTCTTATAGGAACCCCTTACAATAATTTAGTATTTAGTGGGTTTCCTCTCTTAATAATACCTGCAGGACAGAAACCTCCCTATATCTTAATGGACAATTCTCAGTTTCTGTGTGGGACTCTGCTAATTTCCCTATTTCTGAAGCACTTGTTCATGTTTGGTTTTGCTAGATCAGATAATAAGGGATTACAGATTCATTCCCAAGTGTTTTTCATGGTTAAACCAAGTCTCCGCTGCACTTTTTCAGAATTCTTGATAACTCCTGCCACTCAGAATAGCAACACTTACTAGATAGTTGGCTTAGAGGGACAGTCCAAAATTTATATCCTGCTTACGTCGAAAATGCTACATTGACTCAAAACACATAGATTATAATTTGGAAAATTTAGCCCTCATCTCTGATCAATATTATTGTGAAGTCAATTTTTAAATTTTGCATACACTCTTTATGCTTTCTTATGATTCATATGTTTCCTGGACATATATTTACTGATAATATAACATACACAAGTTTTCCATTTCCTAGTCAGTATTATCTATCAACGAATTTAATAGTTTACAGCCAAGTGAAAAAAGTCACTTTATTTGCTCTAAACCTTTGCTTCACTTTATAAGAGGCTTGAAAGTTCAAATGTTTAAAGATCACAGACTGTCTCTAGTTTTTGGTTGCTTCCCAGCTATGAAACAATTTTGAAATACAGTATTGTACCATGCAAGATCTGTCCAATGATGTTCTAAGAAGACCCTGAAATAAATATTTACCCTTTCTTCCCACTTCTTTTCCACTATATTTTGTTCATCTGGTTGTATGCTGAACTGCTGCAACAATGGAAGTGCAGGAACATTTTGAAGTGCAATTGGATGTCTTCCTGAAGACCAATCAATTGTTGTATGTGGATCAGTTGAAAACTCAGAAGCTTTCCTTGCTAAATTTGTCAGATTTTGTTCAATTCTAGACACAGAAACAACCTCAGCTCTCTTTAAAGGGCAAAAATATACTTTTCGTCTTGTTATAATTTTTGGAAATACATTAATAAAACAGATTTCTTTGGGATTAGAAGAAATTTAGAATTAGACTATCAATCTCCAGAGTCCATTGAAGTCCTGTGTAATGAGTACAATTCTTTAATTCCTGGTGAGTCAACACTGATTAAGTCAAAGCTTAAAAAAAACTTCAGAAGGTGGAATTTATTAAAAACAAAGTCCCTGATTAAATGTGTTGTTTATGAAATTTTCTATTTTGCCAGCCCTAGAAACTAGAGTCATATATATTCCAAATAAAAGGTTCTCTGTAAGTAACAGCAAGGTAGCTGTCCAGTATTTCTGCAGTAGCTTAAGAGACAGGATGGATGAATGCTGGGGAGCATCCAGGAATATAGAATGTGTCTAAAGTTGGAAACGTGTAGGAAAATGCTTACCAGATAGAAACCATCTGCAGACTAAGATCTGAAAAGGAATTCAGATTGCAGAGCAGTTAATTCAGTTGTCTGACTTTGTTCATGTAGTTCTACTAGGAGTACAGAGGCCAGGTTTACGCACTTGCTTCTGACTGAAGTGGTCCATGTGGTTCTCATCCCAATTCTGTGTCCAAGTGTAGCGGAATAAAAGGGCAAGCTTTAATCCATGATCTAAGAAGATTCCTCTGTATCTACTAGTATGCTTATGCTAATGGCTGAATAGTTTTCACTGGAGGAGTAAGACAGACCACTCAATTTCAAATTCATCAGTATATTATGTAGGCTATAAGAATGGAATGTGAAGGGTTAAGCTTTTTTTTTTTTTTTTTTTGTAGCTAATGCATTATTTTTCATTGACAAACTCCACAAAGAAGAAGAAGAAGAAACAATGCTCAGTCTTCTAACAACAACCTTCAGCATCTGCTTTTATTTCTTGTTATTTCTATTATCAGCATATTTATGGTAGTGCTGTTTGCAGACTGAGAGCTTTCAAAAAAACCAGTGAGAAGTGGGTATATTTTCAGAAGATTCAAAACCTAAAGTGTTCCTTATATTAAAATTATTAACAGAAATAAGGAAAGAATTTCAATATCTCTTCTCTCCATTTAGAGTACAGCACAAAAAACCCTCTGTGTAAGTAAAATGAAAGTAGTAGTTATGCAAATGGTAGTGTCCACAGCAAAGTATGCTCATCATCCGGTTTTGTATACCATCCAAGCAGAAAACTGGCAGGAAAAAAATCCACAAAACATTGGAATCTATTATATCTTTACCTTCAGTGCATTTCACCTCATCCTTTGCAATTAATTTCCTTCCCTTTTCTGTAATTTTAGTGGTTAATAATCAAAATGGAACACCTTACTCTCCTGGCAGGGTGGAAGTCCTTTTCTAATAAGTCTTGTGTGATATGGTTCACTTTTACCACGGAAACAGATGTATAAAAATATAGTTCCTACCATTGACATTGTAGATTGAAGTAACACAGCCTGATGCTATACTGGGAAAAATGTAGCAGACTTAACTTTCCTGTCCCTTCATGAATGCTGAATTTTATTACTTGGATGATATTCTTCCTGTAACAAGGGGATTTTGTACCATATCAGTGAATTTATACAAGAAAAACATTTGGCCCGAAACTAGAGAACATTGTCCTAGCTACTTAACCACAGGCACTTTGCAGAAGGAAAATGGAAGTCATTATTAAAAAAATAAAAAATACTTCCTATTACTGTAAGACAGAAAGTGATTAATGAATTGTTTGAGTAATATGGATGTTATAACCACCTACTGTTTTCATATCTTACTGAGAAATGTCAAAAGATGCAGCAACAAAATTATTCCAAGTCAATTTCCTTCCAGTTCCCAGTGTCCTACCCAGGCTTAGTAGCTGACAAAGTTCTACTTGCCAAAAGCTAATGATAGCTGGTATTGTGCTGGCCCAAAAGAGCCGTCATCATTTTAGCTAAGGTTATAATGACTCTTCCTGCCATTACAGTTCACAGTTGGCAGAAGACCTACAGCAATTGGATCTTTCTAACAAGCTATTCTCATGTATTTGTGTCAGCTCCATATTCCCTGCTTAACAGGTTTTTCTTTACTTGGATGTCATGCCTTCAAGTTAAGCATTTTTACAGCTGACATTTGTTTTAGCAATTTATAGCTGTCCTGGGCATATATCCCAACTCTCAGATTGAAGTGTTATTGGGAAAGATACGAAGAAAAGTCTTTGATAAATCTTTCTGTAAAAAAAAATTTACAAGAAAATAAAAACATTAAAAAAAAAAAGTCCTCTGCTTAAGTACTGTGTGGGGATGATGAAACAAAGATGGTGGGCAAGTAGTACTGGCATGATTGGCATATTTTCACTTATTTTAATTTGTGTCTGGTTAGGATTTGGACCAGTATCTCTGACAAGAAAACTCTTTGCAGTGCGCACTATTACTTTGCAGCAAGCATTGCACTTAATTTTAGTTAAAAATGAAAATTATTTAGCTGACATATAGGCTGTAATATCAAATATCATATATCAAATATGGTCAATAGATCATATCTGATGTTACCAACAATTATTCAAGAATCTTAAAACATCAAAGCTTTTTAGTTACTGACCACCTGCTATTTTTAAAGCCCAGAGGGAATTTTTCTTTAACATCCAAATGGCTTTTTAAAACACATTTCTCACATTTTCCACTAGCTTTTTTGTTCAGATGTTGAAGCACCAAATACAAGATTGTTGTCACCTTGACAAGCGTATTACATTCTCAGATACACATGACTTCCTACAGCAGAGGTGAACAGGCAAGCAGTTATTCTGTGACAACAGTACCGATAAAAGGGGGTGAACAAAATATCTCTGTCTGTATTTTTGCCTGTGTACCATACATATGCTGTTGATTTATAGCAGGGTATGCAAGGAGCCTGTAAGGCTGTCCTTGCTACCCTACATAGTATTTTATTTTCTTTTTACCTATTGATTGTTTTTTCTTGTTTCTGCACATAGAAACAGGACTCCTATCTCAATTCACATATCAAGACAGCCAATATTTGTGCTGGTTTTGTATAGATGCTCTCTGTTATTGTACTACTACTTAGTTTTCCAACAAGAAATCAGGACTTCTCTTTCTACATGTAAATTATTATTTACTTTCATATCATACAGCTGAACAATATGAAACAAAATATTTAAGTTACCCTAAAGTCAGTGCAAATAACTGACCCTTTGGAAAATGGCCTGGGGTTGTTTTCCTTTAGAGCAGTTATAGAAATATCAAGGTTAAGAGTTTATCCCTCACTCTTAACATTGTACTTTCACTTCACTGTTACTCCATTGAGTAACTGGATAAAGGTGAAGCTTGAGGAGTGACAAGGAAGGTGACTCTTACAGGAGAAATTGATGTTAGGGTAGAGCTCACTTCAGTCAGATTAATGGCTTGAATCAATGGATCTGAGATGTCCTTCTGTACCCAGAAATTCCTGCAGTTTCTGGTGTCCTTTTATGTCCATGTTTTGCTGCAAAATTAAAAGGTATTTTGAGATAACCTTTTGGGGTTTGTAAACCAAATAATGGATATAGATGCCAAAGCAGCTGCAGCTTCAGCAAAATAGCTGAAAAAAAATTCCCAATGTGTAATTTTTTAAAATAAATAAAAATAGATGTTATCATTGCAGTTGTGACTTTAAAGATCTATTGTGCAAGCAGAGTCCAGCAATGTTTTTTTACCATATCCTCTCTATTTTTACAACATTTTGTAAGATAGAAAAGAATCAAATTATTTGCTTTGAAATACATGCTGGTAATAATTCACTGGTATGAAAACATTGTGAAATAGATTGTGAAATATCTTTCCAAAATATTCAGTGACACGGCAATACAAGATTATTCACTGACTATGACAAAGAGTTAATAAATTCTAATGCCCTAACATAAGATTTCTTCATAATCTAACTATGGAAAGTAGAAAGTGCCTTTCATAATTTCCCACAGCTTTAAGAGTTAAAAAAAGAAAAAAAAAAAAAGAAAGTGAAATATTTTTAAGAGAGAAAGATGTTCACTGGCAGAACAATAAAATGATAGTTTGAAAGAACCACAGTACGTGTTAGGATAAATGCTTGAAAACATTGATGCATTAATTGGAACATCTAATTAAAAAGTACCATTTAAAAAGACTAAATCATATGAGAAAATCTGAATCATATCAATTGTTCTTCATGAAAAATAAACCTACAAATTTTAGTTTCATAAATACAAATGATATAGTCAGGGACAGTCCTTTAGACTCCCAGATTAATAAGAGAATTTATATATTTGCATGTGACTCATTCTCTTTGTTAATTGTCAAATTTAACACAAAATGTAAAAAATTTAATTCCTGACTCTCACATTAGAAAGGAGACTTACTGCAAAGACATTTCCATTTTATTTCAAGCAAAGTAATGGTTTCTTCAAAGATATTATAACTGTAAGGGATCAGAAATGAAAACAAACAATATGATCAAACAGAGTAGATCTCAAAAAGGCACTTCCAAATATATGTGTCCTGGTGGAATCTATACCCTTGATACACTATACAGGAAGACAAGCAAAACTTTTAAGAATGGGATTCACCAAAGCAATTCCCTTATTATCAAAAGCTGCTTTAAGTTGTAAGCAGGAAAATCCTCCCTCTAGCTGTTGGCAACGTTCCTCCTTATGCAGCCCAGAATATCATTCACCTTCTTTACTTGCAGGACACATTGCTGGCTCATGTCAAACTTTGTGTCTACCAGGGTCCTCCAAACTATTTTGCCAAGCTACTTTCTAGCTCCTTGGTCCCCAGTGTGTATCACACATGATGCTATTTGTACACCGGTGAAGGAATTTGCACCTCCCTTTGTTGAACTTCAAAAGGTTTTTGTCAGCCCATTTCTCCAGCCTGACAAGGCAGCATGACCCTCTGGTGTATCAGCTACTCATCCCAGTTTTGTGTCATCCCCAAATCTGCTGATAGTGTGCTCTACCCCATTATTCACATCATTAATGGAGATGTGGAACAGGACTTGACCCAGTGCTGGTCTCTAGGATACACTACTAGACACTCATCTCCAAGCAGAATTCATGCCTCTTATAGTTAGTTCGATGGTTATGATCCCAGACTATCATCTGGGTTATGGACCCAGAGACTTTCTCTTAAAACCCAGGTGTTGAAGAAAATCTACTCCTCTATAGTGCAGAGGTAAAATTTGGATTCAGTTGTCAATTTTCCTGCATTTTTTAAACCTGCTTAGATTTTCATAAGGATACTTAGGTCACAGACATCTACGGTACAGCAACATTAAGGCCTGTGATTAATCAAGTTTGCAAGCACTGATTAAATGCTGATTTAAATGGAAGAAAAAAGTGGAGGTATATAAGTTAAGGCAGATAACTGAAGAAAAGCATCATGCGGACTTTGACTTCAACATACCAAAACTCTAAATATAAACAGCTTAAATAAAGGTAACTGGAACTGAACATAGATGAGAAAGAAAAAGCTAAATAAAAAAGCTTAATAAAAAAGGACCACAAAATGGCATGTTCTATAAAGACAGCTATTATTCTGAACTCACTTTCTGGAAGAGAGGAATAGCACATAAATGTATATAAGATGAGAAATCAAATGAAAAATACATATTGATAAACTGTACCAAAAATTATACATTTTGACAGATTGGAGTTACTGTGAGAATGACTGACTGGAATAAGAATTACTGAACACATAAATAGGATTTTGTAGATGTGTCAGTCTCATATTTTCTGCTATTTTTATTTTATTCCACTGTGCAGAATGTCTTGAATGACCAAAATTATCTGAAGCAATTTAAAGACCTATTTAGGAAGCAGTTTACAAGGAGGAATGAAATTTATGTTGAGCAAACTTGAAAGGCTTTGGAGGTTTGATTTAGATAAGCATACAAAGTGTGAATATTTATTTGAACCTATTTAACTTCTTGCAGCTGGTTTTTGTTCTGTATCCAAATGACTCTTTCAAAGCTATATTGGATGAATATTTGTAATAAGAAAGAATATATTAACAGCTTTTAAAATGTTTGAACTTGAGCTGGAAGGAAATGTTTTCCTTTTTGCCAGTGAAGTATTACTCTATAACTGTAAAATACTAATATGTCACAGAATCCCAGAATCCCACAATAAACTTAATTGGAAAGGATCCACAAGGATCATCAAGTCCAACTCTTGTGCAGCACCATCCCCAAGGGTCACACCATGTGCCCAAGAGCATTGTCCAAATGCTTCTTGAACCTCAGGCTTGGTGCTGTGGCCACTTCCTAGGGGAGCCTGTTCCAGCACCCAAACACCCTCTGGGTGTAGAACCTTTCCCTAATACCCAACCTAAATCTCCCCTGACACAATTCAGGCTGCACCCTCAGGTCCTGTCACTGGTCACCAAGAAGGGGAGATCAGTGTCTGCCCCTCCTCCTCCCCTCACACGGAAGTTGTAGACTGCAGCGCTGTTTCCTCTCAGTCTCCTCTTCTTCACGCTGAACAGGCCAAGTGACCTCAGCTGCTTCTCACACAGCTTCCCCTCAAAGCCCTTCACCATCTTTGCTGCCCTCCTTTGGCCACTCTAACAGCTTTATGACCTTACACTGTGGTGCCCAAAACTGGCCCCAGCACTTGAAGTGAGGCTGTCCTAGTTCAGATCAGAGCAGGACAATCCCCTCCCTTGCCTGGCTGGTGATGCTGTGCCTGATGCCCCCAGGACAGGGCTGTACCTCCTGGCTGCCAGCGCACTGCTGACTCATGTTCAACTTGCCATCAATGAGGACCCCCCTGTCCCTTTCCGTGTCACTGCTTTCCACCATGTCATTCCCCAGTCTGTCTGTACATCCAGGTACATCCACCATCCCAGGTGCAGAATTCAGCATTTTCCCTTGTTGAAATTCACAGATTTTTGGGGATCCAGCTGGAACAGCAGATCCCACACAGTTTCAGGGTCAACTGGATGTTGATCATTCTCACAGTCATGGTCCTGCAGTTCAGGGTACTGAGATCCCTTTGGTCCATCATCTGTGTTGCAGCAGGGGTAAAGAATGTATTAATCACCTCTGCCCTGTCCCTGTCTGTGTTTGTGAGGTGATCACCCTCATCCTGTAATGGGCTGACGTTATTTTTACACTGCCTGTTGCCATTAATATACTTGAAAAACTCCTTTTTATTTAAGTCCGCCAGAATTCTGGCCAACTTCCAAGTCCAGCTGAGCTTTGGATGCATGAATTTTCTCCCTACAGTGGCAAGCAGCATCCCTGTATTCTTCCCATGTCACCTGACCTTGCTTCCATTGGGTGTACACCTTCCTCTTTTGCCTTATTTCCAAGAGAGGTACAGCCAGAGCAGCCTTCTGCCTCATCTGCTTGACTTGTGACATTTGGAAATTGCCTGGTTCTGTTCCCCTGGAATGTAATGTTTAAAAAGTGACAAGCACTAATGGATCTCAGCATCTGCAAAAACATTTTCCCTGGAGACTTTATTTACCTTAAGCATGAGGAGAAGTCTGCTTTCCTCATGTCCAGAGTTGAGATTTTGCTTGCACTTTTCCTCCCATCAACACGGATTTTTAACTCACTTACTTTGAGATCGCTGTGGCCAGAATGACAATCACAAAATCCTCTCTGTTGACAAGCAGCAGGTCAAGAAGGACATCTTTCTGAGATGGCTCCCTTAGGACCTGTTCTATAAAGTTGTTATCCAGGTTTTTGGGAATCCTCTGGACTGGTTTGCACCAGCTGTGTGATATTCCCAGTTAATTTCTGCCAAGTTGAGGCCCCTCATTAGGACAAGGGCAATTGGCTTGGAAGCTTCCCTTAGCTCCTCAAACCGAAATAATTTATCGGTGTTATTGTCCTGGCTAAGATTCTGCAGCAGACTTCTATGATGTAATTCACATTATTTGTTTGCCCTTCATTCTTATCCAGAGGCTCTTAACAGTCTTATGACACAGTTGGCCATTGCCAATTGTGTCATGAAGATAAGAAAAAAATTTAGAAAAGAGAACAGATAGCAAGAGCATACCATCAAGTACTGAAAAGGGGAGGAGAATTATCCAGGGTATAAATAGTGTGGGCTCAAAGTCGTTGTCTTATTTTTTAAGGGCTATGAATGGTGCTAATTGACCATGGAATGAATCCACAATAAAAAGTTCTATCTCTCAAAAATAACCTTCGAACAAAAATACACATGAAAAGTAATATTGAAAAAGTCTTAAGAGGAATTCTGCAGGTATTCACCGATAGGAATACGGTTCCTAAGAATTCAAAAAACACCAGTGTATAGAATTAACTGAAGATAAGACTTATGTGAACACTAGACTATTTCTGTGTGCTGTGTTGAACATCAGTTGCAGAAAAAGGCTTAGAAACTATTTTAAGAGATCAAGCGAGACAATACATTGAAGGACTCAGGCTGATTAGGAGCAGAAAATATGGGTTTAAGAAAAAAAGAAATTTATGCATTGGTGACTTTTTTTTTTCCCTTCTAAGAAAGGCACTATAGCTTCTAAGTTGAAGAGAGAAAGCTGAAACTTTACCGTTTGAAATATTTTGGCAAGATTTACATTACAGGTGTAGAAGTTTTATATTAATAAATAACTGAAAAAATAGAATTACTCATTGGCTAAAGGATAATTAAGCAAGAAGTTTCTTACTGAAAAGAAAGTGTGAGAGCTTCCCTAAAATCTTTTGTCCATGCAGACATTTTAGTGTATTAAAAGACTCTGAGACTAGCTCAGCCTCAGCAGGACCGAAGAGAGGCACAAGGGCTAGACATGAGCTGTTGAGGCTAGGGAATGAAACCTCTCATCTCATTTCATCATTTCTAGAATGAGTGGACAGAGATTTACTTGAATGTGTTACCAGAAAATTGTATTGACTCCTTTAAACTTCCTTACTTTTGAGAATTTTCAGTAGGTTTTAGCGTGTCTTGGATATTCAGCAGTCACCCTTCAAGCCCAGTGATTGAAGAGATGTCATGTTGTATTATTTCTGTTTCCTGAGTAGATGAGCAAGTGAGCAATGTTTGTGTGGTGCAGTCATGCTGCTACAACTGATGGACTAAATGAACATAAATTGACTTTGTGCCAAAAAGACTTTGGCTTTCTCACTTCCTTGCAAAGAGTAACAGGACAGAGTTACCACATGAAATCTTGTATTGTTTAGATGTGTTATACCACATTGTGGAAGTCCACAAATTATTAAAGTTGACCTTCCGTTGTCAAATTAGCGAAGTTTAAGAGCAGGGTTTGCATTCTATTTTCCTCATTTTCTAATTATGTCTGATGCTTAAAAATCCACCATCCTTCTTTTGTAAATTCCCCATCATAGTGAACAAAAAAAGGAACAGAGTAGCAGAGCACCAAAGCAAACACAAAACTCTAAACCTGTAGACACAGAAGTCGGAGGTAAGATCTGCTGTGTACTGAAATAATAGTCCACAGCAGTGGAGAAATGAAACATACAGGCTATAACCTTCCAAGAGTGTCTTAATCTAGTGTTGGAACAACATGATTGTTAGTGAATGCAGCTTTATTCCTTGTTCATTTGTCATCTTATTAAGTTCAATGCATATCTAGGTCATATATCATCTGAGGGTTTTTTTTCATAAAATGGAACTTAAAAACAGTTATTGCCTCTCTAGATAGTGTTAACACCAGCAGACACATGTACAATTTGATCTTTTAACTTATAGTGTCTATCTTGCAGCAAAATGTAATTGGAAGAATATACGTTAAAGTGGAATTATATCTTTTCCAGAGAAAAAATCCCAATCACTGATGATACAAAATGGTGAAAGTATTGAAATAGTAAACCCACAGCCTTGTTTCTCTTCTGAATTATGAACAGCAGAGACACAAGTCAGCGTATGTTTTATCTAGAGAGAGTTCTGACTGTAGGGCTATTGGCTATCCAAGCCTCTATTTACTTCTAACACTATAGAGTTTGCAAATACTACTGGCTTGTGTGATTTTCATCTTTTTCCCCATCAATGAACAATATTTTCAGCTTTCAGAAGCAAGGATTTTTTTAAATGAAAGAAACAGGTTGCCTTGCCAGTCCTAAGCATGCTAACACCATATCATTACAGTAATTATTAGTTTAAGAAAAAATAGCTCCAGGAGGGACAAGTGGTTCAAGTTTAATGCATTATTAAAACAATTTCTGAGCGTATTGCTGTATCAGTATTAGTTTGCAAAACACTGATACCAAAGCTTACTGTTTCCCCACATTTCACAAGAGCAGTCACAGGATAGAGAAAGAATCTGCAGCCAACATGTTTTAATCCATATGGAAGTGAAAATGGCTTTTGTGTCTGTCTAACACAGAAAGATTATAAGGGTTTGGCTAAGGTTGGCTTTTTTTCTTCTGAAGGATTTTCATTAGGAGTTCAGAATAATAGGTCAATGTTCAAAATATCCCACAACTGCTATGCATTTTTCAAAGATCTGGTTAGGATTGAAATTGTGTAATAGTAGTGCAATAATGTTCTCGCTTCAAGTTTTCAGCGTCATCTTTTCTGTTTTCCAGGTCATTTGCAGAACTCATAGGCATGAGTGATTAATGCAAATCAGAAAATGCTTTGATAATGAAAGGAAAATTCAATAAAATCAGGAGTTTTACGTGAAGATGTAATTTTTTGGCAAGTTGTTTTGATTATATATTTTTGATTGGAAGGCATTTTTTGTAATTAGCATCAGAGATAATTTATTATTTATCTAATAAAAGAATTAGCTATAAATCCTACTTTTAAAATTTTTCCCTCTTACCTAACTACATTTTTCAAATTTTAGAAAAATATATATCCTTGTGTTTTAAATTTGTATTTCTTTCAAGATTGAACAGAATTAAGCAGCCAAAATTTACAGTAAAAGAAAGAAACCCCAGATAGCTGGGTGTCACTTCTGTGTTACTGGTATGAGAAACATTTGTATCTGTAGATCTCTTCTGATCAATTCACATGTTAAATAAAAGAAAGGATTGATAACTACACAGATATTCTACAGATGGATGTTTGAAATTCAACAATTATGCATTTTATTTTGGTTTTCCTTTTTGCTTCTGGTTTCTGTTTTGGCTTTGTTATTTTTTGTAATCATGAGAATCTATAGCATTGTTGTTAAAGACACTGATAGATTTTAATTTATTTTAAATTTCATATAATATTGAAAAGGAGACAGAGAAATGGGCAACAGGTGTTGGCAAGACATATTACAGTATATTTTACTCCCAAACCAAGCAGGTAATACAGGGAAAGCATGGTGAGAAAAGCTAGACAAGTTGAGTATACCTGTAAGATATAAGAAATTAACTTTTCCTGATACATCAGTCCACTAAGGGTGACTGCAGGATGTAAAGATTTCTCAGTGTGTTGGCTTTTGTGGTTTAGTTTAAGAAGATAAACAATTTGTAGAATTGGTATTAAAGAAAATTATTTCAATTTCCACTTGATATTCATAACATACCATTTTAAAAAGTTGTATGAATGAATACTAAGTCAAATACTTTGCTGTTAATACTTAAATAATGACTACAATACAAGAATTTTTGTAATTATCAGAGCTTCTTCTTATAGAGAAGTATCTGAAAGGTCCCTTAAAAGCTCATTTGAAAAGTAGTTTGTTTGGAAAGTAAAAATGTGAACCAGGAAGAATGATTGTCCAAAAATTATAATCATAATTACCACTACTTCTCAGTTTTAATATATTGAATACAATAAATACATTCAGTTATATAACCACATAGTCATCTTACTTTTAGCACTATGTAAAAATTGTCACATTGAAAATTACAGTACTGCCTCAGTGATTTGTTCATATCATTAAGAAACAGATAAAGGCAAAAGATGTAATTCTAAATGCCAAAGATAATTTTCTAAGATTATATGACTGTCTTGCACCAGTTCACTGTTGTGCTGGGCTTATGTGACTTGATTTTGATTACAGAGGTGGCTTTTGTGAGAAGCTGCCAAAAGCTTCCCCCTTATCCAGCAGAACCAATGCCAGACAGCTCCTGCATGGATGTGCTGCTGGCCAGGGCTGAGCCAATCAGAAATGGTCACAGCACCTCTGTGATAAAGGAGAAAAAAGTTATTGCACAAGACTAAGTGCAGTCAGAGAAGAGCGGGGTGAGAATTTGTGAGAGGAACAACTCTGCAGACACCAAGGTCAGTGCAGAAGGAGGGGAGGAGATGCTCCAGGCACTGGAGCTGAGATCCACCTGCAGCCCGCAGAGGAGACCCAAGCCAGAGCAGGTGGATTCTTGAGAGGAGGCTGTGAGCCCCCGGGAAGCCTCTGCTGGAGCAGGGTCCTGGCAGGGAGCTGCAGACCCATGGAGGGAGGAGACCATGCTGGAACAGGTTTGCTGGCAGGACTTGTGACCCTGTGAGGGACCCACTACAATTGTTTCCTTATTTTAAAAAAAAGCTGAAAATTATTATCTCTTTGTTTAAATAAACTCTGTGGAGAGGAATGTGTGTTATTAAAAGCTGAAGTAATTCGAATGGTTAGACCATGTTCCCCATGTGATTTAACTTCCATTTCATTGGAACTAATAGACTTTATGAAGCTATGTAGAAAAGCAGAATATGTCTAGTTCTGTTTCTATCCATCAGTTTTCATATTTAGAGGACTAGAGGCTAGAGCCACTCGTCCAAGCCAAGCCCAAGCCAAGCCAAATTGGGGCTTGCTCCCAGCCTTCCAGAACAACTCACATCTTAAAGGTATTGTGGGCTGACTGCAGATGGGCAGGTCACAGTCTAGTGTTACTTTTAAGCTGTTTTTGAAGCTGAGGATTGAGTGGCAAACCTGGTTATATTCCATTGTACTTACACTGGGCAAGGGGAACGCAGAGTTTTGAAAACCCCAGAAAACCCAGCCATCTACTTGGTTGAATATTTTCCCATTACAGAAACTGTTGACAAAAGATTCAGCTGCACAAGACGGGTGTCAGGTATATGCCAGGAACAGAAAATATCAGAATTGAGGCTGAAGATGAAAAGGCTCTCTGAAAGAGGAAATAGTACAAAAGTGCTGTTGAATTTTCATCTACAACAGCAAATACACACCAAGAGAGCCTGTGTGTAGTATGCCCCTGTCCATGATACTTCATGATCAGAAAGTCTCAGAAATAACTGAAAGCCACCAGTGTAAGAATTCTGTGATGTTTCGCAAAAATCTCATGCTTTTGTATTTTATTATGTGGAAAATGAAGAAAGAGGTTTTGTGGAAATTTTGTGCCTCTGGAATCAGAGGAGACACAAGCTCCTTTACTCTCATTTTATTTTTCTTGAAGATTTTTTACTACATCTTATGAAAGTGATATGATAAATCCTCATGTCACAACTGGCAGGAATCCTTTTGTTCCTACACAGCATAGCCTGCACTCCTCCACAATTGAGAAGTTTCATATACTGATATTTGCAAGTGTAAAGAGTGAGGAATCTCCTGGGAGAGATGAAAGTTGTGTTCTATTAGATCCTGATGATGAATCATTACAAGTAGGGGAAAAAAATTGCTCCATTAAATTTTCACACACACTGTGTTTTTAATTTAATAAACAACTATGTAAGGACATATAAAATATGTTTATTATTTTGGAAGAGAATGAAAACTACTTTTTCAGAAACTAGTTTTGCTAGTTTTATAACATTAATCATATTTCACAAGTTTCTAGAACTTTAGGTGCCATACCTTAAATTACTAACAACGAACCCTGCAAAAGGATGCTTGTGTTTATGATGCTGTTTACTCTAATCTCTGTGGCAAATGAAACACTGACATAAAACCAGCCACATTTCCATTTTTCATCAAATGTGTTGTTGATATTTAGAAGTAGGTGGGCACACTTCACATTTAACAAATGATCAGTTGGATAATTCTAACGGCAAATACATCTCTGTGTGGTCTGCCATTTTCCAGGCAGAGCATTTATCCCTGTCAGCACCGCTGTGAATTTCAGTACATCAGCAAGACAAAACTGAACTCAATCTTTCACCTGCCTTGGGAAATATCCAACACATTTCTGATTTTATCCTAAAATGCAGCTGACTAGGATGCAGTGCATCTTAAATTAACAAGGATTCATCAAAGAATAATTGTTACCACTCTGACCCCATGACTTTTTCCCACTCTGCACACCTAGTCACATTCCTTTAAAGCATGCTGTGCCACAAGGAATCTGTGTGTCTGAGACAGGACAATTCTGCTGTTCTGACAGCTGTGGAAAGATATATGCATCAGAACTTTATTGACATGGAGCTATCAGAAGAATTTTTTGCCATGCTTTCATCTTACATAATAAATACATATTTTTGTAGTCTAGAATACTTTTGTACAAAATTTGTTGACATATTCTTCTTTATTTAAATTCTGCTTTGTACAAAAATAAAAAAAGATAACAGGTGAGTTATGCTTTGAAATATGTTCTCACAGATATACAAAACCACTTTTAATAATTTCTGCTCCCATTCACATCAATGCAAATTCCATGTATCCTCTGTATCAGACCTAAGAAAAAATCTAGCACATACTGACACCAGGCTGCAGCTAAAGCCTTGTCTTTTCCATTGGGTTTCTTGTGAACAGCTGAATGCTTTGAGTGGTGTGAGCTATTGTCAGCACGAGAAGTTTCATGCAGGGAAAGAGAAGAAATGTAGAGATAGATCGTAAAATAAAATTTCTGATGAAATTGAGTTATCAGGTGCAAGCATGGATCCTTGCTATGTAACTGTTATGGATCATTGCTCCTAAGGGCAGCAGAAAAAGTCTTAGCTAGTAGGGCCTCTTTGTCCCTCATTTGCAGAGTTCAGAGGTTAGCTAGAAAAACCCCGAGATTCATTCCAGTTCTAATTGAATTTGAGTTCAGATGGTTCAGAAATAAGAGCAAATTCTGTCCATGGACATGGATACTGGAAAGGGAGCAAAAGTGTGGAAGGGTGTCTGTATCATTGCTTTGATAATGAAGCACTTGAACTTCCACCCGTTTGTTTTGCTTCTGCATAATATAACAAGGTTTCTTTTTGTCCTTCATCCCCAATAATAATATTTTCTTTCCTGACCTATGGGTTACAGAAAAAGAACTGAAAAAGAGCAATGCATTATTTGGGTCCTGCAGTGTTACAGAGCAGCATCAATTCTTGATTTATCACCTTTCATTAGACTGGAATTAAAAAAAAAAATACAAATGGCTATGAGAAAATGGGATAAGACAAATGAAGGTGTGGATAGTAGTAGTTTTTCTCTACCTTCTTGGCTACAGATATTTAGTATTCTGCCCATAGTTCCAGTCTTTTATCCTGCCTGCCTCCTATTTCTTGTTGTTCTGGCATTCAGCCTTACTTTGGCTGAGCTGATAAGAGGCAGCTGGCACAAAGGCTTATTTGCATCTGTCTCCATCTCTGCAGTGACTCAATGTGGTCGGTAACAGCTATGGAGGTGGAAAAACTTGGGATAAACTAAGATTCTAGAGGAAATGCAAAGGAGAGAATAAGTAATTAGATGGAAAGCCAAGTCAGCAAGAGCTACAGAGATCAATGTTTCTGAAAATACACTGTGGGGACAATAACACTCTTAAGACCTTCAGAGAAGGAGACTGATTCTCTGCAAAAATGTTCCAAAGAATGGTGGAATAGATGTGATGAAGGATAAGGGATTTATCTGGGAACGAATTCTTAGGTTGGGGGATTTTTTTAGAACTTTTAAATATTAATTGTCATAAAAGCAACAATAAAATGATGGTCTTGTTTTTCAGTTTATATTTGTATTTAACATAAAAGCAGTAAATATATTCAATAAATTTAGTAAATATATCTATGTTCAGTAGAGGAAAAAGAAATTCTTGACATACATAGCAATTTGCAGTATTTTATAATCTTCAGTCTAAAATATTTTTGTTTTCATTTCTGGTTTTGTTGGCTTTTAAATGAAGATATTTTAATGTACCTACATTAATGATTTCTCTCTCTTTCTGTCTATGGTTTGCCCCTTACTCTATAAGGAAAAGCATGCATAAATGTTATTTAAACTCTTAAAAGTGTGGAATGTCCTAAAGAGCAGGAATTACAAAAGTGAATGTTTCAATAATGAAAAAAATGCAGCCACATTTCTTACATTTCTCATATGATTTCTTAATGAATTATTTATAGGAAGACTTGAATACCAAGGACCTGGAAAGTTTGTTTCTAGTCATGATTTCACTTATCAAATCACTGCATAAGTTAGAAACATATTCGATTCCCAGCTGATTGCTAGTGTCCTTAGTTTTGATTGGGGATGCTTGTTTTGCAGATAGATGTCAGAGAAATATTTGAGCAGAAGCAGAAATCAAGCCCTTAAAATGACTAAGAATAAGCCTTATCTTAGCATGTTGAAATTGTACGAGAACATAAAAAATGTTTCTCTAGATCAGATCACATGGTCCACCAAGTTCAGTGACAATAAGATAATGCTTAGGGAAGGCACACAAATCTGACCAAAACCCAATATTTATTTTTCTTATGCTTCTCCACAGTCACTGGATTAATGATCTTGACTGGTCTCTTGATCATCTAATTTATAAGCCTATTTCTGGGGGGTTTTTTTAATCCCTTTTAGAAGCAGCTGATTCCATCTACCTCCACAATCTCTCCTAGAAAAAAAATCCAGAAAATTTCTGCCCGCTGTGCAAAGAAATATATTCTTTCACCTATTTTAAGAGGATCTCCTGGTAGTCTCAATGGATATTCTCTAATTATAGGATCAGATAATTAGGTGAGTAACTGTTCCATGTTCATCTTACCCATTTAATTAATGAATTTGAAACCATGAACTCACCTCATTCTTCTCCACAAACAGAGGGGTGCACAGTTGTTTTCATTTCTCTGTTTGAGGAGGTGAGAAGCCCTTCATCATGTCATTTACCCTCTTTGTGCTTATTCTGTCACCAGGAAAGCCTTTTTGGGATACAGAGAGCAGCAGTACAGGTGCCACTACAAAACCTGCACAATTTAAAGGTCTTCAGAGGAAGGTACTGATGTTTCTTCCTCTCTCAGGAGAGGAAAAGAAAGATAGAAAAAAAAGATATTTAATAGTCACTGTACTTAAAGCTAAAATTTGACAGTACTAAATGGGATTTGAGGAAGAGAACATAATAAGCAGAAATAATTTTTAGTTTGTCATAAAACCTGTACAAAGTGTGATTATGTAATTATTCTGATTGCACATAAGAATAGTTTTCCGTGGATAGGCAATATATGATTACTCATATGAGAACTAAAGCTGCAGATTTTGTGCTTGATCTGAATACTCTCTCCTTCTGTGTTCATGATAACTGCCAGTTATTTTGTCACAGAAAATTTTGGGATCAGACAGTACGGCAATGACAGAAAGTGTATCTTGTACTTCACTACAAAGTAATAAGAGTTCAGCAAGAGTGTAAATTGTCAGGATATCAAGAAAGGGTTTTAGAGTTCAGAAAGACTGTTCTCCTCAGAGACAGAGATGAGTGTTTCTGAGGCTCCAATACCTTCAACAGATAAGAGTTGGGAAAGGCTCGTGCAACTCTCACAGTAATAGATGCTGTTATGGAACTGTCATTAGAAAATCATTGACATTCTAGCATTCCCCTGAGTGTGTCTGATAATTTTAATGAGATCCTAAATAAGTTCTAGCATGAATAAAAATAACAGGGGTTCACATTATCACATATGATTCTATTTCTGCAGTCAGCATCTAACAAAGCAAATTACAGACCTAATTATGTATGATATTATTTTGTCAAAAAAGAGGAAAAAAATTCAAACACTACCCCTCCCCTCCCCTCAAAAATCCCGAATCCCCAACCTGACTAGAAAATACATAAAAAACCCTATATTTTCCGAAGTATTTGACTTCCTGTGATCCAAGACTGGAAGAAGGAAGCAAAAAGTGAGGTTTCTGAGGAATTTCAGAAGGCTTTACTTTTATTGTTTCCTCATACAAGTATGATACTTTAAAATTATTTATAAAAATATGCTTCTTGTATGAAACATCTTCTCCAGATTTTCTTATTTATCAGAAAATCTTGTGGACTACTCTTTCCTCATGGCTGAAATTTTCAGCAAGACTTCTGCATTGTTGCAATTCTCTCATGACACATTACTATGTTCCTTGCAGCATAGCTTTTAACATGTGAGTGCTGAGACTCTTGTTAGGTGAATACAATGTTTGGTCTTGTTATGTGTCAGGAACCATTTTTTTCAGTTTGCTGAATGCATTTTAGCTGTTTTATTTCAGAGGCATGAATCTTTTGTCTTAGGTAATCTACTGTCTTTTGTACTTAGACAGGTTTTCTTGGGTTCTTACATAAATTTCATCTGATTATTTGCTGACACTTTTTGCGCAGCCTGAAACAGAATGTTGTCACTTACTGTTTTAATGTTCTTTTCATCTTCATCTGTAGTAATAGGATATGTTTTGATTTTCTCCTGTTCTGAAGAAAATATGACACAGGACCATGTTTTTTCTTTAGTTCTTGCAGGGGAGGCAATTCTAAATCACACAGGAGGCTGATAGACAAGGAATGAATTGTTCCACCTCACACAAGTCTAAGCTAAACCACTTTCAGAGCTATGCAAATAGTTGTGATTTGATGTTCCCCTTTTGAAATCATGGGTTAGGTTTATGGGCTTGGTAGAAAGAAATTATCTTCCAAAGTGAAGTGGACGGGGAAAATAAAGATCTGCTCTTGAGACATGATATCCTTCATGTAAAGATTTTCAAAGCAATAAAAGAATAATTCTTTTTCTTGGTGATTTGTAGCACAGTAAAAGGTGGGAACATCAGAGATGGAATGCACCCGTTTGTTCAGTCAGTAGACTCTTGGTATAAAGTTTCTCTGGCTATAAGTACTACTAAAAGACATACAGGGCTCACACTCATGCTTCATGTGCACGGACAAACTAGTGGCACAATTGCTACTACTACAAATTATTACAGATCTGGAAATAAATCATATCTTTGCAGTTGAGATAAGGGAAAAGAAGATCTGAATGTCTCTGTTCCTGCTTTTTTTTTTTTTTTTTTTTTTTTTAGTTTCCTTTAAATATACATTTTCCACAATTTTAACTTCTATTTAGTGACCTATAACCTCATCTGTTTTCAAGGGCACTTCAATTTAAGAGCAGCACTAACAGCAACAGGAATAGCAGAAGTAGCAGCAGCAGGGATTCTGCCTGTGTAGCTATGAGAAGTATTTCAGTAATGAAAGGGATAATTTTGGCTCCCTGCCTCTGCTGTAATTGAAAGTCTAGGATAGTGCCTTTTTCATTTAACTTTATTGCTTGAGTTCAAATTGTTGTATAGAAGGGAAAGCCACACTAGAATAATGTCTCTACTAGTGCTTTCCTGTACATTCACCAGTTTGAAACCTAGCATTAAAGTTAAAAGGAAGAGCAATTAGACATATTCAATTATTAAAGAGGGAAAAAAACTACAATTATATATTTCAGTAATGACAAAGGATTGCTTGCCAAATATTTACTTACTAGTTCTTATTACCAGGTTATCTCCAGTGAGCTGGGAAACAAGCACCATGGTAAGACAATTGTCCAGGTAGTTTATGCTGAATTAAAATAGAAAACTTTGTCACTATTAATTGCAATTACTTGTAAATTAATGGCTACAGGTGTTCCACCCACTGACAAAGCATAACCTTAAATCTGCAAAATGTTGAAGTATTTTCACTTTTTAGTGAATTGCCAATGCAGATATGTAGTACATTACACAGTACTCTGTGTAATAGAACAACTATAAGATAATAAGAATAGAATAACTATAATAAATAAGAATAGAACAACTATTCTTATATGCTTTACATGTTTTTCTCATTTTATATGTTTATACGTTTTAATATGTTTTTCAAACTTTCTTTTTTCTGCTGATCTGATATCTGAGTCTCTACAACAGCATACATGTGAAGAGAAATACAGTGGGATTAAGCATTCTAAATACATCTGAAATATTACCTTCATAATTTGCAGGTTTATGTATCACTGTGGAGAAGAAAAAAGCGATTTTGAAAATAGGTACTAATTATGGATTTGAGAACTATATTTACTGTCTTATAAGAAACTGTGGACCACAATGCTCAGTCTTCCTCCCATTTTGACATGGCATCAGTCGGCTTCTGTTCTCAGAGTAAAACTCATGTAGATATTCTGCAGTGGTAAATCCATTAAGTCTAGCTTTATCCCTATCAATACTTATATTATTGTATTTCAAGTAAAATTAAAGTAGCTACTATGGATTTACCTCCTTTAAAATTAGAGCAAAAATTTTCTTTGTACTTAATCCATGGGTGTGGAGCAGGGGATACTCAATATTTTACAGCAAAATTCAAAATAAGAAACGCAGGGAAAGAATCTTCAAGTACATGAAATTTAAAAAAAAAAAGCCATAAACAATCATATTCATTCTCTCCTGCCTTCATGAAAAGTGACCATGCCCTGTCTGTTTTTCATGTTTTTATATTTTATTAGCTGCTCAGGATTGTAAATTATTTTTAATAGGTGGATATTTCTAGTACGTATAAAGGGATAGAGAATCATTTAGACTTTGAATTCTATAGCAGTTTAATGTTTTTGAGTCAATACATGTCTAATTCATGTCCTGTGAAGAGTCAGGCATCCTATGCTACTGTTAAAGAACTGCTATGGAAACACAGAAGCAAAGACAAAAGAGGAGAACAAAATGAGTATCACTGTGATGTCATGTGATGGAGAAGATCTCTGACCAAGCTGAGATTGTGGAGATTTCACTGCTGTGTAGTCATTAGATTAATTTGGTTTGGGTACAGACAGAACAGGGGAGTGGGAATTATTAACTAATAACTGTGAGTTCAAACTGATTTGCGTAATGTGAGCCATTGGACAAAATGTTTATTCATATTTAACACTTGGTTATCTACTACGTATCCTGTAATAAAACGTTTTATATTCTTATGAGCTATTTTGTCTCTGTTCGCAACTTCGTGCAAATAGTTCCAGTTAAATAATCCAATTCTACTTGGATTATACTTTGATGTGCATGTGAAAGCATTTCCATGTCACTACTTAATATCAAAGACAATGGCAACTGTCTCAGAGCAACTGCTTCCTAGCTTTACTCCGTAGAGCACACAGAATTACAAATTATTGGACAAATACACACAGTTTACACCAAGTCAAATCTCTTCCCTAATCATCCTAAAAGATTCAGTAATAGTGAAAAAAAAAATGTGTGTAGTTGCATAAAAATGGGGTGAGACTTGTAATTTCCACCTTAAATATCCTACAAACCTAGTTAATTGAAATTCATGTTGAATTTTACTGCCTATGGCATTGGGGTTGGAACTAGATTAAAGTCCTGTCCAACCCAAACCATTCTGTCATTCTATGGTCTTAGGATAATTTTTTCAAGTTCCTTCTAGGCAGATCAAATTAAATAATTTCCATTGCCATTAGAAGGTAGCATCTTGTCTCGACTGTGCTGCACAGTAAAGAATATTCCCTGCAGTGTCCTTAAAGAGAGATATGAGATAGAAAATCTGAATTTTACTTGCTTTATTTGCTGTTTTGTCTCCAGTACAGTACATGCAAGAACAATTTGTTTTCTCCTCACTATATTTTTTTCAAGTAAGATTTAGAGACTAAGTGTTTTGTCCAATTGAATGACTATAAGGAAAGTATAAAATGGAAATCTAGATTTGTTTGAAAAAAGGTTCAAACAAATTTGGGATATCCAAAAGAACTGGATATCCCCAATCTCCATTAAATCAAAAAAAACCCCAGAAAATTATGACTATACAATTAAAAAAGGGGACCTGAGACATGGTTTAATTTCAGGAGAAGGAAAATATTATCAGTTCTGAGAAACAAGCAAAAACGAGCAAATAGTAGAATCGTTTCCTGAGTAGTCATTAAAAATTAGAACTGTTGGGAAGCCTTAGCTCTCCTTCCACAGTGGAATGCTAAATCCCTGTTGATAAGGGAAACAATGTGAAAATTAAAATTCCAGTAATGGAATTATAGAACTCATGAAATTATATGGGAAGAAATTTCATAATATAGAAATGTAAGCTTTGTATATGTACTGAAGACAGCATTTGCATATCAAATTTGTTGAGGAGTTTGATGTTAGGCTATCTGTAAAGTACATGAGGTTTGCCCCACCACCACCCCTAACAGGCAAACAGAAACTATTTTGCCATTATCATAAGTGTCATTGCTATTTTTAACTGCAAAGAATGCATATTCTGTGTTCTTGGTAATATTCTGGGAAGATTGTAGGAAGGGTCTATTAAAAAAAAGTGATGAAAATGTACTCAATGCAGACTGAAATTAGAAGAAAATATGCCTGATATAAAGGTGGAGAAAATTATTTTCTAGGACAAACTGGAGAGAGTGAAATTGTATTTGGGATTACGATTGTGTGCACACTGCACACTGGGACGAAGCAAGATTGGACATATTCACACACTATCCAAAGAATGGATTTATTCCAAGATGTGGGTGGAATTTCAGTTAGGTTACTCTTTTAAAGGAATGATCTTTTCTTTCCTATTCTATCACTTCAACTTCTGGACATGTAGTCGCAGTCATGGTGAGAGCAGCCCAGTTGAAATGCACATAATAATAGATATACTTCCTTTATTCAGCAAGATATAGAGTTCAAAAATGTTTATGCTGGATGGATGCTTACAAACTTAAGCTTTTTCTAATGGAACAGTTTTGACAGCTGAGATTGGTTCAGCTTCATGACATTCAGAAATGCATCAGTACATGCCATATTTTTCACAGCAGGATGCTTTATGATTATGTGCTGTAAATTACTCTGCAAACACATAGGTATAAAATAATTCTAAAATATTAGGAATGAGGAACAGAAAACCCGTTAATGAATATTGTGACCATAAAATGCAATGATATTATATCTAGGGTAAAACAGACTGTAAAAAAAAAAAAAAAAGAAAGGCAATTATGCCTTGGTGAATGATTTTATTTGTTCAAGTGAAAATCAGTCTTACAAATAAAAATTAGCATTATTTCATCGCGAACCTCAGATATACCATGAATACAATAATGAATACCATTAAAATTGTATTTTGAGAGAAGTACATTATCAAAGGCTTTTGTCTCTTCTGATATAAATCAAGATGCACCTTAGGGATATTCTACTTTCTTTGAGTTTGTAAAGCTTATGTCTTCAGCTATGTGAGATGTGCAGCGTGTGATGGAATTATTGTTCAGTATTTGTCAGTAAGGTATAGTAGTCTTAGGAATGGCTAATTCTGCCAAGTATTCTCTGAGGTGATTAATTGTTACTCCTTATTTCAGTAAGTGACTAATTTATGATGCCAGAGATTTACTGCCTGATGATTAGCATGTGACAAAGTGATTCCAAACTGTATGAAGTTACTTGAACTACAGCGAGGCTGGAGTCATTACAGTGTTATATGAGTGGAATTTCAATTCAGTATGAAACAGTATGGATGGACCCAGGGAAGTGTAGAGCGCTCTTTTTTTTTTTCTCTGTATAAGATGTTGGTGCCATACCTGAGTGTATCTGCAAAGAAATAATGATGAATTCGACATAGAGATTTTATTTATTTATTTTGTTCAAATTCAATAGATACTTTGGAAGAAAGAATAATACATTACTTATCAGCTTTCTAAAAGTACAGACTACAAGGAAAAACTGTTAATTTAGTAAAACATGTGGTTAAAAATGGAAGGAAAACCTATATCCAACTGTTGCTACTCAAATCTCTTGAAATGGAGACTGGAACAGAATGTTAGTGTCAGATATAAAGAGATAAATTTTCTTGTCTCAGCCACATGTTCAGCTTAAGAAACAATGAAAGAGCTTCTACTAAACAATCGTTTTAGTTCTTTACTTATGTTCATAAAGTCTTTCAGCCAATGCCCAGTAGATAAACTTGATCATCCACCCACTTTTGTGTTTTACAGTCCTGTCTTGTTCTTTGGCTTGAGACTTGAGAAAAATAAGATAGTATGCAATCATTTTTTGTCTTTCTCAGTTCATTCAAGTCACATTTCTAATTGGTTTGTTTGGGTTTTTGTTTTTTTTTTATTTAATGGGTGAACAAATTTAAAAACATGCATTGGAAAACACACATTATCTAAACTATTTTTCATTCTTTCACCTACAGCAGACAGTGCTGTGAAGAGACAAAACAGAATTTCAAATCTTGAGCTAAATACTGCAAGATCTGGGACAGAATCAGAAGACCCAGAAAAAGCTTCTGTTTTTTATGGAAATCAAAGTTGTGGTAAAAAAAATACTTCTGCAAATGTGGTACTTTCATTACTCTTGTAAGATAAACAGAAAAGACATGCATCCAAAAAAATGAATTGATCTTCACCGTATGCCCTTTGAAGTTATTGTGATGAACTACTAATAGAGTTCCTCACAGAGAATCTACTTTTGATCAGCAGTAGTATATGTCAGGGATTTTTTCTCAAAAATAGATTCCACTGTTGAACACCCGTCCAGAACCTTCTATGAATATATCCAGTTTCTCCATACCGAAGTTAGATCAACAACCTACACGCACATTTGAAACTAATCCTAAAGTGTGCTACTAAAGTAATGTTTCTGATAATGAACTTTTAATGCCTCAGGAGACTTCTTTGTTGTAATAAATCAACCAACTTTATATAAGGATCAGATTAGGGATTTTTATACTGGCCAAAGTTTAAGCAAAACTCTATGTTGTTAGTATTTTTAGTTTACATCTTAAATGAGGTGTAACATCATCAGAATTGCTGGTTTGACTTCCCTCTATTTGACTACACAGGACTTGAGTTTCCTTAGATGTATTTGCAGTCATCTCATATATAAAAAGTAGAGAAGTATATGAATTTAGAAGTCATGAATCGCAAGATTTCCTGTTTAACACAAACCAATTTGCACATAGGTAAGGTATTTCCATGGATCATTCTAATGCAAGCATATTATCACCTATCAGAGCACTGGAATGGTTTCTATTAACAATTTTTTTAATTTAGTAAACTTCATGCCAGCATCGTAAAACCTCAGGCTAACAATCTAATGTTTCTCTTTGCAACCAGAAAGTGTTGAAAGTGTTTTGCTTCACTTTTTGTAACTCAAACACTGGTTTTTAGGTTACATTACTAATGGTTAGGTAAAAACGGGCTATTTTTGTTTACTTTCTCTGTAGGACTGTAAGTAGAATCTTCTAAGTATAGAAGGTTGTTTTTTCCCTGGTGACAATCAATGCAAATATGGGAAAATTCTTCTAAAATCACTCTAGATAAGGGAGGATAATGTTTCATGAAGACATGACTATTAGCAGGTACACAGCTTTGATGAAGAACAGCAAGGGAGAATATTAAACTAATGGGAAGAACTGATTCAATCTTATCAGTACATTTTTGCTTCTTTAATTTGTATTCAGAACTTGTTTTTCCGAGAGACTAAATTTCATTTACTTAATTTGCTTTATAGTTTTGGGGTTTTTTTCTGTTTTGTTTTGGGTAGGTTTTGTTTTTAGTTTTGGGGTTTTTTTGGGAGGGGTAGGAGGGGAGATTTATGTTCCTTTCAGGAAATTAACTTAATAGGAGAAAAAATTAGGAAAAAAGCTATAGTAATGTTAGCTAGAAATTAGTGTCATGAAAGACTAGAGAAAAGCAGAGAGAAAACTAAAGAGTATCAGAACATCCTGTAACATCCTGTGATAGTGTCCAAATGCGGATAAATTGGTGTCTACATGATTACTTGCACCCTCACAATCTTCAGAACTGTAAAAGGAGAAAATTATCTAATTGAAATTCAGCTGTTAAAGTGACTTTAACCCACCACTGCTATAAAGCCACAACATGAGTAGTTGTAGTCCTGCCATGCACCTAACTGCAGAGAGATAGGGGAATATAATATTAATACAAACATTTTAGATCCTAAAAAGAAACCACATATTTTTGGAAAGAAATCTATAATTTAATAGTTGATGAGGATAGATGTTGATGTCCCATAAGGTGTTTTTTCTGGCCTTTTTCCTATGTTTGCCTTTTCCAGTTTATTTCCTAGTGCACAATTAATGCATTGCAGTAGCTGGAGCTGCACTGAATGTGAGTCAGGGCCCAAAGGAGGAATTTCAGCTGCCATTATCTTCACATGTAACATGTTAGCTGACCTAATGACATTCTTAAAGATCTTACCCCAAATATCAAAATTTCTCTTTCACAAACACAATATAGGCCACTTGGATTTAATGGGGCGATCAAAAAAAAAAAAAAAAATTCAAGAAAATATGATTCTGGCCTTTAGTCTTTTTATTCAACTGTGTCTTCAAAAGAATATGTCTAAGAAAGTCAGTAATATGAAGTCAAAAACTCACATTATAATCACATTTAACACATATATGATGGTCATAGTTCTGAACTATTACTGAAATTTTCTCACAAATTCTTTTTGCCTTTTATACTTCTGTTATTAATATTCTGTATGACTACCTAAAGGAAAAAATCATATATATACAGGGAAAAAACTTAAATCTTTCACAAGCTATTTTGTTCATTTCTGGGAGAGGATAGGTGTTTTGACCTCAGAACAAATTGAAATTACTAAGCTTTACCTTCAACATCCTCTGAGGACTCAGATGTTTCAGCACCATGAAATGAAGCTGCCAGGAATTCAGATTTATGGAACTTGTTGTAATGTATAGAGTGAATAAGCTAATATGTTAGCATGTTATATTTATAAAATTAATCTCAATGTCCTTGTTATTAAAACAAAGGCAAAAGCTAAAAAGGATCAAAATTAGCTAGCTTGTTGGTTCATTTTGATATATCAGTAGGTTAAAAATCTGCATATTCAAAATAGATAGGTTTGTTTTTCTTGTAGTAGCAGCACACAATACTCTGCAAAAGAAAACTAAATAAAGAAAAATTTACTCCAGTAGGGATGTTCTGGTAGCTAACACTGAGATAAAGAGAGAAGGGCATTTTAACTCATGATGGCAACCGACAAAGGGGAGGTAACCCTGATATGATAACCCTGCTGGCTTCCTCCATGCTGAATACTGTGTCTGCTTGGGTCACCCTGGCTGTACTGAGGTCTAGTGCTGCCCTTCAGGAAACAAGGTCCTTATCAGGTAGTGCTTTAGAGGCAAAGCCATTAGCTTAACTTCTCCCAAGTCCTTGGAGAAACCTAACTCCAACTGAAAATCCAAGAGTACAGATGCTCTGGAAAGATTCACTCTACAACAATGATACCACAAATTCTTCTGCTGAGTAGAAGACGTCCTTCAATTTAGGGTGTATCATAAAAATTCCTGTTAATACATAGATTATAATGTAGAATGAGCCACTATATCCTTAATGCTATACATGGTCATTAATTGTATTCTCAGCATTTCTTTTTGCTTAGCAACATCTTTTGCATGTTATTACAAGTGCATATATGTACACATACACAGTGTAATAAATCTGTACCAAGTTCTGCTATATTACTGAATCATACAATGTTTAAGCAAAAACTATTGAAAGCAAAGAAGGGTAATAAAGACAGGGCTGTCAGATCATGCTAAAGCAGATTTCATTATTGACAACAGCATTCATACATAGCAAAATCTGAAATTTCCCACCCTCCTAAAGTAACACTGATCTACAAGGCAAAAGAGTGGCAGAAGACATTTTCTCCACACAGTACCAGCATTTACAAAGGCAATACTGACAGAAATAGGCTCCCTGAAATAATATGAAACTGGACTTAGAAGGGGACTTTATGGATGATATCTCAGATCCTGATCCATTGTGTGGATAGTGGGAAAAAAGGGGAGGGGTCATAATTCGAATTGTTGAAAAGATTTTAGATTCCTGTAGAAAAGAAATAGGTAGAAACTAAGTAGATTTTAGTGAAAATATACCATATGGTCCACTGCAACAAGTATAATTGCCTGCTGACTTTGGGTATGCAATTAGAAACACTAAATTGTAGTGGAATTTGAGGCATCAGCACAAGTTTCAGTCAGTGAGCCTCAGATCTTGCTAAAGCCAATCCCAGCAAAGGATTTTAAAACTGCCTGTGGCATTTTCAAATCAATCTATCAGTCTGTAGGTAGCAGTGTAAAGAATGCACAGCCAGCACAATACCTATTCCAAGCAGTGACAACTCTGCTAGTGCATTCTGAGCAAGCCACAAGCAATTCAAAAGTCCTGAGAGGAAAGAATCACAATAAATGAGTCTCTGCTCCCAAGAGGTTGAAACATCATTACAAACATCATTACAGAAAAAAACAATGTCACTTGAACAAGGAATAACACATTCTAAAATTAGGTACATGGAAAAAAATGGTTTTGCATGCAGATCACCCTAGCTTATTACAACATTCATCTTTCTAGTAACATTTCATTTTTTTTCATGGAATCTAAAGCCTATTTTCTTCATTGTTGCAAATTTTTTTCATAATTACTGAGAGAAAAACTGCAGTATTTCAGGCCAAACTTAAATGAATCTTGTAAGGCTTGACCCATCAATGAAAATGTTCTCTTCTGTGCAGAGCAATAAAACTTGGTGCAGGTGAACAGCAGCTAGTTGCTACTCAGGTTGTTATAATGTGCTCTGGAAGAACATGGTAAGACAGGCTTTAGAGTCAGATTTTAGGGACAGTATTAAAACAACTGGCTCACATTGGTAATGGTGCTCTCCCATTAAGTAGTATTTGTGCTAGGGCTTCATATAACTTTATCCTTAAAAATCATGTTTTGTATGGTCATGTGTTCAGTATATGGCTTCAGATAAATTCTCATGAGATTACTGGAACATGAGATCCAAGCTAAATCAAAAGTAATATTGAACAAGTACTTTCTTAAATATAGACTTGAAATTTCTCCTAGTTTTTGCCATCTGCAATACGTTGTCACTACATCCAGTTCTGTTATTACCCCCTGTTCCAAAAGCAAATTGCATACAATGCTGTTACATGAATATACTTATTGTGACAACCCAGAATGATTTTTTTTATACCAGAGGAGCTTATATAAGGCGAAAATTAGAAGGAAGTTACAGAAGGAAAGAAGGGATATTGAAATATAAATATTTTCTCAATTATTTCTGTAATGTTTTCCATAATTCCTTGTTCTACAAACTGCATAATTTTGAAGAGCATAATATTTATTTTCATAAAATCTAAAACAAAAAAAAAAAAAATTTGTTTATTTAGATACTGTCAATGTCCCCTCTAATAGTTCAATAAAAAGTAATAACTATGCTCTAGTGTTTTACAGTGGTTAATTACAGTAATATTTTTCTACTGGTACATTTTATTTTTGATCTTTTTTTAGGATAAACTGGTTTTGAGTGATAACAAATTCTTTTTCATTTCACTTATGTTTGCTACAAATTATTGCTTGTCTAGAAATTTGCATTAAAATAATCTCTACTCAGGTGTATAAAACATGCATATTATTAAAAAATTCATTTAGTGCAGTTGAAGGATTCAAGTTTACGGAAACAGGAAAAAAGTGTTTAAGAGAATAAAGGTATACTAAGAAAAAGGATAGGTGATAAAAAGTGTTTCTAAATAATTTAAACTCAAAGAGAAATGTAGATTATGATTGTGACACAAATTATAGTCTCTTTCTTTCTCTGTGAGATGGAATAACAGAAACAAAACTGAAAACCAGGATGATGATGTCTAAATCAGGTCAGTTTAGCAACTGTAAGCATGTCAAAGAAATCTACAGTTTACAAGAGAAAAATCCACCTTCTCAGAATGTTATTGTAGGTACATTTTGTTCTGTCTACAATTCTATTAAAAAAATGAAGAAAGAAAACCACTAGGAAATTTACAAATTTGCAGTATTTAACATGCAGAAAACTATGAAGATTTCTGGACTGTTATGGCATCATGGCCAGACTAAACTAAACCCTCTTACTAAAATAAGCTGTTCAATATAGGCATATCTCCTGCAGTCATTTTCAAGTGGACTTCTGGGCATCGCCTACTGTTGCCTGCTGTGGTGACTTGATTGTGGTAAGCAATGAAAAGGCATCACTTCATGGATGATCAAGTTTCTGATTATGAAAAAGCAGAGCAGGAAGCTTCAACAGTTCCAAGATTTTGGGCACCTTGGGCCTGGATACCAGAGTGAATTATTCTCAAGAACCACACTCCAAAACACATATTCCAATGTTTTTAAACATTAATGATGTTTGTGATGTGTTTAATGCGAGAGTGGAACTATGCACATCTGTACACAGCCAGATGTGTGCATGCAAATTTACTCCACACAGCAAGAGCCACTCCAGGACTGGGTCTGACTCTGACCGTGCTAAATTCAGTAATTTGCAAAATTGCAATGGTACAGCACTGGAGTGAAAACCAGCAGTGCTCTCAAGAAAACCATCGTTCCTACATTGCCTCAGAGATCTGTTTAGGAATGGTTAGTGCAAAAAAAATTCAGTGTAACAGCAGTTAGCACTTACCGGTATGTTATCCTTTATCCTTTCCAAAGTACTTTACAAGCCTTGACTAATTAATTAATATGTATAACTCATCATTAGACAACATTGCAAGAACTCGGTATGTGATTCTCTAATGGCTGTTACTAAGAAGTCCCTTTGGGAAGCACTCAAAAAGGTTAATGATTAATGTTGCAGAAGTTATTAGCTCAGCCTTTTAGACAAGTAGCTCTTGTATATACTTAAGATATCCCACATACTCATAAATTTTTATGGATGTATGTCTTTGAAGCATGGGGTTTATATAGTTTTTGTTTTCTAGAAAAATTTCTAAACGAAGGTATATTTTAATATATTTTTTCCATATTATTTTGAAGAAATTTATATGCAGTCTACGTTGTCCAGCCTGTAAGAAGACAAGGAAAGCAAAAAGCAGTAATATAAGGGTGTTGTACAGTGTGCTTTGTATGATGCTGTTCAGAAATATGCGGCATGGATCAGAAATGAGAAAATATTCAATAGCAATGTTGTTGCTTTTTGGCAGCTTTCTGAAATGCTTTTTAGAAACTTGCTTTTTTCAATTAATGATAAAATCACAAGTTATTTGTTTACAACTGTCCAAATCCAGGAAATATTGACTTTCAGCCCTTTGATGAGTTACAACAGGAAGTCTTTAAAATCTCTACTTTTATGATTCTATCAGCAAAAGAACCCCAAGCCTCTTTTCTGGGCTTCTATCTGGGGATTAGGTTAATATAGCTCATTTGCCCTTTAACGTGCCACTTAGCAATAGTGTGCTGAAACTGACAGCTGAGGCATGACAGCAACTTGTTTGACAATATTTTGCCAGTTACCAATATTTTGAGCAGGTTTATTAGAAAGGCTGGTATATTTTGTCAGTAATGTTCATATTTAAGCTTCTTTTCATATGAATAAAAGGGGAAAATATGTAAGAACGCACACATGTAAATTACTACTGCTCCAGTTGAAAGCATTTCCTTTTTTGAATTTTCACTGAATAAAAATAAACCCATAAACATATCCCTTGAGTTATGCGTACTCCATTTTATGTTAATCATGCCAAGGGTCATGTTTAACTGGAGTCTGGATCTGTACCTTCCTTCATCCAAGCCAATATTTTCCATATTTTCCTTCCAATGCCTGTTTCCCTGCTTTAGGAATAAGTTGGTTTCTCGAGAACCGAACCAAAGTAAGAACTGCAATAGGCAGTATAAACAATTAGGTGCAGAAGGAGCTAAGCAGAGTTGACTTTTTAATCCCATGTTATATTCAGCGGTATTAAATCCTTCTGGACGACAACTTTTTCTTGTGTACATTAGCCTTTCCTTGGAAAAAGATTGTTTACAATATTTAATCTCACTAGAAACTTCTCCTCCAAAAAAATAAAAATAAGCACACCTAAAAAAAATCCCAAATGATTGACCTAAAAAGCATTTAATAGTGCTTCATTTTATGTCTTAACAAAAAGAAAAACCTAGATTTTTTTACAAGCAATACTAAAGGTACAGAATCAAAACATACAAACGAATTTGTGAAGCTAAGCCTGTGACCAAGAATATTGCAATTTTCTCAGGGATGCAAAGCTCCCTTTTACATTACTTTTCCATAACACAACCATAGTCAAAAGCTACTGTTATACCCTTCTTCACTGGCAACAACTATATTCACACATCCTGTTTAAATATTCTATTTTAATGTACGACTTGTTCATAAAAGTTAAATAAACAATGTTTGTCTTTTGTCATGAGATTTAAAAAAATTCTATATGCTCACTTGGCATTTATAGCAGGCGTTTTGTTTATTTTTAGATTGAAGATTTTAAATTTGTTTTAATTTTAATTTGCACAAGCCCCTAACAAAAGATGAAAGAAAATATTAGGTTAAACTCTGTTCTGACTGTATTTTGCAATGATGTTAACGTAATTGTATTTAACTGCATTGCATTTGCACCAAGCTTAAAAAAAAAAAAAAATTAAAAAAAATGTAAGATTAGATCTCTTTGCCAAGCACTTCAGTCATTCTTTTCTAAGTACATGAATTCCAGAATAGATTGAGTGAGCTTCTTTGCAGGTGAAATCTGTACATGTTTGAAAAAACAATTTAGCATGTGGTCTTCAGCAATTATTTAGGATTTTAAGATTATAGACCAAAAATAGATACTGTAAATAATTGATATTCTATCATTTCATCAGTGTTTTCCTATAACCTTAATCCAAACTAATTATAATATTTTATTTGATATTCTTATTCAGATATCTTATTCAGATAAGAAATAAAGTGAACATTTGGTATAAATTTGATTTGGCATGTATTTTTTGGGGTTTTTTTGTGTTTGGTGTTCCTTTTTTGGTTTGGTTTGGTTTGTTTGTGGGGTTTTTTGTGGGTTTTTCGTTTGTTTGTTTTGTTGTTGTTTATTTGTTTGTTTTTTTCTCTCAAGGAAGTAGAATCCAGAATCCAGAGTTCTTTAATAAAGTTCTTTTAAAATTGTTACAAAATGTAAGGAGTATTTTCTCCTTTTCCCTTTCCTTTTCTCTCTTTTCCCTTTCCCTTTCTCTTGATGCCTTGTGAAGGCTGACTTAGAACAGAGACTAGACAGAGTTAAATAATAAAGTAGATATTTATTAAAAGGTCTCAATGGACACACCTTGGGCAGTACAAGAACCCAGCCAGGGCTGCACCCAAGATGGAACCAAAATAGTCACAAAAATGGGTGACCGGTTACGAGGTATCTCACTTTCATAAGTTTTGGTCCATTTGCATTTTGGGATTAATTGGCCAATTATAGTTTCAGATTATGAAGTCCCATCCTTCTTGTTTTTCTCTCTTCAGTTCACCATTTATGCTCTTGGGCCTGAAACTTGTGTCGGTTGTCCTTGGTCCCAATCTAGAAAATGAAGTGAAGAGAGCTTACCAACACTTATTATGAAGCTCAGAACTACACACTAAAGCAGCACAGAATCTGAAAAAATACAAAATACAAAAGCTAGAACCTAAAGCATCACTTTTTCCTTTTTTTTTTTATCCCCTTATTTTTCCCTTTTCCTTTGGCCTTTTCATTTTCTGTAAGGGAAAAAGAAGTCGTAGAGGAACTAAAATGATCCCACATTTAATTTGCTAAAAGCAATTAGATTAAAATAAAATTAAAACACATCTGGAAACTACATTTGACTGCTTGAAAGGACTCTTGTTTCGTACTGACCTTGCCATTCTTTCACCACACTTGCTTGTGCAGCAGGTGTCTTCTTGTACTATGACATTACGATAGGTACTCTGCCACCAGAGTACCCGGGAGAAAGGGCGAGCCTCGTAAGGGGGTAGCTGCTCAGCCCTTTTCCTCCAAGCAGTGTCACCGAGTGGCCGCTCCCTGCCTCGACCTCCGTAGCTGGGGCTGAGGGATGCGGTTCGGCCTTCGGCTGGAACCTCTCCTTCCACTTGGCCTGGCCAAAAGTGTACATCCCAACAGGTTCATAATTATAGCTGAGTGGTACAAAGCGAGAAAGGGACTGTCTGGTGTTAAAGTTCCAAGATGTTTATTCCTCCTTACAGGGAGAACGATCAAGGTGTTACAATAATACAAACTTGAAGGAAGCACATGCCAAAGAGTGGTGGTAACGAGATTACAACAGTTTATAAAGGGGGGGCAGTCTCAGGGGAGGAGACTGCCTACAAACCAGTCAGGGGCTAGCAAGGAGGAGCATGAAGGGGGTTCATATTAACATAAAACCAATGAGGAAGAAGGAGGGAGGAGTGAATACATAATCTGCAAATGGATGAAGGGAAACAACATAACTGACATAGAAACTTCTGGCAAAAGGGGTGTAGCAAACTATAACTGACAAGCTGCAGGGGCAGGGTTTAGAGGACTGACAGGGAAGAGTCCGGAAACATGGGAGATATGGAGGAGATTGACATGGGGATTGACATAAGGAAAGGCGGGAAAATATGAGGTAAACAACTTCTGGGAAGAACCATTAGGGAAACTGAACAGGGGGATATGGAACGAACCATTTCCTGACATAGGAAAATCTAACATATTGCAACTTAAACAATTAAAACTCAAGAGCAAATCACAATAGTACTCCTTTCCCCCAAATTCTTTGGAAACTACCTAGATGATGGCTAACTCAGTCTGCATTCTTCCAGTAGGACTGACAAATACTAAATTTTGGAAACAGACACTATTTCACTGTGGCAGGGGGGTGTTTGAAGATGTTTAGTCTCTCCCGGACTGTGGCAGTGGGGGTTTGAAGAGTATATGTTTAGTCTCCATTTACAGGTGTTTACCACCTGTCTTCCTGCCTTTTGTCCGTGGCAGTACTGATAATTCCAGATTCTTCCCTATCTATCCTCCAAAATCCTGTCCCTGCAGCCTGTCATAATTTGCTACACCCATTTATCCAGAACCTTCACTGTCAGTTATATTTCCCTTCTGTCATTGGTATGTACCTTTCCCACTCCATGTTATGTTTCCATTTGTCCTCCCAGACCGCTCCTATCTAGCCCTTGTTAGAAAATCTCCTCCCAGGAATCCACACCCCCCCCCCCCCCCCCATAAAAAGCGCTGTTTTTCTCTGTTTCCTGCTTTTTGCCACTGCTCCCTCTTCAAGCCACGCAGCCTCCATGCCTCACTGACACCCGTGCGGCTCTGCAGGTTGCAGCCTCGGCACCACACTCTGCCGTGAGAAATAAGAACACCCGCATGGCACTGTGTCACCTGCCCTGTTTCAGTACCACTCCTGCTGCGGGAAAGAGCACCCGTGTGGTGCTACGATACCTGCACCACTTCCACGCGTCATTGAGGCTTCGGTGCTGCTCTCACCACGGGAAAGAATAACACCTGCGCAGCGCTGCCAATCCAACGGGGCGCTGTTCCAGCACCGCTTCTGCGCGGGAAAGAGTAAAAGCAGAGAGAAGCAAGCAAAGAGTCCTTCCTTTCTCCTTTTCTCTGGGTCTTAGATGTGGGTCCATGTTTATCAGCTGTTCCTGGTGGTCCGGGACCCCAGCCAGTGGCCGAACTGTGATCCTGCCCGACGGCAGCTAAGGCAGGGCATGGCCACTCCTGGTGCACGTGCCGATTGTCCCTCCTGCGATCGGGACTCAACATCATTTCACCATGATAGTATGTGACATTGAAGGATTAAGAAATTATTTAATCTACACAACCCATAATTTGGTCAGAAGCTGGAAAAATAAAAAAGATCTATTCATTAACTTGTGGTATTTTTTGTAATACCATTCATCATAACGTTCCAATTAGCTAATAATGTACATGTCACACGTGTTATTATAAGGTTTGCCATGTAACTCATCATTGATTAACTGGGCGATCATTTCAAAGTGCTAGAGGAATTACACAAAGTAGCTGTCATCTGCTTTCAGCTATGTTTAATTTATGCTCATTACCGTTGTCAAGGATACATTTTTTTTGCTGCATATGCAAATTTTATAATGCTCTGTTATTTAATAAATCCAAATAAATATTTTGACAATGAAAAATTCAAATAAAAAAATACAACTCATGCACAAATAATGTAAATGTTTGGGAGAAAAATGTTCCTACTTTCCTGTGCAAGTTTTAAAAAAATAAAAATAAAAATAAAAATAAAAATAAAAATAAAAATAAATCACCCTTTACATCTATTACTGCAGTGCTTGGAGGTATTTAGTACTGCAGTTAAAACCCAATTTAAAAATACCCAACATGACAATTAAAAAAAAATCCAACCAACCAGTGAAAATATTCATGGGAAAACAAAATTAATCATGTTTCATTTACAGAAAGTACCCTTATATTCCAAAAAAATGACTTTGGAACACTGATTCATCAAAAAAAATTACCAAATTTACTTGTCCCTCAGATGCCAACTGGACTGAGAGTCATTGTGGTACGTACAGCAGAGCATAATTAAATTTACTACATTTAGATGACTCCACTAATATATTGTCAAATAATACTCAGACATTTCCATTCCTGTTTACACTGCTACCCGGGCAGTATTTGTTTGAAAGAAGTGTTTAGGATGTTCCACAAAGACACTTGGACACCTAGAACATTACACATCAGAGGGTGTACAGATAGAGGGACAGAAGGATAACAAAGAAACTCCCATGAATATGTTACAATAAAGGTTAAAGAGACTTTTAGTTTACTTCAGAGCAAAAATATTGCCCAAACTTATTAAAAACAAACACTAATGAGCAATAGCAATTAATGTGTCTGATGCAGATTTGAATACTGGAAACACGTCCAAAAACAGGACTTTTTCTAGTAAATAGTTAGGCATGTCTGAATCTGTCTTTAATATATAAAAACAGAGAGTTTTGGGTGAATAATCAAGGTCTTAATTTTCACATTGATTATTTGCTTTTCTCTCTTTTTGCTTTCCTATAATATGATACTTAACTGGGACTTTGATATTTATGAAAATTGGGAGTTCGTGACTAGGGGGCAATGGCATGAAACTAGCATCTAGATACTAGGCAGAAGATGTTGTAGGTTGTTAGTAAATGATGGGTCTTGCAATTAATTCTATTATTCCTTTGCAGTGAATTAAACTACTTAATTTATTCTTCTGCACATGAAAGAGTCTGGTCCATCCACTAATTGTATTGCTTCCTCTCATTTTTGATGAACATATTTTCATAATGTTTTGTAATTTGAATTCTGCTTACTTTCTCCCTGATACAATTGAATTCCATCCATCAAGAAGAGAGGAAGTATATTTTTCCTTTGTGATGTGGGATCTGTGTTGTCCCAGGAACAGTTTTAGCTTCAAGGAAATAAGTACATTACAAGTTCAGTTTCCTTAACTGCTGTTTAAGACTGTTGCTTGGTTTCAGCTATAGAAACAGGTGTAATCTTACCATCATCAGAAATTAATATTTTTAGCCCTTTGGAAATAGAAAAAAATTACGCTGTTTTTTAATGATATATTTTTCTGACAGATAATACATTCTTCTGACAGATAATACTTCATTTATTAGGTAGCATCACTAGTGGAAGAGCTAGTGTGAACCTTATAATCTATTACAAAATGAAACTTGTAGAATTCTCAGAAGATAAAAAGTTCTTTTAAATGGTTCGTTTCATTATTTAGACAAGGACAGACATTGCATTATGTATGGCATTTTCTTCATGAAAGAAGAAAGAAATAGGCTCCAAAGTTTCTGGGGAAAAGCTTAACCTGCATCAAAGTGATTAAAATAAATTGAAAAAACCTAACTGGGCAATGTGCATTTAAGCCAATCTTCTAGAAAAATGTTTTATGATTAGCTAGTTCTACTTTTGGGGGCTGGATAGTGATTTAGCTGCATTAAGTCTGATTACTTTGGAATGCTCTTTCAGATAGTTTAAATGGAAAAGAAAAAACATGAATGGCTGTAAAAATAACTTACTATTTAGACACAAGCTGGTGTTGAATTTTTTAAAAGGGAAATTTATTACAAATATCAAATGAGAAAAAATAATCCAATTTAATGTATACCAGAAAATGAGAGAGATCTTTTATGAATTATTTTATTAGGAAAGCTTAAGAATTGACAATCTAAAAGTACTATATACAAAGTAAGATTACATTGAAATAATATTTCTGTAAGTATGTTAGTATTACACTGATTTTAGATGGCATGGACTTACTATAAGGCCACCTTTTCAATAATTTATATATTACAGATACTTAACTGACTTTAGAAAGAAATACAAACTGTTGTATGGTTATGATTAGCAAAATAACAAATCCAGAACTATGGAAATAAGGGTTACTGAACATCTGCAGTTATAATTACTCCGTGAATGTTAGTATTGCCACAAATTCACTGAAGTATCTAAGAGTATAAAATTAAACAGATTACATCTTAAAAAAATTGTATAATAGAGTTCTGCAGAAAAAGTAAATATTACTGTTGGAGTGTATATGACACGTACATGAGCTTTGAATAAAAAGATGCCTTGCTCTGGACCCCGTAAAATATACAATAAAATACTTAAATCTGTAGAGCCATGAATCTCCAACTTCCATCTTGTGGAGAGTAAGGACAGAGGACTGAAAGGAAGTTCAAAGGCTGGCAGTTTTGTGGCAATGTGTTATGCTGTTTGTGTTTCCCATTACAAGTCAAGATGGTGTCTCGGCAGATCTTGGTGGTTTTCTTCTTCCCGCAGTGGCATTATATTCACATCTGGCATTATATCAGCATAGTGTAAAAGCTTCCGGCTGTAGGACTTGAAGGTGAACTGACCCTCCCATGTAACAAGAGATAGGACAAGAGGAAGTGTCCTCAGCCTGCACCAGGGGGAGGTGTAGATTGGATATTGGGAAAAAGTTTGTGGCTAAAACAGTTGTCAAACACTGGAACAGGTTGGACAGGGAAGTTGTTGAGTCACCGTCCCTGGAGCTACTTTAAAATGTGTAGTGGTGGCACTTCGGATGGTTTAGTGATGTACGTGGCAGTGCTGAGTTAGCAGCTGGACTTGATCTTAAAGGTCTTTTGCAACCTAAAATGTTGGATGATTCTTATACCTGTTTTCAGGAACCACACGATGGCTGCTCCTTCTAATGTTTTTACATTCATGGTGAAATTTGACAGCTTTAGATAAAAAAGAAAGTATTTGTATCTGATAATTTAACATTTCAGTAAGAAATCTGCCCAGAAGTTTCAAAATGGAATGTATGATTTCTTTTCCTTAATGCTAGAAATTTTCTTACACTTCCATAAAAAATGTTAGCTTTTCCAGCTTTTAATCTCTTATTCTTTTATTTTTTTGTGTTACTATTTTTTCCTTTGTTCTATTCAAGGCAGGATCCTAATAAGCTCCTCTGTCTTTTATTTTACAAAGTAAATGCACTGATGACATGATCTGCAGCAGAGTAAATCTTCCACATTCTTCTAACTGTGGAATTACCTTCATGCCTTGGAGGTTTCCCTTAATATGTACAAAACTATTTGTTATATTTCATCTCCCCAAACCCTTAAATATTTTGTTTGAAAATCCAGTGTTTTACTCACACTTTTCCAAAACAAAACTGGTACCTAAAGGAAAATGTTGTGCCTAAATGCTTGTTCTAGTTAGCTGGACTGCTTACTTTACCCAGATGGAAGGGAAAAGCCTTTGGTTGTATAGTGCTTAAATATGAACCTTTTCATCTACCTTTTGAATAAATGAGTTGGCATAGAGCTGTTACTATTTTAATAACAAAAAAGAGCAAATGTTCAGATAGCGACTCTGAGGAACTGACTCAGTGTTTAAAAAAAAAGATATGAAAGAAAAATACATTAACTTTGCTTTCATTATTTACTTATTACAAACTGGAAATTGAAGTTTTAAGTTACATTACCATTTTTCAAGGCTTTTTTTTTAAAGATGCGCATTTATAGCTATGAATGATTATCCTCCATTTTCTGCTATTAAATTAGTTTCTAAGACAACATGTACATATTCTAAAGCTGTGAACTATTAACAAAAGAGAAAGAATTCTGAGTTTAGACTGATGTGCAGTAGAGATAGAAAATTACAATCTTTTTTTTTGTAAAAAATAATATTGTTTCCCACCTGAACACTTAAAATATAAAATAAAAATTGCCCATCCTCAAAAAAAAATTACTACTCTAGATTATTAGATTAAAGTTTTAAATTAATTTTTCATAATGTCTCATGTGAAATATTCTTTTATGTCATTTTTCAATGAATACACAATTTACTTTTACATGTAAAGCCCCTCCTGTATTAGTAAGAAGATGACTGCTAGAGGTGTGTTCTATTATAAAATAATAATACTTTCCAGAGAAAAGAGACACTTCAAGTAACTGTACCTTGAAATGTTTCAGGAGTCTGAGCTGTAATCAACAAAGTTTGGATAAAATATGTATGAAAATAATACCCACAGAGAGGAACTTCTTGGGAACTTTACAAATTACATGCCTCTGGAAACATTTGCTTCATATGATGTCTTTTTTTAATTAATTAAAGTTTTTCATTTCTGCTAAGGTGTAAGTGTCCAAAACTCTTAGGTCAAAAACATTATCACTTAAATAAGGAAATGACCAAATAAATCTAGGTAAAATTTTTCTCTGTAATCTACACTATATTCCCATGAGTTCTGAATGCAAAAGAAAAGTCCCTCCAAAGTTTTCAAGGGAATAAAGCCTGGACCAGCAATAAATAAATAAACTAAGAGTTTTTGAGACCAAGGCTAATTTCAAGGATATTAGCTTACAATATTTATAACATTTATTGGATTATCAGAGCATGATACATGTGTCTCATACAGATCTCATGCTTGATTTTTTTTATCCTATATTGAGATGCAAATGAAAAGCAGAATAGTATGTGACATCATTCTAGTATTTTTTTTTTGTTTAATAGACATTAGTGAATATTATTTCTCTTAAGGTGTATAAATAGATCTTTAGTCTTTTCAAAGTAGATGTTTTTCTGTAAGTGTGATTTTTACAAAAACTTCTGTGTATACCTGCACAAAATTTTGGATATTGAATCAGGACATTTTTGATTGCAGCAATGTTGCTCCTTTCTAACTACCTTAGTACAAAAAAGTTGGTTTGATTGGATAGTCTTTAAAGGAGAACTAGGGCCCTGAAATTAATGGCAGCAGCAACAAAACCAACATGTTTTCCATGTAGATGTCTGCAGGCAGAGGAGAAAATCTTGGCAAGGATCTTATTCAAGTAGTGCTGCTGTCAGGGATTGCCCCTGAAAGTAATTTTTTTTTCCCATTTCCAGTTGTTTTTTTTGTCAGTTGCTGGCAAGTATCTGTGCCAGGAAGAACACTGTGAGAGAAAATGAAGTACTCTGACAAAATTAGAGATGGATAAGTGCCAACATATGTCTGCTTATTGAGGATTGAGGGAACTACTGTGTTGGCACATAACAACATAGCATTACACCGAAAACATTTACAAAGCGAAAAAGCCAAGATAGAAAAAATTTTTCTATAGGCAGTCCGCCAGTTCTTTTAATATGATTTAATTTGCTAATTGAGAAAAATGCTGGTGCAATTTACTCAGCTTGCACATGCTACTGCGTCTTACCAGCCCTGCAGAAAAAGGACTCTCTATTTGAACGCCATGAGTGCTATTAACTTGAAAAAAAACTACTCTTTCTCATTTTGGTACAAAGTTTCAGTATCTAATGATGAACATTCATGATGTGTTACTTATTTAGCTGCATTTTATCACATTTTCGCTCTTTTTTCGAGGTTATTTCCCCTGATCTTGGCTTCCAGTTTACTAGGTGACTTCCAGGCATTTTGAAATCAGTGAGGACTTAATGTATCATATGCTTCCAAGTTCAGCAAAGAAAACTCCTCCTGTATTCACATATGCTTGGAACAACTGGCTGCAGAGCATATCTTCAGGAAAAAAAAGGGCCCAGGTGTTCTGCTTGAGAATGAGTTTAATGTGAGGCAGCGGTGCACCATCGTAATGGAACTTCACCGGGTTTTGGACTGCAGCTGGTGACAATTTGCAACAAAGAAAATTCCAGGTAGTAATGAAGAAAAAAGTCCTCACCTTGATAATTACTCAGGCCTGTAACGGGTACCATAGAGAAGCTGTGGTATGTTCATCCTTAGTGTTTTCCCAAACTTGACTTCTAAAAGCCTTGAGTAACCAGCTTTAACAAGACTAGGGTTGATCTGGAGAGTGTTGCATTAGAAGATTTCTTGCATAAAAATCTGTATTTTTCCATGGTTGTATATAAAATCTTGCACTACAGATAACTTTATTATCTTTCTTTAATGAGGAAATCTACTGCCATATTTTATTTTATTTTAATTCTAATATTAATTTTCTTACTGATTATTTTGATGACATCAGCCTGTTTCTTAAAGTGTTCTGTTGTGACTTTATTTGCTGATTTGAAGGTTCTTTTTTTTTTTACTGAATGTATTCAGAAATTTTGAATCAGAGAGTTTAAGAAAAAGGCATTTTGTAAAAAGCCTTTTCCACTATCTTTGTCACCAGGTCCCTTGCCCCACTGAGCTCTTAAACTTCTTTCTTGCCACGTTCTCCCAATGAAATCTTTCATGTTACCCTTCACCTTCTTTGCCTTCATTAGGCAATGTCTTTTTATGCCTTCCATACAGCCTGTCCCTGTGTCCAGCCACTATGGACTTTTCATGTCTCAATTCTATTTAAGAGCTCCATGCTATCCCTACACAGCTTCTGCCTTGCCTGCCTGATATTTTGTCCTTTGGAATGGACCATTTTTGTTCTCTAGAAAGCTACACTTAAATGGCAACAAATAAATAATCTAGGACCAGGTTATAAACCACTATTTGCTTTCTTTTTTTACACAGCGATTACCCACATTTTATAAAATTTGTTAGGAATTTTAATTACTAATCCACCAATATAAATGCTTAGTTTTATTATGTTATATATTAATTGATCTAATTTTTCTTAGAGACTTTAGAATCTTCAGCTAAGTACTTTGAATACAGATAAATTAATGCATTTACAAGTCCTATGCACTACATCTTAATAAAGCAGAAGGCATGATTGCCTCCAGAATCATAAATAAATAGAAATAATTTGGGAGGGACACCTCACAAATTTATCTGCCCTAGCTCACTGCTTCTAAACATAGAAAATGAAACTAGAAGATGCTTGTCTTGCTTTTAATAGTGTTCAGTCACTCATATTCCAGTGCGTCCCCTACCCTACAGTTCATTTCGAGTTAAATTTTTAATAGAATTGCGTCACTCATATTCCAGTGCTTCCCCTGCCATACAGCTAATATTTCTTAAATTTTAGCTAATTTATTTTTTGTTTTATACCTCATAGACATGGAGAACATTCATTTTTGTGACAACATTTAGCAAATAGCATTGTTATTGCATATCTTCAGGTTTGCTCCTTTCTAAATAAATGAAACTCAATTCAGTCTTTTTTTCTGAAGATGTTTTTGGTTTTTGTTTTTCTGGATTACTTCTCACTATTACTACTCTCTTCTTATTCATTTAGGAGTAATTCTCCTCAGATACTGAGGCCAGAATTAAGAAGTGTTTAGTTCCTGAGGATATCACCAAAACTGAGTGTGACCAGAGAGGCTGTGCAGGCCAGGTAGGGAATTGGTACTTTAGTCAAAACAGAAGTGATTTTTTGGTGCGAGTCAGAAAGTCTACTTGGGAAGAAGTGTTTGGGAACGTGCTTAAATCCTAATGTCTCCCAGGGAGTTTAACAATGATTATTGTAGAGGAAAAAATAGTAAGATGAGTATGATATTCTACCTAGTGGAATATTAATAAAAGGTGACATATTATGGAACCATAAAAAAAGAAAAAATTAAAAAAAAAAGGATCTCATTATTACATTCAGTGTGGTGTTTCCTGCCTGTATGGGAAAAAGTTTTAGAATTGCATACAGCTTCTTGGAAAGGCTTTATTTGGACTCAAACATATAATTCTGCTGTTCTGGTAAATAAACTTAGGACATGAGTGCAAGGAAGAGCTGCTGAAATAACAAAAGTACTGGTCAGATTATATTGCAATATTTGAGAGTCTTTGAAAAAAACTCTAGCGATTGTAAACTCCGGGAAAGGTAAAAATAGCTTCCGAATTAAAGGGTGCTAGGTATGCAGTTAAAAATAACAATTGAGGATATGTTGATCATTAATATATTTATAACAAAACTCATAGCCATTTGAGCAGAAAGAGTCTGGAGCAGAATCTTATAAAGGAAGAATAATGAAGACTAACAAGCATTTGTACTTCTTATATTGAGATTAATAAATATATGGAACTAGGGGAATGAGATTTGGTGTCTCAGTAGCAGGGGCTATGCTCAGTGATCCATATAGTCACTCTTATTTTGTGCAGGAGCAGTTTCATGATGGCCCCCCTGCCTTTCTCTTCATTGTGGCAGTGGGGATTTGAAGATATTTGGTCTCTCCCTGCCTGTAGTACTGGGGGTTTGAAGAATATGTTTAGTCTAAGTCTAAAGTTGTTTATCCCCTGTCTTGCCATGGCAGTTCCAAGAATTCCAGATTTTTCCCTGTCTATCCTCAAAAATCCTGCCCGTGTAGAATGTCTGTCATTTTCTGTCACCCTCCTTTATCTAGAGAATTCTCTGTCAGTTGTGATTTTTCCTTTCTGCCATTGGTCTGTGGCTTTCCCGCTCTAGGCTGTTTACAGTTGTTACCCTTGGTCACTCCTATCCAGCCACTGCTTCTCTGGACGGTGTCCTCCTGGGATTCCACCTCCCCTCTATAAAAACCGCTGGTTTTCTCTGTTTCCCTGCTCTTTTGTCACTGTTCCCCTTCGAGCTGTGCTGCTCCTGCATCTCGCCTGCTCCTGCAAGGTGCTGCGTCACCTGTGGCACTCCTGTGCAGTGCTGCAGCCCCGGCTCTGCTCCCATCATGGGAAACAATAAAGGTAGCTCAGAGAAAGCAAGCAAAGAGCCCTTCCTTCTTCCATTGCCTCCATCCTTAGACGTAGGGTCCATGTTTATCAGCTGCTCCTGGCAATTTGGATCCCAGCCAGTGGTTAAACCACGATTCCTGCCTGCCCGCGGCTGAGTCGGAATGTCGCCACACCTGGCACGCGCGCCGAAAGTGAGAGGAGTTCGGGACACGCAGGTGACCGGCGCCACCATGCCTTCCACGATCGAGGCGCAACGTCACTTCTTAGTACCAGGGAAGAAGTGAACATTGTCAGGCTTATATTCCTGACACCTTGAATTCCATTAATTCCTTGTGTGTCTAGGAAGAGCAACTGAAAGGTGTACTTCTGGCCAGGGAAGGAGAGGGCAGGACTGTTTTCCTGTGTCAGGAATGGTTCTGATCACACTATATGTACTAGTATAAACATACCCCCTATTTCTTAATTTCTGATATATAATTATTTTATAAAGACTAGTGTTCTCATGCTACCTATATGTATAACAGCAGTAATGTGATATATTTAATTATTATTATTTGGGAGGGGAAAGACCTGTGCTTGAACATCTAGGCAAGAGAGATAACTTAGGACTGCATAGCATACTGAGGAGGGGATAGTCAAGTATTCATTTGATTAATGGTCCAGCCAAAGTGCCACGAACCAGTTTTAAACCCAGCTGAGGACTGAAACTGAAATAGAATTTTGCACCCTAAAGATAATATGTAAAACATTGCCTTACTGAATTTTATTGAGAGTTTATAAAATCTGCAAGCTTGATACATTTACTGACATTTAATATTATTTATTCTATAGGCTTTTGTATCTGTGATCATGTTTTAACTAGGGAACAGTAGTCAGTAGTACTGATTTTATCTTGCAATTTTCTCCCCACTTGTTGCCCTACAACAAAGTAAAAAAACTCTAAGGAACCTGGTCCAGTGCAGAATGGATTCTCTTATCTTCCTCTGTATCTGTTGTCAGTAATTTTTTGTGTTATAATAAATTTATCCTGATTTTGTCATGTGAGGTTGGCTGTCTCAGGTTTTAAAATTAACTTTAGGAATTTTAATGCTCAGTGCCCTGTTACATGCATTCAAATTTATATGCTTTGTGCAAACAAATTTAGGATTTATTTATATTTTATTATTCATTCTAGCTAGGAAGGTATATCTATATGCTTATACTATTCTCTCTGTCATATTGTTATGCACAACAGCATTGAACATTCGTATGCTTTTAGGTGTACCAGGAGCTATCTCATCAAGCTAATAATTAGACATTGGGGATAAATTCCTGTCTCCATAGCCTGAAGCTCCAACTTTTTATTTAAAATTATAGCAGAGATGGTTTACAGGCATCCACTCCTTTTGAAAGTGAGAGTAGATTTACTCTAATGTACATATTGGACAAAAAGCTAGAGTACAAAGTGATTTCTCTTTACTCACTGCAGCTTTTGACAGTTGAAGATGCTGTAAATGAAAGGAAAAAGAGATAGGGAGTATTTATGCAGAAATAAGGAATTGATATAAGTAGAAAAACATATTTGATTGGCATGCTGCACAGCATGTATAAGCATGAGTACAATATGCTGAGTTCATATGAAAAGAAAAAAGGTATTACTTTTTGATGCAATGATGCCTGGAGCAAGACAAGTAATAAATTATATATCTACCATAAATACAATGGTATTTTAACATGCAAATACCAAACAATGAAAATGTAGTGTTTCTTCAGTTAAAATAAATGATGTAGAATTTATTTTTTATATTCTTTATTTTTTCATGTTATTGTCTTGTGTCATATAGCAATTATTTCATTATTAGATTATTTGATTCTTTGTTTTGTAATTTAACTTAGAATCACAGTAATCTATATGGTTGTAGACCATATTCTCATTTTTTTGTGTAATTTTACAAATACTTGTAAGTATAAAAAATAAACATACATACATATATATATATATATATATATATATATAGTCTTACATGTACTTTCATACATGCACGTATTTTAATAAGCCATAGCAGTCAGGTGAAGTCTGAGGTGAATGGAAAAAAGGAAAATTTTGCCCTCATCATTAAAAAGGCAGAAAGGAGGACTCTGAGAACTACCAACTTGTCCACCTCACCTCTGTGCCTGGGAAGATCATGGAACAGTTCCTCCTAGTAGCTGTGTTAAAGTACATGGAGAACAGGGAGGTGATTCAACACAGCCAGCATGCTTGGCTTCACCAAGGGCAAGTTCCTGCCTGAATAACCCAACAGCCTTCTACACCAGACTGACTTCAACATTGGGAAGGGGAAGGGCTACGGATGTGATTTATCTTCTCTAAAGATAAGTGTAAAGAGTTCTGTAAAGCCTTTGACATGGTCCCCTCCAACATCCTTGTCTCTAAATTGGAGAGAGATGGAACTGATAAGCGGACTGGTAGATGGATAACAAACTGGACATCAGTGGCAATGGTGTCCATCAGCAGTCTATATTGGGACAAATGATATTTAATAACTTCATTAATGACAGAGACAAAGGGATCAAGGGAACCCTTATAAAATGTGCAGATGACACCAAGCTGAGTGGTGCAGTTGACACACCTGAAGGATGGAATGCTATCCAGAGGGACCTTGACAAGCTCAAAAACAGGAATGTCCTGCAGTTTAACTAAGCCAAGTGTGAGGTGCTGCACCTGGGTCAGGACAGCCCCTGATAGACACATAGACAAGGGGAGGAACAGATCCAGAGCAGCCCTGCCAAGAAGGACTTAAGGTGTTGGTGGGTGAGAGGCTGGACGTGACCCAGCCATGTGCACTCACAGCCAGAGAGCCAAATGTGTCCTGGGCTGCATCCATAGCCAGGCAGGGGCCAGGAAGGAGGTTCTGCCACTCTGCTCTCCTCTGATGAGACCCCACCAACCTGGAACCCTGCATCCAGGACTGGGATCCCAGCAAAGGAAAGACATGGACCTGTTGGAGTGCGTCTAGAAGAGGAACACCCAGAAGATTAGTGGGATGGAACACTTCTTCTATGAGGAAAGGCGGAGAGAATTGGGATTTATTCAGCCTGGAGAAGAGAAGACTCGGGTGACCTTACTAAAGCCTTCCAATACCTTTAGAAGTCCTTCAACAAAGCTAAAGAATGACTTTTTTCAAAAGCATATAGTGACAGGACACGGGATTCAGACTAAAAGGGAGTAGATTTAGATGAGATATTTGGAAAAAATGCTTTACTGTGAGGATGGTAAGACACTGGAATACATTGCTCAGAGGACTTGTGGATGACACATTCCTGAGAGTGTTTAAGGCCAATTTGGATGAATCTCTGAGAAACGTGGTCTAGTGAGAGGTATCCCTGTTCCTAGCAGGGGGCTTGGAAGTGGATAATCTTTAAGGTGCCTCCCAACCCATGCCATTCTATGACTCTAAGATTCAGTGATTCTCTGTGTGTGTCTTAGATGAGAATACAGATGTGAACAGTATCTAGTGCACAGGTGTCTTCCACTATTTATAGTAGTGATTAAAAGAATTGTAATATTTATATCTGTCTGAGGATGTTTGTGAGCAAAGAGGAAATACACCTAGTATACTGGAGTCCAGAAGTTCCCAAGTCTTACATAAAATCAAAGTATTTCACATGATCTTTCCTATTTCTTGCTGTGGGGCTGCAGCCATGTACATCAAGACACACCAAATTTGCGCCACAAATTTTACCTCTGAGGATTTGCAATAAGTGATTTTTCCCAATAATCATTCACAACAATTAACACAAATTAAAAACTTAAGTATTAGATGGGGTCACTTACAGTTTTGCATGTGACCTATTGTAGAAGCAATACTGAGAATCCGTAACAATTAAACTCATTGACCAACACTGAAACAAACTGTGTGATAGAGTGGTACCCAAAGAGAGTAATACTGTCAGTGGCTGGATTAAATCTGTGTTTCGAGCCAATGCCTCAGTGTGTGCTTGTGGTTTGGGGTGGGTCAAGCCTTGTTTTGTGGTGAGAAAAGGCCCCATGAGGCAATCATGTGTTGGACTCTGCCAGCTCCCCTGGAGTTCCTACCTCATGCACACTGGAACCCTAGGAGTTGGTAGTGGTATGTGTGTTTTTCTAAATTTCTTCTATCTTTTCCCCTTTTTCATTCTTCTCCTGCTAATCCTCTTTCACGGAATGTTTTTGGGTAACTCATAGGTTTAAAGGTTTCTAGATTATATGGGCTAAGATTATGCTACATTAATGCAAAATTCATGCTAAGTAATGCAATAATAAGTGTTTTGTATTGAATTTGATGTTGCATTTACTCCTTTGCCGAAGTTCTTTAATTTCTTTTGTGTGATTTTTACCTCTTAATTCTGTGTCAGATTTCTTCTTGCACCAGCTAGAGTAAAGTAACCTCAGTTAAACTCCCAAATTTAAGTATTTCAGGGTGTTACAAATACTCACCTTGATTTCCGTGACAAGCAGACATACCACTACCATGGTTTGAATTCTCAGATAAAATGTATTACATGAGCTGATAATTTTAGCAACTTTTTTCAAGTGAGGAAAATTGCTGGCGAAAAAGAATGTTTTTAAAAGAGCAAACTATTTGCTCTTTTTATTGTGCTTTTGTCTTTCTGTAAAGAGATAGAATTAGTCTCGGGCATCTACAATTTTACATGGCATTTGGAGCAGTTGGAAAATACACTGCTAATTTTCCATCTATTAATTAGTGGAAGGTACTTGCAGAAACAGTCATAAAATAGATCCATTACTAAACAATCTGTATAAGAACGTTGGGGCCTAGGGCACTGCCTTTCGGATATCTTTAGAATATAGCCTTATCTTTGATAATAATTATTATCTTTGATAATAATTAATATTAGAAGTTCTTCCACCCGATACCCAAATTTAAATTTTCCTGGATTGGATAAATAATGTGTATACACTCTGTAAGTCTCTTCTCAGTCCATAGCTCTTTTTCAGTGGATATGCAGATCTCTGACTTTTTTCATCCTCCTTGAGGCTCCTGTTAGCCTATGTCTTTAGCCTGTATTGTGTTTTTAACATACAAAAATTTATCATGTTCTGTTATGTGGGTGAGAAACACCTGTCCTTCTCCTTACCAAAAGAGCTAAAAAACCTCTTTCTCACCTCCATAAACTGTACTCTTTCCAAAACATTTGTTTTTTCTTTGCTACAGAAACTTCTTCATCCAGGGTGCTACCCACTAGAATACACAATCACTCGAATCCAGCATATTAATTTTACATTGGCATATTTCAACTCATGAACTCTTTCACAGAGAAAGGTGGCATAGTTTATTTCACCAAATTCAGATTTTATGAATGGATATGCTTACAAAAATGTGTAAAAGGGACTTTGCAGACTATTATGTTATTCAATAACCAATTGGCATCTTAATTTTTTGTTTTCAAAGGAGAAAGATGATTCTGTCAAAAATGGCAAGACTCCCTACACTTCAGTAGTTTTCCTGGAAGTTCCTTCATACACAGCCAATTTAAAACCCCTAATTTTTCTCTGATTTTGACACTTTTCAGTGCCTATGGACTATATATTTGTCTAGCTCTATACTGAGATTGAAGATGTTTTATGGAGAAAACAGTCTTTGCATGGTTCCTTTAGAACAAATTCTGAACTGGAAAACCATGAAGTTAAACTATGCTTATGCTGTACCATTTTTCTTGAGAAGTTGCTGAAATAACTGATTTCTAGCAGATGAAGTTTGAGTTCAGATATCGATGAATCTGAGGGGAGAAAATTCAGGATTATATTTATTTTCTTAATGATTCTCCCATATTAATGAGCATGATGTTCGTATAAAATATTCTGAGTGTCAAAGATACATAATATTTACTGAAATATATGCATACTTTTACAGGAAAATCAATACAGTCGCCAAGAATATTTTTTCACCTGATGTGAAAATCACCATTAGGATAATAACATTTTATTTAGAAATGCACTGTCTTCTAAACAAAACCACACAGTGTTATTAAACATAATATTAAACATTCAACTTATTATAAAATAATATTGCATTTCATTTTCTTACAGTTAAAAGTTAACACTATTTTAAATACTTATTGGTCCTGCAATTTCAAATTGTCTTTACATTCTGGTAAGACACTGATGCAAATCAAATAAATGGGTATGATTTCTTCTTACACTTATATTTATTTAGTACATAAAGCCTTTCTCTTCCTTTATTTTCAGCAGCTGAATCCCAAGAATTAAGATGTTTTGAAAAAAATAAAGGAGCAATAAACTGTGAAATAAAGACTTCCAAAATGTTGAATTTTGCAAACCTTTTATTCTCTGTGGAATATGCAATAAAATTTTGAAGCACATTATAAAATCAATATTTTACACTCACTTTAAGGCACTTATATCTGGAAAATACTGATGTGATTTATGGGTCAAGTGCAGATTATTTAGGTCATTTGAGGTCTGGTGATAAAATGTCAGAGTTCTTTTCATGATCTGTACTGCTAACTCCTTTTAATAACTACAAAGAGACCTAAATATTTCAGTTTTATTTCTTCTAATGTGCCGAAAACTACCAATTTATTTTCCAGTTTTATGGAGTGATGGATAGTTCCAACAAACAAACAAAAAATATTGGCATTTACTGACCTCTAAATGTGTCACAATTTGTGTTCTCAGGCTTGAGTTCGGAAGAGTCTTGAATGCAAAGGAAAAAGGACAGAATATAAAACGTGCTAACAAAAGGACAAATTATGAGTAAATTTAATGTCAGAGATTCTCAGCTCACTTCTTATAGGTGTACATGTCTCTCTTTCTCATCTGTCTAAGGTTAACTGAGGAGATGCAAGTTCTTGGATAGCACGTGTGGAAGAAAAGAAAAAATGCACAGAAGATTATTATTAATGTGGCTGTAATGGATTATAAAAATTAGGAATCTGTAAAATATTGCTCTCATAATTTGATGTAGAACTTAGTGGTTTTTTTTTTTTTTTTTTTTTTTTTTTTTTTTGTAATTTAGTGCAGGCAATATAGAACTGCAACAATTTTCCAGGTCAAGAAACTTTTCATCACTCACCAACATCCCTTCATGGATCTGTTCAGTCTAATATCTTTGCAGATATTCAACTTCAAGTAGGGTTTTCTTTCCTTCACTAAGTGATGTGAAGTGGCTCAGTCATTATTCCCCAAGGTCAGAGTTTGCATTTTACACTGATTTTGTACACTTTGCCTTGTGCTTTGAATTTTTCCTTGTTTGCCTTTTCTGATGTGACACGTATACCTTCCCTCAACAGTTCTGTCTGATATTAATTCTGTGCAATACAGTTCACTAATCTATAATCTATGACAGCAGTGTGAAATAGTTTATATGGACATAGAATGTTTTTTTTAATTTGAAAAAATATATTTTCTGTACATTTCAGCATTTCCTTTTTAATAACCACACAGCTCCTTGCTTAATTTTCTAATTCTAAGAAGTGAATTTCCATTATTAAAATTCTTGTACAAACATAAATAAGTGTATAAAATACTAAAATATTGGTGGTAAGAAAAATGCAATTACACTCAGAGTAAGCAAATGTTTTATAGCATGAGCTTTTTTTTTTTTAATAAAAGTTATGTTATATACTCTTACTTTATATAGAAATTTTTGAACTCTCACACTCATCAAGAAAAAGTAGAAAATGCAAGGTTAATTCTGGATTCCTAAAATACATTCTGAGTATTATTTATTCAAGATCATGAAAATGTTCTGGCAGTGAAACTATGGAAAAAAACAATCTTTTCAGAAGCACATTAGAATTACAGACATTTAAAGTTATTCCATTTATGACTTCCAAGAAATACAATTTTGTTTTTTACCTTTCTTTTTTTATTTTTTTGTTTGTTTGCTTGTTGCTTTTGGTTTTTAGTGTAGCACTTTTTGCAGTTCGACTAGATTATCCTTCACATATAATTTTTTACACACAAAGTATGAAGACAGCTAGGTCAGGCATTTATATTAAGGCATTCAGAGACAATACCCAAATTAGGAAGTACTCCGGGCTCCCTCTATGGCCGGTGCAAAGAGATGCGCTCTTCCAAATCTTCATTCCGATCTTGCAAGGATTGTATCATCCTTGAATCTGTGGACCTTTGAAAGTCTTTCCAAAGTTAGTGCATCCATGTATTTTTGTGGCAAAAACCTTTTATCCACAGAAGACAAACATTTTGGAAGTTAAGTTTCATGCACTAAAATCTCATTAAGAAATAGTTTGGGCAAAACGTTTAACCGTATTTTGTGGGGGAAGAAAAAAGGCACTCCAGGGCTTTTCTTGGGTCATCTGTCTTGGTTCCTACTGGGATGCATACAATTTTCCAATTTCAGTGAATTTGAGAGGTTAATAACATTACATGAGTGTGTGTCTGGAAGGAAGAGAAGAGCAATTGCACAGTAAAAAAAGGGGGTTTTATTTTGTTTTTTTTCTTTTTTTCTTTTTTTTTAGCACAGACTGATGAAACATTTGCCTCTTTTTGTTTTTTTGCATTCTGAAGCAGCAGCAGTTTTTGTGGTCTTAACTTTTTATGAGTTAGCTGGCAGTTGCATGTCTGGAGGCTCATTTCTTTGCTATTGCCAACATGTGAACCAAAATAACTGAAAAGGTGCTAAAAAACAACCAAAAATATGCTGCATGTTCATCTTTAGCAAGAGAAAAGGAAACTCAGAATCAGAGAATGCTCAGAGGGTAGAGTCTGATTCTTCTTCTACTTTGAGAGATGTATAGCTATATTTTTCACTCCATAATAGTTTGCAGAACTTTGGTCTTTTCCAGGCAGAAAAACAATTTGAATTTGAATTTCTGCAACTGTGGTCTTAATCTGTAGATCTTTTGCTGAAGGTTCACTGAAAGTGATCTAATTTAGGTGGACATTTTAGTTCCCAGAAAGTCTAGGACTTTTGTTCACCTGTGAAACATTAGTTGGCTCTGGCACAACTCCTGTGCTTTTATCTCCACTCTGCAGCAGTAAAGTGGATTTCTATGCATGCCGGCTTTGGTCCAGCACTAGTGTAAGGCCATAGAGGAGGACACTCTGCACCAGAGCCACAAAACTTGGAAATGCTCCAGATTTTACCAGCTGAGATACAGCCTGAGGTGTATGGTTGTGTGCAGCTGTCTATTTTCACTTTCTAGCTGCATGAGGAAGGAAGAAATTAAATACAAATTAAAGGGAAAAAAAAAACCCCAGCAGGAATTAACATAAATATATTGTGTAAAATACAAAAGCGTATATCTCAGTATAAAAGCAAAACCATTGAAATACCTCCTACAATAATTTCAGTTTTATTTTGACTGATTGTGCACTCTCTCAACCTGTCATGAGGTGTCAATAGCAAAACAAAAGGGAAATGAGATCTGTGCCATTGCCAATTGAAAAGAAGAGATATACAGCACAAAATGGACTGATGATGAGAGTTTCAGAACTCCTGTTCTGCTCCCTTAACTGCTGAAACCATCGGTTCCAGAGATCTTCATCTTTTGTATTGGTTTGTGTTGTTTATGAACCATCAATCCTTACAGTTTCAGCAAAACTGCATTAGTTTAGGTTCAGCCATTCTATTTTATTCTTCATACTTTGTCACTATGAAACCACAAAGTTTTAATGAAACTCCTATGCCATTGTTTAAGACCTAAGAAAGGAAGTCAGCCTTTGTTTATTAGGGATGTGGATGAAGTATTTCATATTTCAGATGGTCATATACAATGTCAATAAACCTGCAGTTTCACATACCTATTCTTAGTCAAGTGGGCAGTGGTTTCCAGGGAGTTCAGCTGTCCTATATCCTGAAATAATAAACTCAGTCAGAAAAAGAATATAAAATTCATAAACCATATTAGACAAAGAACAGTCTAGGAAATGGAGTTTCACCTATAAATTTCTTGACTGTAAGTGGTGAAACAGCAGAAATCATAAATAATACAGGATTTTATGTTTTGCATTGTGTGAGTTTTATAGAGTTCAAATGGAACATAACAAGGAAACAGCAAAGCTCTCCCTGGGTACTTGATAAGTTGTGGGTTGAATTTTCCTCATTGATGCCAAGTGAGCTTTTTTCCCCCCACTGCAATATTCATATAAACAGCAGGAATGCATTTAATTTCAAAAAAGCTATATATAACAGCTAATTATAAATGACAAGAATTGATTGATGTATACCTGATCAAGCATAAATTTTGTTTTAAAGGATAGCCCTCTGTGGTCCAAATACTAGGTTTTGAGAAACACTTTTTGCCTTGAAATTGCATGGTTTTTTTGGTTTTTTGTTTTTTATTTAGGTGATAAGTCTTCAAAAGCACACTGGATAGAGACTGAGATTATACGGAAAGACGATTAAGAAAGTATTTAGTAATAAGATAGGACAAACTGCAGTGATGAGGAACAGAGTTTACTGACCAGCTCTATTTTACAAGTGACCAGCCCCTTCCATACCCCTCTCTGTCTATTCTTTCTTTGTTCCTACTTGGTGCCCACTCTTTGCACATTCCCCCATCAGCTTGCCCCAAAGACCTTCTGTAATAACCTGGACCCTAGGGTTTATATCTTAATCACATGCAAGCTCCTGGTGTGCCTGCATTTTCTTGATAGCCCATCAGCTCAAGTGCCTGACCTGGTTTGTTTCTAGGTATTGTCTCACTTAGTTTCTGTCTTAGCTCTGTGCCTCGGTGTATTTTGTTTATTTTCCCCTTCTTGTCATGCCATTTTCACAAGGTCCTTGATTGCATAATCTTACAGAAATAAATATTCTCACATTCTATATGCCCTCATCAGTTAGTTGATTGAGTAGCTTAGGTTCTCTTTATTGCTTCCTTTAGCACTCGTTAGTCATGTTTGTGTCTTGGTTTGTTTGGTTTTGACTTCTCTCTTTTCTTCTCTTCCCTTTTAACATTAAAAAAGTCCTTAAGCAGATACAGTAGGGAAGGAGGAAACAGGCACTTTCTTCTTCCACATACCCTTGCACTTAGTCTGAAAAATTTCTTTTCATTTGACACAATGTCATCCCTTTAGCGGAGCAGTGGTCGTGTAAAACCAAGTAGAATCTCAGAATGGCTGAGGCTGAAAGGCACTTCTGGAGATAATCTAGTCCTACTCCCTGCTGAAAAAGGTTTAAGTAGGGCAAGCTGAGCACCCTTACCAGGCAACATGATCCAATGTCCAGCCACGCTCAAGCTGTGTTTCTTCCACCAGTCCTGATATTTAAATGGAATTTCTTGCATTTCTGTATTTTTTTCTTGATGTCTTACTGGGCATCTCTGAGTCTCCCTTGTCTTCTAGACCGCTGTGTCATCAGGTAATTATACACATTCTCATAAGATCCTAGTGAATGTCTCCATATTAAACATTTCCAGCCACTTTCTGTTGCAGATGCTCCAGTCTCTTAAAAACCTTTGTGGCCCACAATGGTGTCCTACTGTCATTTCACTAAAATAGTGATATTCCATGTCCAAATAATGATTTTTTTTTTACACCATCAGAGCAAAGATAGACTAAAGCAGAGGGGTAGGAGGTAGAAACTCAAAAAAGTAAAAGCTTGGGAAATTTTAATTTTAACCTGCAGGTCAGTAAAAATACTGAGCCAAGTACTGATGAAATCCTAGACTTGAGCCTCACCCTACTTGGAAAAAAAAAATCCAAATGCTCCAGAGTTCAGTCTGAAAACTCCCCCCAAGGGAGATTGGTTAGGGGCCACAGCAGCTGTGGCTGTCCCTGGGGGCCCTGGCAAGGAGTGCAACCAACTGGACTCATCACACAGGTGAAGCATGTAGGGTTAATAGCTGGGCTTTTTAAGACTTCTGAGAAATTGCATTGTGATGCTCAGAAAAGTGGTCGTTTATCACAGGCTTTTTTTAATCTCTGGCATTGTACAGTCCAGTGTGGGGCCTTCCAAATTTTACATAGCACATTGCCCACATGGCCAAACATATAGACCAAGAACGGATCAGTAGAGAATCCAGGACTGCCAGTGAGATCTGCTGATATCTCAGATACAACAGGGCTGTAAGCTGTAGTTGTCAAATTCTGGAGTGTCCAACTCAGATTTTTTCTGCCAGTATGGCTAAGGGAGTCAGTAGACTTTGTTATCATAAATTGTCATTCCAGCATTAAAATCATGCTGAAAATCATGTCTGAATTCTTCCTTACAGAGCTAGGGGTGATGGCATTTTAAGCATACACCTTCAGATTCTCTAAAGATTTAGCTTAACACATAAACATATTGCTAATAAACACATTGCTGATAAACACACTGCTAATAAATTTCTTGGATAAAGGAAAAAAATAAAATAATGCATGAATATAAGCCTAGTCCTCAGATATGACCATCAGGTTTATTTATAAATAAATGAAAATAATTTGAGTAAATCATTACTTATTATTTGAAGAATATAAACAAATAATAAAATTAGTTATATGTAACATTCAAAAAGCCAGACATATCTCATTACATAATAGATAAAAAATAGGCATTACTCTTTCTTCTACCCACAATTTAAACTACTCTAGATGAGAAAATAGGCTTCAAAATGAGTGTATTTCTAAGAAAATGAAACAGCTATGAAAATGTCAAAATGAAACACTTATTTTTTAATTACTTTCAAGTATTTCTACAATACAATTTTTTACCCCACAGTTAGCATTATCTGATTGACACTTTTGTTAATCTGTGGGGTTTTTTTTCTTTTTGTTTGTTTGTTTTGGTGGGTTTGTTTGTTTGGTTCGGTTTTGGGGGGTTTTTTTGTTTTTTTTGGGGGGGTTTGGGGTGGATTTTTTTCCTGTGGAAAACAATCCTTTGGAGGCCTTTTTCTTTTCTCTTGTGGTTTGTGGTATTATGTGTTTGATATGTTGAAGCACACTGTAATTATCAGTCTATTTCTGACCTTTACACTCATTCCCTCTTCTGTAATGTGTGTTCATTAGCAATAACACTCTAGCTCTTTTGGCTATCTAGTTAATGTGATTTTTCTTCATTAGGAACTGGAAAAAATTTCTTCCTTCTCTCCAGATGGGGATTATGTAAAGTATAAACTCTACACCTGTGCTCCTTTGTGTACATATAAAAGTTTTATAATATCTAGATCATTGTAGGCCTCAAAGGTAAATATGTTTATATTTTAAATAAAGGAATAGCAACTATAAATTGTAAAACAGACTAGGGAAATTTTGTAAATCAAGTTTAGAAGTACTGTCAGCTTTAAGGTATCATCTCATGATTTATCAGAATACTTTTAATTGAAATACAGATTTATAGCAGAAGAAAAGTTCCTTTCTTCCTGAAAGAAAAGTATGTTTTCTTCCTGAAGTGTGCACTGTTTAAATTTCATTATTTAGGCAATCTGGATTTGAAACTGAGGGAAATTAATGGCATTTTTAACAATTCAGAGGATTTGTAGCATCTTTTATCATAAACAAGTGATCCCCAGAGTAGATGATCACATTTTGAATTATGCGTTTGCTTTTGACAAACCTCAAAATGAATAGGGAAGAGCTACCAGAGTAATCACACAATAGGATCATGTGTGTACAAACAGGAACAGATCTATGTTAGTTTTGCCTGCTATTAAAACTTGTGGAAAATAAGCCAATTTAAGCACACAGGAAACAGCATTAAACTGCACCTCTTACAAAAAATCATATCCCTATGGTTTATTTTTCCTATTCCATTAAGTTTTTTAAACTCAGGATTCAATACTAGAAAATTTTACTTTCAATATCATTAAATGAGACAGATTTGTTAGACTGACAATCACAATAATGGTAGTGTACAACTTTTTGTTGATAAATTTATAGTCTTATGTCATGGACAAAAGTATATTTCTGTTTTATGACCAGTTTCTCAAATTTCTCAAAACTGTTAAGTGCAATTATTTTTTTTTAGCCTGCCTTTCTCTTTTTCAATTGATAATTTGCTGAACTTCACCCCAGAAGACAGGTTTTTTTTCCATAAAATTCAATGGTAAATTCTAAGTGTGGAGCAGTGAAAGGTGTAGGATATTTGGGTACCAAATGTGTCCTCAGAAGAGTCAAGAAATTTTTCAATGTTTATGGCTTTAAAGTGTAAGTGAAACTGTAAATTCCTCTTTTAAGTCAAACCAAAATTAGATCAGTTTTAAGAATTCCAGCCTTGAACAGAAAACAGATAGAACAATCTTGAAACCAAAGAGAAAATCCTCTAATAATTAAATGCTTTTTTTGCTGTGGTCAAATGTTACTTGATTGTGAACTTAGCTGCTTTCTGCTGTATTGGATGTACATTTAGTTACTTAACTTGTATGGCCAGTAAGAATTCTGAGAATGAGGTAGAAAAGGAGACTATTCATTCTGAAGCACATGGCTTTCAGTAGTAAAGAATTGCTGTCTAAATTATGTTTTATCTCAAGTATTATTGTTGCCTAATGGGAGCATTCTAAAGGGATAGGAAATTCTCTATTTGTGTGAAGGCAGGTTTTCTGTATTACTTAAAAGAATAATAAATTTAAAAAAGCTCTGTCTTTGAATAGAATGCATTTAATGAAATGCATTTAATTTGAAAACAGATGAAAGATTCAAAACATGAATCCTAAAAAAAATATGAGCAGCACAAAAAGGCTTCCTGAAACCCAGATTTTATTCCCTCTTTTAGCTGATCAGATTTTTTAAATAAAACAAAAACTGATTCTAAAAATTTTGTTTCTAGAGGGAAAAATCAGTGCTACCTTTTTTCCCAAATAATGTCTTAGGAGAATGATAAATACAGAGAGAAAATAAAAAAAATATTTTTTGCATTTTGTTAGTCATCAGGTGAAAACATTTTGTGAAATAGCAGGTTGGTGGTCTTTACTGCCTCTCAGAAGAGATCCTCTTCTTTCAGGTTGTTTGTTCCTGGAGAAAAATTGTCTTGACACCTGGTAAGACCATCTGTCCTTGTAGTTCTCTTTCCTCTGTGCTCTTAAAATGCCTTTGGATGTCAGTTTGTGGAATGTGGAATATTACTTTAAAAATAGTAAAAATAAAATAGCTCATATGTCCACAGTCATATGTAGCCTAGCAACCACTGTAAATGCAGTACTGCATTAAGCTAACAACAGAGGCCACAAAGCTTATTAGACCTTTATAAAACTTTGGCCTGTCTGGAGTTGTGTTTAATCTTATTTAGCAGTTACAAAAATTACCTAAGGCCCAGACTTATTGACTGTTATTCAGTCAATAATTATTTGATTTATTTGACTTGTTTTAGCTGTTGCATCTTTGTTGCATAATGCTTATTACTGTAAAGATTTATTTTAACTCTTAGATATTATTAACAATTGCTTCTTATTTACAGAATGAACTATCTATGACCCTTGAGTATAATGCAGTGTAGTGTAATATTCTCTGTGGTGTGACAGCAGTAGACTCAAAGTACAAGCACAAGATGATACTGGAATTGTAAAGAGCCGACCAATGGTCACGTACTGATGCAGTCTTGGGAACTGCAGTTTTAGCTGTAGTAAGAAACCTAACCAAAATGTGGGAACCACATGATACAGCAAATTGCATGGAACAAGTGAAGAAATTACAAGTAATTTCTCTGTGATAACATCCTGCAAGAGTGAGGAAAAAGAAACCATGACCACTGCAATCCTCCTGGAAAAAAAAAGGATATGGTGAACTGAAGACCTTTTCTACACTTGCACAGAACAAACCCATTTACCTGAATACCCAGACGGTGGGAAGTTCAGCATAACAGAAGAAAAAAGATGTGCAATTTTCAAATTATGAGCGGAGGTACACCTCTATTATCCAATAAATGTTCTACTTGGTCACTGATTATCTGTTTTCAAATAAATCAGAGGTCTGTGGCCTTCCACCTCAATGCTTTAGGAAGAATTTTTTCATATACACCTTAACTTCAAATTCCACCGTTTTATGACTTAGTTAAGTTCCCAGGTGCGGTCTGAAAGAGTATCCTAATTATAAACTACTTTAGAAAATTAATAGAATGTTCATTATCTACTCCATTTTGTGAAAGTCAGAGAACACCAAACAATTCTCTGTACAGCTGTGTTGTCTTTTAATGCTAAATTCAGATCTTGGCTATGCCATAGAAACTCAGGTAAAGAAAACTACACAGCCATAGATCTAATTTAATATGATTCACAAAGTATTAAATTAATTAGAATGTTTCAAATATAGAGGAAGTACTTAATTTTACTCTTTCAGCAGCTTCCACATAATATTTCAAAGATTTATTCCAAAATGAAATTTGGAAAAGAAATCTATTTTCATGATACTCAAAACTGGCTTGAATAATTTGATGCTTTCCTGGTTTATGTATTGCAACATGGAGTATTTTATGATCTAGGTGTGACATGTCCTTTACAAGTGCGCTTCCTACAAAAACAAGAACAAAAACAAGCCAAATTTTGCTCAAAGAATTAGTATTCTCATATAGGGGAAAATAATAATAATAATTACAAAACCACACCACTTTCCAAACACAAATCAATGTAAAACAACCTGGTAAATATCCTGCCTTGAAACAATAAGCATGTCTTTCTTTTAGAAACGTCTTTTCTAAAGCTAAATTGTATTATTGAAGGCAACTAAATGTTTCTTACTTCTTGTCATTTAAAGTAAGACCTACAAATCTTCCATCTAACCTCTTAGAAATTAGACGGTGATGACTGGGAAATTTGCTTATACTTTTGTCCTTTGAGACTGAAGATTAAAACAATTTTTGTCTTTCCTACTTTTTAAAGCCTGCTTTCAATATGTGCAATAGAATTTGAATAGAATATATGAAATAGCCACTAAAACTACTATTAAAACTATGTATAGCAGCACATAGAAGGTTGAAATGCCTTTCTAATGTATTCAGGCAAGGAAAAAGGCACACAGTTTGAGAAAGTACGTATTAGCAAAGCTTATAAACACTTCAGAAAAGTTTTACAGTGTAACATTTTTATCCTGTTTATTGGAAATGTTTGTCCTAAAGCATAAAATCATTTTATTCTGTCTCTTCTGTAACCACAGTTATTCAGTGTTAAGAACAAATTAGCTGTGTAGGCGTGTCTGCTGTACTCTGACAGTAACTTCTGTGAAGATCAGAAATACCATAGCCTAGTCATTGCAGATATTCCTCTGTAAAAAAAAAAAAAATGAAAAATTCCTAAATAACTATCAAGAGGGAGCATGATTTTAACTCAGTTTCCACTAAAGCCTTATCTATTCACTCCGGCACAACACAGACTTCAAAACAACAGGTAATTTGTTGAATTACAGTACATGCTGTCTCTTTGTTCTGTGAGAATCCATTAAGCTCAATTAGTACTTCTGTTTCCATAGAGCCTTTAATAACCTTTTTCTCAGAGTATTTTGCAAAGACCAATACTGTACATTTTCCTGACACTTACAGATCACTGTTTTGTCATTTTTATTCTTCTATATAATTAGTAACATTCTAAAATTTAAGTTCTGAATTTTTCTGGGGCAAATAACTTAGCAAATTCATTTAGGATGCTTAATAACATAGCAAAGCTCTGGTCAAATGACTTCTTCCTCCTACCGAGACTGAAGGTTCGAGTAGAAACATCTGGCTAAAATTCCATCAACTAGCTGAGAGGATGGTGAGAACAAGCAGGTAATTAAATGTATTCATTCAATTAATTTTACTTTTCATATGCATATCTGAGTACATGGGGATATTTTGACGGATTTGTAGTGTAGGTTTTTTATTGTTGCTGGGGTTTTTTTGTTTATTTTTGTTTGGGTTTTTTCTTTGTTTGTAAGGCCAGGCATGGTACTATAATGATTTAATATTTTGTGAGAGCTTCACTCCATTGCCACACCTGACAGATGCAATGAAAACCCAAAACTTGCTTCGCTTCAGTAGCAGTAAAAATCTGTATTCTTGCACTGCTCTCAGTGCATATTCTCTTTCCACAATTTATGTAGATAAGAATCAAAAGACTACTGAAAGGACATTTTGTGTATACAAAATCTCTAAGTTTCTTTCAAAGTTGATTCTACTGCACCTTTCTGATACTGCCAGTGAATTTGTATTTTATGTGAAAGGTAAAATATTTTATTGCAAAACTCTGGTTAAAAAAGTTAAATCACACTGTATGTTAGAAAACTTAGATAATATAAACACAAATGCAGAGGGATAAAGTTTTTAGCCAATAATCTCATAGAATAGTGTGGATTATCACATTTTTTTGAATTTTGAACACATTCTAATGAATTCACAAAACCAAAATGTAACACGTCTATTTTCCATTTGATCATTGGCAGGCACATGATCATAATTTATATTTAGAATATTTTGTGAAATATTAAACAGGTGTGAAGAACATTCATTTGTCTTCACCCTGCTCATTTGTTTAGGAGTGACAACTACCCAGCTGCAGTATATCCTTGCTTAAAATGGTGGATGATGACACTTCACTCCTATATATGGTGTGCAGAAGTACTTCTGTAGATTTGAAAGAAGCAGAACAACTTGTATATTCTTTTAAATGTCATGAGCTTTCTTTCTGTTAAAAACAAAAAACCAAACAGGAAACAAAAACCAATCAACCAAAACCAACCAACCAAACAAAACCCCAAAACCAACCAACCAAGCAAACGAACAAACAAAACCCCAAAACACCACCAAAAGCCTCCCAACTTTATGCATAGAGCTGTACCCACATGACATTCAGGAACTTTGCTAAAATTCAGTTTTGCTGGTTGTCTCATATTTAGTAGATTTTATCTTAAAATAAGTAAAGAGATAACTGATTTTGTACCTTGATGGTGCTAGTCTTGTCTCTGTTCTAAGATTTTAGAGTTACTGTATCCAGATACACATATTGTACTAATTTCTTTACTTTCTGTAATTGGCAAAACTTTTGAAAATAAAGCTCACAGGAATTTCAAGACCAGTCAGTATTGCTCTTACTCTTTGCTGGTGTAATAACAATAATTATTGACTCCAAGAGGAACACAGTTTGATAACAGTGCATTTTTCAGCCCTTCTCTCCCAGATAAATCCTGTATCCTTTTAGGTAGCTGTTTCTGTAAAGAATACGACTTTAAGCTCTGTATCTTAAATTTAAACACATCTGCCATCTGACTCACTCATCTAAAAATCTACTACAATAAAAGAGACTTCTGATTCATAATTTAAGGAAGTCTTTAGAGGAAACTATTACATTTGTCTCTAAATTATAAGTGATAAGAAGGAGATAGCTATTTTAGATTGCCTCTGGCAAAGAAAAATGCAATATAAAAGCACTACAATCTTAAAGAAATATGTGTAAAAAGCTAAAATAATGTAGCCATTACATTACTATTTAATTTTTCATGAAACTTCTGCAGGTACTGAAAAAAAATAAGTGAAGTCTTTCAGGCAAGTCCATCAAATTGTAAATGACGACAAAGAGCAAAACTGCAAACCTATGGGGGGAAAAAAGCCCCACACATCTTTGCACAAGTGTGGCTAAAAAAAAAAATAATGTTTAAAACATAGTAGTTGCATCAAATATTTCTTTTCTAATGCCTTGCAATTTCTGTAATGAGTCTCTTTAATAATATAAGACATTAGTTTTTTAAAATTTTATATGTATTCATATTATCTGTTAAGGTAAAATTTAGAAAAACAGTGGAATGTGGGGTTTATATCTTGCTTCAAAGACCTCTCAGTCTTCGGTTTGAATGAATAAGAGCTTATCTTGAACCATGCCTTGGAATTAATTTCTGGTTTTAATGAAGACAAATGGTTACAAATTTTAAAGTGAAATCTTGGTATTTACAGATGAAGTTTTTAGGAGAAGAGAAAGATAAAGGACATGCACCATCTAAATATTTTTTCATATATCATTGTGGAATTAACTGGTATTGAAAAAGTCAATGACAATTTAAAAGCTACTTAAAAATTATTTTTAAAATATTTATTAGTGTTTTGACCTGTAACTGATAAGGGCAATGTCTGTAATTTCCGTATAAGTAGGTGTTGATAAAGCAGGGAATTCCCAGGGGTTATAAAGAAATGCATCATAGTAATTCAAAAGGAACTTGAAGAATTCAGTAAGTCTTGAGTCTAAAATGACAGAAGCAAGATATTCTCAGCTACTTCAAAAAAAACCCAAAACCAATAATTTTCTTTCTCCTTGTTGACTGGCTTTCTGAAATTGTAGTTGGCTATGTCTTCTTTCTTCTGTGATTTGTCAAGCCTCTCAACTTCATATGGGAACTAAAATTTTAATTTACTTTAAGTTTAATGAACTAACAAATTGTAGGTAAACCCATGATGATCTAAGTAGTTTGGATTCCTGTTTTATTACTTTTTGTAATCTGTTTAAAGCCCTGTTTGGTGGCAAGAGACATACTTCTCACTCTCAAATTAAGAGCATTATTTTCATAATCTGCATTTACCTCAGTTAAAGATTTGTGCTTCATTAAGTCGTCTGAAAATATTTGTTGCCTTAAAGAGTGAAGAATCTTAGCATCTACCTTAGAATTGGTCTTAGCATTTGTCTAGATATTTACAGTCTGAATCGATATTTTATGCACCTCTTGAATTCTCACTTTTACGCCTGTGTTTGGATACTGATGCCTTTCTAAGGGGCTGCTTATTGGGGTTTACTTTTTACAATAGTTTTGATGAACTGGAAAACCTTTCCAGCAAACTATTTATGTTTAAAGCCGGAGTCACTTTAAAAGACTGTGAAGGACTAGAATATAGTCATGCTATAGATGCAAATTATTCACTTTGCAATAGATTGCCATCCAGTGAAATTAGTGTTCAGCCTTTGTTCGATTGCGTTAGCTTACAAGAATTCACTTTTCCTGCCCCACTTCCACCCAAAGAAAACTGAAATGAAGTAAAAATGCTGCCAGTGAGACATGTAGCAGATTTCAAATCATGCAAAAAGTAGGACCAACAGCCAGTGTTAAGAGCAGATGGCCTGTAGATAGCTTCAAGATTGCAGAGGATATGGGCCACCCTCCTACAGCTAAAGCAGAAGGAGGGCTCGTGGATCTGGTCTTCTGCAGGGAATTGCTACAAAACCAAAGATTGCATCCCTTGTTCTTCTGTTACTCCAGTTTAATTTCTCTGAAACACTTCTGTGTTTTTCCAAAAGTACTCTGTTTACAGGGAGACAATCTTACATTAAAATGAAACTGGCCTCTTATGGGCTGTTTACAGATTAAAGGGGAAAAAATTCTCTATTCATAATACAAATTACTTTAATGTAAATTCTTTATTTAGAGTGTTTTTGTGTCATCACTTACAAAAAAAGTACATTTGTGCATCTAATATTGTATAAATGAATAAATTTCTAACAGCCACAAGAGTACTGTTTTGAATTACTTAAATTCTGTCTCAGCAAAATGTTTCTTTCTATATATCATGAAATGCTCTGAATGTATGAGTTTGTTCAACCTAGAAACTAGTGTCAAAAACCAAAGTGAAGAGATAATACTTTAAATAAATCAGGATTTTTCAGTTACTTTTTATCTGCTTCCTATTTGAACACATCAACTCCCATCCAAAGACTTAACAGTACTTTAACTTCTATATAATAGTTTTCAGTATCCACCTGTAATTATTTCTGCTCAGAAGATTAAATAGCTTTACAAACTGCTGCCATTTTTCTACATATGCACATGCACAGCTGCTAGAGCTACTAGTCCTTAAAAAAAAAAACAGTGCCTAAAAATAAAACCTGAAAAAGAATTCATAAATTTAAAAGAGACTTACATTAGATAAAATCTTTTTATGTTAACATCATATAATTTTTAAATAGTTAAATATTTAGAGCTTTGCTATTTAAAGCCTTTAAAACACATTCAATAGTGTCACCTATTAAACTGCAAGATAAATTATTTTCAATAGAATATCATATCTTTATTACAGAATTTACATTTTCTATTTACTATCCACTAAACAAAGGAATTTGAGTTTCAAAGGCCACAATGTTAAATGCATATGCAGAACTGTTTACTACAGAGTGCCTTGCCAAAACATTTCTGTTGGTAAAATTAGGATGTTGTGTAGAGCATAAGGACAAGTCTAAGACATATGACTGGAAATATTGAATTTTGTTCATTGCTATTGTCTCATTTTGTAACCAACAGGAAATCTTTAATTTCCAGAGTATAAGAATTGTATTTGTATTTAAGAAGAAATATCCTATAATGATTTACATAAAATAACTGGTGGCCTTTTTTTGGACTGTTTGGAACAATTAAATCTTATAATTTCAAAAATGTTATAATACAGTTTTGAAACTTTTTTGAATGCATAATTCATGCTACATTTTAAGCAGAAATAAACTCCCTCAAAAGAAGTATCAAAATCTACTATCTTTTTTTTTTTAAATCTGCTTCTACTCTTCGTCTTCACAGAAATCATGACCCCAAAGCAGACTGCACAAGGTCCCAGGCCTACAAGAGCTTCTAAACCAGCTTTTGCCACTATAATTTGCATGAGTTTTTGCAGTTGCCAGCACTCTTGGCAGATCAGGCCTTGAAGATGTACCACAAGTTTCTTCATAAGGAATGAAGAACATTGTCAGACACAGGCAGGAAAATTGACATTTATTAAAATCAGTATTTTCTTCTGTGTAACTTGTTAAGTGAAGTGGGATGACACCATTTGTTGAATGTCGGACATAATTCCTCCTTCATCATACACCTCCCATTACTGACTGCACCAGCATGTGAAGCACAATCTGATCTTCTCCCTGTCTCATATAACAAACAGTTCTCTACTGACTCCTTATTCTCATTTATGACAGTTGGCAGCAGGACCACAAATTTTTAGTAATGAAAGACTTGCCAGGTGTTCAAGCAGCACTTGTCTTCTTTCAAAATTTTCCTGAGCAGTGGACATTCTGAGGACCTCAGATCGCCTCATATTTTCATTTAAAGTTTATTGGCCATTGGTGGTCAGAGTTGTCACTGTTGTCACCCAGCAGATGACACTGCAACCCAGCCTTTGTGCTTTTCCTTCAGCTTTGCTCATTGTGGATATCATCAAGACTATCGTAAGAGGAAAACAAACACAATTGAAGACTCACAGTAACTACACAAGTATGTGTCTTTATAGTCTACTGTGGATTGTTTGTCCTAAGTGTCAATTTCTGGTCACTTAATAATAAAAAAAATTCTATTAGTCAATCTCACAGTGGATCTTGAAGAGATGCCAAAGTTTGCAATCTAGCTGAAAATAATTCACCAATGTTTGAGTAGCTGATCCTCCATTTCCCCACTGGAAGGCTCCAGGAGCAAAAAACCCCATATCTTGGGTTTGGGGTTTTGTTTTTCCTTTTCCATTACTTTTTCACATGAATTAAGAAAATAACATTTGTAAATGGTAAATTGGAAATTACTGGTGGGTTTTGCCTAATACTACTTAAATGTTAGAAATCCACAGCTTTATGTAACACAAGCTGACATCTTAAGCAGCTGTTTTGGTGAATTTGTTCTAGAAAAATCAAAATTAAAAAAATTCCAACAGCAAACAATGACTAAAAATAATTAAACACACAGGGGAATAGACAGCATGGTCTTGGCAATTTTATTCTCCTATTGTTTGTTCTGCCAAACAAATTCAGGCCTGAGGGGTTTTGGATTTGTATCAAATATATGGAAACAATCCTGTCCATTTCCTTACTGCATCTGATTTTCTGCATGTTACCAAACAGGGCATAACATCTGAGAATTCCTCTCACAGTGAGATTTTTTTGTGCTTGAAAATTAGAAATGGTGAAAACATGAATGACTTAGTTGCTTCTGAAAACAATATTGCCAGAAGAAAAAAGAATATGTAAGTATGTGTGGCAAAAAAAACCCCCAAAAAAAAACCCAAAAAACAAACAAACAAAAAAACCCGTTTAGTGTAAGTAATCTGTTGGAAAAAACCCAAAAAACAAACAAACAAAAAAACCCATTTAGTGTAAGTAATCTGTTGATTTTGGAAACAGTCTGGAGACCTTGCTACTTAAATGCAGAGCTGATAATATGCATTTCTGTATCGAAACTCATATACAAGTCATACTCCTAAAAATTATGTTACCAAATCAATGTTTTGAGCTGTCTCCCATAAGAGGTGTAGTCCTGAAATACTAAAATTCCACTTTTATCTACTACTCTCTCAATATTAAAATGCTATATAAATAAAACAAATAAATGGAAAAATTGAGGCTAGTACAGAATTTGTCAGTCTCCTGGCTAAACCAGTTGACTTGTCTAGGAGCTACTGTTATCTATTTTAATCTACTGTTTGGGTTTAAGTAATGTGAAGGCACTGAACAAATGGGGAACACACTACTTATTAATCATTTTATAAAATTAAACCAAGCATTAATTGAAGTGAGAACAAAATTAAAATGTTGAGGAATAATTTCTTACTTCTGTTCTTCCCTATATGAAATGGATAAAACCTTATCCAAATATATGGTTCCATGCTTATATATGAAATTTTATATTAATATAATTCCAAATATATATGTCTATGTAAGAATATGGAAACTTGTCCAAATGTAATAGCTGACTTTCCGTAATTATGCTCAGTTAAAGACAATTCAAAGCTATATAATTTCTGAGTCATTAAATTATTTTAAAATTGTCATGGAGCAAAGTAATCAGTATCATGGAGCATGAGAACAAAAGAGGAACAAAAATTTCAGTTGCTCAAAGCAAATAAAGAAAATGAAATCTTTTCCTGTGTGAATAGCAGTATTGTTTGGTAACCTGCAAAGAAGTAAATAGCTTTCCATTTCTGTGAAAATTGAAGGGTTAAGAATAACTGCTGTTGAATGAAATAAAGATTTTCAATTAAAGGAAGGGCTTCACACATTAAAGTGTATTCCTGAAGAGCAGGACGTGAAATATCAAATGATCACAGCTGAGATCAGGGTTTTTTACATGTTATGTGTCTCAGCCATTGGTGCCAGGGATGATTATAAACTCAGTTAGACAGAAAGATAACAAAACTTCCAAAAGATTTTTGTTGCTAATAGGCAGATTTTTTAAAATAATTAAAGCACGTTTTTAAAGATTTTTTAATATTTGCGCTCAACTATTTACTTGTCATATTAAAATTGCCCCCACAAAGAACAGCTTAGAGGACAATGAAACAAATAAAAAGCTAGAGAAGTATAAAGTTTAACCGCTTACACAGTTCCACCACACAACTAAAATCTAGTTGTGCTTCTCAAAACTGTTGCCTTTCAATACTTTCTACAGCAGTGAAGAGTTTTGGAAGCAACTCATCAGTTGAGTTTGAGGGATATCTAGGTATTTCTACCTCTGCTGAAGTGAGGTCTTTGTGACTCTTTAACACAGGTAAAATGAAGTAGAAATAAATGAAGAACCATGCATCTTACAGAATAGGTTTTTGGTCAGGATATTCAGAGCTCACATCCAATAGCTTCTTCATCGTAAATTATAAATTTTTAATGACTATTGTATATACATATACACCATATACATATACATATATGAAGACACTCAAGGCTATCATAACACAGATAATTTAGAAGCTGTAGAAATTCTGTCCATTTGTTTTCAAGACCTTTGCTTTCACCCTTGAAAGGAAGAGAAACAAAAATCTTGTAACACCACTCTCTCCTATGAAGCTTGGACAGAGTTAGAAACCACTGCAAGATTTTAAGCAATATAGGAAACTGTAGCATAGATTCACTTCATCTCATAGCTGTTAGCTTTTGATTTAGGGTTGCTTTATCTTGCCAGAAGTGTAAAACACAAATGAATAATGGTGAACGGGCTATGATGTCATACAGAACTAATGGCTATTCAGCTGAAAAGTTTAATTAATATTGCACATAAACAATTTTACCTGTCACTGTAGATCTGACCTTGCAGTTTTCAGGTATGGGCAGATAAGTTAAGAAATAGGAATACACAATCCAGAAGTAAGGATATTTGTATCCTTGACATGTGACAGGACAGCAATAAAGGTAATTGAAATATATGATGCATTTGGCATTGATGCAGATACCTAATTTTGATGGTGTAGGAGAATGACCGATGTGACATTTTACTCATTTTCTTCAGCTGGAGCTTGTACAATTCCTCAAGAGTAAATGACCTTACAGTATTAGACAATATAGTCTTGACCCTGACTATCATGGAGGCTCAGAGTGTGAATATGCAGTCAGCAAAATAACACTACTAAAATTTAGCTACATTTTACTGTGGAGTAAAATCAATTAAAAGTTTCAATGATAATGTCTGATGGCCTTGACACCCTCGATGTTCTCTCAGCTGCCTCTCAGTTTCTGTTCCATCTGCTTCTAGCATTTTCTGTGTTTCTTAAACATATTTTCACTGAGATGCCACCAGCTTGTCTGAGGGGCTCCGCTGTGCCCTGCAGTGTGTCCTGTAGAGCCAGCTGGACCCATTTGTGTGGGCACAGGGCAGCCCCAGTCCCTCCTCACAAAGGGCAGCCCTCAGCCCCTGCTGCCAGTGCCTGGGCAATACTCTCAATTCACTATTTTGGATAGCTAAATGCACAATTGAAGGTCTAACTACATTTATTTCTACCCGCTGTGTGATCCAATAAGCAACCTCAAAGGACATCCACCTTATTAAGCCTTAAAAAAGGACTGGAAAAATGGGGTGAAAGTTCCTTCTATATATACCATTCACCCATGAGAAACACTAATGTTGAACAGACGGCTCATGAAATTAATTTATATCTTTTAATTAAACTACGGAAACTTTTACTTTCTGTAATCAGTTAACTTTAACTGAAAGCTTATGTCATATTACAGGTCAGCTGATTTCAGCCTGACTTACCAAAGGCAACATTTTTATAAAAAGTCTTTGTTCTAATATTCTTTTTCACTGTTTTAACTCCACTAAGTAGACTTGCTGTTAATTTTTTCTATTCAGTGTGCTATCATGAGTCTAGAGTTAGGACTTCAGTGTCATTGGATGACTTAAAAATCCAATGTGAATTAAATGAGCATCTTTAAAATTAACATAGTAAAGATAGACTAGAAAGAATGCAATGCCAGTATGTTACTTTTTGGCTTAGCAATAACTTAAATGACTATTTTTTTTAGAGAAGGATTTTTATTGTACAATGTGAATTCCATGTGCTCCTTTTAAATCTTTTAAATACTGTTCTGAAAAAAAGCCCAACCAACAGCCAAATAATTAATTTATTTGGTTATCTAATTGGAAAAAAAAAAGTATACAACTTGCTCTCCAAAATTCATATTTGCTAGGTATTACAGTCAAATATATATTTTTGTATGATCTTTCATCGTTTATCAGAATAACTCCAGACATAAGGTGAGATCACCAGCAAAGACCAGCAGCCAGTTACCGTCTGTCAGAGTATGTCCTCTAGAATTATGGAGTACTCAATACACAACTACTTTTTAATTTTTTTTAAACTCCAGATCTTTAGCATCCATAGTGAACCAGTCTGCCTTTCTGGAGGCTTTGTTTTAGTAAAGAAGGTTAATTTTACAGCTGCAATCCTTAAATGACAGTGGTTACGTCTAAAAACTGTAAAAATGGCTACTTCAGCTAGCAAGTATTTTTACTGACTGCAATGTTTTCCTTTCACATATTCCCAATATTTGGGCAAGGATTTTTGTGGTGGGTTGACCCTGGCTGGATGCCAGGCATCCATCAAAGCTACTCTATTACTTCCCTCCTCAACTGGTCAGAGGAGAGAAAGTATAATGAAAGGCCCACAGGTCCAGATAAAGGCAGGGAGAGATCACTCACCAATTACCATCTACCTAGACTATTTTTAAATTCATGCCCTTTTTTGGAAATAATGAAATCACTTTAAAGGAAGCAAGATATATTTTTGGGTACTGTGTATTTCTCTTAGCGTGTAACATGGATATTATGTAAATTAAGATAACTTTTGCAATAAAAAATAATGGCCCCCAATAATGAATTTTTGTAACAGAAGCAATCTTATAAGTGGGAAGAACATTATATGAAATAATATTTTTCAATTTTGTAACTGCAGCAATATGAGTATCTTCACTGTGAAAAAACAAGGAATAAAATTAATACTATTCACACTATATACAGAAAACATTATTATTTTGTATTCTATTTCTTTTGAGACTTATGCTTTCTGATACAAATTTTTATTCCTTAATAAGGTGGTTTATAATGATACTGAAACCAATATAAGCCATTTTAAAAACTCAGAGAATTTCCTTAATCCAAGTGGTGGACTTTGTGTTCATGCATAAAAAAATTGCTTAGTAATAAAACGACATAATAAATAAAGGAAGTGAAGTAAACTGTAAAACAGGTTCCTGGACATTCAAGTGAAACTAAAGATAAATCAGATCCTGGGCTTATCAAATGGCTCATCCTTACTCTGTGCTATTGGCAAGAAACAGCTGAAAGTCACTGTGTATAATTATGTTTTTTGTCAAGACTTCTCTGGTCCACTATTTTTGCTGGGCAAAAGTAAAGTAAAGTTTTCTGGTTCTTCATACCTTGTGCAATTGGTTTGTTTGTTTTTCATTTCATTTCTGAATATAAAACACCAAATTAATGTGTAGTAACACTACTGAATACATATGCATTCTAAGGTGTTTTAATGCCCCTAAAGAACTAGCTTAAGAACCAGTAGAAACAGCATATTTTAGGATCTGTTTTGCTGTAGAAGTATTTAGCACCCACGAATAAGCCCTGTCTTGCTTTGGCTATGTTATCCATTTCATAATCTTCTCTTTCTCATCAATTAACTGTTCAGCTGCCTAAATAAATCTACCTAATATAATTTGATGAATGCAAGGGTGGTTCAGACATCCACTTAAAGCTGACAGATAGACCACAAGCAACTTTATCAGGTAAAATAAGCTGGTAGCAACTACTGACAAAGTAAAACTAGTAGCTAGTACTTACATTTAGACAATCAAATCCAAGCCAAAATGCAATTGTAACTTCAGTCTTGTCTTTACTGAAGGGCAAGAGTAGGAAACGTGGGTAGAGAAGACAATGGAAAGGAAGAACAAAAAGGAACAGAAACATTTGACTACTAAACCTTTTCTCTCCATGTTTAGAGCTCTTATTTATGTCCCTGTACCAATATAACATACCAGATCTTTCTTTGGTAATGAAATTCTTCTCAATGAATATTAATTAAAATTATGACTGAAAAACAAATGTCTCTGATCTCGCAACACTAATTATTAGGGTACACAAAAGCTTGATCATGTTCTTTCTCATATTTTTTTAAGAATTATGTATTCATTCTTTTGAAAATGAAATGGGTTTCAAGAAGAGTGAGAAGAGATAGGTGATGGAAGTAGAAGGCAGATGTTCAGACTGTCACAGCACTGAATTGCTCTAATTATCTTGCAACTACTTTAGCTAAATGCCTAGGATGCCTTAATGCCAAATATTAACAGGAAAAAAACCCAGGCATCTCATGGATATTTAGTATCTTTATATTAATGATTTAATTATTTAGCATTTAAAAATGTAGGCATACAATTGACAAAGTTAATGTAATTTTATTTAACTTACCATACTCAAATAAAAGAAATTTCTGATGTCATATTAAAAATATTAACCTACAAATGAAAAAGTAAAATCAGCATAGAATTTCAGACACATTAATTCTTCTGGTGTTTTACAAAACACTTGTTATCAACTGACTTGTTAAATGTCTTGAGCCATTTGAAATATGAGGTGCTCTTCTTAGTGTGTTACCTCTGACATCAGTATAATAGCTATTGCATTTTATCTACAGTAATATCTTTTCTCAGTCCTGTTTTGAATGTCATTTTATATTCCAAATTAAGTAATATTTTCCTCTTACTCTTCCTATTTTCTACTGTATTACGTACTTGCACATTGCTTTTTTTTCTCTGACTCCCTTAATAAATACTTTAGGTTTCTTTTACTTGCATTTTTCTTGGAACAGCAAGCCTGCTAGGGTACTGGAAGAAAACTTCAGAGCTGTAATTTTTGTAATGTCTGTTTGCTTGAGCTTGCTGTAGCACAAACAGCTTACTCTAATTGTACCAGATAAATCACAGGAAAAACACCACTCCAGTTCTTAAATTTTATATCAGCTAAGTTGTCCCCTTTGGTGTTTTAATTTAGTGAAAGAAGTTAATTGATGCAGAAATAGTTTGGCAGCACTATTATTTGAAGAGTCTGAGACAGACTGAATGAAGATTTCTCTCTGAGTCTAACGTGAACTTGATCATAAACCCATATCTGCTGAGAGAGAATACAGTCATCACTTTCTTCTAGTGTTCATTATTTTGGTTTGTGTCTTCATTATTTCACTTTGTGTCCTCTTGAGGCCTTCTCAGAAGAGCAAGTCTCTAAATTACAGTCCCAGTTTTGACATTGCCATGCATGTTAGCAGAAACTTCTGCTGACACAGTGGCAGACTTAAGTCAACAGTGGTCTGTAATAGTTTGGAGATATTTCTTTGTGAACTGCTTTATGGTATTAGCAGCCAAAGTCAAAACAAATGTTTACATTTATTTCTGAAAAAATAGGTTTACAACATGACGTGCATTTATATCATAAGCCTTCTGCTGGTCCTTGCCTGTGGATATATCATTCCAGGAGCTGGACTTTGGTTCTTGTTGTGCAACCCTTCCAGTTCAGGATATTCTGTGAAACCCCTCTTTATCTTTGTTCTTTTTCTTGGAATGACATGATCACTCACCTTTTTGATCTCCTTTTTTTAAGAATCCTGTAGCTCTCGTTCAGCTCTTTGCGTAGGTCTGTAACTATAATGCAACCGAATCTGCTCTTCAATGCAGTTTGTCTGACACTTTTAAATTATGGATTACGGGAAAATGAACAAATACCAGTACAGTTCAAAGTCTTCCACTGCTCTGTCAGAACTGAAAAAAACATCACTATTGTCCTGTAGTAGGGAAACTGCATTACTTGTATTAAAATGTTCCAGCTCATTGAATCTAAACTTATTGTATGCTCAAGTAAACTAAGTCTACTGCATAATTATGGGGAATAATTCTTATACTGCATACATAAGAAAGTCTAAGTAAAGCCCGTTCCTCCTTCTACACATTATAATTTTATATTAATTCCTTTTTCATGCCTACTTAAAATATTATTTGAACAATAACAGCTTTGCTAATGCTTAACTTGGTTCTTTCCCCAGCTTTTGGGGATTTTTTTAGCAGTAAAATTATTTAAGATCTCTTGTACACTGAGGCCATCTATATGGCTGGTACTCGACAGGGACATTTCTTTGACAGTACTACATTAATTATGCAGAAAAAATTAAGTTTGAAATATATACTTGAGAATGCAGACTGATAACAGAAGAAACATACTCATATACAAGCATTGTTTATCATTGTAATTCCCTTAGTGCTGTACATAATAGGTCAAATGTTCAACAATAGTTCACATTTAATAGGTTTTTCAGGTAAAGAAAATGCCAACCATGAAGTTCTCAAAAATGCAGAAATAGGATGTTGATAATGTACTAATTTCAGGAGTGATCAATGGCAAGTCTCCTGGAAGACTGCAGCCATCCTGTGAAGGATATGAACACATTCAAGAAGGAAAGTGGATGCAACATCAAATTGAGAGAGAAAGACAGTGGTACAAAGAAGTCTATTCCTCCTCCACAGTTCTCTAAATTAACATCTCCTTTGAAGGAAAGGAAAAGATCCACTGAGATCTTCAGGCATTTAAATAAACGACTTCTGTACCTTCCAAGAAACTCTATATAAGTTCAGAAATTAACCAAAATTCTCTTTTTAAAAAGGCATTGATTTTAGCACTTCTAATTTCCTTATTCTTTTCTGAAATATTAAAATTAATATAAATATTGTACATGAAGTAATATAAAATACAATAAATATGATTTTTTAATGTAACCTTTACTGCAAATCATCTGTGCTGAAGTATTCAGTATATTAGAGATTATTCTGACATTCAAGAAATGCTTTTACTGAATTCCTTTTGCTCTTCACGGAAAGAATTAAGGGGGTTTTGATTATTGACAAAATACAAGAATATAATTCTGTAGACCAGTACTTGGAAAACTTTAATATAAAGGAATAGTCCTAGTCTAAAAGTTGTTAAAGAACTCTCTCTCTCCTTTATTTGTTATTAAGAAATGGTACCATTTGCTTTTTGCATTTGGCAACAAAGAATCCATGTTATTTCTTTACAGTTCTCATTAGAAGCCAGACTTTCCTTAGGTGCTCCTGAACGAAGTTCAGTAATGTTTACTTGGGAGGGGAGGAAATCATAACTTCACAACAATAGAAATATTTTAGAATAAATCCCATATTTTCCTTTTACATTATGAAACTATGGATACTAATCACTTTATATTTGTGAAATAAACAGCAGATTTTCCTTGTTTTTTTGTAACTTTGAAGTACATGAAAGAAATTTTTCTTTTGTCTGGTTTTGGATTTCATTTGGGATTTTAGCTGCAGTTTGCAACTGTGTGTAATGTGAGTTCATTGGTCTATGAAAAGAGACACACTGAGGAAACTGCTGCCTCAAAATAAATTTCCTTATTAGTCACACACTGTGCAAGCTAGTGTAGTGTTCAGAATACTGCAGTAAAGTAAATGCTACAAACTGGAGCATATTTATCTTTCAAATGCAAACACAGTTTTAGTATCTCATTGTGAATTTAGAAATGTAATTTCATAATTTGACCATAGGGAAATAAAATAAACATACAAAGACAGAAAAATAATTTAAAAAGCAGTAGCCGCATGTTAGGACAGTTGGAACCTTGACTTAAATTTACAAGTGCCTTGAAACATTTGAACTGTTTTCTTGTGCAGAATGAAAAGAATGAAAACATAAAAAAATATTCAGTAAATTTTCTGTGGCACCAAAAGTTTTCCCTATCTCTGGGCCATTAAGATATAGGAATAGATGATAGTATAACCTTCCTTCACTGATGTTGAATATAGTCATATTTTTTAAAATATGACTATATTTTTTAGTAATTTTTAGTCATATTTTTCTAAAATAGAAGAATATTAATGCATTTTAAAAAGAAGTCTTCATAATTTCAAGAAGATGGCCTTTATCATAAGTAGTTGCAACTCATTTTTAATAAATGAGCTATGTGGATGACTTGGACAAGCAATATGTTTTGAATTCATATGTCAAATATAGTGAAGTTTCAGTAGCTCGAAAATAGGATGGAAAGAAATACATATTGCTTACCACTGATAAGGGATGTCTGAAGTAGTTCATAAGAAATTTAAAGCGATTTGTTACATGAATTATGTGTTAAGTCACTTAGCAGTCTAAGTACTTCCAGATTATCTGCTTTGTCAGAATTAATTATCCATATTGTAATGGGACAAAGTGGTACTTGCAGATGTAATCAAAAATTAAAAACAAGTAAACATTTCCTTAAGAATCTACATTCTTAAGACAATTTACTACATATTACTATATAGATTACTGGCTAACAAATGAGTAATCAAACTGAGGTCAAGGTTAAATAATAAGTCTGAAGTTCAAATAAAAAGAATAGCTCGTTTGATCTATTTAGAAACTTCTGTTATTGTAGGGCAGTGTAATCAAAGTATGCAAACATCAGTGTCAGCATATAAGATCAGAAAAACATAGGAAAATTACTCAAGCTGGCAACAATTGCATATTATCTTGGATTCAGAAGACTTTTCCCCTAGCAGTATTAGGTCAAATATTTACTCCTAATGTCTTATTGCTGTGTCCTTTTTCAGTAATTTTTCAATCTTCTTCCACAAAACCACATACCCTTTATGTGAGTTTAATCAACCTTAAAGTTAAAGCATGCGTCTAAGAAGATTGTCCAATTGCTTCCTGAATTCTGACAAACCTGTTGCCTTGACCACTTTCCTGGGGAGTTTTCCAGTACTTGACCATCCTCTAAGTGAAGAACTTTTTTCTAAATTCTAAACTAAACTTCCTCTGATTCATCATTAAGCCATTCTCTCACATCCTATCACTGGACAGCAGAGAGAAGTGATCAGCACCTCCCTCTTGGTCTACCTCGTGAGGAAGTTGTAGACAGCAATGAGTTCACCCCTAAGTCTCCCCTTGTCTAAGCTGAACAAAACTCATATACTCAGCCACTCCTTATAAATCACTCCTGCCTGTCCTTTCACCATCTTTGTTTTCATTCTTTGCACATGTTTTGGAGTGACAGGAAAGAGCATCCTTGTCAGAAATTTTCTGTTACAATTTTTCAAAGGGAAAGGAAAAGAAATTCCCCAAGTAAGCCAGTGTTTGTAACTTATCTTTTGCAGAGAAGGACTTTGAGATACTGGTGGAAAAGCTGACCACGAGCCAGAAAAGTACTCTCATGGAAAGAAAGCAAGAGCATGATGGCTGTGTTAGGCGGTGTTGGCAGCAGACTGGGCACCTGCCTGACTGCTCAGCACTGATGTTACCATATCTGGAGTGCAATACCTCAGTCATTTATCCCTCAGTCAACCATTCCTCAAACGGTCCCAGCTCAATACCCTCAAATGCAAGGTTTATATTGGCCTCCTCAAAATTGATACACCTTTTAAATAATTTTTATTATGAAAGCATTCCTACTAGAATTGTCAATTTTTTTCAATAAAGACAAAATTTCTTAATCCTAAACAAAGCCAACAACAAAGTTCTTAGGCTTTCAGTCCTTCCCGCCATTGTTTCAATAAATTGTAACAAAGAGCTAGTAATTTTAGCTCTTACATATAGTAATCCTATAATAATTCTACCAAAAACACCTATAACTATTGCATTTCTTTTATCCATGAATACAGCCAAACATAACTGCTTTCCAAAGAGTTCACTTATGTCTGTGCCATTTAATACCTCAAGCCCTAAAGTCTTTTAACTGCAATGTTTAAACCACAATCAACCAAAACTGACCTGTAACCTGACTCACCGTAGTAAAGCTGACTCACCGTAGTAAAGCTGACTCACCATAGTAAAACAATTTACGTTGCAAACATGCCAAACATGCTCTACATTCAGATTTTAGTCTGAAGACTATCAGAAATGTCCTCAATAAATTAACAGCATATAAATCTTGGTTGGAAGGGATCATGAGAACAGTCTGTGCACTGTCACCATTACCCTCCTTATATTATGCAGTGTCCAAATAGCCTCATCATCAAAATTGTGTAAATGGTGGGAACACTTGCTTCAGGCAATTTATAAAATGATATAAGGAAAAATTACTACAGGACACAAGTACATTACTCTTACCCAGCATATATTGCTCATCATATTTAGGGGAAAAAATCCTATAACTAACCAAACTCTACTTCTTGTGAAGCTCAGACTAGACTCTGACTTTATGCCCTTCATTTCTATTATTAAGGATTAAAAATAAATTCAAAGAATATTTGCGTTCCTTAACAGCTCACAGAAATAAGCACTAATGTATATTTAAAAGTAGGTTAAAATATATATTTAACTTTTCATAGAAAAAAAAAAACCTCATAGGAAAAAAACCTAAAATAAACATGTTTTTATGTATGTAGTTCTGGGTTTGTTTTCTGTTGTTTTGTTGCAGTACTTGTATAACTAAAAAGGATTGAGTTCCTTCTAATTCCTCATGCTTAAGAATTCTTTATTAAGACCATTTTTTTTCTTTTGTCCTGCTTGTTATTCTTTGAACTTAGGTCTCCTTCAGGCTCTTCAATATTTTCTATTGACTCTTCTCACTTTAATTTAATTACTTTTTCTTTTTCTGAGACTTTGCAGAAATGGAAAGTATATACACTGTACTGAATTCTATTTTTTACTTGACCTTTAAATATTAAAAGATGAGAAAAAGTAACTTGAAATAGATTCAAACTTTAGATCTGTGATTTTCTTTCAATCCTATTAAAAATGGGTTTTCTTTTTGAAGTAGGTTTGCATGCAGGAGCTGAGAATAAAATCAATAGCAAACAGCAGATTTAGTCATAATATAATAGGAAAAATGGAAATACTTGTAGTGATATACAAGCTCTGAAAGTGAAATAAAATGAGGTGGGGAATAGGCATGATGTTGCTTAAAAACCCACTTAGAGTTTATATATGAATCCTGTAATTTCTTCCCAGATCTATACTTCAGGCAAATTTTGATTGTCATAGGGTCAATAAAAAATATAATTTCATTTTGGTATCTCTTTGCAATGACATATGGATAAGACTCATAAAGATAAAATTTGTAACTCTTGTAAAATTTTGTTATGAAAGAATAAAACCAAAGAAATCCCTGTTTAGAAGGAAAATTTTCTTTTTTCATGATCATTCAGTAAATAGCAGTCCAATTATACTGTCACACAAGTAAAATCTCTTCTAGTAGGTTTGGGGTGTCATTATTCATAAAGAAAGACACTTTTAAATTGATGAAAAATTATGCATGACTTTTTGCAAAATATAAAGTTTGGCAAGTTTAGGGACTAAAATAATGGTAATAACAGATCATTTTTTGATTAGTAGGTAAACATAAATTACTCTTATTCTTCTTTTATTTGAAACATCGGGACTCTGACCATGAACTGACATTTTGTCGCTTTTGAAAATACTCTCAAAGGAACAAAGGAAGAAGCCTACATAAGCCATGGGGAAATGATTAATGATGTACTACTCCACCTAGACGTTCACAGCTCTCTGGGGTTGGGTGGACTCCACCCAAGAGAATTGAGGGAGCTGGCAGAAAAGGTGTGGGGGGAAGGTGTTTAAAGATTTGGTTTGGTTTCTCTTTACCCTGTACTGATTTAAGAGGTAAGAAATTTGATTGCCCCAAGGCGAGTCTCTTTTGCCCATGACAGCAATTGATGAGTGATTTCTCCCTGTCCCTAACTCAACCCACATGCCCTTTGATCTATTTTTCTCTCCCCTTGCACAGTTGAGGGCATTGATAGAGCGGCTTTGGCAGGCACCTGGCATGCGACCGGGGTCAACCCACCACAGCCTCCAACAGACAGATCAGTCCTACCAGTCCCAGGCAGATGTTTCAGCTAAAAAAGGACATCTAAAATATTTCTTATGCTTGGGTTTGGTAAACAAATCACTCTCCAGACTATTCCAGTACTGACATTTATCTGTGGCTGAATTTGAACTCTAAACAGATTATTCTTGGGGAAAGAAGAAAGCACATTAACAATTGACATACATATTATCATTGTTCACATAGATTCATGTTTAAAGGATGCTGACACATCCTCTGCTCAGAGCAAGGTCTGTGTCATAATTAAGGGAGAAAGAACCATAGGAACTCGTTTATGCTCTTGAAAAATCTTACTTATCTGACACCTCACTTCAAAGTGTAAAACATACTTGTAAAATATTCCAAAAACCAAATGTTCTACTCACTGGAAACTGATCTTCTTTCCATTTAATTTCATGAAGTCTGTTCTTTTTAAAAGTGTGGACATCCTGTGAGACCATACCTTTGCTCATAACTCACTGTCTGGTTAGAACTTCTAGGCAATTATGTATAGAAAGCTGTTTAGAGGACAGCTGTTTACTAATAGTTCATAGACACCAATTATTGTGGCTTATCTTTTGTATTGCAGATATTGAAGAATAATACTTGGTTCATAGACTGCCAGTTAATTATATGTCAATAAAAGGTCAATAAACTGCTTTACTCCTGATTTGGTTTAAAGAACATTAAGTAAGCATTTTTTTTCCTGCAACATCTATGAGTATCTAACTCACAGAGTACATAAGTATATCTACTCAAAATCTAACTGAAATGGGAGTTAGAAATTGATCAGGTTATTTTTTTAATTTCTCCTTTAAAATTTTGGGTCTGCAAACTCCACTACTCAGGAAGGTACCTAAGTGTTGATTGCATCAGTACTAAAAATTTAACATCTGCATACTTTTAAACTTTGAACATGAACTAACTTTTTTTTATTTCTTGATTACATTAGAAAGCAAAACTAAATTTGTACTAATAAAGTAATAAATTCAGCATTATGCCAGGGTTAAGGTTCTTTATGTAGTTCTAACATACAGAACTTCAACATCTTTGTGAAGATAATATAATCACTTAATGTAAATATATTGTATGATATGTTTTTTTAAAAAAAATTAGGTTTACATTCGGTATAATGTTTTTGATTACTTTAAAGCCTTAATTATATGTTTTAAAGTTTTACTTGTATCTTACAAATAAAAAACAACATTAAACAAACATAAATACTATCAGACCACATCAAAAAGCCAAATCAGCAAAAGGTCCAAAGTAAATGGGAAAATGTTTGGTGTGGTTTTGGATAGGAGACAGACTTTTCATTCTTAAGTTATTTTGAATTCAAGCCAAATTTTGCATATGCTTCTCTTGTTTAAACAAAGTTTTATCCTTTCGATTGCCTTACCTTTTTTCCTGTCTTCTCTCAACTTGTGCTGCTCTTTGTAATACACTTTCTTTACAAAAACAAAATGGGATATGAAAAGTTCTGTTTTCAGATTTTTTTGTGTGTCACTTAATACACTGTGCCGCTAAGCAGGCTTTCTCTGTCTCAAAAATTGTTTGTTAGATATAAGTCGGTATGTTAGAAGAAGATCTTTTGTTGTTATGGTTTGATAACTTTTAGAAGACATTGCATAACTTTGCCTATTATCTAGCTTTGCTTGCAGTTCCTGACATGTCTTGGTATTGATTAGAGGTGTGTAGGGCAGTCAAGGCTAAAGTAAGGATAACAATGTCTATTAATTCACTGAGGTAATCTACATGTGACCAGTAGGGAGCAAGACCATTCACAGCTAGGTACCCATAGCAGCAATACTTTATAAGGTTGAGACTGCTCACATACTGATATCAGAAACACCAAATTTAGGTGTACAGACCCTTATGGCTTAATACTATTAATGTTTCAGGTTTTTAATTTTTTTTTTGTCCTCATGTGCCTATGTGTCTGTAAGAATGCATATGGCATGCATGTTGGTGTGAATATGTAGCTATCTGTTATGTCACAGAGCATATGCTACAGTCCAGGCACTCAATGAACTCCTGTGAGATGTTATCTTTTCTTGTACAAATTCCCTTTCATTCATTCCATTCTTCTAAGTGGGAACAAATGCCTTTCGTGACACTGTTGTGTACTGGCCCCCATCCTGAGAGTTCCTTTAAGTTTTCTTGTAGACCATAACTTCAGATACATGAGAAATCACACCATATTTCATTGTACTAGTGGCTGAACATTGGCTCTTCATACTCTCCTTCTCTTCTGGGGAGAAAAAAAAAATTTAAAAAATACGCATTACAGCATATAGTATACTGTTTTGTAAATTTCATGCAATCATTAATTTCAATTATGACATTTTCCTAACAATGGAAGTGTGGTAGACCCTTTTCATATTTGTCAACAGTGACTTAAACTTTGGAAGTGCTTTATACAGCTTTCATCATTTTCACTTTTGAAAACTTAGAGGTTCATATTAATGTGTTCACTATATTTTTTTCAAAACCCAATGTTTAAAATTGTTCCACCTGTTTTTACTTATGAAATGCATTATACTTCAGAAATGAAAAGAGCAATGTGGAAATATTTCTGTGAAAATGTAGATCATCACGGTTACAATATTCTTTACAGTAGGCATGAAAGCGTTCAGCTGATCTGCTTGAATATGTTTTTAACAGCCCACTCTTTAGGAACTTTTGACAAGTCTTTCTAGCTAACACTCTATTCTCATTAACACAGTTAGTATATAATGCGTGGAAGTCTGCTGCTCGGAATGGTCACAGCTCAAAACAAGCACAGGAAATCGGGAGCAGAGTACTCAGAATGGAGACTTGAATCAGGCCCTGCATGCATCTTCTAAAGTGTGCTTTGCCATTTGACGATCTTTCAGTTTCCAAGCTATACGCTATCCTATGAAGCTCTCCACTCAACTAAGAATAAATTATTTGGAATATTATCTATGATCTCCTCTGATCATTGCATCACAGATCAATTTTGTGACTCAAAATTCCTGTTGAGAATAAAGATGATTATTCGTCTGTTTAAATTATGACTATACCTTTGTCCACTTTAATTCACTCTAATTTCTTCTAGTATATGGCATTTTTTTTCTGAGAATAGTATTTTCTTCAGTTCATTTTCTATTTGTATGTTGCCTTTGATTTGTCACATCAGAATACTAAATGTCTCTGACATAGCTTTACAGAACTGAAAATCAGCTCATTGTAAATTAAATACACCCTTTCAATGTATGCACACACATCCTCACTGTGGAGTTAATGTATTTAAAATAGTCAGGGTGTTTGCATCCTCCAAACACATGTTCAAATAAGGTGGACACACTCTTAGGGTATTTTCAAATCAAAGAATACTTTTCAATTTATTAGGATGAGTGTAACTAGTTAGGAGAGAATGTGAGTATATGGGGATTGTCTTCTAGCTGTCTTTCAGCTGATGTTTTCAAGAGAATTTGCCAGTAAAATAATTATGCCTGAATATTTTCAAATCTCAGATTAACTTTTACATCAAATACCTTTATTCCTTATATTAAAAAGTTATCTAAGAAAACTAGTCTACCATGAAATACACTTTGAAGTGTGTGGATTTAAAGAATTATCATCTTCTTATTTATAGGAATTGGCTGACATCTTATTTTAGACTTAATTTGGATAATTCTACAAAAATATAGTCCAAAGATAAAATTTAAACTGGCAGTCGGAACTGTGGTTATAAAATGAAATTCTAAAAGACTGAATTGAAGAATACAAATTTACTATCACTCTTGGTTTCAGGCAAAAATTGTAGAAATCTTACATGAGCTCATTATTTTAAATTAATAATATGTAACTGATGATGAAAGCAAGTGTCTTCAGATGATAAATCACACTGCTTTGCACTTTTTTACAAGGGAAATGTATTCTGATTCAACAATTAGTAAGCAGCTTTATGAATTAAAATGAGCTAATTTCACATAATACATTTTCAACAAAATATAGCCAAAGACCTAAAAATCTATCTTGAAGTGGAACAGTTTTGCTCATATCTTGATGATTGTTTATACAAGCTCAGTGAATTCAACTTGCTTTGTATCTGAAAAAATCATGTTTATGTATTCATGTTAGCATTTACTATGCCCAGTTCCCAAAGGAGTAATTAATATCTCAACTTAGATCATCTTTGGCAGACGAAATCCTGTTTTTCACACGGCGTCTTAAGCTATTACTTTGTGCAGGTGTTAGAGGAGCAAAAGGTTCATCAGTTTCAATGTCTGGCACATGTGAGTGATGCCCAGGGGACTTTAAAGACAAGTTGAAGAGGCCTGCTCTCACTCACTGGTTACACACTTCCATGCTGTTAATGGTCTCATTAGGCATACTACACAAAATGTGTAACTTATTAATTGTGGCCTCTCCTACGTGCAATTGTCTACACACATTTGTTACTCTTTGAAGCATCAAGTAATTTTAAAACCATGGAGTCATTAGCGCTGCAATATCACTATATTGTCACCAGAGAAACTGCTCTTGTTTAAGTCTTGATATTTTTAATTATGTGTTCTGAATTATATCACAAATGTGCTATGTAGCATCTAGTTTAAAAATTCTCATTCAAAAGAATAGAACAATTTGCTTATTTTCTAGTAAGTTTAAGAGTTGAGAGTGAATTTACAAAAAAAAAAATCTTTGTAGCAAATATCTTTTTTTTGGTCCCAGAAGTTTTGGCTAACAACAGGTTAAATGTTCCCTGATGTTTCAGTATTCCTTGGTAACATGAAAAAAGCAATAATCTAAATTCTTGAGTAATATCCAGAGTAAGTTTCAGAGATAACGTGCACATCTACTGTCGTTTGTTTATCTATTCAATGTGTGCATCTATTCAGGTAAGTACATTTTTACTGTTTTTGTGTTTTTAATTAGTGTTGTTACCAAACAGGACCAGATTAATTTTTAGTATTTTTAAAATCTTCTTTAAACAAAGGGTAAGTGTGAGAATTTTCTGCCTCAAACAAAAGGTTTGAGAAAAAATATAAGAAACTTACAAATGAAATTTGAAGGGGTTTATATCTGAAATTTCAAAATAGCTTTAGCTGCCACTGCCCCTGTGTATTCCATATAAATAAACATTTATATAAATAAAAATATAGATAAAATCAGTGTATGTTTGCCAAAAGAAAAGAAAGAAAGAAAAAACTAATTGTATTTAAAGAACAGTTCAGGTGCATGTAAAACAGAACCTTTTGTTTTTCATGTAATTTAAATACTTGGTACAAATGTGTCAAACACTTTTATAGAGTGGGAAGATCATAATTTAAGCTGTCAAAGGGTGAAATTATTTTGAGAGGTTTCATCAGCAGGGGGTTGGAAACAGTTTAATGTAAGAGTGCCTGCAATTAATAGAGTTATATCTAGCCAGAGGGTTGATTTATTGTGCTACTGTTGTCTTTCTTTCTCCTTTCCCCGCAACTCCGTCCCCACTTTTGAAAATTCCTTTCATGAATTCTATAAATCAACATGAAGTGTTTACAGCACTCTTAGGTATTCCTTCCTATTTTCCTTCCAGGTATTACTAAATTAAGGCTTTGGGGTCAAATAGGTTTAATTTAACCTCAAGAGTGTGCATTTGGCAGTAAATTAAGACCATTTATGTTGTATTTCTGATGATTTAAATTATTTTAAAGTTTTTTTTTGCATATGAACATTGAGAATTTGTCTTTCAAACAAACCCTTTTTCCTGTAAGATGTGACTATACAATTTTGCATAGACAAGAAGGTTTTTTTGCACTGTACAGGTAATAGGTTTTTTATCAAATTAATCAAACCCAGAGAGACAGAGTCTCAATGGAGTTTTCATTAAGAGATTGTGCCAGTTAAAATTCTTGTATGAGAGATTTTTTTATTATAAATTAGGTTCCCCAAATATCTCCAGCATGTTAGTGTCCTTCCTATTACTTATTAAGTACAACTTCATTAGGCTAATGAAGTTAGGTGAGTAGCTCTGGAAGAATAAGTAACTGAAAATTTAGATTTCTGAAAGACATGCTTTAAACCATTGCTCTTTTCACTCTATTCTTGTGTCTGTTAGAAAAAGTTCCTTTAACATGGCATCATTGATATAGTTTCCTTGTGTTGAAAACACGAGTACTGACAGCAAATGTCTGAGAAATGCTGAATTTCCTGCACACTTCACCCTTCTCATCTCATTTCTGAAGCACAGCCCAGAATTTTCCTCCTGAGAAGATCCTTTCTATTTTCAAACAGCACATACAGTGTGATGTAGAATTGTCAGCTTTCAGCCACAACACAAGGAATGGATCTATCCTACACACCATGCCTACTGGACAGTTTGGTTTTTCCTTTCTGTTCTTTGTTTGAGTACAGCAACGCATCCTGCACAAAGAGTGCAATCCTGAAGTAGGAACTAGGCACACAACTCAATATTTCAGCATTTTCTGTTTCTGCTATGGGCTTAATTGAGGAACTCATCCAGTTTTCCTGCTGTTAGAAGGAACCTTCGTATACTTATATTACTTTTTGTCTCATGACTTTTATAATTCATAATAAGAAGAAGTATTAAAAACTATGGTCAATCCTTTTATTTGTCACTTGATTATATTGATCATGGTTATTCTTAAGATCTGTGAGAGATCTTGGAAAGAATGGACTGTGGAACTAGGGAAAATACATTAAGATAAGAGACAAAAAAATGTTTTTTCACTAATAGGGTCTTAATTTTTTTTTTATGGCTTCACCTTGCAGTAAAATGACTTGATATTTTTCTGCGATGCATTTAAGCAGGTTCTTTTTTTGAGTGACAGTTTAGACAGCTGATCCTTTTGCTCCCTTGAATGAATAAAACCAGACCTTCAGAAACTCATGATGTGATAATGGAGCTCATTTCTCCAGAGAACTCAACCACCTGGGTTGAACAACTAGAAATGAGAAACTGCCAATGAGATAACAATAACAACAGCAGCAACAACTAATAATACCCTAGGAAATTATATGAAATTCATATCACCTAAAAAGATCTACCAGAATTATGTGTTTCAGAATCTTTGTTTTCAGATGGAGCCAAATCAGAAACAAATGAAAAGAATAAAAAGACAAAAGTTAGTTGAATGAAATGCAGAGAAGGCCTTTAAAAAGGAAGAAAAATTGTTTGATGTTGAAAAAATATAAAAAACAGCTATAGTCATCATACAATTTTAGGACTGCATTCATTTAATGAGACAGAGGATGTTAGTTTGTTTTTATAGCAAACATTTTTTTCTTTTCCAAATACAAAAAAGAATTGAGACAAGTCTGATTGTTACTGAAAAAGTAAAACCTTGGTGGAAAGAGAGATTGTTTTGTTTCTCAAGCTTTAGTGGGACTTTTTTTACCACTTTACTAGAAAGGCCAGGTAATTTCATACTGCAGGGCCTTTCTGCTTATGCTTCTTTACTACTCTGCCAGACAGCAACAAGGAACAAAACATCTTTTCAAAGCAAGTGAGGATCAGATAAATGAAAATACATTTATATCCACAATATCTGAATGAAATATGACAAGTGATATCATCCAATATTTTGTTTTTCTGGTTCTTTTTGGGTTTGGGTAGCATTTTGTAGGGATAGAAAAAAACAGGTATATATTTTTTTTTTTAGTTCAGTGCCAGACAGTGGTGTAGATAGAGAAAATTCCAAGCAGATTGAAAGCACTGCTAAAAATATCTTACAAGGAAGGCTAATCCATTAAATATAATTATAACCATAGTTTTCTTCTATGTACTATATTCTATGTACTACATACTGTGTTCTATGTTTTATGAAGTCTCTCTGTACCCCAGATCCTCAGATGAGTTGGATTCTCAAAGGGTTTGTCATCAGCACTGAGAGTGTTTTGGGGTTTCTGTTTCCCCCCTCCCCCTGCAGTCTCCAATACAAAAGGATTTAATTTTCTATTTCATGTGAAAAAAACACCATAGTTTTGAATGTTTCACTATTCATAAATAGATAATGAAGTTTAAAGTGCTTTGGTTTTTTTTACTGCCATACTCTCCAACAAATTACAACAACATTCTTGCAGTTTCCATCAAAAAACTTGGTCTCAGTATTTCACACTTGGCATGTAAATGTAAACTTTTGTTAATAAGGATTATAAATTAAAAATTCCTCCCATTAATACTGTAGTCATTAGTATTGTAGCAGTGATTAGAAAACCCCAAATCCTCTTATGATACTGTTAGAAACAGCATATGATAATATTTAAAAAACAATTATTAGATCAATAAATCAAGATTTTTAATTATTTCAAATATGACTAATTCTTCTTGAATTATTGTATTTAAAATCCTGTGTCTTTTAGTAGAGAAGGTTTTTGGCTTAGTATTTACAATAGCAATATAAATGATATCTAGTCACACAGTTGTTAATGATATTTTTAGACACCCATTGTTTAAATACAGATGTAATAATAACCTCTTATAATACTTTCATAGACAAGGAATAGGTTATTTTAAAAATATATATTTTCAGTTTTAAAAAACTGTATTAACTTAAAATGTTACATCTTTAGTAGCCTTTTGATTAAGAATGATACTTGAGTGATTGATGAATTACAGTCCCTTGAGAAATGTAACTTAAGTCTTTGAAAGATGTATAGAACTCACCATAATAATAGTTTACATTTTTAATTTTTCATTTATTGGGTCTGCAAATATATTGTTAATTGAATGATGATTTTTCATTTTATTAATTTTTTTATTTTTGTAGCTTTAGTCCATATTAGTAACAATACTTTTAAAGTAAGAAAATAATTATTTTGAAAGCAAAAGTAATATTTTTCATATGCATAAGCTTTTGATAGAAATAGTTGTGTTTCTATATATTTTTCTACATTTTCTATGTATATTTTTGATGAAAACTTGTATTGTACACTACTGTTTTCTTCAAAAATTGTGGATGTCATAAACAAACTTTGCATTATTCATCAGTTCTTACTGAAAATCAAAATTTTGCCCAATTGGCTCTATCATTCTGGATTACATAATGCCATAAAAATACTGTAAACTGTTATTTGAATGCTGCCTGTATCAGCTACCAATTTTTGTTTAGCTTCTCTGCCTCATAACAGCATCCAACAGCAAGGGGAGCTCTAAGACAAGTTGGAGTAAACTGAGAAACTTTTGAGAGAAGATTAGAAATACTGTCAGGAAAAGACAGAGTTTGCAGGAAAGATTTGGAATGGGGGAGGAACATAGCTGTTATTCACCATAAGTGAGGCAGCCAGAGGTGTTTACAAAGTACATGAGAGAGATTAAAAAAGTGTGGGAGATTATAAGAAGCAGCCAAGTGACTAAATAGAAATGATCCAAACACTTTAAAAAAAATCAAACTCACATCTCAAGCGACATGTGCCAAATAACTAAGAAAACCACTAGATGTTATATAGTGGGTAGAAAGTGGTTGAAATAAATAGTAAATCAGATGTAGATTGATCTATCCAGGATATAATAGCACCCATGAATTACAAATATAATTTACCTTCAAGTAAGAGAAGAAGAGAAAAAGGATATAGGAAGGGGTGTTATACTGACTTTCAGTGAAAGGCATGAAGGTTGTACTGAATAATTTTGTCTACAAAGAAATATTCTTTCATGAACATGCCAAACTAGGGTTTGGCTTTTTTCCAGCATTCTTTTTATTAAGTTCAAGATGGTAACTTCTGACGCAAATCAGAAATAGTCTGTGATCAAGCAAGCACCAGATTTGTAATAGCCTATTAATTGCCGTTGACATTAAGGTTCTAAATGAAAGAATTTAAGAATGATTCCTGTTACTTAAATTTCTACCTAGCATTTAGATAAATGAATAGTAGAGCACTGTGAAATATGATTGTACAAAATTATTTTACCTGTGCTGATTTGGAGTTTATTTTGCACATCCAGCTTTTTTTGCCCATCCGGCTTTATTTCTAGCCACCATAACCCACATTGTGGGATGTAGCAAGGATGACTTTCCTGATCAAAGACTGCTTTGCTCACAAAGACCACATAATGTGCTATATGAGAAATACTTAAGTAGAGACATTTATTATCTGACTGTAATGGCAGACAAGACTAGTTTTCCAGTACATTATATGTACTGTGGACGCAAGAGGAAATTTTTGTTAAGACAGGAAAAGGGATAGTCAAACCAGAAGCAGAAAGGAATATATAGCTCTATCCTACCTCAGTACTTGGGTGATCAATTAATCCTGAAGATGTACATTTACACTGTAGCCTGCTTTGTTGCTAGCTTGTAACAGATGAAACTTCTGAATTTGATACAGCCTAAACATCCTGAACTGAAAATCTAAGAGTTGTTTTCATAAAGTGAATTTTTTTAGCCCAAATGTAGATTATTAGAATGCTTACCAACCTTGCATATGAGCTAAAAACTATAATGACAGATGTACTAAAATTAGTTGAGCATACTACTATGTTAATGCCCAAACTTGTCCTTCTTATGGCATTTCTGCTATTTATGTTAATTTTTTTTTTTTTTTTTTTTTTTTTTTTTTTTTTACCCCAAATTTTTTTTTTTTTTGTGTTTTTTTTTTTTTTTTTTTTTTTTTTTTTTTTTTTTTTTTTTTTTTTTTTTTTTTTTGTCTAAGAAAGGGATTCTTTTTGTTTGGTATCTGAAAATTTAAGAAATTTTATTTTCTTTTTCTTTCTTGGCTATGGATACTCAAGCTTGGCAGAATGAGAAAGCAAATTTGCTTAGAAAGTAAAGTCACAAGTAATGAACAAAAAGAAAAAAAACAAATACTAATCAAAATTAATTTGTTACATGTTCAAGTCAAACATCTATTTAGGAAGCCCAACGTTCTCTGGAAAACATTATGTACAGTGCTATTTAAAGAAAAGGGACCATGCTGTCACAAGGCAGGAATGACTTCACAGCAAAGATAAGAATTAATTTTAAGCAGTGGGAATTATTAAATAGAAATAACTAGCACTAATCTTACAGTACAGAAGTGTGAGTGGTGAGCAGGATAGAAGGATTCAATGAGCTGATTTTTTTTCCCACATGAAACATGTTATAGGGAAATGTATATTCAAATTTATATAGGAAAGTATGCCACTTTCCTACAGTTTAACAGGAATAGAAATTTTTGGGCTAATACTTACTTCTAGTTACAAGAAGTTTCTTAGCTACTGGTAGTATCTGATAAATGCTGTGGATTGTTACATAAGGAAAATGCTTAGGGTGAGTTTATCTGAAATTTTATCACATGTTTAGAAGGTATATACGACAAAAAATAATTAAATCCATTCAAATTTTTACCACCTGGGAATTTGTCTGTGAAACCCAGTTCAGAATGATCAAATATATCGGTTATGCAGTCATCAGTTCAATAGTAGTCCTAGCTAGGAGATGATGTTCCAGTCATAATGTGCTGGCTTGATACAATAAAATCATCCGTGAGACATCTCTAGGAAAATTCACTATATTCTCAGTGTTCTGAGGTGTCAATTATAAAGATCTTACCATCTTCTCTGCAGGTCTGACTTAGCAGAGAGTTAGTTTTACCCTTCGTGAAGCTGTGGTGATGGTATCAAAGTTATTCTCTTAGACTGAGGTTGCTTTTTTGATTGTGCTCTTTGATTTTTTGATGGTTTGAGGTTTTTTTGTGGGGATGTTTCTGTTATCTTGTTTTGTTATCCTTTTGTTATCTATCTTGAGAATACAGCAAAGATAAAAATATCATGAACATTTAAAGGTGATATTTCAATTCAACTGGATTTTGGAATACATAAGGATTTACTTTATCTTCTCCTTTTTTCCTGATCACAAGAAACATTCTAATAAATAAGAGTGGTAGCAAATGTAATTCACCAACTTAATAAGGAACTCTCATCACTCTGGTGTGTTTATTTAACATGTTTCCAAAAATCAAAAGACTGAACATTGTTATTTTACTGAATTCCAGCAATCTGATGATTTCATAAAGATTCTTAAAATTTATTTTAGATTTGCATTTATGTCATTAAGCATGTAATTCTATTTCAGAAGGAATGCACAGATAAGGGACTAGTATTTTGACAATTATTTTATGTAACAAACTGAGAAAATCAAAAATAATCTTTCAGTCAATTTTAGGTATCTAATCTGACACTTAAAAATAAACACAGATATACTGACAGTAACACTGTGGCTTGTCCTTCATTGAGGCAGTTAAAGGTTATCAAAATGTTGATAAATACTTTAGTTATGAAAAAAAACCTGAATGTGATAATGAGTGAATTTAATCAAAAATAAGGGAGTTGAAGAGGAATATAACTGCTTATGAGCTGGGTTACTAGGCTGAACCATGTCTGGTTTTGAAATGCAATGTAAAGGTGAGGGGAAAAAATGGATAGGCAATTTCAATTTTCATTTGAGCATTTTAAGCTTTTTTCAAGCCTTTTAATTTCCACAGTGTGTTAGTACTAATTTTACTGGTAAATTAAAACATCCAAATATTTTTTCTCTCAACCTGATTGTGTTACTCTCAACCAGGAGAAAATGATTGGTTATAAATTTCTATTTACTTTTAGATATACTTTTTACAGGAGCATGTAGTGCTCATAGGACAAGGACTAATGGCTTTAAACAGGAAGAGTAAATTTAGTAAATTTAAATTTAGAGTGATATTAGGAAGACATTTTTTACTGTGAGGGTGGTGAGACACTAAAACAGGTTGCTCAGAGAAGCTGTGGATGTCCCATCCCTGGATGTGTTCCAAGTCAATTGAATGGATTTCTGAGCAACCTGGTGCAGTAAAAGATGTCCCTGCCCATGACAGGGGGCTTTGAGCTAAAGGCTTGGTAGTGTCGCTTCCAATCCAAACCATTCTAGATCTGCTTTTAATAAATTCCATTATTCCTACTCTGAATTTCTACAGAGAAAAATTTGTTCTTTGCCTTAGAGTATTTTGCTGACATAAAATCCCATTATATGTGAAAGAACTATGTTAGAAATGTATATATCTTGAAGTTTTTTCCTCATATATTTCTGTAAGTAGGAGGGGGTTGGGTGGTTTTTTTGTGGGTTTCTTTTTTTTTTTTTTAATTTATTTAAAGCGTGATGCATTTTATTTTCAAAACAGGATTCATTTAAGATCTGATGAAAAATATATTTTTGTCTTTTCTGCCCCATGTAAGCAGGTAAGTAATCTCCTGTTTCAGTAACTATAAAGCAAGAGAAACTACTGCAATCTAGATAGCCATAACTGAATCCTATCTTTGCTTTACTCATCTTGGAAAATGTTACCTTGGGCCTCGCTTTCCTGTGAGAGATTCTTCTATAGGAATCCTGTTTCTTCTGAATATTTTCAGGATTGAACAAGAACCTTCTCCTACAAGATGCCTTTCCAGTTAGCTCAAGTGATGAATTCAGCCTCTTGCCCTCCTATAAATTTTTTGCTTGCTAACGTATGTCGAGAAAGACATCTCTGGCCAAACCAGTTCCCCTGGCTCCCAGCTTAGACTCACTGACATTGAGTCTGCTGAGTCTGAGCATTCCTTGGAGACTAAACCAGTAGGATCATTTAACATTCCTGTGAAATGTAACTTATGCCGCAAGGTCTGTACTACCGGTCATAATATCAGGGAAACTGAAGACTAATTTTTCCTTAGTCATAGGTTCTGTTAAGGAAATGGCTACTAGATTTGAAAATAGAAATAAAAGCAAACAGCACAGTCTGTATAGGTGAGTAGCTGACAGAAAATATAGAAAACTGGGATATGCATATATGTTATGTATCTAGGCAAAGTCTTCCTGCAGAAGAATAATTTCTTGGAGCAGTATTTCAGAACGCAGTTTTCTTCTGTGATGAATCTGTTGTCAGTCTCTGAAAACATTCCTAGCCTGGCACGAAGATTTGCCTCCTTTTGGCCACTCTCTGCACAACTACCTGCAAAGCCACACTGTAATATTCCGTAACATGTAAATACTACCTCTTCCCACTCCCAATGCAGTTATTTTTAAACTTAATCAGTGCCTTAATTTTATTGCTAGAGTAGACTTCCAAAAAAGTTGTTATACACAGGGGGCATAACAAGCTGGAGGTGGAGGTGTAAGTAGAAGTCACTGGGCTGAGAGCTTTTAAAGAGGCAACTCATGAAAGACAACATATTGACAAATCAACATTCTGAAATTTCTCGTCTTTATAATTTTTACCCCCTGGAGGCTACTGGATGCAAGTGTACTTCCGTATCTTTCCCTTTGCTTTCCTCTACACAGCTGGAATACAGTGTCTAGTTCTGGGTGCCCTAATATAGGAAAGATGTATACACTGAAGCAAGTCCAGGACAGGACCACAAATATGATGAAGGATCTGAAGTATCTTTCATAAAGGGAAAGGTTGGAAGAGGTGAAAATATTCAGCTAAAAAGAGAGTGGTCTCAGGGAGAATTCTATCAATGTGTTCAATTCATTGAAGTAAGAGATTTTTTTACTACAACAGTAGGCAAATTTAACTACTGTTTTATGGAAGAGAAGTAAACCCAAGTACTTTTCTTTATGTTTCCTACCTGCAGTAGTAAATGAAGTATGGTGAATTTGGTTTCAGTTTCCAGTCATTTTAATTTTTGTTTTTGAATGTTACATATTTATGAAAGTTGCATAATTTTACCCAAAATTTCAACAGTTTAGTATGTAGCAATGCTAGCTTTTTCAGTGTTATGACTGGGAATTTAAAAGAATTTTACACATTTGCTACCTGTATGCTGAATTCAAGTGTCTCATGAGGGAGTAGTAAATCAATGTGTTTTATCCAGTGGGATGTGTAACCAAATAAGGACAAGCAGTTCTGTTATAGTTAAGTGACTAAGAGTCTGAATTACTTCTGTCTGTTTACTGCAATAATATTGACCTCATATAATCTGACTGTGTCCCTAATTCTGAGATTGTAAAAAAAAAGAATAATTAATGTGAAGAAACATGTTTACTTTAATAATGGAATTCACCTCAGATACATTTGTATTAAACATTTTGTACCTGAATCTAAGCATTGTTAGCATAAATTTCATTAAGTGCTCTTCTGCTTTTGTGCCAAAGAGAAGCAGAACATATTTCGGATATAGCAGTAGGTTTGTGCAGGCAATTCATAGTAGATAATAAAAATGCTGAAAATAAGCAAGTCTGGAATCAACAACTGGGAAAAGAATATAACATTGATGAAAAAATTGAGAACAATGATAAGCTTTTTATATACAAGTTCATGCTTCCACATCACAAAAGATCAAGAAGTATTAAAGAAACAGGGCTTAACACCAGTGGAACAAAAGCAATCAAAAGAATTGCTTAGTAAGCTTATACTATTGGTTGTTTTTGCCTGTTTGTTTTATAATAGCTGTGGGGTTTTTTTTCTCAAGTTTCCTGAAAATTAATGGCATGTTGTTTTCTAAAATACAATTACTGGCTGTGTGGACAGCTAACTGAATCTGACAGTGCTTTGCAGCACTTTCCAGACATTTGTCAGTATTGGAATTTTTTGTTTGTGTTATCTTTTTCTGTAAGCATTTACTTCCTATTTTCCTAAAGTTTGTGTTATGAATAAAACTTCACAGGCATTTGAAGAAAACTTGAATTCAAACAAAGGCAGCAGGAGACCTGTGTTAATGAGCAAGAAGCTCCTGACTGAACTCAGGCGTATGAAGCAAGATACAAGATTCCAAAGCAGGAGCAGGTGACTCAGGAGATGTCTAAAGATGCTGTCCTGTCCTGTAGGGATGAGGCTAATAAAGCCAAGACTAGTCTGAAGTTAAATCTTGTGAAAAAGAAAAAAAAAAAAGATGGGGGGCGGGGGGGTGCAGGGCAGGGGGAAGACCATGACAACAATATTATTCTGAGGGCCTAATTGTACCACTTCTTTCCTTCCCTTTTTTCTAATTGTATTAAACAATTTGCCTCTACTACTTTGTTCCTGAATTATTTCCTGTGCTTGCCAAGCCTGCTGAGAGGCTCACAAGAATTGAGTCAGGTTTTCAAAAGACTTTTGAAAGTGAAGAAGAAATGTCCCACAAGACAAGCTCAGCGAGGATATATATATATTTTTGGAAGGATATCATCTAGAGATGTACCAGACTGAGAAATCGTCATGTATATGACTGTGTGTTTTGTATACATTGAGAAAAAAAAATCAAATTGGTAAAACCTGACAGTTTGAGAAGCACAAAATGTTATTTGCAGTTGTGAAAAACTTGGTTTTTACTGAATGTTTTTACGAAGAAAAGATCTAGAGAAAACCTTGAAATAAGGTAAAGAGGTAGCCCAAAATGAAAAGGAATATTATGGGGTGTTTTTATTGATAGGATGATAGGCTAATTTGTTTGACGGGATCTGGAGTCACCTAATCTAACCTTTTCCTCATATTGGGTTTATCTGAAGCAGGTGCTCAGGGTCTTGTCTTGGTGACTTCTAAGCACCTTCAGAAATTGAGATCCCGAAACGTCACCAAATTTTTTTGAGTAGCCTGTTCTAGGATTTGATCACCATCAGGAAGAAAAAGTTTCATCACAGAACTTCTTCTGTTGCCCGTTGACCTTTTGTAATATCTTCATGTCCTTGCTTACAATTGTTGGGAAATCCAGAGAGGTTCTCATAACAGAAGAGGAAACTTGGTCTGATCTGGAGCCTGTAAGCAGAGGAGAGAGCAGTGAGAAACAGGAAGAGAGGGGTGTCAGTAAAGAAAAAAATGGTAGAATTTAGCAGGATTCAAATATCCTCAGAACATATCATGGCTTATTCCTCTGGTAACCCTGCAAAATCTAACTACACTTTTGAATAATCACTGTATTCTTTCTGGAAATAAGACTGTTATTTTTTTAAGGACCTCAAGAGAGAACTGGGTGTCTCTCTTTGCCCTGTTGCTATTGATTATAAGAAGGAACTGCATTGTAGTCAATGCACCAAGAATGCAGCTCTGTAACTTTTGCTCAGTCATGTATGCTTCTTCCTATAAGTCAGTACATTAAAGTAAAGAATAAGATATAGAAATGTCCTTTTTTTCAGAGATTCCACTTCAGGAGCAAGCAGTAAAACATATTTAGTGGCATTCCTCAACAGCAATTTGTTGTATAAGAAAACTGGCATTGATTTTTCTAACAAATATGCCTCTCTCTCTCTCTCTCTTTCCAGTGTTCCATAAAAATCAGCACCACTAGCAAAAGGATTGAAGATGCAAAGCAGAGCATACCAAGTGTAAAATAAGGTTAGCTCTTCAGTATCTATTCCTTTTCCATAAATGTATGGAACCATTTACCCTCAGTGACAGGTAATAGAATCTGGGGTTTTAATGGAAAATGTGTACTGTATTAATTTGGAATCTCCATTCTTAAAACAATTGCTGCTGGTTTTATTTATTTATTATTTTCAGCTTTTTTTTTTTTTTTTTTTTTTGCTGACATGTAAATTTTTGATAAAACATAAATACAAAGCGTAAAGAGAACAGTATACGTTAGCAATATCTGCAAAAATGTCAAGATTCAACTTTTTAACAACGAAATTTTAACAGACAAAAATTTTTACTTTTTTTGTATTGCAAATTAGTAGTATTTTGTTAAGCAGCTAATACAAAAAATATTTTTGCTCCAAATTAATTTTTTTTTGTTCTAGCCATAAAATATTTTTACCTGTTCAGTAAGGTATTAAACTGAATTTACCTTTTACTATATACTTTCAAATATTTCAATTCTGTTTTTCCATTCTCTGCTGACTTATGTTTTCTGGTGAAAAATATTCATAATGACATGTTTTCCAGTTGATAAATGTGAGCTATACAACTAGTCATAAATGTGTGTATATAAAAATATATTTTAGCCTGGAATGGGGAAATGAAAAAGAAATCTAAGGTTTAAACTGCAATCAACAAGATTCTATCTTACTCTTTCAAGGGTAAATGAGAGTAATATTGAAAATTATTTAATAAATTTTGAGCACTTCAACAAATGAAAATTAATTAGGTTTTTTGGTAATACTGAAATATTCTATAACGAAAACTTTTCACAAAAATTTTTTTGCAAATTTTTCATGCTACTTCCATAATTGCAACATTTTTTTACCCATGATTTTAACTGTATCATCAATTTATATCAAAACGAATGCTAAAAACATCTTCAGAAATTTTGTGTACCGTAGGGCAGTCATGTGAAAGTTTTTGTCATTTTCACATACTTGAGTATGTTGAAATAGCTAGGCACAAATGTAATTTTACTTTAATTTCCTATCCATATGGACAGTGAATTTTAGAGCAAAATTTCACAGCAGTACTTGGAGAAGAATGCCATTTTTTTTCCATAACAGTTTATGGACCATGATTTTGGATGCAGTACATTCCTACCTGTAGACCCAAAGCTATTGCCAATTAAATTAAGTTGAAGAATCTGCAACCAACGGAACGTGGAATTTTTTTTTTTTTTTAGTTCTCTCGAACAAACATTCATAGAATCATAGCACAGGATGGTTTGGGTTTGAAAGTGACTTTAAAGATCATGTAGTCCTATCCCCACCTGCCATGGTCAGGTACACTGGAACAGGTTTTCCAGCAGATGCAAATGCTGAAAGTAATTGCACAGGCAAAGAAATGTGCGAAATAAATTGGCAGGAAGCAAACCCTTTAGAACATGCTTAGTCCTTCCATATTAAAAACCTGTAGGCAGAAATCCTGCTCCCACTGCAGTAAGTGGCACAGTGTAAATTGGATTTAACTTTTCCATATATCAAAGTTAGGATCTCCCTATCAAAGAAGATCAAAACAAGCCCGAACTGGTTTTGTATGGGTGTTTAGCAAAATAAAATTCTATTAAGTCTTGTCATTCCCATTTTTTTCTTTGCCATAAGGTTCTTACTCTTTCTTAGTTATGTAATCACAGAGTTGCTGCAGGCACTGTTAGCAAGTCCTCTCAAAAGTGACTGGAACTCCTGATGTATTTCCATATCAACCACCCCTGCAGACCACATGCACATGCATACAGGGCTCTGTTCACTCGGGAAAGTACAGAAATGTCCAAGTCTTCCCAACTGCTGCCATTCAAACCTCTCACTTGTACACAAATACCACACACCCTGGCCTCACCATCTACTGGCTCCAAGAATTACAGCCCAGGAAACCATTAACTTTTCTCTAGCTGCCTGCTGTTAGACCTTGCAGAGCTCAAATTACAAAGGAAAAATAGTAAAGAAAAGGATTTGATAATACTTCAGTTATCAGCATAAGGCTTGGTACTGACCAATATCTGCTTATATGAAGAGAATTGCTTTATGTCTTCTCTGTGTTTCCACATCCCTTTCCCTGCTCAAGCCCACCCTGATTCGAACCCTTCCTCATCTTTGGTCCTTTCACCAAACACCTCATAATAAATTTTATGATGGACTGTCACAATGCCCCTTCTGGTATCACATAAGAAGCTTTTTACAGTCCTTCAGGACTCCTCAACTACGACATAATATTGTGATAATCATGCTCCAGCTCTTATCAAGTACTAAGTCAGACTGACCCTTCCAAGGCTGTGTCTGGGTAATGATTGTTTTAGTGGCCCATGAGTCACTGGCTGAAGAGTTTTGGTTTTTGTTATTGCTCCATTATCACCTGCTTATTTATTTCTGTGTCTCTAATTTCTCTGTTTCCTTGCTTTTTGTTATTTCTTTTATACAAAATAGTCCTTTAACAGGTAACATAGTGAGTTAGAATGTTCCACATACCCTCACAAAAAAGTCAAAGATAAAGGAATATTGATATATAAACATCGGAAAAATAACTTTTAAAAGATTAAAATTAAAATAATAAGATAAGTAGCTTAGCACCAGCTAAATTTTATGAATGAAAACTACTTCATGACTAGCAACTAAATCTAGTAGTCACTTAAAATTATTCACCACATAACTTATCTAAATAGTTCCCATCATTTTTGTGAGTATTAGGAATCAGAAGTTTTGAGAGACATAGCTTATGTTGAAATAGGGAAGAGAAATCCAAAAAACCAGGAAGAGTTCAACCTAAGAGAACTAATTAATGTAAGTACAAAAGGTAGATAAGAAGCAATATGTGAAAAAGAGAATAATTCAGCCCGCTATCAACATTGCAGGATAATGAATATATTTTTTTATATATTTGTCCTCAAATATTTTTATATATTTGTCCTCAATTTACAATCTTCAGACTTGAGACAGCAAAGATTGGCACCCATTAAAATTTCATGGGCACTTAAACATCAGGAATCCCTTGTGAAAGTCTAGATATGAGGAAGACAAAGAAGGAACATGGAAGTTAAATAACTTAATGAAAGTCTGAAAAAAAAATTGTTGCTGTAAATACTGTGGCATTCTATTGCTGACTTGGCATGACAGATGATACAGGATTTCACTGTAGGTCATTGAAAGGTAACCAGAACATTTGTTTTGAAATAGGATATTGTCCTATTTTTGGCCAGGACAGAGTTAATTTTCTTGTAAATGGGAGGGTGCAGAGCTTGGAGACAGTGGGTGCACCTAGGCTGTTATTCTACGCCACTCATATCATCTCCAGGGGGTGGAAATAAGGGATTCTCACTCCCAAGAAGGAAGGGAGTGCAGAAGGCCTGTGCTGTTATTTGTCTTGGAAAGCTGTGTGGCACTGGTCAGACTCTGTGAGCGTTCTGCCCTCTTCTATACACTGCTGTGATTAGGACTGCTGCTGTTGCTGTCCATTTTCTTATCTCATTGCTGTTTCCACTATTTTAGTTATATTTATGTGAAGTTTATTTAATATTGATTCATAAACTGAAAACTGGCCTATGTCACATACTGAAACAAATGTCATATATCTATAAAATAGTATAGTAATTTTTTAGAATTTTCTAGAATAAGATGTGTTCTTATAGATCAGATGAAATGGAAAAGGAGCTAATTCAGCTTCTACAACTGGAAGATAAGTTTTACTCTCTGGAGAATATTGCCACTGAAGGACAAAGGTAGAGGTACAAGGCAGATATACGCCCCTCATTGTACTTTTCCAGGTTCTTAGAGTCTTTGTCTAAATAACTTCTTCAACAGAGATTATTGCATTCTTTTTGAATAGCCCTTGATGGACTTTTTTTTCAATAAGTGTCTAATTCAAGTGAAGCCCATTGATAATTAAGGTCTGTGACATCCAATGACAATTAATTTTGCAGTTTAGTAAGAAAAAAAATAAATGTTTTTTCTTTTACTGCTACTGATAATTTCATTTAAGGACCACCTTCTAATTTTCTAAGAAATAAAATTGTGTCAGATTCCAAAATTATGTATGTGTCCTCGTTCAGCCCTTTCCTTTTATTATTCAGGTGAATGCTCCCAGATTTTTATCAAAATTCTCTTCCAGTATCCACTTTTTATAATTTCTAGCTTCTTTTGTTGAACCATGTCCTTCTTTTGGTGACCAGAATTGCATGTAATGTGATTATGAATCCACGCATTTTACTTATGTTTCTTATTCTACATTCTGTTCCATTCTTGAGGCTTTCTGACATTCCGTTTGCCCTAGAGGCTCCTTAAGCAGAGAGAAATTTGTTTGACATAACTCACAGAGAATGGTGGTTCTGTATTTCAAATGCTTCTCTCTGAAATGAAACATCATCTTTTTAGGGGCATGAAAAGAAGGAAAACAAACATTTTAGTGGTTTCAGTATAGTTGTGTATATATACATGTCTATATACCTATATAGATACATATACAGATATACAAAAGATGCATAGCATATATAGCACAAAACCCACTAGATATCACAGTATAAAAATCCTGAAAGAAAGAATTTATTTTCCTGGACCTTTGACAGTGTAATGAAAAGGAAGCAGTTTGGCTAAACAATAATTTCCAAAACTTGCAATTATTCTATTAAACTCTATTCCCAAAATATTAAATATTAGCAATTGATAATAATTTTGACATGGTGTTTAGATACTGCATTTCTGTTTAGTGAGTAAAATAATGTATAATTTAAGGCAAAGGTGTGAAAAAGGTGGTTGTCTGTTTCCATTTAGGGTTACTGCTGAAGAATATCTGCTGCTAAAACACAGTTGTAGCTGGCTGATTTTGTGTTGAAATGCTTTAAAGTTAATCCTTTGACACAGGACAAAAAATTAATTCCTCTGTATCTAGGTCATCTCCATAATCTTTTATCAGTAGTATAATTATTTTTATGCTTACATAATACATGTTAAGGGAACCAAGCTTAAATAGCAATTTCTGAGATCTATATTGTAATGTAAAATTGATTTCATCACTGAAGACTCCATTAAGAATTGCAGTTGGGTTTTTTAACATCATGAACCTCTTCCTCTTGTTAGATAATGCTACTCATTTTTATTAACATTTTGTATATTTTTGAGGAATATTTCTACCCAAGGGTATAAACTTCATGCATTAAATTGCATGTATACCATCTGAAATTATTCTTCTCTGATGTATTAAGATTGCAGTTCTAGTCTCCTAAATCATAATCAAGTAACTTATGTAATATAATTATGTAACTTGTCATATCTTGCAAAGTTCCTGATCCACTACACTATAGCTTTGTCAAAATAATTATTAAAAATGTTAGAAATTATGATTATACTATCAGCTTTTTTATCTTTCTAACACACATAAAATACATATCTTTTGGACAGACGTATCATATTTAATTTTTTCCTGGAATTCATGGATTAACCAAAATCTAAGGCATCTCTACCTTAATTCCTGTGAAATTTTGTCTGAAGATTTTGGAAAACCCAAACGGAGAGTAGAAATGTGAGTATCTGTGATTGAAAATGTTAGCTAGTTGACATCAGTGATATCTTTTCTGAAGTTGTTTTTGAGGAATTGGTGTTATAAGATACACATGACTTCCAAATAGCTTTCCTACAGATTCTTTGTAGTTTGGTTTATTTTAATTCTTTGCCTTCTATTCTCTCTTCCCATACAGCTATGTAAAGTCACAATGTTAGGAATGGGGAAAAATTACTTTGATTCATTGTATGAGTTAATATGGATGTGTTTGAGTTTTCAAAACACTTTAAGTTGAATTTGAGAACAAAAGTGGAGTGAGGAGAATAAAATATGATAAAATAACGTGTACCATTCTTAAGGGGTTGGTATTGGGATCAGTGGTTTTTTAATATCTTTGCTGGTGACTTGCACAGTGGCATTAACTGCGTCCTTGGAAAGTTTGCCAACACCAAACTGTGTGATGCATCTGACATGCTGGAGGGAAGGGATGTCATCCACAGGGACCTTGTTGGGACCTGAGAGGTGAGCCTGTAGAAACCTCATGAACTTCAAAGAGTTCAGATGCAGAGTCTTGCACGGGGGTCAGGGAAATTACACATAGAGTCTCAGAGGAGAATGGATTGAGAGTAGCCCTGAAAGAAGGACTTCAGGGTATTGGTATTGGTGGATGTTGGCAGCTCTAAATGATCTGACAATGCACTTGCAACCCGGAAAACCAACCATGTCATGGGCTGCATTAACATAAGACTGAACAGAGGGAGATGATTCTGCCCCTCTATTCAACTCTTGTAAGACACCAACTGAAGTGCTGTGTTCAGCTCTGTGGTCCTCAGCACAGGTGGGACATCAGAAAGTTAGGGTGAGTCCAGAGGAGGGCTACAAATATGATCAGAGGGCTGGAGCACCTCTTATATGAAACAAAATGAGCTGCTTGGGAGTGTTCAGCCTGCAGAAGAGAAGCTTGAGGGAGATGTCATGTCAGTCTTTCAGTACTTAAAGACCTACAAGAAGGCTGGAGAGGGACTTTTCACAAGGACATATAGTGATAGGACAAGGGGGAATGGCTTTAAACCAACAGAGGGTCAGTTTAGATTAGATACTAGGAATAAAAAGTGTTTACTGATGACACTGGTGAGACATTAGAACAGGTCACCCAGAGAAGCTGTGGAAGCCCCATGTCTGGAAGTGTTCAAGGCCAGGCTGGATAGGGCTTTTAGCAACATAACTTTATCCATGGCAGGGGGATTAGAACTAGATGATCTTTAAAGTCCTTTCCAACTCAAACCCTGAGAGTCCCAGGACCAAGGATATATAAAAATTCTAAATTATTGGACATTATAGATTAACTTCAGGAGCAAACATCTCAAAAATAAAATACTTTTAAATTAATTTCAAGTTTCAGTTTTTCCCTCTCATTGGTCCTCCAGTGGTAATTTTACCATTTTGTATATGAAAAAACAGAAGTTAAAGAAGCAAGAAAATCATTCAAAACATGACATAGTTAAAAGTGAACTTCTAAAAATGAGTTCTGACTTTTGATGGGGAAACAGGAAATGTAGTCAGTTTTTTTTTTTTTTTTTTTTTTTTTTTTTCTACTGGATAACTACTTAAAATTTATTCTAGGCATCTTCAATCTTCTTTTTTTTTTTTTTTGACATTCAGTTCAGATACTCTGAAGCTAAAATAGAAGTACTATAATGGCAAAGTCAGACCATTTATTTTGTTTGTTGTCTTTTTAAATTGCAGCTTATAAGGCAATTAAAATACAAAATCACAGCAAGCCTGAAACAATTTCAGCATGAAATTGTTAAAGAAAATTGTCAAAGAAAACATTAAAAAATTAATTTCTGATTATTTGTTCATGTGAATAATAGACATCTACTCCATCTAACATGACTGATGTGAGTTTTTCCAAAATATATAAATATAGTAATTTTATTTTCCACAAATTATGATGTCATCTTCTGCTGTGTTTCTTGGTCCTTTTTACAAAAAAAAAAAAAAAAAAGAAAAAAAAAAAAAGTAGTGATCTTATTTTTTCTTGACATTTGTTCTTAATTTTATTTTTGTAATCAGGACTTGTCTTGTTTTCACCAGATATCTCTCTTGCTTATTCTTCTGGATTATTCTGGTTGCATGAGTCAACTACTCACCTGCTCAATCTTACACATTACTACTGCATTTTCCTGTACCCTTTTTATACAACCACAGGTTTCTCTTTTCTCCTTTGCGAATATGGACATTTAAAACATATTTTTGCTAAGCTGTTACAAAAGGTTATTAGGGTTAAAAAATAGTTACTGGTTACAATGTTACTATAATGTTACAAAGTGATTATATTAACTGAGTGTTTAAGTCAAACACATGACAATATTTTTTATTGTGCTTCTGTCAGAGCAATAAGCCTTTGCTTTGGCAGCAATCACCTGCTGCATGATTTTGGACAAAACACTTCCTATTTGTCTCTTTTTTCCATGTCAATTTCTGTGTATAATTCACAGGCAAATTATAATTTACATCAAACTTCTGGAGCAGACTGTCATCAGAAGTTGCTTGTAGAGTGTCTGTTAAAGTCATGCTGTCCAAGCATTCCTTATACTTCTGATACTGGTATTTATATAACTAATACATTCTTTAACCTCAAAAAAAATCTATTGATTCTGCTTTACATATTTGGGTATTCATTTTTGTTTAATGTTTTCAAAATATTTTAATCCCCTTTGTGTTGTCCTTTCTTTGGTAACTGAGAATCCATTTCTACTAACCAAGGAGAGGCTCAATTTTAATTCAGTCAAGTATGAAGGACAGAACATGGAAACATCATGCTTTGCGTATTATTTGGGCTGTTTCATACTCAGCCTCATAACAGTCTTTGATCTTCCTAGTGTAATATCCTTGCACTATATTGGGGATATGATGAAACAGAATCACCTAATTTAAAATAAGTGGCTCCCAATGCACAGGTAATTGGGTCTAAATAATTTCAGACCCACTTACACCTTGCAGCTACATCTATCAAAATGACTTGGGAGAGTTGCACAGAGTACTGAATAAAACTAAACTCTCCTAGTGCACTGGTTAGCACTACTACCAGCAAAAGAAGATTGCTAGAATGTATTAGTTATGTCTCATCATTGATCATAAATATGCAGGTTATGAATTAAATAGCACATAAAATGTAATCTCTTTAAAAAGAAGAAGGAAAGAAGTGAAGTCTGAGCATCATTAAGTAAAAAGTGTGCATTCCAGAAAAAAGAAGTTGCTTAGACTTTTCTTCTTAGATCAGATTAGATGAACTAGAAGAAACTGTCTTTCTCGGTCCATAAAATAAAATAAACCAAAAAAACTTAGATCTGTATTTCAATTTTTGCCTAGTTCAAATCTGCTTTTTGTCTTTTGAGTGCTGACATATTCATGTGAGTCAGCAGATGTTTGTGCAATTTCATCCTTTTTCATCCTTTTGCTCCATCTTTCTTGTATATATGACATTCTTCACCTGGCATATTACGTTAGCTTTTGCCCTTTCTATCACATTCTGCCTATCTCTGTATTTCAGACTCCTAATTACCTCCTTGCCCATCAAGCTGTCCTAATTCCTTACACCTTGCTTCTCCATCCTCTTGCTTAAGTGCACTCTTCTGTCCTTCAGTTCTGCCTTCATTTGAATATTTGTGTTATTCATTTTTTTCCCACCCTGACTTTGGGATTGAAAATAGCCTGAAAAATTTTCAAGGATATAGCCAGTGGAAGTTCTTGCTAAAATTAATCCTTCTATGAAATCACAATATTTCTGAAGTTTTTCTACTACATTTAAAGTATTATTAAGTTTGAAGGTATAAAATAAAGAAAACTGTACAGCAAATTGTAACAAAATACAGACTCTCCAGCATGATTCACTTCCCTAGAGGATTATGCTATCAATGCAGCACAATCAGCTTTTTAAACAGGTTATAAAAAATCAACTGCATTTGCTTTTTTTGCATGACACACTAGGTAACCTATACTAAAGTAAAGAAAATGATACAGTTCAAGTCCTGAAAACCCCTTTATATACACTAAATAAGCATTTTTATTAGACTTGAAGGGAATCTATAGTTCTGCTGTTCACATCATTAAGCTTTTGGTAGTACCATTAAGACGATAAAGTGCAAAACAATTAAAACCATCATAAATGACCTCAGTGATTCCAAAGTTAAATATGAGTGTAACTAGGTCTACCTTTGAAGAAAGAAGTTCATGGAAATTACATGTTGAAACACTGAGCTTAGATTTCTGAGTAGGAACTTAATAGACTGTATGTAAATGTTGAAAAGAAAAGCATATCAACACAAAACAAGACTTTGATAAATTGCTTTGCTGTAATAGAGGTCATGTGATGACCATCTTTTATTAACTGTGTATTCAGTCAAGGGCAATTTACTTAGGTGGAGACTCAAGTAACAAAAGATACTCAGCTAATTTGCTTCTGTGGTGAAAGAAAGGAGGGATAATATTATCTGCTATAATATCAAATTTTACTTAGAGGCCAGCTGACTATTTTTTACAGTGTTTGAATGACCTAGCCAATACTGACAGTTGCTAGCATATGAACAACAAAGCTAATAGTTTTATAAAGTGGGCAGTAGTTTTTTTACCAGAAGGGAAAATCAACTTTTCAGTTGGAGAAAGTGGCATGAATTCATGCAGAGGATAAAGGATTGGTCTTGAGTAAAACTAGTAAATGAATATTTTACTGATTTTGCTTGTTTTGCAAAATTTATCATGACAGTATTCAAACACAGTAGCTAAACCTTTTGGAAAACAGCCATTAAAAAATCTGTTGAGAATACTTTGACTGACTGACAGGAATTCTTGCTTGGAGAACTGCCTCTGTGAAGAAGGCTCAGGAGAGGCACAAACATTTGCAGACTGATGTGCCTTTCAAACATTAAGAATAGATTTGTCCTTAATTGTAGATTACTGAGTCTTTTGCTATTCCAATGAATTAAAGCATGTGCTGTTTTAGTCTAATAAAATGCAAACTGTATCATAACTCTGTTATATGGCAAACTTACTGATAAAATCTAATGCAAGTGTTCATAACATCCGCATGATACACCCTTGCTAAACTTTTTTCCTAGGCTAGAGAGTGCTTCTCTGTGGCAATTACTGCCTCAGGAAATGTGTATAGCAGTTGTATTCATCGATTAAAAGACAAATCTTACTCATTGAAATACAAATCAGGTCTTTTTTATCTATCAAAGACACTAAATATAATAAAATTTCTTCAGGGCACATATGTACTTCATGTACTTCTTAACTCTTCACCAACCTAATAAACTGATCCTCCACAATTTTTTCAGGACTACAATAATTCTTTTCAGACTATGTTCAAAACCAGAAAGATCTTCACATGTATATTTAATGAAGAAATAAAATAGTGTTTAGAAAAGAGCATATATTTAATTCCTTTTTATTCCTTTTATTTTTTTCTTTTTTTTATGAATAAAGGCAATTACAGTTAATTCTTCTTCCTCTTTCTGCTCTGTCTATCCCTCTCTATATGAATCTGGAATGCCTCGTTAAAAAAGCTATAGGATAAAAACTTACATGCTGAAAAGTCTTGAAAAAAATGAGCAAAGCTATATATATCTAAACTTAGTACTGTTTTTAATTCAGATGCTGGAATTGCAATGTCTTTGCACCTTTCTTCCTATTAGTTGCTAACACCTGAAATTTGGCACATTCTTTTATTTAAATTCCTGTATCAAACACCTATTTTGTTATTCCATTTACAGGTACTATTTTTTGCAATTATAGAAAAATGCGTTATTTCTCAAGACAGTTTTAAAATTACATGCAAATACATTCAAATATTGACTTTAAATTTGGGGGATTCTCTTTGTAGATTTCAAAACTCTTCACCAATTTGACAGGACTGTAAAAGCATGGTCTGGGATTAATTTCTGTATTATGGGCATCATACATGCTCTTGACCCTATCAATTAAATTTTTTATAAAATTATTTATCATATTTGTTGAAAATGTAAGACTTCTACCAAACTCATGCATAACTGCAACACTATTAAAGTACCCAGTGTTGTTAGACCACAGCTTCTGTGTGTCTGTGATATGGTTGCTTCCAAACAGGCTAATCTTTTACGACATTAATGTTATCTTTCCTGAATTATGGTTGCATGAAAGCCTCAGCTTTTCACATTTTAAAAATATTTGTTTGGGTTTTTTTTACTAAAATAATGTAAGCATCTACTAGTTCTGTCCTCTTTGCTATCATGCTCCTATTTGGATGTGCTGTTCAGAAAATAGAGGTTTCTAACAACTCCATGATAAAATTCCATAGGCTGCTGAAAGGATGTAACAAACCTGTGCTGTAACATATTAAGGGTTTTTGGAAAGCAAGTTAAAAGGTAGAATAGGGAATGATGTGTCTCAAAACAGATTGCTGCAGTTTGATGTCTCTTTTTATGTAAAATAATCTAAATATTTTTCTCTAAATTTGGATCATTGTGCACTAATTAAATATGAGGTGTGATTTAACACTACAATGAAAAACTTTAAACTTCATAATTATGATTGATGTATGGAAAACCAATGCAGTAAGCCTCCCCAAAACAAAATAATGTAATTTTTTAGAGTAAACAGCTATTTAAAATGCTTAAATTTTCATAAGTTGGAAAATACACTAATGATTTAGTGACTTTGATCAATGAAAATCACATTCTACATTATTGAAATAATGATTATGATATCAAGAGGATTTTCAGTGTATTTTTGCATATTTTTAATATTTTTTGCAAACCAAAAGACTGAAAATCATGTGTAGGTTACATTTAGATGACATGCTTAAGTTTCTATCACTGTGTGACAGAATACAAAATTTGGAAGATCCAGTTGCTGCTTAGGATACTTTGGTGTATTTCTAAGGTAAATACTATGTTTACTTTCTTCTGACAGTGATTTGAATTGACAAACATAATTTCTGGAAATTTATGGAATGTGAATTCAAGTCCAGAGCTTTACTCAGGTATTGATCCTTTAAGGTACATAACTTTATTCAGCTTCATGAAATTTTGCTGTTTGCTATTCTTCAGATAATTTCTTTCTTTGTTCCTAATATAATTTTTAATGAAGGTTATATACATACAGAGTCATTCATATAAAGATTAATTGCCAAATCCTTTTAAGGAAATTAATGCTAGAAATAGTAATAAACTAGGCCTTAATGATAGAAAAGTATAGTGATTACAAGAAAAATAGTGTAAAAAAGCAGAAGGGGATAATGGCATGGAAGGAGAAATACTGGTTAGGAAATACTTAGTTTATATTAGCTGATAAAGTGAGCAAACAGGAACTTGTCATTAACTGAAGGAAGAAAATGTGGTAAGAAATGTAGAACTTTCTAATAATGAAGCACTCAAGGATGCTTAATGATTTTCAGCATCTGTTCACAAACACTGTTCACTTTACTGCACTGTTATCTGTTCATGCAAGAGATGGATTCTTGTTTTACACATACATCCTGCTGCCTTTGTTACCCTAGGGAAGAGAGAGACTGAACCCAGAAGAAAAATCCATCTGTAAATGCATATTCTAGTGATCCATTAGTAATGAACCTGCTCCATTCAATAATTTTAACCAAAGCAATCAATGTCTGAACCATTTTTTCTTTAATCATGACATATCTCATGGAGAAGCCTGAGGGTATTCTGTTGTCTGAATTTAGGCCAAGGTTCTAAGCTAGGTTTTGTTTTGCCAGTGTCCATTAAAAATTCAATTCGTTAATGACCTAGACATTTCAATATAATTGTTAACAAGAGTTTCAACCATAGGAATTGTATTTTCTGATTTTATAGCAGTCTATAAAAATACAGTCTAAACACTATATAATTTTTACCCATGTACAATTAACACTGACAGTATTCACCAGAGTTTCTAATCGAGACATTTATTTTATACTTTTTATTCAGATCTAAATGTTCTGTTTCATAAAGTTGTGTCTTATCTTTCCAGAGAGTGTGCCAGTTTCTTAAGGGGGTGTGTTTTTAACCATTCTCAGCCTTTTCTGAGTTAAAATGCCCTTGCCCTTTTAAGAGATGTGTTAACAAAGACACGATATTTCACTATTCAGTCTGCATCTTTAATTTCTAAACAGAATTAATAATAACAATAATTATTTATAGTTCAGGAAAGCACTTGCTGAGGCACTAAATTATGTCTTCCCTCTTTCTATTTCTCTTGACCATCATCAAATTCATCCTACTGTTCAGTCCCAGGTGTTTCTTCATTTGTAACAGTAGGTTGTAAACCCTTCAGGCTGGTTCCCTGGGCATCTTCTCATGCAGGAACTTCTAAAGCACTCACCATTGCCCTAGATCTGCTTCTGTTGGTAGTTAAAGCTTCACTGACTTCAGAGTGGCAGTGTTAGGTCAGACACTTCTGAAATATCCCAGTGAACATTAACTTGGCATGGACCTGACACAGTTCTTGGTACAGGTAAACCATGAATAATAGTGAAAAATAAATAGTGACCTTTCAATTTACAGCTCATTCTTCTGCATATATGAAAGGGGAAGACTTTCTCATATGCCTTGCCCTTACTTTTAACAATAACAGGCCATCAATTTCTTGATTTGTACCACCTGAAACTGTATTTGTTACATCTTACAAACAGAAGACCTTGGCATACATGATGCATGTGAAGCACACATAATGCAGCAACCAGGCACCTGTGACCATCTCCACAGGCCAAGGGCATGAGTCTGACATGGTCCTCAAGACAGTGGCAGGCACTCATCTGAGAGCAAAGGCTGCTGCTCTAGCTGGAGAGTCCACACCACCTACCCCAGTGGTGGCTAAGCTGTTCATCAAATCTAAGTAGTTGTGGCAGTCCAGTAAATTTTTCACTGACTGGAAAGGGGAAAAAATAACCCCCACTTTTAAAAAGGGAAAAAAGAAGACCCTGGGAACTATAGGCCAATCAGCCTCACCTCTGCACCCAAAAAAGATCATGGAGGAGATCCTCCTGGAAACTATGGTAATGCACATGAAAAATAAGGACTGGTAGCAGCCAACAAAGATTCACTACAGGTAAATCATGCGTCATTAAATCATAGTCTACAACAGGGTTACAGAACTGGTACATAAGGGAGGAGCAACTGATATAAAGAAGTCTACCTGGACTTTTGTAAAGCATTTGACATTGCTCTGCATGATATCCTTGTACCTAACTTAGAGAGGAAGAGATGTGACAAGTGGCATTCCTCGGGGATCAGTGTTGGGTCTGCAGCTCTCTAGCATCTTTGTCAGTTCCCGGATGATGGGATTGAGTGCACCATTAGGAAGTTTGCTGACAACACCAAGCTGTGTTGTCGACTCAACACAGTGGAGGGAAGGGATGCTATCCAGAAGGACCTTGACAGGCTTGACAGATGGGCCTGTGTAAATTCTAACAAGGCCAAGGGTAAAGACATGGGCCTGGGCCAGGGCAATCCCAAGCACAGATAGTGGCTGGACAGAGAATGGATTGAAAGCTGCCCTCTGGAGAAAGACTTGGGGGTTTTGGATGAGAACCTTGACATGACCCAGTAATGCATGCTTGCAGTCCAGAAAGCCACTGTCTCTGGAGCTACATCAAAAGAAGTATGGCCAGAAAATTGGCAGAGGGCCTCTCCCTCTCCCTCTCCCTCTCCCTCTCCTCTCCTCTCCTCTCCCTCTTGGCTCAGAGACTTGAAGTGCTGCACTCAGCTCTGGGACACTCAAGATGGATGTGGAGCTGTTGAAGTGAGTCCAGAGGAGGGCCAGAAATATGATTAGAGCACTTCTCCTCTGAAGTCAGTCTACGAGACATGGGATTATTCAACCGGTGGAAAAAAAGCTTGAGAGAGATGTAATAGCAGCCTTTCAGTATGTAAAGGGGGGCTACAAGAAAGCTTGACAGAGGCTTTTCAAAAGGGCATGTAGTGATAGGACAAGGGGTTTAGTTTAGACATGAGGAAAAAAATCTTTATTCTGAGGATGGTGATGCACTGGAACAGGCTGCCCATAGAAATTATGAATGCCTGCAAGTGTTCAAGACCAGGCTGGATAGTCTTTGAGGAACCTGTCCCAGTGGGAATGTCCCTGCCCACGGCAGTGGGGTTGAACCTAGATGATCTTTAAAGTACTTTCCAACCCCAGCCATTCAAATTTCCATGTGTGTCATAGCAAAGTAGAAAAAAATTGACTATTACAATATTGACACCATGATTTTAAATCCTTGTAATGCCAATATAATCTTGCAGCAGTAATATTAGAAGAGTACTGTGGTTCCTGTGGTTCTGGGTGTCTGTTCAGTGCTGTTGCAGTGTCTGCTGTGTCTTTGGTTTCCATCTAGCTCTTCTCCCTCTAGTTCAGACCTTTGAAACACACCTTTGGGACCAGAGACGATTATTTTTCACATTGAATAATAAAAATAATAAAAAACAAGTATAAACTGAGGGGCGGTGTAAATAGATGAAGTATTTATTACCAGCCTAAATTGATGAGGCTCATGTCAACAATTACTAGCTTGAAAAAAGTGATGATTTTTAATCATCTGTGGGAATTGATCAAAAATGCTTACAATACTAATGACTACTTAAAATAATAATACTTACATTATCATTGTCTGTATATTTTTGATACATTCTCATTGATAAAAATGCTTATTTTTTGTGTTTTTAAAAACTTCATTAATAAATTAAAATAAATAAAATAAATGAAATAAATAAAAATTTCTTTTACCCTATGTTCCGTATTGGCTACTATTGCTGTGAAAGAAATCTTGGTTTTTATTCTGCAGTATTATTTTATAGTTATTTAAGCAGGATTTGGACATGAACACAAAAGTTATAAAATTTAAGGTTAAATGAAAAGAAAAATAAGATTGAAAAGACATATAATTAAATTCTTGGAAATAACATCATATATGATGCTTGTCTATTTTTAATTTTGTTGTCTTTAAATTAACATCATTATACAGTTTTTGAATCATATGACCAAAAGATTCCTTCTACATGGACAAAACCAAATTTGTAGCAAATTCCAAGAGAAATGTTAATATAAGGTAAATAAGGCCATGAAATAATCTCATGGATGTAAAATAATCCACTGAACAGAATGATGTATTAGCACTTATGACATAATTCTTGGGCAATTCTTAGCATATCACATATGGCAATAATTTCACAGCTTGCTATTAAATGTGGATCCTTCTTTTTTTAAACGCTGAACTGGTTTTGTAGAATGTGTGAATTGATTTGTAGAATCATTGAGTACCTACAGCTTTCTCTTGCTGGGACGTAAGAGCTTACTTCACAGCAGAGTCATATAGATAAATCAAGTGATGTTTGCAAAACACTAAGGTATTGGAAGAATAACATAGGAAATCCAAAATGAAATTAATAGATCTCCAAAAAGCTCAAGATTTTGATTACATGAAATCAGTAAGGCCCATGATCATACATAAAGGACAAAAACCCAAAAAATATCCCAGACCATATTCAGAGCAGTAAGACAGCTATCTTAATGAGATATAATAAATGAAACAAAAACTGAATTAAAAAAATGTATTTTGAGGTATATTGCAGAAGAGTTAAATAAAATAAAACCAGAAATAATTGTTATTCCTTAGTTTTAGTAAAATATTTTAATTTTTTTTTGGATGCTTCAAGTCCAAGTGAATGTTTCGTATCACACGCATGAATAAAGGAATATTTATGAGAAATAATTTGAAGCAGAGCTGTGGCACCATTTTCATCTTTATGTATATAGTTTGAAATAAACAATGGGTGCAGCTCTGTTTTGTTTTAATGTCTCAATTCAGGCTGTCAGGGACATCAGACATGCATGTTCTTATTGGTGCCATCAGTACTTAAGAGTAAAAATAGCTAATCATGTGACTTACTTTTAGCTAGTTGTAAAACTAGAGCGTACAACACATGCAATAAGAATTTCAGTTAGCTAGAGTACTTTAAGATTAAAATACGAGGAACTTGCAATATTTGGGCATTTCCAGGTTTAAGAATCAGCTGAGAATACACTTTAAAAGTTTTAGTCTTACATTTGTGTTGCTATTATATTTAACTTTATTCTTTTTACATGTATCTTTCTCAAAATACATCTAACTATTCTCCAACATGCAAACTCTATGTAGGTGAAATATATATATAGTAGAATTCCTAGTGAAGAAATAGGTGGCCCAGAGACAAACATTAAGGTAGTGGCTGCTGGAATAATAGAAATATTAATGATCCTGAAATCTTCTGCTGGAGGAAGTTATCTCTTAATATTTAGAGGATCAAACCCAATTATGTGAAGAAATTGCTGTGTGATAGTTTGTTGTAAATCAGTTTTCAAGTTTCAGCACTCAAGATGTAACCAAAAATTAATAAAACAACCAAAATGTGGATCACATTAATGAAAATCAGCTGAAACCAATCTAGTTTTACATTTTTCTGAACATATTTGAATGTCAATGTTGATTTTAGAAGTGGTCTGAAACAGATTAGTCTTTGTAATTTTGGGGGTTTTTTTCTGCCAATATTATCTGTGAAAAATGTAAAATTAATAAAATAAATTACTCTGAATTTCAAGGGATAAAATTAAAACAAGAAATATTAGATTAAAAGTGACTGATAGATACAGATACCTCACACAATTTCTATCAAAATGATAGAAAATTAGTACAAAGCTTATCCATGTAACAAAGATGTAAGAGTTCAATTCTGTTTCCTCATACTATAAGCAATTTATAAAATTAGCTTGGTTTACATTTGATATTTCTCATTGTAATCGCAGATCTCGTAGAGCTACTAGGTTTTTTTTATGTACAACAACATAGAAACAGTGCTTAGAAAATGGTATCCTGATATATCTAAACCAATCTGCTGTTGGTATCTATCTTTAAAATATAGTATTACACACTACAGCACAGTTTATCATTCTCTGAATGTTAATCAATTGTTATTACTGCCCTTGGGCTTTTGAAAGATTGTTTTAATTACTAAGTCATTTTATTCCAAACTTACAAGCTAGATCAAAACAAACATAAGTAGGAAAAAGGGTATATACATTTTTTGTTGTTTCTTTTCTTTCAGGGTCAGACTGCTGTAAATTCTGCAGTCTATCAATATGAACACAGAAAGTATTTAGGTGAGTACAGATAAATGGTGGCTGTCTTCTGAGTTCACTGTAGGTCTTGTTTTCTGGATATGTGCTGTCACATTCAGTATGATTGGGAAAAGTACTGTAGTTTTTAAGAGAAAAATGCTTTGTATAGTTATTTCAAATGTGGAACTTAAGGAAAAAAAGACACACTACAGCAAAGGCCGTGGTGTGAAGCGCATGAAAACTGTTAGTGCACAGCTGTACGTGTATTCGTGAGCCCTCTATCACCCTTTCAAAGGGATGAAGGTGGCTGGAGGTTGACAACTCTCTCCTGGACGAGTGTGTCTGTGTGTGCCTCCCTGCAGCGTGGGAGCTGCAGGGACATCCCAGTGACGGGATGGGGGCCAGGCTCTGGCCAACCTCCACAGCTAGGAGCTCCAGAGCTGCAGGGACATCCCAGTGATGAGATGGGGGCCAGGCTCTGGCCAACCTCCACAGCCAGGAGCTCGGGAGGGCAGCCCCACACCACGGCCTGGGCACCTTGCTGGGTGGGATGGGATGGGATGGGATGGGATGGGATGGGATGGGCTGAGGCTGGGCTGCCCTGTGCTCATGTGTGGAGCCCATGGGGTGCAGTCAGGGCAGCGGGGAGCTGGGGACCAGCCCTGCTGCGGTGTCATTGCATCAGGGGCTCATGGACCTGGGCGCTGGCCAGAGCCACGGTGGCGGCTCAGCCAGGACACAGGGGTGTCCACAAAGCCCTGCCCTGATAAAAGTGACCCTGCAGAAGGTGAACATAATGAAAGGTAAACATAATGAAACATGATAATTCCTCACTAGCAAAGAACCAGGACACAGTGAAGCATAACTGTAGAGAAACTCTGTTCTTCTTGACACACAGTTCATTGCAATGATTATATTGTATTTTGTTCTTTTTATATCTTTTTCTAATCTGACAATATGATTTTTTACAAGTCTTTAAATCATTAAAATTTATTTAATTCACTTAAGATTTCTCAGGTTTTGTACAATTTTTGTTTGATTATAACAAGGTTAGGTCCTCATAGAACATAATTGCTGCTCTAAAACAATGATCAAGTAGTCAGACTGAAGACAGATCACTCTTGTTGTGGCTTTCTTTCATTTTCCAGTCCTTATACTTATTTTTTCTAAGTGTTTTCTGGTTTTTCTACTATTATAGGGTCAAAATCTGTTGCATGATCACGTCTTGAGTTTGAAAGGTCTGATTAGATGATTATACCTCATGAGAAATGCATTTTGTCAAATAATCAAATTAAAGCAATTATCATTGTTTAATGAGATGTAAAAACTGTTGAAGATATATTTCCCACCCATGTGCTAAGACATGAATTTGAGGCTGAGGGAGCAGAGGTTCAGGTCTAACATCTTTTCACAGATGTTTATGTAACCCAAACCAAAAAGTAAACATCGTATAGATCTGAGGTGGGGGGTTGTGTTGTAGTAAAAATTTAAAATGTTTAAGATGTCACAACATTTACTGATTTCAATAGAATTATTGTACCAATAGCCACATATGAAAATAAATTTAGATAAATTCAAAAATAAAATAATATCTCTCTAGTATGAAATTTATTTGTTGTGATAGATCTGAATACTTAAATGAACTATAAAATACTTTTTCACAATTAATGGTATTTTGGAAATAAGATACTTCAGATGAGCACTTCATGTTGTGTTTTGCCACTGACTCTAATCAGATAAAAAAACCCATCAGTATTACACATACTCTATGTCTATAAAAGTAAAAGCATTAATTTTGTTATCAGATATATTGTCTATAATGCCAGGCAAAATCTTAGAACCGGAGTATCCATCAAACTTGCCCCATTCTAAATTATAGTGTATGCAGGAAAAAAGCACATAGTAATTGAAGTTCTGATTGTGGATATTTCAGCTTTAAATTAAATAGTTCATATTAATTTCATTTGGGCATAGAATATCACATTTAGCTATTGGACAAAGATGATAAAGTTTGTCTCTTTACTATTGAGATTTCCCTAAAATATTGTTTCTCTACAGTTCCAGCAAAAAGTACTGCAAGTATATTGAGCTATTTTTTAAATTTAATAAATAGCAAATACATAGTGTTTTGCATATTTTCACAGTAATTCAGTTCTGTAGTTCAGAATTTTTCAACTGTGAAAGACAACACAAAAAAGTAATGGCCAATAAATAGAATTTTTGGCTATCAATAACCCTCTTTCTTTTTAAAACAATATGTAAATAAAATCTAATTCATTACTTCTCTCGGAACAACATCTATACTATAGCAAAGTTATTTGTCACATATTTTTCTTCCTTAGTCACAGATGATAATGCGTCACACAGCACACAGGCCCAATGAAGAAAGTGAGAAGAAACCTTGTTTCCTCCTTGGGCTTTGAATTGAACCTTTTATTCATATCTTGTTCATTTTTTTTCCATCTTTCTATTCTCTGGATGATTGACTGAGAGTATCTTCCCACATTTCCAGATATTCCGTGGAATAGAACAACTTATTTTTATAAATCACAATTTGTTGTAAAAAACACTTAACATACATGTTTATGAACCAGTGTACAAGGTTTATTTGTAATGTATTTCAGAATATATTTTCAGAAAGATCCTTAGGGTCATGATCTTTTTTTCCATTTTTGAGATTCAAATGGTAACACTAAGCTTTATTTCTGACATAACCTGTACAGTCAAATCACATATGAATGACAATAATAGGATGTCTAGGAAATAAACAGCTTTTTATACATATGTATACATATGTTTAAAGGTTGGAAATGTATTATGAGGTAAGCCTTTGTTACACTTCGGGTATTTCCTGAGTGTCACCAGTTAAATATATTTCATCTGGCAGTGTAAATATGAAACCTGAGACTTGGAACTGAATTATACATCCCTTTCCTCTACAGTTTCTCTTTGTCTATTTGTTTCTTTTCTGAGCTTTTTTAGAGATAGTACAATTTCTAATCCCTTCCATGTTTATCAATACAACAGTGGAAATACATATAAGATCTATCAATTTTGTTCAGTTTTAACTGCTTTTTTTTCTATTTTGAGAGGGACATGTTTCTCTTATTTCAGTTTGTCTCAAAGCAATAATTTCCAGCATTCCTATATTCATTAAAATAATTTATCTTGAATCTGAATGAATTAACTAATTAAAAGATGAACTAAAAAAGAAGACTAACAGATCAGTTGGTGAAAACTGAAGGATGCAGTATATCTTGATATCTCTGCTTTACTCTTCTTCTTAATGCAGCTGTACAGTGTGGAATAAGAATGCTGATCTTGCAAGAAAATTCCCCTCCAAAATATTTTTGCAGCTTATACACAAGTCTAATATCAGTACTATACCAATCCCAGTTGTGTAGTAGAAGTTGAAGTGAATGATCATGAGAGGTCAAAGTTAAAGAGATAACTTGCTGTAATGACAAGAATACTATGGAAAATCACGAGACAGACATCTCTTTGGGCAATGAATGAGGAAGTTTTCAATCACGTGATCCTTCAATCATTTATTTGTTCATATATTTGAGTCTGGATTGGTTTTGAAATTATTTTTATTATCTTTTTACTTAATGTTAGTGCTGATCTTTTTGAAATAAAAAGGTTCTTCTCATCTCATCTCCAGACAATTAACAAATGTCTTAATAAATTCATGCTACGGAGACTAAAAGCTGTGTCTATGTTCATTAGATTAAGTACTTTACTACCAAGCTTTCATTTAAGCATTAGGAAACAATATCTTTTGAAATATTTTTTTTTAATTTAGGAGTAAGAATAATGATTATTGTGTACCTTAAAATTCTTTCAAAACATATTAACTGGGCAATTTATGAAATAACAAAGGACCTGGATACACTCGACAGTTCAGAGTTACATATTAGATTATAGATCAAGTGTGTAATCTGATACATTCTAAATTGAAAACCAGCATGGAGAAAAAAAATGCACAAAACCTACAGAAGTTGTAGCACTGCAAGATAAGTATAAAAAATGATGGACTTTTAGGTGTTTTTTTTTTTTTTTTTTTCTGTAATTCCAAACCAAAATTCTCAGCCAGTTTCAGACTGGGATTTCCATTTGCATTAGTGCAGAAAAAATTGTCTAATGCTAGTTTGTCAGGAAAGGGCAGGCAAACCAAGCTCTACCATATGATGTGCATGCCATGGTAAGCTAAAGGCCTGAAGGAAGTCTATCCTTCTAAATGACAATTTGTTCTTTTTCTCAGCTGCTGGTGAAGTGCCACATATACTGCTCATTACACAAAGAAGATTTTATTGCTGTAACAGGGCACATTGAATTTAATGTTCACTGAGGACATCATGCAGTTCACAAGAGTGAGTCACACAAACTTTAGTCATTCTAGCCTCTTTTTGAGCAAACTGGATAAAAGAAAGAAAAAATCTTCAGATATATGCTAGATCTTAGACTTATAAAGGGGAACTCCGAAAAAAAAGCAAACAAAAACCCATCCTCTTAGAAAGGAACTTGGAACTGAAAGAAATACAGTCAAATTCATGTATTAATGAGAAGAGAACATTCAGTTTCTTGTCACTCAAGTTTTCTAGCTGAGTACCATTCCTTATTGTATGAACTGCTATGAACTGAAAATGTGCTAGGAAAGTAGTGAACTCACTGGGATCCTTCCTTTTGAGCTGCACTTACAGTACTGACTGATGACAGATACTGGTTCAGCACCATGAAAAATTTTCATTCTGAAGGACTAGTGAACTCAGGGAAATTCAATTTATACAGGAGTCTTCTGGTCAGGTTTAATTCATGTGTGTCTGACAGACTGTGTCTGCACATTATTGTGGTACCTCAGGCATTTTCTAAATACTTCTGGGAATTTTAGAAGAGGAAGATAGGTAATCATTCTGTAAAGAAATATTAAGCAATTGTTCATCAGGCAGTATAATCTTCAGAATGTGATGAAAAGCATTACTTCTGGTTTGTTCTTGCATGTTCTCTTTTTATTTTAACCTGTGATAAAAAAAAAGACAAAATGCAATCTGAAGAAATCATTATTGGGGAAAAAAAAAAAAAAAAGACAAAATGCAATCCAATAAATGCTCTTTAATTAAGTTCAAATATTTTTTCCCACTAAGAGTCAGGCATCGCCGAACTGTTTAATATTAAATAATACTTTCAATTAAACATTATGCTCTCAAATGTAAAAGAATAAGTAACATGAAAAAATTTAAGTTGTCTAACACTCTGAGGTGAAAAATCCAGGATCTCAGGATAGTTGCATTGATATCAGTAAGTTTGCATCAGTGTAAAGAACACAGAGGAGTACTGAGTAATAAGATGTGAGTGCAGTAACAAAGCAAGTGTGAAAATGCAGAAATGATATTTTAGTATCCTTATTGCGTTTTTTTTTCAGTTGCTAAATGAACTCCATGAAAAAAGACAATGCCTTCCTCTCTGGTTCTACTCATGCATTGAGAAAGTGAAATGTAAGTTCCCTGCTATATGACTTCTTTAGTTTGTCTGTATCTAATTACAAACATAAGATTGATTTATTAAACATAAGATTAATTTATTAGTTTGTTTACATTAGTGAATCAACTGAATACTCAAATCAATAAAAAGAAAGCCTAACAATTAGTATTATTATTTATAATAATATCTCCTTTATCTTTACTTTGCCTAACCCTAATTTTGCAAACCTTTTTACTAACTCTGTATGTGCTTAAGTGCTAAATTTTATCAAAGCATGTTGTATCTCAGGCCTACTGCAAATCTGTGGTTGCTACTTAGTCACTTGCTTAGGAACCACATCCTGCTCAGGAAACACACAGTCCACCATTATAATGGTTTCATGTATATAAGGCACAGTTTATTTAAAGTACTGGTATGGAAACAACTCCTTAGAAAACCCACACTCTCGATAAATCATTTGAATTTTTATTATGTACTGGCTGAAGGAGAGTGCAGATGTCAATCCTATCTTCCCAGCAACAAGCCTGATTTAATTCTCCACAGTTCTTTCCACGCTTCCCCAAAGTTTTCTTAATAAAAAAGAGAAATCTAAACACTGCAGAGATAATTCTGATTATTTTGTCATGGGTGTGACATACTCAGTGATTAGATAGGCAATTCAAATTCACAACTTATGAGATTCCAATTCTGTAGAAAGAAAACATCTTGCTAGCACTGTGACTTTCAGCCTTTCCACTTACCAGAGTGTGTAGGGTTTTGTTGTTTCAGAGTCAAAGGTTGGTAGGTATGAATTATGAGTAGTCATCTAGAGCTGACAAAAGGAAACAGGTTTCAAAATAAAATTATTTCCAACAAAAAAAAAACCACCAAAAACCCTACAACAACCAGCCAAATAAAATCTACAGCCCCAGCCCCTAGTCCACCCACACCCCCAAAACCTCAAAAAAACCCCAAGTTTGTGAAATTTTTAGCCAAAGTAGTAGGTGGCCAAATAAGAGATGAATATTTATTTTAAAATGGAAGACAGCTTTTTTTTGCAGGAGGTAGATGATGAATATTTAAGGAAGCAGCCTGTGATATGATGTGTACCCTATATAGGTACTCTACTGTAGCTGTTATACTAGTTAATAACAATTAAAAATATAATAATAAAAAAGGAAACTTCTGTGACAAGGTTTAACTGCATTTATAGATAATAAATATATCTTTTAAAGGGCACTGGTAGAAATTCTGATATAAGGAATGTGCTGCTCTACCCCCTACTTCTTTCCCCCAGGACATCTTAAGAACAAATTTCTTCACTGAAGGAGGCTGAGAAGAAAGAATCAGAAGAGTGTAAAACATGCTCATTGCTCCTAGCAATAATCATAAAATCATGCAAAAAAACATAGGGGGCACACTCCTGAAACTGCTAATAAACATAAAGAGATAAAAGCTGTGATTCATTTTAAAATAGTGCAATGCACATGTTCTCTATAGTCAATGCACTTTCTTAGATAAGAGATGCATTACTACTATAATGCAATATTAGTATCTAGTATAGGATGTTTCATCATTTCTACATTGTAAAAATGGTAATATCATGGATGATAATTCTTTGGTTTCCCTATTAAACCTGAGCAATGGCACTATCTCATTTGATTTTCTGCTCCAAGTCTATGTCTAGGGTGACAACTTAAATAACTGCTCAAAATATTTTCTGTGGAGGAAGGCTAGAGTGATGCAACATATGGCTCAGACATATTAGTGATATGATCAGATATAATGGAATTTAGTTCATTAATCTGTCTTGAACGACCACCATAACAGAAAAAGCTTAAGTCAAGAACTAAATGAACTGAACGGACATTTGAATGGAGATAGACATTAGACTAAGAGAATACTGTCTGTGTATATGTCAAAAGACAGAAAAGGGGTTTGATGTGGCTGATAAAAATATATTGAATAATGTAGGGCCTGAGAATGATGTAAATGACATGGAAAAAGGCATAGAGATTGTAATGAATTTGGCTGGGAGGAAGTTAATTTTCTTCATAGCAAGGCTGTATTTAGATTGGCAATTTAATATTTTAGATTGGTGAGCAAAACTGTTGATAGCACACCAGTTGTACCTATTCTTGAATTGTGCTTGCACAGTGTAAAGACAGCATTTGTTTCTTTCTCTCTGCCTCTGTCAGCAAGTTTGCTAGGGGATGACAAGAAGCTCCAAGTTGTTCCAGTCCATGGCAGTGGGGTTGGAACCAGGTGATCTCTAAGGTCCCTTCCAAACAACACCTCTCTGTGATTTCAGGATTACAGAGATAGAGCCAGAGCACCTCAAGCCAGCTGGCCAAAGGGACATTTCATACTCTGTGATGTCGTAAACAACAAAACTGGGACTGGGGTATCTCCAAAGTAACCACTGCCCAAGGACTGGCTGGCCATCATTCTGCAAGTGGCAATGACTGCTTTTGCACCACTTGAGTTTGAGGGTTTCTTTTTGTTTGCTTGTTTGTGGTGGGTTGTTTTGTTTGGGCTTTTTCCCCCTACTATGACTCCCTTTGTCTCAACACAGAAGTTTGGGTTGCTTCCCCCTACTTTTGCATTTCCAAATGTCTCCCTCATCCAGCTGTGTGTGGTCTTACCTGCCACCTGGAGCCAACACACCATATACAGGAAATGGAAGTATAAATACAATTACAAGTGGTAATAGCTGTAGCTATGATATTTTATTAAAAATCCTTTCCTAGGATTTTTCCCCTCCTGAGAGCTGAGGGCGTCAGGAAAGAAATGTAAACAGTAACTATCTGCTGCTGTGGAATGCAACAGGTGCATCTTCTATTGGTCTATGTAGATTGTTTTCAATTGATGACCAAACACAGCCACCTGTGCCAAGGCACTCACAGGATTTTGTTATGCATCTATTTCTATTCCAGTTCTTTGTAGCCTTCTCGTCTTTCTTTTCTCTCCGTTCTTTTAGTATAGTTTTAATGTAGTATTTTTGTATAATATATAACATAATAAATCAGCCTTCTGAGAAAAATGGAGTCAAGCCTTGTATCTCCAAACACAGAGAGTTCACCTCAACAAATAGCCCTTATATTTCTACCCTTTTTTCTGGTGCTGTTCTTTCACTTTGCTCTTCTGTGTTCAAAGGCTGATTGCTGTGTGAAGATGGTGGGGACAGGGGTGTATTACAGCAAGTTGTCAGTGTCTGCAGTCACCTGTTGGAGAAATACCATGCTCATGTGAATAGTTTGGGGTTTTTTTGCTCTAAGAACAACATTCACATGTTTGATAATACAGTTTTAAAACTTTGATCTTTCTTCATTAGTCTGCAGCTTCACACTACTCCAAATTAATGATATCCGTGTTTTTAATGTATTTTAGATAGTTTTGCCCAGATCTGTATTTCTTTAATCGACCATAGATGAGCTGATTATAGCCCTGAGGTCTTTTGTGCCAGACCAAAATCCCATCCCCTACCCCACAGCTGCACTCTTCTACAGTATCTTCTTTGTCTACACTTCTGAAAGCACCTGCTATTCAATAAACTATTAATTCTCTATTCTGTCACATTAAGGTTATAAACATCCAATTCTGGATAGACTAGTTAATAGTTGTTACTAATGTCTATTTAAAACTTGTATTGTATAATATACAGATAAATAAAAGTAAAACAAAATAGTCATAGACTGCTGATCTCTTAGAGATGTTGATAGAGCTAAACCAAGCAAAAACAAACTCACAGGAAAGTTGAGAAAAGTCCTGACAGAGCAAATCTGAAAAACAGCAGTTATGACACTTTTGACTTCAGTACAAGGCTCACAACCCATCACTGGCAATATGGGGGTACATGTTAAAATTAGCACAAAGAGAAAGAAAATCAGAGTTAATATTTCAGACATAAAATTATACACTTAAAGTGAGAGGGAAAGGAATGGTATTGGTAAACTTTGCTTTTCTGTAGAAGTGAAATGTTTCAGGATTAGTGTCAAGTACCTGAATGCAGAATAGCAAGTGCCTGCTTCCATCTCTTACTGCAGGCTAGGTTCCAGTATTCATGGGTTATTTCTTTATATAGAACTGTATTCACAGCAGGTATTCAAAAATATTCAAGGAGAATTTTCTATTAATTTCATCTGAATACATAGCTGCCTTTAACTGAACTGCCTATTCAGGTAGTGGTGAAAATATTTCTATTTTCATGTAAATAAATACATGCCTACCTAACAAAACTTTCAGCAAGTTATGGTCAGAGTTTTATTGCATGTAATTAGGATAGTGTTGCTATTACTATAGTCAAATGCTTGGAAAATTTCAATTTGACAAAAGTGGGAAAACCAGTGAGTGTCACAAAGACGTGCAAGTGATTGTGGATGGATTTTTAAGAAATAGTGATACTCATTTTGTGACCCAAATAAAATCAGGCTGGTTGTCTCTGAGGACACCAGTGTGCAGTAAGCTAAATCAGACACCAATAACAGAATTTTATAAAGTCTTATTTATTCTTTTGACTATTTCTATTGAATCCAGAAAGACTGAACTGGAATAAAATCCAAAACTAAATTAATCTCATTAATTTCTAAAATACTCAGCAATTTCTAAAGTACATTATATAACCAAATATTTAGATTCCTAATTTAGGCTCACAGATCTCATAATCTTGGCTTGACTGTGAACAAGAATCATATTATAATGGACTGTTATGAGATGCAATCTGCCAGTTCAATATTAAAAATTTTTGCCTTTTTTATCCTTTTTTACTTCAAAAGAGAATAGAATATATCATAATTTCAGATGAAAATAATTGGGTATAATACTAAAAAAAATACACTGGCTCTTATGAAAGAAATTTACCTTTTCGTTTGGTACTTCAAACTCGGTGGATGTGTTTGGTGTGTAGAAAGAAGTAAAGGTAAAATGAAGTATTAGGGAAAATACATGGAATGATAAGTGAGCAGAAGAATGAGAGAAAAGGAGCTTGAGGAGCAGTGGCAATACAAAGATCAAGAAGCTAATTAACCAAGGAAGGATTAAAAATAAGTTTACTTAATTTATTCCTTTGGGAGACAGAAGAGTTGTTAATTCGTATTTTCTTTCGACAATTGACGGTTAACAGCCTGAGAGGAAGTAAATCACCCAGCAGTCCCAGGAAGTGCTCTCCAGGCTGCAGATTCCCTCTTCTAACACAGAAGTATCCTTCTGATTGAGTAAATCCCTTTTGATGACACATGACCACTGGTGCTTGTATGCCACTGATCCATGAACTTCAGTGCACAATTGCACTGTCTTGTCGACAGGAGGAAAAGACTGACTCATGGCAGCACAAAATGCTCCAAGGAAACAAGGGACATAGAGAGCTCTCAAGTAATTCAATGTGTCATACTCTGTTTTCAGGCCAAAGTAAATCTAGTAAAGGCCAAATGGACAAACTAGATTTATAGTTTAGACTTTAATTCAATTTGAATAATTCAATATGAATAATGATATTTAGCACCATGCTTGAAATCTGTTATGCTGTATGATGTGGTTTATTCTTTAGAGTACAATACCAGAAAATCAGCAATTTGATTCTTTTTTGTTTAAAATAATTTCTTAAAGTCAATGATATTTCCCAAAAGTAAGAACCTGGAACAATTTAGATGAAGGTAATTAGAATAGTAATATTTTCTTTATAGTTTTACAGGTGAAAGAAAGTGGAATAAAATAGTAAATGCCATATGCCTTAATTGTAAATATCAAGAACATTGATCTGGATTGATCTGTTGTTTGTATTTTTATGCAAATCTTGCCATTCATGGTTAATCTTTAGAAAACACAGATAAAACAGAAGAATTCAGTAGTTTCCAGAAGTTTGACAGAGACTGACAACACTACTGTATTCCAAATGCTTCTGAAAAAAGCTTTGACAACTTAAAAGAAAAGAAAACAACAACCAAACAAAAACCAATTAACTGAGATATTAGATGCTGTACTGGGTGGAGGGAAAGAAGTGTCTCCTGTCTCCTACATGTCTCATAACTAAATATATAACTTCAAAAACACAGGGTACACATGGCACTACCAGTTTACTATGGCATTCAGGAAATATAAAAGCAACTGCATTTCCCATAAAAAATCTGAAGTTTCTAAAATTCACCATTATGTTTCTGTAACTGCCACTAGCTCAACAAAAATTGCATCCATTTTTAATAGCTAAGAATGTGACTGCTAATATTAGTTTCTTTATATTCCATTATAAAGATTATTTTGGTTATCTCAATTATTAGCTATGTTAACAGTATGAATAGTCATATATGCAAGTTTTAGTTTTATATATATTAAAAGCCATTTTCATTTACAGAGTTTTGAAAATACTTTTAATAATCATACTTAAAATACAAAAAATAATCCTCTGGAACATTAAAAAGATAAATTAAAATTAAATACTGCACAACATTTGTTTTTATTAATGATTGCTATTTTGTCACATGCTGCTGTTGTTGAAACAAATAAAACACGCAGTCTATTTAAGGTTGTTAGACTAGTATTTTGATGCTATTATGACATTTCCAGCAAGATTTTTAATCACATGATTTTTATTATGTTCATATGAGCATATTCTGTTAGTCTTCTACCAGAGTCCCCAACTCTGTGTGACTCTTCTGTTATACTACCCCAAACAGGCTCTTTCAGATAGTCCACATGCAGTGTGTAGTTCAATAACAAATTTACTTAAGAAAGATCTTGACCTTGCATGAAATTAACAAATTAGCAGAGTGATGCAAAATATACTGCATAGCAGAATAAGAATGTAATTTATGTCTAACAGACCACGTAACAATTGCAACACACGGTTCAATACTGTTGTCATTCTCAAGATCAGTGTCTACAACGTGCTCACCACCACGATGCTGAGCATCCCCAGCCCCCACAATGGAACTCGCAAGTTGAAGCCAGCTGAAGCCTATTAGTCCCTTCAAAACACTTTTGAATTTCTCTACTTTCCATAAACTGTGTCAGGCTGAGACACATATTCACTCCTTCCCCTCCCTGCCCCATGCTTGTCTAGCTAATTAGCGCCACACTTGCACTGTTTTAATGAGCTCAGGGGTAAACATTTACACTACTTGATCCACTCTGGAGCCCTGTGCCTGAGATACAATCAGCTTCTACAACAGCTTTGGGCAGTCACACCCTGCATTGCTCCCAGAGCTTTATAGGCTCATCTCCCTTATTCTGCTCTGAACATTCTTCCATTGTAGGGATTTATTGGTCAGTAACACCTTCCTTCTCAAGATATTTTGATGTCAGGAACTGAAACTTTTTCCTAAAAGAGCAAGGTTAAAAAAATTCTCTCTGTATCTGAAGGAAAAAGTGATGAGATTTGAAGTTAACTCAGCATGATATATAAGGGAAAAATGTAAAACTGCTTAGTACAGCTATTATTGGCAACTAATTTTTAATAGTTTATATATTTTGAATACTATAAATAATATTTTTATTTTTGTCTGGTATTCCAATATTAGTACTGGAATTTGAAGCACACCTTGAAGTTACAACTCTTAAGCTCTCTTGATATTTGGCTATATATATTTTGATTGAAGAGTCCCTCTTGCATGGCCAGCATCATCACTGACAGCACTGTTGGCAGGATATAATGTTAAGTCTTCCTTTCACATCCAAACCAATTTGAGCTGTTAAAGCTAAAGAGAATTTTTGTATAATAAAATCTATTCTTCTGAGAAGCAAGATACATGCAGTGTTAGTGAACTCTGTATTTACCCAAGTAAATTTCTGAGATGTGAAATTATAAATATTTCCAGAAAATTGACTATAAATGCATTTTTTCTGGCTAAGGATATGTATTAATATTTCCATTTTTAAAATATTTAGTAGACATTCAGATGCTTTAGACTGACAGAATTTGTTGCACATTTCTCTATTTCACAGGTAAGTTGTTTTTGAAATATTTCACTCTGCTTTCCTTTTCTAACCATCTAGCTAACATCCACTGTTTATTCTGTTATCACTGTGTTTACATTTTCAGTAATTAAATTTCTATTTAAATGCCTGTAACATAGATACAGTGTGTGGAAGCATAATTTCCCATTTCATTTATGTGCTTGGCTCATAGCTGCATAAACAAAGAGAGGAAAAAAACCCACAGAAAATCCCTATTTTGTTATCCTGTTTTGTGGATACTTTATCTTGTGGGATATTATGAGTATTCTTTAGATTCATTTTTTCATGGTAAACTGGCAGCTACATTCACCACTCTTTGTTGAGATGACGACTAAAACAGTCTAACCAAAAAGGGTAACTAACAATTGCATATAATAATAGAATAGCAAAAGCAAAGGATGCAGAGGCTATGGTATAAATATAAAAAATTGAAAAATACATAGATACTGAAACATGGGAGGTTCTATCTGAGCATCAGGAAATAGTTTTTTAATGTACTGGTACATGTTGGCCACAGAGGCTGCAGAATATTAGATAGCAGAGGAGTGGGAGTTGTACGGCATGGAGATTGCTGGAAGATAATCAGAAGTCATTTGCACGTGGTCCTGGGCAAAATATTGCAACTGATCCTCCTGAGTAGGGGGACTAGACTAGGTGACCACCACATGTCTCTTCCAATACCAACCTTTACTTGATTTTTTTGAGTTCCCTTTCAGATATAATTTATATATTATATAAATTAGCAGGAGAGGAAAGGCAATGAATTTAACATTGCTAGCAAAGCCCTAATAAACCTAATAGAAAACATTACAACAATCTCTTAAGTTGATGTTGAAGTAAAAGTGATTTTATTAATAGACAGTGAGCTAACTTAGAATATTTTTTTCTCTGTCTTACAGCTTTATGCTCCAGAACTCAGACTTGTCATGTGGCCTGTTGTATTCCACTGGGACAGATTTTATCGTGTTTCAGGTTACACTCTGCAGAAGACATTCAAATCCATTTCTTTAGCCTCAACTTTATACTGTGATGTGCAGTCCCTTTCTCAGTTCTTTGCTGAGGCTTTTATTTATGGAGAGGAATGAAGAGCTAAATATTGCCATAATGCCAGAAGGAATTTTCCCAGTCAGGATCTGTATCTCCAAAACTGTAGGGGAGTCATTCAATGGATAGTGATGCTCTGTGTCGAATCCCTCTGACATGAGAAAAAACCCCATAACTTGTCTAGACCACTAGTTAATTTGTTGTTGAAACAAAAATCTATTATGCCTTCAATTACCTGAATGCCCTTTAATTATGTCTGTTGTTGCTCTAGAGTTCTTTAAGAGTTTTACACTGCAAGTAGATAGAAGCTTGTAAGACATATGAATATTAAAATCCTGCATTTGCCAGGAATACCTGGAGTTATGGTAGTAAATATTTATTTGTGGCAGGCAGAGCTAAATTTACCTATAAAGAAAAGCATGTGATAACTATTTGTATGTGGCCTGTCATGCCAGCTTTTTCTAAAGTAATTGAGAGGTTACATTATTTTATTTTTCATGTTATTCAGGATCATGTCACTAAGAGAAGGCATCTATAACTTTTTCCAATAGAATTGGAATTTTAAGATCTTTTCAGAAGATCTTAAAATATTTTAAAATTATTTGGAAACTGTAAATGAAGTTTATAGATAACTTTTATTAGCATTAAACTGAATGTAAACTCTGCCAAATTTGGTCTTAAGTACAGAAATCATATTTAGACTCAAACAAATCCTTTGTATGGACCTTAAAGAAAACTCAGATAATTATGACTCAAATATATAGCCATGTCTGTGAGCAAAGAGCAGTTCACTCAGATGCTTCCAGGGTTCACAAATTTTTCAAGGGTTCTGAGGAAGCCTGATCAATTTACTACTACTGAAATGCAGCAGTTGTTCAACAAATCACATCAGCCCTGCCTTCGGCCAGCAATAAAGATAAAGAACTTCTCCAACAGAAACATCAAGAGATCTTTAAAAGTTCAAAAGGTAGATGGCCCAACATGAATTTGGCCAGAAGACTAGAGTTAACAATCTCTATTTCAGTATTCTAGCATCTTAAAAGAAATTTCTTGTTACATTTGAAAAATATCACCACCAGCAAGAATTTCTCATATCAGTAGAAATTTTGTAAAAAATAACCCGGCTGAAAAAGGGAGGAAAAAATAGGGGCAGCTGTCTCTATAAACATGAAAGACATGTAAAGGATAAGAAATAACAGTTCACACTGTATTTGAGAGTGCTGTAGAAATTGGAATCCCAAAGTAGATACCATTCTGTAATAACAGATTCTAAAGCATTTCTCAATATTTTTTTAGTTAATAAACTATGAAAATTACACACTGCCTTACATCACTGTCTTATTCAACAAGATAATAAATTACCATTTGCTTTTTTTCTTTCTCATATATAATACCATATTTTCCTTCCTAAACTCAGATACTGTCTCTTTCAGGGGGTCTAACTGACATAACTATTTAAAGAAAAAACTTATTAATTTTTATTTATTCCTAATTATCATGATTACGCTTTTAACTTAAGTCTTGAAGAAGAACCAGTAAGCCTGGCAGCATATCTTTTCTAAGTCTTAAAAAATCTACTCATTGTTTTGGAATTAAATGAAAAAAACCAACTCACATCACAATTAAAAAAAGAAACAGGAAAAAGACAAAAAAAACCCAAACAAAACAAACCCCAAAAACAAAGACCCTACCAACCAAACCAAAACCCATAAGCTCAAAAAACCACCAAAACCAGAAACAATAATTCATAATATAGTTGGAATTAAGTTAAAATGCCACCACATCAGATTAAAGTTGGATATGCTAGACCTGAGTGAAAATGGAGAAAAGAAAAAACTTGTAGTCTATGCTAGAGGAAAAAAAAAAAAGAAAAGACTAACATTCACACTCCCATATGTGAGGAAAGAAATAAGATATTGAGTCAATTATCTATATTTTATAATGTTATAGATAGAGAATTCTGGTAAATAATCAAAAATAATTAAAAATAATCAATAATCAAGGTAATTAATCTGGAATAATCAAGATAATTAAAAAGAAAAATCAAAAAGTAGGCCTAAATTTTTTTGAGTATGCAGTGCTTTGAAATAAGCATTTTGCACAAACCTAACATCTGCTCGAAAACATATATGTTGTTACTAATAGGGAAAGCAAAAAAAAAAAGGGCTTTTAAGCATTACTCTCTGCCAAACTGAAAACTGGATAAATAAGAACTCCTACTGAGTTTGGATTTAGATTTAATGTGCTGCTTCCAGTTATATTTTAAAGCTTAAGAATACAATGGTCTTTCATTACCTGAAAATTAGATTTCTGACAGTACTTAGCTCAATTGTATATATTATTTACCAGGAATTAGTGTTTTACCACTATTCTCTAATAGTGGTGTAAGTAGGATCATATGTTTTAGATGAAAAAAAAAATTAAGTAAAACCCCAAGTGATTTGGATACAGTGAACTGACTAGAGCCAATGCATATCTCTGATAAAAATAAATACTGATTAAAAATATGGGGAATAGAGCTAAGGCAAAATTATCACAAAATAATGAACATAGGATTAAAGTAGAGGAAGCTAAAGAATGAGCTGCAGTAGAACATGTAACATACAACTTTTCTTCTTGTGCTCTTCATGAGATACATCACAATTTATTTGTGTGCCTTGGTAAGGGCAAGTAAAGAATTTTTATGGACTTGTTCCTAGACTGTTATTTTTCACTATATGCTACCTTAGTTCTGAAATAAGGAAGAAGAGTCAGAAAGAAATTTTAAGAACAGACTGTCATTCAAAGCTGTATACCTCATAAAGACAGTCACAAACAGTGAAAAAAATTACAAACAAACAAAATTACTCTCTTATTCTAGAGGGTACAAATAAAATTGAGGCAAATTTACATGCACAAAGCTTTATTAGTGGGGTATGTAGCTGATGGAGTACTCAGATCTCAAAATTACTTTAGGAAAACAATTTTTTAAATGATGGGGATAGTGGGGGAAATGAGAAGAATCTCTCTCCCAACTCATGTATACCTTTTTATGTATTAATAACAGTTGTCCTTTATGTTACCTACTAGGACTTCAAGTTACAAACTGAAACATGAGTGTATATGGCCAATCAGTTTTTATTATGGAGTGAGACAATAATATCTATAAGACAGGAGTGAGTAAGCAGAAGAAGCAAAGAGTGTTTTAAACAATAATGATATCAACGTTCTACAAGGAACCTGATCTAACAGACATAATTATCCTTCAGAGTCTGACACTGTAAGATTGTGAAGATAGCAGCACCTGAGGTACTGGGTAAAGACACAGTCAGAGCAGCTTCGAGATGCATAATGAAAGGTTGCAAGAGTCTAAGTGAGCAGCAGGCTATAGAGCAGAAAGAGAAACTCCTCACTACAACAAAAGTTAAAGCACCTGCCACACTGTGCAATACAGTAGAAATGTTATTGGGACAGAAAATTTTCTACATTAGTCCCTAAATTTGATGTTCCTGCCTGTGTTTTTTATTGTTTAGCTATCTCAGTGAGTTGGTTGCTCCACATAAGAGCAAATCCTGGGAAATTCTGTGCTCATGACAGCGGTTTCAGATTTTGCAAAATAAGCAGGAAGTAGTTTCTTGTGTCTTTGATACACTGGACTAATTCTGCATTAACACTCTCAGCCTATTTTGCATGCAGACTACCTCTGGTGCATTATCAGCAAGCAAAGTTATTTTGAGCATATTGGAATTGCTGGGTATTTGACAGAAGCAAACGTGGGTGGAAACATGTGATTCATGACCTTCATTAACTCACACTTTAAAAAATAGTCAATGAATATTAAGTAGCTAATTTCTTTTTCCTTTAAAGGATGTTTGTGGTATTTAGGAACATGTATGATAAAAGTTGTGTGACAATCTGTTTAGTGCATACAGAAAAATTAAACATGAAATTTGCCAGGAAACATTATAATTGTGGTTGAGAAATTTTTTAGTCATTGGATCTCCAGAGTCATAGCATGAACTGTTGTATGTATAATAATACATACATTATTATTTTAATACCATGTAATGATCATGTGACATCAGAGACTCTATGAGGTTATGGAAGTTAACATTAGAATTATTCAAAATAATAAAAAAATGACATTAATAAGAACAGCAGCTACACAGGCAAACGGCAATTTTGCTTTAATTACTTACAAAACATTGCAGAGTCCTAGCAGAAGGGTATCAAGGAGTTACAGAGCCAAAAAACTTAAAAGGTTAGAAAAAGCTATGACTAATATAATTAATTGTAACTTAATAAGAACTGTTTATGTGCACACCTTCTGTTGCAATTTTACTTATGACCTAATTTTTATGCTATGGATTCCCTGATCCATTAAGTTTACAAAACACATAATTCTGAGAATAAATCCCAGTTGTCAGAGGAAAATATTTCATACTGGATTTGACAGCCTGAGAGAGGCAAGGCTGCTAGATCTCCTTGCCCCCATGTCCAGCCTGAAGTGAGGCTGAAAATATGTCCCCAGTGGACACAGACAGAGAACATTTGGGTATATATTTGGATATGAAGGGCTATCCACACAGATCCCAGAGACACACACAGAGCTTTCACATGAACACAGACAACATCAACAGGCTTATCCTGCTACCCTTTCTGGTTGAGCCTGAACAGAGCTCAGTAGTGGAAATAAATAGACCTATGAAATATGCTTATCCCCACAGCAGCTGGGTTCAGACACCCAGTGTCTGTGCCTGGAACCCAGCACCCCCAGTTGCTGGCATTTGAATTTACAAGTGCCCAAGGTCACAAGTCCTCACTGACAAGGATCATCAAAGTCCAACTCCTGACCCTGCAAAGATCCCCTCAAGAATACACCATGTGTCTGCAAGTGTTGTCCAAAAGCTTTGTGTACTCTGGCAGGATTGGAGTTGTAACAGCTTCCCTGAGGATCCTGTTCCAGTGCCCAAGCACCCTGTGGGTGGAGGGCTATTTTCTAATACTCAACCTAAAACTCTCCAGATACAGCTTGAGGCCACTCCCTCAGGTCCTGTCACTGGGCACCACAGAGAAAAACTGCCCCTCCCCATCATGAGGGAGCTGTAGACTTCACTGGGGTCTACCCACGGTCTCTTCTGCTCCAGGCTGAACAAACCATGTGACCTCAGCTGCTCCTCATACAGCTTTCCAGCTAAACTTTTCACCATCTTCGTGGCCCTTCTTGGAACACTCTCGTATTGTGGTGCCCAAAGCTGCACACAGCATGTCAGATGAGGCTGCCCTGGTGCAGAGCAGAGCAGGACAATCCCCTCCCTTGCTCAGCTGGAGATGCACCCCAGGACACAGTTTGTCCTCCTGGATGCTGGGACACTGCTGACTCATATTCCAGTTGCCATCAACCAGGATCCCCCTGAACATTTTTCCATGGTGCTGCACTCCAGCCTTTCATTATATTCAGGGTTGCCCTGTCCCAGGTGCAGAAACCAGCTCTTGCCCGTGTTAAACTATATACATGCACAGAGTAAAGAGATTCTTACCAGAACACAATTGATAGTGGAGTTTAGTAAATGATAGGACAGACCAAAGTGGTTCAGGAATAGGGCATGGCTAAATAAACCTATTGATCAGCCCCTGCTTACATGAGACTGGACAATTTTTTTCTCTTATCCCTCTAATTCCCTCATTTATTCCTCCCCAAATCACAGAAATCCTTTCCCTTTCCTACCTTTGATTTCTCTTTTAAATACCCCATGAAAAATTATGTGGAATCCCAAAATGCTTTTCCTGTGCATCCCGTAGCATTTCCTCCATTTGTAGGCAGCAAATAACCTTAATCTAAAAGGTGATCAGGAAAGCCAATTCCATGTCTCGAGAATGGGACTGATGATAGGGTCTGGACAGTGTGTGCCATCCTTAATCTTTACTTTGAGTTCCTTTCTGTCCCTGTACTCCTGTGTTCCTCTGGTGTTGCAGAGATGGGCCTTTGGTGGGCTGATGGCTCTTCTGGGATGTGATGGGAGCTGCTAGGCAGGGTATGATTTCCCTGGTCTAACGCAGAGTCTGCCATTGTCTCTCTGTGCTCCCTGCAGCCACATATCCTAAACCTGGACATATAAGGGAGACTGCTCTTTGCAGTCTCTCCTGCTTCAATTGTTCTAAACATTGGAAAGCATTAGGTGAATGAGGCAGAGGAGAAATGCCCAGAGAAATGGTCTGCTTTCAGTTTTCTGCTCAGCTTTCCTGTGTAAGTCTGGCTCAGTCACTTAAATCACATTATCACAGGTGGACAATGATTATGTATTCTTCATTTTCTGGGTGACTGACTTTATTCCCTATGGTCTGATTTGCAAAACAACTGGGTACTCATAACTGCAGCATAAGCTAGTTAGAGTTGTGCTTTGAATTCATAAACTGTAATATGCAATTATATTCTCTAAAAATCAGGTCCAGGTTATGTGAAATTGGGCACATACAATTAGTGACTCTTTTTGACCTTATTATCTCAATGCCTTTGTTCTCAACCTATGTTTTATTAATTAAATATGACATAAATAATAATGACATCCTTCCTCATATAATGGTTCCACAAAAATCAGTTTGTGTTGGGAAAGCTACCAGTTATTGTCACTGTTAAATCTTCTATATTATTGATACGAAAACAAAACATTTTGTGATGGAATAAAATACTGTAGGAGTTAGTTCTTCACATATTTTTTCTTATCCTTCATTTTCTAATATGACAGTTATTACTTATGCTACCTCATTTTACAGATTCTTCTTTCTAAAAGATCTTAGGAAATTGTGTTCCTCCCTGCAACATCTGGACCTTGTCCCTAAAGCAGTTTGGGTATATATATGGGTATATAGTGTCACACATATTGCCAGTTCCGCTTTACTGAGGCTCATTACTAAGAAGATGGCTGCGTGTGATTTTAAATACATTTTTGACCCAAGTCAGATTAATGTCTATGTGTAGTAGTGTCGCTACATCTCACGTTAACAAATTTTGTTGCAATGAATACCATGCAGAAGTTCCTGAACAAAAGTTTTATACTCAGAGAAGGTTTAAAATAGAAACACAGTGATAGAGGAAACAATTGTAAACTCTGAGCACCATGCATTCCACATAGTAGAAAAGTATTTACAATGTGATGCTAATGTAATACTGAACACAGTTTCAATGAATCTGCATAACACAATTAGATCAATCCCGCAATATTATTTTTCTTGGTTATTCAGCTTTGCAAACCTAATAACTTTAAAGTTTTTCTTGTGTTTAATAAATAAAGGTGCATAAGAATCTTATTAAGACTCACAATTGAATATATTTTAATCTGCTGTTGAAAAGCTGTCAGCTTTCAGAAAAAGAGACAAATGCTAAGAAAATTGTCTATACTAGGTTAACACTGATTTAACTATGTGAATGAACAAATATTCAGTTGATTTTTATGCTTTTGAGTTACAATAACAATGAAAATTAATGAGTCATATAATTACAAGAAAAGTTAAGATAGAGGGATATATGATAAAATTGAAAACGTTTTTGCAATTTTATTTAAGCAGACATTCTTTTGTATAGAACCTGTATAGAACGTGGTTTTATTATTTTCTTGAAACTCTATTACAAAATAACTCAGGACAGATTGAAATCTCTTGCTATGATCAGTATTGAAAGATGGAAGCATTTTTGAAAGCCAATTTTTAAATTTGGAAAATTATTTTATTTTCATCCTGATCTTAATGTTTTTCCTCAAACATATCCAAGAATACCCATACTTTCTTTAATTCATATTGTGTTTCCCAGGAATAAGAAAAAAACCCCAAACTTTGGTCAGCTATATTCTTCCAGAAATATCATCAAAAGAATTTGACCATATAATAGGAGAAAAATATTTAAAATATTAATTAAATACATATCTAATATACAATAAATTACATTTTTCAAGTACTGCATAATTCTGTTGATGCCATAAAATGTACAGCACAGTCATCCTTTAGCAGTGTAGGGATAAGTAAGAAGGCTCAAAGAGATGTCTCTTGGTCTTGTATTATTTTGACAATGCAGGGTAGGGTTCAAGGGATGTTTATTGTAACACATTTTTGCTCTCAATTTCTATATATTTTGGAGGTATTTTTGGGACATGTATGATGTAATATTTGGAAGCCAGTAAATACTGAAAAATCCTGTAGAAAACATTATCTTTTTTGGAGTGCTACTCAGTGCTCTGTGATAAATTTATGAAAAATCTTTCCTTAGGCATGGAAATTCTTCTTCAACTTAATTTCATGCATGAGTAATTCATAACAAAGACCCATGTTCAACCACCCAAAGCATCCCTGTATTCTTTCCCATAATTCTTGCTTTACTCTGTCCAGCTCTGCTAGTCCAATCCCGCTTGTCTTTTAGATATTGTTTACCCATTAGGTTGTGTAAGTCCTACTTCTTTCAGCAAACCCTTCTGTTCCATAGCTTTTCTATTTAATTTTTACACTCTTGATAAATAGTTATATAATTTTATTAAACAGAGTTTTCATTGTTTGTTGTGCCTGCAATAATATGCGTGGAACTGTGTTAATTCATAAGAGAAACAGCTAAATTGTCACTTTTATTTAGTTAAGTCATGTTGTCAAGGAAACGGGGATGACCTTCTCAAGAGAGAAGAAGTATTTTATGTTTATGAGGATTTCAGTAGTTCATGTGTATTTTTTTTTAAAAGAGACTAATTTAATCTCTACAGCATGCAGTAATACAGATTAAACTTCCATAGTCAATTTGCATCAGATATAAGAAATACATTTTTAATGATTTGCAGCTCATTTGATAGTGGTTTTTTTATATTTGATTACAAGAAGTAAAACTTTTTTGTCATCTACTTTACAAAGCTTTTCTACCCACAAACAACCATAATGCTTGAATTTTATTTTTTCTACTTCACAGAGTATATTTTATATTCCTTTAAAGATTGTTTATAAAGAGATTATCAGTGTGCCCTGAGTCTTATGAGCCATCCTTGTAGCCAGTGAACTTGGAAGCCTTGTTTGTAACTGAAAATTACATACTACTTAATGAGTGATGTGAGCAGATTGTGGAACACATGAAGTTTATGCAACAGCCATAAAATTCTATGTAAGTTAAATATTTTCATGTTTCTGAAATTTTCAGAAAACAGACCTTGTCCCCTTTAATAAGAGGTTATAAAAAGATGTAAAACCAAAGATGGTGCAAAGACTAGGTGTTATGGTCAAGGACTATCATGTCACTTCTGGAGATGTTCATCAGACTGCAAGGTGGATACTTTTGTTTAATCTTATGATAATAATCTTTCCTACTTTGACCTATACTACTCTAGTATAACAACTGATAGTTCTGAAACTTGCTTTGAATTTTTGCTACGTGTTTGCTACATGTTTGCTACAGTAGAAGTTGTGCTGTCACAGCTGGCTAGAAAAACTACTTAATGGCTCAGACATCTTTTCAGCCTACATGTGTCATTTGCAGTTACAATCAAGAGAAATGTCTAATACTTAGCTAAATGGATATACTTAACTCCCAGCTTTTTATCTGGCCCCCTTTGTAGATCATCTCAAATTTTAAAGTTTGCCTATGCAGGAAAAAGCCCAGAAAAAGAAACAAGAGCTGAACTGTTAAGAGGACAATCAAAACTCTTTGATTCAATACAACTCTCAAGAAGGCCAGAACATTAAAGGAAAGCTTTTGTTACTATATTGTTAGCATTAGCAACTGATGCGCAGAACAAGTTTTTTTGAAGACAGAAGTGCCAAGTGAGAATAAATAGTGGAAGTAGATTTAGATTAACCTATAAAAATACAGAAGGGTGAAAACTTCAAAATATTTTTTCCCTGTCCTAAGGATAAGCTTAAATATTTTGAAGTTTTATATCTATGTTTTGACAGCATTTTGGGACAAAAACAGTGTGATATTCCTTTGCAAGTTTTCTTTTCCTTTGGAAAAATGAGTGTACAAATTCTCTGCTTAAAGTAATGAAAATGGAAATAGAAGAAATTGAAAGAAAGAAAATTGATATCAGCTCTTTGCTTTCCTAAGTTACCTTAAAGACCTATATGAGAAATAGCACAAAACACCAGGCATTCCATTCATTTCAGTATGAACTCTCAGGTTTCATGGCTTGGGAATCCTAATCTCACAGTTTGGACACAAACTTTATGTGACATCAATGTCCAATGAAAGTTCAGCTCCATTAGTGGTCATCCCATAGCTCTGTGAAACTGCTGACTAAGAGCAGAAAATTGGCTGTTGAATTCATTTGACCTTTATGAAGTTTCTTCTGAGGAATTGATGGGTAAAAGTTGTAAAAAATCTACTCCAGTTATGAAAAGAAAATTATTTCAGTCCCAGTAGTTTACTTTCTGGAAGGGAATATTTTTCAGCTTCTCTTCACAGTATGGAACAGCACCCAAATAATCTACACAGTGTAAACATTGGAAAGAGTTAAGGTTGAAGAGTATGATAAACTGTGGATGAATAGGCATCATGAGATATCAGGTTGATCTGACATAATATGAGAAATTCATTATTTTCATGATTATAAAATCATTAAGGTTGGCAAAGTCCTCCAAGATCATGAAGTCCAACCTTAGACTGAAAACCATTCTTATTTCTTTAATGGCATATCTTTTGTAACCTGTATTCTAGACCTGGTTTGATCTTTGTTTCTATCTTCTCATAATAATAATTTTACCCTGACTACTGTTCTGGGTTAGATTTCTTTTCCAATGCACTTTTGTTGCATGTAACTAGCTACCTGTGGAACCAGGTGTATGACAATGAGTGCCTGTGTGTATTCATATGCGTTGTATATGCTCACATATGTGGAAATACTACAAATGCTTAAATATTCAAACATCTCTCTGCTTATTAGAATATCAATATTCCTGACTTGCTAGACAAAGTATAAACATACTGTCTGTTACTTTAGCCAATATGGTTGTTGCTCAGTGTCTTGCAGTTCATGTTTCTACTCCTTCACCCATCTTATTTTCTTTTCCCTTTGTACCTGTCCAGATACATGTACTACCCCATACATTTTGCCTTCTCCAAATATTTATCTCATTTTTTCTTCTTCTTATATCTCAATTTTTATCATGCTACCTGTCAGACCTATCTGCATGTTTATTTGATACTGATAGAAATTAATGCCTTCATTAAGACTGCATCTATTTGTTTCTACTAAAGAGTTTCAAGTAATATCATACAAGTACTGTGTGACAAGATTTATTTTGTTTAAAACTTGGCAAAAAATACTGTTTGCCTTTGAAAATTATGTTTTATATTTCTGTTTTCATCATTCTGAACCTTCAGTTCATATGGACACTTCAAATTGATTGTTGTTGAACAATAACAAAAAGAAAATATATATACTAATGATTCATAGTTCAGTAAACTGACCTCAGAAAGATTGTTTCAGGGTGACCTCTGATTTTTCACACACAATTAGCTACCAAACAGAAAAGGTAATGAAAGAACTTACAGGAATTGTAACTTTTAAGCCTATTATTTTTCTCTCTGCCATCACAAGACCATTATTATTTACAAAATGTGTATCAGGAAGCAGGTACTTTTTGATCATAAACATTTTTAATGTATTTGATACATTTCATTCTTCAGCATCTTTTGCTGAATACAGTTATTTTTATTGCTCTACTGTAAAATAATATTTTTCCTAAACAGATCTCTAGTTAATAAGAAGAGAATCTGTTTTAACTGAGTAATTATGCTAAATAGAACAAGGAATTTTTACATTAATGATAGTCCATAAGAAAGAGTTATCTCAGCAATTATACACTTTAGATTAATAGAAATTGCTTTTGTCAGAGACTTGCTTATATATTTAAACAGCATATTTTTTCTTAAGCTCCTTCCTTAATTGTGCAGCTACTTTGGACTTTTAGATATATTGCCTTAATGTTTTACTTCATTAACTTTTATAGAGCTAAAGACACTAACACTGAGGATTGTCTCCTATGTACTTTTGTCTCACAAAGTGCACTTAAAACTGCAATAAACTGGCTACTAAAATTTGTCCCAGTTTGGAAAGGCTTGTAATTATCAGTACAAACATACCTGTATCAATGAGATGTACTTTATTTAAATAATTTTGCCTTTATATCTCCATTATTTATTTCATTATTAAAAGAAACCTCAACAGAGGCTTAAAGGAAACTGTCATTTTACATATGTTTGACTAGAGTTACTCATTTTCATTTCAATGAACATTGTAATTTCTAATAGTATTTACATTAGGTTAGCATAGCAGAAGTACTTTTGGTGAAAGAAAGTTTACTTTTCATCTCAATGTGCTGACTGTTAGGGAATAAATAAAAAAAATCAGTCAGTATCTATTGATTCTGTCTGATATCTGTATGGCAGGCTGAAAAGTCTTCTGTGTAGTTTGCATGATATATTCCTATTTAACATCAGTCTAGCAATGTAAGGAAAACAAACATTAAAAATTCAGCTTTTATAAAATATGACTCAGAAATTATATACATATCCGTAATAAGGCAGGAAGATGAAAATATTGGGCAACATTGATGAATATATTGAGGAACTTGTTAGAGTTATTAGGTAAAGATAAATATCAATAAATAATAAGAATTTCAAAAGCATCATTAAATGCATGTCTTTCAGAGAACAAGTAATGGAGAGAAATGCAGTTGCAGTCTTTTTTCATGTCAAAGTCATACTGTAAAAAAGGACAAGATGATAGCAGGAAAATTAACTCAATTCTTTCTATTGATGTATACTGTGGAAAGCCTAAGATATATTCCTGCATCAAAAACTTCATAAGACATTGGTCTGAAGTCTCATGATAAAGCTTTAGAACAGTCTGATACAGTGAGAAATACTAGGATGCTAGAAGTCAGATATAGAGCTCCTGAATGAGTTTTTGTGTTTAATATGTTGTCTCAATCAGCCTCCTCACCAGAAACAAGAAAAGTGCCAATAGTGGTAACAAAAGATAAAGGAACATGTAAGCAAGTCAGAGATAAGTATATTGTCCCTCAAAGATCTCTTGCAGTTTTTCAAAGGAGTCAATGAATTGATACAGGTATCCAGGTATCAATTTCTTCTTCAAAGACTTTAGTTAATTTCTTTAAGTTGTTAGAGGGTAAAAAGAAAGATAGCCTTATAAATTACAATTGTCAGTGAAATACAGTAAGGGAAGGGTAACCATATGGATCAGTTTCCACAATGGCTGATGGTCACCAACAGAGCCTCTTAAAAATCAGTCATGGAATTAGAATTGCTGTAGAAATTCATAAACTATCTGCAATGGATGTGAATAGTGAACTTTGCTACCAATATAAAGTATTTGGGGCTCTACAAAAATATAATGAACAGAGAATTAGAGCAAGAACTCACATAGGAGTAATTGCTCAGTGAAGCACTAGATGATGTTCAGTGTTCTGAAGTAAAGTAGGGGGGAAAAAGCCAGTCCTTGTTATGTGTGTACAGCAGCTGGCATGAAATTAGGTATTTCTTCTCAAGCATAATACCATTAAATCATTGCAGATAGATCATTGAAATCCTAAAGTCCAGGTGCATTCAAACACAAGTAGACTTTAGGAAATTAAAAGGAAAAAAATAATTATTATTATTGTTTTTGTTAATATTGATATTAATATTTTTATTAATTATTAACATTGTTAATAATTATGATGATGATGATGATTATTATTATTATTATTATTATTAGTCCAGGAGAACTACAAGAGGTTTAAATGTACTAAGACCAAAAGAGTCTCCTGTTGAGGTGACTGAGGTCAGTCCAGGGGTGAGGGTGAGATCGAGCTGTGCAGGTGTCTCCCTGAGCTTAGAGACACCTGAACAGCACCTGCCTGGAGCTGGAAGCTCTCGAGAGCTGATCAGGCAAGGAGTGGGTGCAGCTGGGATCAGTGTGGCAGGTACAAACTGCTCCAGGGAGTGTGCTGAGCAGAGCAGGAATGCTGTGCGTGGGGAGGTGTGTCACTCAGCAGTTCATGTTGGAGGGTGTGCAATCTGCAAGAAAGTCCCTGGCTCAGGTGGATGCTGAGTGCTCTAGGACTCTGCCCTAATGGTGGGCACCTGCCTCAGACCCTAAACCAGTGATTCCTGACACAGTCAGTCCCTGAGAAAAGTGTTGCTTTCCCCCACATACAACTTTAGGAAGGAGACTTCAGTAGCAGTGGTAGCTTGCAGTGGAAGCCCATGCCCTTGTTGAGCAGGCTCCTGACCTGTGGCCTTATGGAAAGAGGAGCCCACACTGGAGCAGGTTTGCTGGGCTGATCTATGACCACATGGGGGACCCACACTGGAGCACTGAAGGACTGCACCTCGTGGAAGAGACCCACGTTGCAGCAGTTCATGAAGAACTGCAGCCTATGGGAAGGATTCAGACTGAAGGAATAAATGGAGGACTGTCTCCTGTGGGAGGGACCTTGGCCTGGAACATGGGAAGGAGTCCTCCCCCTGAGAAGGAAGAAGTGGCAGAAACAATGTGTGATGATCTGATTGTAACCCCATTTCCCATCCCTGGGCACCATTGAGGGGAAGGACATAGAGAATCAGGAATAAATTTAAGCTGGGAAGCAGAGAGCAGTGGGAGAATGGTATTATTAAGATTTGGGTTTACTTCTCATTATCATACTCTGATATGATTGGCAACAAATTCAAGGAATTTTCCCAAGTGTTTTACCCATGATGATAATTTTTGAGTGTCTCTTCCTCTCCTTATCTCAACCCATGAGAGTTTCATTATAATTTCTCACTCCTGTCCAGCTGATGAGGGGAGTTGTAGAATGGCTTAATTGGAAATCTGGCACCCAGCCAACATCAAACCACAGCACAGACAAAAATGTTGTTTGTCTATTCTGGAAAACTGAATTCACTGTGGTAGTTTCCAATTTACTAATTTCCATATACAAGCCCCTTCTGCAGTTTTCAGGTTAATGCCAAGATCCCTCAACTTCTAATATGAAAAATTCAGTTTTAACAAATAAGAAGCTTATTGGTTTGGGGATTTTATTTGTGGGTGCAGGGAATAGAAGAATATTTTCAAGATCTTTTTAAAACTTGCCTTATACAGGAAACCTATCTATAACTTAGTGGGGTTTGGGTTTTTTTTTCTTCAGGGAGTCAGGAAGAGGTGGTAGCTTCCCAAGCATGCCCAGATAATTTATGCATTCCTAAGGCAGAAAAGTACATTTTGGATTCTCTTACAAATCAGAATTTTTTTCTTCATGTAATGGATTACATCATTTATCATGAGCAGATAACAGCTGAGATCTGTAGTTCTTGTGCAGACTCACACCACATAATTATACATTCTGCAGGTTGCTGTTCTGTGTCACGAATGTCTTTGCAGACTGAACTCGGTGTTGAGACTTAACATAATGGATTTCATATATTTCTTTCCTTTTCAGAATAAATGCAAAGAAAAACATGCAAGTGATAAATGTGTCAGACCTGAATATAATTTTTTCAGTAGTTTCTCACCATATGTAAAGCTGTTCTGTCTTTTCCAGTTTTGGACTACCACTGTCACCAACAGTTCAGTTGTTGTCCCTCCTACATATAATTGCATATGAATCGTACATCACATTGTATTTCATGCCCAATCCATGGGGAAATTTTAAAAAATAAAAACTGACTTCATTTTAGAATTGCTATAGTTCCCAAATTTCGCCAATCCATCCAATTTTGCATTTATATAATTACCTACTCAAAACGGTAACCCATTGCAACCATTGCATTTCTCAGTCTTTGATGTTGGTCTTTTTATGACATGTTAAGGAAAAGGCATCTTTTTTATTTTTTAGTTGTATCATTTATTATAATCCTCACATTCTATCGTAGGTCTTAGACAGTACTTCACTACAATAAAAGCTATCTGCAGTGTGTATCTAAAATTCACAGATATGAGGCATAAGGTAGCCTAAAGACAAATAGGTAACCAGAGCAATTGTGTACAATAGGATATCCATTAACTCTTTAGGACTTACAAAACGTCTAAGGATGTCAGCAAAGTCAGACGCCTACTGTTAAAATAAACACTATTCACTGTGTTACTCTGAAAAAACAATTTCAACCTAGTCAGAAGAACGTCAAGCATTGTGAGATATCTACCATATTAGATAAATTGTGGCAGCTACTATTTCATTACTTGGATTTTCTTAGGGAAGAAATTGTCAAAGTTTTTTTTTAGAAAAGTTTGTGTAAGGAAATATACAGTGTAAGGAAATTAAAATTAGGATTAATTTATTACAGAAAATTATTATTTTCAATTTAGATTCATTTACACTTATGATATGATATCCATAACAGACTAAACACTCTTTTACAGTTTTTCCAACACTACAGTGATAAGCCCTACTTGTATTACTAAAGTAAAGCATGTCTAGTTTCATCCTGCTTGTGACTCATCTAGATCTTTACTGAAGATCAAAATTATTTATACGTGCATCAAGTAGTTGTTGTAGATGACCTTTTATAGGCATTGAAATCCTGTACTTTGTTCTAATTCTATGAAGTTTGCATAAAGCTGGGAATGTACACATATAATCTCTTATTGCAAGAATGTTGCAAGAATGTGCAAGAAACCCACCAGGAGTGGCATTCAATCGCTCAATCTATTATTCCATTGAGTCTAAGTATTTTTTGCAGAAGGTAGCAGGAAAATGACCCAATTTAGCTGGAAAAAAGTCCTAAAAATCTTAAAATTATTAAAAGGTTTGTTTACTTTTGTCAGCTATCCTATCACTAGTCTATTTTCTTTCAGTTAATGAAAAGAAACTTTTCTCCATGCATACATATTTTCTCCATACATACAGAACACACATATGGGAAATAGCTATAAAACTAAAACACATTCCTTCTATATGAAAAAAACCAACAAATTATAAGAGGAAAATAAGTTCTATATATGCAAACTTGCATTGTATAAATTCAAAACAATAATACAAAAAACAGTATTGCTTTTTATCTGCCTATTTCTAGTACCTCTATTTGAGAAATTTTTTCAGCTTATTTTTCTGGACATGACAGTCACCAACAGATCAGCTGGGCAATAAGATTTTTGGGATTCAGAAAACACCGTTAATAGAATCTGTATTCCTAGACTGTATAAAATAACAAAGTACTTTATACTCTCCAGTAGCATTCAAAGGTAAAGGCATCTTGAGCCATAATGTCAGCAGCAGTACCATCCTGTCATTTTAACAGGATATGAGCTGAATAACTTATAGTCATGTATCATAATTTGAAGACCTATTAAGTGCCCTAGAAAACACACAAAAGTAAACTGGAGGGATGAGTTTTATCACGTGAAATAAATAAATTTCATGTGATAACATGAAATGTTATCACATGAAATTTATTAATGTGATTAATGTTTAAATATTTTCACATTTTAAATTACACATTTATTAAGGTTTACTGGTCTCCAAAGTCTACTGTATTATTTTCTATTACCATTTTTTTTTTGTTTTTTTCTTCTTTTAGTTTGTAAGAATGGAGAAGAGTAGAAAAAGGGAAGATATTTCTTTGATCTATATTTAAGATTAGGTGGGTGTGGATGAATGGAAGATTGGTTGTTAGTGGTCAAACTGGACACAAATGTCTGGCTTTCAAGTTGGAAATACTGCTCTTAGCCCTCCATGTGGCCTTTATGTTTTGTTGTTATTTCATATCATCATTAAGCTGAATGATCTTCCACTGTGATATGTTCTGAACTGAGAAAAGATAATTACAAGTTTATTACAAAATACTGTGGTATCACTTTTACAAATGGAAGAAAATAATTTTGGACATGTGTGCAAAAAAAGTCCAAGTTAAGGGTTAATGTAATGTGAAATTTGCTCATATCCTTGTTTTGACCCTCTGTACCAAGGATGCTTCTTTTTGTTCTCAAGGAAAAAATTCAGCAGATAAAAAGTGGACACAAAGGGGCACATTTTCAAGAGTTACAGGGAGAACAGCACTGAAGTATGAAAAGGGAGGAAAAAACCAAAAACACCAAAGCCAGAAGGTATAATCTGATCTGAAGTCTGTGACTAGCTTAATAAAATTACTGAATTGCTTAATAAAAATCTCACGCATGGGAAAGGACTGCTTAAACTGATAATACATTAGGAAGAAGTGGGTAGCAGAGTAAGATGTTTTATCTCCATTTTAATTGTTCAAATATTTGCATGTGTACATATGAAAGCTGTTAACTGAACTGGGACTTTTGGAATTTAAACCAGACATGTTTTTTATCAAGGTTTTTAGCAGCTTATGTGTCTCAATATCTTGTCTGTCCTGTCAGATCAACAAGCCTGAGGCAAGGACATACAGCCATACACTTTCACTAGCTTAAAAAACAGGAATTAAATAAATAAATGGGTAAATAAATAAATAAATAAAAGATCTTTGAAAACTCTTTCATTTTCTTCCAAATCCATTTTTGACCTAATACAGCTTGGAAGAAAATGTCTTTCCAGAGGGCATTTAGCAAAGTGCCTTGGCAGTAGAAAAGACCTCTCACGCTCCATTGTTCTCCATTTTGGAAAACAGCTAATGTATTGCTTCTATTTGTGCTTGGTTTTTGTTTATTTCTTGACACTAGGGTAATATACTGAGTGTGCATTCCCCTTATTCTGTTTTTCTGCCATTTTTAAAAGGCCAGCTATTGTAAGTAGCTATTACAGATGTTATTTGAGCTGCATTGGGCATTGCTAATGAAAACTGTTGCATTACAATGTTTTTGACATTTCTGGCAGACCACACTGAACAAAAGCTGCTTTTAAACAACTATTCAAAATACCTAATCTTTAAACAATTAATCAAAATTAATCAAAATACCTAATCTTTTTTTCCCCTCAAATTTGTATAATGATGTTCCATTAACTGCTTTTTTTTGTTTGGTTTGGTTTTCTTGTTTTTGTTTTGTTTGTTTTTTTTTTTACTGAAGTAAACAAGGGCTTTACTAACATTAAGATTTATTCTACATTTTAGTTCATGAGTTGTATTTAACTCCCAGCCTTTTAACAGAAAATATTCTTTCTAGCAAGTTTCTAAATCCATTTTTCTGAGACAGTTCTAATTTGTTGGTTCTATTTGTTGATGCAATCAAGTTGCTGAGTAATTAATTGTGTTACTTTTTCTACAGATAGATTATATGCCCATTATTGTGTGTGTGCATATATATATATATATATGTATGTATATATTGTGTTTATATGTATATGTATGCATATTGTATCTGTGGCTCACAAAGTATGGCCTCTACAAAGTCATTATTTTGGTTCATATACGATATTATTCAGATTTGTTATTCTCTTACCATGCATGTAACAGATCCAGTGTGTCAAAGCTGAAAAACTGTGTCCAGAACTTCCAGCATTTTCAGTTGGATAATATTTCTGATGGCTCCAACCCTTACCTGGTGAATAAGTTATACCACTAAAAAGTTATATATAAAACATATATAAAACATACTACAACAAATATGTTTATGTATGTGTAGCTTAAATGAAGTTTTTTTTAATCCTAAAAGCAGGGAAGTTTGGAATGGGGCTAAAATAGAGCAGGATTTACTATGCAAAGAGTTTGCTGCAATAAAAAGTCAATTCTTTTAAGAAGTGCTGAGCTGAGTGTAAGGGACGAGCTTTGGGGCATAAAGCCATTTAATCTATTGTGACAAAGCAGGAAAAGAACTTCTTAAGCAACAAAAGGCCAGGCCACAGGTTTGGCATTTCAGGATAAGAAGCTAAGGATAACATTTCCCACTTCAGAACTTTGCCCTTTTGATTCATAAGAGCTCTTTTTTTTTTGTTTCACTGACAGTAAAGTTCAGTGCAAGCCAAGGGGGAGATGTTACCACTTTTCAGTTGTTAATATAGTCACATACTTGTATTTATGATTAGAAATCTGTCAAATATTTGTTTCAGCATAATGCTTTTCTAAGCTTAGTTAAGACTAATTTAGTTTCTTGATTACTACCTAAATTAATGCTTCTGGCCCAATGAGGATCTCTTAACATTGCTTAAAAATTACTAGAGAATTTATCTTCTTTTTTATGTGCACACATTCAACAGTGCATTAACAACATGCTACTTTACTAAACCAGTACAAAGTTATTTCATGATCCCTTTTTTAATTCCAATCTCCACACTTCTTTCTTTAATACTTAATCTGTATAGACAATGCTATAGGAAAACATAGAGTTCACATTTTCAAAATTCTATTTGAAGGGAAATAGAATTTAAACCCTCACAGTCTTATAGATATGAAAATAACCTTTCAGTCTTATGGAAAGGTGACTTGATTGAGGTTTAAACTGCTTACAGATTCCTATGGAGTTTTATATTTTGTCTAACAACACCACAGAAAAAAAGAGCAACAGCAAAAAGTCCTTGCTTAAACCTGTGTTCTTTCCAGCGTCATTCACACCAAGGAAAAATCTCTATATTTTTAAAAACACTTGAGCATTCAGTCTCTTACTGTCTAACATCTTTGTTGACTCACTTGTATTTTCAGACTTCATGTCTACATTTCTTTCCTTCATGTTTGCCTGGCAGGCATATGCCCACACCCCCACCTCTCTCACAAGGAGCTAGCTTGTGCCTGGTGTATTCCAGCCGTTGTGGTAGCTTTAGGAATAACTCTGATTTAAATAGCTGCAATAAACAGGACTTCTTTTACTACACAAAACTCTTATTCTATCACAATATATTTAGAAAATCTGTGATTTGAAAACCATTTCACTTGCATTTGATTATATGCATTAACTTTGAGTAAAAACGGACCTTCTCTTTTTCTGTTAATGTCATGCATGATGATAGCAAGAAAGAAAATTCACCTCATGAATTCAAACAGAGACTTTTAGCACTAAAATACACTCAGCTCAGTAATATGAAACATTGAGTTAAAATATAGATGTATCTCTACATCTAAGGTCTGAAGAGTTAATAGAGGAATGGTGAAAGTTTAAAGACAGCATCTTTATGCAAGTTGGTCCAGGGCAAATTTAATCTAAAACTTTTTTAAGACAAGCGTTATTGACCTGATTCTTCAATACCCCCTAGACTCGTCTCTAAAGCTTCATTTCTGTATTACCTTTTGAAGTTGTTGAAGGATAGGTGAGCAATTTGCACTACCAACAGCCTAATTAGGAAGAATGATGTCCCTTGGGACAAGAAAACCTTCTTCATATTCAATCATCCAGTCCAAAAATATACAGGGTGGGGTAATGAGTCTTAAAAATGCCAATTTAGTGAGTTTCTAATCACAGATACTTCATCAGCTGACAAAATAAAAGCCTCAGTAGGTATAGCACTTCAAAATCTTGGACAATTTACATGTAATTTCAAGAATCAGCAGGGATACACAGCTGGATAAAAATAAAAAGCTTGCTGTAATTGAAAATTGCCTTGCAGCTTGTTTGTGATTAAAATGAAGTTTAGTTCCTTGAAATCTTGTTTAGCAATTAAATCTATTTTACTTAGGCAATGAAATATTATCTATTGTCCTTGAATGATTAAACCAGTACTGGCATGCTTTAATATTTTGTGCTAATTGAACATGTATGCATACAGAAAATTTCTAAAGTCCATATTCAACAACTTGGATCTTGCTTGAACATATCCAAGAAATTAGCTCTGTCACTAGAAGGGGTTGTGGTCATCTATATTATTTGTAAAGAATCTCAGTGACAGACTTGTGTTTTGCATCAAAAAAAAAAAAAAAAAAAAAAGTCTGCACTCTTTACGCTTGGTATAGATAGTTCTCTCCAAAAGTCAGGTGATAACTTTACCTACAACATGATTGAGTTTAAAGTTTGACTTAGAGTTAACCTATAATAAGAATTCTTGTTTATTTTGATTTTCAATTTTTTGTGTTCATTTTTTTGGTGTGTTGAATAGATCAAGAAGTGTGAGAGCTCATTCTCTTACAATAAAACAGCCTCCAAGACACATCAAGTCTTTTTATTTGCTTGTTTGTTTGTTTGTTTAAATGATTTTATTAGTTTTTGAGTTAAAATAATACTAAGACACAGTTGCATATGAAAATTCTTCAAGCCATTTTCAACATAAGGTTTATCTATTTCAATTCTTTGTGTTTTACATTCAGGTGTAATGAGTCTCCAGTCCTCACTAGGTTTACTTAGGAAAGATAAAGCTTGAATTAATAAGGTAAAAAATTAAATAATAATTACAATTATTGAATCAGAAAGAAAACATTTGTAGCATTAGAAAAACAAAACCCCACAAAAGCCCAAGGGAAATTAATAATGTATCTTCTAATCCTCAGCAGACAAATCACCTTCCCTATGCGTATCCTGTCCTAAAATATGCACTAGACATACTTATACCCCAACACTAATTTTATTATTCTTCTTATGTATTTCTTCAGCATATTCTTCAGTATATTCAGTATATTCTATGCATTTCTTCAGTTTATACTTTCATAATTAGGACTTAGGTAATACTAGAATTTTAATAAGGTATATATTCAGAAGAGAGAAATAATATTAAAATGACTTAAAGTATTTATATCTGTAATTGAATTAGTAGATAAAAACTTGAGTTTTTTCAACCTTTTTTTGAATCCATATCTAGGATGTATATCACTCCAGATAATTGACATATAGTTCTAATACTTCTTCAGAGTAGAGGAACCAAATCAATCCATAAAGGAGAGATTCCTGGTAGGGAACAGTTGACCTATGGTATTGCTACACTGGGTGAACTTATAAAATGACCCGAGAGGACAAAGCTACATTCACTACTTCACATTGTCAGGAAGATGCTCAGCCACTTTCCGGAAAACAATGCTCTGTCATGTGTGAAAAGGAATTTTGGAAGAAAAACACCATCCCTGCAAATGTCCCCAATTTCCTCCTTCTCCCTCCCAGTTTTGTAGGCTGAGCACCAAGCCCATAATGTATGGGATATCCCTTGGGTCAGCTGTCCTGGCTGTGTCCCCTTCCAACTTCTTGTGCACCCCTAGCTTCCTCCCTAGTGTACTGAAGTGTGATGCGGAGCAGAAAAACCTTGACTCTGTGTCAGCACAGATCAGCAATAACAAAAACATCCCTTTGTTATCAGCACTGTTTTCTGCACAAACCCAAAACACAGCCCCATACTAGCTGCAAATTATTTAAGATGCAAAAAATGAAGAACTTTTACAATGAATGGGGTGAGTAGGCAAGAAAATGTATGAAAGCCGATCAAGCACTGAGTAACAAAATCAGAAACATCAAAGTTCTAGCTAAAACTAGCAGAAGATAATAAGAAGTAATTATTTTGATTTGAACTCTTTTCAGGTAAAAAATAATTGCAGTAACCTGCGCTGGTATTACTGTTTGCTAATCATATATTACTCTCACTATGCCAGGTTCCTATACATCTTATAGGGTGACTAAGTTTTTACTCTATGGTAAAGTATTGCAACATTACATTTCTAGATTGATTATTGTACACAAGACAAGCAGGAGGAGAAAATAGGGTTATGTCAACAATTATGTAGTCTTACTTAGTTCCTGTAAGGAATTAATGAATCTGCCCATAAGCTTATCCTATATGATATTGAGCACAACTAATCTTAAGGATAGATGATCCCATGGACTACATTCCTACTTTTTCTCAGTATCTATTAAGCTAAGCTGAAAGAAAGGGCTCAGCATTGAGAATAGTTGCTGTTATGCCTGAGTGACTGTCTGGCATTATTTAAAATGTGAGTTTTAGCCCATCTGCAATGCATTTTATGACTTTATTAGGCACTCAGCAAATTTTCAGTGCTAGTTTTGAGCTAAAAATAATGCCACAGGGCAGGTTAAATCTGAAGATTAAGTTAGTTGAAAAATATAAATTTCTGAAAAACAAGTCTGCTTGTAACAGACTCAAGAAAATTGCTGTTCTCGATTTATAAAATGGAGTACCTGGCTAATGTAAGAGACAGAGCATTTCTCCTTGTAATGCTAGTACGCTCCTCAGAAATGCAAACCCTGATTATTCCTGATCCAGTTAATGAGCTTTATTTCTTGTCTGGTCTCATTAGGGAGCTATCAACACTGATGTAAAACAGTTCTCACAGCATTTTCTTTGGCTCCACTTTGCATAAATAATAAGTAGATATACGTTAGGTTCACTTTTAAGCTGCTACTAAGGTAGTTTGCTCAAAAGGCAAATTAAGAATCAAACTCTCCCCACAATAGCATGGCTGACTAGAAGTCATCAAAGGTACTGTGAACTAAAGTACCACTACATAAACTAAGCCAGAAAAATGAATAATACATTCTTTACCAAAGTGAGTTTTCTGGCTTTTAGGGCAAATTGTCTTGTTCTTTTGGAATTCAAATTCTTGGAGACTGAAAAGGTGATTACAAACTTTTCAGAAGCTTATCAGTAATCTTCAGTGATAGTTCAAGAATTAGGGTTATATATATATTTACAATTAGTCTAAGTGGCCAGTGATTGTTAATACTAGAGAGGAAAACAAAGACTGATGATGTTTTGTCAAAATACTCATTTGCCTAGAGAAATATTTTCTGAGTGTCTTACCTTCAAGTAATTGGAGTTATAATGAGGACACAGACTTGAGTAGTGTTTTTCAAATGATATGTTGAAGTCTAAATAGGTTTGGGCTGTGAACATGTAGTATAGCATAAGAGGATCTAAAGAAAAAAGTCAAAGGAGAGAAATGGTGTTGTTTTTAAAAGATTGACTTCTTCTAGAATGGACATGTGTTTTCTGAATAAAATGGCAAAACATAGCAAAGTCAACATCCTTGTTATTTGCAATATTATATATGGTAAATGTAAAATGGATAGACTACAATGCAGCTGTCAAGAGGGAGCACTGTACGGTGTTGTAGCATGACTGGATAAAAATAAATTTTGTATGAATGATTATAAGGATATTTTCATTACACTTCTGTGTCTTTTTGCAGATATCCTCTTTCTAATTCTGGCAATTTAGTGTCATAAATGGATAGAATTCAATCACAAGAGAACTGATAAAATTACATTTAAAACATAACAATACAACCACACACTTTCTTTTAATTCTTAAAAAAAAAATGAGCGGGGCCATTTTAAATTCTTTTTCCTGCAAATAATTTCCCAGCTAATTACAGGTCTTTTGATATTCCCTTTGAAGTGGAAGGAACTCCAGGTACAACAGTGCTTTCATTAAGAACTTGAGTTTGCTCTGAAACTATTAATAAATCCTATATACTTTTCTAGTGCATTGCAGTGTTTTCTATGTGATTGCGTTATTTTGAAATATCAGAAAATATGCAGGCTCCCTTTCTGGATTTTTCTAATTCCTGGATTCACACATGACACAAAGGATGCCTTACAGGTGGTGTGACCCATTGCTTTCTCATTACACTTAGAAGAAATCTATGCAAGGGGCGTGACATTCTGCTCTTCCTTTGCATAAGAGAGATTTAGATACACTCCTTAGCTTTCAAGAATGCATTATTTAATATTCTGTTTATGCTGATTAGTGTAGTTGTTTTAAATCAGATCAACCATTCTGGCCTTCAGCTGGAATAACCTGCTCAACATAAATCAGTAAAAGTCACAACACAAGTTATTACTGTTAATTTATATTTGTGTATTTTATCCAGAGAAGATCAGGTCCTTATTTGTTGCTGCATAATCTTTGATCATAGCTTTTTAGAAAGGAAGTCCAAGACTGATGGTGTACTACATTAATTCCATTAAGTAGAAAGATGTTTTGTGTAAAATTTATAATATTCTTTATATTCTTTTCTAATTTAATCTAGATTTAATAAAATCTAATTTTATTACTATTTAAACAAAATAAGAATTGCATTTTTCCTCAAAATCTAGCAACTCCTGATGTGTAACTCTGCTACATCTCCTACTGTATAAATATACTGGAGTCAATATGGTTTTGTTGCTGCTGTTACTAAATTAGATAGTAAGGAAATTCATTTTCTTGGAATAAATGCTATCTAATAATTGAATGTTAATTTTCACAAGAAAATATTGAAGTTTAAAGCCAATTCAGAATTATCCAGGGGGCTGACTTGTATGTACATACTTATTTTAAATATTATGAATCAAATTTTGTTACTTTGTAGGTTCCTTTGTAAGTTTGCTGATGAGTAGTCACTACCCAGATACTACTGTTAGATCGTTCTGTTAGAGATGCTTCTGCAGAACGTGAGTAAGTCACATAAAATGTGAAACATGGTTTCCATCATGATGGCTGTACCCTCACGTGTATGCTGCTATCTATTGAATTTCCCCAGGAGGCCTGATTGAGTGCTGTGTCAGACCCAGAAAATGTGGTGGCAAAGAGAGTAATCTGTCTTTGCTTTTAAATAACATAATATTCTTTTTTTTTCTGATTTTATGGTTTTGTGGTTTTTTTTTTTTTTTGGTTTGGTTTGGTACTTTTTTTTTTTTTTTGGTTTGGTTTGGTACTTTTTTTTTGTTTGTTTGTTTTCGTTTTGTTTTAATTTAGTTTTGTTGGTGAACTATAGTTCAGTATCTTAATTTGCATTAGTTTTCTCTTAGGAAATCCTTCAATGAGTCCACATTAAAAATACAGTCAGAACGAGTAATTACATTGAACAGTTAAATAAGAAAATTATTCTTAGTTTATGTAAATGATACTTTCTAGAACAGCTTAGGAGCATGGATAGAAGAAGGGCTAACATGGACTCTTTAGAAACAGTATTTCCTTTTAATGTTTTAAAATTTAATTTAATTTTTTGGCCTTTCAAATCAATTTTATATTATTGATTATATTTTATTCTAATTATTTATGTCATTTATTATATTTTATTATAGTATATTTATTCTTTCTATGCTTGAATGAAATCTTTCACATTTTCATTTGCAGAAAGGCAATAAATAATGGGAAATATCCAGGAGTCCACAAGAGCAGACAGAAAGATAGATGTGCATCCAAGATGTGTCTGTGTCCATCTGACAGATTTGTTCTGCTCAGATATTCTAGTTAAATTCATGGTTACTTATTTATATCATGTTCAAAATCTTGGGGAAACATAAAAAACCCCAAATATTTTCTCATGGTAATCATGTTTGATGCGCTTCAGATTCCTGCTTTGCATTAGAAGAACATTTGTTTTGGAGGCAAATTCTTCAACCATAATCTCCAAGCTCTTCTGGGACTTCATATTTCTCTCCAAAACAGAAAGTCTTCAGTAGACTTCAGAAGCTACATTTTCATTTCAGCAAAAAGCAGTGTAAGCACCTGATATTCAGATATTTGCCAAGTGATGCTAAATTGCTCAAGACAGGTATGATTTGGGGACTTTTACTGGAGAAGATTTTCTAAATTTCCAAAGCACCAGTAAAATATGAGAGTTTAATGGGAGGCTACACCTATACACCTTATATACAGGGTAGATCAGTTAGTCCTCTTTGCAATCATGACATTCTGTGGACAGACTGAGGTGAAGATTACTTTTTTTTTTTAATCTTGCTGAAAGAATGCTAAACTAATAATAGCTTACCATAGGGTAAAATGCCTAGTTATTTATATTTTTTCCAAATAATCCTAATACCTTCATAGGTTGAAATTATTTATATTCATAAAATTTGAAAACACTGGTTAGGAAAGGCTTTGTTTCTTGAACTGACCTGAATTTCAGCCCAATTTAGTTAATAGGAAATCTGACAAACTTTCTAAACTATGCCACAAAGGCTTAAGCAATATTCTACTTTCTCAAACTTTTGCTGGGCATTCAAACCCGATTATGGCATATTTTGCAGCTGTATGATCTGGAAGTTCTATGACAGCTGTCATACTTAACATTCACAGCTAGTACAAAGCTGCACAATTCTGAATCCAAAAATTATGCCCAGGTAGAGTTCTCTGAAATCTATTTATGAATATTTTTTAAAGATTCAGTGCAGATACCAATTGCATTTCTTAATGCCAATGCAAATATTCAGAATATTACTAAAAGTTACTCTAAATATTTAGTTTAATACAGTTAGCTCAATTAAAAACAAAAAAAGAAAATAATATTGATTTTGTTATTTTCAAACTCAGTGTGAGAATTACTTGAAAATTATATGCATAGTTCAATCCACTATAATTTATCCTAAGGATTCTTATATTTCTTCAATATCAGAATATCAGAGAAGTACAGCAAGATTGAGTGTTAATTCATATTGGTTACAAGTATGGATATAATTAAAAAGTTACGTAGCTACAAGTAATTGTCTGGGATTTTTCCTTTGCTGTAAATAGTGCCTCAAACTGGAACTTCAGAGAAACCAGCCACTGAAACCAGCGACCAATGTCATCAGAATGAAAGGAAATTAGTAGCAGAGACTTCGTGTACTGCAAGTATTCAGTAAATGGAAAGACACTTGTTACACCTGTGGTGATTTTAGCTGTGGTGATTATTTAAATTTAATATTTCACCTTTATCAATTGAAATAATAATTTCAATTGATAAAGGTGAAATATTAAATTTAAATAACAATTTATTAATAATTACAAGTCAATAAATACTGTGTTTTCAAAGCAATGCTTGGATATACAAGGATTTCAGTTTTAATTTTTGTTCCATGCTTACAAAAAATATAGGTTAATGTTATGACTAATTTATTAGCATATGTGATATGGTAGCCCTTTTTAAAGAATATTGTATAATGCGTGTTTAAAATCCCTTTTATATTTCTTTCCCGCTGTGGTGATTATTTAAATTTAATATTTCACCTTTATCAATTGAAATAATAATTTCAATTGATAAAGGTGAAATATTAAATTTAAATAACAATTTATTAATAATTACAAGTCAATAAATACTGTGTTTTCAAAGCAATGCTTGGATATACAAGGATTTCAGTTTTAATTTTTGTTCCATGCTTACAAAAAATATAGGTTAATGTTATGACTAATTTATTAGCATATGTGATATGGTAGCCCTTTTTAAAAAATATTGTATAATGCGCATTTAAAATCCCTTTTATATTTCTTTCCGCTACCTGACATTTATGGAGGAAGTATAATTCCAGCTGTCCATTTTCCTTTGAGAAACAAACAGGCTGCTTTTGTGAGTTTTAAATAAGTTTTTGATAATGGGGCTTAGTAAATATTTGCAGCATTTTAGATTAACTAGTCTGAAAGGCATATAATTAGCAAATTAAAGAGACATTGCAATTCTGCTGTAATGATTACCAGGAATTGCATATTAATACTATGCAATTAATATTAATAGGGATTAATAAAAAACAAACACCACTTTTTTTTAATAAACTTCAATTTGGATTTCAAAATGATTGAATTTTATCAAAGTAGATAAGTATATATTTTCCTGTTGATTCTTCTGTAAATTCTCTACAATTCATTTAAACTCACAGCTGATGAATGAACACTTATGAAGATTAATCTTATTAGAGTTTTATAAAATATTAATAACTTTTTCATAATCATTGCATCATGGGAACATGAATAAAGGAAGGTAATTTACTTCATGAGATAGGAAACAAAAAAATTTTCACATTACTACTGTTAAAAACAGGGTCTGGAATACAGCATGAAATGCTAGTTAATTTGCATTAACTTGGTAGTATTTTTTTCCATAATTGTCTTGAATAAATGGAGATATGATACTGTTTATGTCTGCATGTGTATGTTTGTGCTTACACACGTTTCTGAGACAGACAGAACCATGAAAAATATGAAGAGCACCTGACTGCTGTGATTTTTCATAAGAATGCATTTTTAGATACATACATTATATGTAAATATGTATTTATATACACACATAAATGCAGTTTCTTTTTAGAGTTGTAACTGGAATTTATGCTAAGAATTATAAAATAAAATAAGAAAAGCATGTCTCACTTTTATTTCTCCTTACACCAAGAACACTGTAGAAAAATAAAAGATAACATCTCACAACATGCCCTTTTAAACAGAATTGCTGGAAAACTCATAACATTTCATTTGCTGTTGTCAAAAATCAGCAAGAGTCACTCCAGAAGTTTACAAAATAAAGGACTCAAAAGTAAGAAAGCACTTGTCTGCATTTTTTTGCTGAAGAGAATTGTATAATTGATACAAAGAACTGTTCCTATTACAAATTCATAATGACATTTTTTTAGATAGTGGATATGAGGTCTCATTATTCCTATAGTAATTGGCATCGATCTAATCTCACTTCTAATAGGATGGAATTAAAATAAATTTCATCAAAGTCCTATAAGTCATTTTGGGTTTCAGTTTCTCTGGATGTTTTTTTCTTTTTCTTTTATCACAGAATCAGCCTTCAGTCTCTCTGTAGTTTTCTGATGTCACACACAGAAACATGACCATGATCTTAGAAGGAACCTCAGGAGGACTCTGCTCCTACCTCTTGCTCACAGCAGGCCAGTTGTGAGATCAGACCAGGTGGCCCAGGGTTTTGTTCAATCAGGTCTCAAAATTTCTCAAGGATGGAGACTGAACCACCTTTCTGCAGCCACCTGTTCTAGTTCCTGACTGTCTTCATGAGGAAAAATGCTTCTCCTATATACAGGGGAGATGTCTATTGTTTAAACTTATGATCATTATGTCTTATCTTTCTGCCATGCACCGCTGTGATGGAATTACTCCATTTTGCCTTCTGCAAGGTTTGTTACTGGTAGGTTCCCTCAAATTCAGCTCTTCTCCAGGCTGAACCAGCTGCACTCTGCCAGCAGCTTAGTGACTTCCTGCTGAACATACTCCAGGTAATCAGTATCTTTACTGAGTAGAGGGTCACAAAACTGACAGCCTAATGACCCATGAGGAGAGGGGAATAATCATTCCCCTGCACCTCCTGACCATGTTAGTCCAGACCTGGCTACTCTTGGCGTTTTGCTTCCAGGTCACACTGCTGGCTCATGCCCAACCTGCTATGCCTAACCTCTTGCCCAACCTGCCCAACCAAGCATCATCCCCTTAGAGCCTTCTCTGCCAAGCTGGCCCCAGGTGGTGTGGTCCCAGACCATGTCATGCCCAGAGGAAGAACTGACATTTATTCATTATAAATTTCATGAGGTTTCTTCCCCATCTTGTCCAGGTCCCTCTGGTATGCAGCTGCAGCAGAAAGTATCAACTGTTCTGTGTCACTCGATGCCATCTGCAAAGGCAGTGAAAGTGAATGTTGTTACATTCTCAGCTAAGGCTCTTCGTTTAACAGCCATTCAGAGGAAAATGCTTACTCTTAGTAAGAATTCAGGTGAAGATTGTATCTGATTATTGTCATTTCATGTGCCTGTTTATGGGGAATTTATATTTTGATCAGACTGGGCAATGTTCTTCTGATTATTTTTCTTGGAGAACATTGCAGCAAATAATTGTATACTAATAATCTTGCTATAAAATTCAATATGTTTATATATTTGACAGAAGAGTCTTCTAAACATTAATTAGAAAACTATATAGCAATATTATCTCTGATGAAAAAATGTCTTTTTACCCTGATGAGTCAATATGTAGGTTCATGGATCAAATTTTTAATCATCTATTTCAGCACTTGAGTGGCACAAGTAATTGTGTTGCGGTTAAGTCTGTATCTCTTTATCTCTATCTCTGTATCATTTATATCTATATTTATCTATATCAGTGATTTAAATGTCAGTGTGATGAGTATTTAGAAGACTGGTAACACAGTCTTTGCTTTAAAGTGATGCTTTACTAATTCCATTCATTAACGACACACTTTGTGATAATGTTTGGTTTTTATGTAGCATGAATCACTATCACTACAAATATAAAGCAATTCTCAAAAAAAAAAATTAAAAATAGCAATTTAGCTGTGAGCTACTGTTGACATATGGTTAATATTGATGCCTGTAGTCCTTGATAATGTTCAGTATTGAGGTCAAGGTGATCAGATTTGACAGCTCCTTTGCCAGAATGATTGGAGCTGAAACAGACTTGTCTTTCTTCTCCATTGCATCATGTTTGATATTCTCATGATTTTTTTCCCCTGTCTTGGAAGGGGGGTCTCAGCTGTACTTCTTCTCTTGGTTTGAGTTCACTTGAATTTCAACAAATTGAAATAAGAAGATATTTTATGTCAGGCAAGAATCTCTTAACTGTTATTTAAATGAATAAGTTCCTTATTAAATAGTAAGTATAGATATTTGTATGGCACACCTATACTTTGTTATTTGGTCTGAATATATAATTCACAGCCTGTAAAAAGGAAAGTGCATACAAAAAAGGGGAGAAATATTTTCTAACATTGTGGTTCAGCACAGGTCACTGTGCTTTTCACTGTGGATTCATGCCATTATCAAGCATCTTTTCTTTCTTGTCATATTTGTGCTTGCTACGTTTACAAAAGCTGTATGACACTGATGTATTCCTCCAGACAAGTACATGTTTTTTTCAACTACTCAAAGTTAAAACATTGCACACTGCTGCATCCAGATGTGATATGGTGTCACTGATTTAAGCTTAAACATGTGAGGAGGGGTTTAGTAATCTGATTTCTGCTATATTTTTTCTTACCATCTGGTGTAATAATATTAGAATCAAAGACAATTTAAATGGAAAATATTCAAAATTTAGAGGTAGGCACATATTCCTTCAGTATCCAGAATAATTCACAAAGATTTTAGTAGGCTTTTCACAGACAAAACCACAAATTTAAAGTTCTGTAACAAATAGCTTTTTTCTATTTCTTGTCATGCTTAGGGATATTTTCTATACTCTAAATGTAGGGAAGTGTGCTACAAAGCCAACCATTCTCATCTTTTTTGTCTTCCAGGCAGATAAGTCAATACCAGGAATTTAAAAATGGAAGCTCTTGTATTCATCACCCTCAAGTCTATTCTATTTGTGTCATAACTTCTTTTTCTATCTCTTGACTTAAATTTTGGTCCATTTGTGTCTTTACATATGTAGATCAATTTTAATCTGATATAGTATAAAATTTGCTTGTTCTCAATATAATAATTAATTTGATTATTTTAAGATGAAGAATTATATTTCTGTCAATGTAGATGTAAATTAAGTTTCACCACTCTATTATTGATCCTGGAATTAATACAAACGGACCTGTAAATAGCCTTGTTGGATGTATACAAAACAGATTTAGAAGTATGCAAAATATACATAGTTAAGGGCTTTGAAGGTCAAAATCAAGGTAATATATCTCTTAAATGATTTAAGGATTGTGAATGTTTTTTTTCTGAAACTTTTTCAGTCATGAGGTACTCTGTAGTTCCAGTTTAGGCATAAATGAAAATACAGCAGTAGTCTTTCAAGTATAATTTTAAGCACTTCAATGTACATTCCCTAATTGTGAGGCAGCTTGACTAAAAATCCCCTTGAAATCAACACAAATTGGAGAGGCAGAAAGGTGAAGAACAACAGAAATTTAATTCTAGATATTTTAAAATTTACTTCTTCCCTCTGGTATTTCTTGTATTTCAGGACTATAATCCTGATGAGATGTTTTTAAATATGTGATAAAATATTAGAACACTTACAAGTAACAGTTCTTCTAAACATTTTCCATAATAAATCTATATAAGTTTTTCTGCATTTATAAGAATATTTATGTCTAGTTCATAAAAATAAACTATATATACTGACTTTTCATATGAAATTACCTACAGTGAGAGAGGTCAGATTTTTTAACGTTGTTCCAATACTGATTTAAAACAAGCCTTCAGTGCACAAGTGTCTTGCTTATTGGCTTGTGCTGTTAATTAGATGAAACCAGAAATCTCTAAGCAACTAAAGCTCAGTCACTCATAACTTTATTCATTAGTGGTTCTAAGGTAATTCCTAACTCAGCTCATGAGGCTTTATCAGCGTTAATCTACTATTCCTTCTATTCAACTTGCAATATATTGAGAAATTCTAATGTGTGTTAATTAACCTCTTGAGTATTGCAAATTCCTGGTAACCAGATTAATCCATCCAACATGTCTACCAGAAGTTTGCTGTCTACCTTTCAGTGTGGTTTTTCTATTTTTTTTAAATTTTTTTAATGGCTTTTAGAATTGTGGAAACATTAGAACTTCGATAACATTTTGATTTTCAGTAAAAATGAGGTTGCTGAGGTTGCTGAGTTTATATCAGATAATTCATGCAGGAATATTCCAAACTCAAGAACTAAAAATTAATTATTTCAATTGGAATAAGAGTATGTTGTAAAAAACCAAATTTTCCACAATATTTTTCATAAATTGTCTATTTAAAAATAAAACTTAACATGAGATGAATACAAGATTGATTTCAGATTGTATTTTACAAGACCCAGAAGTTTAGTGACAGAACTAGATTCACATGAAGACAAAAGGCCTTATGTGTTTGTATTTTGTGGAGGGGGAAATAATTGCACAGTTAGTACCACCTGAAAACAAGGTAGGCTATAATGACTGAAATCACCTTTGAATTAAGCACTAAGAGACCAAAGAAATGCATAGATCAGAATGAAAATAAAGTGCCTGCCAGATAATTAAAACATGGGTTACAATTCCTCTGTATATATAGAAAAAAATAATTTTAACATAAACTGAAGTCATAGATAAGAACTAGATTGTGCTTAACAAAAAATTATAATTAAAATAATTGTACAACAAGCCCATAAAACTTCTCTATCATTGCATTCTTACACAATAGCTTTTCAGTATCACAACTCGATTAAAAACATTTTATATCATATGAGTATGGATGACTCCTTTATTAAAATTTTAAGATCTCCTTGAATCCAGACTCCCAAGATAAAATAAATACATATAAATTACTGAAGTATTTGAGAGTTTGTATTATCTGCATAATTACAGGACTGCTGGTTTTAAGGGCAATAATGAAAATGAATGGAAATGTATGTTTTCAACAATTCTTTGATATAATTTCTTCATGGAAAATTTGAGCCATGTTCCAGTGTTTCAATCAAATGGTACTTCTTAAAACAAGTAACCAAGTATTAATTTATCTTACTATACTGTACAAATACTGCAACAAGAATTAGTTAAACTGATGTGTGCTAACAAAATATTGCATCATTTTACCAACTTCAGAAAATATCACCAAAGAGATTTGTTCCACTAACAGGTGCAGTATTAATAGATAGTTTAAATGAGAAATCATTTGTCATTTAGAATCTCTTTTATACTACTGGGTACCTCCGTAATTTTTCAAATTGATCAAAAGTTGCCATTTGCAACATTGATTAAGTTCTTAGGTACCAAAATCAACCTCCTATTCAACCTTTTCCTCCAGGAATAGATTTGCTTAAAGGCAATATTAAATCAATTTGTATTTTCTTAGACAAGTCACATTATTCTCTATTCATATAAATCTTATGGTACACTATTTCACTGGTGTTTGGAGTTTTACATTGTTTCTATTCTCATAAGAATTTTCTTGCATAATTAAAAAAACAAAAAGAAAAAAAGCTGCTGAGGCCATGTAAGTATATCCTTTGATAATAAAATATTACTGTTGAGTATGTTAAAACTCTAGACTATAGGGAAGTGCTACATAAAAAAAAAAAATCTATACAGAAATAAGCAAGAATTGATTACAACTTAATTATTTTTTTTTAATTTTTATTTTTATATATTTCTATTTGTGTTTATATTAAAATCATGTTTATCTACTGACAGCATAAATTTGTTATGAGGTGTAAGTTATATAAAGAGTTTTTTTTGCAGGCAGTGTCTTTGCTATTGACAGATTTGTGACATTCGTTGGCATGACATCTGCTACCTTTCTTCAGCAGTGTGTTGAAACAGATAGAAATATCAGAGTGCTCTGCTTACACCTGAAATGGCAGGAAAGAGAATATTATTGTTATTTGAGCAAATTATATTTAATCCTGTCACATACTGTCTGTATTGAAAAATTCCACAGTTGCCAATTATACCCTGTATTTTATCCTTGAAATTTCTTATTACATACACTGTAGTTACCATCCACAATGTTTCTTGGCACAGATCTGAACATGAACTTTTCTTTACATTTGTGGTACAGTTTTTATGGCCTCCAACAAAAAATCATAAAGTGATGCAAACACAGTCTTTTGTATTATATTTTTAGTTATTTTCTAAACCATCAGCTTAGCTATAATGTTCACTACTCAGTAATGATAGATAGAAAGGTAACAACTTCCTGCCAAAAAAGGTAAATAATAGACTTGTATTCCAATTTAGTTATTGAGAAGATTCATATTCTCTTTCTCTGTCGTCCTAGTCAGAAATGCTTATAAACAATTGTTTTCTCTGAGTATTGTAGTATTTTGGTCAGATGTCTGAAGAACAGGTTTAATTCTTTCCTGAAAAAAGGATGAAGAATCTTCAAAGCCCATGAAAATTTTTCACATTGATTTGATACAGGACTTGCATATCAGAAAATTTACTCTAGAGATGTTCTCTCTTGGTGGGGTTTGTGTGTGTATAGATTTGCTTCTTCTCCCTTTTTTTCCCAGTAAAAACATAATTCCCTGGTGACAACACTATTTGATTTTTGGTGCTTTGTCATGGAAGGTATTTATGGTACTAGGAGCTTAATTTCATCACACCAACTTCTCTTGTGGAAAATCTTCACTGTTTACATTTCCCTCATTTTCTTCTTTTAATTGCTGGTAAATGAAGTTAGTTTATAAGAAACAGCAAATTAAAATGAAAATAGCAATATTCATCGGCATTTTAATAAAGACATAGCATTTCTTTTTAAAGTAGAAAAAAGGGACCAAATATATAATTTGTTAAACTTGTTTTTCATACTCTGTGATTTCTGGATCAGTTTATATCTTTTAAAATTCTCTGTATTTGATGTAAGCAAAGCAATACATATATAATAATTGTAAGAAATAGGCTCACATGTTCTCAATAACTCTTTCCTTTTCAACCTCAAGAAATAATTCAGCTTTCCAATAACTGTAAAACTATAAATACATTGCTATAACTTGCTTTACTGGACCATTAATTACACAGCCATAAATTTCTTTCTCTAGGATTCTTCAAGATTAATCAGTTTAACTGAAATTTAATCTCTACTTGCCTTTCCTTTCTTTTGTGCAATTATTGTATATTGTCTTGCTATACCTGAACTGAAAAAAAAAAAAAGTTAAATAAATGCAAAAATAAGACTGATAATATCACTCTAATCTCAAATGGAAAAGAAATGTACAAAGATGTTACACTGGAGGCACTGGTACATTCACTTTACAGATTACAAAGTTGCAGTAAAAGGCTACAAGTCAAGAATGCAATTAAGAAATCCTGAGTTCCGTTTCAGACAATTTTCTGTTAGTAAATATTATTTGACAATTTTGTTTGCATGATATAGAAATATAAGCAATATACAATATAATAAAAAGTTTAAATACTAATAGCAACTTTGCCACTGCATGTAAGGAAATATTTCTGTTTATAAAAATGAGGTGTTTTTTTTCTAGAGACTGTTCTCACCTTAGAGACATAGCATTAGGAAAAAGATAACAAAGGGCCATTTACTACTGCTTTAGGCTACATTCCAGCTTCTTCCTGAAAACCAGTAATTTTTCTAGATATGCCTTCAGAAGCTGGTAACCTTTAAAGAATCAAAATGCAAAAATTTTGTTTAGTTTACTTTAGTTTTAGTTTAGATAATTTTCCCAATTATATCCTAAATATATGTACTTTGACTTTATGCTCTCTTTGCTTCTCACCCCTCAGTTTATGCCCCTCTCCAGGAGAATGAATCCTACAGCAAGCACATCCTTGTACAGTGTATGTGTTTTCATTTAGTCTTCAGACTTCTAGCCCTTGTAACTATTCTTTGTGTCAAAGCTCGTACAGATGATGTTTTTCTTCTTTCTGGTGTCATGTGGAGTTATCCTTAGTCACAGATTTACAGACCCAGTGAATATTCTGAGCTGGGAGGGACCCACAAGGATCATATATTCCAATCAGCTAACAGGATTCTTCTTGCTGAAAAGTGGGTCAATAATTTGTTTAGAGTCTACATCTTGATTGTCTTGAAATTATGCTTTTTATATTTCATTCTTATTTTCATCTGTGTCCACTCCCTGCCCCCATCTTCAGACCTAAAAAATGCTGTGCAGCTTCTGTTGCTGGTTGGTCCATTTCCTGTTTCTTTGTTAGTTTTCTTCTGATTCCCAATATACTTCATAATTGTGGCCATTTCTCTATTTTTGTTTGTAGATATTTTGTCCTAGATTAATTCCTTCTCATTTTATTTTGGCACAAATTTCTAAAGATCTTTTTGCTTTTGTCTTTTTCTTTTCTTCAGATAAAATACTATTTAATTCCTTTACAGTGCTTTTCATTTTGCACGTTTGCCGTTTAGAAAATAAAATCCTATTTTCAGCAGACTATAACAGTTTGGATTATAGACTTACCTCACTTTGCTGCACCTGTTCCCTTATATTTAGCTTACATTTATTGTAATAGGCTGTCTTTTGTTAGCCAAATATCTGTTAAAATTAAAAAATAAGAGAATTTCACATGTCTCTCTGACTTTGTTTTAGTAAACCTGTATTTAATTAAGCATAAATTCCACTGTTTGAGCCTGGGAGGCAGTCATGATCAGTGATGGGTGATGCCTGAAGACACCAAAGGAGCTGCAAAGCTGCATCATTAGCAGCCTGTAGCTACAACCCTAACTACATTCTCATAATATGCAAAATATGCACACAGTGGTATTCCAAGCTGCATGTATCCTCACAGTAGTATAAAATGTTCATATTTTTTGCAACACTTGGCTTACACTAATTTCCTGAACACAAAGAACTGTGAAAACCAATATAATGTTTGTTTTCTGAGCCTCTATTAAGTGTACAAGGAATTGAGTTTTAATCACCCTAATAGGTTCAGATTCATTGACTTCTCTAGGTGCTGTAGGGTTTAATGCCTCCAAACATGCATTGTGTATCTAGCTTTTAGTCTATTGAAATGCCTTCTCTCTGGGATTGATATAAAAAGATCTAACACATGACAGGCATAATTTTTTATTACATTATAGATTGTGGGTTTGATATAGCTTACAGGCTCCCTATTTTTTTCCCTATTGCTGATTCAATTAAATCAAGGCTCTTGTTTTCTTATACGATTATTAGATGTAGTAATTTTAACTTGAAGCAGTTAATATGTTTCTGCTTCAAATTTACTGTTTTCTTTACCTGGTTTCATTTTGTCCACACGGTATTTCCTGACCTTTTCTTAATCTGAAATCTAAACCTTAAACTCTCTTCAAGGATTTGATGACATGGCTCTGAGCTATTGTGGTAATACAGCCTAGAAAGCAGAGATCAAACCTGGCAATTTTATTTAAGATATCTACCCAGATGCACCCAAAATATGGTTGACTAAATGAGACAAAAATAAATATCTGAGGAGAAACAAATCTGAGAAAGAGTTGTTAATTTTCTTTGTGCGTTATGTATTCTAATAAAGTCAGGGGTAATTGCTATTAGATTTGTAGGAATAATACCCCAAGATGCAAAATAATCCCTTTGCCACACTCTACCATACACATTTTAAAAATCAATAAAAACATTATATAGTTCCCTTATCTTTATGCTCAAGGAATTTCTCAGTTAGTTGTCATAGAGTAAGCATCTGCTCAAATCTCCTTGGCACAAACGCCCACTTGTTATTCTGCCAGTTGATTCCTGATGTGTGGTTTGAGCTCACATTGTATCACTCTTAGGAATCATTTTGCTGGCATAGCTTCACAGATGCACAGTATTTAATGTTGTGAAGTTTTGTTGTTTTTTATTAATAGATACTTCACAAACACGTAGAATAATAGAGTTCTCCGAGTTTCACCAGATGTGACATGTACATTTTAATCCTTACAGAACACTTTTTTCTGAGATCTTCATATTACCAGACTATTATTTTTAAGAGAAATTAAATTGTAACTCCTATTCTATCTTTATTGCTGTCTTCCGGGGTTTATATTATTGCAGTTGAGAAAATATTTGTATTTTATTCTAAAATATTTTTCACCTTGTAAGCTTCTACTTTTCAACTTTGTTTGACTGATCTCTTCTATAGAAATATCTACATGAGTAAATTTCTTGCTGCAATTCTCTATTTACAGAATCACAGAATCAATTAGTTTGGAAAAGACCTCTAATTACAGCCTATGGCCAAACACCACTATGTCAACTGGACCACGACACTAAGTGTTATGTCCAGTCTTTCCTTAAACACCTCCAGGGATGATGACTCTACCACCTCCCTGGAAATGTCTAATCACCCTGTCTGTGAAGAATTTCTTCCTAATATCCAACCTAAACCTCCTTTGGTGCAGTTTAAGACTATATTCTGTCTTCCTGTGACTTGTTACCTGAGAAAAGCCCAACCTCCACCTGGCTACACCCTCCTTTCAGGTATTTGTAGAGAGTGAGAAGGCTTCCCTTGAGCCTCCCTTCCTCCAGGCTAAGCAACCCTAGCTCTCTCAGCTGCTCCTCATGGGACATGTGCTCCAGATGCTTCACCAGTTCTGTTGTCATTCTCTGGATGCACTCCAGCCCCTCAATGTCCTTCTTGATGAGGAGCTCAGAACTGGACACAGGATTTGAGATGTGGCATCACCAGTGCTGAGTACAGGTGAAGAATCATTTCCCTGGTACTGCTGGCCACGCTATTTCTGGCACAGTCCAGGATGCCATTGGCCTTGGCCACCTGGGCACACACTGGATCACATTCAGCCAGCTGTCAGCCAGCACCTCTAGGTTCTTTCTGCTGGGCCACTTTCCAGCCATTCCTCCAGCCTATATTCACTCATAATGTTAAATTCATAGTATTAAAAAATTGCTAAGTTGAAGTTTCAGATGTTTCCTTTAAAGACACGGAAAAATTAGTTTCTTTAATGTGTTTCATGTGCACCTGGACATACGCACCTAATGTATGAGATCTTGTTTTCCTTCATTAAGATGTTTTAAGAAGTTTCATGCCAAAAGCATAAGGATATTAAAAACTACCTTTTCCCCTTCTTATTAGGACCCTCTCACTTCAGATTCATAGCCTCTCATGAACAAAAGTCAACAGATTTCAAAAGAGGGACACAATAGCACTCCTGTGTTAGGGAAATAGAATTCTCAAAGTAAATATACTGACTGTGACGGAATTGGAACTATGATTCCAGGCATCTGCTTTCCTCATCAGACCAAGTAGCTTATGTCATTCAAAGAATTACAGTCAACAGGCTTTTCAGAGGCAACGTGTGTCACTGCACGAGAGAGACTGCATTTATCTTGTTGAAATTGGATAAATTACTGAAGTTTTTTATGTATTTCTGTGTGCAAATAATTTATGAAAATTATCTTCCCCAATTAAAAAGCCTTAGGGTATTATTCAGACTACTGAATTTCACCTAAATCTCAGATAGGAATGGTAGTTTGGGGCAATAACTCATCTATAGTCCTGAGATCACACTTTTATGATAATAATTCCTCTATCAGTTACTTAAATGATAAAAACATCTGAACACAAAAGCATGCATAACTATAGTTTCAGGATTCTGGGCATTATGGTAGAGGTATTTTGGGCTTGGATTACCTTATGTATTTGAGCACAACTGTGTTTGCAAAAATTTGAATGTGTGATGCATCAAAGACTGAGTCAAGAACTTAAGAGTTTTGAATCATTACAACTGACACAATGGAAACTAATTGTTTCATAGCTCAAAAGATATACACAGGCATAATTATAAATAGGAGAATGTTAAATGAGATGAAGCGCCCTACATTATTACTAATGATCACTTCTAAAAGAAGGAAATCCTTCATTCAATTCATCTTTGCTCTTGAAATTAAGTTCATTCTGATACCATTTGAAATTACAGTGGAGGTGAAAGCTTTAAGTACTCATTTTAACTTATTGTGCAAGTTAATGAATGCCTCCTGATTTAGTTCAGATTTTTAGTTTCTCGTAATGCAAAAAAAGGAAGAAAACTACCTGCGATAATTGTACAGAGTATGTTATTTACCTTGTCAGCCTGAGAAATCATCAGGGAGAATGTGTTTCCAAACCACAATGTCTGATGCCTGATTCAGAACCACTCACTCCAGAGGAAGTCTTAAAATACTTACAAATTTTCTGAGTACTTTAGTTTTCCATATTACAGTAATATGGGGGGGAAGGTGGTCCTATCAAAAGGACTGTGGACATGGAGATGCATGCATGCACTTATTCTCACAAGCACAATATCTTTATAGCTGGAGACATTTTATGTAGAGTTGGTTTCTGGAAGTAATGTCAACATGTTGTAGGCCCTTCTAAATGCTATTTCTACTACTGACTTCTGTGGTGGAAACACCACTTCCCAAAGGATGAGTAATACCAAGTATGGGATTACACAGAATCAAACAGACTAACTTATTAACTCATTCTGCTTTTAGAATCCCCAGGTTTTGTAATTGAGGTTTATGTTCTAAAATCAACGAGCTGTGGTCTCATGATTTCAGTTCCAACATCGTCTAGAGATAAAGGTACTTTACCTGATTTTAAAATGTCAGTATGCTTAAATGCCAAAACCTTATAAATATGAAAGTAAATGTTTTTGTCTCTCAAAGGATCTCCATTTCTTATGTTTGTCAAATGAGAATCTGAAAACAAAATCAATTAGGTTTGGATTAACGATCATTTTCCCTTCTGTGTTATTGAATCATTGGTCAGTATTTCCTAATAGTGGATCCTATTGAAATGGTATAACTGAGCTTAGAGAGTTGCTCAGGATCTTTTAAAGCTTTCCAGAATAAGAATTTTTATATATAATCTTAATCTTGTAGTTTCTGTTTTGTCAGTTTGCCATTTTTGTTATCTCCAGGGGCATACCATAGTAATTTATTACACCCTGAAATAATGTGTATGTATATATTTGATTTGGTTCTGCAAATCTAGAAGTGCTGTCACAGACTAACAAAGCTTTTAGAAACAGGAAGAAATTTTTCCAGTCTTTTTACCTCACCTTACACTTAATTCATTCTAACATCAATATGCCAAACAATATTTTATGCCTAGCTGCATCATTTAAATTGAATAGTAAATCAAACAGATTATTTGTACATTATAGTTATGAAGTTAAATTGTTCATTACCAATCAACTACAAATGCAAGGTAAATTTTCATTGATTTTTTTGTTGCTGATGATTTTGTTTCAGTTAGTAACTTGTGTGTTCTTTTATAAACAGTATTATATTGCATTTTAATTCTTGTTATTCTTTTAATCTCAAAACAAGCTCAGAAGTTATCATGTGTCAAAACAAACAAGGAAAAAAAACCCCCTAGAAAGACAGGAGACAATTCTGACTAGCTGCAGAACTCAGAGCAATGTTATTCATGTAGAGCCTTCTGACAAGATTACGTACATAGTTTTCAGATTTAATGCTTACTGAGTGATTCAAATACACCAACTGTAGACAGTTCTGTGTCTGACATTACAGGAAGATCTATGAATCACATATTTTTAAACTGGTTTTGGGTGTTCTACAACCTTCAGAAACCCTAAACAATAGGACTGTACTGACATCTTGGATTGTCACCATGATGTGCTTATTGGATCTGCTGAGGTAGAGCTAAATTCTTTGGACATACAAATTATTTCTACATATAGGAATTAAGATATGTAGGACCTTCAGCTATTTTTCTCTTTGTGTGGAAGTAATTTCAGACTGTGTTATAGATACTTATTTAAAAGACAGCATAGTACTTTTTTATTGATCCATTTAAAGAAAAAAAAGTGAGTTGAATTCTTGGAGGTCTATTTAGGAGAGATTGGATGGATTTTTAAGCAGATGATACTGAAGGATCAATAAAGAACCTCAGAAGTCTTAAGGGTTTTATGTGGCAAGCGTGAGAAACAGATTCCTGGGAAAAAATCAACAGTAGTCATTACTATTCTGTAGTGTTTAAAATTTCTGGATTCCAAGCATATATTATTTAACTTTATTCTTTGTGGTACACAGTTTAATCAAAACATGCTGACTATGAGAAATATAAATGGAAACATTCACCGTGTTCATAATTTATCAATGTTTTTAAATATGACATTTCCATTTGCTATTTTCTCTGCTACATTTAAAACATTTTCCAGTAGTGAATGATTTGTGAAAAAAAAATCTCCATCATGACTTCGGAAACATTCTTTTCAAGTTCTGTTCAGACAAAAAAAAAAACTCTGACAAGCACTTGCAACAGCATATATTAGGGACAGGTTTGAATATCCTCTCCTTTGCTCATAGAACACTGCTTCAGGCAGGATAAAGCCTTTCTGCAACTGCAGTTAGAACAATATATAGTGCAATAGATATGCATTCCTGAGATTATGTAGATCTCAAACCAACCTCATAAGGTTACCAGCAATGCCAGCTTCTCAAAAACTTTTCCGTACAACATGTACCCTAACAGAAGTTAAGGACAAATATACTCAATGTATGCTGCTTTTAAAAGGTGTATAGATGAATCAGATAAAAAATAGTTAAATGTGACATCACTTGAGGAATTTCATTTTTAAAGTCCGGATGTTCATAGTGACAGATTTTTATTTTTTTTTTTAATTTGGCTGTAGCATGACAGGAAAGGTATGTTACCAAACAAGTAATATTTCTTTTAAAAGAAGAGTGTTCGTGTAGCACTGAATGAAGATACCGAAAAGTTCTTTTAACTTTAGCACAGTAGTACTTGATACCTATATATGTGATTAATGCTTAGTTTTGTACCATAAAGTGCTTGGTACAAAAGCCAGAGATTAATGTTGTTTTGTGTTAACTCCCTACATCTGTTCTAGCAAGTAATTTCCTGTTTACCTATACCAATACTAAATATGTACAAGCAGATATATTCGTTTTAAGAATAAAAATTTTGTGCCAGACCAAAGATTATTAGTGTTTAATAACCCGATGGCATATTTGGGATATTCTCAGCGAGAAAAGATTCATTAGAAGATCCAGTAGCATATAAGAAAAATTTGAGGAATAGGAATGTTCTTCAAATTATCACCAGAGACCCTCAAAAGACCCCTACTCATATCCAAAAAAGTCTACAGAAATCATTAGTGTATATATATATTCAGTAAATGTAATGAATATGTATTAGTTTCATGAAGATAACCTGGTTTGTTATGCTGCTGGGTGTGCATATTAGGGGGAGCAATTCCCCATGCACCCAGTGTTGCAATAAACTAACGTCAACTTTCTAACCTAATGAACCAGTTGGAGAGTTTTATTTCCTGGTTTTCAGCCACAGGTACATGAAAAAACTTTTTCAGGAGAGAAGAAATGGTTCCTAGCCTTTGCCAGCTATGACTAGAAAGAGAAAGACGTCTTGCAGAGCACTTTCAAGCAGTATTATGAAGATTATGACTGCTTTGATGAACTGCTGTTCTACCAGCCATATTATCATAATGTAGCATATGACTTATTCTTAAAAAGAATCTTGAAATATATTTCTGATTTTATTTTGCTTTTATTGTGAAGAAAAGTTCTGCAGAGGGGGTGGGAAGCAAGGGAGAGACATGGTGCATTGCTCCTTCTGAATCCTGATAAGAAAGTTCCAACAACAAATGGTGTCATAAAATAGCTGTTTTAAAAAGATACAATAAAAGAAGGAGTATAGATAGCAAGTAAATATTTCTTTAAATGGTGGGAATCCCACTTTTGTGCCACTCTGGATGCATCCTAAATAGGAGATAGGATTCTGCTATTGAGAGACAATGCAGTTAGAGCTTGTGCTACTCCTTTATTTAGGTAACATCATTGCTGTGTGTTGCCTACTTCTCCTGCAGTGTTCAATTTGTTTTTCATTTGAGGAGGTTTTGCTCCACTCCAACTCTCTGGGTAAATTTCTCTGTGTTCCTGTAATTTCTATTATTTTTATTTGTTGGCCATGAATTTTGCTTGTAAAACTGATATTTAAAGCTAAGAAACTTATTATTTTATCGTATATTCAGATTTTAATGACACAGATACACTGATAAAGATCCTCAAGTGACTACACCAATTAATGTGGAGAGGATAACCCTCAGGTTATCTACAGATTTAACTACATCTGCTTAGAAGTTCACTTTTCATTCAACAGGTTTCAGGTTCTACAACCTCAAAATCTCTGTGCTGTCATTGAGTTTTATATTCAATTTCCATGGCTGTCTCAAAATCCAGAAGTAAGCCATGTGACAGCTGTACTTTTAAGTGATATTTAAGAGATTATTTTTCTTTCAGTCTCCTAAGAAATAAAATTATTGGATGTGAATTCTCAAAGAAAGATTAATTATTTAATCTTTCTTCTAATTCCTATTCCCTCTCAAAACCGCACAATTTCTGTCAAATTCCTCTTACAGCTTGTTGGAAGTAAGTGGACTTTCTCTATGTCTTAATTTTTTAATATAATTTTTCATTGATAAATAGTCTTCCAAAGACTCATTATGGAAGTAACCAGCATCATGGGGTTGTAATGTGATATTTCCTTTTTCAGTCATTGTTATTGCTCCTGTTTGGTTTAGAAAGAAGAATGCACTGTCATATGTACTGAACCTTCCCATAAACCAGAGTTCCTCTTTGCATTATTTAGAGAATAAATTATTTTCAGATACTGAAAAGATCAAGTAACCTTTTATTAATTAATTTTATTAATTGTATCCAAACAAACTTAAGGAAAACAAGTTTTTCAGTTCCACAGCTTCGATATCCAAAGAGAAAAAAAAGTAGACTTTATAAAAGTGAATTAATTTCCTTTAGTTTGTTGCAAAAAAAAAAAAAAAAAGGCATATTAAAGTATATTTATTGCAGTTTGTCATTAAAAAAAGAAAAAGCTAACTTTGATATTTGAAAGTACCCAGGAAACCAAAAATTAAGACACTGATTTTTCAAAAACTGCTCAATAAATGTTCCCGTCATTTATATCTGGCTACATTTTCAAGGACTTGTTTTGAAGACTAAAGATCAAATACAACTCTTAAAGATAAAAACCTTCAAAAAATCTCTGAATTTCACTTCAATAGCTTTCATATTTCCATGTTTGTTTTTCCTTTGGCATAAATGTCTATGGCAATTATACTATTTAGAGAAATTTACTGCTACAGAAACAAAAACTGAACACCAAACTTCAGGTGTTAACACATTCAAATGTAAGGATTTTCATAATGTCATAGTATCTTCCAGGTTTCAAAACCATAACAGAGGAACCTTTTGTAAAATGTTTGTTTTCTTATGTTTTCATTTCTACATAAACTAGGTAAAATAATGAAGTCCATCCTGGAATAAGTTATACAGTATTGCTTAGCAGATAACTGCTGTCTTATTTATGTCTCTTACTGTCTGTACTTATGCTCTGTTTTATGTCTCCTACTTACTGCAGAGGTGCACAAAGCATACCAGTGGTGAGTCGTGCCACAGCTTCTTATATGCTATATAATTATATTGTATAACATATGTATTTATTACTATGCCTCATACATGATATTTTAAATATCGCTTATTTAAATAGTAATTTTTAAATATTTTTAAAGATTGTGTTATTTTTAAATAATACATCTCTTATTCAAAAAGTCATATTAGAAATTTAGCTCAATGCCTTGGCAAGGACTTAAATGACAGACAGCCTACAAATTCTACTGACTAGGGTGAATGAATTTGACTTGGAAGAAACTATTACACAACAATCCAAAGTAGAAAAAAAATGTATTTGAATATGTGGAGCTTTTTATGACACTAAGGACATGAAAGACCCTGAGCCTCATAATCAGTCCACAGAAAGGTAATACTTTCCTCTTTCTTTATAGGAAGAAGGCAGTTCCAGAACTCAATATTAGGAAATATCATGACGCAAACATATTTGGCAACTAGTTTTTAGAGTTGCATGTCCAGGGAAAGATGATCTAAGAATGGCAGAGAAAATGATGAAGCATATTTTCTAGCATATAGCAACAGCAATAATGTTGATTTCCCATTCATCTCAAAGCTGCATGGAATGCTATGAGTTGCCTCAGGGTGGTTTGGTAGGTCTCAGGAGGGTCTAAAAAGGTAGATAGAGAGCATTCTGTGAGGCTGAGCATGAAAGTGGAAAAGAGGGTAGAAAAGATCTTGTATGTGCCAAACAGTGGCCAAACATGCATATTTTGGGGGTTTTTTTAGGTTTTAGTTTTTTCCAGTCTTGTTTAAGAAAGGGGCATTGAGGCATTTCCAGGGGCAAGATACTGCTGATGTAATATGATTTTTGGCCTAGGACATTATTGCTGTTGTAACATTCTCAGATTGTTAGGGCATTTCCAACAAATACTTTTGCATTGTCAGTGCTTAAGGTTTTATTCCTGCTGCAACACTCTGACTCTCACAGTGCAAGCCATGCAAACTCAAAATCCTCTCCCTTTATTATCATATAAATCTGTAGTGGTTATGGGAGAGAAGAACAGTAAATACAGACTTCATAGTCTACTACGTCTTTCTTAAATCATATAATAAAAACCTTGATTAAAATGCTAAATTAAGATTGTAAATGTGGCAGTTCAAAATATTTTGAAAAGATGGAAAGATAAGAATATAAAAATAATTTTGTGTGCTTACGGTCTTGATCCTTCTTTTCATTTTACTCAGTGCTGATAATCTGCAGACTTCAACAGAAGCAGGATCAAACCTCTCAGGAGCAGTGGCATTTTGATGTATTACACTAATACATCACCCTATGCAGCTCCTTGATGATGTATTGCCCTAGTGCTTTATCAAAGTGTCACTGCCCCGATGAAGGCATAGCACCTTCTAGCACAGCCCTCGATGAGAAGTTATGCTGGAGAAGAGGTTATGTTCTGATATATGCTATGTTATACTAAGGTATGTTTCATGCTGGTATAAGGAACAAATCAGAAAAAGAGAGATTAGGTTCCAGGGTTAAGTGTCAGAAGTGGATATGCCCATCAGTCAGACAAAATTCACACAAGTTTCAATAGGACTTTCAGCTGCTAATGTAATGCTATTTGAAAATTTTGTCCTTTACTTTTTTTCAATATTTTGGTTTTTTGTTTTGATAAAAACCCCTAAAATATAAAAAGCAGTTAAGAATATTTTCCTGTAAAAATGTTGTCTAATGAAAGGAGAATCTTTACATTTGGCTCAATTCCTTATCCCGAACCATCATCAAGACATTTATTGAGTGGGAAGACTGGGGAAACTGACTGCACAAAATAGTTTGATAAAATTATTAAACCCTCATCTCCCAACATGATGAGAATATTCTCAAATTGGTTTTTTTACATGTAAATCTAAATAATTTTAGAAGATCCAGTAAGATAAACAGCAAAGATCGCAAAACCATTCAGTATAGCTCTAAGCATATTTCCAATGCAGTGGAGGTACCAAATAATCATCTAAATAATTGCATAATTTTTTTAAAAAGCACAATATGCTAAAATGGAAATAACATGTTTGATGAGAGATGCATTATAAATGTCTAATAGCATCCCTATTGTTACAATTCAGAATATGAAAGGAGGGAAGAGGCCTAATAATGAACAGGTTTTTTTTAAGTTTCAGTCCAACTGGATGATCATGTAAGACCTGACTCTGTCATCATGATGCACACTGATTTTTGCTTTATTGAGCACTATAAATCTAGTCATTCATTCACATGAAATAATGCCACTAATGCCTTCAGAAAGAATACAGTCACATCGAAAAATAGTTAATAACTAGGTGATATTTTGCTTCAGTTTGGATTAGGTGTATGTGAGCTCTGTTTGCTTGAGCATTATAAAAATCATCTTTTGGGCTAAAGATAAATTTTCACTCCTTGTATTTAGGACACCTCAATTATACTGCCTTACATATTATGAATGTGTTTGGTTCTCTGCATTCAAACCACTTTTCCAGAGATGAAATATTCTCTAAAGGAAGCAAGTCATAAACTGGATAAACTGCTACTGGACAGACCTTGATTAAACCTTTTCTAAGAATACAGCTTAAAGATCTGCACCCAAGGGTCTTGCCCATCATTCAGCAATGGCAGGGGAAATACAAATACAAGAAAAGCATGATGTATTCTTCTATTTGTGAAGATTTTCTTTAGATTTTCTTGAAAAAAGAGTGTATTCTATGAAAAAGTATTTGTTATCCTAAAAATACTACTAGTAGGCTTGGATTTAACTATTTACACATTACTAGGAAAAAAAAAAGTCTAATTATATTAAATAAGTAATAATTATTTATTATGTGTAGGTTGCAGTTAGACTACCTTTTTTTCTGCATTTGTAGAATTTTACTAAGAAATTCTGTTCTAATGACATTGTTCGGAGTAGAATTTGAATATTATCCTCTATCGTGTATGCTGATGAACAGTGGATTTAGACTAATTTTGTCAGACTTCATAGAACTACTTAATCATATTATTTTCTTTTAATAACTATTGTATTACCTTTTAGCACTTGTTGCTCATTTTTTTTAAGAAGAGATGTGAAAAGTCAAGGATGAGACTTGTAAGAGTACAGGGTAACACTCTGATGTTGAATTAGATCATTATTTTTACTGTGCATCCCACATATTCATGGAAATGAATGTGTTGAACTTTCTTAACTTTCTTTGAAATAGTAAACTTTAGAGACCTAATAATTTTATTACAACAAAAGATAAAATATATCATCTGTCAAAACAGCAAATTGGGTATCTGTGGGTGGACACATCACACGCTTCCTACTATGTTTCATTACCTCAACACTACATTTATAAACAGGTGAAAACCATGAAAAGATAAATTAATGGCATTTATGATGGTCTCTGTGAAGTTCAAATATGAGCCAGCACAGTGCACACTGTCATTTCATACTTACAAATTTCAATTTCTTCTTCTACAAGGAAGTAGACAAGTACCAAATAAATACCATTATGATCCAAAATTTGTAGAATTTATTAATTTTTACTTGACATTTGCAACAAACAATACAGCAAAATAGCAATATATTTTATAGGTATAAACTTTTCCTCCTTTTACCATAGATCCATTATATTAGTTTATGTTGGTCATTATTTATTAACAAGGTTCAGTAATAGTCTGAAAGACCTTCCTGTATTAACATAGCTACAAAAGCTAGTTCACTCAATATGGCACAATAATAGTGTGTGTAAACTGTATTGCAGGTTATGATAAAAAACTGATCTCAGTTTTCAATTTTTTTTTTTTAATTAGAGTACTTGTGTAGGAGACATAAAGATCTCAGTTGTCTCAAACACTGCTAAGACCCACTAGAGGACTTTGCCCACTGCAGCAAACTCTGTAGAGCAGAAACTGCTCATGTGTGCCTACCAAACTCCCTGAATATGCCTCTGTGGCTTCCTGGAATTTGGACTGTAAATTAAGCCACCTGATGGGAACTTGAGATACGATAAAGGCGGTATTATTGTCCAAATATGTAAGGCCTAAGGAGAGGTAAGCAAGAGCAGGGAAGAATAATGTATCATCACAAAGAATTCACCAGGAAAGCCACCTCAGCACCTGCGCTGAGAATCAGCACTGACTGGGTCTGTCAGGGGGTCACTATAACTCACAGACTCAAAAGAAGAGAAATACTAGAATGGGAGTACAAATGTACAGATAGTGAAAAGTTTTGAATGACTTTGGGACCCTTACCACTGAGAAGCCCAAGAGAAAGAGGACCAAAGTGTTGGATCCATGGGTGGTGATATCTTTCTGCTTTACCTGTCTCTCTCTCACTGTCTCTCTCCTCCTCTCTTTTTCCTATCTCTTTCTATCTCTCTCTACCTTACATTTACTGTTAAATAAAATCTGCTCTATGGACTTTGGCATACAGTCTTGTTTGTCCCTTAATTCGGGCAGAGGCATCTCTCAAGAATTGGATCTTAACAATTGGATAACAGGAAAAGTCGGTCAACTGCTTTTCTTGCCCTTTACCCAAACTTATTTTCTCTGGCACTTTCAGTCTCTGAGTGGAAGGAGGCTCCCCACTGCTATATAATGCTACATATTCTGTTCTACCACAGGTCTTCCATTGCCACTGCACAGAAATTACAATTGCATCTTATAACCTCTCCTTATCTGTATCACTTGTCTTCTGACTATAAACCTGAGAGAAAATAACACAAGACAAAATGTCTTTCTTCTAATAAATATCTTTCAAATTACTATGCATTTTTCATTTTAAATGTCTTTTCCATAGTAATAATTTTTTCTTGGTGAAATTTCCTTTTTAAAATTTAAAATACAATAAGATAAAAGTCATATTAAACTTAATAATATGGAAACAACCATTTATTTCTGAAAACCTATGAGTTAAATATGACAAGTAAACTGTCATGGTTTTGCAGAGATTATGTTGAGTTGGGCTGTTGATAAATAACTTCATTAAAGAAGGTTATTTTTACACTGAAACCAACACAATTATATAAATCAGATTCAGCAGTAATGGTTTTTCATTTGACAGGCTTAGTTTCCTGCTTGTTTCAAGAAGCCTGTGTCCAGACTGTGACATGGCCAGAGAAAGGCACCACACCAGTGGTGAGGGGCAGTCCACAGTAAGTTTGGTCATGATTATCAACACATTGGTGAACTTAGACCTGTCATTTCCCAAGTATCCCTTATAAGAAGCAATACTTCAAAAGTTTGCTTTTATGACAATCTCCTGCTACTGCTCAGTCATCTGCAAAAAGACACCCCATTGCTTTCAGCTATCCAAGGGTGAGACCTGATTTAAAAAATTATCTTGGTAAAGACAAAATTACTTCCTGTAAATGTTTTCTCTGCACCTGTAAACTATAATGGATTGACAGTGACCTCCCCTTCCCCACTGAGATGGTGGCTGTTTGCATATTTTCCCCCAGCCTACTTTTCACTTGAAAAAAGTAGTTGAAAGTCAGTGTTTTGGGTTGTCTCTGTCAAGGTATGAAATGTAAGAGTAATAGGAAAAGAGAACTTTTTTTTTTTAATATATATTAAATCACTTGGATTTTGTGTACCCAAGCTGTTAGACAACAGTGGTTATAGAAATTTATGTTTGTGCGTGCGCATAGATCTCCTTTCTTATTAGGGTTGTGTAAGGTAATATCAGAACAACAATCATCACTGTAAGTTATTCTAAAATGTCTTTTTATTTAGTGTAGATTCAGAGACTATAAAACCATAAACAGTCATACCTATAACTTGAATAATACATGTGATAGTGCTTTCATGAATTTATTTCTAGCTGACATAGGACTAGATCTTTTGGAAAAGTCTAATTTAATGCCCCCAAAATATGTTAATATCTCAGGGTAACTTCTCAATTCACTAGAAGATGTAGCCACTAATAAAGCTATCAGAAGAAACCAGAAGATTTTATTTTTAGTGTTTGAAACCCTGATTTCTTTGCCTTACTCTTCTATTGTGCCCTTTTCTTCCTACTTAGTAGGACTGGCAAAACTTCAGATGCAAATTTATTCTGTTTTGCATGTAGTTCTTTTACATAATATGAATCATGCAACACAAATGTTTTACATAACATGATGCACTTATTTATCAACATATTATTTAACAGTTAAAACCATCATTTATCACTTGAATTTCTCCCAATATTTTCTCCACTTAATCAGGTCAGAAATAAGCAATAACTCTTCAAAGTTTTCAACAAGTCTTGAGAAGTCCTGTAAAAAAGAGAAAAAATATTATAATTTCATATCATACGTTGATGTCACATCAAAATTCCCATGAGGTGAACCTAACTCTCATGTTAAGCTTTGACATTTAAAATAGATCCAGATAGTACTTAGGGTTTTTGTAAACTGATTTTCTTTAGAACAGAGGAGTTCTAATTACCCTTTAAGTAAACTAATTTTATGCAATTTAGATGTATTCAACTGTGTAGCCACACTTTGATTAAACTTATTGTTGGCCTATGTATAATAACATGTTGATTTTTTTTTCTTCTCTATCTCTTTATAGTTAAGGATCAGTTGCATTATTTTTATTAGCTTGCATTTTAGACACCCATCACCAGTTAACATTCTATTTCCCTAGATTTTATTTACAAGTCTATGACTCAGAGGGGAAAAACACTAAGAAATCCTCCTAATTCTATGAAACATCACCACATTACAATAAAGTAATGAAAGGCTATTATGTTTAAGATTAGTCTGTATATTCAAGCTCCTGAAAGAAATGGGTTGCTGAATTGATTATAATTTCTGTGGAATGGACTGTATATGCATGTTAAGCAATTTTCTACAAAATTACACAAAATTGGAACATCACCATAGCAATATTCTATTGTATGCAATTTTAACTAAAGATTATAATCTTAAGTAGAAATTTTTTGATATCTATCATGCTCTGTAAAATTCAGTTTTACTGAAAGGAATTTTTAGAAAGTGTGTGAATGCTCATGTAAAATAAATTTTGTAGAATTTGCTAGGAATACCAATAAAGTTCAAGTGAGTGTTTAGTGAAAACACTTAATGGTAATGTGTTTAAGGGCAGTAGTAGAGAAGATGAGGTGAATTTATTGTTCACTTCCTTTTCTCCTGGTCTCTATGGAACCCAGCAGAGCTTTATACAGATGCACTCAGCCTTTCATGGCCAGCTGCAGGATCTTAGCCACCCATTTCAAGTAAGAATTATGAAAAGGTTCATTCAGCTTCCTTGATCCTGCATAGTGAAGACTTCTTAAAGTTAGTATTTTTTGCTTCTTTCAATTTAAAAATATTCTTAAATAGGAACTCTTCCATTATCTCAGAATAGAAAGTCAACAATACTTCAGCTCACTCCAAACCATCTGTTTACACTCATTTCTATTGCAAACTTCTCAGCCATTTGCATTTTGCCCAAGCTGTCAGTTCTTCCTTTGCCAACATTAAATAACATCCTACAGTTGTGGTAGTTCTTTTCAGTCATAGTGCTAGAATAAATTTTCATCAACAGAGGGAACATCCTAAGATAGATGTATGTATATCTGAAAATTATGTAAAAAAGCAAGTAGTGCAGAAATGCTACGTTGTTTAATACACGGTTTTAAAAATTTGTTTCATTAACCATATACAAGTCATATAATGCAAATACACACATTTCTTTAGTATAATTTTACCATGTAAATAATGCTATCTGTATTCTCCACACAATATGAATTTATCATTTCACCTCAACTTGTTAGAAAAGGAGCCCTATTACCACTATGAGCTAGATAGGACTGAGATCATTAGCATCTAAAATTGAAATAAAATCTGTTATCTTTCCTGGTTTAATTTTTTAAGTAGTTTCCCTGTTTCTCATGGGGATATGCTAAATAAAATGGGAAAAAAAAAAACAAAAAACAAAAAAAAAAAAACAAAAAAAACCCCAAACAAGCAATGGAAACCTTCTCATCAAAAGATATCATATACTTTTTTCAATGTAATTTCAAAAACATCTCCTCCCTTTTGACTTCAGACACACTGAATTATTTTGTATTACTTCTCAGTGTCATTAATGTACCCTTATGCATAATGTGCAGTGAAAAGAGGTCTTATATGAAGAAACAAGAAGATAAATGATCCAATATAAATGAAAAATACTCTGCTAGTCACTTAACAGCAATAATTCTCTTCAAGATAAGTTTTAAAAAAACCTGATTTTTGACCAGCTTTTGTTGTAGATCTTTGAAACCTGGGGATTATAATATCAGGGTTTGATGATGATTAATACATGAAGCTGTGCCCAGAAATATTTGTCCTAATAACTAATTTTAAAAGTTGACAAACTTGAAAGGATTTACAATGTAATCAAATTTTTCCCATTCATGTTCCATCTACCATCTGTTGTCTACAGTAGTTTAAAGATTACAGAATTAAGTTGACACATTTGGCTGCATTAATTTAAAATCCAAATCACTAAGAAATGAGAGGATTCTTTATTCTTTTCTTTTTCAAAACATGATCTAAAACAAGCACCCAACCTTTCTTCATAAGTTCTGAATTGTTGGCTGAAGTAAATAAAGTAATTTCTTATGTAGATAACAGACTGACAGAGACAGCCACAATGCAGTTTCTTACCAGTGCCTTACTAGTGTGTGTGTGTGATCTCACAAGTACCTCTTTTGGGAAAAGAGTTCACTCCATTTCTATTAATGATAAATTTTGCCATTCTAAAGAATTTCCAAAAATAGATGTTTCTTACTGGGGTGGTGGTTTAAGGAAAACAAAACTGAAAACAGATATATCAGCATACATCTAGAACAACTTAGTCGGTTTCAGTGCTGTGATTTCATGCTTCAACAACAGAGTAAAATATGTGGTTTAAAGACATATTTTACAGAAACATTGTAAGGGAATATGAGTGTGAGCCAGAAATGTATAATGATTGTAAATGAGTTTAGCAAAGGGATAAAAAAGTGAGAAAAGAGAGTATAAAAACAAACAAATACTCAAAAGAATGAGAGGCAGGGAAAAATCATCAATCATAATTTGCTTTTGACTCATTCAGAAATCAGTAAAAAATTCCCTTGCACATCTAGTCGTGAGCTGCAAACTGTTGTTAGAAACAGTCTAGTGGTCTAAGAAGGCAATATAAAGATTCTTTGTTATTAGCCTGTGCTAGCAGTCTGTGGCATTTCCTCAGGATCAGACACCTAAAAGTTTTAAAGATTGTATGTTTAAGTATGAAAAAACTTCAGCATATTTTGCTCCACTTTCCACTTTTTCCATATTCTGAGAAATAGTGGTCTGAACAATATACCTTTTATTCCAGTAGTGACCTGATTATGATTTATGAAAATTTTATTTCTGCTTGCTTGAAAACCAAAAAGAAAAATTTTTTTTGCCGGTAGTGTTCTGGTTTGTAGCTTTGCAAAACAACTGTCTACTGCAGGTTTGGTTCCATAGTCTCTTATGGATACATATTATTTTTTAATTAAAGAAACAAAATAGAGAGTTTTGGTGGTTTTTTTTTTGGTTTTTTTTTGTTTTTTTTTTTTTTTAATTTTTTTTTTGTTACAAATACCTTTCTCTGTTTAAATCTTAGAACTAGAAATCAGTCTATCAGTCTTGAATTTCAAGGAAAAAAGTCTGTCTTCTCAAACATTTAATATTAAAAAAAACTCACCTGAGTTTAGACAATATAATTAATATGAAATCATCTTATCTGAAATGCTTAATACAGGCAATACAGAGCAATACAGAACCTTTCCATTATCATTTCCAAAGTTTGTAATTTTTTAGAGTCATGTAGGTCAGTGGTCTGAACACAGGATTTTACAATGTACACACAATTAATCAGTTCATTAAATATGGAAAGTGACTGTAGAAGCTAAAATGCAGGTCACCTGTTCATAAAAAACCCATTTTTGTACTTGAGTTGCTGGTGTGGCAGCTCTTCCTACACTTGTGTGTATCATTCATGTAAAGGGAGTTTAGTACCAGGGCCAATATAGCAGTCAATGTGTGTGTGCATATATACATAAAACTGATACAGGAAGACCTATTTTAATTTCGTTTTTAAATATTTTAATTACTCAAGCTAATGGTTAGCTTGACTAAACTGATAACTTTTAAGAGAAAACAGCTCAACAGAGTTCAAAGCAAATATCCATAGTATTTTGGTATGCAGTTTATCAGGCTGATAAAATGTGAGGGCTTAATATCCTCCATTTTACTCTTAATTTACTAGATTTCGAGGAATTTAGTAATAGTCGCAAAAATTGGACTTACTCCTTTTCTTTTTTAAGACTCTACTTCACAGAGAAAGAAAAGAGAAAGAAAAAAACCCCTTGTCTTTAATAATGCCTAGGTAAACGGACAACAGGGTTAAGATATAGCAAAGGAGACCTCTTGAACATCAAGCAAGATAGGAAAGCCATAACCAGTAACCACAGAACAATATTTTTCCATTTCCTTCATTCAGTTCAGTGAAGTAAAAGCAGCAAGCAAAATCTGTACTCAAATCCACATGGTATTTCTAATTTGTCGAGCCAAAGGACAAGGCAGCCTTATGTTAAGATCCAAATATTACAGAGACGCCTCTACCTGAGTTAAGGTGCAAATGAGACCATATGAAGTCAACAGTGCAGATTTTAGTTATAAATGTCAGGTAGAGAGAGAAAAAGAAATAGGAAAAGGAGAAGGAGAATAGAGAGAGAGAAAAATAAATAGGAAGGGGAGCAGAGAGAAAGAGAGTGATAGATGATGTAGAAAGGTACTCACCACTCTTGTGGATCCAGCTGCATCCTGTTGGTCTTCTTCTGGTCCTCTCTGGTGAGGGGTGGTGAGGGTCCCAGGAAACACAGAGATCAACAGGTTAGTATATGATCAGATATGGGAATGCCCAAGAACCTCCTGTGTGGGGGGATCTGGGAAGTCCCACAGGCTCTGGATCTGTTGCAGCACTTGTGGATCACAGGCCTTCCTCTGGTGGAAGGCCTCAGAAAGGAGTCTGGGAGATGCTTTGGAGGTCTTTGATGGTTTGTGACTCCTAAGACACGACAGATGCCTGTCATGTGAATGTCCTGTGGGAATATCCTTCTCAGTGGAGTTTACAACTGAGCCAGTTTGTGTAAGGGAGGGCTCTCTGCAGGGTGTGTCCTGTATCTGACTTGAAGCCTCCAGTGCTGGGTGTTCACCCCCTCTGTTTTTGCCATCACCCCCCAAAAACTCTCCTCCTACTCATCAGTTGTGGGGAAGTGTGTGCAAACATGGCCTGGGCAAATGAGCCTGTGGGCTATAACCTCCCCCAATGGAAGGAGCTGATTTTCAGGACAGCTGCTGTGTTTAGCTTTCCTCATACATGCACTCCTCTCCCTCATCCTTGTTTGCTTCACTTTAGACCTGAGATAATTAGTCAGCAAAAAAGACACAAACCTGTTGGAGTGAGTCCAGAGGAAGGCCATCCTTGAAGATGATGAGAGGGCTGTAGAATCTCTCCTAAGAAAACAAGCTGAGAGGGTTGGGGTTGCTCTGCCTGGAGAACAGAAGGCTCTGAGGAGACCTCACTGTGATCTTCCAGTGCTTAGAGGGGCTTATATAAAAGAGGGAGGCTGACTTTTTACACACTTAGTCACTAGAAGAGGTTGTCCAGAAAGTTTGTGGAGTCCTCATCCTGGAAGTGTTTAGAACCAGACTGAGATTGGATGTGGCCATGAGCAACCTGATCCAAGCGGTGGCACCCTTCCCTGTGGAAGGTGGGTTGGAATTGGACAGTCTTAGGGTCCCTTCCAATCCAAACCTTTCTATGATACTCTGATTTGCATATGCACATATTTTAAATATATCTCTAGAAACCTTATGTCTAATCTATACATAATATATTTTTAGTAGTAATATTTATTCTAAAGATATTTTCTGTATCGTAGAATATTCAGACTGATTTGCATATGGATATCAGAAGCTAACCCCACATAAGCTTAGAAGTGAGAACATAAAATAATAATTGTTAATAAGGCTAGTGAAAGACATAATACAAAGCTGTGAATCATATTGTGAATGCTCCAGAAGATTCACGGCATGTTAGAAGTTTTCAACTGGGTCTTAATTTGTTTTCTATTGCTTTAGTGAGAAGATATATCTTCTAACCTTATTCAGTGAAAGATCTGGCAGGTTTTCAAAACTGTTAAATCTTTTATCTCAACTTCATATTTTGTATATCTAAGCAGGCATTTTTGAGAGGAAGCGCTGGTTTTACAACTTTGTTGTCAGACTGTGTTGCATCTGCCATCTAATCATTAGAATGTTTTTCAAAAAGACTAAAGATAGTTCATCAAATAAGAAAAGAAAATACTAATTTCCATTAGAGGCAGTTGAAGGAAGAAGGACATCATTATTGCAAACACTTTAGTGAATTTTTCCTTGTTTCATTTTCTACCAGCTGTGATGTCAATGAATATCTAGTCCTGCAAAATTTCACACACATGAGTAGTTCTTATTGCTTTTAAATTAATTACTGTCATGATAAAACTATCAGCAAGAGACAGGCTATTTGGGATGGAATCTATACCTGGTGTTTAATTTCTTCCAGGAAATGTAGCCTCCAGCTGGCTATGTGAAATGGAGCTTAAACCTCTTTGTGACTCTAAAAGTTAGCAGAGTATTTTGTGTTTATTTTGAACTTCTTAAATATTATAATTATATTCCTGTTTGTTTCTGTTCCTTCTTAGTCCTAAATGAATTTTACATCTGTGATATTTCAGATTTTCTTCCCAAAACAAGAGATAAATTGCATAAAATGGTATGGAAAAAAGACTAACAGCTGAAAAATATTCTTCAGCAATGTTACAAAATTGATAAGTGGGTAGGAGTAGACTTGAGTGTCAAATATTTAGGAAGTGAACAACTCTTACCCTATTCTCTCCTTGTACATATGAAGTTAATTTATCTTAGTAATATAAAAACAATTTTCTGCAGGTTTTCTATACAAATTCAGGCTGTCTGCATACCTAAAACTGCAAGTGGGTTGTCAGAAGAATACTTCTGACACTGTCTTTTCAGTTATGAGGTAGGTAATTATTTAGAAAACAAGCTGTTGAAGATTTTTTTTTCTTGCAAAGTTCACATCATCCAAATTCTGTAGATATATAAACTGATGATTTCTAGTGTGCTTGGTTTCAGTACAGTAATGCAGTTTTCCAGCAGACAAAGACTTTAAGAGTTTGGTACTCCTGTATTCTTCTTGCTTAAGAAATAGCTTCTTTCTCCATAGTAGTCTGAACAACATGCTGTATTTTTGTGAACTTATGGATGTATTTTTCAATCTGTGAATCTGATTCTTTGTAAATCCCTCAAAATTAAAAATATGTGCAGTCATGTAACTGCTTATGTCTTTGAAAAGGATTTGTTTTTTCATACTATTAAAAGAAGGAGATGAAACTCAAGAAAGTGAATAACAGCCTCTGATCTGATGTCACTTTTCTCAGTACAATTCCAGATCAGTTATGCTTAGCAGGAGAAAAAGTGCAAGTGAATAGGGTTTATTTCACTCTGAACTGTAAAAAGGATTTAGGATTGAAAAATGGAATGTTCTGCTGCTGATAAAATTTAAAAAATATCTAGAGGGAAATTCTTTAAGATTCACTTATGTTACACCAGGCAGCTCAGAGAACATCAGTCCTGGTGTACAAGGGCAACCATTATGTACATTACTGGGGTCAGTGAGGAAAGCTAAAACTGAATTATTAGTGTCCTGGTTAAAAGAGGAGTACTGATTAAAATCTGTATATGTATAAACCCTTGTTTATACAGATTTTCTCAATGTAGGGGAATTTAATTGGAAAAAAAAATGTAGTCTGGATTCTTTAAGGTTTCTCTGTGACTTTTAATAATGGCACATATACTATCAATCCGTGGTTATTTTAAGCATCTCATGAACTCCAAAAATACAGAAACCTGTGAGTGTCCAGAAATCATAAATCATTTCACTATCTGCATCCTTCAGACTTCCATCCAAAAAAAAAAAAAAAAAAAAAAAATTATATGATGTGTGGTTGATGCTACACTGGAAAGTAAGAACACAAATAGGAGCATAGCATTGACAATGTGAAGATTGTTTATGTGTTTGGAAAGTTACTGCAGGAGCAGAATCAAAGAGAGCTGACTCAACCTGAAGTAGATATTTCTGTGTTCCTTTTGACATGACAACCTGAGAAAGAAAGGTAAGTTTAAAGAATAAAACACAGAAATGAAAAGAAATCAAATGCTGTTTTTATAAAGGGTATCTAAATATGGAGAGTGGCTGCCTGCTCTTTGTCCCAATATCCCTTATAAAAAATAATTTTATTTTAATCTTTAAAAAATTATTTTTAAAAGTGAGCTTGGAAATTTGATACAATATATGGATTCAAGGAAAACAAAATATATGGCAAAGCACTGATAAAGCCTTCTTTCTTGAGCTCAAAGGAGTTATGAATTTTGAAAGGGCTAGAGAGAATGTATTCATTATTTTCTTTTCTGAGGTGTACTCGCATAGCAATCTCAGAAGATGAGGTCAAACATTTATTCTTTGACACTAATCTTTCCCCTTCATCTCCATATATGACTTTAGCTATGTATGTCTTAAGAATTTTCAAAACTGTAATGATTTGTTTTGCTAACAAAAACACAAGAAACAAGGCCATTTTTGTTTGCCACATCTCTGTGTAGAAGTGAACAACAAGGAGCTATTTGATATAATTTACATCTTTATAAGAAGATGTAAATTATATCAAATAATTAAGATAATTATTAAGATAATTATTTGAAAAGTATTATTAAGATAATTATTTGAAAAGTAGAGCATTTTAAGCTTTGTTAGATCCCAGACATTCCCAAATCTTATAAAAAATAGTATCTATCTTTATGAAACAAAACCACTATGACATCAATAATACTTTGTAGGGGAAAAAAAAAAGGAAAAAATATGAAAGTATAGTTTTAAACATGAGAAATAATTTAGTTCAGGTGCAGTCTGCCATTTAGAAGTTACATAGAGTAATGAATAGGAACAGCAAAACAATACCATGGCAAGTAACTATTTTTAATCAGTTTCCTTTATGCCTACAACTTACAGTGTAAAACTCTTCCCTCATACTATTTTGTATTTGTTTGTGGTTTGTTTCAGATGTTCAATGCCATAATAAATATAATATTCTTCTCTTTCTCAAAAAGACTTTGCAAGTTTTCTTGGACACATCTGCTCCATTTCAGACTTTGGAAGACTGGTGTGTGAAATGGATCATTTTTTCTACATGAATACTGTAGAAGAATGTATCAAAGTTTTTTGCCACCATGACTACATAAGAGATTTCTTTTTTCTTAAACAAATAATAGAAGTGAAAGAAGGAAAAGGTTCAACTTCAAATTATGTAGCTTTCCATATGCCATTCAGCAGAACCTATGAAGCTAAATAAAGGATCTAGCTGAAATAAAAACTGATATAAAAAGTACAGATAAATTTAAGAGGAGGACATTTTAGAATTGCGTGTTTAGTGATTATCATTGTTACACAAACATTATTAAATCCAGTGGGAAAACAGAAGTGTGCCCTTCCCTTCCCTTCCCTTCCCTTCCCTTCCCTTCCCCTTCCAGCCTTTGGAAGAGTGGTATTTGCAATGTGTCATTTTTTTTTCTACATGATTATTGTAGGAAGTACATTTCTTGTAGAAACAAAGACAACACACTAGTAAATAAACATCTGTCAGAAAGGGAATTTGCATTCACATCTTGCATAATTAGAAATACTTTATTTTTTTACATACCTGTGAGTACCTGAGAGTCTTTCTCAGATCCTAAGTAACAAAATATGCAGAAATATTTTCAAGATCAGGATCCAAAGGTTACTTCTCCAAAGCAAATATATGTTGAATTGAAAAATGAATGAGAGCAAGACTGATAATTTTCAGTTAAAGAAAGAAGCAATGAGGTTGTCAGAGAGCAGAAGTGTTATAGTCCCAGTTCTTATACATGCAAAAATAGCACTGCATTTTTTCACAGATTGGTGTTTGCAGAGTTGAAAGTTGGAAAGGTCACAGAGAAACACTTTTCTAAAAAGCTACATCTCCTTTCTTAACAGGATATCAGGCTGTCAGTATGCCACTTTACTTCTAATGTCTATGCCACAGTACCCCTGGTTTTTTTCAGTAGCTTGTAATTACTAAGGTAAAAAATCCCAGTGTAGATGCTGTACCTATTTCTAATGCATTTGGCAACTTTCAGAATACTTTCTTCAGGGTCTGAAATCTCATCAGTGTTATTTGTGATTTCAAACTAATTTCCCTTTGGACTCCTGAACCCTTTTTGTTCACAAACATATTTCTTCCACCTCTCAATTCCTTCTTCTGTGAAAGCTCTCTTCTCTCTTCTTGAAAGTAATGTGATTTCTTGTGACTGCTAAACATCTGCAGAGGCAAATCAGCTGCCACAATTCTTCCACAAGGAGAAAGCTAAAAATCCCCTAAACCCCAGAAACTGTCTCACTTGAATGCACCTACTACCTATATCTTGATTCTCTTTCTTTCTCTCCCTCCTTGAATTCTCCTTGAAAAAACTGCCTGAGAACTTACCTTGATTTTGATGAAATACTCTGCAACAAGGGATTTGCTAATCTGTTCTTTTACAGTTTTCTCACTCTTGTCATTAGTTAATATAGCCCTGCCAGGTCTAGAGCAAGTTTCTGTACTTTTGCTCTGAATAACTTAAAACTGTTCTCAAATTCAGTTCCTCTCTTTCATTTTCTGCAAAAGAAGCAGAATATTAAACCAAGGTGAGCACCGTGCCATAATTAATATGCAGGTGGCATTCACAGGAAGCTGCCAAGCTGGAACATATAAGACTTGATACAGTACATTTTTCCCATTAAGTTATGTAATTGTAATAACTATCAATTAAGCAGCAGAACTAATTTCCTTTAAAGATACTACCCCTTATTTCCTTTCCTAGGAGTAGAATGTATTATCAAAGCCCAACAGCTTCTGCTCAAGAGAAAATCAAGCAGGTTTCAAAGCCAGAAAGTCTCACTGTAATCAAAACTAGAAAGATGTAAGTGGACTTTCTCATACTGGTATTCTCATAAAACTAACAACCAGGGAGAGCAAACAAGCAGCAGATATCATGCAGGCTTAACTATGTGAGTTGAGGTTGAATTTGTCTTGGAAGCATTTTTGGCATCTGTTTTTCATGAATTTAAAATGCACAGTTACAAAAGATCCTCTGAGTTGGCTATGGTAGTAAAGCAGTATGGAAAACCATACACTCTGAACAGCTAGTTAAAAAAATTGGGTTTTGATTATAGAGGAAACTAATAATAATAGAGGAAAGAAAAGAAATTTGTCTGATTTTTCTTTTTGTTTTTCTTTGCCATTAGGTTTGAAAGCAGAAAGATTTGAAAGCTCTTACAACAACAATATAGTACTTAGCATTTTTCAACATTTTGTCGCAACCATTCTGGAGCCTCAAAATAATAAACCTGTAGAGTCATGCTCCTAACTGCCTAATCCCATGTTCATTCTTTGAAATTTATTTTGCATAAATTAAATTACTAATTTTAATAACTATATATCTCTTGTTTTATTTCATCTAATCAGGTAACCTAGTGCTACAGTAAGGGAAAGAAAAATATCACCAGGCATGAACCCACTTATCATAGAGTAGATATTTGAAGTAGATTGTATGGATCACTGCCTAAAATTGTAGGTCTACTTACTGCATCGTTTACAGACCTTTCTGCTCAGAGTTATGTACTTTGAGATTATTTAAATTTCAAATATTTAAGCAGAACAAATATTAATCTTTAGGAAAATTTGTTGGACTAATGATAGAGTTCAGTATTTTTATATGCTTTTTCATATCTAGATTAATCCAATTTTAATAAACATTTCAGACAGTAAAAATATATACTGTTAACATGAGCAACTAATAACATATTTATTAGAGTGAGATCACAGTTTTTTCGTTCATTTTAGTGATAAGAATAACATGAAAAGGAATGTACCTTAAAACTTGGTATTTTTTTTATCATAATATTATTAGGACAAGAAGTAAATTTTTTTTACGGAACACTATCATCTTGCTAGATCTTATTACATTCTAGCTTGGTAGGAGAAAAATTCCCTAAAACCATATTTACATTTAATTAGAAGGTTAGGCAACTAGATACTATTGAAGGGAATCCAAGTTACAAATATATTAAAAATGCAATTATATTCTGATATAGAATACATTGAAGTCAAATTACTTCTGAACATATTATGAAGTCTAGGGAAAAACCCATTAAACATATAAATACCAGGTAATTTATTTTTTATACTCTGAATGCAAGAGTCCTAAATTAATTAAATTAACTTGTTTGTAGTTAATGTCTTTAAATGTAGCATGCAGAGAGGGATAAAAAGTGTTTTCAAGAGGTAAGAAGACCTTTCCTTTATACAGCATTTGGAATTCGATTATTATTTATTTAATCTATATGAGTACAATCTGTCCACGTGTGGAAGATCAAAAGCCTGAGGCCATATTTTGTACACATCCTTTTTAAGAAGAATGTGGTAATGCCTGTGTTCATTTTTTCCCATCACTTTGTGCAGGATGAAAGAAAAAAAGAGCAAACCAACCTGCCCCTCTGCTCTGCATTTGTAGAGGCTTGTGCTTACATCCAAAGTGACAGAATGCTGCAATAAAAATTATGTTGAACAGCTTCAGTTTTTGCCACTTTTATTGTGTATCACCACAGCAGAATTTGGCAGTTTGCCCAAGAGGACAAGGACAACACTACCAGTATAACATTGTCACAGAACTGAGGTGTTGGTCTGTACAGCAAGGATTTTCCTTTACATTAGCATCATATGTGGGGATTTTGTTTATTGTCTGTTGTTGGGTTTTGCTGTGTTATTTATAAAGACAATTCTTCAGTATCTGTTCCTTGAGCATTGAATCACTTACTCTAGAAGAAAAACAGAGGGCAAGAGAAGTGGAGGGCATGGGGAAAGACATCAAGTCTGCCATTCACAGGGATCCAACTAATTGTTTTTTACAGGTTATGGTGATGATAGAAAAAGACAAAACGAGTCTGGGAATCTTCTAGGTCCCTGAGATAAAATAGCTAAAAGTTTAACCTGCTAGTACCAAAATGATTATAGGGTAATTTGGGTTGGAAGGGATCTAAGCAGGTCTCTAGTTCAACCTGCTGCTCTAAGAAGGGTCAGGTTTGAGGACAGACCATGTTATCCACAGTTTGATCTAGATATGCCTCAAAAACCTCTAGGAAAATTATAGCATATATTAGACAATCCAGAAAGAAAAGTGTATTCAAAAATTACTAATGTAACTCCTATCTTTATAATACAATATTTAAAAATGAAACACTATTGAAAAGGAACATGCAATATTGCATTAATATACTGCCATCTGCAAGGTTGACTTTTCTAAAAGTTTTTTGCAAGTGCATATTTTGGCAAGGATTTTAATGTCTTCAGTATTTGATGTTACTGCAACTCTATTAGGCAGTATTATTTCTTTGATCATTTTTACCTCAGAGGATCTCAGCTGTGTCTTCTAATCAGGGAACATGATTCTTTTTGACAAGTCGTCATTTTCCACAATAGCAGTTTTGGTTCAATATTTATATATTATCAGGTGGATCTATGCATAATTTGGATCTGTGAGGCTTTGGGTTTTTTTTATCCTTTTAAGATTCAGAGACAAAAGCACAGAAGTGTATTTTCAGGGAGAGTTGCTGGTTTACTTTTAGTAATGCCATAAGTGTGATTTCTTTCCTTTGGTCAGAAATATAGGCATGCTAAAATACTTAAACCACTGGACAGATATGTTCTGAGTGTATTGAATCTTGCCATTATAGTGATCATGGTTAGGATGATTGCTTTTGTTTGGCAGGAAAAATAAAACCAGGTTTAGTTATAAAAGAATTAAAGATCACATTAAAAAATGAAAAAAAAAAAAAGTCATCTTATTAAAAAGTTTTAAGAAAATTCTTTCCTATACTTATTTTTAGGAATACAACTTAATTTCACTCAGCTGTCTACTTTTTAAACATAAACAACAACTTATTATTAAAAAGCAAAGTTTAATTTTTATATATATGGAACTGAAGTTTAACAAGAAGCATATTCTTAATAAGATCAATACTTTATCAGATTTATACAGGCTTGTAGTCTGTTTGCACCAGGAAAATATTCTTTCTGACATACATAATTCTGACATTAAGGAAGGAATGAACATTACAGATTTCATAAGTACTAAAAAAACAGAATGTCTTGTGTGATTCTAATAAATTTAAATAAGTTAAAAGAACTGGGAAAAACATGTATAATAGTTCCTTAGTGTTTTGCTGCTGTTCAGAGTTTTTATTTTCATATTTTAAGTACTTTCCCATGATCAACCTGACTCTTGTTCATTTTTATGTACTATAGAGATATACAAAGAAAATAATCTTACTAGACATCAAGATGACAGAATTTTTCAAATTTAGAATTTTTAGAACTCTGATTTATAAATCATACCAGTTCTGAGGGGTGGACTTTTGCTAAAAAAAAAAAAAAAAAAAAGTACAACTATCTGTGGTTTTGTTTGCTTACTTTGCTTTGGTTTCTTTGTTTATTTTTATAAGAAAAATAAAAGTTTGTCATAGGGTACTGAAATATAATGAAACAGTAGAAACAGAATAAATTATTCAAAAGATATGCTCATTGCATAGTATTCCCAATATAAATTCTGCATGGAACCTAGTACATTAAAACACAAAACCAAAACCAACCAACAAACAAAAAGTGTTTCACCTTGAGATAATAATCAAGGTCAAGACAGTGCTGCAAACCTGAATATGTTATGATGTTCATTGTAACCAAAATTGAAATCAAAACAGTAAGGGAGCTCTCTCCATTGAATTCCATGTGTATTCACACAGACAGCATGAGGAGACACCACGATGAAGTGAATAATCACAAGGTTCGCATTACTGATTTAAGTTGCAAATCACTCCAGGGCTGATAGATATTGTTATGCTCTTTGTTCTGTTCCCTTTTCTTAGGGAGAGGGATGAAAGGAAATGCAGAGCTGGTGTCCTATCCATATTTCCTAATTGTAAAAACATATGGACAACTAGAATTTTACAGACTTTGAGAGTAGTCTTTGAAATCTGACAGGCCTTTATTGCAACATTTTGACACAAAACACCTGCATAAGATGGCTGAATTGTTTGTGCTTGTTATTCTGGGAAAAGCATTGAGTTAACAAAGAACAGCCAAGTGTTGCTTGGCATCTGGATGTAGTGGCAGATTTCTACTCTGCTACACCAAGATACTTCAGGAGAAAGAGAAGAATATCCCATTTGCCACGCTTTCATGAGAACAGAACTGCTGCAGTATTATATGCAGGATAGCTAAACATCAGAAATTCTACTGACAATGTTACCAGGTCTACATTTCAAAAGAAAATTCAGCTTCCTTCCTTCAACCCACAACAAGATTTCATAAAAATCAGGAAAAGACACACATGGGAAGAGAAAAATAAACAGGCAGAATGCATGAACATGAAGGTGAAATGGTTTTTTCAACGAGTATGTGTATATACATATATATATATATGTATTTCTTTTTCTTCTTCTTCATGCCTGTCAAACCTTTGTTGTGCTGAATTGGAGAGTAGGAGGCTGACAGAATACAGAAAATGAATGGATTTTGGTAATGTGTCAGCCAAAATACATCAAAACATCATTTTCTGCTACAGACTTAAGATGAAGAAAGTAAAACTAATACTGAATTTTACTCCCTGTCACAATAGACTCCTTTGACACAGAATATTTTTCTTGTTTTGTACATTTTCCACTCAATTCAGCTCTTATGTTTCTTATGGAGGTGGTGAAGGACAGGAAAAGAATATGGAACAGTAGCATTTCAGATTAAAAATTATTGTCCAAAATTAAAATTGAATAATATTGGTTTTATGCTCTTAAAATGACTGAATCAGAATACTCTTTTATCTCTATAATAGTCATTTGTTATGTAATCATCAACAATGCCCTAAAAACATAAGATTCATCAAAGCATAAATCCTCTATGATGCTTTGACAAGGGGGAGACCATTTTCTAGCTGAAAAAGTATAGATAGCCTTAAGAAGTGGAAGAATCACAGAATAATCAAGATCATAGCCTGAACTTTTTTTTCAGAAGTATGTGTTTTGTCTTTGAAATATTGGTATTTGAAAAGCTATGCTAAAAAACTCCAACAACCCACAAAATCAATCAACTAAAACCCACTACAAAACCCCAAAAAAAAAAAAAACACAAAAAAACAAAACAACAAACCAACCACCAAAAAACATCCCCAAAACCCCCAAAATGGAGCCCTCCTGAGAGGGTGAGTTAGGAGCTGAGGGCAGTAACAAGACTGGCAAAGGCAGCCCCAGACTCACTGGTGAGCAGTGTAGCCACAGAACCCAAGAAAGAAGGGCTCGTCTGTTGTAGGAATTCTGGTTTATCAAAGAGTTCATGCCACCAGACAAGCCCACAGTGATGAGGCAGGTCTGAGATCAAGACATGAGGCTCCAGATCAGATGAGGCAGGTCTGAGATCAAGACATGAGGCTCCAGATCAGAAAGGTAAATGGCACAAGACAGGACTGAAATGTAGCTCAAGCAGAATCTAGCAAGGAGCATCATCTCAAATTAACTTTGTGCATGTCTGCAGCTGAAGATTTTAAACCACTTCAGGTCATGTATAGACACGTTTGTACATGAAAGATTGATTAAACCAAAAATGTCATATATTTAAAGAGATATGTGGGGAAATCTCACACATATCAGATGATGGAAATATGCAGCAGTAAATAATACAGGTTATTTCAAATGCTTAACTTCTTCTATCAGGAGGACAAATGAAATGCATTGTGACTCAATTTATCTGTTACACTGAACAAGTGACAAACAATTGACAGATAAGCAAACCTTTCAGTAAAAAGTTTAGGGCTGAGCTATAACTTTCTAAAATATACCTATAGACGAATAATTTTGTATAAATAAGAATGAAAATATGAATACTTAAATTATTACCTGCTAACAAAAATGGGTAATACTGATAACAATTTTTTTAAATTAAGAAATTCCTTACCTAGCTGTTACAAAATATTTCAGAAGAAAATGTGGGTTTTTTCCTACTGATCTCAGTTCCTAACAAAGCCTTTCAATTTCTTGATGCCTTATTTGCAGATGTATACTAGTGGCAGAAAAATAAGAGATTTTCTCTGCACATGGACATTGGTTAGAGCAAGGGTTTTCTACATGTAATACCTGCTTTGCCAGAGATGAGAAGGGAGATTGTTTAAACAATTAAACATGTGATTTCTACTCTCCAAAGTACGATTATAGATGTTTGAATAATATTCTAATCAATGATGAAATTAAGTAACACCATTTTAAAACCATCACTTTATTTGCCAGAAGCTCACTCAGCCACTGGCAGGGGATATTTCACTTACTTTTGTTACATATAGATCATATAAAAACATCACTTGGCAGTGTACCATTGCAGCAACAAAATATAACCCTTTTCTGAGCTGCACCAGCAAGAGTATAGCAAGTAGATCAGAGGATGTTACAATTCCTACTCTACTCTATTCTACAGTGATTAAATTATGTATCAGGCTTTTTTATCTTGTATATTGTATCAGGCTTTGGTTCTCCCATTTTAAGCAAAAAGTTGAAAAGCTTGAGTGGATTTTTGAAATGGTCACAGATAGCTGTAGTGCTGGAGAGCATAACGTATGAAGAAAAGTTGAAGGCATTTTGCTTGTTAAACCTAGACAGTAGAACCCTATGGGAATCTAATCACAGTCTTCCAATACATAAAATCCAGCTGCGTGTACAGTTTGTGTTTATAAATACCTCCCCCATTCCTGCTATCCTATTTCTCAGAAGATATAGACATACCAACTAAACATGATAATATCAAGATTGGCTCCTCTCAATTCACGCTGTTTTTAAATAAATTTTTGCTTCATCCTCACAGCTTCTAAAGGACATGTAGCTCAGTTTTCTATTTCTCACTTCTAATACATGGATGGTCACTCTCAGTAATGAAAAACCCACTTAAATTCAACACTTTGAATTTTTCTGTTAGTTCTAATAAAAATTTCCTTGTTGACATTTTGGATTCAAAAAGTCCAACAATCTTAGCATATGATGAATTTCAGTGTATGCGAGCATAATCTAGGAGAGTAGTTCTTCAGAAAAAATAGCATTAAGTCTATTTATTTTACATATATATGTGTGTGTGTGTGTGTGTGTGTGTGTGTGTGTGTGTGTTAATCAAGAGAATCTATGAGGCTACACTTTTGAATTACCTTTGGAACACTGACAGTTAATATTTGTCATTTAGCAAAAATTATATATTTTACTGTAAAAGAAGAACATTCTTTACTATATTTTTCTGTTGAATATTTACAGCATCAACCAACATGGATTTTAGACATGCAAATACAAATGCAAAAAAGAAATTACAAGAATAATGGAACAGAAATACTGCTGGAATATTTTAAATAGCTTCTAAATTGTTCATTTAAAATACATTTTGTTTCAATATGAAACAGTTCATTTCCCATGAAGAAAGAGTGACTTTTTTTCAGAAATTAATGTTCAGCCAACATTATGTCTTTTATAACCTTTCCAAAATGTGAATATGCTGATTAATTCACAAGACGTAGATCTTGAACTGCCCTTCTAAACATCAAGAGCTTTCACTGAAGGCCAACCCACAGCAGCTTATTCCAAAGAGACAAGCTTTGACTTTCAGATTTTCATGAGGTCTTTCAGTCTTTATTTATGCTTATGTTGTATTTAGTTTATCCCATCTGCTTTCAATTATTGTGACTGCATGGGTTTTGGTTTGAGGGTTTTTGTTTTATTTTGGTGTGGTTCTCTATTTTTAATAGGCCTGTCCTTTCAGACGAAGAAAAATTGATTCCCCTGGAATTAAACATCTTCCAAGGCAGAGCAGGAAAACTAAAAGCATAATTATTTACAGCATGTAAAATGGGTCATATCTAAGGTGTTTGTGTCTATACAGTAAGCTAAACTCTAGATGTAGCAAAGATTACTAGAAAGCTTACTGCGCAATATAACTAACTAAACTTCCAACATCTGTTTAAGACTTGGTTTAGGACAATAAAATAATTGTAAATTATTTTATATAAGTAACATCTAGATAAAGAAACTTCATATTCTGTTGGTAGCTTTTTTCCTGCTATATAGGCATATTAGCAAAGTTACTTTTTGCCTTTATACTATCATTAGAGAACCTATCAACTCACTGAAGCTAGTTACAAATGAAATAATTTTATTGAAAAAAGACTAATATTACCTGAAATAAAATGCTAAGAAGGCCACAAAAGTTTTTCTGTTTAATAATGTACTTTGCCACTCTGGGACCCCATATTGTCTGTTTACTCAAGCAGGTGGATTTGCTGAAGAAGTGCTGATGATGCAATGTGCTGACCCACATATCTGTTCCCAACGGAGTGCACCAGCTGGTATAGTTTATGCTCATAGTTTAAACAAAGCCAACATTTTCCCCTTTCCATTGTCTCCTGCTGAAGGAATAGGAAACAATATAAATGTTGTCAAGTTATCTTATAGGAAGAGGTCTATAGTTACAGTTATTTATGGGTTGGGTTTTTTCTTTCTTATCATGTATTATGTCTTGTGAGAATATAAAATAAAAATTTAGATCTGGGAAACATTGCTGATATACTTATGAAAATGCTTACCTTATCCTTAGATGATAAACACAAACTTTGAGATTATTAATCATTAATAACTGACATTATTCTTTGAACCTTACTCTACAAAGGAAAAGAAATTATTGCTCACTTTTTTATTGTTTGATGTGGTTTCATTTTCACAGATGTCTAAAATGGCACAAAAACAGTATTAAGAGATCTAATATTTAACCTCAAAATTAGCGTTGTACATCTTGATGGCTATCTCCTCTGAAGCTTTTGAAAATATTACCAAAAGAATAACAGGGTGAATGAAGTGTAAAGGTTAACTTCTGTTCTGCATGTAATTGTGATGTTTGTTTAATTAACAATAGCATTTTGACTGCTCAGATATATATTTTAAAAAACAAAAAATGTCTCTTTAAGAAGCAAGGTTGTTGAAATGAGAAATTTTAATTTCAATGTGAGTCAAATATTCAAACATGTGAAAATGTTCTCAACATCCAGGAATACCAGTGGTCAATATTTCTTCATAAGAGAGATTTTGGCGTAATGATTTTTCATTTAAAATTAAAATATTGTCTCTAAGTTCCTAAAAACATAACCTTGTTAGGTTATTTGTGGCTCAAACATAGTCTTTTGCTTTACCAAACTACATCAGCTAAATTCTTTTACATTAGAAACTGATCATGACTGATCCTCATGTGTACAGTTAATGCCCATAAGCAATTTTTGTATACATTTATGTATACATTTGTTGGGAAATCAATATATAAATTAGAAGACATAATATTTAATTAAGATATCATAACTTTATGTGGATGTAGTGGAAGTGTCTCAAGTATAGATAGTGGAGTAGTTTTGTTGTAAATTTGCATGAGGGCTTGATTGCCTGTGTCGTGAAGGTTCTGGAACCTGCACTCACGTCTGCAAGACTTGTAATCAGATCACTGACTACTAATAAATGTAATTAATGAGAACACAGATATGTCCTTGATGCAAATTGTATTTGATGTTGATAATGAAATAATACTAGGAGAAAGCAAAGGGTTAATTTGAGTGAATGGTGATGCACAAGGCTCAGCATATGAGGAGTCATGACTTAATCTTTGCTGCTGAAAGTCAGGTTATCTGTTGGCTAATTTTCAGGACCACAGTGAAACAATATTTCCTGATTGTAATAAAGCTTGAATGCTCACTGTGAACAATGCTTTTGCAAATTGTGGAGTTTCAATGAAATTTCCACTGTTTTTTCCAGGCAACTCCATAATGTCAACAATTACTTTTAAAAAACAAAACAAAACAGTATTTGAATTTTCCAAATGGATCAGAGCTTTTTTCTTCTTATATTTTCTCTTTTTTTCATTCACTAACTGGAATGAAATATTATAAGAAATATTAGTCTTTAGAAAAAGCATTTTGATATGAAATTCTCCATGTGGAAGAAGCAATTTAAATTTTGCTAGATAAAATGCCTTTATTTGTCATTTTGCACTGACATATTCAAATGAAAATATGTACTCTTCTCTTTAATCCTTGAGATAATGTGTATTTTATTGTGCTTAGGAACCATGACAACACAGAGATGTTTTGTATTCAAGCCAGATACCACAGTAACATAAGAATATGAGTGCTTGTGTAGCTTTAGATGGAATAGGACTGAGTCACTGTAATTGTGTTTTAGAATTTATGAAAATTTATTTTTCTTTGTATCTGTAATGGCAACAACATCTATTCTGACACAGCCAAGCTCACTTGTGGTAAAACTTGTACATAAATCAGGCATTGTAAAATGCCACATATTGAGCTCCTTAGTCACCAGGTATTTGGTAAAGTAATAACAATAATTTATTCATTCTTACCTATGCTTATGACACCAAGCTGAGCTGTGCAGCTGACACACCTGAAGGATGGATGCCATCCAGAGGGACCTGGACAAGCTCAAGAAGTGGACACATGGGAATCTCATGTAGTTCAACAAGGTGAAGTGCAAGGCGCTGCATCAGGCGTGGGGCAACTCCTGGCTGGGGAGTTGAACAGACCGAGAGCAGCCCGCCAAGAAGGATTTGGAGATACTGGTGGATGAAAAACTGGACATGAATTGGCAATGTGCACTTGCATTATGGAAAGCCAACCACACCATGGGCTGCAGAAAAAGGATGAGAGAGGTGATTCTTCTTCTTTGCTCAGACCCCATGTGCAGTGCTGTGTTCAGATGTGGTGTCCTCAGCACAAAAAGAACACAAACTGTTGGAGAGGCCAGAGTGCCACAAAAATCATGAGTTACGAAGCACTTCTTCCAGGAAAGGCTCAGCAATCTGGGATTGTTCTGCCTGGAGAAGAGAAACCTACAGGGAGACCCTCTCAGTACTTAGAAATGGCTTAAAAGGAAAATGGGAACAAACTTTTTAATGGGGCTTGTAGAAATAGAGCAAGGAGTTGTAGTTTTAAACTGAAGAGTCAATTTGCACTAAGTATGAGGAAAAAAGTTTTATGATGAGGGTGGTAAGACACAGGAACGGGCTGCTCAGAGAGGTTGTAGATGTCCTATCCCTGGAAACATTCAAGGTCAGATTGGCCTGGGCATAGAGCACGCTGATGCAGTTGGAGATGTCTGTGATCATTGCAGGAGAATTAGACTATATGATCTTCTAAGTTTCCCTTCAACCCAGACAACTCATGATTCTATGCTTGTACTATTTGTCAATCTGATATCAGAGTGGAAAGATGTCATGTGAGTTGTAAAAGGAAAAAGCAATTCCTTAATATACGTCTTTTCATTCTTCTTATTTTTTTTTCTTTTTATTTTGGGAATGCTATGCTTTTAATTTGTTCAGTACTTGGAAATGAAATTTCTTGAATTTTTCACATGCATATCTGTGTTCTATAATTTTTTTTTTTTTTTCCCCTCTGGAAAAGGAACCAAGAGAACTTTTCCTAGATTACTTATAAAAAGCTAATTCAGTCTTCTTCCTAGGCCTTTTTAATATTAGTGTTTCCAGATAAAATTACATTTACATTAAAATGTTCTATTTAGAAAGAAAGCATTTTTTATATGTCAGTGCATGCCAAGCATTTATAAATGGTACTTACAGGGATTTTTTAATACTTTTCAATTGTTGTACCATTCTGTCATTACAACTCCTCTGAAAGGAAGGGAAAACTACATTTTTTCTTCTGAAGACAGAATTTGAATTAGTGATACCATGAGTTTGAAACAGGAAATACATTAGTTGTTTTAAAATTCATAGAGCATCTCGAAAAAAAATGCCCATTACTTCTTTTTTATGGGTAAAATGTATTTTTATTAAATATGGAAAAAAATATGGTTTCCCTTGTCCAGCTTCAGTGAGCTTAACTGAGATCTCATTAATCTGCAAGATATTTTCTAATTCAGTCACAGATGCAGTCATGAGTAGTCGACTGGAAATGAGGTAATTGGGGTGTGACAGAGCTCTTAGTTTATATCCATAATTCATTCTTCATAATAGAAGAAAATGTGAAGGTGCCCTATCAAAGAAAGTTTTTATTGTAAGTTTAGTTTTCTAAAAGGTAATAAAAATAATCACTTTTCTGGTTTTGATATGAATGCACCATTTTACAGTACGAAGAGCAAAGCTCACATTTCAGCAATACAAGGATCCAGGGAAATGCAGACTGGTGAGCCTCACTTGATCCCTCAGAAGGTCATGGATTGAATCCTAATTTCCAGGCACATGAAGGGCATAGTAGTTAGGACAGGAGTAATTAATATGAGTTCATAAAGCAAATCAAGCTATCATCAAGCTATGCTTGACCAACTTGGTACCTTGATCATATCAAGCTGGGCAGGAGTGTTGATCTGCTTGACAGTAGGAAGGATCTGCAGAGGGATCAGCACGGGCTGGATCAGTGGCCTGAGGCTAATTGTATGAGGTCCAGAAAAGCAAGGTGCTGCATCCTCCCCTTGAGTCACAAGAACCCCCTGCAGTTCTACAGACTCGGGGAAGAGTGGCTGGAAAGATGCCCAGAGGAAAAGGAGCTGGGGCTGCTAGTGGACATCTGGCTGAACATGAGGCAGATATGAGCCCAGGAGACCAAGGCCAGTGGCATCCTGGTCTGTGTCAACAACAGTGTGGCCAGCAGGACCAGGGCAGTGATCATCCCCCTGAACTCAGCCCTGGTGAGGCTGCACCTCGAATCCTATGTCCAGTCTGGGTCTCTTACCACAAAAGACATTGAGGGAATGAAGCAAGTCCAGAGAAGGGCAATGGAGCTGAGGAAGGGTCTGGAGCACAGATCCTGTGAGGAGTGGCTGAGGGAGCTGGGGTTGTTTAGCATGGAGAAAAGAAGGCTCAAGGGAGACCTTATCAATCTCTACAGCTGAGAGGATGTGGTAGTGAGGTAAGCATTTATATCTTGTTCCATGAAAAAAGTGAGAGGATGAAATGACCTCAAGTTGCACCAAGGAGAGGTTTAGCTTACAGATTAGGAAAATCTTTGTCACTGAAAAGGTGGTCAGTCATTGAAACAGGCAACCTTGTGCAGCATTTGAAACACTATCCCTGGAGGTCTTCAAAACACGCAGGGGTGTTCCACTTAGGGACATAGCCTGTTAGTGGACTTGGCCATGGCAGGTTGGACTGGATTATCTTGATGGTCTTTTCTCACCTAAATGATTCTATGAGGAAATGCCACAACTTGTGGAGAGCAGTGGATTCTGACTACCCAGATTTAAGGAAGGTCTTTGACACTGACTTCCATAACATCCTCATAGAAAAGCAGCTGAAGTAAGGGCTGGATGAGCAGTCAGTGAAATGCATTGAAAACTGGATACCAATTATTTTTGAAAGAATGAGAATGCTACATTTTTTTGAAGGAGTGTCGAATTTCTGTCACTTTTAATTGCAAACATTTGGAGGTGCTTAACCTGAATCTTTATTCAGAAAGGAACACAGTAGAATTAGAAAAGTTCTTTTTTTTGTCCTTCAGTATTGGATGCTTCCCAGTATATTGCCCAGATAGACTTGAAAAGATTCAAGCAGAATGTACTTCATTACTTTGAAAAAGGAGCATTTTTTTCGGAAAAATATGGATTATTGTCTCAGGAATTAATTTTGTTTTGTGTGACTCTATCCTTACATCTCTGGATTATTACGTTTTAAGAATTTTAAAGCCATAATTAAGAATTTTCCTTTCTTTCATCTGCTATATTTCTACATGGAAGAAGTAGATTATATTTTCACCACCAAGAAAAGATCTTTAATATTTATCGCAGCTTCCGTTTCCTTCAGTGATACAAGGGAAGAAAATTAAAATGCTATCAAGTCACTATATACATATACCTTATAAAAGTCTATAACACCTCACTGACAGGCCCTTCTTAATTTTCCATAACATCTATGTTATGAAAAACACAATCAACAATATTCACAGCTCTCAATATATATAGTAATTAATAATACTGAAGAGAACACACTTAAAACCCCCAAATAAATAAATATACAAATACTGTACTATAGTTAGGGTGTTCTTAAGTGTAACTTTAGAAGTACTATCTTTCTTTCTGCCTAATAAACAAGACTCCTTAGCAGGAGAGCTGAGTGGCAGAACTGATAACAGCAAGAGCACGAGAGACTGTGGAAGAATTTCAAATAAAATAATTACCTTTACTAGCTATGCAGAAGTTTCAGTAAATGCTGAAGATGAGAAAATTGCAGGTGCTGACTTCAGAGAGTTGTAAAAAATCTCTGTAGAAAATATCCTAAACTATACATTTTAAGTTTCTGATTGTTTTTCTCCTATATTGCCTCCTGCTGCTGGAAGCCCACCTGGTCTCTGTTACATCTCCTATTCAGCATATTCAAAGTTTGCTAGAACTGCTGCAGGGTTGAATATTTTAGAATAATGTTAATATAGCAGATTTTGACATTCTATTGTTCAAATGGCAACAATATTTTTTTCTAATTATTTTTTGCTGGGTTGAAATTCAAACTCCCTTCAGAGCAGAGGATGCTGAACTCCAGACTAAGAGAACTTAGCAACAATTTAATTTTTTCCCCAGCTGCATCAAGTGGTGGAATAGATGACTTTTGTATTTAAATCAGCAGAGTCACATGAAAAAAAGAGTAACATCTGGCCAAACACCTACAAAAATGGTATTAATGAAATATTACCATCCTAAAAAGCTGATACACTATAATGATGAATGCTTAAATTTTAGAGCTTCATTTCTCAGAGGTACTCTTATAAACAGTAACTGAATAGTACAAGTCTCAGAAGTGCTGAACACATTGCAGTGAGATAACCCATTCTCTATTCAAGATCAAAATACATTTTAGATTGGTTGTAACCTGCACACTCACTTAGAAGTCTGTCTTCAGAGATCTGTTTTAAAATCTTTGCTACAGAAAAGAATTTACTGCACAATGCAAAATATTTGAGAAACATATATTCAAGATGACTGATTTTTATAAAAAGTTATCAATTCTTTATGAATCAATCAATGTTTTAAATTCATCCTAATATTTTAGTCAATAACTCTCGATGGTTTCTCCCTTCATCCCTCCACCCACCCCAGAAATTTAAAGAGAAATGAAATGTATATGGAATGTGGATATTAAAAATCTTCAGAAGTAATTTGCTTTAAAAAAAAATTTCCTAAATATGGATTTTATGTAGATAGGTCAACAGATGCAAATGACTTTCAAGATATACATTTTTTGTCTTCGGAAGCACTAGGAATGTAGGCAGGAACACTACGTACATTCTTCAAGCTTCAGAAATATTGGGAGAAATAAAAGGGAGAGAATGTAGCTGCTGACCCAGTGTGTAATGGAATAAGACTTGTTTTACTATCAAAGCTGCATAGATGCTTTACAGATCATTAGCAACAAAGGTTTAGTTGGTCAAAGCTTTCTGGCTATTTATGATTTTTTTGTTATATAAACAGTTAATTTTAAAGTTCAAGACATAGTCCAATGCAATTGTAAATTTATTTTGAAACCCTTTCAAATTACAATAATTGTTTAGGGTACCACTCAAGGATACTGCAAAATTTAAGCATCACAATTCTCTAATCTACCATGCAGATCTCTAACAGAGTTAACAATGGTACGAATCACAATTGCTGCAGCGTACACAATAAGAATACATTGCTATTTGTCTGGAAGGAGAGAAGGCTAAGGGAAGGAATTGCAATGTTCTGTTATTGAGTTGTATGCTTGAAATCCATGGAATTGCTGAAATGCTTTTGGGAATTATTTCTAAATTTTGTTATAGCCATGCTTAAAATTTTGGCTGAGATGTTTTCTACATTTTTAAATTTCAGATCTCTTAATGGAAGTAAAATAGAATAATCTGAACAAAATATGAATTATTTCCATAAAAATTTGAGAAGATATTTTGGGGGCATTATTGATTGTATTACCACAACTCATTGAGAGGAGTATATCTTCAGCTTTGAAGTGACATAGTAAAGGTATACACAGTCTTTATGATAGAAACTGGCAAAGTCACCCATTTATAATAGTGAAAAAAAATGAATGAAACTCATAATTCATGAAGTTGAACATTTTTCTGTCATGAGAGACATACAGGTCATTTGTTCTTGATAAAAAAGTCAGTTAATTTAAGAAGATATATGCTTCTGGACTGCATTCTTCAATAAGTTCTTAAAAAGGTAATCTAGACAAGAATTCCTGAGACATTCAAACATTAGGGGTCATACAATAAAAGTATTTGTTCATACATTTAAACATAGAGTGCATTCCTTCAAATAAAGAGTTCTATGTGTGAATTATTTTGTACAGCTGATTAGTCTCATATAAGCCAACTGAGATATCTTAGTGCAAAAGTATTTGCAGGATCCTGAGCTGTCTGTTAATCCTGTTGTCAGTATACTTCTGCATATGCAATACAACAAAAAAAAACCAATTTCATGTACCACATAACACCATTAAAACAAAAAAGTATCTAAATAAGCCTGTTTTTTATCACAATTGCATATTCAATCACCAATTTTTGAAATATTCTCAAGTCTGACCACTTAACTCCAACAATTTAACAATGAGATTCTTAAACACTGATAAGAACAAGAAAGCTGACAGATTAAAAACATATATTTTTCTTTGGAAAGGTCTCACTGCTGACTGCTATTTTAATAATTTACAGTGAAAAAAGAATGATTGTAACACAGATGGAAATATAACAGCGAGTGATGGTTGCCATCAAAAGCAAATACCCACTGGCTTTGACCACACCTGACAGTGCAGTGGCTTGCCCTGGCCTGAGCTGGTTTTAGCTTGTTTGAGCAACAGGCTGGCAGAAAATGACCATGGAGCCACTTATTTGAGGTGAAGCTCTCTGAATGACTGTGGCCAAGTCTGAAAAACCAATACAATCACCAGAGACTAGTAATATTAACTCTGTACCAACAAATGAATACAGTTTTCAGTAATACAGTTTTTCTTTTAGGTTTATTTCAGTACTCCATTATGTAAGTATCAGATGCCTCTGTAAGTCTAGAAAAAAGGTGCTATTATATCACATATTCAAAAGACAGACTGAATAAGAAGTGTTCATTCCCTCTTCCACAACACGAAATCAGCTACACCTTTGCCATGATGACAATTGTTTGCCTACACTATAAATATTGTAATGCTTATGACATGTGAAGTTCTGCTATCAGTAACTTCATGGTCAAACAGTTATCAGTAACTTTATGGTCAAACAGTTATTATCGGGTAAAAAAAGGCACAGAAAGATTCTGGAAGCTGTGGAAGGTGGCTGTGATGCAAGCTTACTGATATTTTTAAGGCATAAATAAGTTTTAAATTTGAAACAAATTAAAAATTGTACATGAAAGTTACTAATATTGTGTCTGTAGCATAGTCCTATAACCTGTGACTAAGTTATACTCTTGTAAATTTGTAGTACTTGGGTAGAATAAAAATTAGAGAAAGAGAGAAGAATAGTGTTAAAACGAAAAATAAATGTACTCAAAGATGAGGACTTAATAAAGTATTAGTAAGGAAATTTTATAACATAAAGATCTTACAGCTCTTATAGATAGAGAACTAAAAGTTTTGCCACAGTTTGAAAAGAAAATTGCATAGATTTAATAACACACCTTCAGATATGTCAGTTATAATCAGTTAAATTTTCCTTGTTAAGAATAAGCAGTAGGTGTATAGATGGTACAGATGCTGAAATGCATAACTAGGACAGATGGGAATGAGATCAGATGATAAACAATATCTTTCAGCCCTATTTATATATTCATTAATATTACTGAAATTACTTTTTTACTTCCCTTTTTCAACTATGAATGTAGACATCTATGGATCACAAGTCTTAATTGCATCTGTTGCTGACTTGAACAGTGACAGACAGTGAATGACTTCCATGGATGATGAATAAAGCAATCTATGATAAATATTAAACAGAGGGTCTATATAGAAAAAAAAAATACTATTTTTTTCCCATTACGTTGGATTTCTCAAAAAGAGCAGACTGCTTAACTGAAAGAGAAGGTACAATATGCATAACACAGCAAATAATTTCATATGGAAATTGCTGTCTTGGTCTTGTGATGGTAGTTTGACAAATATTGTTCCCACTAATATTGACTCTGCTGGTCTAAGGTAGTTGTATTATCATTACTGCTGAGGCTCTGCTCTTCATTGGCTTCATCTTCAGGAGTACAGGGTTCTTCAGTTGATCAAACCTAAAAACAGAAAAAGTTTCTCAATGTGGTTGGGTGATGCTGCGTAGAAAAATTTTAATTCATTACAGTGTTACATAAGTTAGGCTTAAACTAGTGGAAACAGTATTTTTCGTAATTATAATATATACTTACAAAAAATTTACTGAAATATCTTTATACATTTTCTGCTTCCTATGTCACACCAAAAAAAGGAAATACTTCTTTTTCACTGCTGTCAAATCAAAAAGAAGAGAAAATATATGGGAAAAACAAATATTTTCCTTTAACTTTTCTTGACAAAATGTACATAAACACACACTGCATGTTATCTTTCAAATTTTGTACTTTTTAATGGGAAATAGAGAAGGGCAATATAATCAGTATTTTAAAGAGTAATCCCTTGCTGGTTCATATAGGAGAGAGCAGTGTGCCCATATAATGTAGCTAGCTACTAATGAATGACTGAAGCTATGTTTTTAGTAAGTGTATTTGATTTACTAAAATAAAAATAATTTTTCTTTGTACTAAGACAAAAAAAATTGTTTCCTGTACATAAATACATTTTGATACTTCATTTATTTCCTCTGTTTCTTCTGTGTGTGTGTGTGTATGCACATGTGGATATCTAAGCTCTTTACTAAAATTTCAGCATCATTACTCCACTAGTACAAAAACCTGAGAGGAATTGAAATGATTTACTAAAAAACATTACACAAGCTAGGGATAGCCTATTATTATATTCTTGTTTGGAAACAATCCTAGACATCTGCTCTGCTGACTTGATAGACTGGTTAGTAGTGTCTTCCTCTGTAAAATATAAAAGGTCCATGAAATACATGGACTGTTTGATGTAAAGCAATGTATTTATCAAGTGTCTAGCTCATTCCTTAAATAGCAGCGGAGTCTAGTTAAAAAAATTAAAATAAAATAAATACAATAATAATTATACTTAACATCTACCAAGGTTCAGTGTACCATTTATAAGACTTCCTTCTTATATTTAAGAACCATTCTAGTTAATGAACACTTGTAATCTTATGAAATGAATTCTTGGGTCACAACAACCTGAGCTTAGCAGAAAAGTTCTTTAGTAGAGAGCTGAAGCATGCCAATGAACTGAAACACAGACAATTGTCATAATTTAGAATGTTAGTGAATGAATTAATAAAAAATAGTCACTATTACTGAAAATTGTTATAATATTTGTAAATCTTTACTAAAAAAGCTGTTTTATCTAAGGTAAATCATGCCTTTGTCGCTTTCCTTTTTCTGTAGCCATAGGATTTGTCATCTGCAAAAAACTTAAATGTTGTTTTCAAATCTGGATGTGTGAAGGTCATAAAAAGTAGATCACTCTGTCCATAAAACTGAGACATTTCTATCCACTCATCTCTACAGCCTGGGTCTTACCACCTTCTTCGTTTAAAATGTGTTATTTACTGATTGCATAGAAATTTGTATTCACGGAAATTTGCCCTTACATTTGTGACAGCTTGGTCAGAGAAATTTTAAATATGGGTCTATCCCCTCCAAGTTAAATTTCTAAACTGCTGAAGACAGTGGAAGTTTCTCTTCTTTAATAGGTGTGTAGCTAAAAGGTAAAATACCTGTGAAAAACTGGACAAATAGCACTGGCCTATCACTCTCAAATTCCACTTAAGAAAATAAGGGATTTCACAGGAGATGATATGTAGTACAAGGATTTCTCAGAACCTAGAGAGGTAGTTTTTAGTGCAAGTCTGAAGAGAGGAAACCAACAGATAATGGTCCATGAATCTCAGAAATATTCAAGTTTCTGTGAATGATAAAAAGTGTTATTCAGCTTCCCTTTTAATTTGTTTCAAATACCTTAGAGAAAGACTTCTCAAGGATACATATGTGAAGATCTCATGAGGACTCTGATCTGCAAACCAATCTGATGATGAAAGTGGATAGTTCTTTTAAAATCACCTTGACATCAAAAGTCTAGTTTATACCTCCCGTATTTTCATTCCTTTCCCTTTTTAGGCCAGCTTAAAATGATGATGAGTAAACTGCATAGGATAATTAGTATTCATTAAAACTGAGTAAAATATTTAGTAAATATTTAGATAAAACTGACAATATTAGTTAAATACCTAGATACTGGCTGCAATACATTGTTTTGTGGCACAAGATGGTGATCATGAGTCTTTTTAAAAGGAGACAATTACGATCAACTCCATTTCAGATAAGGTATTTTTTTTTAATTTAATCATCGTCTTTGGAAGTGAGTTAATGGGTCCTTTTCCTTTCTATAGAGCATATTGTATTTAAAATTTCCTTTGCATATACAGAATTGAGAAGTCTGATTAAATATGCATGCAACAGAAGCTAGAAATAAAGAATTCAAAGGACAACCGTGGGGAGATTTGATTGGGCTGAGCACTTCACAAGCATTTCTGTAGGGTACTGTAGGTACTCTTTCAGATTAGAAAACTTTGTGACTAGGATATAATGACTTTTTATTCCCTGTGAAACTCTCTCTCTTTTTGTCTTAGCCACTTTTCTCTTATATGACTAATGATATCATTCAAATGAAAGCCATGAATCTTTCACTCAGTAAGTTACAAAAAGAACAGCACTTCAAGCTTTGAAATACTAACAGACTAAAGGGAAAGAAGGCATAAGAAAGAGAATGTGACCACTTTTCTCTCTTCGGTGACCAAATAGCCACCTCAAAGTTAGTTATTGTAGCTATGTCAAAGGCTTGCTTCAAACAAGTCTTTTTGAAGCTTGAGAATTTTGTGACTGAGAACAGAATAGATATGTGGAGACTACAGTCAGGATGAGCAAAGATCAGAAAATAGCTGTCTGGATAGACATTTTCCATCAAAAGATGCATAGTTCTTACCTGGTTTCTTATTTCAGAATCTTTTCTTTTTCAGGTATGAAATGGATTCGGAAATCTAAGTGTTTAGCAAATGTTCTGTTTGAGAAGTGCATCCACCCACCACAGACATAACAGAAATAGCAGCCTCATTCCAAAAAACTCGTAGATCATACTAAGACAGCTCTGGTCCAGAATAATGTTTCATGGACTAGGTCTCCTTTTTCTCTGTTTTTTATCATATTTGTACCTATATTTCAGGGATCTAGTAATATTTATGTCCCCACTCTTTGAAACCATTGAATTTCAAGTTATGAGTTTCTTACCCAGATATTTCAGAAAATGAGTCTGAGAAAGTCTGTGCTGAAAGTCACAGGATAGGATGTTGATGCTATTCTATCCAAAGAACAGTAAATTATTTAAAGTATAAAATATTAAAATAAAGTAATAATGTGGTGCTCAGTATTTTAAATATGGTAATCAAATACTGATGTAGAAAAAAAGTCATAGAATCATGGCACCATTTGGATTGGAAGGGACATTCAAGGACCATCTAGTCCCAACCCCTGCCTTTGACATTGCTGTCATCCACTGTATTAGGCTCCTCAAAGCCCCACCTAACCTGATCTTGAACCTTGATCACTTCCAGGAATGTGGAATCCACATCTCTGGGAAACTTGTTCCAGTGCCTCCCCACATTCATAAATAATTTCTTTCTAACATTCACTCTAAACCTACCCTCTTTCATTTTAAAACTGTTATTCCTTGTACTCTCACTAGAGGCCTTGGTAAAAAGTCTCTCATTTTTCTTATAAGCCCTGTTTTTATATTGAAAAGCTGCTGCAAGGTCTCCTGAGAGCCTTCTCTTCTCCAGGCTGAAAAACACCAAATGTTTCAGCCTTTTTCAGAGGAGAAGTAATTTTTGTGGCCCACTTCTGGACTCACTCCAATAGGTCGATGTCCTTTTTTATGTCGGGGGGCCCAGAGCTGAATGCAGTATTCTTTGTGGGGTCTCACAAGGGCAGAGTAGAGGGGAGAATAACCTCCATCAACCTGCCAGCCATGGAAGGGTGGTTTTTTCCCCATGTCCTGAAGAAAGAGAAAATGATTTTGCCTTCCATGTTAAGGTCATAAACATTTACCTTGTTATATTTTTAGAAATGAATATATATATATATATATATATATATGTATATATATACATATATATATAATGTTTGTATGTTTAAGAATGGTGTGCAGCCTGGACTTCACAGCATAGTCATATGGAGATTTAATTTCTGTTCCCACCTCCAAAGAATGCCTCAGTGTCAATGGAAATAGTCCCGTGCTTAAACTTCCAGCTGAAATCTGAAGTATCTGATAGTCTCCTGCACTAAGAATATGAAAGATTATATTCTGGAGTGAATGAACTATTTCACCTTGTTTCACCTTGTTAACCTTAAAGTCTTTCACCTTGATAACCTTAAAGTGACAAATCTTTAATAGACAAATTATAAATATCTCTTCATTAAATATTTGCAGCGTTTTTAAGCTAAACAGTCTAACAAATCATCAGCCTTGAGGCTTTCTCTGTGTCATATTACTTCACCCACTGAATACTATGGATTTTGTAAACCTTGAAGGTATTTTCGCATTTTACCTGTAGAATGCAACATTGGTGACATTTTAAAGATTTAATTAAAGAATACTTATCATAGTAGAATTCCATAGGAAGTGCTGGGTGACAAAACCCCAGTGTTGTGAAATTAATTGTACCACTAATGTATAACTGAAACAAGTTGAATGCTTGAACCCAATGAAACATCTCATTAATCTTCAAGCAGCTGTACTCTGCTAGGTGAATAACTTCTGTATTCACATCAAGTTATCTTTAAAAAAAAAATCTGAAAAGCTAAGTTATTTTTTTAAGCAGGAAAGTTTATTTTTCAGGACAGAATATATTGCACAGACCTTTTATCACTAGAAATTTTTTTCTGAATTAATTCTTTAAAGCCCTTTAAACTTAGTTATAAAAATACATATTTTTTCTATATTTTAAAAAAAATAATAGAAAACCTTTCTTTTCTTCCTTTCTTTCTTCAAAAACTATATTTCTAAGAAAGAAAATTTTAAAAAAGGAAGAAGGTGCAAGGGTTTTCCTGTGGGCATAGTGATAAGAATTTTTAAAGATTGTGTATTTTGGTACCATGTTTACTTTATATGATTTGTATAGTATTTCCTGAATAAATGCCAAATAAGTTTATTGGCCAGCGTTTTAAAGCACAGAGATAATGCATATTTAGAATACAAGCCTGCTTTTCTTAATTTCAGGAAAACAAGTAGCTTTCCATACATAGGCACACAGACTGAAGCTCTGTGAGGGGAGCTGGAATGTGACAGTGATGGGAACCTAATTAGTAAGGCAGAAGGGAAGAAGGGAAGTTGAGGGAGATTTTACCTAAATCTCTGGTATAATGTCTCAGGTTTCTTCTAGCTTTCTTCCATTCACTTGACATGCAAGCAAACACTTATCTTTAGACTTTAATATAGTAAGAAGACTTGTTTCTAACAATAAATGAAACTTCAAAGATGATAGCATGACAAACTCATAGATCATATTAGGGGAAAATTGATTGGCCAAAACTGATCTGGGACTAAACTAGTAAGACAGAACCAGAAGAATCTATCAGACTTTATAGACAGTGAAGTGGAATACTTGGGAGAAGGATGTGAAAGATAGGGCACGGTGGAATGCTGCATTACTAGGAATTTATGACTAATGCAATGAGAAATCAGTAAAACAAAGGTCAGTGGACAGAGAGAAGCAGCTGTTTATTCAGGACTAGGGGAAGGGAACTTGTAAGGTAAAACAAACCATGTAATTGAAGCTGCTCAGTGCTTCCTCTCAAGCAGTTCTGCTTCTATCATAACAGCTTTGAGCAGGAAGATAAATGTGTGGCTGACCTGACCATTGAAGTGGCTAACTTTATTTTGTGACCAGGAGAGAGCCAAGATATTTTTCCTGCCACCAGTGAGAGATCATTCAACAGAGACAAATAAGATAATTTGAGACCCTAACAGAATGCAGACAATTCCATTAAATAAAAACACATTTCTGTCATGTATAATGTAATGCTAATTGCCAAACATTTTTCCTTTAATGGATCTATTATTTCTTTCAGTTACTAAATTAAATTACTCCCTGTCTGTTGCAAGGAATGTACTTTCTCCTATGTGTTTCTTCTGAATACAAGAATTTGAAGTGGGTCACAACGATAGATGTGAATCAGTCAAACAATTGCAGAGCAGTATTACCTGTCAATAGATAATTTCACTGTAGAATTAATTCTGATTTAGCAAAAGTGAATGAAAAATTTCTTTCCTTCTGTGATTTTCTAATGAGGAGTTATTGAATTGCTTACAAAAGGGACCTGATTGGTGTTTTATGTTTGAACTACTGACTTTTAAAATATATAATGACTGCAAATTCACTATTGGCCTTTGAAACCAGGAAAAATAAAAGAGTACAAGAAAAAGTGGTTCACTATAATGGCTGTAGAGGATTGACCCTGGCTGGATACCAGGTGGCCACCAAAGCTGCTCCCCTCCTCAGCTGAATAGGGGAGAGAAAATATAAGCAGAGATAGGGCAGGGAGAGATCATTTGTCAGTTACTGTCCCAGGCAAAACAGACTTGACTTCAGGAGAGTAATAGAATTTATTACCAATCAAATCACAGAAGTGTATTGAAAAAAATAAAACCAAATCTTAAATTCCTTCTATCCCTCCTTTCTACAGGTTCAGTGCTACTTCTAATTCCTTGTGCTCCTTCTCCAGAACAGTGAAGGGTCCTAGGAACAGGGCTTGCATTCTGTTCTTCATCCATTGTTTCTACCACTTCCTCCTTAGGGGTAGGACTACTCACACTCTTCCCCTGCTCCAGTGTGGGGTTGCTCTCATGGGAGACAGTTTTTCTGAGAGTCCCCCATGAGATTCCTTCACATGGGTTGCAGTTCTTTACAAACTGCTCCACCATGGGCTTTTCCCTCCATGGGGTCACAGCTCCTGTCAGGAGCCTGCTCCAGCATGGCCTTCCCTTGGAGTGACAGACTCCTTTGGGCATCCACTTTCTCTGGTGTGGGCTCCTCCATGGGCTGCAGGTGAATCTCAGCATTCCCATGGTCCTCCATGGGCTGCAGGGGCACAGCTGCCTCACCATGAGCTGCACCAGGGGCTGCAGGGGAATCTCAGCTCCCATGCCCAGAGCAGCTCCTGCCCCTCTTTCTCCACTGACCGGGGTGTCTGCAGAGTTCCTCTCACATAATCTCACTCCTCTGTTGTTGCAGGAGCTTTTTGTTCTCCTTGTTAAATCTGTTATCCCAGAAGCACTACCACTACTGCTGATGGACTTGGCCTTGGCCATGGCCCGTGGCAGGTCAGTCTTAGATCCAGCTGGCACTGGCTCTGTCAGACATGTAGGAAGTTTCCCAGAGAAGCCACCTCTTGTAGCCCCACATTACTAAACCTTGTCACTCAAACACAATACAATGGCCCACTCACAGTGTACTGAAAATATTGTTCATGTATGAAAGTGAATATTCTCTACTTCAGAGGTACAATAGCCATGTATACAATATATAGCTCTACGCACTAGGACAACTATGCATCCCACAGTTTTCCAAACCTTCTTGTGAGAGCACCAAAAAGAAAACTTAGACTGGTGTAAAGCTTTGAGAATAACTGATAGAGGAGTTGTGAGTATTCAGTACTGAACAGGCATTGCTGAGAGACACAGATATCTATATTTACAAATGTTTCATTTCACCAAAAATATGTTTTTTGAGATGAATGTGTAATCACAAACAGCAGTAACTTACATTTTATAGCATATTTAAAAACTCAGAATACTATTTCTTTCTTGATCAATTAGGTTTTGAGTTGGGTTTTTTTTCCAAAATATTTAATCTTACATATATAATAAACACATAATATAGGAAATACAGAATATATAATTGTGTAATATATTATGATATGTTATTACATATTTCAGATATCATTAAGAGATATTATATAATGAATTAGCCATTGAAATTCAAAAAAGTACATTGAAAGATACTTTGTATAGTAGCCATAGTTTAGCTAAACTATTTTATAGCTTGTCTGCAATATAGCTACAGTCTTTTATGATAAGCAATGTGTAGTTAATAGTGTTCAGGTATATTAAGTTAACACGTAAGTGCAGAACAAGTATCTAGAGCATGAAGTGGGAAATTACAATAATAAGTGGGCATCTCTCTTTTTCAGTGATGACTGCAGTAGTAATGCTCCTTTCAAAATTTAGCTGCAATCTCCAGAAATTTAATGTATTTTGTCTATGTGGTTTGTTGTTATTTTGTGTGTTTTGTTGTTGTTTGTTTGTTTGGTTTTTTCTATAACCTTTCCATGAATAAAAAGGATTTTGCATGGTTTAGTAATTTTCATAAACATAGCTCTAAGAGGAAATTTCTGTGCTGTTCCTAGTGACTCTCATATAAAAGACAGCATACAGATAAAGAGGATGACAAAAATAATTTCAGCTTAGTTTTCAGAAGTAAAACTGTGCTGTTTTGGCTGGGGTAGCATTAATTTTCTTCACAGTGCCTAGTATAGGACTATGTTTTGGATTTGTGCTGAACACAGTGTTGATAATACAGAGATGTTTTTGTTCTTGCTGAGCAGGGATTACACAGAGCCAAGGCTGTTTCTGCTCTCTGTACTGCCATGCTGGTGGGGGGGCTGGGGTGCATGGGAAGCTGGGAGGAAACACAGCCAGGACAGGTGACCCAAACTGATCAAAGGGATTTTCCAGACCCTGTGAGATCATGGTCTGCATATAAGTCAGGGAAGAAGTAGGAGCAAGGGAAGGATATTTGGAGTGATAGCATTTGTAGTGTCATCTTTTCTATTCTGTCCTGTCAGTGGAGCTCAGGAAGAAAGTATTTTTCATCAGCATGTATTCTTTATGTAAGAAACAGATTTCTGTCATGTGGTTGCAGGTAGCAACAAGACAGACTGCAAGTGAATTATATTCCTGGATGTTGTTTGCAGATGCTTAGCAGAAATCGTGGTTTTCTACACCACAGCAAAAGCAATTTGCCTTAAGATATCAGGCTGCACCCTACTTCTTTCCCTGCAGACTTCGCAAGCACACATTATATCAGAAATTATATAAGATATTTCTGAAATATCTCCTTTTAGAAACATCTTCAAAATACAGTGTTTCACAGTATATCTTTCTGCCTTAACTGGAAATCAGTGTATTTATGAGGGGACATTTCAATGTCCTGTCTCTTTAGGATTTGTGTGTCTTTGTGTGTTAAAAGTGAATATCCAGCATAGTATAGCCTTTTAATTTCTGACAAATGATAACTATTTTGGTCATTAGTGCAACTGTATAGAACTGATCAATAATTTGATTGATTGATTGATTGATTGATGGATTGATCTGGCTGACTGGCTGTCTATATCACCCATAAGCTGTTACCTAGTGGACTGAATGAAGTTTCTTCTTTGAATCATATCCTCATACTTCTATGCCATAGAAATGTCTTTTTTTAATGAGGTGTGACTTATTTACTTGCCTAGATCCTGTTCCCTGGTAATATTTAACTAGTCTTGGGCTCATTAATACCTAGTTAATACTTAACTACTTCTGATATGTTGTTAGACTTGTAGTTACTTACTGTCTGATTTCCTTCAACTCTGTTTTTCACCTGACCAGGCCAGTTCTATAAATGTGTGCAGTGGCATTCGACAAACAGGATTTTTACCACAATAGATTAAACATTATGTACTGAAAATTTATATGATTAGATATTCTTAAAAAGGAATGTACTGTTCTGTATACATATGTATATATACTTACATGTATATATATGCAGAATATTCTTTACAGTCATGATAAAAACCCCAATGACAATGGCTTGCAGATGTGACAATGTTCAATCCAACTGTAATTCTGTAATCTTGATAATATTAAAGAAACCTCAGTGCTTATTGATATGAATTGCCGGTTGGGAACTGATGCCCATGTCATCTTGTAATGCCAGTTCTGCATTTGTTCCTTACACTTCTGTCATCTATTAAAAGAGATTAAAAGCTGAATAGAAAATGTTTCACAAGTAACAATGCACTTCACAATTATGTTATTTGTTAAAGTACTTGTAACTCTGAAAAAGAGCAAGTCCCATGTTTAAGAGATAAATGAGGTTTTTGAACAGATGCACAAGGTATTTTATCTATAATTTTCTGGGCACACTGATGAATTCTGATCAACTGGAAAAATTATTAAGTCCATTAAGTACAAGGATAAGTTCAAAATTTACTTGGAGATTTTAAACCTCATGTATTTTGTTTTTTAAAATGATTTTAAATATTTTCTATTTTATTTTGTTTATTTTTAATTATTTTTGGCTGGAAAATTACTGAGAAAATGAAAGAAGTTATCTGAAGATATTTATTTGGCTCTATCTTCTGTTTGTTCTGATATCTTTCTGTGAGCATTATGAGTCTAATTCAGAATCTTTAGCAATTTGATGTCTATTCTCTTCTTCCATGTGGTTTTACTTTGTGACCTAAAGACACAGTAGTTACACAAGATATAGTCACAAAAATAATACAATTAGTTATTTATTGGTATTAGTTTTCAAATGGCTATTTCAATTTATTGTAATATGCAACATTTACCACGTAATTTTGTAGATACAAAAGTGATGCAATGTGTGATTTGGTGTGTCATTTCAGAGCAGCTCTTGGATTGGGATCAGCTTTAGTAACCAGTGGTGATTAAAAGTATAAATTCTGTCAGCCATTTGTAGGAACATGCCCGTGTTGGGTTTTGAGCTTATGTGACAGAGGAGGAGGTAAAAATAAAACAATTACTTTTAGTGTTTTGAGGGTTAGGTGACATGCAGGCAAAACACTAGTCAGATTGTTCATTTTCCTTCAGTCCATTCTTGTTTCCATTACATCCTGAGGAATGTACTGTTCAACTGCAGATCAGCATCACTTCTATGCTTCTAGCACTAATAATTTAAAACCTTACATATTTGATATTGGTTCCCTGCTAAGCCTCTACCCTTTCAATTATAATATTGACTTTTCTTTATAGTTTCTTGCAATACTTCTTGTTATGTTATTGGTATGAATGCTCATTCCTAAAAAGATAAAAGGAACACTGCAATGTACTTCTCAGCCTTTATACAGGGGATTGTAAGCTTGTGAAAAGTGACTTTTTTCTTTCTTTTCCTCTTAAAAAGAACAAAAATTCCTAAGACAAGTTTACCAAGAGTATTGAAAAGATATGTTTCTGTGTGTTTGCTAAGTAGTCATGTTCTCCATAGGGCAGTTGTCTGCAAGATACATCATTATGCCTGCAGCTGCCAGAAGACAGCCATCAGTGATGTGCATGTGCTTAAGACAGATCTTTCCAAACTATTGCAATTATGACTATATTGAGACTTTTTTTCCTCTGGGGAAAAAAAATAAATCTTGTTCTTTGCTAACATTTGAGATAAATTAACTTGGTAATGTTCATGTGTGTTTCTCTAGCACTTCCCCTGTCCTCCTTACTTCCCCAGAAGTAAATGCTAGCTCCTTGCCCTTGTGCACCAAAGTTAATGGATGGCAAGTCAAAATGGAAGTAGCAGGTGGTGTACAAGTAAGCATTTCTGCAATACTACTGAGAAACAGAAATGTGAAATAATTACACTAAAACTAATATTTTATTTAATATTTTCAGACATCAGCAGGAATTTATTACCTATCAAGCAGACCTAATTTCAGGCACAGCTGAATACCAACCAGAAAGAAGGTGGTCTTCAAGTTTCTCTTCAATTTTGTTACACATGTTTTGAAGATATCAAGGGACACAGGTTAATCAGCTTTTGCACAGAACCAGCTGTTACTGTCTGCATGATTACATTTCAAAGTGTATTCCAAAAGCAAAACTATTTTTTTCTTTCAATTTCAGGTTCTTTCTTTGTGTTCTTATAGGTTTTGTTGCTGTTTTCTTGCTTCACCATCCACTTTTAAAGGACCATTTCTTATTTTTTTTCCTGTGTGATTTCATTTTTGACTACATTCACAAGCATATATGGACCAGCAAATTTCTGGACTGGGTTAGGCTGTAACTTTTTGATTTGTCTTGCTTACAGCAGGACAATATGCTTCTCTCAACAGCACAGCAGAGTGTCTCATGGCGTGGCATCTCCACTGCTTCAGGAAGAACACTAACATCACCCATGACTGGAGTGGGGACTTCCCTTACATCCTTCTTTTGTCAATCTGTTTTGAAGCAAGGGTGCAAAAGAGGTATTTCTTTAATTTGAGGGGGAAAAAAAAGACCAATACTTGGATACAATTATTTTACTTACCCTGTTTTTGTGTCTAACACTTCACTGTCTGAACATTACAAACCTGTTATTCATCATGATTTGTTTTTTTCTGTACAGAGGATGCACATAAGATATTGTTCAGTTAACATGATTGATTGTCTATCTCAACTTGTACAGCTATGAAGATCACAAAATGTTTCACATACTAACCTATCAATAATTGATGTAGGATAGCACTGATACTTTAGAATTTATGTTATATATAGTACTTCTGGCATTTCTGGTATTAGCTTTAATATTCAGTGTGAACATTAAGAACAGAACTTTTGGTGGGCTGATGACTTTAACATTTAAAGAGTCCAAACTTTCAAAGGATCTTTAAAAATATTTCTGTTCTTTATTTTATGCATATTTAGTCTTTAAAACAAATAGGTTGATAAGCCAGGGTGCACAGTGCTGCCCTTTGAAAGGGGAGATGGATGAGGCAGTGCAAGGGAGTGCAGCCGTAGCATGATAATAGAAGAGACAAAGGATGGCATTGGATGGCACTGGGAATATAAACAGCAGTCAGTTAAAGATAAGAGATGTGGATAAAATTGTTTTAGGGGCAACAAAATGAACAAAGAGCAAGTATCTAACACGGAAAATATATGTGTTCAAATTAAATAAATAGAAACTTAAACTGCAATGTGGACTTGTAGACTTATACAGAAAAAGCAAGGTGTAATGTTGTCTTAGAAAATACACATGAATAGTCTCAAGTGAATCCCAGACTAAGGAAAATAAAATGTCACCATTAACACCACATATATATGGTGAAGAATTTGGGATGCTGTCACTTTGATGTAATACCCTCATTCTTTCTTCTTGAGAAGTACTAGTATTGTGTATCTGACCTGTATGTGTAATGTGAAAGAAAAACAATACAGTAAATAAATTTTGTACAACATTTATTAATTACATTAATATTAATATTTATTTTGCTTTTGTTGGATATTTTGGACTGTGAATGTCAGCATCACTGTGTAAGACTAGCTGTTATAAATGCTGTGGTTTATTTAGATTTTTAAGATTGAATTTACACTAAAGTTCTTGAATTCTTGTAAAAGATGTGCGTCCCTTTTTGCCCCACTAGAAAGCATGAAATGCAACATGGCCAACCTTCCAACACAGCTCATAGAGACTCTACCATTTCCTGCATCTCAGGAGTTGCCTGACTAGGTCAGGAATCATGGCTTTGTTATGTTCTCAAGGCTGAGTAAGGGAACTTGTGAATTTCTTAGCCATGCAGGGTGTGCCATCTGTCATTTGCATGTACAAGGCTGGTTCATAGACCTTGTGTTCTACCCCATCCTAAACGTTGGGTTGATGTGATCGGGGGGTTGGTCTGGTGGTTGGCTTGTTTCTTGTCATTTACAGTTACTGGGAATGTTTGGAGCAGTAAGGGAGTATCTAAGCATGGAGACTAGCAACAGATTTTACACATCATAAGTGTATCTTTTCTCTGTCTAACAAGTTCTGTAAATGTAGCCTTGATTTTTCTGAGATCTGTATGACAGATTTTATCATGATAAATTGGAAAGGCTGCATAAAGATTGCCGTACCAGCTAGTACTCTGCCAAGACAAACATTATTTGTTTACTTTCTGTCTGACTGTTATTGCCTACCACACAGTCTGCCTTTTTATCACCTATTTAATGAACTGCAGAACTATCTTTCATTTGTGCTTGTTATTCATCTTGGCACGAAGTTTCTCAACGGGTGTGTTAATAGAATTAATGCACAGCAGTAAAAAAGAGTAGAATCCAGAAACAGAATTAACATTCTAATTTACTTTCACCAAACAACTACTGAGTGAACACATGTGCCATTGAAACAGATTAGCAGAACTGCGGCAGCTAAAACATTAATGAACTGCAGTGGACGTGAGTGCCTGCCCTGGACACTGAAACCTGCACATGTGTGAATTGCAAGAAGCAGGTTATACAACATCTGCCACTAAAATTTGAGCTAGATTATTTAACATATGTTTTAAATAATTAAATGACATGATTTTATACACAGCGTTCAAATAGTTTTGAAATGCAATTATTCACATAAGACATATGCTCTGTTTTACCACACATGCTTCTGGTTAGAAGTCCATGAAGAAGCAGAATCTGACAGGCAAACACAGCGCTCTGTAATTTGTACATTTTACATGAAACATATGGTCTGCAGTCAAGCACAAAAAGCATCATATAAGGTGAAAGCCAGTACAGCAAATTACGAATCAGAATAGCACAGAACTACTTTTGAGAACATTTTTTGAAAGCCATTGTATCTGTTTGTTTAATTTATTGAGACTATTCTTTATAACTGTCATGCTATGAGCATTGCTCTTCAGTAATAGTATTTTAATGTCCTTCCAGACACTAAGCAGCAAAGAAGTGACTGTAGTCTTGTATCTCTGAGGTGAATATATGAAAGTCAACATTACTTAACATATCTCTGTTCAGCAGAGACATGGTAAAAAGGAAGGGTGAGTTAAGTACTATTTCCTCAAAATCCATTCTTTTTTTCATCTTTGTTGTTGTTGTTGTTGTTTTAGACTTTACAGTGTGTACTAATTTAGTTCAGGATTACCATTGGAATGTCTCAGAGCTGGAGAGGAACATCAGCTAATAGCAGGCTGAGGCCTCACTTTAATAGGTTTGGTCAGTCAGATGAAAACCCTTCCATTATAACCATCTCCTAAATTTGATCTGTTATGTGAAAGATACTAAAGCTCTTGCATTTCTTTGTCAGTGATAGAAAATGCATTATGAGTCTTCAGGAATTATACACAAAAGGAGTTAGATTCTGTTTGTAAAACAAACATGCCTGCTGGGTTTAATCACCACAAGCAAAAATCACTTTAAATCTGCTACTAACAGTACTTTGGCATCTTTTATTAGTGAGTGTATAAAAGCCTCTTTGATTTTTTAAAATACATTGGAGCTGTTTCCTTTATAAGTTGTGGTACAACAATATTCTAACTGACCTTCATCCTTGCTATTGCTTTTGTGCTCTGCAGATTCTCTTCTAATATTAAAAAAAAAAAAAAAAAAAAAGAAATAAACTCAGGCAAAGAACTGAGATGATTAGTCACTTGCCTTTCATCTCTGGGGCTACAGTCAAATGTGCTTTCAACAGGAGTATCTTATTATCTTCAGATCAGATGTCTTTAGGTCTACAGTGTAATGTGTTTTGATGACCTTGGATTCTAGGCCAGAACAGAAAAAAAGAACAAACGCTTTCTTGTTTCTATTTGAATACTAAAAATTTCATATTCTCCAAATTGATTAGAGGACAAAACCTTCTGCTGATTCAAAGACAATTGAGAGAGGATTAGAAAATATGGAATTGTACCTGCCATAATTTTATATCACCTTTATTTAAGAAGCAAAAGTTCATGTAATGATATATCAAATATACTTTCCATTTAAATTTTGAATCCGCTATGAATCAGTTTTAGGCTATACCTCTAAAAATAAGTCATTAATATCCTTACACTTATTTCAGCCAAACAAAGGATAATTAGACATTGAATGTGGGTGGTATCCACTCAGTTTATCAGTCTGCAGAACGGTTTTATATCATAATTTAAAAGATCCAAGAGACATGCTCTATAATCAGTAGCACAATACAGTCATGTAGAGGTGATCTTTTACAGAAATTATAAGTCGTGGCTGAGCTTGTCCTGATATGGAAAAATTACTAAAAGCTAAATAAATACACTAAATAAATTTTACTTCACTTACATTTACTTATAATAGTATTTTTTTCTTTTCACAAGGGCATGCCCACTTGTCACAGAATCATAGAATGTTTTGGGTTGGAAGGGACATTACTGGTCATTGAGTTCTACTCCTTGTCATGAACAGAGACACCTTCCACTAAACCAGGCTACTCAGGGCTCCATCCAGCCTAGCCTTGACAAGTTTCACTGCATGTTCTTTTGAGAAGAATCTCACTTAATATATTAGAATCTCACTCAATATATTCTATTGGTTTTCAGCCATTGTTTTCATGCTATGAATATTTTTGAGCTGAAACCTGGTGAAATGCTCTCTTCAGAGACAGTAAGTGAATAATAGTGGTTTTCATAGAGCTTCAGGGATATAAGTAAAAGTTTAATTATCTCAGGGTATTTACAACTGTGTTTATTAGTCTAATATATGTCATATCATTTAGATTCAAATAGCATTATTCCCTAAAACCTATCTAAAAACATTATGCATATTGTATATAGCAGCTACTCTTAATTGTAAAGAACTGATCAATTGACTTCTGTTGCCTTATGTTAATTTTTAGTTCTGACAACATAATCAATAAAAGGCCAAAGAAATTCTCTTAAAAACCCCAAACATCTGTCACTTGATGTATAGATTAATCATTCAAGCAGCTGAAGTCTAAAAACCTCATTTACTCCATTTGGTTACCTAAATATGGCAGGAAAATTCTAAACACTTCCAGAACAGAGAACCAATTATATTGGGTTTTACTAACGGTCCACCACTGTCCTAGACTGTAACAAGCCACAGAACAAAACTTTTAGCTGTCCTTTATTCTCAAAAACATAGACTGTACCGAACAGTCTTAACTATCCTAGAACTCTGGGTTGTTTTACCTTTTTTTTGTGTTTCCTCACCTTTCCAAAATGGCAACATCTGTAGCTGATGGCTTTTCCTGTAGTACCTGTCTGCAGTGGTGCCTCTGGAAACTGATACAGGAGGAGTTTATGATCCACATACTTGATTAATGTGCGGGTGCATGGTGACCATTTACCAACGAGCTCCTGAGGAAAACGGGGAGTGGGGAGCTGTGGTTGGCTTGTAACAGTTCATCCCTTCTGCTGCCCTGTTCCATGTGGAGCCCCTTCAGTGGGATGCAGTCCTTCAGCAGACACTTCAGCATGGGTCTTTCCCATAGGCTGTAGTTCTCCAAGAATGACCTAGCATGGGACATAGCAGAGGCTGCTCCACAGCCCCCCCAGTAAAACATTCCCTTTTAAACCCTAGACATCCTTATTCTAAGTTTTCTCCTTATTATTGAAGAGAATATCTGAGAATATCATATCTAAAAGCAAAAGCAGACATAAAATACTATTAAAAACTATTTTTTTCTGTAGCACAGAAACAATTCTGAGGCATTGATTTTTTAAATAATATACATAGTGCATTAGAGACTAATTCAGATACCTCTCCCTGAATTTATAATAAGTCTGATACACTGCAAAAATGTAGCATGTAAACTCTATTTCACAGGTACAAATGCAAAGCAATGATTCTTTATTTACATTCTTATTAAAATTATTTTCCGGTGTGTTTTAGCATAAAAGTTTTTACTTCACTTATCCCAACTGAATGCTAAACAATCAGATGTTAAAAGTGTTTTTAGAGAAAAGGAGTAAATTACTACCTAAAATTAAAAATATTTTACTTGAAATAGAAGCTTATTTAAACACACAGATTGCCATACATTGAATATAGGACTTGCCTATAAGCAAATCAAATAGAATTGCATGACAAGTAGTGGAAGGAACAAAAGCAACAAAAGCAATATGCTGTAAATAATTTCATAATGGACCAGGTCAAGTTTTAATTATAAAAGCACCAGAGGATTCAGCTATCAGCTGTACGCTTGATTCTTAAACACAAATCTTATATGTTGCTAATACAGTATTAATAATCCATTTAACAGTGATTTTTTTTTTTAAAAAGTAAAAAGATAAATCAGTAATAAAAATCTTTTTATCAAAAATTATATACAGCTGCAGTGATGTTAACACACACCTCATAATGTGAAATTCAAGATAATGAACTATAATAAGGACCTTGATAAAATATTCAGAGAATCTGGAACCACCTGCAGCAGAAATTATACAAGGAGCAGCACTCCTTGTAGACACATTTTTGGCTAACAACAGATACTGATGTTACAGGAACCCAGAAGCTGAACCTTTTCTTGCTAAGAGAGTTATTTCCTATTACTGGCACACAGTATAAGCATATGAAGGAACTGTCTTGGGTTAGCTTACAGTGGATTTCAAAACAAAGCTTTCTTGAAATTACTAGACCTTTTTAGCCAATATTTTGTCAGTAAAGACAATATCCCCTAAAGACAGAATGTGGTGAAGAATCAATAAATGAGCAATTGTATTTTGTTGATCTTAAGGAAGAAGAACTGAATCCTTTTCCTCCTTTCTGGGTCTTGAAAAAGACAGAATTATCAGAGCTCATAAAATCCATGTATAATGAAGTCATCTGAAGATAAAGCCACTCTTTCATGTATCGTTTGACAAGTAAGTGAATTCAATTAGCACCAAAGATGCAACTAGCTGTCAATAAATTGTTAGTATTTATCAGCCTTGGCTTTATACTCAATTAAAGAGCTAGAAGAGATGCTTATTTAATATGCTGTTCTGAATATCTTTCTGCTTCGCTAGACAAATTCCAATTTCTTTTTGAATTAAAGTCCCTTTTAAAAATGTGCAATCACAGATAAAAGGTTCCTTTGCTAAAGATGAACCATTTTTAAGGTGGTAAAGTGGTCCGAGTTTGATCTTAGAGTAAACACATCTTTCAGCTGAACTTACTGATTTCCTAGACACTAGATATTTTTGCACTTTTGACACAAATAAAAGAAAATTAAGATTTATTATAACTCTTCCTGATGCTTAATATAACCTTCACCTACTAATTCATTAAAAAAATTATTCATTGAGCCCCCACTTCCATATTGTTACTATGGTTCTTATATTTACACTAAATTGAGGACATCAGATACAGCTCCAGTGGCAGTGTCACTTAAACTGAAAAAAAAAATAAACAATTTATTCTTAGTCATAGATTTCTCAACAAATATATTTTAATGCCAGTATATACTTTAAATGTGTGTTTGACATGTTTTTTTCTAGGTATTGCTATCAAACAGCAATGCATGGCTGCATAAGAGACACATTTAATTTAATATATATGTTGATTTTGTGTCACATATTTTTACAGTCTATATAAAATTTTCAACAATACCTTTGGCCACCAAACCTATTATATCATTCAAATACAATCATGAAACAAAAATGCCCTAGAAAATATATTCTAACTGGCTTTGCAATCAGGGAACTACTTTTTAATACAATGTGTTAAAGTATATTATTGTGTCAACAAGCATAATTTCAGTTATATATATGTCATATATAAATAAAAATAAAAATTTTACCTTATGATTAAAACCCAAATGAAGCAGTTGATAATTGTAACATAGAAAATTATGCCGAGCACCTAGTAACCTAATGCAATAGATTGCTATTCTGTAATGAGAGGTAAGCACAATGCCATTAATATGTCAGAGTACAAGTAATTTCTAGGTGATTTGTCTTTGTGACTTCTGAAGTTTTATTTAGGTCTCAAAATCTTTTATCCTTTTTCCAGAGTCTGCAAAACTGGTCAGATTGTTCAAAATTTATCATATGTATGTAATTAGACCTGACAGTTGCGTTAGTTTTAAAATGGCTTTCAATACAATGAAAGGCTTTTCATATGAATTATCAAGAAATTCCAAGTGATATTCTTACAAAAAGTTTTGTTTCAAATATGTTGAAGAACCAAGTCAAGTATTTTAAATCCAGTATATAATTTTTTTCTCTTAGATTTTAAAAAAAGTTTTACTTATATGATATCTTAAGAGGAAAAGAATCCAAATCAATTATTAATTTCCATTCAAAATTGTTGGGGTTTTTTCTGCCATCAAAAAATTGTATCTTTAGAGGAAATCGGAATAATTTTATAAATTTTATTTTGGGAGACTAACTATATTCAATAGAATTTTTGATATTGTATTTTAAGTAATACTAAAATTTGATTTTTAATGAACAGATGTTAAGCATTCTTAACAATACAGATGTCTGACATGCTAGGTTGAAAAACACAAAACCCCTCAGCTGTTACTTTTGTAAAGCTATGTCTGTATTCTTAATTGGAATAGTAATCTCTTCTCTTTTTGTTAATTTCTCTGTTTTTATTACCTCATCTTTGACTTTCCTTCACAATTTTTCCATGCAGAAAAGAAATACAGTAATAGATCAGTTGTATCTGGGATGAATTGGTATGGTAAACTTCATCCAGTGTGATTATAGAAATGCAGTTTTAAGATTTCAAGTGTTATCATAAGTGGTTCCTCTTGAAAGCAAGATTTTAGGAGTCATGCAAGCTCAGCCTAGATATAAATTTTTATTGCAGACAACATAAACTAATACCGTGAAAGAAAACTTGCCTGCTACTCAAAAGCATTAAATAATGCCTTCAAGATTAAGTTTTTATCTTGTAAGTCTCAGGATTGCCACAATATGTCACATGACATTCCCTTTTAACTGAAGGTGTTCTAACACACAGTAGCACTTGTTCATGGTCTCTTTCTCTCTTATATTTCTCTCTCACATTTGTGTATGCATACGTATGTGTAGATTTTTGTATGCCTGTACACACATACATAGATATAGAATGCAAGCAAACAAAATCAAATTTCAGATTAAACATAAGACATTCAGGACCCATGCTGCAGACCAAACTTATCCATCAATATTTCAACTAAGGTAAAATGTTTAATCCTGATAAAGTTTCTCTTAGTGATAGATTACAGAGCAAATTCAGACAGGTGTCAAGGACAACATGAGAAAAGGGTACCATGCCATTTGCCCTTGCTATTGTGAGACATGAAAACAAATCATTGCAAGTAACAATGTTGGCTTTAACAGACCTTTTATTGACAAGTCATATCAATAAAAATATCCCCAAAATCTTCATCTGTCTTTTACTGAGCTAGATAGTGAAGGAATTCCAGGAGTTAAAAAGAAATACTGCTTTCTGTCTTGTTCTGCTTTCTTTTCAGCTTCTCTTACTGAGTGGGTAGAATTAATGATAGCATGAACATGACCACTGAAGGAGGTTAAGTTGTTGAAAAGTAGAAATCACATGACACAAGAAATCTTAACACTCAGCACTAGCTGAAAATAATAAAACATAGCTCATAATGCCTGTTTTGTTTTGTTTTGTTTTGTTTTCCTCCAGCACAGTAGTTGCTTCTATTTTGATACAGTTCTGGCCATCAAAAAGTGATCTGACTGGGATCAAAACTCAAAAGCATGGTGTACCAGCACTTCAGAGATCAGAGCCACTGTCAGTGGGATTTTGCTACCAGCTATTAGAGATAGCAAAACGGAGAGAAGCAAAGGAGTGAAAGCTGATCTTTCTCATGCTGAAATCAATAAGAGATTTGCCACTGACTTCAAAAGAAGCAGCATAAAATACACAACCAAGGAGAGTAGGTTCAGAGGAGTATCTAGAATGAGGAGGAAAGTAAGGAACAAAGGAAAAAATTTAGGAAGTGAGAAAAATTATTTTGAAAAATGCAAAAATGAAACAGGTTAGAAAATAGGGACAAATTTTGATCTCAGAAAATTCATTTTTTGTATCCCATCTTTATATATCTAGAAGTGAGAGTGAACAGACAGTTCCTAAAGCAAATTAAACAAGTGAGTTTATGTGTACACACGCACACATGCATATATATATGAACTATAGGAATATTTGTGTATTTACTCATGATTTCATTAGATTTAAGTTCCAGAGAAACAAAGACTGTCTGTATGCTGAGGTAAGGCTGCAACCATATTTAACACAAAGAGGACTTGTAGAAATTTTGAGAGACCTTGGGCAATTTCACCAGTGCTCCCAGGATGGAGGCTTTATGACAGGTCTGTATACTACTCTTCTTTCAGTCAGTCGGCCCTGTTTCCAAGCCTTACATACATGTCTTGCAGCATGAATTGCACTATGAAATAACAGGAAACACAAGTAAAAAAGAAAACAGTATCTGGCTCTGTTTTGGTAAAATAATTTCATCCATTTGAAAGCTTATCCTAGTACTTTAATCTGAATTTGTTCAGATTTCTCTAGATAGTCAATGGAGAAGGAAAGTTTTCTCCAGAGACAGATTTGGCAACACCTATTTTAGAATTGTGGCATTCTTTACTCTAGATTTTTTTCCCTCCTCGTGGGAGGATTCTTATTCTTCATTGATGTGCTAGCAATCCTTAATGACTCATTTAGAATACAAAATTTGCTTTTAAGATTACAGTCAGATGACTGACTCTTTCATAATATTTATCAGTTCTAACTGTATACTAAAATTATGTATAATTATAGAAAGCCCAGTTAAAGATTATATCACTTGAAATAAGACAATATATCAAACCTGAGCAAATTAATTTATATTAATGATACATGGTTTAAAATCCATTCATTTAATTTTTGCACCAGGGATGAACAAACATCATATAATAAAAGATATTCATATACATGAAATACTGAAGATTTTTTAAAATTAAGAAACAATTTATCATGAATAAATAGATTACATTAGTAAATGAAAGTAAGATTAATATATGTTTCTGATTTCATAAGTCTTGTGCATCACCTAAGTGACCTTAAAATTCAATAAGGACATTACTCCATTGAAAAAATACCCATATGAATGTGTGGGGTTTTTTATGTGTGCATGCATTGTTTTATTTCCTTTGTACATTATTTATTATCTGAAAAGTAAGATAAGTTGGCTCTGAAGAAAGTCATCATAAAGTGCCAATGCACCAGGTAACAAATCAATGGTTCTTTAAATGACTGTGCTTTCTGGAGGAAAATATATTTCAGTTTAGGGCTCTAAATTCATTATGTCTCAGTGCACACTGAGTGAAAAACACTATCTCTGTCATTAATGTGTTTATAAAAGGGCCTTGTCTTTAACACCAAAGAGTCAGTTTTCTTGCTTGCTATTTTATGTTTGCTTTGATGTATTGTTTGACATTAAAAGCTTATGCACACATCAGTTTTCAAAGACTTTTAATGGATTTTAAAATTTAGGTAATTTTTTTAACAGGAGTGAGCTTAACTACATTATTAGCTTTTAAGAATTATTGCAATACCTCTGTGAGAAATTTAGATTCAATAAAAAATATATTTTTAAAAACTCTTCAAGCCTCATAGTTTAAAAAAAAAACAATTTTAATGTATTTAGTTTTTCCATAGTTGTGATCCATACCTGAAATTTTCAAGCCTTGATGAGTTTTTCCATTTCTTTTATTTTTATTTGCTAAATATTTCTTCGTAAAGGAAAAAAAATGAGACAAGACAATTTAACTAATTTAAGCCACATAATACAAAAATAAGCAAACAAACCCAGGTCTGTATTCAGCAGATTTTTAGAATACCATAAGCCTGTTTTATTGGTCCTCTTTAATGGGATGACAAAGAAGTATCATAAGAGATGTTTATCATCTATAGAAATTTTATTTCCAAAGATTATGTGTTAGGTGCATAGGAATACCAAAATCATAATGAAATATGAAACATTTTAAAACTGCTCATAGATATAAATTCCTGGCTTTTTTTGTCATACATCCAGCTGCCCTGCTTCACATTTTTGCCTATCTCCCTAATCAAAATGGGAACAAGTGTAAAGTTTTTTGGGGCAATATTAAGATAAGGAAAACTCTTAAGAGTGGATATTGTCTCTTCCATACAGGACACAGAGAAATAAATAGAGGAACTATGATTGTTCTGCTTCCCTAAGTCACTGTAGAGTGGCACTGGCTCTGTTGAAGCTGGGTGGCTCCTTCCCAGCTCCCTTCCCACAGATGTTGTATGTTGAGGTAGTCATCTGACACTTATCAATGCTACCTAAAATAATTTTGCTCATCCACCTATCTTGTTAACACTGCTGAAACTTTTTAAATGTTCAAGAAGCAGAATGTAGGCATGTTCTTCAGTGAATGATTAAGCAAACAAGCAACGCAGAACACTTACTGCTCACGAAATTAATGAACTTGCTTTGTGTAACTTAATGAGAGTTACTTGTATTTTTTCATTCAGTTTAACTCAAAATCCAAATGTTGATTAGCATGATCTTACAGTATTATTAGTTGGGCTCCCAGTTAATAGGTAAAGAATTAAAATAAGTTTTTTATTATTCTAATTTTTAGACTTGCAATCAGTGCAAGTAATTTTTGAATAGCAATGTTTAGAATCCTCTTAATACCACTCTTAAGTGGTCTCCATTAAATAACTAATTTTAATATCTCAGGTAACAGAGTGTATGATTGCAGAAATGAATTTTGTGTTGACCTAAAGCTTCTCTGACCTATACCTCTAGATATATAGATATTTAAGGGGTTTTTTAGATTTGATGTTGCCATAACTTTCCAGAAAAATTCTTTATCCCTGTTTGCTTGAATTCTGACATAGTTGTATTTCTTTCCCCTCTCTGTGAATAAGGAAACATAATTAAAATGTATTAGTATTTTGATAGTATTTGATCTGGGATCTGCAAAGACTATTACAGAGGTCAAAGAAAGGGAAGTCTATATTCTTAGATCAACAACAAAAGGGAAAAATAATTGGCAGAGATTGACTTCTTTTTCCTTTTCTTCAGACAATAATTTCTTATTAATTTTGAAGCTATAAGAATTTCATGCTTGTCTTCTTAAAAAGCTCTTTTTACAATTTCAGCTGAGTCCCTGGAGAATTCATCTTCAGTAAGGATTTTTCAGGATAGAGGACAGTATTTCTTTCAGTTTCTGCTCCTGACAGCTACAGGTAATATTATCACTAGTGAAGAGATGAGATCTTCTGCATTCAGAACACTTCCTGATAAAGTCAGGTAAGACGTGGGAGGAAAATACATCACTCCAAGTTAAAGGAAAAAGTACTGAACTCAAGTGACATCTGGAGCTGAACAGGTGATAGCAGTTTCCAAGTAGGAAGAGTGTTTAAAATCAGGAAACCCAGGGTGAGGGCCACTGATCCTAAAAACTAAAAGCAAGTACAAGAGAGCAGGACTTGACTGGTCTGGTCAGAGTTCCTCTCTTATTCGAGGACTCTTTGGACAGATCAAGCACATTTTAACAACTTTAAAACTAATATTCTGCTAACTTAAATGGATACATGGATATCTACAAAAGGGATGCAAGTTCAGTAGTAGCTTGGCTTTCCACAGAACAAAACAGGCACATTTTTGATCTCTGAATCACTGAAGAGGGTTATGCTATTTTTGCAGATTTTGTGGTAGTAAAGAGTGCAGATATTCAGACAGTTAATTCACTTACCCTAATGGCATAGAAAACTGGGAAAAACCAAAACTTTCTTCTGCAGATCATCATAGCCACAGCAGGGAAATACAGAGGAAGCAGGAGCTGAAATTTTTTTGAAGTCTCTCAGTTAAACTACAGAATACCAGTTTGCATGCACGCGGCTTGAACAATAGGTAGAGCTGCAACCCATCTGTAAAGAGGTATTTTCATGAAGGATTGGTTAATTTACATGCAAGGGCTGTTCCTAGGGTGCACAAACACATTGAACAAGAACTATGAGGGCAGCATATAAAACCAAAACCAAACAAAATAATGTGATTCTTAGCGGGGGAAAAAAGAAAAAAAGAAGGTGGAAACTGCAAACAGAATACAGAAGCAACGAAATCAAAATACAGAAGTGCAACTTAGAGGATGTGGGATTTCCAGACAAAACCCTGATAACCATAGGGAGGTAGTAGGAGCAAGACATGAGATAAAAATAATAAAAAAAGGATAAAAATTTGAGGGAAAAAGGGGGTTATTTTATACAGCTTCACTAGAGGAATAATAAATTACTGATCTAGTGATGTCAGTCAGTAATAACACCAGTAATACTATAGGTTCCATTAATTTTACTTTGTTATATTGGATAAGAAAATATAGAGATATCATTTTTAGCAAAAACAAAATAATAGAAGGAGATGTATATACTTCACATATAGTGCAGGTGGGATAAAAGGTTCCCCATGTAGAATTCGATGGTGGTTGAAAGGATGCAATTCCTGTTTAAAGGAGAACGATGAAGAAAATAGTGAACAAAAGCTTCTGGACAGCGGGACAGCACAAGACGTGGATTGGATTGCACTGTAATACTGGACTGTCCACAGTGTGAAGGGAGAATGGAGTGTCTACTGATTTTACAGAACATAAGGATATTTTAGTGAGGTGTTTATCTAGAAGACAAGCTACGGTTACAAACACATCTCTGTTTACAATTGTGGGCTGAATTCTATTAGCCCAGGTGGAAGACGAAGTAAGCCTGCAAAAAGATTGAAAACATTAACACAGCCTCTGAAAGTAGCACAGACTGAATGAAAAGCCAAATTGTGATAAGAAAGCCTTCCAATAAAGGAAATACCTTCTTTGATCGAAAAACCACTTAACAGGACACTGAAGGAAGTCACAGTCTATTAGAACTGACTGAAGACATGCTGACCAGTTTATTCAGGGAAGGGTGTTCACTGTGATGAATACAATGATTTTAGTTGTGTTTGGATAAATATCCTTTCCCTTCGCAGTAGCAGTTTTCCACATGAAAGAGACAATTGGAGTCTGAGTGAAAAGATAAGAAAAAAACATTGAACTATTGAGTTTCCATTGTTCTTTACAATGTGTGCTTTCAATGACTTTTTTTTGTTTGGTTTTACAAATAATTCAAGCATGCTCTGTTCTAAGAGAAATCACTGTAATTTTCACTTGAAATAAAAACTCATTTTACAAAAAATTTAATAGTGCCACTTTTTAGAATTACCTGGCACATCTAGTTACAAGCCTGCTTTCTAGAAAAAAGCCAATGTTCTCCTGACAAATACAGTTTGTTTGGTAGAGTATTTCCCTTTGGTTGAGAAGCAGGTGTATATACACTTAAGAAAACAGAGAACAACACAAAGAGAAAGTACAAATCCATGTTAGAAGCTGACTACCATCCTGGGAAACTGTCTTCTAAATGTTTCAACATAGTGATAAATATGAAAATTAAACTGATGTCATACATAAATGCATGCAAAGCTATATGTTTCAATCCAGTTCAGATATGAGTTCAAAGTTGAAAGTATATTGTGTTAATTGCATAATTTTAAAGGATACTTACCACTAAATCTGCAGCTTCAGATTCTTGATGCCTTGAATTAGTTTCCAAGATGAGAAATCAAACTTTTAAACTAGTTTATCATTGCTCCCCGCTAAATTATTTTATATTATACTACATGCTATATTAAATAAATAATAATATTATTAAGAAAAAATTTATATAATAAATATATAGTATATATTTAATATCTATGCATATAGTACAGCATATTTAGCATATTTATTATGGAAGTATGTTCATCAAGAGTTGTCATTAACACTTAAATGATGCAGTGATAACTACAGCAGAGACTCCTCTGCCATGAAGAGATTGATTCTCCTTTCAGGTTTTGATTGATACTGTGCAATAAATGAGGCAAAACCACACACAAGGGAAAATTATGCTTTAGGTGAAAATTCACAGATCTCTTCTAATCCAAAAGGGCATATTGCATTTGTATCACTGTATGGGATGGAATTTATGGGATGGTGGGATGGAATTAACTTTCTTCTTAGCAGCCTGTATGGTGCTGAACTTCAGATATATGAATAAAACACTTCAGTGTTTTAATAACACACCAGTGTTTTGGCTATGACTGACAGTTCTTGCACAGTGTAAAGGGTTTCTCTTTTTTGCACTCTTCCCCCACAACAAGAGTGCTGGAGAGGGACAAGAAATTTGGAAGCAACAAAACCGACCCAAACTGTCTAAAAGAAAGTGGAAGGAAGGATATTCATGGTTATGGCATTTGTCTTCCTGAGGAATCATTCTGTATGGTGAAGCCCTGCTTCCCAGAAAGCAACAAAACATCTACCTGCAAATGGAAAACAGTGAATAAATTCCTTGTTTTGCTTTGCTTATGCACAAAACTTATGTTTCACCTATTAAACTTCTTTTATCTTGATCCACATCTACCCTCCTTCATTTTACTTTCTTCCCATCCCATTGGAAAGGTGGGTGAACAAGGAGTTGTGTGGATGATTAGCTGTTAGCTAGGTTCAGCCCAGAGAAATCACACACTCTACACAATAAGCAAAAGAAGATTGATACTGATACTTGTGTAACATGAAAAGAAATCTTTACAGTCAATACATGAATTGAAAAATATGTCTGAAAGAGGACTGAATCAGAGATTTACAATCTAACAATGGAGTCCTTTCTCTTCACACACAGTTTCTAAACCCAAAAGGGTTAAAAACAGCAGTTGATCAAGTCAGTGCAAAGCCTACTGTTTGCCAAATGAACGATACAAAAACTGCAATGGTTGGACCATTGTGTGAATATTTTAAATAATGTGGATAATAAGAGTGCCTTTGATATCAGTAATTCAGGCAAGAATTTTGTAGAGACAGCGGTAAATTCTAAACAAAACTGAGTGTCAGCATAACTAAAATAAATAAATACCACTTTTCTAAATTTTCAGTGATCGTTAGAGCACTAGCTAAAGTGTTCAAAGAATGAATGCTTAGTGCTGAAAGGAGAGACACATAAAAAGAAGATAAGCATAAAAAACCTTCAGACTTTACAGACTTATTACAGGCAAAAAATATGTCAATTTCCTGAGGAAAAAAGAAACATAGCAAAGACACAGTTTTCAGAAGTAGCAAGGGAAATAAATACTTCATGAGTTAAAAAAATGTTTATCACCTGGGTATTTTATAATGAAAGGAAGAAAAACAAAAGTAGTAGAGAGTGTGAAAAAAAAGAGCATAGGAAAACCTTGAAGTCCCCAGCTGCACATTCTCAGGAAATTGCTCTCTCTCAAAGTAGATGCTAAAGCAGGATCTTACTGAAGTATATGAAACTACAGTACTCAAGGCAGGAAGGAAGATACTGTGAATGAAGTTGAAAAAGAGTCTCTGGTTCATTCCAACAGGCAATAGAAAACAGAAAGGGAACACTCTTTCTCCAAATTCAGTAAGCAAACCAGAAAATATGACACATCCATCTAGGGACAGACATCTAGAAATTTGTGCTAGTGTTTTTGGATAAGTAAGAATCTGCAGATGTACTAGAAGATGAGGCACATACCTTGAACAGTCTCTAAAGAAATCTTAATCACAATTACACCTCTGAGTGTATTGGCCCACCTTCGCCTACACTAAACTTCCAGAATCCCAGTCAGTGCTGGCTTCAAGCCATAGTAATTATATCAGTATAGAATTATGTCTGACTGAATGAATGTTTATTGTTTTCACTAAACATTTTACAACCAGCTAATTTAGTGGACATAAATCTAAGTAGTTTCAGGAAATTACAGGGTTTGATATATAACCATTATCATCTGGCATATTAGTGGAAAGTAGATAAAAATGTTTAAAATACAGTGTTACATTAAACTTAAAGGAAGAGAAGCACTTTTAAGCCACACAATTTGAATTGATTTTTCCTTTATTATGCAGGGACATTTAATATGTAATCCTGTCACATAAAGGCAAAATGAAAGGTTAACCTTAATTTCGGAAATTGCTGGGACAAAAGATTTGCAAGGAGTACGATGTAGATTTCTTTGTACAACATGTATATAAAGATCACTAGTCTCAGATCTTAAATGTTTTGGTGGTCTGAGATAAGTCAGTTGTATAAAATATTCTTATCTTTCCTACATTAAAATCCTCACAGGCTGGTTTAAGTTTTGTCCTGGAGTGTCACCATATAAATTTCCTGGACAAGTCAAAGCACAGATCATTTATAATTACATTATATGATACAGAAACGAGATCATATAAGCTTGCATTATTCAAGCAATGTTATGTGTAGCTCCTAATAAATTTAAGAAGATATTTTTATCTGGTAAAGCACAAAACTATAAGGAATGGTGAAGTATTTCTTTTTTACTGAAAAGCACAGAAATGACAATATGTATATTGGTGAAAGAAAAATAATAGCAATAATTATGTTTATGTTCCTTTGTCATACATTGCTATTCCTCTTGAGAAAAAATGGGGAGAATATGTACTAAGTGTCCATTTTTCCAGAACTGATAAACAGAAAGATATTAATTCCCTGAACACCAAGTTGTTGGAGATTGGAAAGATATTCTGAGCATCTGTTGCTAAATCTTCACTCATGTTTTCATATGTTCATGTTTTCTTCAGCATCTCAAAATACTGGTCTAAGTACTTTTGTATAACTCTTCCATGATTTTTGACCTTTTCCTGAAGCATACTTGCAAAAATATGGTAGAAGTCACAGAACTACGGCTTATAATTTAGGTTAGATGTTAGTGTACACAGTCCTCCAAAGGTCTCTTGTGTTTTCTAAATTAATAACTGGGAGGTAAAAAAACCCACAACAACAACAACAAAAGATGTAATTTTCCAAAGGTCATTATCAAATCTAGGAGCAGAACATAATTTTCAGATTGCAAAGTAATCTTTAGTAATATCAACATAGTTCCTTCTATCACATGGTAATACTAACAAGTTTGATGTCCTACATTAACACATACAAAAACCAAGTTATAATAATATTTGCATGTACAAAACGTCTTAAGGAATCCATAAGAGTCCATCTAATTAGAGACTAAATTACCATGAGAAGCTTCAAGTAATTATCAGTTTTGCTGTTTCTGGGGAAAACTCTCATCTGAGTCTTGTCTGATGTTATAAAGTTGATTGCACTGTCTTCACTGGAATTAACTCTAATAGACACCAGAGAGATTCTCAGGTCTCAGGTTATGAAAATATTTAAATACTCCCTTAATTTTAAGCAACTGAATAACCCTTTTGACTTTGCTATATCATACCTCTACAGAACTTGATATTGTTGCCTTAATGCCTTCTTGCACTCTGCAATCAGAAAACTGGACTTTGCCACTAATGTTGAGATAGCATAAGTGACTAGACTTAGCACTAGTTGGAAAGCATCCTGAGGGATATGGGTCAGGCAAAGGACAAAGTCAGGACCCAGAATTTTGAGAAAGTGAATTTTAATCTATTCAAAGAATTTGTTAATAGGAAAGTGCCCTCAGGAACAAGAGTGCAGAACAGAGATAGCAAATCTTTAAGGAAACATTTCATAGAGAACAAGAGTTTTAAACCCCTAGATGTAAGAAATAAGAGAAGGAAGGCAAGAGACCAGCATGACCGAGTCAAGAGCTGCTGGTCAAATTAAAGACCAGGAAGGAAATGCAGTGCCAGTGGAAGCAGGGCCAGGCAACCTGGAAAGAGCAGAGTAATGCATAAACTTTTTTTTTTTACCAGCACTGCTTAGCTAAAGAAAAGTTTGGTTTCATTCCTCAGTTTTCATTAATTTTCTTCAATAAAAATTCCTATGAAAGAGAAATTTAAAGATTAAAATAAGAACTAAGGAATTAGAAGTACATAAGAGTTTGCATTTCCCATTAAAAACAGGTTGTTTCTGTATCCATGCACATATAGGAATAAGCAGCTTTCTAAATCAGCAGAACTTAGAAACGTGATTTGAGAAAATAAATAAATAATGCTTCCTCAAGCCAGAATATATATTGCTCGCTATTCTTAGAAATTCACCAACCATCTGTGGTCTAATTTATGTTGACCTCAATACATTATGAATGGCAATGCTAGATAAATATTTTTGTTAAGAAATCCATAAGAAAATGCCTTGGGATTTAACTGCATGGCTCACAAATCTCTTCACGGGTTGTTGGTTTTTTTATCTGTTGGTTTTTAATCTGCTTTTATTACATATTTATGCATATTTTAAAACCAGGTACTAATACAAATAGGAAATTAAATATATGAGATGATATCTTTGCTTTTTCCTACAGCTCTAAGATAATGTGTAGAGTCTGTTCCATTTTCTATCAACCACTCAGTTCTTTTTTATAATGAAAAATTAATCCTGGTGAAATGTTAAAGAACTCACTTTGTTCTTATTGCTGCCATAATCCTTTTAAGAATATTGGGATAGATGAGATTTCTTATCATGAGACTTCATTGATAAAAACTGGGTTTTGCTCACCACAAGGTAGTTCAGTCAATTATTTATAACCTTTTCTCATATACTTCCACCTGTCTCATGCCTCTACAGAAGTTTATCTTGATTATTAGACAGAAAGAAGTTCTAAAGGAAATAATGAACTCTTGTTTTGTCTTTCAATTTTTCTAAACTCTATTATATGCAGACTGTGTTTTGCAGTGACATTGAAGTTTGGGAGGTTTTGGGGTTTTTCACTATGCAAAAAACTAATTATTGCATAATTTTTACCTGGTCTTCCTGTGAACTTCATAGATTTATCCCTACAGGCATTTATTCTGATTCAATTTCATAAGGTCCCTGGCAGCCCATTCCTCCAGCCTGTCCATCTGGTAACAGTCATTATCCTAAACATATTGACTCATTAGTCTTATTGGAGTTATCTACAAACTTGATAATCAAGCACTTCATCACCTCCTTCAGATCATTAAAAAATATTCAGGTCCAACTATAGACTCCTGGAGTACTTGCCTTCCTACTGCCCCCAAGACAGAGCATGACATTTTAATCACTACATTTTGTAGTGATCTTCCAACCTGTTCTGAACACCATTTAGTCATCCTCCAATCTAGATCATATAAGTCTAATTTTTATACAAGAGGAACCAAGGTGACTATTGAGACTGTTATATAAACAAGCTGGAATTAAATGTTTTGAATCAGTGACTTCTGTGGTGGATGGACCTTAGCTCAATACCAGGTGCCCACCAAATTGCTCTACCACTCCTCCTCCAAGCTGGACAGGGGAAAGGATATAAAATGGAAAACAACTCATGGGCTGAGATAAGGCAGTTTACTGAGAAAAAAGAAAAAGTTTGTGCATTCATAAGCAAAGGAAAAAAAAAAAAGTTTAATCTCTACTTCCCATCATCAAGCAATGTTCAGCCACTTCCCAAAAAGCAGGGCTATCAGCACACATAGTGGTTGGTCCAGAAGGTAGACAGTGCAAATAAAAAATGCCTGGTCTCCTCCCTGCCCTTTCCACCTCCTCTTAGCTTTTATATCTGAGCTGACATCACATGGTATGGAATAACCCTTTGGTCAGTTCAGGTCAGCTGGCCTGGCTGTGTCCCCTCCCAGGCTCTTGTCCGCTCCCAGCCCTGTGATGGAGGGGAAATGCTGAGACAGCTCTGCTGCTGTGCCAGCCCTGCCCAGCAGCACCCAAAGCACTGCTGTGCTAGCAGCACCTTTCCAGCTACCAATGCACAGCTCTGTGAGGGCTGCTGTGAGAAAATGAATGCCAGCTCAGCCAGGCTCAATACAACTCCAAATGAGGTTCTCTCAGATTTTTGTTTGGTTAGAGAAGAAGGAAGAATATAAAACTGGTAAATTGATATCATTCAATTACAAAGTCTGTACAGTTAATACTGCACTAAAATCATAGTCTTCTTAACAATGTTGCATGGACTTCCACAACATTAAAGTTAAGATGAATTTATAAATCCAAATTCTGGTTTTGGTAAGATTGATCTTTATACATACTCTTAATACAGGACTACTTCTTACATTGGATTATTCATTCCCCCAAGAGTCTTCAAGATACTGAACACTCTGGCCTTCATCCAACAAAGCACTTAATCACATAATTTTCTATTCATTTTAGTCTAATGTTTTGGAGGCTTGAATTTAAGCTTTAGTGCTTGTTTGGACTTGGGTCAAACTGTTCAACAGCAAGCAGGAATGATCCTGCTTTAAGTTTTTTAAGGAGAAAAACTCAGTGATATTTGGAAATAAATTATAAAAGATGTTTTCTGTAGGAGACATGAAACAGGCAGATCAGTAAAGAAAATGTACTTCAAGTGGTTCAAAGAAAAAAAAATCAAATAATTAATCTTTTCTTCCTTATAAAGATTGTATCTAAAGAAGAAATACTATCCCTTAGGTTTTATTTTTCCAGTTTTCTTTATATTACTTTATTCACTCTTTCTTTCCCTGAGGTTTTGTATCTCACTTTAAAAGACACAATATATGATAATGAAAATTCTGTTGCAGTTGTGCACAATTAAGTACAAGCTTGTATAATTTAAAATTAAAAATTGCATATATATGATTGTATAACCTGCACTGAGACAGAACACATGAAGGAAGATGAAACTATATGATTGTATCTACAAGCACTTATCAAATTCACTAATTTGTATTTGTGAAATATAAATGTACCTATTGTCCTTATTTAGACACATTTGTGGCAGATCTTTCTTACACAGAAAGATTTGTGGGAAAAAAAACAGATCACCAAGTCCAAATGTCAACCTTGCACCACCACCATGTCCTTAAGTGACACATCCAAAAGTTTTTTGGACACTTCCAGACATGAAGACAATATCACTTCCCTGGAAAGCCGGTTCCAATGCTTGGCAACAATTTATGCGAATAAATTTTTCCTTACATTTAATCTAAACTTTTTCAAGTACTCCCAGCACCAAGAAGTCCACATTTAAATTCCGATGCCAAGATAAACAAGTCAACAGATAATAAACATTAAAAGCTTGGCAGCAATAAATGTATGTTTAGCTTTTCTTTTGAGCTTCCTAATGATGGTGTCATTAGGAACACCTGCTTAGGCCTGCAGATAAGGAGCAGCTGTTTGGCGAGACCTTCCTTAAGGGATATGTAAAGTAAGCACAAGATCCTGTCTGATGATTTGCTGATTCTTAAAACAAAGCTGTCAGTAAGAGATGATGTTAATAAAAATGCAGTTCTTTAGCATGACAGTACATTCAGAACCCTAACTTTATACTTAACGAGCGAAAATAAAAGGCGATCAGACTTTGGTGACAAAAGTACAAAAATCTGGTGTACTGGTGATTAGTGCAAAGATACTTAAGAGGCTAGGACCAAGTAAACTCCAAGCTTGATGTACTATTCCATCAAATGATGCCAAGTTCTGCAGAGAGTTCAAACACACAGTCTTTCCAACTCTAACATCATTTTACCAACTGTATTTATCAGGTCATTTGGAATTTATTTCAAAGGTCTTTCACTACCCGATTGCTTGTTATAGCACTGAAAAGGGCCTCCCACAGACAGTTTTTTGAAATAAGTTACATTTACTAGGAACTGTAAGGTATGCACTTCCTAAAAAGTAATTACTGGGGAGGACAACATGATGGAAGTAGAATAGTTCAGAATGTGGTAATTTCTTTTATTAGAAGAAATAAAATGCAATGTATGTATTTTAAATAAGCAAGATGTTTACATTTAAAGTTGCATTCATGTCCCTTATTAGGAGTATGTAGGTGTATATATACATCTATCTCTATTTATAGTGGGGTGTGTAAATATAAATATAATATATAATGCTATTCCAGGGAAAGCTTTATGAGTAATTTTCTACATAAGTATTATTTTAAATAAACCACTAAACAAATGCAATTTATTTCTTGTCTTTAAAGAAAATATTAGCCTCCATTAATGCAAAATTCAGGTAATACTAAAAATGGGAGTTAATACTGGAAATGGGAATTTTCAATCAAAGATATTATATAAGTACCATGAACAAAATGCTATGGAAAAATCCATGTTTACGTTGCCTCAAAGAAGATACATTACAGAAGAATAAGCCTCTAAATTTTCTAAACAGTTTATGAAGTAGTGTGAAAAGAAGACAATGTACCATACCACAGAATTTCATTGCATCCTAATAATTTCATTTATGTCTTAAATCAGAAATTATCAAATGTTATCAGGAAGTGAAAAAGTCAAGTTTCTTTCCTCATCTATCAATTTGAAAGGAACATCAGCCTCTGGATAATTGCTTTGGTTTTGTTTTCCCAGATGATGTGGTTAACTCTATTTGATGTCAAAGAAAGCTTACAGACTTGTTCCTCATACACCAGAGTATTAAACACACAGAAATTTTTCCTACAGTTCAAAAAGGTTTTTCCCACCATTTTGTCATTTAATTCATTTCCCCCAGACCTAAACAATTTAGATGTTTTAAATTAGTGTTTTCTAGTGGAAATAAATGTTTGCTAGATTGATCAGACCAACAAACTCTACTATATTTAAATCCCAGACCCGATTCTCCAAATGCCTATATAACTGTTACTTGCATTCATCTTCCTGATGCATTTGACTTCAAAGGGATGAAACATGAAAGTAAAATTAATCAACTGCAGTAATATTTGCCGAATTGGGCCCTTAGAGAACATGTTATTCAGGCTAGAAATGCATAAAACACTAAAGAGACAATATTGTAAATAATAGTATTTCTTTATGTGGTATATTTTAAGAAAATGTAAACACGAGTTCTCTCAATCTAGAGGATACTCTGAGGTAAAGTGTATTTCTGGAAAATTTGTCCTCTTTGCACAGAATATTCAAATTATCAACATCCAACAGTCCTTTCTTCTCCCAGGTTTATTCAATTGTACATATGAAGTGGTGGTATTTCAAACATTATTGACAATTTACCTACTTCTAACGCAACACCTGGATGGATAGAAGACAGCTTGACAATGAGAAATGTAACTCATGATGAGTTATGAGAAATGTGACTTTCTTGTAAATGTAGAAAATCTATTCAGATTTTTCCATAGCTTGAGTGTACACCTCTCAGTTTAAGGAAAGATGAAATATCCTTCCTGTTCCATCTCCCTATGTGATTAATTGGCCCTTTGTTTTGCAGGAATGATCCTGCTTTAAGTTTGTTTGGTTGGTTTTTTTTGGTGTTTGTTTTTTTTTTTGTTTTTTTTTTTGTTTTTTGCTGTTATAAGTTTTCATATTGATACTGGAACAATTTTCTTTTAAAAATGACATTTAATAAAAAGGTTGATTCAAATTATTAAATTTGAGGGTTTTTTCTGTTTCAGTTTGCCTCTGATAAATAGGTTTACATCTCTGTCAGATGTAATAAATAAGAATTTCATATATCTTAAATTTTTCCAGGTTTTTAACATCCTCTACTTTTTACACTTAGCATGTTAAATTTGCTTTGGTTTTGTTTTATTCTTTTTAAAAATATAGATATTATTGTCATCTTAAGTATGTATTTTAATGATTCATGTGTTATCTGAAAGGGTTGCATGAGCTGCCCATCAGGGGGCACTAACAGAGCATCCAGCTTCTTATCTCACCCTGTGCAGGATATAACGTCACCTGTGCGGCCATCCTAGTTTCAGATCCCCTTAAGTGTCTTATGCTTGAAGCTACAAATCAATCTTGTAAGCACTGAGGGTGTGCACAGATCCCTGAAGGTAGCTTTTCAGAGATACAGTCAATGCCTACTTCAGCAACTTGGATTTACAGTAAATTTAAGCCTAAAGGCAGCCAGTGCAGAAGTAAACAGAGCAACATAAGCCAGTAACACAGTACAACAATAACACTAAAATAATTTTGCCTGTTTTTTTTTGTTTTTTTTGGTAGCACTATATGTTAGAAAAAATGTTTTAGATTAGACCCTTTACTTCCCCTTATTTCGTATTTGTACTTTTCTCAATATTCTTTTGGCTTTTCATGTCTTTCATCTCTTAATCAAACATTCTCAGGTGAATTGAACTGAACTCCACTTATGCAACACTGGTGAATTTTTCTGAGATCTAAAATAATGTAAACTAAATCAGAGTTATCCCATAATATACCATGAGTACTGGAAGAGAAACTAGATATTATGTCTTCATCCAGAAACATTTATTTGAATTATGGATGCAATTTTAACTCCAAGTATTGTAAACCTCTGTTTTATATTTCACAGAGAAGAGCTCATAAAATACAGGTGCTTTAAAGCAATAAAAGAAATGTAATGAGAAGTACAACTTTTGCATGCATAAAATACTTTACAAAAGGGTTGATTTTATTAATATCTGTATTTTTTTCATTTTGTGGCTGACATTGTTGCTAGAACTCTGCATGTAATGAATTCTGTCTTTGCTCCTGTTAAGAAATGATAGTGAGAGGAAAAAAAAACACCAAAAAATCTGAGTTTAACTATTAAATAAAACTCTAAGAAGAAAAAAATTCCTGACTTCTGAAACAATTGTAGGAAACCTTGTTTTGAAATGAATATCCATTACTGGTGAGCCTGTTTTTTGAAGCTCTGCAATATGGTTTAATTTGGTTTTCAGAGATAATACATGACATGTTAGCAATTGGTAAAAAAAAAGGCACAGATTTTACAAACAAACATGAATGCTTTTTGTTTTGAAGTAGTAGTATGCTTTTGTGAGATTGCTAGAAACTAGCTGATCATCCACAAGGAATGTGGGACAGTCAATTACGGGACTGTCATAAGAAAAAGATATTTATCTTGTGATTCTTCCCTTTTGAAACTATGATAAGGAACATAGTGGCTGAATCTCTTGATTTGCTTAAAGACATGCACAACTTCATAGCTCCTTGTTTTCAATCACCTTTTTTCCTGGCTGTAGTCTTGGATGCAAATGAGAACACTGCAATTAAAATTGTTGTTGATATAAAATTTCTTAATAAGAAAAATAGAATCCATAAAATATTTCTAATAATAAATTTTGCTTGCTTGTTTTTTCTCTTTTTTTTTTTCTTGGAATGCATTATTAAGATTTTTAGAATGTGTACTGCCAAGAAGTGCTCACTACTGAAAAGAAACTAGGGTAGATGCTTCTTTTTTAACATTCATGCATATGAAAAGATAGTATTTACTTTCTGCTCAAATTCACAGTATTGCATATGTATTAAGATGCTATACTGTCTCAAAGGACATTTTATTGTGAATGAATGAAAACGAATAAAGAAGAAATATGTAAAAAGAATGAAGCACATCTGCTTTCTAGAGCTATTTCCTACCATAACCTTCAGCTTACTCAAGCTTAACCTTCACCAAGATTTTTGTGATAATTATCTGTATGAAGCAAAGGCAATATATAACTACCTCATTTGTAAAATCATAAAATCTTACAAAAGTTTTACATTTTACAGAATAAAATGTAGTATTTTAATAAGTACAAAATGGTTTGGAAAACTGTGGACAATGTTTCAGAAGCCTGAAAAAAAAATACTGTCTTCTGCCTCTGAATTCCTCTTCCTGTAAGGATTAAGCATAAAGAATATCTAGAAAAAAAACTGGTTCTCTACTTGTGATGTTAACAAAGCCATATGATACAAAAAAGTTCCATCACATATGCACATGGTTGCCCTTGATGCACGAGGTATCTTTTGAAGGCATCCATCTCTTTATGAATGGAGTAGTGATCTGTCACAAATAGTTTTGTTAGTTTAAAAATTAGGAAGATAATTAAATGTATTTATGCCAATGTGCTGGTTTTGGCTGTAGCAGAGTTGATTTTCTTCACAGTAGCCAGTATGGGGCTATGTGTTGGGTTTCTGCTGAAAACAGGGTTGATAACACAGGGATGTTTTCATTACTGCTGATCAGTTCTTATAAAACATCAATGGCTTTTCTGCTCCTCACCCCACCTCACTAGCAAGTTGGCTGGGGGTGAACAAGAAGCTGGGGAGGAACACAGCAGGAGCAGCTGATCCCAACCAACCCAAGGAATATTCCCTATCATTTGGCATCATGCTTAGCATATAGAGCTGGGGAAAGAAGAAGGTGGAAGGACAAGAGTAATTTATCGTGGTGGTTTTTGTCTGCTTAAGTCACCATTAGATGTGATGGAGCTCTGCTTTCCTGGGAATGGCTGAACATCTTCCCACCCTGGGAAGGGCTGAATAAATTCCTTGTTTTGGTTTGCTTGTGTACACAGCTTTAACTAATAAACTGTCTTTGTCTCAACCCACGTGTTCTCACTTTTACCCTTCTGATTTTCTCCCCGCTCCCCCTGAGAGGGAATGAGCAAGTAACTATGGGCCTTAGTTGCCAGCTGGTGTAAACCATGGCAGCTGGTTTTCTTCTATCTCTGTTGAGATTATTCATATCACCTGTTTTAGATACACTCCTGAGTAGACATGATTGTCTATTTTCATTATGCAGTTCCAGAGAAAAAAGTATTAGTGACTGAAGTAAAGCACGTCAGATAACATACATGTCATCTGACATCCAGTGTTCTGTGTCTGGTGTAATCTAGTTGTCTATATTTTCACCATAGCTAACAGGCAAAACTAGTTAACATCATTAATCTGTTACTTGTTGCCAACAGACATAACTAAGCAATTAACTATAGGCACTTAGCTAGAGTTATGTGAGATGGTTAATAACTAAACCAAATAAACAGAAAATTAAACCAAATAAACCAGAGGTCTGTTAATTTTTTTCAAAATTTACAGATGAACCCCGTTTCTATGTGCAATTGAATTTAAAGATTAACATCTTAACACACAACTTTGTTGATGATTCTTCTGCACTTCAATACTTAAAATCTCCAAACATCTGGAAACAAACTGGAACACAACATTAAATATACAGGTTAGTTAAAGTGTCTTGTAACAGAGGAGCTGCCTTAGTGAGTTAGTAACTTGCTTCATTTGCTCCAAACTCTTGTTTCTAGATCTGGCTAGTAGTCATTGTTTCTTAGCAAAAAGTTCTTGCTCTTTGAAGAAAACATCTTCTTTACTCTTATAGCAGGGAAATGTAGAGAGTGATTTAGGCTCATCCCTCCTGCTATGGAGAAGCAATGAATAGTCTTGTAGCAGGCTAGCCAGTGCAAGAAGCAGATCAGGAAAAGTCTTCTAGAATCACAATTAAATCATAAAATGGAAGGACATAAAAACTTACAAACCTGTTATTTTATTCACATTCACAATTAACATGCATTTTTGTAGTTCTGATGATTAAATCCTTTCTCAGCTTACCTTCAGTTTATACAAAAAAAATACTTATTTAATGCAAAATGTACTGTCCAAATCTATTACTTTGAGTGACAGTATATTTTTTCCTCAGTATTCCCTTTTCTCTCTTTTGGGTATGTTTTTATCACCTTTTTAGATCATGAATTTCAGTGTCAGGAATACTTATATGAATTACAAGAGGTAATCTGAGCTGTTAACCTCTTATTAGAATACAAAATCTATATGCAGTGTCACTCATAGGCCACTGTTTGAATTTTAAACATTCATAGTCATTTATCTCATAATATAGTTCAGATTTTCAATTAGTGTTTAAAAGAATCAAAAATAAAAACTCTTGCAAAAGTTAAAAAAAAAAAAAGAGAAAGAAAACATCTTTCAAAAGAATAAAGGATAATCTCACAGTCTCCTTTAGACTTTTTTAGATTGAATAAACTGAGGGGAAAATAGTTTGAAGACTAGCTTTCTTACATAGCCACTCAAGTAAAGAATATAAGCAGACAAATATGGGGGAAGTTCGGTAAGAGGGGTCTTTCAGAACCTCTAAATGTGAACAAAACCTAAATTCAATTCCATAAGCCCGGAGGCCTCTGCGTGGAAAGCCCGAAAGAAAGGGCTCTGTATTGCTTTAGATTTTCTGTCGGTTTTTGATTGTAAAACTGTCCTAGTTACAGGGATAGGAGGCAGAGTTTAGCATTATGTGGAGGTGACCACAATTGTGTATCTTACACAATTGTGTATCTCTAGGTCATCGTTAATGGAGTACATTTTTAAGGCAGCAGGGGAAGCGGAAAGGTGGTCATTCTTCTCTGGCCCGGTGCTGGCGAAGGGAAGGGGCTGCCTGGACCGATCACCAGCACCGCAGGTTCCCTTTCACCATTTTTCCGTCCCCATGGAGTTCAGACTTTGAAAAGCTCTTATGCAGGAGCTATGCAGTTGCCGCTGGAAGTGGAGGGCGAGGGTGACCCCCGGAGCAGCCGAGCCACGCGGAGCCAGAGCCCGCTCCCGACCCAGGCACACGCTCCTGCTGGCTCGCGTCTTCTTGCCCTGGGAGAGAGCCCCAGCACCCGCACGGCCGCTGCCGCTCGCCCTCGGATACACAGACACCCAGCATAGCCTGGGGCTGCAGCTTCTTGCCCTGGGAGAGAGCCCCAGCACCCGCACGGCCGCTGCCGCTCGGCCCCGGGCACACAGAGCCCGCCACCCCGCAGAGGCCGGGCCTGTCCGGACCGTGCCGCCCCACGGGTGCTGCCGCGGGCAGGGAGCTTGCACAGCCCCCATCGCCCGGCAGAGTAGTTCCCGGTCCAAAACAGCTCTCCAGGCTTTGTTCTGTCCCTGTTATTGCATTTTTCCTGGGCTGGGAGGAGGAGGTTGAGCCGCAAAAAGAACCTCTCTGGTGTGCTGTCCTTTGCTGCCATGAGCACCACGTCGCAGACTGCATGGGGGCAGCCACAATTTTGGATTTGCCCTGGGCCGGGAGGGGGCCCGTGGTACCTTGCCTTTGTTGGTTAAGCCATTCTCTTTTTGTGGACTCATTTATTATTATTGTTGTGTTTATTACAAGCCTCTTTAGAAAATTGTGACTCCGACTTAAGTCTCCCTTAGCATTTATTTCTCCTTTATAGAAAAGGGGATGGCTTGAGTGGCCTTAATTTCCCCATTGAGTTTTGAAGCCCAGGACAAAAACTAAATTAAAAAGTGAAAGTGATCCATTTCCATTTGTCCTTCATAAGTTACTTAACTTCCCACAATCTTCTTTTTTCCTATTACTTTGTCACTGTAACCTCTCATATTATGTAAATCTTACCTTATCATTAATCGTTTTTGTCGCCTTTGCATGAATCTCATTAATCTCTGGTACATCTTCACTGAGATGAAGCAACCGAACTCAAAATAAGGTCATATGAGGACTTTCTAAAACATAGTATTTTCTATATATATTTGTATTTCTATTTATCTGATTTATTTTATTTTGCTTTAAGATACTTCTTTGAAATAGTTTGTGATATGTTTGTAAGCAAAATGTTTCTTTTTCTGTTTCTTCTCAATTTGCTTGAGTAAAGAAGTAAAAAGTTCCCCTTCAAACAACCTTTACTGATAGCCAGCAAAGTAGTTATTGATGTATGATGCACTTCAACATCTGCAAGCCCAAACTATAAATAATGCATTATACTGAATAATAATTTTTGTGGTGTGATATCATTCAACACAGCACTACATGGGCTATTGTACAACCACACACAGTGCTGTGATTTTAAGTTAGGCATTTTATTTTTCTGGAAGAATTTAGCAGTTCAGAAATTAGATAGTCACAAAAATTAGATAACAGAATCAAACTGTTGAAAAAGTTTATATTCTGTTTAAACATCTGAATTGATGGCAACAATAAGTTCTTCATAACTGTAGATTTTATGTGACTATGCAAATCAAAATAATTCAACGTACTTTTTTTCTAGAATCAACATCTTAGATGAGTTATTACACTGATTAATGCATTATAATTCATGGGACTAAAACTTGTTTCTACATTGACCTCACTGATCAATAACATTTGAGGCACTCGGAGAGTGAACCACCTGTTGATATCAAACTGGGTTTTTTTTAACAATAAGAGTATTTTCCATTAAGGAGTACTGTAATACATATCTAAGATCCATGGTTCTTTTTATTCCACACAATCACAGAATCATTTAAGTTGGAAAAGACCTCTGTGATCGAGTCCAATATTTTACCAATAAATAACTTGTCAACTAGACCACAGCACTGAATGCCACGTCCACTTGTTTCTTGAGCACCTCCAAGGATGGTCACTCCACCACCTCCCTAGGTAGCCCATTCCAATGGGAACTCCGCATAAATTCCAACTCTACATAAAGAAGGTCGTCCTGTTGTCCAACCGGAACTTTTCTTCCCTAGCTCTAGCCTTAAGCTAGAGCTTAAGGCTCTCTTGTCGTGTCACTAGTTACCTGGGAGAAAAAGCTGACAGCCACCTGTCTACAACTTCCTGTCAGGCAGTTGTAGAGAGTGATAATGTTTCCTTGAGCATCCTTTTCTCCAGGCTAAGCAGCCCCAGCTCCCCCAGCTGCTCCTCATGACTTACCCTGTAGATCCTTCCCCAGTTCCTTTGCCCTTGTCTGGTCTCAGCCCAGCCCCTCAATGCCTTTCTTGCAGTGAGGGGGCCAGAATTGGACACAGGGTTTGAGGTGTGGCCTCACCAGTGCTGGGCACAGGGGGACAATCGCTGCCCTGCTCCTGCTGGCCTCGCTATTTCTGACACAGGCCAGGATGCTGCTGGCCTTCTTGGCCACCAGGGCACACCCTGGCTCATGTTGAGCAGCTGTGGACCAGCACCTCCTTTTCTGCTTTCCAAGCACAGATCCCCCGGCCTGCAGCAATGCAGGGGCGGCTGTGGTTGGCGCTAGGCCTTGGTGAGCCTCATACAGTTGGCCTCAGCCCATCAGTCCAGCCTGAATACCTGTATGGACAAAACTGACACATAAACATGTTTTTTTCTTTTTGACTTTTACCTTCATGTAAGATGTTGCATTGACTCCCTTTGTTGTCTTCAGTATTCTTACATTTTTTCCATTACTTAATTAACTTTTTTCCCCCTTTGACAGTTGCTTTGCTTTCTTATTGTTATTTTGTTACTGCTGAGATGTGAGGTGTAAAATAGAGACTTTAATTTCCCTAAACAATTGTGAATAATATTAGTTTATGAAATACAGTGTTTCTCAATTTAAATTATTTAAAATTATTTCTCAGCTATTTCAGAAATTATATATGTTAATATAAAGTAAATGCCAAGAATAATATATAATGAAATATCAAGAGTGAGTTCCTGTGCACAAGCATAGAGCCATATTGATTTTTTTTCTGAATGCGCATCTATTTTTTTTTCATTTTACATCTTCTCATAGTTTTACTTGCTAACAAACTAAAAAGGATTTTCTATGAAGATTATTTTGTAATTTTTTTGTCTGCTCTGAGTTTGTATCCCTGGTGGTAATGAAGGTATGAAAAAAGTTGTAGAACTAAGATGGTAAAACTAATATGATGAATTGTATTCTAATAGAGTCCCCTCTGCAGGTTGTGTTACCTGTTGGTAGGAAATTTTTCACCTTATGAAGTGTGGAAGTGATTGTGTTAGCAAGGTTTAAGATTTGCAAATATAATTATATTCAACAATTTAAAAATTACTTCTGGAAGTACTTTTAATGCAGGATAATGAAATAATTTCAAAAGTATTTCAAAATAGCTCTTGAGGGTTATAATCACAGCTCTTTTGATGAACTTTTACAGAAATCTAACTGATGATATAGTATTTGTGAATGACAATTTGCTAGGATACGCTAATGGCGATTTGATCAATCATTGGTTATCACAGTCACGAATTAATCCAGAATGCTTTGCACAGGTAGAATCCCTAATGAAATTTACTGAAGACAATGGCAAATATTTCTGTTCTTGCTTTTTACCATGTTCACAAATTCTATAATGTTCAGTGAAGCTGAAATATTCAGTGAGCAGGAGCTAGGGTTGATCACTGAGATGAGAAACACAAAGTATTTCCCCCACTGGGTTGCACAAAGTGGGCCTCAGATATCAAGACAGAAGTCAAACAGATCCTGGCAAATGATTTTGTGTTGTATGGATCCCAGCACAAGGTCAAATGAGACCTTTTTATATGCTTGATTAAACTCAGTATAATTTGGATATAACTTGCTCTTAACTGTATGACCTCATCACAGGAAAGAAAGGCAAAGACAATCACCATGTATATTTGTGCAGGGTAAGCTTGCTTTCTTTCAGCTGCATCATACACAATAATAGGATATTTCCACCAGAACTGTGGAAGAATGCAGAGACCTGGCCAATGAAACTTTCCAAACTACTCTGGCCAATCATATCTACTTATATCCTCACTTGGCCAGTTTCTTTCTCGCATAGTTTACAACTTCTACTTTAAGAAGTTTAAATAAGCAGGGGTTTTGGTTTTTTTTTTTTTCAGAGTAGTACTTTTTTGTGTTTGAATCACACTCTTCCTCAAATTAATACAGCCTGAAGCAGAACATATTTAAATTTGCTCTGTACCTTTTGCTCTGATATGTACTTTTTGCTCTGATTTGCTTTTTTATCTTCTGGTAGTCTATGATTTTGACTTTTTAAGTGCCAGAAATTCTTAAAAATGTGAGGTATAATATAGGTTCAAAAGCATGTTTTGAAAATAGAAATTTATGGGCTTTCCCTCTGAAAATGAAGAAAACCTGATAGCTACAGAAATTTTGCCTCCATGTACAGCAGAAAACATGGAAAGCAGAAAAAATCTGACTCATTATGTCATGAGCAAATATTTTGACAGTTCACTAGATGAAGAGAAAGTGGGGGAAAATTAATTGCAAATTATACATGGTTTCTATTTATTTAAATTTTCAGTTTATGGTTTAAATTGCAAAGGGGAAATGAATATAATAATGAATGTTTTTCATAAGACTATTGTTTATCTGCTCAATTGAAGACTTCACCGTGCAAAGACAGTCTTTTTTTCATATGCTGGAAGGGAAAATCAGGGGAAAATGGGAAACAGACATTAAAAAAAACATTCCAACTGCTTTAAATTGGTAAATTAATCCCTGAGAATAGAAGAGCTCTTATATTCTGAAGTATTTTGAAGGAGAGGAGATTGAGAACAGTGTTGGCCAAATATAAGAATACAATTGTGACTCTCAAAAGTATTCTGCTAAGTCTGATGTGCAATCCAAAAAACCACAAGAATTACAATATTTCTAGTGTCTTTTTAAGAACTCCTAAGATTATAAAAGAAATACCAGAAAGCTCCCTCAAAAAAAAAAAAAAAAAAAAAAAAGGGAATATAATGGAGATGAAAAATCAAGCTGCTGCTGCTGTTCAGTCAGGATGAAAAATATTAGGCACTTTTACTAGCTGGGCATAAAGTATTCCTGTAGCATTTTCTAAATCTTCTGAGGCACTGGATGGATCTTCAGATATGTTAGAGGAATGGTAATATAATGATCTGATCTCTTCCCTTGTATTCTGCATCAGCTGTGAATTGTATGTGTGGAGACTGAAAGTGACTTCATCAGCTGGAAATAGATCCATTACAACACTGGTCCATGCTGGTAGAGTGTAACCAAGCTAGAGGAGGGAGTGAACCCTAATACTTCAGTGCTGCAATTTTTTTAATTGAACTGGATACATAGTATCTTTGTTTTGAAAACACTTATCCACCTTTCCTATAAACATTTCCTTAATTTTCTTGTCTCAGGATGGACTATTATGCATTTTATCTCCCCATGCAATTTATCTCCCCAGTAAGAACCAGGGAAGTTCACATGAAAGTGAAAATATCTATGCCTCATCTCAGTTTATTGTTATTCTTGTATGCTTTCCCTTTTGAAATTAATAATTTTCATCTGCCTTTTATAATTACAGTAATAACAAGACCAAATGTAAAAATCACACTTCTCTGTCATCCCCTGTCACTTGATGCTCACTTCAGATATTTGGACATTAATTTGTCTTAGCACATGCTACACATACTCCTTTTCTCTCTGGGAGTTGTGCAAATGACTGACAGCAAGAGCAAGAGGGGGATGAATATATTGGAATACATGGGTCCAACACTGCAATGAAACACTTGTAAAGATTAACCACAGAATAACTGTTTTATTGCCTGTTTGGCCTTAAAACAGGACGTGGGCATTTGTTGGTGTTGTTTGGGTTTTTTTATTGTTTTTAATTTGATAGTCGTACTTCATATAGGCAGCCAAATTTGAGAAAACTTGCACTTCATTTTAAGCACTGATGTTTAACTCATCTCATGCCCTGTAGAGATGTCATGAGTAGCAGATGAGTGCAACATGCCATATTAATTTCATAACAATGAACTATATGTGTGTATATATATATAGTATATGTATATATATACACACTGTATACTGATTTATGGAGAGTTTTAACTCTTGTCTGTGAAGAGACTTTGACCATTCGTTTTTTCTTGTGATCCAAAGGGAAAATTCTTTTACCAAGGCTAAAATACTGATTACCATATTTTCTGTGCCACAGCAGTGAGCTTCCAAACACTCCATAGATAAAAGTAAATATAATTGTAAATAATATAAATTACTCAGAAATGTTTCAGATAAGTAAAAGATAATTCATAATAATAAGAATTCATAAGAAATATACTTTACAATTTACTGCATAGAAGGAGAATTCATCTATCTGCAAATCTGAATGTTTGACTGGCACCATGCAGCATAAGTTCAAAGAGCTGTAAACACTTCCAGACATCTGAAACTCCTTTCCCAAACTTTTAAATATCTTGCCAACCTGAAACAAGATATTTAACTCTATTCTTGCTCTACTAATAAATTTTCTACTAAAAAAAATCTTTTTTTCTCATGATCACTAACAAATGATGTTACCTCTTGTAGGTTTGGTTTTGTCAAACTAAAGGGAATAAATGGACTAACCTCTATTGTATCTTGCTATTATTCTTATATCAATTGGTTTGTTTGGGTTTTTTAATAAATATTACACATTTCAAAAATAGAATAGAAGAACATATAAAGATGGAACCACTTGAGTTAAATCTCCCTTACAAATATTAAACTCTCAAACAGAACATAGTGTGAAAATGAGATCTCTTAGCACCTAGTGACTAAGACTTTGCTTTCCTCTTTCCTCGTTGTACACATTTCAAAATGCAATGGTGCACATCACTTTCTTACTCAGCTTGATGTTGCATTTAATCATACACGCAAGATTATTACCATTAAAATATTTACTTGAAAGAGACTGCTTTGTAAGGGAGGGTGTCAAGAGGGATGGAGCCAGGCTCTTCTCAGTAGTGCCAAGCAAGCACACAAAAGACAGCAAGCAGAAGCTGAGGCACCACCTGATGATTAAAAAGAACTTCTTTACTGTGCAGGTGACCAAGCACTGGAACAGGTTGACCAGGGAGGATGTGGAGTCTCCCCCACTTGATATATTCAAGGCCCATCTGGACAGAATCCTGTGCCGTGTGCTCTGGGATGACCCTGCTTGAGCAGGGAGCCTGGGCCAGATGACCCAGGGACTTGAGCGGAGCCCCAGGGACCCAGTTATTAGAGACTGCGGGGCTCTAATAAATCGACCCATTTGGTGACTGTGATTTTGTGAATTTTTATTTATTTAAGGTGAAGAAGGATTCTTACCAAACTGATGTGCAGACATGCCAAGAAGTTAAAGTTGCAGTTGATAAACTTTTCCATATTTAAATTGCTAAGTAAGGACTGAAGAGAAACCTGTATAAAATGCTTATATATTCTATTCTTAAGCTATTTCTAGTATGAAAAAAAAAAAAAGACTGCCATGCCTAGAAACAGCTGAAATACATTTTCTGTCAGAGGTGTAGGGCTGGAGAGAGGCTGGAGGAGAAGTGGTATTTTTTTAAGAGATTTTTTTAGTATTTTGACAGTGAGTAGTCCATTGGAATATTCTGCTAGTCAAAACCAATTCATTTTAACAAAAATGTTGATAGAGAAAGATGGTTCTGCTTCCTACTATTATAATTTTTATGTTTGATAAATACAGTTGACCTCACTCAACTGGACTATTCACAGTGGAAATGACCTTTACTTATAATATTTATACTACTTTTTACCTTTTTAATGCTGTATTTGTGTCAGAAAAATAATTTAAATATTTTCTTCATTATAAGTGTATGTAAATGTAGAATTTTCCTCAGGATAAATTCTGATCCATTCTGCCTACTCTGTAGGTATGTGTGCAGAGGTCTGAGTGACAATAATTAGAGAGGAGACCAAGGGCCTTTAGACCTGGGTTTCGACAGCAGCAGAGGCCAGGATATCTGTCTCCCCAGAAAACTAGTTTTCTTCAAATTTAGATGCTTGTATGTAGGTGCTGAGAGCATCAACAGTATAATGTCAGCATATGGAATAAGACAACATTCTCACTGGACCATGATCTTCTGTCCAGCCTGACAGAGAACGCCTCAGATCTTTTAACCCTCATGGCTTAATTTCCTTTGTATTACATTGGACTTGTGACTGGCAGCAATGGGATGTTTACCAAATCTTTTAAGGTGAAGTTTGGCATATATATATATATACACACAGAGACATATGCATACATATGTACGTATTTAGATGCAACAATCATAACTTTTTTCTTATTTTACTCTTTGATCGCTGTCATCTAATGAATTTTAGTTACTATGCTCGTTCTCTCCTCCATTTCATATCTATTAAATACAAAGAAATATTGCTGTAAAATATAATAAATATCATAGTTTATAATATAATTAATCTAATGAAATAAAAATAAATTAAAATTTCACAGAGGAATTGTACTTCATACAATATGGCTTTCTCTTGCCTGGAGAAAAGGAGACTCAGAAGTGATCTTATCAGTTGCTACAACTACCTGAAAGGAGGTTGTAACAAGGTGAGGATCATCTTCTCCTTCAAGGCAACCAGCAACAGGACCAGAGAACACAGCTGCAGTTGTGCCAGAGGAGGTTCAGGTTGGACATCAGGAAGAATTTCTTCATGGAAAGTTTTGTTAAACATTGGAATGAACTGCAGAGGACCATTCCTGAAGGTGTTCAGGTAATGACTGGCCGTGGCACTTAGTGCTATGAAATACTTGACAAGGGGGTGGTGAGGCAAAGGTTGGACTTGAAGATCTTAGAAGTCTTTTCCAACTTATATGATTCTGTGATTATGTGATTATCTAGAAATCTTAATGCTGCATTGACGAATCACTTTGGTAGTTCTAAATGATACCTACCAGGTGATTAGTGTTCACTGGAGAAGAAATCATAGCAAGTTGCTTGTGAGAATACTATGATTTAATTTAACTTCATGACTCTTAGTCATATGGTTCTAAATTAATTTTTAGGCTTTAGTTGAGTTATTACTTGCTTAGAAATTAAATGCTTGCAGATGCTTAAGTGGGGTCTGTTACATCGCATAGCTTGAAGTACACATACTACACATTGAGCTGTGATAATTAGGGAGCTACTGCTCTTTTAACCTCTTTTGAATTCTCATCCTTTACCGCTTGATTAAGAAAATGTTTCTTTCAAATATATTTCATAAGTTAATAGATGGAGACAGTGGATTTGCTCAAAATACAGTTTCCTTTTGAGAAGTGATTGTCTACTAATTTCTTACCATGTAGTCCATCTCTCTGTGCATAAGATGTTCATATACCTGCACTATTGCCTTCTATTTGATTAAATCACACTAATTTTGTTTGTCTTCTTCAAACCAAAAGCTACTGTTGGCTTCAGGTAGTGATGTGTGTTTTGATAGGCAAATGGTAAAGAAAAAAATGTGCTCCAAGTATTTTACAAGCTAAAATTGCTAATTAACTTTAGTTAGTATAGTATTCTTCATGGAATTAAAGGAAATGGATTGTCCCTTACCAGTGACAATATTTAAGTAAGATGCATTTTTCTTTTGCCAGCAAACAAGGGAAGTCTGGTAGATTTAAAGCTCAGATTTGTCTTTTCTCCAGCAGTTGAAGAGAGTGCTGAAGTACATACCTTAACTAGCTTTTAATCAAATTAATGTAGAATTTACAAGTTCCTCACTAGGAAGAGAATAGAGGTTTTATCATTTGGCTATTTCCAGATTCTGTCATTTCTGGCACCACAATTTGCCATCTTCTGCTTCTCTGTCCAAGGAATGCTTTTCTTCTCAGTGATATTTGCATATGTACAAAATTCTACTAAAATTCCTCAAAATTGTTACAAGATATTTATGTAAAAAATCATCATAATTATTCCATCATTAAACAGAGTTAAAATTGCACCAGCTAGTCTCCAATGCTAAAGTTAATCTTTTGTCAAGCAAGAATCCTGCAAAGTCCTTAGCACATGTACTATGCTTCATGCAAATAATAAAATAATAAACACATTTATCACAAATACTTCCCTAGAAACCTCAAAGCTGATCTGCAAACAGGAATCAGACTTTTCTTTGAAATTCAATGGCTATATGTATTTATAAATCAACTTTTTACCTCTCATAAAGAAATTACTGGAGACAATTACAAAACAAACATAACTGGGACCCACGCTTTTAGGTACTTAGGATTGTGAGAGACTGAAATGTTAAATGTTAATGACTCAAAAGACAGGCCATTTGCAAAAGCAGTGGGAGATTTGCTGAGGCCAGGTTTTCACCCCACAACCTAAAGGGAGCAGGAGAGTTTTTGGGTGTGTGGGGGTGAGATCTCTGATCTATGTAAGAACAGCCCAGATGCAGGGGGTGAGCATCCACCACTGGATGATGACCTCACCAAACTGACTTCTGTTTAGACAAAGCAGTTTAGCCCTGCAACTGATTGTGTTCTTGATAACCTGGGACTGACTGATGAATAAGCCTGTCTCAACCGTCTCAACTATTCTGGTGTGGGAAACAGCTGTCATGTATTAGAAGGTGTTATAAACCAGCTGTAATGTTGTAGAAGGTGTTATAAACCAGCTGTAATGTTGTAGAAGATGTTATAAACCATCAAAGACCCCTGAAGTACCCCCATCCGCATTATCTTGGGCCTTCCACCAGAGAACCGCACATGTGTTGCATCAGACAACTTAAAGCTCCCCCACAGGTAAAGGTACTTGGATGTTCCCACCTGCAACCATTGAATTTTTTTCAGGAGTTTCCCTCACCCCTGAGGGATCAAGACTGCAACCATCACTTTGACCAATGGACATCAAAATTTGAGCAAGTCCTATTGCTGGATCTGTGGGTGATGACATCTTTCCTCTTTGATACCTACTCTTATCCTGTCTTTCTCTTTCCTTCTTTTCCTTATATATGTTCTTAATTGATATTTTTGTACTTTTATACTGTTATGTTTCTATAGATAATAACCAAAATGGCTACATGCCTCTCCTTTCCAAATTGCAACCAAGTTGTTCTAAAATAAACCTGCCATATATACCCTGGTCATTCAGTGTTGTTTCACTCTAAGCTGCCACAGGGGATCTGTTATCAATTACCTCAGTTACCCCCCCTTCAGGGGCAGGTTGTGACAAGGATAGATAAAAGGAAAGCACACAGTGGGCCTGTAACCAAAGGGCTATTATTGTGATTCTTTTTGGCAGAGAGCCTTGGTTTTTTTATCTCCTTGTGAATCTACAAAATTTTATTTTCTGGGGAAAATGGTGGTTTTGATTGTTTTTATGATTCAGTCAGTGATTTTCAGTCACGGGTTTGCTGTTTGGGAAGAAGGGTGGCAGATTTGCTGGTATCATAATTGCAAATTGTTGTCTCTTTTTGGTATTTGATTGTTAAGTTACCCTTGGAAAGAAAGTAGTTTGTTGATAGCAGATATATTCATGCCTGCCCTAGAATTCTCCTTAAGTTCCACCTAACCACAACAAAAAAACCCAAATCTTTGTGCATTTCTTTGCCACATTTGAGAAAGAACAACAGCACTTAATTGCAGATCCTCTTGGAAGCATCAAGACTAAAATACTGTGTGGCTTTGTTGTGCTTTTCACTTGTAAATAAATTATGTTTCAGATTGAGAAAAATAGAAATAAGAAGTGTCAGAATGCAAAAATTAATCTTGAAGAGCAGATGGAAAAAATTAAGGAACTGAAAGCAGCTGAAAGTACAAATATATATATATATATATATTTACATTTATTAAAAATAATTAAAAAGTAATAAAAATAGAATATTTTATTTTCAAACATTCACTCCAGAGATTTATAGACATGCATATTATATGATAATACTGATTTTATGCAAATGTTTTCTCTGCAATCTGAACAATAACAAAAATATTTTCTAGGCCAGTGTGAAATACCTGATGCTTGTGTAAGCACAAGCTCTTTTCAGTTTTCTTTCTGACTCTTAAGATTGGATCTGGTTTCTGTTACAGCTTAATTTGCATAATTCACCTCAAATCCCTGGTAACAAATATTTCTGCAAGCAACACAGTATGCAGTGTGTGGTATGAGTTTTAGTGAATTGAAATTCAGGCACTATTTTCTTCCATAATAACATCACAACTAAAAGGTCTTAATTTCCCAAGGAAAACAAATCGTCAGGGAAATATTTGCATTTTACAGTTTATGTAAACTACTTTATGCCCCAGAGAAAACAGAGTACTCTTCTTCTCCACAAATCTTTAAAATTCCAACATATAACCCTGTAATTTGAGAAAGAATAGATCATTGCCAATGATGACTCATAAGAGTATGTATCCTTCAGCATCATAGCTCATCAAAATTTATTTCCCAATTTTACATGGAGTTGAAACTCATTAACAGTCTTATATTTTCATGCTTAAAAACTGTGTTTATCCTGTGTATTTCATTAATATTATAAAGAGGAAAAATATGAATGTCACCTTACACTACAGAAGACTTGCATAAGAAAGAATAGGATTGATGGAAACATAGTAATTGTTCTCATTTGACCAAAATATAGAAAAAAACTTGGAAAGGGAAGCAATGCACCCGTGTACTTAAAAAAAATAAACAAAAAACCAAAAACAAAATAAAACAAAAAAGAAACAAAAATATTAAACAACAGTAATATATGCTTACTGTTAAAGTTACTTGCTGTATTTATTAGGAAAAGCTATGTGTTTTTCAATTTTCTCTTTTTTTCTTCTGGTCAGGTAATAACTTGATATGTGTACTACACGAAAGCTTCTTCACAAAAGATATAATAAAATCATACTAAACCCACACACAAAAAGGAGGAGAAAATAAAACTGGCAAAGGTTAATGAATTACATTATTGATGTAACACATATTCCTATTTCTGTGAGTGTTAAAGAAATCTATTGGTTTGAAACAGGTTAAAACTTCTGCCACACTTTAAAAAACAGTAAGTTTTGAAAGATACAAAATACCTCATATTGTTTTTCAGTCATTATCAACTGCATTAATGCCTAGTATTTCACAAACAACATTTTAAAGTGAATAAAGAATCAAACACCATCTACACATTTCCTCTTGAAGAACTTGCTAGACATATAGTAATGTTTCTCCATCCTTAAATTCTTTTTGTTTAGCCTTGTAAGCTGAGGTTGGAGAAATTATTGCAACAATAATTTCAAAAATATTTCAGTAAAAACTTCTATTTTCATTTGTTTATAATCATGATATAGTTATGACCATTTAGACTATATGTCTCTTGAGGATAAACAGTTTGAGTTTTTTTCTGCAGAGAAGTAAAACTGCTGCTTCCCATAAAAATCTCTTATTTTGACAATGTTAAAAATAGCTATGAAGCCAAGCTATTGGCAGATGTCTGTATAACAGTCTATATTAGCACCAGTTATGAGAGCAGATAAGTACTTGGCATTTGTATCCCTGAGTCTGATTGATGATACAAACATCCAAGTATTTGGTAACTTCTGAAGTGTACAGCAACAATTAAAATGTCATTGAACCTAAGTCAGCCCAGGTGGTAACAAATATTTTCACGGTACTCTTCCTCCTAGGAGAACAGTGTGTCTTGTTGGGCACAAGAAGGTCTTAAGTGGTTCTGATGTTAATGAATCAGCCTCTGAAATAGTTCTGAAACGGAAACAGACTTAGTATAAAAGAGAAGGGAAGACAGGTGGTAAAAGACAACAGAAACAATGCCAAGGGATAACTTAAATGATGGAGAAAAATTAGAGATAAGGCAAAAATAATCCAATACCACTACAAAGATAAATAGATTTTGCCAGCAAGTGTGCTGTGCAGCATTTCAAAACCTCTTCATCCTGGAATATAAATAGGACACTTACCTAAATCATGAGGTGGCTTCTTGGGGGTTACCTACCCATAGAAACAAGGATTCTGCAAATATGGTTTATACCTATCATTGATCTTGGCACAAAGTCAAGATAAGTAAAGGGTGCAGTTTGAAATCCCTCCACGTAATAGCAACAGACAAATTGATACCTTCAGTCCTTCCAACATGAAAAGATCAGTTGTGACTAAAAAGAAAATAATTTCATAGGAAATATTCAGCTAGGCCCACTCAGAATCTGTTCTTTTGCTGTCAACAGATATTTACAGAGCCCTCTCAGAAGAAATTAATGTCATCTTTTACCCATATTTTAGCCTAGTTTTTTGGAGTTATTTTTGCTATGTAAATAAATTACATAGTGTTTAAAACTTGTCAACACAACAAACCCATTGTTTTTACTAGATTATAATTTGCACACGTTGTCTAACAGAGCTCACATGCTTTCCTGGGATCTGAAGGAATCACTTTGAGGTTTATCTGACTTGGAACACTTGTTCTCAATTCTGTCAGTACAAAAATAAACCAACATCAAAATAGCTGTCATGTTTGTTACTCAAATTATATAACTCAACTGACAATTGCTGAAGCCATCATTTACATCTATAACTATTAAATGCTACTGTAATAAGTGGTTAGAAACCACTGGTATTGTTAAATATTTAGAACCCATTAGGCAGCTATTACAGAGATGTTGAAATAATTAACTAAAGTTCATACTAACATTCTGTGGCTATCTAAACAACTATTTAAATAATTTAAAAAACCCTAATTTGTTATCTTAGTTACAGCATCTTTTACAGCTGTATGTTGGATTTGGATTTAAATCCCAATTCATACTTTCTTTTGCTAGATGGAAAACTTTTGAAGTGTTTGCAAGTGGCTTTCCCACTTATTTTGACCAGGAAGCAACCAAGAAAGATGACAGTCAGCTGGTTTTCTCTGTGGCAGCTGCTGTTAAAATCTTTAGCTCTGTACTTGTATCAGGAGAAAAAACAGGCAACAACATAATAGAAAAAAAAAGAAGAGTTTAGTAATGAAGAATTTTGATAAATAAACTGCATTTAGACTTTTTATTTGCTGCATCTTTCAGATGAACTGATTTTTCATAAAGAGAAAATGTCATTCATCTGTTGGATTAAGGCCTCAGCTCACCAAAACAATCTAATTTCAAGCTATGGCTCTTAGCTTAACAAGGAAGGTCATGATATGGGGGTTAAGGCAGTAGAAAGAAAATAAAAGCATGGCAAATACCCTAAAAAATCTGAAATAAGTCTGTAAGATACTGGAAGAAAGGAAAACAAGAAAAGGAAGAGAAATTTTTCATGCTCACATTTTAATGCAGGCAGAAAATCAAAACATAAACATTATTTCCTCTTTAAAAATATTGTTAATTATTTCTCTTGAGTGAATTTCATGTGAAAATTGTCAATAACATAAAAAAGTGTCAAGAAAAGGATTATAGCACTGATTAGAGCCCTCGCTACTACTTATTTATATTGGTACAGAACTAAATATTAAACTGGAACAAACACTTCATTTCTTCTCCCTTTACAAAATGATTATTTTTCTATTTTGCCTCTCAGGCTTATCTCAAAATCTTTGAACCTCCACAAATTAGTGTAACAGTCTGCACATGAAGCTATGTGTTGCACGAGAAAAAAGCACAATGGAGAATGAAATGGTGTAGCAGATCTGCAAATAGGTTTTCCATGTATGAGATCCCTATGGAATAGTTGGTTGTAGTTACAGAAAAATACAATTACATGACCTGCCTCTGAACACTGGTTTTGCCACTGCCTAATGAGAAGTCACAAAATTTAAATTTCCTTACTCCTTGTTGTACAATTGATGTGAATAATTTAAGATCTAGATTTTGTTATCACTTTCCAATTTTGTCTTTCACAGACACTAAAGATTGCTTTTAATTTCCCTTTCTTAATATTATATAGTCTTACTGGGATGGAGCATTTTTGTCCCAAAGCAATTAAAAATACAAAGTAAGATTGAAAGTTTTGGATTTTGAAAAGAAGATGCAATCTTTTATTTCTTTAAATTATTTTAATGACAATAAATTTACAGAGAGCATGTCAAAAGGGGTCAAAGTAATTTTCATATCAGAGAAAAATATTACAGAAAAAGGGTTTTTTTTGGTACTTATAAACTTAACATACTTAATATTAACAGGTCAAATAAAATAAAAGTATGATTCTTTATCCCAGGATACTTATTCCAGTCCACTTACAAATTACCACAACTTGATCTAGCTTATGCCTTTCCCTTCCCTTCCCTTCCCTTCCCCTTCCCCTTCCACTTCTCCTTCCCTTTTGCTTTCCAGGAACTTTTCCCAGAATACTTTCCAAAAAATTGCATTTTTTTTAATCTAATCTTTAGAGTTTGACTTTGTTCCTGAGTGACCAAATATGTTTTGGTCATGATTAGGTCTATTTTACAAAGTAACAGGAATGCTCATAATAAAGCTGTTTGAAAAAATATATCTAATATATCTATATCTCTAAGATAGATGTCTCTAAATGTATCTAATATATCTAAGATATCTAATCCATATTTGCACTACTAATACATCATAATTATTTGGGAATCTAAACCCAAATACCTAATTTTTTGTGGTTTTTTAAAATATCAATAGAATTCTTTAGAGCAGCCCTGTAACTGACTGAAATGTAAGACATTATTGGAACAAATATTTTATTTCAGTTTTTAGTCACAGAATCCCAAGATGGAGTACAGTTTTGGAATTTATTATCAGGCCCTTTCTGAGCCTTCAGAGAAATCTTGTCATGTATTATAAGGTGTCGTATCTTGTCATGTCTGTAAGACATAACACGTCATCCGAAGAACCTTTGGTTCTATAATGCTTGTGGAAACATCACTTTACATAACATGGCTTCTTAGCAGTCAGGGTATAGAATTTATCAATTTTAAATTATTTTTATATATATACTGATAGAATCCTTTCACTTCATTTTCGTATGTTTTTAATTTTTTTTAACCCATTATTTTTTCTTTATAATTTTGAGCTACAGAAACAGATTCTGAAGATCTTACCTGGCTTGGGAAATACAATTCTATCAGAAGTTTGATGGATCTTGTTACTGCTCAAGGATGCTTGTCTAGACGGGAAAAAAATTGGCCGAAAGATAAATGTGAAACCAGTCCAGAGAAGGCGTGGAATAGGATTAAAATAAAGATTGAAGGGAAAAGATGATATGACTTTGAAAAATTGCTATCTAAATGACAATAATATAATGGCATACTCTTAATTGTCAGAGAAAATGCTTGACTGAAGTACAGTTCTAAACTTAGTAAACTGAGTGTGTTATGGATCAATGAACTGTCATAAAACCAAATTTCAATAATTCATTTAAACTTTACAAATTCCAGAAATTTCTATTGGCTGGGATTGGCTACTAGACACAGGTCCTATCTGGTAAACAACTGCTTTAGAATTGATTTCTTGCAGCTTTTACCAAAGAAACCAAAAATCTCTACTCTTCCATTTTTTTTCTAACTGTAATAATGGAGGATAAAGTCCCCTATGCCAATCTCCAATTTATCTTTGTTCTCTGTAATGATAGAGATTGTTTTGAATAGATGTTTCTTTCCAGTAAAAAGCAAACGAAAACGCTGCAAACAAAGAATGTCCATTTTCAAATTCAGAGTAGCTCAAAACGCATTTGCCTGCTGAACAGCTCCTTATCCTCAAACTTGAGCTCCCTTTTGAACAGAAATACTTTCTATCATGACCCATTTTGCCACTGACATGTCACTTAGCCTCTTTGAAATGACAGTTCCTATATGCCCTTCACACTGCAGTTATTGCAAAGCTCTTTTATTTTATTCAGAGCCCCCATCATTGTTTTGATTCATTTTTATCACTACTGGCCATCCCTGTCAAAGCTTCCTAGGTCTAAAAGTAATCTTAGGAGGACTGGCAGAAGTAAGATTGAAGTCTCATACAATTTTGTTCTTCACTTTAAAGTATTTGGTCATTCGCTTGGGATTTCTGATTACCTAAAATTCTTCATGCAAATAAAGACTGAATTCACAGAGTAGCTGGTGTTTTCAAATTTTGCTGGTAAGCCATTTTTACAGAGAACATACAGAAATAGATGAAGAAGCAGAGAAGATATTTTCCAGAATTTTAATTCTGTTGAGGATACTTCTACTGTCATGTAATAGATAAAACATTCAAGTATTGAATAGACCGGATATGGGTGTGCACGCAAATACTTTCCTGTTGCTTACTTAAAGATTTGTAACTGTCTCCATATAAATGTTAGAGTACATATAGTATCAGGAGTATCTTTGTACTTCAAAACTTCCTAGCCTGAAGCAAAAGTTTTAGAGAACGCCTGATGCTGTATTCATCCAAGAAGCTCAAGCCCATTTCCATAATATAAGTAATTATAGTAATCCTTAGTAGGAACAAAATCAGTTCAAAGTGCAGGATGTTCACAGTTCATAAAGTCATATGCTAACAACACAAACCAAAAAAAAAAAAAAAAAAAAAAAAAAAAAAGACTCAAAATTATGGGTTTTAATTTTGCTAGTGATGATAGAATGCTTTGGCTTGGAATGGAGCTTAAAGATCATCCAGTTCCAATCACTCTGCCATAGAAAGGGACAACTTCTACTGGACCAGGTTGCTCAAAGCCCTGTCCAACCTGGCCTTGGACACTTCCAGTGATTTTACTGCTACTCTCCATACCACATACACACATACACACCAAAGCAAAAAAAAACTGTTCCACTCAGCCATTAAGAACTTCATGAATTTCAAGTATATGTGTAATTCAAGATTGGATGCTTGTCCAAATGTGTGAATAAATATAAATTGTGTTTTTTAAAAGGAAATGCTTTTTAAATGTAAAGAACTCAGGTTAATGAAACAAGCCAGAGAAATTTACTGTATCCAAATACTTATTCTGATTTAGATATGACACATTAGATTTACTAGGAAATACCACTTAAAGTGGTTAATATTTTGTTAAAATATATTACATATTTCCAGTAAAATGTTATGAAGTAGTTGGGTACTGTGTCTAACTTTTAATGAGACAAACAGGTCTTTCATCTTACTGCCAGTAAAAGATGCAGACTTGTAAGCAGCATTTTTAATTTGTAACTTTTTTTTCCCCTTACAATTACTCATAGATTTCTTACCTTCTGCTACCATCATATTAGAACAAAGATGTGAGGAAAAAAAAAATTGAATGTGACATCTCTTCATCTGTTTGGAACTAATAATGCCTTCACAGCAAACAGTTGTTTTGGTACATGCTGGATACTGATGTAAAATAACAGTGGATGAAAACATATGGAATAGTTACTTAATTTGTGTGTGCATTTCCTGACATAATTGGGTCATTCTTGCAAGTTTTGCAGAATAAATTAATTCAGAAGGAAACAGTCAGATAATTTTTAAATAAGAATTATTGCTCTATAAACCAGACAATAAAAATAGGATATTTTGTTACTTTGAATAAAATTGTCTCCATTGAATGATACTTTATTCTTTTTATTACTCTCATTTTATTAACTTTCTATGCTCTAGAAATATATTCACTTCTCAGTAAAAAGCAGTACGACATATTCCATAAAAACTAGCCAAAGCCCCCTATCCAGCTCCTGCTTATGAAATAATGGATTAGGAGTGTAAATCTTCACCTAGGCAGGGAGACCCCCAGCATCTCCACTGCTGTGCTGCCTCACAGGGTTTCTCTGGCCCATAGAGAAATACAAGCTGCCCCTTTAACCACTGAAATCTGCTTGTTGTCTTTCTGTTCACCAACTCTACAGAGGTGTCCACCTCAGCAGATATCTAATAACCAATCTGCCTTAATCAACAGGCCAAAAAATATAACTGCTCACCTTTTGGAAAAGAAACACTACAGGTTCTTCCCTCTCAAGGCGCTGTTTATGAAGACCTGTATCCATGAGGTGGGAACAATTGCACAAACACTGCCATACTGATGACACTCTTCAGCACGTGTGAACATGTGAACCTAGACAAAAGGCTTATGCACAGTATAACTATGTCCACAGGTTCTCAACTCCATCAGGATTCAGGTGGCTGTGATAACTAGAAGACTTTAGGAGATTGTAAAAACTTTGGGTTGCATTAAGAAATGGAATGCTCTGCTCTGAAGCCAAGCAGGGTAATGTTAAACTTTCCTCAAAAGGAGGTCACATTTTTCAGATAATATAGGCATATATTAAGTATATGTTCTTAAGGGTGAAAATAACATTTTAGCAAATATAAAATTATTCTGTACTCCAAATTTGTGCAAGTTAAAACATTTGCAAAATGAAGAGACAAATATCATAGGTTTCTTAATTGCTAAACTTATGAAATTAATTTGCAGTTCTAGCTAGCAAACAAATGAAAAGGTAAAAGACCTGATTATTTTCTGTTTAATTTATTTTTAATTTTATTTGTTAAACATGATAAACCGTGCAATAAATACATTATAAATAGGGTAAGGATATGGTTAGTAACTACCAGAGAGTTGAAAGAAATAGACCAGTCTAAAAACCTGAGTTCATTGTCTAAAGGAAAAAAATTAAACAGCTTTGAATACCTTGAAATGTCAAAATGAAGCTAAAGAAATGTTGATTACTGTCTTTGCTATTTATAACCAAATAAATAGTGAATGCATAAAGGCACATTAGGAAATGCATTAAGACCCATTATGTTCTGATGTTATCAGTGTTCTGTCTTCTGCATTTTTTTCTGGGGTGAGCAAATAGTTTAACTTGTGTCACTTAGTTTGGGATTCCATTACCATGTTGGTATAAAATAACGGCAGATAATGTTCAGGGCCAAGGAAAAATAGTCATCATTCTACTCTTTGTAAATAAATATGTGTATGTGTGTAAATATACATATATGTGTATATATATATATATATATGCATATATCAGTTAGGGAATACTAAATCGTGAATGGAAGTGTTCAGAAGAATAATGAATAATAAATAATAAATAATGGCCAGTTTTAAATTTTTTAAACTGACTTCAGTAAATTATTTTATTATTAACACTTTTCAAGCTAGTGGTTGTCTTACATGTCTTTAATTATTGTCACTATGTGGTCAAAACTATTAATCTCAACTACCATATCTCAAATATACTCAATTCTTATAATGCCCTCAGCCCACTTTACCATAGAAAAACTAAAACAAGCCCTTGGGTCACAAATAAATCATCCTGAACATCAGTCATTTTGTAGAAAAGTGTTGCTTTCCAATGTTTGAATCAATTTTTCTCCCTATTAAGAAAAAATTTTCTGAAATGTTTGAGAATAAGTGTCCCTGGTATTTTCTGAGGGAGGAAGAAAATGAAGAGTACTCATAATATTTTGCTGTGCGATAAAGATCTTTTTATCTCTACAGGGATGTCAGACCAAAAGAAAAAAGATAAATAAAGATAGAGGGAAAACAAGAAACCGTGAAGAAACTGAAAACAACACACTAGAGATAGGAGTAGTTTGGTACCTACTACTTGTACTTTTGATTGGAATAAGATTCCAGATATTGTGGTAACTAGGTTGCAAAATATGGTGCAGAAATTGTGCTATCATTCTTTCCTACACGGGAAAATTCCTGAGCTCTTCATTAAAGGTAGCACTGAAAACTTAATTAATAATAACACATTGCATGTTCTTTAAGAGAAAGTTTTGTCAGTTACTGCTTCAGGTGGGAGTGCTGAGGTGTCTCCCCTGGGGGCAGTTTCAGGACTGTGCATGATCCACAGGAAGTGGAAGGCCCCAGAAATGGGTCTCGGGGTGCTTCAGAGGTCACTGGTGGGTGCTATCTTTGTGCGGCTGGTGGTAGCTGAGCCAGGCAGCTGTGCTCTTTAAGGACTTACAGAGACAGTGACCATGGACATTAATGTGAAAGTTACAGAATAGTAACTTCCATCCTAGGTATATATCAAACAACACAGCATTCAACACGGAATTATAAAGACACTTATTTTCTATCTTGAGAAGATCGGGATACACAGATAAGAGAAATTCCATTACTGCATTTTTTCGATACAGTGTGCACACACTAAAGCCAGTGTGAAGATGTTTGATTATTTCAGAATTGGAATATGCTTCTTCATGGGTTCAATTTCATCTATGGATTTTTTGAATGTCTAATACTTTCTGAACACTTCTGATGAGTGTGTGTGTGTGTATGAAGAAAGAAATATATATATGAAGAGCTGTCTTACCATGGCTACACTTCACCTAAATACTTAAAAGGTTTATTTCTTCAATCCTGGATATAAAATGTAAAATGACAAAAAACTTCCAAAGCTGTAATGAGTTATAATCTAAATAACATATACAGGTTCCTTGTGACACAAAGGAAGAAATAAAGAATTGAAACATGAAGGACACCAGACATTTTGTAAGTATATTCAAGGAATTAGTGTCTCTAGGGTTAGAAGATATCAGCAAACTGTATAAGTGAAGTACCTCAGTGGTTATTTGAACCTTTTATTTCATATATGATGGGAAGAGTTATGATATATTGAAAGTGTTGAATTTAGAAGGGAAGTTAAAATTAGCCCTAGGCTATGCCTAGAGCTTGTAATATCATAGACACACCTTTGGAGCAGCCACAAAGTTTCTAGACCTGAGAACTGGGAAGAAAGTTTTCTAAGTGTAAAATGACTGCAATACAACATTATAGTGGGTCAGCTGCAAACTGAGAGCCTGAGGCTGGGTTTATATTACAAAGTTCTGCTGCCAGAGCTATATCAGCCTGCTCTACAACAGCAACAACAAAGAAAACAGCAGAAGCCCTCTGTGACACCTGTAGGCTGGCAAGTCATCCATGTAACTCTGTCCACAGAAGAGAATTTATGGCTGCAAAGCATTGCAAGGCATGTAAGAAGGTAGAAGTGATGTAGTTTAGTGTAGTGATGATTGTTAGATTGTAAACATGTAGAAAAATCTAGATTGGTGCGGACACAGGATAACCTGGCCCCCCCGGGACCCACTTTAAGTTTCACTGCCCATAGAGTTTGCAAAGTTCACTCTGAAAACAGTTTCTAATTGGGAAGTGCAGTTTTTCCCAGCTGCTGTAGTTACCAGTCCAGACACCTGCCCAAAGCAGCCCTTTCCAAAGCAGAGCCTCTGCCTTCAGCAAATGCTGCCAGGCCAAAGGAGGAGTGCATAGGTGCCCTGACCTTCTAAAGGGACAGGCACCTCCCGACTGCCCCCGATTCCAGTTCTGATCCCACTGATGAGTTGAAGAGACAGTAACAATTTTGGGGCACTGTTGGAATACAATAACATTTTTACCCAGGACACCCTGAGATCTGGTTTGTCCCTACAATAACACATATTTCTAAAATGAATTTTGCTAAAACCATCTCAGAGTTGACTCAAGCTATTATCCAAATGAAAACTCTGAAATTTGTATTTCCCAATATTTGATAAATTTGGAGATAATTATAGGCAAACTCCATGTGTTTATTTTTTATGAAACTTTATTTATTTTTCAGTACACCCTGAGCTTAATTACACACTTAATTTTATCTACTTTACAGTAATTGAGCTGTAAGGTAAGCAAAGAGTCCCTTATGGTGTGATTACTTCCATATAGCAAATATTAAAGTACATCTCTGACCAATATTAAAATACCTTCTGTTAAACTTGAATTTAAACAATAATGGGAATAAACAACAGATAAGAAAAAAAAAAAGAGGGAGATAAAAATATTTTTTGGAATCTACAATCTGTCATTTTTACTCATAACAGACACTAGCTGTAATGTATTACAATAATCATAGAGAATACATTCACCTATAATTTTCTGCAACCGAAACAAATGAGAAAATATGGTTAGTACATTTTACTGTAAAAGTAAGATATAACAAAAAAATATAGCCTTAAAATTGAGTTTACACTTTTAATGAATCTTATGATAAGTGATTTAAAGCACATTCACAGTGATCATCAGCATTCTTACTTTCTCAATAATTGAAGGTGGGTGGAAGAGAAAACCCAACTCTTGGTTTAGCAGCTATGGGGAAATCTCCAATCCTCAAAAATATGTTTTCTGGTCATACTCACTTTCTGAAGAACTCCATCTCAGTGTCACTTTGAGGCACTTAAAATGGTATTTTTCTTACTGGCTTCTATTTTCCAGTCAGAAGATAATTTTTTAGCCTTATTTTTCATGATATTAGAAACATGAAAATTTATCTCAGATACCCCTTAGTTTTCAAGCAGCTCATCATATGAGCTTGCTTGTCAGGTAAGCCTTTTAGTTTTAATCTGCACATAGCAAAATTGCTAACATCAATTATATCTGTAGTTGGTAAAAAAAACCCCACAAATAAAACCTTAACTCAAATAAAAATGAACAAATATTTATAAGTGGTAAGGATGATTATTAATTGCCATCAGTTGAACTTTGAAAGGCATGTCTTGAGTAAAAACAGTCAAAATCAGGCAAGGTTATTCAGTGTAAGTTCAATAACTGATATATTTAGAAAAGGCAAAATGCAAATGAAACATGACATCCTTGATCCCCTGTAGTTAGCATGGATATTTTCTTCTCTATCTCTAGTTGGTAGATTTCCAAAAATATAAACTATAATAAACTTTATGATGCTTGCCTAGGAAGCTTTAAAAAATCCCACACCACACTAATGCATTTCACTTGTCAAATTGTCACTGCTTCTCTTTGGAAAATGAGTGTAAAACTCAGCAAAGCTCATGCCCTGTTTGAGGAGAAGCATTATTGTTTCATTTCAGTTTCCTTATCTGCAACAGTATACAAACACCTACTTGAAGCCCTGAATATCTGTAATGCAATAATAAAATGTTGAAACCTGCACAAAGTTAAAGGGAAAAGTGAATCGAAGATTTCATGAAATATCAATAAAACAGTATAGTCAGAATATTTCACAATTTGCTAATTATATTTCCTAAAATTTTTCCTAAATATTGCCAATTTCCACAAGTGATAATGGACAACTTGCTCTATTTTGCAGTTCCAGGCTGGACAGACTGTTTGGTCCAGGAGCCTTATAATGTATTGGAGTTGTACTCTGCTGATACTACTTATTTTGATTCTTTGTTCATTGACCTATAATATATTTAAGTATCAACCCACCTCTGTCTGCAAAGCTAACAAGAATTTTCACCCTGAAAGACATGCCAAAATATATTCTAGGTCAGACTGAGTGGGTCTGCCTTTTACCTACACATCATGCACTTATATTAGTAATTGTCACAGATGACAGTATAAATGTTACTACTGTAATATAAAAGTCTCATGAAAAACAGAAGAAAGGAGGAATAATAATAACAATAATAATAACAATAGTAATAATAATAATATTTAATATATTTATATGTAAAATCATAAAATAATTAAATCGAAAAATAGAATGTCACTCTTAGTTCTTTGTAATGTCATATCAGGGCAATGAAATGTTTAATGGGATTTAGCCTACCTGATTTCTAGTGTACATATTTTTGAAAATGTAACATGAGATATAAGACAGCAACATGGAGAACAGCTCTGATTTGCAGAGATGTCAGACAGACTTTCTGAACAAAACTGAAGTTGATGCCTACAGGGGAAACTAGAGAGGGGAAAGAAAACAAGACTTAACATTTAAAAAAAATTACATAGTAGAAATGTCATTTTTGTCTGGATTAAAATAAATGATGAAGATTTAGAATTGTTTTCAGAGAAACTGAGATTAGCTACAGCTCAGAGCAAAGCAGTAAACCATTAAATATTCTATTCTTTGAGGTTTTGGGGAAAAATGCCTAAATATACCTTTGGTCAGAGTCACAGATATGGTACTTGTTCAGGGAATGAAGGAGATCTAGAAAAGAGGGAGTTTTTTACCTACTTTGTAATGAATTTTGTTGAATTATCTACCAATTAAAGAAGGCTGTAAGTAAAGATGGACAATGCGTAGCACATTTATATAAATATATACACATCTATATGAACATTCACTTCTGTTTACTGATATTCTCTCAATGAATTACATGGCTACAGTTAATCTACATGTCTAATAATAGTCTAATTTCAGAGTTTATGGATAAAAGTACAATGACCGAGGGGAAATCTAGAATTATTTCTCTAATTTTTTTGTGAGTATGCTCCCCCTTCTTTCGTAATGGCAACTCTACTATATTGAGACTAATTAGTCAAGAACCTCATGTACATATCAGAACAGATACTAAGACATGTTTTACTCACAGCAGCAACAGTGGCCTTGAGAATAATAGACAGTTTTTATTAATGCATTCTGTAAACCATGCCAAACCCAAAAACTTCTGATAAAACAAAAGACTTTCCTGGGAGAGGAGAAAAGAATAAATATGTGATTTTTAATTTTAAGAAGGCTTTAACACTGTCCTTAAATATGTCCCAGATGAAATCACTCCACATTTTCAATAATTTCCAATCATTTTCAATTAAAAAAAAAAAAGAAGGAGAAGAAATTATATGAACTATATCGTATCATTACAATTGAGACACCTTTGTAAGTCTAGTCACATTTTATGATGGGTCAATAGTAGCATCATATATGAGATACAGGAGGTAAATAAACTGTTATGTACTCCAGTGTTGATTAAAAAAAATAGGTTGAGGTTTTTCTCCAACATAAAACTTTCTCAAAAGATGAAGAAATTAGAGTAAAATTCCTGAAAAATGTTAGAAAATATGATATATAAAGAAAATGTTGACCTAGGGAAAGAAAGAGCAGGGTGAAATATTTTGAAAATGTAAAGAGATAATGTAAAGAAAATAATCAACTATTTGTCATGCCCACTGTCTGGGCAGCACACAAGGAAATTGTTTCCTTTTCAAACACATAAAATTCATGTTAGAAATTCCAACTATAAGGAATGTTTAGTGATCTAGGGAGGCTGGGAAATTCCCCTGTGAGCTATTTTACAAAGCATGCCAGACAAACATCTACCATTGATTTCTTTAAATAAAGTACTGAAAGAGTTCCCACAGGACACTTCTCATCAGAAAATATATAAACATTAAGATTTTTCTTTATGTTCTTGTAGTTGTAGTTTTTTTCATATCAAGGAGGATGGGTATGCATCACTTCCATATCCTTTGGCAGTGAGAAGAATTTCTTGGAAATGTGTAATAAAAATGTATTGGCTTCATGCTGATCTCATTTTCAGTGGAAGTTGCCTACCCAACTAATTACTTTGTAAAATATGTTCTTCCCCTTGGGTGTGCTTGAAAATAAAATGATCATACAGCCATTCATATAGGAAGATTTTAGAAGAGTCAGTGCCTATGTATACAGTCTGGTGATAAAGCCTTGAAAAGAAATTCCAGGCAGATAAACAGTCACAAACCCCCAAATGTCAGAAACGGCAAAGCCATGTGTCACTTTGCCATCTCCACGTCGCGACTTCAAAAGAGTTTGATGTCAAATAAAGTTAGAAAGTTATAAAATTTCACCAAAATTCTCTAGAAACTGTAGGCTAGTCTTGAATCCCTACAGAAACAGCCAGAGCAATGAAGTAGTGAAGTGTCCCCAGGATCGGAATATTAAGTGAAGAAACCTTGTGGACAACGCATTGTTTGAAGAGGTTCAAGCAGAAGCTGTATTAGGGTATAAGGTGAAATAATAACTTGGTGATAGCTAAGAATATGAAAATGTAACCCAGAGTAACCTCAGATGATTATACAACAAAACCACAAACCCAGGGGAATTTGTATGTATATGTATGCTAATATATTGAACTGGACCAAGATCAGCACGTGCACACTAGGAATTTTGTCATAGGCATGGTGAAGTATGACTGACCAGTCACCTCTGATATTATGATGCTTTCCTTGTTACCTTTTTGTGTGAAAGGATGTGCTTGTTTCCTAGGAGGTGGGCCAGCTGTATTAGATGCCTGGCACCCTGTTCTGTAATAAATTTTTTTTTTCTTGGCGAGTTGATCAGCTCTTGCAAGCCAGGTGAAAGAATCCTGCTTTAGGAGTAACAAGTTGAAAACAGATCATAAATTTTGCAGTAGCACCTCCAATTTTGCTGATACCTGTCAGGCTGTAGCCTCTTGTGCCCTTATTTTCATGCCTTACAGAACAGCACCTTGGCTACAGAAGGTACACCATTAGCTTCCCTGCTGAGTTCAGGGAAGACTTGGTCAACTGCCAGTCACCTCTGTGTGTGGGATGAAGGGATGAGAGTGAGTAAAAGACTTTATATCGGAAGATGGAGTGGGTCTGCAGCTTTGGCAGATTATATATACAGGAGGTATGGACTGGGGAGCCTGGCTTTCAGCTCAGCTGCTGGGCAGATGAGCTACTGGGGTGTCTGAGACCAGCCACCAGAGGGATATATAAAAATAAATAAATAAATAAATATATATATATATATGTATCATAAAGCAGAGATTCACAAACTCCCTAGACATCTTAGATAAACCAACAGAGCAGGAAAACATTCTACACAACAAAATGATCTAAACTTGAAAATTTTTATGATTAAATTCTGTGTGTCATTGTAGAGAAATATGTTAATTTCTAAACTACTTAGTATGCCATCATTTTTTTCTTGAAATTTAAAGACCATGATGTTTATCAACATGCAATAGTGTTTGTTCATTATGTTGATTTTTATTACAGGATCCCACAATTTGAAATAATTATGAAAGAAACAACAGAAACAGATTTTTGATTGTTCATTGTTTGTGGCATCTGTAGGAAATATGTCGGCTTGACATCAACTGTTAACAAGCTTTATTTAAAATTTAGGGGAAAACAGTTGTAAATCATAAACACTGTCTATAATAGAGCTTTGTAGTTTACATAATTATATTCTGTGAAAGAAGGGAGGCAAGCTTGGTCTGACTTCATTTTTCCATTAGAAAAGACTCAACTGTCTGCATCCCATGATACCAGCTGCACTGTGCTTTGTATGAGATCACTGTGCTTAATTTCAATAGCCTGCAGAAAGAGTTTGTTTTTTAAGTCCTGTCTTTTGCAGATGTGCCAAGGGAAAGATAATTTTGGTTTCTCTAATCATATGCAGAAAGCTAGCCCTGTTCTTAAGCTTTACTTTCCATGGTGCTTCCAGAATAGCCTGTACAGAAATCATAGTTTCAAGTTGAAGTACATTTTAAGTCTGTTTCCCAAAAGGATTCTCCTAAAGTATTTAGAATTTGTACTAAATATGAATATTTTTGTACTCATTGGTATACTAAATGCTATTTGAAAAGAATGTATATGTAAAGATTTTGCAAATAGAAGACCAACATTTAAAATAAATCTATTAAAGGGTGATGATAGGAGTATAAAATTTGACTGAACAAAGCTTTTAGATAAAACACCCCTTGCAATTGCATCAAGAACTTTCTTTGGGGCACTGAATGCAGGTTTACAATGAATACAAGAGAAAAAATTGTTCTTTTTCAAGATAAATTTTCATCTTGTTATTCTAACTTAAGCTAAATGCTCATGAAAAAGTCTGTGAATTTGAAAACTTTTAACTCCCTTTAATTATCTGAAGGCATAGTGTATGTATTTCCCTCTTCACAAATCCTTAAAAATAAGCCCATCATTTTATTTCATGCTTCTATTAGGCAAGGGATAGTACTTAAAGTAATGTCTCTTGGAACTGCAATTCTGTCCTGTGAATGTTAAATGAAGGTTTTAAACTTCTGCCCTGGCAATACAGATGCTCAATTAAATAATTTTTGCTCACAAACTTTACTCATTTTAACTGAAAACCAACTTTGGATGAGTTATTTCCTAAACTTTGGGGAACATTGGCAGTGTTAATTAACTAAATTGCCCAATTGTCAAATCATTTAAGATATTTAAAATGTAAAACTATCACATCTCATTTGAATAAATTAATAATCAGTAATAATGTAAATGTAATAACATTAAAATAATCTCTGTAATTTTTTTCTGTATGGCAAATAAATGTTTCTGATTGTATATTTCTTTTTATTGAAGGCAAATTCATTACTTTTTTATTAACAACAATCAAACTTTGAGTACATATGCATGTGCTTGGAAAACAGATTAGATTAAAGAAAGGGAGAGCAATGGAGCACCAATCAATTTTATTGTGTGGATCAGACAGCAAGACAGACCTGCACCTAGTGGCAAAAAACTCCTAAGAATTCACAACAAATAGGAACAGCAGCAGTAAATGCAGCTATATATAAAATACACTACAACCATAAAATTATTATGTGAAAATACTATATTAGCTTGTGCAACATCAATAACAAAGTAAGCTTTCTAATCTTTATATATTATTTGTGCCTTGAAATGAAGGAGCAGAGAAATAATGAAACCAATTTTTAATTTTATTCCTTTCTTAGAAGATCAGAAAGTAAAACTAGCCAAGCAGATCCTGACTATTTCTGAGAGCAAACCCTTAATCACATTATAATGTGGCTGAACACAGCTTGGTTGGGTGCTTATTTAATTATAATTAAATGCTTGCAACACATGTGTCAGTGACAATATCCCTATTCCTAGAAATCAACACTAGGATATATGTCTAATGATGATTCCACACTGAAGCTGTTGGGAAGTTTCTTAAACGTAGTCTCCAATGGATTATATCTGAGAAAAGAGATTGCAAAGAAAAAAAATGTTCAAAACAACCACAGTATTGTATTACCAGTGATTGGGAAAAGTGCTGGAGTATCAGCCTGAGACACCTACAGACTTTATTGGTACACAGACCTATCATTGAGAAAATTTCTCTAAATTGAAGTGTTCTCTGCATTTTAGATTAGTACTCTCAAAAGTTCAAAGCCCTAGTCCATTTTAGGTAGAATAGGTATTCCACTCTAAATCCTACAGAGATGCCACATTTACTGTTAAATTTTCCACCATCCTATGATATAGCTCCTTTCATTTTTATTCAGAAAAAAGACTGAAATATCTTAGTTTCATCCAAGTTTTAAATATGAATACTTGAAGTCCTGCATATGATTCTCTTCCAACTTCAGTAATAACCTAGAGATATTTTTACAAATCATTTTACTTCTCCCTGAGGACTAAGCTGTTGTTGTGTCACAAGATCTTTGATTTCCGTGGTTTTGATAGTGACATCAATAAAGTTAGTGAAACAGCAAAGAAATAGCACAAAATCTGGCAGATCAGACAAATGTATGTGTAAGTAGACTACATATATCAGCTGTAATCCATATACAGAGCTATGTGAATCAACTGCCTATTCAACATCACTCAATGCACCTAAGACATGCCAAATTGTCTAATGTTGTAGACAGCTCTTTCACAAAAGTCTGTGCAGAACTTCCTGCAGGCTAGCAGATGTGTCAAAGGCCTACTCTGAAGAGTGACATCTGTGAGTCACTGATCTACAACAGTTCAACACATACTATTGAATTCTCCAATTACCATGTGACTGACACTGCAAATTCTATGTGTGCCTTCAGATAATCAAGGAAGGGGACAGTTTCATTCCAAGGAAGGTAAAGTTTCTTTTCATGTTTCTGAATTGCCTCACTACAGCATCATTCAACTCTATTTAGATCAGTATAAACTGTTCTAAGGTAGGTAGTCTTCAATCTTTACCAGGCTTGGCATCTTCTGTTATATCACATATGTAAGGTCCCAGAAGGCTTTAATTTTCTCTAAGTTATTGTCTGGGCAACAATAGGCTCTTTGGTGCCTCTTGGGAAGGAATCTGCAGTTAGAGAGCTACTGACATACTGTTCTGGTGACAGTAGTTGTAAAGCAGGTGGCTGTCAGACCAGCTTTATATGGCTGGTCTCTCCTGGTTCTAGTCTGATGCTAACTCTCATTCTGCAACCCCAAGGCATCTCGTCTATTATGTAGTGGTATTTCAGGAGGAAGGGGAGGATTCCTCCTCCTATGAGCAGGGACAAGGGTTCTGTCTCCTTTGTGTCATAAGCGGTTGAGTCTGTCACCGCACGTTTAGATGCAAGCTTACCATCCCTTTGCAAAGTCTAAAGTCAGGGTTCTCACTCAGCTTCTGACATTTTTGGATTTGATATATGGATCACTTGGTGGATAAGGAAATGGCAGGATTGTCGCACTCAAAAGAGTTGCAGTCTGTGCCTTGATATCTGGGAGGATGTCAGTGACACGTGGTGTTCCTCAGAGGTCTGACTGGGACAAGAATTACTTAAATTTTTGTCAGGGACATGGACAGTGGGATTCAGTGCACTCCTCAGCAAGTTTGTGGATGACGCCAACCTGTGTGGTGAGGTTGCTCCTCTAGAGGGAAGGGGGGTAAGTGATACCATCCAGCGGTACCTTGGTAGGTTAGATAGCCGGCCTCATGCGAACCTCATGAAGTTTGCAAAGATAAGTAGTGCAAGATCCTGCACCTGGGTTAGGACATGCCCAAGCACAAGTACAGGTGGGGCGATGAGTGCATTGAGAGCAGCCCTGCAGAGGACTTGGGGGTATTAGTGGCTAAAAAGTTGTATATGGACTGGCAATATGTGCTTGTAGCTCAGAAGGCCAACTGTATCCTGAGCTGCTTCAAAAGAAGCACAGCCAGCAGGGCGAGGGAGGTGATTTTCCCTCTCTAATCCCTTCTTATGATGCCACCTGGAGTACTTGATCCAGCTCTGGTCCATAACATAAGAAGGATATGAACAGGGTGGAACAAGTCCAGAAGAAAGCCACTAGATTAGTAGAGGACTGATCTCCTATCAAACCTCTGATAGGAGAGTACCTCTCCTATCAAACCTCTAGGTTTTGTTCAGCCGAAAGAGAGGTCTGGGGACACTATCTAGAACCTTCCAGCTCCTGAAGGGAGCCTAGAAGAAAGCCGAAGAGGGACCTTTTACAAGGGCATGTAGAGTTGAGAAAAGGGTGATGGCTTTAAACTGAAAGAGGGGAGGTTTTGATAGGATATTAGGGAGAAATTCTTCACTGTGAGGATGGTGAGGCACTGAAACAGGTTACCCAGAGAAGCTGTGGATTTCTCATCCCTTAAAATGTGCCTAAGCCTAAGTCTCAGGGAATAACTTCAACTTTGCATGTTCTGGCTCTCAGGAGGGTCTTCAACCACACTGCTATGGTTACAAACCAAGGAGGTGGATCTTCAGTGTTGAATATTCAATACCAGTTTTTTATGGAATTGTGAACATGGCAGTGTTGGGGGCCAGGTTTTGACAGGGACTTTTTTTTGTTTGCTCCATCTGTGAAAGGGGAGTGGTGGTATGTCGTTTAAAAACAGGCAGCAGAAACACAGAGAGCTTTTTTTGCTCTTCCTGGCTGCAAGGCCCCAAAAACTTTATTGATGAGACTATTAGATTTTTTTTTTGTATACTCTGAGTTAGAAAGAAATATTCTCAAGAGGTCAAAACAATGTCTTGCCTTTTTTCCAAGGTGAGCATGTGCAGTTACTTGGGAACAGCAGCCATCCTGTTTTGATTGTGCCTTTTTTGGTTAAACAATCCCCTCTTTTTTACAATTTTCTCTTTATTGCTGCGTTTATTGCTATCTTCTTTAGTAAATTGCGATTCTGATATTTTTTACTTCTTGTAGTTTGTTTTTCCTTTTTCTTTTCCTACACAGTTATGGAGGAAGGAGGCGGGCATTCAATCAGACTTAACCTTTTCCCCACTGAGGTTTTTATTCCTTTAAAGCCACTACACACATGGTATCTTCTGGAGGCAAAACTCAGCCAAATGTAAGCAGGCCAGGAAGCTCCTGAAGTGCACTGATGATAAATTTCTCCTCCAGCCACTCAGTTTTGCATTTTCTGCAAACTTGATGACAATACCCGCTGCTACAATGTCCAGGTCACTGCTGAAGAGCTGACCAGTGTTGGACCCAGTACTCACTCTTGGGATATAACACTACTTACTTGTTTCCAACTGGACTTTATGAAACTGTTCACACACTGGAGGTGCTGCCAAACAGTTGATTTTCTGTTCACCTCACTGTCCACTAACCTGAGCAGTACTTTCTCAGCATAGCCAAAATTCATAGTTATAAGAAGGAGGAATAGAGTACTGACATGGTTATCTTCATTCTTTTCTTCTGAAGCAGTTACAGAATTTGGATTTCATATTTAGAAGAGCTTTCTTTTCTCTTTTTCTTCACTAAAGAATTCTCTTCAGAAATTGTTTTCTCTCAGATAGTTCTAGTTTTGGAGTCAATCCATGAAGAGTTGTCAGTGATTTGATTTGACAATCCCACACATATAAGAAAAAAAAGAGGGTCCAATATCATCTAGAAAAGTCTAAAAAAAATAACCTTGGGTATCATTCTGTACTTATAAATCAAGAGCTAGTATAACCTTGTAGCAAGCATGAATAATGATTTAGCCTTTTTTTTCTACCCCAGGTTTATAGAACTGCAGTCTCTTGTCCCTTGGTTTGTTGTTTAGTTAAAGGACAAAGACAAGTAACCAAAGACATAAAGCTATTATACATTGATCTCACAGGAGAAGAAAAAACTTTCTAAAAGTCTGTAGCATTTTTGGGTGTATCTTTAAAACAAAGAATAGACTTTATTCTTTGACAATTTTCAGCTAGTTACGTTTTCACACATTTCAAGACTTATCACTTTTTTATATTTTCAGTTTTTATTCTAATGAGTCTTAGATAAATGATTAATCTGTGTTTGAAAAAAATAAAAAGGGTTTATTTGGGGTAAATTATAGTCTAGAGCATTTTCAAAGGGTTGTCTGAATCCTCATTTTGAAGATCTAGTATGACAGACTGATGTCAGTACCTCACATTTGGCTCAGAGGTACATGTAAGCAAAAAAAGCAAACCAATCTGGCTTCAGACTGACTGTTTCAATAACCAGCTGGCTAAGAATACTAAACTATACATTTCCCAGGGAAAGATTATAGAGTAGAAAGCTCTAATCCCCATACCACCTCCAGATTCTCATGAATTAATGCATTAGTTCATAAATAAATTACATACTCAAACCTCTGTCTAAACTGTGTTCAGTCATTTCCTTGCATCCCTATGGGTAGCTGAGTGTTCACTCAGATTTCTTTAATTACTAGTTGACATCAGAAGGAACACTGAACTTTCTCTCTTTCCTCCCCCCATATATGTACTACACACTGATATATTTTTAGTAACACCAAAAGAATGGATGGATGGTAATGAATGAGCTACATTTTTACTGTTTCCTGAAATAACACTAATTAATTATTGAGAGGTAAATGTTAAAGGTTCATATTCTTATGGCACATAGATAATGATGCTTAGGATATTACAAGTTTTAAATTGTATTTTTCTTTTATCCTTTAATTTTTTAGGGGTCAGTAGTGCAATATTTTCTGCTGTTTTTCATACATTACACTATCTGCTAATTAAGGACAAATCTGGTAGTATCTCATTACTCAATTGTCTGGAAGAGTTAATAGAATAGGCAGCCTATGATATCAGTAGGCACCATTTCATTCACTGAATGTCATAGAAAAGAATAACAAGACTAATTCCTGGTACCCATTTGTATTGTCAAGGGCTGGATGAGATTTTATTGTTTAAACAACAGTTTTTACTGTGGCTCTCAGACTGAGAAAGAAATTTCAGGTTCTGTGGAAAAGTAGAATTTCATGTGTTTTCCTTTTATTAACATCTACTACATGACTTAGGCTCCCTACATTGCTTGTGCTTTTTCGAGGCATCAAATTCTTATGTATTTACCAGGTAGCCAAAACAAGAAAATTAACTAAATAAAGCTTCTTTTCTTTTTCCAAGAAAGCTCAAGAACTGCTTCTGTTTCTTTGTTTTGTTTTGTTTTGTTTTTTTTTAGTGCAATAAATTAATAGAAAAACACTACTAAGGACTTAATATAATGTATTAGATTATCCAGCCAGTTTCATTTTGAACCACAAATAACTATATTCTTTTGGATGAGTCTGAAGAAAGTAAGTCAGTGGATACTTAAAGAGATGGGAGTGTTTTTCAGAAAGAAAAGTAAAATAGATGACATTAACACCTTCCTTCAGGCTTCCAGTCTAGAAAATTAAGATGATCTGAGGCCTGGATCACGTCTCCTATGAAGACAGGCTGAGAGAATTAGGGTTGTTCAAGTTGGAGAAGAGAAGGCTCTGTGGATACCTTACAGCAGCCTTCCAGTACTACCTGGAGGGGGCTTTAAGAATGAGGCCAACAGCCATAACATATGCTATGAAATACATGGTAAAGGGATTTCCGTGGGCATGGTGGCCTGTTGCTAGGTTTTCAGACAGAGGTCAGATGGACATTTTCACTGCAATCAGCCAGCTGGAAGATGGAGTGATGCTGAGGTGTCACAGTTCTGTCCTTGCACAAGACCCACAGTCTTTATAATCCCTCTTTATAACTCTCAGTGTCCCACATTCACATATAAAGTGGCTGACCCACTACCATTTATGGCAGCAGTAACAGATTATTTGACTAGTTTCACCTCCACTTCTCCAAAAAGTATAAACTGGCATTTGAAATCCTCTGTGGCAAAGGATGAGGATACAAGCACCTTGCAAACAAGTTGACATGCTTGTTGTTCTCTCGTCCCCAAAGCAAGGACAATATCTGGTAATATCTGGGTCTCTGACTGCATTGTAGTATACCTGGGAACACTTGTACCTAGCACTGTGCACAGCTGACTGCACCCATGGTGGAGTAGTTGCAACTTGATGATCTTTAAAATGAACCCTTCCAACCCAAATCATTCTATGACTTTATGATCTAGAAGTCCTAGACAAAGAACTGTTGAATAAATAGTGGTACATCCAAAGGCTCTGAGCAGCAAGGAGGCAGTTAATAAGAATTTGAACTTTTATTACTAGAGTGAAGATGAAGATATGCAGAGATTTTGTACTAATATCTACTTGGACAAACTCCCTATATTCCTCCAAGACTACCTGACATTCCTTCCACCCTCTGTAGACTTCCTTTTTCAGCTTGAGTTTATCCAGGAGCTGCTTGTTCATCCATGCAGACTTCTTGGCATTTTTGCCTGACTTCCTCTTTGTTGAGATGCATCCCTCCTGAGAGCAGAGGAGGCAATCTGAATAGCTTCCTGCTTTCTTGGGCCCCTCTTCCCTCCAGGGCTGTCCTGTGGCACTCTACCAAGCAGATCCATGTAGAGGCCAAACTCTGCTCTCCTGAAATCCAGGATAGCAACCTTGCTGTGTCCTCTCCTTGCTACCCTAAAGATCTTGAACTCTGCCGTTCCATGCTCACTGCAGCCCAGGCTGCCCTTAGGTAATGGACTTCAAACAATTTTTCACTTTTGCATGGCAGATGGACATCAACATCTGTGACACTCACCAAAAAAACCCCATAGTGGTAAAATACCAAGTGCCATCTTTTCTATAAATTTCTTCATTTAAATTATACAGAGACTGTGTAAATAATGACATTCAATTTTTAGATAATAATTCACAAATTTGGTCTGATATTGTGTTAAACTGAGATCCCCTTTTGTTATATGTGATCTCTGATAAAGATCCTGCAGGTCAAATTTAAGCCCTAAGCTTATCCACCTTTTGCCAGTAGTGATGTAGCAACATTAGTACTAACATCAAAAAAACCCCAAGCTTTTTGAAAGTTTCCTTGTCAGACCATGACTCAATATATAAACATATGCACAACTCTATCCTATATAGCCTTTATCAGATCTCAACTAATACTGCAACATAGGTAGGCTGACAGATATTAGCTGATTAATGAAAAATTTTGCAAAATTAATTCCAAATTTATTACTTTATTTATATTTTAAATACATTAACATTTTTTAACAAAATAGAACTTATATTTTTAGTTATTTAGTTATTTAAGGGTAATATCTATGTGTGGTGATTAAAATAATGACTAAATATGCTTTCATAACATCACTGAAATTTAAGCTTCACACAGATTCAAGTTATATGCTGTGTATGATAATGGACACTGAATAGCAATTGTATTGATTTTCATTTTATTATTCCAGCCTTACTGTCATGTAAATGGAATTACATACAGACACACAATTTATGATGTCTGAATCTAGTTTATATCATGAGAATTCTTATTTTTCAAAAAGAATATTAGTGCATTTCAAATCCTTGAACCATGGGAATTGTACTTTTATTTCCTTTAATTTTCTAATTAAAGAATTAAATCAAATTCTTAGTTCCCATGGGAATACACTTGTTAGCTATAGTACTGCATATTTTTTCTTGTCTCTTAGGAGGTAGAAATTTTGGGCTATCTTCATTAATATTCACAAAATGCAGTGGCTTCCTGGATCCATATCATACAAAAAGCCTAAGGAAGGTCAAACAGAGAGGTGAAACAGAGAAAATTAATTTCTCGTGAAGAAAGGGAGAAAGAAACACTGCTTCTGCATCCTATCTTCAAAGTCATATCTAGAAAATACTTCATTTTGCGTTGGACAAGTGGGCTCACAAGTCATTTTATAAAGCAATAATGAAGTATTGCTGTTTATTATTAAATAGCCAGGAAAACAAACTTCATAAATGTTTTGCATGTTCCTACAGTATTTAATTAGATTTCATACAGAAAATTATAATTAATCTGTGGAACAGTTTTATAGAATTTAAAAAGATATAATCATAAAGTAGAACTAACACAAAAATAGTGACATATATGACTTATTGATATGGTCAGTATATAAATAACAAACCGTATTAGGCTGCCATATGCCCACCCACCCTACTCCTCAACAGGAGGATATAGGATAAAAAAGCTCATGGGTAATGATAAAGACAGAGAAATCACTTACAAATTACTCTTACAGCAAACCAGAATTAATGCAGGGAAAACGAATTTGATTTATTAGCAGTAAAATTAAATTTGGATGGTAAGGAAAAAATACAGAAACTTGACACCTTCACCCACCACTCCCTTTTCCCCAGTCTCAATTTCAGTCCTTCATTTTCAGCTCCTCTGGGAGTGAGGAGTTGTGATCAGCTCATAACAGTAGCTCTCTGCCACTCCTTCTGTCATGTCTGCTCTAACATGGGTCATTCCCATGGACTGCAGTCCTTCAGGATAGATTTGCTAAAGTGTGGGCATGGGCAGCAGTTTATCAGGGAATATCTGCTTGCTCTCGTCCCCCACAATATTAGCTTCACCATGCTCCTCTCCACCATAGGATGGAAAACACTCTTTATGAGTAGACTAACATAATTACATGTTTACGTTGTAAGTCACTTGCTGGATAGAGTTAGTTGCCTAGTCCAAGATTACTTTTATAGTCAATGGCATCTCCAAGAATAACTACTGAACTGCTGCTATTCTAGATGCAGGGGTCAGATAAGAAGGTTTCAGCAGAATGCTGCATGTGACCACAGGGAGTTGGAGATGTTAGTGAAAGTAGCCATATTTCTCACCTACAAACATAACTTGTATGTAGCTAAATTCAGCTAAATTTTAGCTAATAAAGTTAATAAATAATTGCATTAGAATAAACAGGAAGATGTTCACTGTATTTTATGGACAAACATAAAATACATGCTAACATGAACTGGATGTTATAAGGGTTTTTTGAAACTATTTATTAAGTGCTAGCTTATTACTCATAGTTATTTTGGAGTCTGCTTTTAAACTTGACAGATTCTCAGTAAGCAATATTATGGACTGATAAACAAAACCCAGAACAGTTAGAAAGCTCACATTAATTTTTACTGTAAAGTACAAATACTGTCAATTCATGCTGTAAAGGATATACCTTAGACAATTTCTTCATCATTACTACCTCAAAAATGCTTTATTATAATACATTCAACAAAGGTTGCATCTAGTTTAAGTAGCTTTTTGTTTGTTTCTCTCAAGTGGATAATTATCAACTACTATAGAATGATAGGTTTTAAACTTTGCACATTACACAAAGTAAGCAGAAAACTATACAAATATCATTAAATAATTTTTGTAGGTGTTTGCTTTCTTACAATTGTGATAACCTAATTATAATGTAAGAAATAAAAATTCTATGCTGATAAATATATCAATCAATAAAACATTAATATCTATACATGTATAAATTCTGCTGAAAATTTCTTTTCTTTTGAAACACAATTTATAATGGAGGTAACTGTGTATTGATTATTAAAAGACTCCTCTGCTATTATTTAATTATATTAAAGAAAATAGAAATAAATCTTGGTGAGGTTAATGGTATTTCAGACTGTTTTGTTAGAGAAAAATTATTAGATATCGTTCTTGTAGTGCCCTATGAAAATACCCTTAAATGTAGCAATTTTCCTGTGGCAAGAATCTCTCCCCAATCCATGTTGTACCATTTGACCACTGAGAAAAACTTCTTATTTATTATAGCTGAAAGCATTTTAAATGGACAGAAAATGAGTTGGTCAGAACTCCTTGGAGGAGGAATACAGCCATATCTTGAGCTTACACTTGTCTGCAGCAAAGTGCCTATAAGCTACCGTGAAAACTCTAAAATACTAATCTTCAGAAAGCTAAAGCCTTTGGCTCCAATCATTTCACCTAGTTAGTGAAATTTTATAAAGCAAAAATTTAATTTATAATCTATTTTCTCTCTGTTAGACTTTCACTTTTTTTTAAAGTGATTTAGTGATGAGTTTTCATGCAAACATCTCTGTCAAAACAATAGATTAGAGATGGCACATGACCTCAACCATAGGTTGATAACCTTAGGACAGGCAGATGTTTGGGTCTTTTCTAATGGGACTTATGCTCTCAGTAAATACATATGATGTTCATTCATGGTTTTGATTTCCACACACTCAGCCATCTGTTAAAATGACACCTTACCTGTTAACAAGATAGTCATATTGTTCTCAATATATATGGAAATCAAGTAAAGATAGTTGGAACACCTCAATAAAGATGAAAAATTGTTGCTTCCACTAAAAGTCTCTCCATTTAAACTATATTGTGTCGTATTCATCTACAAATCTCTAAACCCCTTAAAAATAGTATTTGAATAAAGCAACCATCTCTGTAATCTTTGTTTTATTGAAAAATATTTTATCATATCCCTTATTTAGTATATATCCTGTGTTTTTGAGCAGCATTTAGAATTTATAACGTCTTCAATCAATATCAACAGCTTTCTTTTGTGCATTGTTGTCTTAACAGAACTTGTGCATTTGACACCAAATAAGTATTATTTTTAAAATACTGTTTGTATTTTGACCCAAGGAAATCTTATCAACATTTATGTATCAAATTTCAAATCACATTATTCTGTAGAATTTTTAATATTAAAGAAAGGAAAAAAATGAATAATTACTTAAGACTTTACACCTCTTTTCACCTTTGCTGACAAGACAGTGATTTCTCTTGTGAGATTCATGTTTCACCATGTTAAAATTCAGTCATGATCTAGAGACTTGACTACTGGCACTCTTAAAAGCTAAATATGGAAATGCACACCTAAAAAAAATGTGGAGGGTTTAGAATGTTATAGGCTATGTATCTGAGTAACCACATAGGGTTATCTTATAATCTGGAAATTTTCAAACTTCATTAGATAAGACCTTTGTGATATGATTTTCCTTGGAAGCTATTCCTAAAAGGTATCCAGAGGCCCCTTTCTGACTTTAATTTTTCTATGAAGAACAATTGTGAGAAGATAATGTTAAAATAACCTTGATAACCCTAAATTTACTTTTCTGTTGTTATTGCTACTGGTTGTGTTTGAATATTTTTTTATTATGTGGGAGACACACCCCTTAATAATAATATTATACTATGTATTAAAGATTAGCACCTCACCTGGGAACTTGTTTGTTCAGGGTGTCAGAATCAACCAGTAATCACACAAAATATGTGTACTTTTGACACCTTTAGCTTTCAAACAGCTCTAAAGATTAACGTGCAAGAAAGCAGTAAACTACACAGAATTTCACTTTTTTTCAGTATACTGAACATTTAATGAGCAAAATATGTAATTAAATTCATCTTGTAGATGCATATTATGAGAAGAAATAATGAACATGAATACATAAGGAAAGATAAACTATCTTCTGCTTGGAAGGAAGGCGTCGGGCTAGATAAAAATTTTCAAATTGTTATTGTGTGGAAACAATAAGAGGGAAAGACTGAAAAACATATATGTAGAGGCATAAGAAGATTCAAGATAAAGAAAGAGTATAAACACAATTTGGTAATACCTGTGCTACACATCAGTAGCTGAGATCCAATTTCAAATTTATATTTTACTTCATTTATTGAAAAGAAAAAGAAGCACTTAATATATGTGCTGTATTTCTGAAATCTACTTATCCTTGGTCTCAAATATATTTCTTAAAAAATATACCATTATGAAGAGAACTCACTTATCATGGTACCAACCTGAACATTTTGTGAGGTAATAATGATTGTGAACTTTTTTTGGATTAAAAAATCTACACTAGAGATGTATGAAATCAGAAGCTTGGAGAAGATGTTAAAAGGTTAAAGGACAGGAATATTCCTTTAGCTAAAGGTTTTATTTAACAGTTTGTCTTAACCAACTGTGTGTTTGGTGCAAGAATACTGATATGTAAGCAGATTATGAAATTATAGATTATTAAATTACTAAAATATTTCTATCAATTAACACATATATACATCCAGCATATATAATTGTATTGTATTTGATAAATTTCCCTAGTAATTTTCAATTCTTCACAGAATGTGAGAACTGTGTTTTTAACACTGTGCTAAAGAAAATAAAAAATATCCATTTGGTAACTTGTGTTTCTCAGCTATATAAATTTCAGGGATTTTTGATGTCTTTCAAATGAAAAAAATAAAGTATTTTGCATTCTGAATATAATGTATTTTACTAAAAAAATGTGCCACTACTAAATCATTTCTCATACTTTGCCTTTTGTCTTTCACTATTTTGACAGCAGTCTGGACCTGGAAAATATTTTATTGAAAATCCGTAGAATTGCCACAATGATTTGTTCTGCATTTTATTTTTTTTGAGTCAGTAAGAACCCATAACAAAATGCTTTTGAATATATTTGTCACTTGTATTTCAATGTAAAGGATGTTTTAAAACTACCTGTTTTGACTTGTATTTGTTATATATAACATCACATTGACTTTCAAAGTCATATGGTACTGTCTTCTTCCCGATTAAGAACTTTCATATTAACTGACGGTTATCAAATAAAATATTACCCATTCCAAAGACTAGAAATTCTTGCAAATTCTTAACAATGTTGTTTACAAATAGCTTTCAGTAGTTTCCAATGGAGAACATGAACAGTAAAATATTTTTAAACATATGGACTGTAGAGTTATCTTGCAGGATAGTTCACCTCCTTTTTTATTTGTCAATCCTCACATCTTTCACCTCTTCACATAATTTTCTTTTAGGACTGGTTTTGAAATATATTTATCCTAAGATAATAAATATAAGATGGCTGTATATGATGCAATTTTTCTATAATGTTTTATTAGTTTCTTTTTAAGTCTGTTATAAATATTAGTCCTTTTTATTGAATATTATTATAGTAAAAATATTGAATTATACTTTAAAAGTATTTCTTGAATTGTAAAACCAGCAACCAGAAACAAGAATACAGCATATTCTCATCAGTGTTCATTATTATTCTGTCTTTTTTCTCTTATTTGCTATGCACACAGCCTTTTCCAGCACAGATCACTCTTTCCCCATGTCAGTTCTATATGCAGAATAATGGAGTGTGAATCCCTACTTGGACTTCCTAGGCAAGAGTTCAATTAAGATTAATTTCAATGCCAATATCAGCTCATTAATACAATTATGATCATGATTCTTATTTTTATTGCTATTGTTTTTTAAAATATTGACTTTTGATAAATATTGAACACAATAGAAATCAAGCTAAATAGATGCCACTAAAAAGAAAAGGCATTCCAATGAAATGCAATCAACAGTCATGTCCTATTATTTCTGCTATTAATGATAAGCAACATCAGCAAAACCAACACTGAAATAGTAAACATACTACTTGACTTTTTCTCTGTGAAATATTTGGGTTTGGACCAAATTATTTATTATTTTAGGTAAATTTTTAGACATTTTCAAGTCCATAGTTCTTGTAATTCAAAAATAATAACCACTGAACAGTATTTCTACATTGATTAAAACCTGAGAAAAGAGAGATACTTATTTTTGGCACTTTTTGTCTTGTTTAAATAAACACATTTTCTACCTGTGAATCCATTGGGTTAAAGCAGAGCAGGAAACAGAAAGGTTTTCCAATACAGAGGGAATAAAAACCTCTTCTATTTAAGATATTTAAAATAGATTAAAAAGAATCAATACAAAACTTAAAGCCATATGATGAATGTGATCTGTTTTCATTTTCTTAATGAGATAAAATATTGTACAGTTTTACATATAAAGCATTAACAATCTGAGACATTAATTCACAGTAGAATAAACTAAATCAAATTACAGTAAAATTAGTACAACATATTTCCCTCAGATTATTTTCAGATAACAGTTTTCTGTAACCTGACAACTGTAGTTGAAAGATGAAAATAAAATTACTACTACAGTTACACTTTTTTATCTAGGAAAAAAAATCTGGTTATAAATCTTCTAACGTACTCATTAGACATAAGAGAAACATAAAGAGAAACTAAGCCAACTTCAACAATAGAAGTACCCTTGAAAATATGCATAGTTCAATGTGAGAGAAAACGTCAACCTATAAATTAAATATTTACCAGGAACATTCTGGAAAACAAAGCAATTTTATGAAAGCTGTGTGACAGACATCTACAGCTAAACAGTTTAACTTATATAGCAATTGCATTTCATGAATTGAAAAGATTATTGATTTCAACATTTTTTACATTATTTTTAATTATATAGGCAACCCATCTCATCCATTAATTTATCTGAAATTTGAAGGATTTTCCTTGCTGATTTAATTCTGCAAAAAATGAATTCCTGAGAGTGATAATAATTATGTATGTCTTTCGTCTTTAAGATGCTGATTATTGCTCTCCTGCTTTCTTTCCTGTCTCATTTATTTCCATATTACTTGCAAGGAATTTATCCTACTGCTCTAGATGTGTCAGACTATTGTTGGGAGAAAGTCAAAGTCCATTAGTTTCTATTAAATTGAGATAATTGCCCTGTTGTCCTGTACTAAACTGTAATGAGTGTCCTGTCTCCTCTAATACTGGGAACCAAAGCTATAGCCTGATAATCTAAAAAAAAACACATTGTGCCTTAGCTTCACACACAGTCCTTCTCCATCTCTTTCCCTGTCTTGTGAGGGTTGATAGAACCTGAAAGAGTAGCTTTGTGGCTTCAGTCTTTTTTTGCAAGTTGGAGTTATGGCAGGTAAAATAAATGTTAGTCCAACTGAGGAGAGTGAAGAGAGAAAGAGTAGAAGGAAGGACTCAGGAATGTAGGCTAAACAGATTGGGCCAAAAGGTAGTCTAGCTGGTATTAAAGGAAAATGGTTAACTAATATCAGGAAATTTATTCAGAACTACAGAGCCATTGGAATATATGAATTGTTTATCTAGAGAGGAAGCTTACCCCTCTTCAAAGAGCCAGCCCAGAGAAGAACTACATATGGATATTCTTATCAGTTATAGGAAAGTCAGAGAAGAGTAATTATTAATTTGGGGGACGAAGGACAGAGTTCTTTTCAAGGTTATGGCTTATCTCTGTGGCAAGCTGAACTGTTATTTTCTGAAGATTGTGACAGCCTTCTCTGGATCTAACAAAACTTGTAACTAGACAGCTGCTCAGAGATCCTTTTTTCCTAGCCCTTTTTCCTTTTTTTTTTTTTTTTTTTTTTTTTGAGATATACACTTTCTTTAACAAGACCTAAGTTAATACTGATACTGTTATCAGTAGTGGGAGCATGATGCTAATAACACCAAGAGAGTGGGTTTGATCCCTCTATGGCACATTCACTTAAGAGTTAGACTCAAGGATCATTGTGGGTCCCTTCGAAATCCATTATTCTGTGATCATCACTCAAAAAACCACAATACAGGACTAGTTCAGCACATGTTTTCTTCTGTTAGCATTATTCTGAATGTGAGCTCATTACCCAGTGTGCAGCATCAATTCACACACCAAGGTGAGGCATTTCTATTTTTTCAATCTAGTTTGCACAAAGCAGGGAGTACACGGTAACCCACAAAATGCTGGCTCCCTGATCATCACAAAAATTTATACTATTTATACATTTTAACGAACAAAAGCATCAGCATTCATTGGTTACAGAGTGTATAATGAGTCAGTAGTCATGATCTCCCACACCAATTACTTTTTCACCAGGTACTGCTCAGTTCTGCTGACTTCATTCCTGGTGGCTATTGTCCAAATAGCCCATTCATCTTGGGATTGCCTTCCCTATTCCTTAATAGACTAGCCAAGCACGAAACATTCACAATGCAATTGCTTAATCATAACTGTCCAGCTACAGCTACTGATTAACAACTAAAAAAATTGAAAAGTTTGATTCTGATCTTGCGGAACTCAAATTTTGAGAGGTTTAACATACGTGTGATGGGTAAAAGCCATGATACTACATGTAAATTACTGTGCTTCCTAAAGCTAGAAATCAGTCAGAATCAGGCAATGGTTTGTAAGTCTTGAACTAATGAGGAGATGTAAAAGAAGTAGCCAAACCTGGACATGGAAAAAATAGTAGTTTTGTAGAATTCGTATCTGACCCATAACCTACAAAGCAACAACGCAGTCCCTTACAATTAGTATTGAATTTGTCATCCAGTATAATAGAAACATTCTGTGCAGCATTTAAGTGTATATTTAACATTACATTTTCCCTTGGTTACAGATTGACTTAAATAAATGGTTAATATTTTCTTGCGTGGTTTCCCTAGGCCTACAAACTAAACTGGGCAGGATATTTTAGGAAATTCAGTATGTTAGAATGTGTTAAAATATTGCATAACATTTCCCCACACCTTTGCAGAAGAATATCCTCTGAATAGGGCTCTTGATATAAATCAGTATATCTTTTACTAATGCAGCAATATTTAATTCATATACACATGAAAAATTGAGTGAAGGACTGACATGCTGGAGAGAATTATCATAGCTGTTTGTTTGAATATGTGCCATCAGCAAGAAAACCTAGAAAAAACAATGTATGCACTATATGCCTGATTATATTATGGTGATAAGCTTTTACATTAGGGGTTTTTTCAATCTTATGATGAAGTCACTACATGAATTTTTACATAAGATGCACACTTCTTTCATGCTCAGTGAAAGCTTATTATACACATGCAGGGAATACCTATAAAACCCCTTCTACTATAAAATATAAAATGCTTATAAAGCTGCTATTTTGCTGTATTTTAACCATATAAATTAAATTCAATAAATAAAACCAATATTTTTCTTTCCTCTTTTTTTTTGTAAATTTTTCAAACCTTTTCAATACATGAAGAGAAGATTTGTGATTGTTCTTTCCAATTTCTATTTTAAAACAATCCCTATGAAAAGTGACTGATGAATCTACCAGAAGAACTTCTGAGCTTTTTGCTCCAGTCTATTTCAGTGATCAGCCTGATTGCAAAGGATAAACAAATAAATGCTGCCATGCATTTTTCACCCCATAAACCTCTTCAAATCACAGAAGAAATAATCAATGAAAACATTTTAGAGGTTTTATGAGTTTCACTCTCGAAAAATTTAAATTTTTACCCACTTTTCTTATTTAAGAAATTTTGAGGGGAGGGGGGAAGGGAATCAAACTGCATTTTGAAAGTTGTTTGCATCATAAAAACAGTTTCTCAACAGTAATCTCATATTCTCTCATTGCTTTCTAATTACTACTTAGCAAGCAGATTAAGTTCCATTGTGTTCCAAAGTAGTTTCAACTTGCTGTATTGCTTATCAGTATAACCAGCTGTTCAGTGGTAGATTTGGTGATGACGGCATTTTTAATTGCTTTTTTCGTTTGGCTAAGTAAGTTCAGATGGTCACTAATTAGTTCTGTCATGCTGAGGTAGTTTTGTTATGAACAATGCAATCAGTGTTTCATTGAAAAGACAATTTCCTGAGATCAACACTGCTTAATTATCCTTAGGAATCTGTCCTCAGTTTCTTTTTTTGTTATCACTGTCATGAGTAAGGTGATATGAATTAAACTGAACTGCCACTTAAAAGAAAGCTTCTACTAGTGCACATAATGATTTCACATTTTCCTCTGCTCAAAAGCAATCAACTGAAACAGTCATAAAGACTTATTCTTTATTAAGGTCTATGCCTTGCTCTAGGGCAGCCCAAGTTATTTCAAAATTATAAGGCATTGAAGCAGTTTATGATATTCACACTTGTGTCTGTGTATGTCTTACATAAAGCATCATGAGATGACTGGCTTTTTCTTAGGTATTTTTCATCTTATTTTATGTAAGAAAATAGTCTTCCTAAAATACCAGAAGAAAGTACTAATGGCTCTTTTCTTCAAGATGAATAAAAAGAAATAAAAAATCAATTAATGCTATTGAAAAATAATGAATATTGGTTATTTTTTCAATGTTGTTTTTATTAAAAATCTAATGTTGATTTTTTTAAAATTATATAGGAGTGAGTTTGTATCTTATAATACAAAAAACTCAGCTGGAGACTAAAGGACTGATGGAACTCCTAACAGAAGTTTTACTTGCAGATTTTTAAATATCTGGGTTTTTTTTTTTTTCCCCTATTCTTTATTAGAGATCCTCTTTCACAGATATTTTATTATGCCTGGTGGTTGTGAATGCAAATGCATACTGATTGAGTTGTTACTAAAGATTTACTTGTAATGTATCATTTCTACAGCCAAGGTACATAAAATTTTTTGTAAACTTCTCTGAAACACCAAGTAAGTATCAAAACTTGACTGTATAGAGCGCAGCATTTTTGTAGCAGGATTTTTTAAAATTAATTTAATTCCTTAGCAGTTTACTGCTTTAACTTTAACATGGAACAGTGTCTCTTGACATTCTCACAAAGCTGTATCTCTTTCAGTTTTATGTTTATAAATATGTGGAAATGCTCTATGGTATTTTGATAAGACAATTTATATGTTTGGGCTAACAACTGTTTCTGTTGGCTGTGGGATCAAATCACTACAGGATAATTGACAAAATATGTGAAAAAAATTGAGCTAAAAAATTGCATCCTGCAGAAAATAGGTTGTAAGGAAGGCTGGGAAAAATATACTGTCAAGATTTGCTTGGAGAATAATCAGCTGCATTTAGTCATTTTGCATTCCATATGTCATGGCAACTCCATAACAGAAATTTCCATCTGAAGAGTCAGATGTGGAGGTAGGACAGAAAGCACGGTAATGATTATGCAGTACTAAAGAATGACTACACCAGAAGCACACAAAAATGGGTTTATACCTGCTCATTGAGAAAAAAAAGAGAAAAATCCATTTATACAGGTAGTGTCCATCCATTCCAAAGCATTATTCTAATATTAGTCACTGACTCATAATTTCTTGCTTTCCATCAACTCCTATTTATAGCTCAAGAATACTGAAATCCAATTTATTAAGTATATAATACATTTATGCTTGTGAAAGCAATCAAAAAACCTCTTAACATTTGTTAGATGTAAATATTTGATTACTCAACATTTGTCTGATTGTACAATAATTGTTCCCCGTAGACAAAGATGACAAAGTATAAATCAGGAGTACTAATACCAAACAGATAGCAGGAATAGAAAGATATTAAAGGTACCTGAACACAGTTCTTATCAAAATATTCTTTATACATATTACATATATATAACATATTTACCTAGATGGAAAAAAAATTGAGAAAGTGAGTTTCACATAAATTATTTATAAATTGATATCATGAAATAAGTGAACTTTTAGTGACACAACTATTTCAGAATTACTAAGTCTTTACTTTGACTGAGAAGAATGCTAAAACTTGAAACATATCTTTGAGTACTAGAAGATTCTGATGATTTGTCTTTGTAAAAATATATAAGTTGTAAAATTAAACTTCTTCTAAATAAGGTTAAATTTTCAGTCTACATTAACCTTAATCAGTATGCACCTTCTTTGTGGTCCTGAAGTTGGTATAGAATGAGTGAAATGTGATTTTTCTAAAATAATGGACCCCAGGATCATAGTATGTTAAGGGGTTGGCTGGGACCTTAAAGATCATCTAGTTCTGATGCCCTCTGCCACAGGCAGGAACATCTACCACTAGATCAGGTTGCTCAAGGTGTTATCCAACCTTGCCTGGAGCACTGCCAGGGCTGGGGTGTCCACAGCCTCCCTGGGCAATTTGTTCCAGTGTCTAACCACCTGCATAGTAAAGAATTTTTTCTGGATACTGACTTAAATTTCCCATCTTTCAGTTTGCACCCATTACTCCTTGTCCTATCGCTATAGTTCCCAACAAAGAGTCCCTCTCCAGCTTCTCTGCAGGCCCCTTCAGATACTGGAAGGCTTCTGTGAGATCGCCATACAACCTGCAGTTCTACAGGCTGAAGAGTCCCAACTTTCTCAGTCTGCCTTCCTAGGGGAGGTGCTCCAGTCCCCTTATCAACTTCATGGCCCTTCGCTGAACTTGCTTCAAGTTCCATGTCTTGACATGGAATCACACCTTATTTCTTCTTTAGAAAAGGAAAATGGATATACAGACAATAGGAGTCTTATATTCCTAAAAAACAGTTTAAGGTAATGTTGCAGGTATTTTTCTTCAGGGAATTGCTCAAAGGGCAAGAAAAGGCTGCTACACTGTTACTGAGTTTTCTATTTGGTGGTTTGATTTTTTGTTTGTTTGTTATTCTTTGTATGTTTTTGGGTTTTTAGTTGTTGTTTCTGGTTTTGTTTTGCTGTCTTTATATATATATTTAGATATATATGTATTTATACATATATGTATGTATATATATATATATATTCCAGTAAAGAACTTTGCCTGATAGCCCCGTAATTTCAAAATTATAATCATTTGGAGGGAGGGGTCATCTTTTCTGTTCCAGGCAGGTTCCCACCTTCCTTGGCGGACACCTGTCTTTTAAACCATGACAGATAACAATACCAGCCTTTTATCCAAAAACAGTGACATAGAAAGGTTTTTTAGAGTGTTGGTTGTCTCAGAATGTGATCTCAATCTCTTTACACCTAATTCATGTAACTACTTAAAGCTGGGCAAGAATAAATTTTGAGAGATGCTATCTTTACACTAGAAATTAAGCAGGCCTAAAATATTAGCTCACATATAGTCCTGCAATTATCTATACCTTGCGTTAATTTAATTGATGCTTCCTTTCAATGTGTTCCCTTTTGCCAACTGGCACTTTCACAGAAAATCCTAGGCACATTTCAGGGCACATTTATCACATGTACCATTCCCAATGGGTACTTTGAATGTGCCAGCCTGTCTTAGAGTAAAACAAAGTTTAATTACTTTACTCTGAACAAGGTAGTTCTGCTTGGACTCAGAATCACTAAATATTTCCTCTCAGTAACACATGCCTTGCCTGAATTCTATACTAATTCTATAGTAAGGCATATAGAGAAGCACATCAGTCACTCTTCAAAACATGAAAAAAATAATTTGCACTTTTAGAGCATGGTAGGTTTTTTAAAAACCCTCTTCATGACAAAAACATTGGGAAATCTGCTCAGATCATAGCAACAAGGATTTGGTTTTCTTCTTTCCTTAAAGATACCAAAGGGATGCATTTGGATAGTCCTTAGTATCCAAATACCTCAGCGCAAGGGGTATGATAGTAATAGGTTGTTCTTCCTCACATGGTCATCTGCTTGGAAGGAGTTTTATGTTTGCTGGCATGCTTTCTTAACCTCCCCAGTGAAGATGGGTTTTGAGACATGGAGTCTCTGGTGTGTGCTTGGGCCTCGTCTCTTACTAACTCGTGCCTGTAGTCCAGCACACTTCGTTCTCTCTTATCACCTCTTAACATCTCTATTGTCATACCAGGGGTGATCATTGTACTTGCTTGACTAACATAATGGACTGTGTCATAACTGTGTAATCAAAATCATCTTATTCTACACCTAACAACTACTTGTTACTATTAATTATATATTTTAAAAGATAGTTTTACCATACTAAGTAAAAATAATTAGCTGTCATCACCTGTTCATTAGCCATATTGTCGTTACAGATAAATCAAGTGAAAGCATAGCTCCAGTCAGGTCACAACAAGTTCAAATTGACTAAATCTGTCTCCATCCTGAGACTTGACAAAATCCACACAAAGGCTGGGGCTTCATACTATCTGTGGCAGAACTGTATTACTGGGCCACAGGGCTATATTTATGGGATGTAAAAGGCACAGGGTCAATGGCAGTCCTCTATAATCACATGAATTTGTGTCATTGTAGAGAAAGTAATCCAAGATGCACTGTGACAGTAGGAATAGAATTCTTAGCTACTTATAGCAAGAAAAATATCTTCAGGGTAATTAAATCTTTGTCCTGTCCCAGAGTTATTTCTGCTAGGTTTCTTTTCTTATAGGATGAACAGTTATACCATCTTCTCAAGGGGTAGGAGATAGGGAAATTCTTGCCTATGTTAAGTACTTTGATGTCTCTAGGACTTCTGATGATAATACCTTCATGACTCTGGAATTTGCTTTCAGTAAGGTGAGAATCTTCGGTATCACAACTTTGTCAGCAGTGGTGATGTGTTATTATGTCCTACATTTGATCTTGGTATGACATCAAATATCAATGATGATACTTCTAAATAGTTTTTGAAGGGTACCACAATACTTGCATAAAAACCTCCAGACCCCTTGTACTTTTTCTGACATTTGTGTTAACGCTATTCTGCTAATAGGTCTACACTGGCATTTTAACATAATAATTTCAAACCAAATTAAGTTATGGATGAGTGTTTGATTATTTTTCAAGGAAAGTGAATTCAAGAGAGCATGGCAAGTATACTTATTTATTATGCATGCTCTAATTTTCAAAAACATACACATTTGAGAATTTGGAACTTACAAACTACAGACTATAAATGTGCTATGAACTGTTACTGTATATACTAGGAACAGAAATGAACCTTTAAGGTCCAGAAAACATACAGGTGTACTTAATGTACCAGTCAACAATAATTACTGCCTAAGGAAGTATGAAATACTTTGAGAAATGGCTGATATGTAGGAGCTTAACTTTGCGGCATAAAACATTTTACAGCACAATGATAAAGTTAGTAGTAAATAGTAAAGTTAGTAGTAGTATAGAAAAAATGTTTTATAATTGCATATTCATTCTTACCTTGTCATACACCTGATGCCATTGATGGCGTCTGCTCATATTTGCTTTCTAGACTGAAATAGAAATTTTATCTTAGGTATAAAATAGAAACATTACTAATAGAACTGTGGGGGGTCGACCTTGCCTGGCCTTCAGGTGTCAAGTGAGACGTCGTCCCACTCACCCCATCAGCAGGATAGGGGAAGAAAATAAGATGAAAATCTTGCGGGTCAAGATAAAGGCATTTAAATAAAGAGAAGCAGAGGCTGCACATAGAAGCAAATTATACAAAAAATATTTATTCTGTACATTTTAGCAAGTAATGTCCAGACACTTGTTGGGGAGTAGGACCTCAGTATGCATAGCAGTCACAATCTCCATGCTGTGCAAACATTGCTAAGCCATAGTCAAGACATTGGTGTGTACCTTCTATAGTATCCCTCTATAAGGACTTCTTATAAATATAAATATAAATAGAGGACACCATTTACAAAAGCAAATTAAATATATCCCTACATTTTCAAACATTTTAATCAATTTAATTTTATAATCACTGGGTCTCTAGTATTAACAATCTAACAAATCAACAATCTAATCTAATATTAACTATTGTAGAAGATTATCTTACTTCGGAGAAAAAAAACATTAAATATTATTTTTCACTTTCATTATTATTTGTACATTGAAACACTGTGTTTTGCATAGCTGCTAAGTCAGAACTACAATGAAAACAGATATTTTATCATCTTAAGTGGTGCCAGTTACTAACTATAGTCCTCCTCCAACATTCTTCTAATTATCTATCTGCATCATCATTTATTTTGAGTAGTTCTCTTGGCAGGTAAACTCTGAAAATCACTGCTTGTGGAAATAAATCAGCAAAGACAGCAAGATATAGACCCCCTCATTACCATGATATTGATTTCAAGTGAACATTTGTCTTGTTAGTGTTCTTTTAATTGGAATTAGCATCATTACAATCCTGATCAATTACTGTGTTGTAATTTCAAATTCTGTGCTCTCCATCTGCCCAATTAATGTGAAAGTGTGTTTTGTTTTGTTTTTCTAATCTTAGAAGCTAAGTTGAAGCAGATGCTTAGTTTCTAGAAATTAATCCATCAAACATTTTCAGTATGTGTTATTTCAAATATTAAAATTGGTTCTATTGTACTGCAATCACATTTTTTCATGGCTTGATGTTTACTAGGAATAGCTGAAAATAATTTTTAGAGATGAGCAAGTCCAAGATTTCTATAGTATATAATTTATTGTTTTTATTTAGTTGTATGTTATAGATGGTCACTCCAAGCACTACACAGGATTCTGGAACACTAAAAAAGACAATTGGGAAACAGAACAGGAGGTGTTGTGGAGAATCTTAGTTGATGCTTTCACCATTTGAGAAATCATGCATTCAACAGATCCTTAGGAAATAGCTGATTCTTTAGAGCTCTAAGTCACACTGCATGCAGTTTTTGAGTTTAAGGATGTTTTTCATACAGTGAGAAATGTCTATTGTTAAACATTACACATTTCAAATTATAGGGCTACAGTACATTCATGACAACCTGACACATTTTCAAGATTGATTTACTTGCTTTTCTTCACTTACTTTTCACTTGTTTCATCAGTACATATTAAGTGCTGATTCAAATATTTGATGCATTCATTCAGATAAGGGTAACTTTCAGATGAAATTACATTCCCAAAATGTCTTTGGTTTTTTTTGGGGTTTTTTTTTGGTTTTTTTTCCTGAATGTCTGAAACCCATATTTTCTCTTTTTTGATCTCAAAGTTTATCCATTACAAAAAGGGCAGAGTACAATGGAAGCATTAATGCCTTCCAAGGAAAACTCCAAAAAACTGTGGTGAGAGTTTTTAACAACAGAAACAGAGTGACACTGGCTTTCAGCTCAAGAAGAAGAAAAAACAGCATCCACTTGAGGAAAATATTGGCATCTTTGTTGGAATTCCTGAAAATTTACTGTGATTTTAGTGAATCTCTTTGCAGAGTTTTTGGCCATCTTATGGGATTCATTTTCCTTTTTAAAGCCAATGCTATATTTAGTAGACAGAACAAAGAGTCACTTTCTGTACTTTCACAATCACTATTCATTGTTATAATCTGCCCCTGAAGGCTACAGTTACTCAGGGTCCTGTTAATAGATCCCTTGGGGCAAATTAGAGTGAAATACTAAAACACTGAATCATTTGTGTTTATAAAAACATATTCGTATATATGTGTGTAGGGTTTCTGTTACAACAATTTGATTACAGTGGAAAGGAGGTATTGATCATTATTAATAGTAATATGTAATAGCAGTATAAGAGCATGAAAATAACACTTAAGAAAATGTATAAGGAAAAGAAAGAGAAAGAATTAATAAAGACATCACTACATGTGGATCCCATGATGAGACTTGATTGTTGCAATTTAGATGTACATTGGTCGAAATGACAGTCACAGTCTTGATCAGTTGGGGGTGGATGAAGCCCAGGGAACACAAAGTTCAGTGCGTTGATGTATGTTTAGATTCACATGGGAACACCCAGGTACCTCCCCTGGAGGGAGTTTTACACTGCCTGTTGCAACACTGTGGATTGTGCTGGTGGAAGGCCCCAGAAGTAAGTTTTGTGGACACTTTGGTGTCTTTGGTGGTTTATAACACTTTCTAAGACACGACAGCTGTCTCTCATGTCAGTATAACTGAACCAATTATGTCCCATCAGAAGGGATGATTAACATGAATGTTCTGATACCTTCCCCTTAGGGGGAAGTTTTACAAGTGAGCCAATTGTGTAAGGGAAGACTGTGGCATGGTAAGAACTATCCCACTTCACATCATCTGCCTCTTAGCCACCTTTTTCCTTTGGCTCAGACTCCAGCTTGCTGCTCAATAAGCCTTGTTTTGGTGTGGTGGTCATCCTCCTGTGCCCATGCCCTCTGCACCTGGGCTATTACTTCACACATCCTTGGCAAAGCTCAGGGCCCATTGTTTGAGTCATTTACCATTAACTTTACAGCCTCTGAAGAATTCCAGTCAGAATATTATTCTTTCTAGTCATTCAGTACATATCAAGACAAGTAGTTTTAGTCCTACAAACCTACAATGGAAACTCCATCTATCCTGCAAAAGTTTGGTGTCATTATTAAAAAAACCTAGAAACATGGCATCTGGGCTTATTTCTAAGGGAAATGGGAGAAAAGTTGTTTTATGTTTATGTTGAGAATCCCTCTCCTCTAAAGTACTGGCTTTGTTTTATGTGTTGTAGATCCACAAAATATTCTAAGACACTGATTGAATAGTCTGCTAATTGGCTAAATGGGTTGAAAATGTTTAAAATAAACTAAATATGTATCTGAAAATGCATAGAATACAGAACATATCTGAAAATATCTCTATCTCGGAGCAAAGAATTAAATAATATTGTGAATAATATTGACCTTAAATACTCTCACGATACCTGCATTTCCTGTCCTCCACCAAGTCTATCCTAATTCCATTGTGTACACAGGTCAATAACCTCAAGTTTCTCATCTAGTATTAGTATTGGTTTTAATACTAATACTGGATGAGAAACTAAAGGTTATTGACCAAACATTTTTACAAATATGCTATCTTTGCATGTTGCCGTATTTTCTCCTTATATTTTTTACTTTGCTTTATCTTTTACTACTGTAATCACTTACAATTATGAACTATACTTCACTTAAACTTTTGAAAACCCTAACCCTAATCTGGCAATAAAGGCATTTACACAATTTTAAATAATAGTTGCAGAGGTTTTTTTAAAAAAAAATAAGTCAAGAAAGTAAAAAAAAAATAAGTATTCTTATCTTTATATAGATAAGAATAAAATATATCTGGAAAAATACTATTTTATGCACCAGTTAAATCACTTCCCCTCAAATGCACAAGAAGGTGATTTACAAAATATATATATATATACAGCATAATATATATACCAGAAACATTGCTGGTTTTCAAATTATAGAACTATATTTAAGACTATCCAATTGGAAATGTCAATGAAATAATTCTTTAGCAAATATGAAAATACAGAAATTTTCTTTTATGTTCGAGAAACTGGAGATGATTTTCAAGACTTTCAATTGTTTTTGAAATATTGTGTTAAAATATTTCAATTTCATTAGTCATAAAGAAATTGTGTTCAAGAATCAGCAGTGAGGATTATTTTCAAAAAATAACACATATCTTTCAAACTTTAAATGTAATAATTGTTTCAATTAATACTTTTCAAACATTAAGTTCAGTAATTCGTTTTCCTTTTTTAAAAAATCTCCTTCCTCAGTAGATATTTTAAATCAAATTTTAGCATATTTAAAATATTTTGTTCCCTCTGTGGTTTAAAATCTAATATATAAGCATAAGCATACACATAGATATATATAATATGTAATAAAATAGATTTAATTTAATTAACTTTAATAAATATATATAGAACAAAATCAAAAAATACGAGAACTTAGATGTGTATGAATATAGTTTGAATTTTATGAAGTTAGTGAGCTAAAGTTTTAAGCAAATGATTAAATTGTTACTAAGGAGACAATTCTGCACACCAGTGTCTGTTTTGAAAGTTACAGTTTTCAATTAGCAATTTTTTTCTTACCTTTATCTTATTCCATCACAACGCCATCACTTCTTATATAGGTTTTTCCAGAGTGCAAAAAAAGCTATTAGATAGTTTTGGATTTTTTTATATAGCACACAGTTTGACTAGTAGAGACACAAAAGGTACCATACGAGCTGCTTAACATAAAATGCCTTTTCTTTATTTTCTGATATATTTTTCTACTTTCTAAGTTGAAGCACAGTCATTAAACAATAAAAGATGTTAGGATTCACAGAACCACATTTGAAGCTATTCTTTCAAATTTTGCACTGACTTTTGGAAGAGGTTTTGTAACCTGTTTTCATTCCATGAACATTTTTTCTCTATCAGCTAGACATCAAAGCATTTGAACTGATGCTACAAAACAAGTTTTTTCTTCCCTCTTCACTTCTCGTCTCAATCTGTCATTTGCATTTTGAGTCTACTTCAGATATGCTAGTTTTGGCAAATATAGCCTCAGAATTAATGAAACTGACAAAAGTAGTGTACATATTGTGAAATTTCATGTCCCCTTGAATTCATTTTTGTGAAACTTAAGGCATTTTTCAAATATGGATCTTGAAGTGGAAATTTCAGGCAAATTTCTTAACACAACAAAAATAACACATCTAAAACACATTTGACTTCAAGAAGAAAATCTTTATTAATAATGCCCTAGAATTTCTCATGACATCATTAAAATTCTAGAATATTGAAGGCTAAATAAGTCTCACTGGCATTTAGGGGTGTGCATATTTTTATTTCTTTGTGTTTACTAATGGTTCTCTTAAAGAAACATATGAAAGAAAAATAAATAGCTCTAGCAATCTTTATTTGTGCTAAAAAGCACAAATTAATCAATATAGAAACACATGTGGAGCTTTTGGAAATAATAACTTTTGATAAAGTTGTATGTTGCAAAGACAAACAGAAAGTATATCTACATCACTATGAAACAAATTCAAACAATATATTTTCTCTCAGCAATTATGCCAGAATTCTGAAAGTAGGTAAATGTATACGCAATGGGGCATGTTTGTCTTTTCTTTTTTTATTCCTTTTTTTGTCTGTGCATGCAAGTATCAAAAATCACGGCCACTATTTGTCATGGTGGAGATGGTACTTATGTTTGCAACTCATGGAAATGTGTATGGTCTCTAAACTTGTCATTTGTGTAATAATTCTAAGAAGCTTAAGAATCAAGTTTAGATCCTTCAGATATCCTGTGTTTGGCATTACACAGGCCTGGAAATATTTTTAACCCTTAAATGAAGTCTGGTTCAATATGTTTTTGGGCATATAGCTACACCCATATAGAAAAGGAATGGCCACTGAGATTTAAAATAATTGGTTTAGAGATACGAAAGTATTAACTGTACCAAATAAGTCATGGAGTCTTTTAAAATGAAAATAAATGACCCATTCTGAGGAAAAGGGGGGAAAAATATTTGTTTCTTATATTTGTTTCTTGTTTCTAGTATTGCATTTTCTCAGTTTATTTTATTCAATCACTTAAAAAACCCCAGAATGTTAAAAAACAACCAAAACCATTCCCGATTGAAAGACATTTAATCAAATACTCAGATTTCCTGATGAGAAGTGAAGTGCTTTTTTGAATAGAAGTGTTAAGAAGGTCTGTTCCTAGTGCAGAGGAGTAGCACTCACAATTTAATCAGTTTCCACTAAGAAGCAAAAATCTTCTATGGTTTGAATCTGTGCTTTTGATATTGTTTGCATAAAAAGCCAGCAGAGTAATTTGTAGTTTCATATTTTGTTGTTGTTGAGATCTCCTTACTTCTTTCCTTATCTCCCTAGTATACACAGTAAAATGTCATCACACTTTCCTTTATCATCCCTTAGTTATTGCCAGAGAAAAGTTAGTATCCTGGGGGGAAAAAATCTCACAGTATTCATATTTACTAGGTCAATATATACAATTATTTTGGTTCTGTCTAAAGGGAAGGAGATATTTGCATACTTGTAAATTCAATGATATAATAACAACCTGTACTAGCATAAGTATTGGGAAAATTTTTAAATTGACTTGCAAAATGCTGTTTGCCAATGCTCTGTACTGAACGTTGAATAGATACTATTCAACTTGGTTTGGGTTGAACTGGTGAGGGGAGAGAAGACATTCCACAGTCTAGGAATTATTTTGTCTATAGTGTATTGGCAAGGTCAAGCCAGTTTAGCATTTTACGTCTGTCATGGTCTGCTAGTGCTGTCTTTGAATTCTCATGATCTGGCCCAGTAGTGCCCTATACTACAAAAGTTCTGTTCTAGATGATGATCAGGGAAGGATTACTACGGGAAAATCATCTTATTACTGCCTAGGAGCCACAATCCAAAGGGCTGGGTTGCTAAAGAGGAGTTAACTGTGTCATCTAAGAAGTTAAATCACTCATTAAAGGCTGCAATGAGCTTTAGATGCAGATTATCTTCAGTCAGATCTCCATTGCTACCATGGCCCACTCTAGTCACAGAACTGGTACTTTATTTCTAATCGAGAAGCAATTAAATAGATAGATAGGAAGAATTATCTTATTTCTTGATATTCAGCAGGGAAAAAATTAATATTAATTCTGCATTACTGTAACGGATGAAGGGCACAGAAAAATGTAATGTAAAAAGAGAATTAATAATATGAAAAAAATTCATGAAGTAGATTTCATAAGTTTGTGTGAAAAAATTACAAGATGGTAACTTGGTCTCCTCATTTTTCTCACATAAGATGGACAAATTTAGTAATAGACAAATAGACAAATTTAGTATTTTGTAAAAATACAAATTGGGCAACAAGACTTCCTTCAAACAGAGCTAAAGGATAAGATTACTGAAGACAGTGACATACTCCCTAACCAGTTACATTTTTATTTAGTAGACATAAAAATGGCACATTATTTTTACACCACTTACATTTTTAACCTAATACTAATTAATTGTTTTTTGCAACAAAGATTTGCCCCAAAAGCATGAGGTGAAGTAAATACAGAATGCATTTATTATTTCCCTATAACAGGTATGCTCATTTGTCTTATTCAAACTCAAGCCCAATACTCTACATACCATTTAGAATATGTCATTTTTAAAAAATTGGTTGATGTTAATATTTATTCAAAGTCAATTTAGGAATAAGCATAGTTTTGTGACTGGAAATACTTAAAGTGCTGAGAGCTTGTAGGGCTTTTTTCTTTTCTGTTTTACAGTGAAATTAAAAGTGCCAGACTGTTTAAAAACTGTCCATGTCCATAAATGTGTAGCATCTGTACTAGAGCAGAAACCTCTCTAAAAAAGCTTTTCATCCACTTTTGTAATTTTCAAATATTTATTTTCTTATTAAGGAGATAGCTATAACAACAAAAAAAATGGGACTTGAAAAGCATCTGCTGAATCCACTTATCAGGCAAACATCAGGCTTAAGGATATATTTAACAATGTAATTTGTTTATTTATTTGTTTTAAGAGAAGAGAATTTTGGAATAGATCATGATTATATATAATTTTAGTTATGTAGCACTTCAAAAATAAATTTTATGAGACTAAGATATCAGAAATGGCAAATGAGCACAGACATTTCCTTAATTGCCTTCTGTAAGATTTAAATTATATGCAGTAATTGGAATAATCTGTATATGTTCTTATATTATATATTACCTGAAAGATTATTTGGTTAGGGAAATATCCCAAAACATTAAATGGATTTGAAAGTGTTTGAATGTTTTCAGATTTAGAAAAAAATGCATTTTTTTTTGTATTCCAAATGTATTACAATTATTCATTATATTTGAGAGAGGACCAAAAATCTCAACAGTGGTCATTATTTTATCCGTGTTCATGGAACAACAGTGTTGGTTTTGCCAGAACTTCCAAAAAGTCATGACCTATTTTATTCCTGAAAATATTTTAAATCATATAATCTTTCCAGTTGGAAAAGACCTCGAAGGCCATCAAACTCAACAGCTAATGTAGCACCATCATGTCCACCACTGAATCATGTCTCCAAGTGCTACATCCATAAGCTTTTTGAACACTTCCAGAGTTGGTGGTTCCCTAGGCAGCTTGTTCCAAATAATAGGTCAAAAAATATTTCTCCCTTGTTTCATAACAAAACATTGATTTAAATATTCCAAATTAGTAAACAGCTTAAGTAGAAAATGAGATATTAAAATTGTTTCAAATCCACATTAGTTGTGAAAAATACCCTGGTTCATTATTATACTTCAAAGTTATAATAAAATGTTTTGTAAAATTACTAGAAAGATAGTTATCAAAGACTTCAAAATTATACCTACCCTGAAGACTCCTGAGTAGAGTGCTTTGGGTGGACAGATTAACAGTGTTCTGGTATGTGTTGCCATGCAAAATCAAGCCAGAGGGATCTAAATTTAGTAATTAATTAAATTACTTATATTACTTAGATTAATGGAGATATATATGTCAATGCAAATGACTGTCAAATAACACCTATTGAGTTATGAAAGTGGTTTTTTTTGTCATTGAATGTCTGAGAAAATAATTGAAAGTGCTTAAATTTAGCTATCTTCATATGATTTTGAGTCAATATATAATTTTCAGTAGTAATAAGATTTGGCTGTCTGGTGTTGATTTAAGCAAAACCAAAGCTACGACAAATATTTTTTGCCTCCACAATTTCTAGTTATTAATTTAGGTTATTTGGATAATGACTTGCTCTAAATTGTCTCTAGTGTTTCTTGCAGGTTTGGTTTTTTTAAATTTAAATTGTGCTAGTCTAAGTTGCAAATATGTAACTATATATGCTTGATTTATCATTTGGTGTTTTCAGATCACATAAATTTAAATAACTAGTACATGAGGCAAAAGTTAGTGCATAAATAATCTTTGCTGGTAGGTTATTGCAGTTTTTTGTCACAAACTACTAAAAACTTGATGGCAGAAGACAGAGAAGGGAAAAATATAAAAGCCTTTTTTTTTTGAGTTGCTTCAAAAGAATAAATTTGTCTAATTTTCATTGTCTCGTTTGTGGTCTACTCATACTAATAATTTTCTTTTCTTACTCATACTTCATAATTTTTTTTTAATTCATCACATTTCAGTCATTTTTGGGAAGGTTATCTTGGTGAAGGTTAAGGAACTGGCACCCTGTTTTCTCTTTAACACTTTTTCCCTGACATAATGAACATCTTTTCTCCACTTTTGCTATATCAGCACTGACTGGGATCTAATAAAGCAAGGTCTTTAACAGCTAAAAATTGTCCCTGACATTGTCTTGTCGGTTGTATCAGACCTTGAATGGTACAGACTATGAAAATCTTTCAAAGACATTTTGACAGAGTGGTAAAATGTTTATAAAACTAGCAAAATTTTATATCACGTTAAGATACATAAACTATAATGAAAACTACTTGCCAGATCATTGGACCATAAGTTCTACAATATTTATTTCCAAGGTTAATGCTTGTTGACTTTGCAGTATAATGTGCATTGACAGTGAGGATTCATTGCCATAAAAAAGCTTAAAGATCCCCTCATAGCACTTTTAGATTAGCAGCTTTTTGTATGCTTTTTCTATGCTTTCTGAGCAATAAAGTGTGTTCTTATATTCACAAGCACAATATTTGTCAGCTAAGTTCTGTAAAGCATAAGGACGTGTATAAATTTAAAAGGATGACATGAGAAGAGATTTTTTTCATGTGCCACATCAAAAGTATATAAAATATACGTTTAGACTCTTTATGTATGCATTGTTTGTGCAAGAACACAATTAAAATTAAGCATTTACCAAATTTTCAACAGAAAATTTTATGTTGAGAATCATGGGAGAAAAGGTAGATTTTCCAAGCTTATTGCTAAAATTTCAAATTAATATCAGTTCGAAATAACCATGAACAAGTTATTCATGTTCTAAAAACATGATATAAGTTTCTGTAAATTAAACACTGAATTCAATAATATCAAATCAATTTGCATCAGAGGATGTTCATGATTTTAATTTTTTTACATCATGTAAATGTTAATTTGGACATTTATCAGAGAGAGAAATCCACTCAGATTTTATTCTGTAGTAGTAATTTCTTCTGCTATTGAAAACACTCTCTATGATGCAGGACAAAAGAAAAGCAGTTTATAAATTTAATTTTCATTTCTTCTGAAAAGGAATATGAAAAATAAGTGTCTCAACTTGCTTTGCATTTTTGCAGATATATTACTGAAAAAGGGAAGAGATGCAGTTATTAATAATAAAACTGAAATAATTTGTTTGAAAGAAACCAAAAGTGAAGTGTCCAATAAAGACAAACATACAAATCATCTCCATCATAATCATCATCATCATCACTATGAAATTTAGGAAAGAAAATATTTCTGATCCTTCATTCTAGAAGGCTGCATGAACTTTTATGCAGGTAAATTATGCCCTAACTTAGTTAAAATAATATTTTCAAAGGAGGACATTTTCTTAGAAGTCTAAACAAAGGTATAAAATATTTAGAATGTGTCCAGAGTATTAAGGTATGAGTTGAAAGATCGTAGTAATACAGAAAATATGATGCCATTTTGTGTCCAGTGATATGACACTCTTTCATTCCTTGTCACTAAATACATTTGAAAATTTCATGAAACCCAGCATCATAAACCCAGACTCCCATAGAAGGGCGTGCTGAGAATTTTAACTTTTTTTTTTTGCAATATTTACATGTACCTGGAATCTAAAAGAGCAGAATTTCTTATCCATTTATTAAAGGCCACCGTTATTCCCACTAATTCCATTTAACATGGGAGTTTGCCTCATGGGAATTTTACCAACAATATTGTTGGTAAATTTTATTAAGTATTCTAAGGGATACTTTCTGTTGCTTAAAAATTAACCTTTCACTTATATATGAGAGAACATACTTTTAAAAAAGAAACATTAACATGTATACAAAAAAAATAAGTAAAAAAAAATATATTTTTCTTCCTCAGTCATGAAGTAATTTTGTTAATTTTAGGGATTTTATCTAGTCAAAAGAAGGATTAAGAATGGTATATTCCAATAGTTGCATTTCTATATCTTCAGGACAGACAACCATCTGGTACTTCCTGGCTAAACTTGTGTCCTTCACAAACACAGTTTGTGATTATAGATGGTCTCTTAGATATTTGTACTCGTGTCCATCTGTTCATATGGCATTATGCCTACATGCAAGTCAGTCTTTTCACTGATTCACTGGTGCCGGACATCGGCAAGTCTAGATGGGCCATCTGGATAAAATTGCAGTTCCCATATTTTTTAGCTGCACATAGCTCCCTGCCTCAGTGTCATCAGTTTCATGACGGACTGACATACTGCTGGACACATAATTACAGAGTGATGAAATTATACCTTCGAATCAGTTGATTAATACTCATGAAATTGTCAAAAGGAGTAATAAATCCCTCTAAAGCAGGGTAATCTGGTGATCAAAAAAAATTGACTTACTCCTACAAACCACTCAACACTATGAGAAGTTTTTATTAGCTGGAATCAAGTGTAGGCCAAATGAGAAGTATTTTGAAAGAATGCTTGTACTTGGTGTAGCTGGGATGAAGTTGTTTCTTCACAGGAGTCCATACAGTGCAGCACTTTGCATTTGCTGCTCAGTGTCAGTAACCACCATTGTTTTGGTTGCTACTGTGCCTGCAGAGCATCAAGAATTTCTCTCTCTCTCCTCCCTTCCTCCCTCAAAGTGAGTATGCTGGATAAGAACTTAGGAGGGAGCACAGCTGGGACAGATGAGCTGAATGACTCGAGTGGTAAGTATGAACATACATCATGGTCAGCAATAAAAACTCGAGAAAGGAGGAAGAGATGTTTCCTGTTAAGGTGGTTTTATGATGGTTATGTCCTGCTTCCGAGGACATGAGATTACTTCCTGCCTATGGGAAGGAGTGAATAAATTTCTAATCTTGTTTTGTGTGCAGATGCAGCTTTTGATTTTCTTATTAAACTGTCTCTATCTTGACTCATCAGTGTTTCCACCTTCCTTCTATCTTTTCTTTCCATCTGCTGGGAGAGGGGAATGAGCAAAAATCAGGATGGTTTTCCAGCTGCTGGCTGGGGTCAACCTAGCACAATTCTGAAATAGCATTTATAAGCAGAAATTTTCTTTGGAAAATATAAAGACTACTAAAATCCACAGATGTCAGTAGACCATGTCTGATTCAGGAAAGGTAACACGTCCAAAAAACATTGTGTTTTTTTCAGAAAACAACTGATTTTTCACTTGCAAGGATTCTTCTGAAGATGTGGACCTTTGGTTTGCAGCAGCACAACAGAAATAACTAACATGAAATTTGAAAATTGCTAATGCAGAATTTGTGTAGTTCTTTAATTACCTGAGTGAAGAATAAATATATTTATGTCTTCAAGCACAAGTGACTGACATTTTATATTCTTGGAGTTGTGGTTGAATACATATAGATACAAATCTACTCTTTCTCCTTCTATCCAGTGCATTTTTTCCTATTATTTTGTGATGAGTTGAGAGATGAGGTATATGCATGATCCAAAAGAGACTTTTTGAATGAAATAAATTAGTTATAATTAATTATCAATAATGAAACAAGAAAATATTAAAACATCAAACTTAAGATTGAGCTGAATAAGTCAATGACTCCTGGAAATAAAAATAAAATAAAAAGGAAAAAGGAAAAGCATTAAAACAAATGATCATTGTAATTGCAATGAAATCTCTGTATTCTGAATTTTAATTTAATATATTTACACTACAGATCTACATAGCAAGGCCATTTTTAATGGATATTTCTTTTAATGGGAATAATTAACTTCATCTTATGTTTCTTAAGTTTTTTTTTTAAGGTTCGGAAGATTAAAGAAAAATATTATAAGTCATAAAAGTTTTGTCATGCTCTGAATAAAAAGGTATATCCAGGCTGAAGCAGGCTTAATAATATTAAGAGTAGAGCATGTTAGAGCAGTAATAAACCTCCACTAAAAACATGCATCAAAAATATCTGTCTATTCAAGTATTCAGAGGACTCCATTAACCTTCAAAGTTACAGATACCTTCAGGTGTCTATAAATTAATTTATTTTTCTGGCAAAGATGAAAAATGGAACCATATCCAAGGTTCTATTGTATGGAAATTGCAAAGTGTTGTCAAGTTATTATTTCAGTGACAGGTGATTTTTTTTTGGCACAAAATACTTTCTTCCACAAGAATTCTGCAAGCATATAAATGATTGTCAAAATTTGCTTGGTGTCCAGGATGATGGCTCAGCAAATAGACTTTCTAGCTGCAAAAGGAATTAAACATGGGATCATTAAAGGATGGGAATGGAAGGCCAGAAGTACACGATGAAGTGGTACTAAAGGAGAAAATACACATGACTGAAGGTTGTAAGGGGATTTTGACATGACTCCTTAGAAGCGTATGTGTTGAAAGACATGCCTGGATTGTCTGTATACCAGTGGACAGAATTTGGATAACAAACAACAACTGTAAGTGCAGGGCCATGACATTGTCAGAAAAACAAAAATTTGGTGAGATAATACACAATTGACACATTGTCATAGGTAATTAAATGTGATTAAAGGATAATCAGGACAATTCCAATTTAAAGTTCTCTGTAGATGATAAAATAGGCTCATGGTCTTATCTGCACAGTCCTAGAATGTAATATATGTCACTGTCATTTATAATCAAATTATCACAGCAGATTTGCAAAGTATGGGTAGAACAGTGATGCGTTTGGTTCAAAAAATGTGCTATGTAAAACACTGCTTTGAATCATTTCACGTTATTTTTCATGCATTCAATTCTTGGCCACGTTTTTCCTAGTACTGGGGTATCTTTTAAAAAATTGCTATCTAAAATGTTCATATTGATACATAAAGAAATAAAACTTTGGTCTAGGAGAAGACTGATGGAAAAATGGAAATGCGACTAGCAATAAAAGGCTATTATTCTTGAATTCTACTAAAAATGATAATTTTACCAAAAATTTTAATTATTTACAAGCATTTAAATATAGATATCAGCTTGTATTTTTTATATTTCTATGAAATTATGCACCCTTTTCAAAATGATGGAATTTCAGAGGATTAATGCCCCAGAAAGGAGAAAAACTGTTAAATTTTAAATAAATTCTGCTTTTTATACCAAAGCAACTTCATTGATTTCAATATATTTTATATCTGCAAAATATAAGAGAGAGTTTTCCTCCATTTTTCTTGAATTATAAAAGATAATTTAAGGCTGATAATGAAAATTCTCATGTTCTTTTTCTTTTCTCTTCCTTTCCAGAATTTCTTTCTGAAGCATAAATTCTTTCATCATTTTACAGAAGGTAAGTTTTTGTTGATAAAAATCTGTGCTCTAAACACAATAATAATTTCCATAAGTATTCTCCCGTGAGGTTCTTGTACACTTCAATTTTGGTGTATTACATAGCAAATGTAGAGTAGGAAATACTGTACTTAGCTGCAGCTGGATACTTTTCTTACCCTTTTGTGCATATAAAACTTTCTCAGACTCAGTGACATTAATACAGAAGCTGTCAGATCATAGTTTTTGCTCTCCTGTAATAATTTTCTTTCTCAACACATTGGAATGGTAAGGGCAAACCTGAATGTATGGAGAAAAGATACATGTATGTATGAAGGTGCTGTGCAGTTAATTCAAGTGAAGGAAGAAATTAATATTTTCTAACTAAGTAATAGCCATTTCTAGTAAGTGATTTGTTCAGGCTAACCTTTCTTCCAATCAGGGGAATTTCAAGCTAAATTGGTTTAGTTTAGAATTATGGGTGAGTTATTAAATACCCATACAACTTAAACTGAGGGACATGAATCAAAGTCCAAGAAGGTGCAAAAGGCAGATGTAGTATTCTTCTGCCCAGATACAGGCAAAGGGCCTGATATGAACAAAACAGATACAAAAAGTCGAGGACAGCACAGTTAGGGAGTTAAATATTGTTCTGTCTTCATCATAATTTCAATCCATGTTTCACCAAAGTGTACATTTCCTCAAAATAAAATTTAGTACAGTGAGGTAAGTAGAAAATCTCTCAGCAGGGCAGAAATTAATTCATGATGTTTGATTTCCTTTAAGTATTTAAACAGTTTGATTGCTTGCCTGAAATGATTTTGTATTTAATGAAAAAAATCCAAGTTTGTTATTTTGATTTCCACAGTACTGCAGCAAAGTCAGTGGACAGCTTTCCACTGATGTCAATAGTCTTTGCAAGCAATATCAATGACCTGATCATCCAGGCCATTTCACACATGAAAGCATATCGCCTTCAAGGGAAGTTCTGCATATAGGAATATTTGAGAATTGAGTTTGAAATTGAAAAATTACTTCATATTTCCAGCACATATATTTTAATATAATCACAGAATAAATTGAGTTGGAAGTGACTCACAAGGGTAATCAAGTACATCTCCCACTCCTGCACAGCACCATTTCAGAGTCACACCATGTGCCTGAGAGCATTGTCCAAACATTTCTTGAACTCTGCCACGCTTGATGCTGTGACCATTCCCCTGGGGAGCCTGTTCCCACTGCGTGAAGAACCTTTTTCTAATATCCAACCTTAACTTAGGTGTTGAAAAAAGACATTAGCTGAGTTTGAGAATTAATAAAAACATGTTTATTATTAAGAGATAGTATGTAAACTGCTAATATTAAAACATTTCACCAAAAAGGGAAATGGTTCCGTTTTAGGTGAAGTAAAGCAGTAGTGTACTGTTAGAAATTTCACCTTTTTTGTTATTGGCCAGCACATATTTTTTATATTTTTTCTTTGTTTCGTTTACTCTTTATGTGTTATACCTTTTTATATCACACCATTTCACTAGAATAAGTATTCAAAGATATAAGTCAAAATTCTTCATTGATTTTTCACTAATTTTTTACATAAGACTATGCCTCAGATGCTGCAGATGATTTGCAAGATTCCCTGTGTTAGGTCCTGCCTCAAGTCATTGCAGGAGATGCTTGTCCTTACAACATAAACAAAGGGAGATAATAAAAGCAAGAGCATGAGGAATGAAGTTCAATGACCAAGGTTGCTGAAGAACTTGCCTGAGACAATAAAAGAAGCTAGATTTCCTGTTACCCAGCTTGATGTTTTATCATTGAATCACAATTGAATCACAATTGTTTATAAGAGGTTTTTTTTTAATAGATTCTTGCAATATGATAGAAATAATTTTTGTTTACAAGAGCAGAATTCTCACCCTCTCACAACATCAATGTGAAGACAATTTCAGATCCTCTGCACCCTGACATTTCCTTGAAAATGCATAAATCTTTGGAAAAAGTGTCCCTAATGCAGCTACATAGCTGTCAAACCTTTCCCTTCTAGAGAAAGAGCTCCTTTCTTTAAACCTTGGCTATTCTTGGAGCATTTTAGGATGATGTCAGTGTCCCAGCTGAGTATATAACATCTTTCTTTGATGATTTAAAGCCAACTGATTATTGAACCAACCATTCTGAGACACCTCATGGATAATGTCTTTTTATGACTCAGTCTTGCAAATCTGAATAGAATGGCCAGTACACAGTAACGCAAAGTACAGCAAAACACATGTTCATTTAAGTAGTTATATTATCTTATTTTTTTTTTCCTCTGAATTTGAAGGCTGGTGCAAGCACAACTGGAAGCATTCTAAAAATATTTTTTTTAATGTTTAGACCACATTTTCTGATCTTCACCCTGCTTTACTTTGAAAACCAAAGTGTCTATGAGATAATCTAAGATTTTGAAGTAGATCTATTTGGAAATATTTTAGGTTTCTCTGTTTTTTATTTTTAATTTTCATTCTAATTTTAAATTTATGTTTGGAAATTCATTTCCTGTTAATAAAACAATTATCATTGCTAATTTTGAAAGAAGAAAACACACTTTACTCCAACCACTTAAATGTTTAAAAAAATAGATTAAGCATTGGAGTAACTGGGGCAGGAACTCTAATATCTATTAAAATGTGTCTCCATTTGATTTTAATTTTAGATATTCATGTGTGTATCCACTGATTGATCCAAAGACACCAAAACAAACTGAAAGAAAAAAAAAAAAAAAGCTGTTTTTCATAGAGACTAATATCTAGATGTGACTATTAATGACTGGAAATGGTTTGAAGGTCTGGATTATGAAGGTCTCTACTATTTTATTTGTTTATAGACATATGTTTGTGGAGAGTGGAAACTCCTGGAAAAAATGTTAATTGAAATCAATAAAGAAAGAAAATAACAAGATGGAAAAGATGGCAAACAAGAAAATTCAGAAACATTGATAAAATGTCAACACCAATCAACATCAAGATCAAGTCTTCACAAAGTTACAGTGTCCTTGTTTTGGTTGATTTACTTTAACTCCATTTGGAATTAACTTAAAGACATTTTGGCTCAATTGACTTAAATTGACTCAAAGGCAAACACTGAATGAAGTTTTATTTTGATACCTCTATCTCCATAAAAGCTGCAGTATCGGTTGAAGAAAAAAGAAAGTTTTCAGAATTTTAATGCATTATTTTTGAGGGATTTTAGAAATATGATTTTAATTCATACTGTTGAAAACTACAGTAGTCAAGAACATCCTTTTTCAAGTTTTTTAAAAATTATCCTTTTTCTTCAATTAGTGCACATTAAAAAAAAAAAATCCAGAGAAATCAAATGTATACCTAGCAATCCTTACCACTTTTTTGACTAAGTTACTAAAATTTCATGGAACATTTGATAATGGGTATTTCCCTCACTGACTTTTTGGTCATTCTTTTGAGAATGAAGATAATTGTCCACTAGAACACCAAAAAAATCATTTTCTCAGAAGACATCCCAGTTAATCCCTTGTTCTAGACCTGTCACCTATTTATAGCCAGTAATATTTAAAATTTTTTAATAATTTCCTTTGTGGCATGAATGCAGATGGATGTGGAAAAACGCACGCAGCCCTCAAGTCTAGCCTTGACGTTAGAGACTTTTTGGAAAAATAGTGTGTACATCAAGCTGCTTGAAATTGTTTACTTACCTTGAAGATATAAAGATGAAGGATTCAGCTAAACTTGGCTAAAGTTGATTCTGTGAGCTCCAGAGATACTGCAGATTTCAAGGTACTTGCTCACACCGCTAAGCCATCACCCTCCAGGAAAGGTTAAATACTCTATTATTGAAGTGTCTGTCTGACTACTCACTTCTTTTAAAATTCAATTTTATACCTGAAGAAAAAGCTTTCTGCTAATCATTATAAGTATCCCAGACTTTTTCAATTCTCCTCAGTTCAACTAATAATGTCCCCTTATTTTACAGTTTTTGTCAGAAACTGAGAGTAAAGAAAAAGGTAGGTAACCTCGATCTCTATTCTTCAGTATATTAAATTTATGGCATGAATTTTGATTACACAATACTCACTCTCTCTCTCTCATATATATATATATATATATATATATATATCAAAAAAAGGTGGAAAAAACAGTACAGGAGGCTTGGAGTGGTTTGTGCAGGCTTTAAAATATCAAAAAAGGTGAAAAGAAATACAGGAAATATTACTTAAAAATAGATATCTGGTAATAGAGAAGAAGCTTAGTATTTCTACTGCACACCACTCATTCCATAGTTTCAGATTTCATGAGCTTCATGAACATTTCTGAAGTTCACCACTTCAAACAAATATTTTACTGTCTCCTATATCTTTTAAATGCTGCAGTTCTAGAGGAGAGTCAAGTCCTGAAACATAGATTATTAGCAACCCTAATAATTTAGCATATCCAATTCTATTAGGAAAATGAAAGCTCTTTGCTCACCTGCAGTCAGGGAAAAAAGATTGATGAAGAGTGGTATCTATGCTTCCACACAAGTATAAATAGAAATCAGACATTTTTCCCTTGCTATAGTGCAATGTTCTCTCTTTGACCAGAGATTCATTCTCAGCCTGCTGCCTAAAGAGCAGCTAATTTAATTACACTCTTTGAATGCAAGTTTAGAATTGAAAACAAAGTCCATTAGCTAAGTTTGATCTAGATACATATGCCATTTTTAATGTCTTTGAAAACAGTTTATACAGACATTGTTTCCTTCTCTGTTTATTTGAGACTCTGAAGTGCTGGTCTCTTTTGTTAAGGGTTAATTAAACAGACCATGTGGGAAATGACTGAACTAGAGATCCATTAAAATTCTTAATTGGGTAGCAGATAATTGTTCACAGTTACGACTTTGTTTTGACATCAAATTTTCAACATTTTACAGTAGGTGAAATTACTACTCCCTGCCTCATGGGACTTGTTATTTATGGCATCCTCCTGTGGTTGAGAAGAAACCTGGTGGCAGAAAGAAAACAACTTTGCATGCAGAGTGTGAATTCAGATTGATTTTTTAAAATTTTTTTTAATGTGGGTCAAGAATAAGTTTACACAACCTGGGAAAATACTTAAGGAACTTAAAATAGTCTTAGCGGGATTTTTCCTATTCTCAGATTATAGAAGAAAGAGGGGGTTTGGTAAAATATAGAAGGTAACAAATGGTTGAAAAACAAAGTTACCTATATTTTCCCCCTCATGTATTTATCCTGACAACATTGATTTTGCCAAATACTGAACTCCAAGTGAGTAGACAGAAGGAATATTTTCAGGAATCAATCTAGGGGTTAAAAACAATAATAACAATAAAAAATCCCACATCAGAAAACAAAAACCATGGAAACACAGACATAGAGGGAGAGACAATAGAATTTTAAGGGGAAAGAATGAAAATTATAAACACAAATAAGGAAGACATTTAATCAAGTAAATTGGGAATGTGAGATAAGATGTTTCTATCCTAGTTTGAGAAATAAAATGGAGAATTAGAAATTATGATTCAAGATATAAAGAGACTTTACAGAAAATATTAATAACAGCAACAACAGCTGGACCAGTGATGTTGAATTCTCAATTCTTTAGGAAGAAGCAATATAAGGGGAAAAGTAATGTACATGAAAGAAGTGTCTCAGTGTTAAAGGAAAAAAAGGTAACAATAATAGATTAAAAACTATGTGAAACACCTATTTTGTGACAGTAAAAACTTTAAATTTCCATGACGGAAAATCTGCTCTAGATCTCCCGTATTGACTATAAACAATAATATCTATGGGAGAAAGAAGCAAAAATAAAAATAAGTGAAACTGTATGAAAATTGAAAACTTTTATTTCCTGTAGAAGGTCCCATCTAATTGATCGATAGTTGTTCTGGGAAACAATCTTTAACAGTTTTTTCTCTAAAACAACCAGCTGACAACTGCAAGGCTTACTATTTTAATCTTAGTGGTAAGTATCTGATGAAAACACTACTCACTTATATCAAAGCTGAAAATCATAATGATTGTGATGATAATGAAATTCTCATTTTAGTCCAAAATGACAGTCCACTTCTGTTAGCAGTGTTGCAGAAAGGAAAACTTCGATTACTCTAGGAAACAAGTAGCAAGGCTGACAGAAATTGACAATAATTAACATGATTCCTTTTGAAAGGGGTTGAACAGGGCAAATTAAACTTCAAAAATTGTTTCTCTTTTTAAAATTAAAGGAAATATGGAATTTGAGGGTATGTTATACATTCATAATATTTTTTCATCTGTCAAATTCTTTAAATACTTTTTTTTGTCTTAATCCTTTCAAAATGCATGTATTTCAACATAAAGGAGGAAGGACAAATTGTTCCTTAATGTCACTAAAGTTGTGTTTCTGAAGTTTGGAGATAAATCTTCCTTTACTTTTCATCAGTCATAAACATCTGAAATAACTACGACATTGCCATACCTTAGAGTAAATTGCTATAGATAAAAACTAAAAATAAAGAGGTATGTATAGAAAAAACATAGAAAAGCAAATTTCTTGTTTTCTAGAATCATCCAGATATAGTTTTATGAAATTAAGATTATGACAATAAAGAAAATATCAGTAGTTGGAGTTTTTTAAAAATCTCTTATCTTTAAAAATTTCCTTGTTGCTTACAGTTCTAGATGGTTGGTGGTCTCTTACATAGGTTAAAAATTATTAGTTATTTCCTTGTGATTAAAAAAAATTTGGCTTCATAACTCAAACGGCCTCTCTTAATCTCATGTTCTACATCAAAAAAGATGTTCTGCTAAAACACACAATTCACACTCCTCAAAACCATACACTATGAAAATGTTTCATTTTGACAATAGCTTATAAGTTACATTAAAAATTCCTGAATTTAAGTCATCTGACTAGCTATAAGAAATTAATATAAGAAAGAGAAGCCAGTGCTATAATTCAGGTGTTACTTCATGTTTTAAAATTGTTTTTTAAAATTATTTCACAGACAGAACAGGAAAACTTCCTGTCTCAGATGAAGCAGGAAGAGCAAATGCTGCAAAGTAATTGCTCATGCAATATCAAAATGTAGCTAACATTCAAGGGTGAATCTTATGAAAATGCAGAACAATTTTATTTTAGAACTTAAAAAGAGTGCCAGGCATGCATAAACCATGATTCTTATGAAGTATTTAAATATTAAAAAGTCAAAATCCTTCATTTGACAGTGTCTGACCTTTAAGCTTATCTGCTTTTAAAATACATCTTACCTATCTACCAAAACTTTAATCACCTTCTCATTTCAGGTATTGAAAGAAAGATTTCATTTAAATCAAGCAAAGGTCATTCTTCTTTGAAATATAGATTACTTACCTGCAGTTTTTAAAAAAGGGAAAACTGGAGAATAAACTCAGGAGAAACAGCTTTCTCTCCACACTGAGATAGTACTGAGTCAGCAGTGGAAAGGATTAAACATTATTATGTGTAACTCCCAGAGACCATAAAATCCAGACAAGAAATAAAATGCAATTCAGTTTCAAAATGTCTGAACTTCATATAGTTACAAAATGAAGAAGTGAGATGCTATTTTATCTACTCTTTTTGAACTACTTAAACAGCAGTTAGGTTAGAATGGCACCAGAAGCATCAAGGGATAAAACCAAATGGGTAATATGTCTGAAACAACTGAGATTAATATGAAGTTTTCAACCTCTGTCTGATTATTTAAAAGCTAAGTAAATTATCAGTTCCTTTTACCTGTTAAATATATAATTTCTTTTACTAAAATACTGCATTGTATTCTAATGCTTGTTCTCAAGTAGCAGCAAAATTTGAAAATTTAAGATATAACCACAACATAATTTCTAAGTCTCCAAATGACAGAACATTTCTTAGAGAAAAACAACTTCTGCTATCTGGTTTCTAAAATAAAATATAGCAGAAGAGCTACTTCCAGGTTTTACCCACACAAGAGAATCTGAATTTGTAGTTTATCTGATCTCATATAGGTGAACATGAAATTGTTTTGAACACACAAATGTCTAATCTTAACCTATTTAGAATTATAATATATTTGAAGTAACAATTGGTTTTTGGTTTAATTTTACATTGTAAACTATAAACTTTTTTTAGAAAAGGTCTCATTTTCAGAGTCACAGAATCAAATAAGTTGGAAAAAATCTTAGAACTCATTGAGTCCAACCTGTGACCCAACGCCACCTTGTCAAGCAGACCATGGCACTAAGCGCTTCATCCAGTCTTTCCTTGAAGTCAAACAACAGTGACTCCACTACCTCCCTGGGAAGCCCATTCCAATATCTAATCAACCTTTCTGCAAAGAATTTCTTCCTAATGTCCAACCGAAACGTCTCCTTGTACAGCTTGAGACTTTGTCCTCATCCTATTACTAATTGCTTGGGAAACGCAGCTAATCCCCACATGACTACAACCTCCTTTCAGACAGCTGTAGAGTGATAAGGTCACTCCTGACCTTAATAGGAAGTCTTCTTCAGGCTTAACAGCCCCAGCTCCTCAGCCACTTCTCACAGGATATATGCCTCAGAGTCTTCACCAGCATTTTTGCCCTTCTCTAGACCTGCTCCAGCGCCTCTGTGTCCTTTCTGAGTTGAGGTGCCCAGAACAGGATGCAGTATACTCCGGGTGTGGTCTCAGCAGTGCTGCTACAGGGGAAGAATGACTTCCCTATTCCTGCTGGCCACGTATTCTTGATATAGGCACGGATGCCACTGGCCTCCTTGGCCACCTGGGTACAGCTGGCTCATGTTCAGCCACCTGTCTGCCAGCACCTCCACATGCTGTTCTGCTGGGCAGCTTTCCAGCCACTCTGCCCCCAGCCTGTAGCACTGCATGGGGTTATTTGGGCAAAAGTCTAGGACCTGACACTTGATTTTGTTGAGCCTCAAGCTGTTGATCCAGTTGCATCTATGTAACTTGGCCAGATCCCTTTGATTTTCTCATAGAGTTTACAACTCTGATAACCTTTAGTACTTTAAAAATAGAATTTATCAGATTCTTGTAATGCTAGTGCTCCTCAACATATTAATACTGGAACTTGGTCAAATGCTGCTTTGCACTCAGTGATCAGATGTGCATATGCACACAAAATTTTGAAAATAAGGACTGAATATTATGTCCTAGTATGTGAATACTAATATACTGTAATTTAATTATGGGCTAGTCATGAGGGCAATGACTTGTATGCATAACCTTAATTTTGCCATTTTTTGTCTTGAATGTAAAGCTATACAAGCTTATTGCTTTTTGCTTTGCATATTGCTTTAATAACATATGTAAATAAGAAAAAATGTAAGTATTTGATGCATGAAATATTTTCAGCTTGCAAATTGCCTAATTTTTAATCATCCAAAATGCATAAGAAATATGAAAATATTTAGTAAATAGAGCCATTAACTTTACAGAAAACAAACCTTTATCACACTATAGAGCTCATGAAGCTCTCAGCATGTAGAATTCCTCTGTTAACACTGACGCATGCCCCACTACTAATACTAATACTAATACTAATAATAAAATCTGGTAAAACAGGGATTTTAGTCAATCATGGTAGCTGAATCAAAAAGTATTTTGCAATTACTTTGGTTTAAGTCTTTTTCTTGTGTATTTGTCAGTATATTTTTCTTTTATTTTAAAGAATAATGTATTTAAAAAGATGTGGTTTTGCCTTTGCAAAACATTACATTTGTCATACTTTTGAAGAGTTTTCTGCAGTTATGGGTAATAATGTACTCTGATTTTTAAATATATATGAGCTATGAGCTACTGTAAGAGTGTAATTTTATTATTATCAAAGTAGGTGAAATTAAAGAAAAAAGGTCTAGATGTCTAGATGTCATTCATACAAAATGCTCAATTAAAAGCACAGTTAATAAATATGAAAGTAGACCACAAAGGGAAAAATATAAACCATGTGTCATTGATATTGAAAGTGTGGCACGATCTCTCCTTCGGTAACTACATAGCTGTTATTGTTATGGAGAGTCTCCATGTCTGGAGTTGGTTGAGCTTCCTGGATGATCTGCTGTAGCTGACTTTGCTTAAACTAGGCAGTAGACCAGATGACATTCAAAGGTCCTTTCAGGTGTAACATATTTTGTGATTCTGTGAAATAATTCTGTTGAACACTGTGAGGTTATGTGAATGATTTCAATCAAATTATATCACTACAGTATTTTCAGTACACAAAATATTCTTGTTCTCTTTATTCCTCATTGAAATTATTCTGCTAATAAAAATTTATTAATGGGAAGCAATTTAAAATGGATATTCAGTTAATGGAAAAGGTAAAAATATTTGTGCTTTGGTCCTTTAAAGTCTGAGTCAGAAAGTCATTCATTGAATTATATATTAAACCAGTTTAGAAAACAAATGTATTTCCAGTTCTGCAGTAAAGTAATATTTTTAAAGTTACAATTTATAAAGAAGACTATTTTCTTCAGAAATTATGTCTCTTTCTGAAGGAATGATTGTAAACTCTTACTTCCCTGCTTTTCTTCATAATTTCTCTGAGATACAGAACTTCTGTACAGGTAGTGTAACTTAACAGTAAATACCTTGAGACATGAGAAAAATGGGATATATTAGGTGACTGCTCGTTACATCACCTCTACAAGCAGTTTGTAACAGAGCTTTTGAAGGAGAGAATTACACTAATCCAAATAAAAAGAACAGGAGAAAAAGAGTAATAGCACCACATATCAGTAGGCGAGCATCATATTCAAGTGATACCCTATGTGAAGAATGCAAAGTGATAAACAGTATTTTCTTCAAGGAGCAGGTATCTCAGTTGCGTTCTTCCTTCTCATTTACATAAAATAGTCTTCATTTTGCTGTAATAGTTATGATTATAATGTAATTTTATAGTGATTGGTTAGGATACCCATAATTTTCCATATTATCAAGCAATAATGTGAAACTTGCCTTGTAATGATGCAAAAATATAAATGGGTAGCTATGTCAGACCTCTATTGAATTGAGTGTGGAACATAAAGAACTCTCCAGAGAATCAAAAGTTCTTAATTTCAAAATCAAAAAGCAAATCAAAAGCAAAATAATTGAAAACAGCCAGCTATGAAGTGAATGAAAAGTTGCATTAAATGTAAGAATTTCAATCCATTCCTGAATGTGTCTGAACAAAGTGCAAGCATATACAATACGTTGTAAGAAAAAGCTGAGAATTGTAACAGAACTACTATGGAATAAGACTGAAATCTTAACTAAAGACATTTGCCACAACCACTGCAGAAATCAGCTTTATTCCCCTGTTTTAGCAACAGATGACTGCACAGCAAGTCAATAAAACTTCCAGAATATAGACTGAAGAACAGGCCAACTAAAAGTTAAATAAATAAATTGTTTCTTCTAGCAAATAATGGTCTTTACTAATGAGCATGTGGGTAGTGAAAAAAGTTTACCCTTCCAAACCAAGCTTGTCATCTAAGATCTGAGAAAATCCCCAAATTAATTACAAATTGAGCTACATAATCCTAGTTTTTTCTGTCTAGAATCAAGAGTAAAAATGAACATATTTAGTGGTAATGGGGGAAGGTGGGGGAGTTGTTTCCTTTTATATTCGTTAATATTCCATGTAAAGTCATTGCTTTGGGTAACACATGACTTCGTTGCTGGACTTTTTCATTCCCTGTAGCTTTTCTCAACCTGTTTCCAAAACACAAAGTTTCTCAGTTACTCAAATTACTAGGGATGCATTTCTCTATTTCACAAAGCATGTACTTTATCACAAAACCAGCTGAGGGACTCAGGAAAACATAATTGGAAGCAAATTAACTCCTGCAGCCAAGTTTCTATAGGGCTACAAATTGAAGGGCAGACCCATCAAAATATTTGAGGGCAAGTCTGCCATCCAGAGGGACCTAACCAGGCCAAAGGAATGAGCCACAAGGATTGCAAGTGGATTACAAACTGGGTATGAGCCAGCCCTGGCTCTTAGTGCCACTCTGGCACTAAGGAAAGTCAAGAGCAACCCAGGCTGCAGTAATAGGAACATAGGCAGTAGATCAAGGCAAGTTCCACACCACTTGTGAGACAACATTTAGATTCCTGCATACAGTTTTGGGGGGCCCTAACAGAGAAAATACACTTACAAACATGGGCACATTTGGTGGAAGGACACCATGCTGGTCAGGTACTGGAGAATCTGCCCCTCGAATAGAAGCTACTGAAGTTTGGCTTGTTCAGCCTGGAGAAAAGACAACAGCAGGATCTAACAGCAGCCCTCCAGCTAGGGAGAATGTTATTAAGAAGACCTTATCAAGACAGAGTGCATGGTGAGAAAATGGGAAATAAGAGTCATACTCTGAAACAAATGAAATTGAGCCTGGGTAAAAAGAGAAACTTTTCTTCCTGAGAACAATCAGGCACTAGAAGAGGCTTCCAGAAGGTATGTGCAATCTTTATCTTTGAAGGTTTCGAGACCTAGACAGATCAAACCCTAATTCTTACCTCACAGATGACTGTGTTTTGGGAATCCTGAGGCCCTGTCCAACTTGAATTGTCCCACAAACCTATGTTATTTCCAGCATTTCCACTGGAACGCATTGAAGGAATAGACCCTTCTAGTGATTCTTTTCATCATCTCAGTGAAATGAATTGCAATATCATTGCAGGATAAAATATAGCCATTCATCATATTGCTGAGGTTGTATGACAGACCGTTCTTCTTTCTGATTGGTGGAATAAAATTAGGGGTTAATTTAACACCACAGAGCCTGTATAAAATTCTACCACATAGAAATGCAATTCCAAATTCCCCATTGGCTTCAATGGAATATCCTTTTATTTTTCACATCTGAATTATTATCTAGGTATTTAGGATTCAGGTAGAGTCCAACTGAGAAACCTAAATATGAGAATGATTCTAACCTGTACTTCCCCACAGCTTATGTATGCAAGATGTTCATTGCAAATGACCTTAAAAAACATGAAGAACATTTTATTCTTAATGGACAAGATTTTAAAAAGAAATTATTAAATAGTGGGGGGTTTTGCTGTGTAAATAGGTTGCTTCCTTCATTCCTGTATTTATGTAAAATTATGTAACTTTTCTCCACTCTATATTTGTAAAAATACCATAATAAACACAGGCAGAATATTTTCTACTTCATGTCTCATTCTTGAAACCAAGTGATTTGAGAAAACCTGTGTAAGATTTTAGGTACTATTTTTGAATACTCACATCTTCCAAAAAATATTTTAGTACTTTTATGACTTTGAAGCTCATGAAGTTATTTTAGAATATAAAACATTTTGCATGTTGGTCATGACAGAACTATCTATTTCAGAATTAATGCTTATTTTCACCTTCTAAATAGAGTTTGTAACACAATCACAACAAACAGATAACAACAGTCACAGAACAAATAGCAAGCATAATTTACTTTCTTCTCAAAGCTTTATTGTGATTATTCAATAATTGCAAAAAAATGTGATGTCTCTATTTAGTTTACAACTACATCATTATGCAAATGAGAAAATTTGATATTAAAATAATTCTTATTATTAATAGTTCTATTACTCAGTCCATTTACAACAGACTTCATATGAAGTAAAATATTTTTTGAAAAAAATTTTATTTTCAGAAATTTTCTTTGAGAGCATAGATTGACTGAACTGTTAGCAGTAGTTCCAGATTTCCATTCATACCTACAAGCTCTGACCTGTCTTCAAAAGAGATAGGAGTATTTCAATTGCAATGGCGTTTTTGACTAGCAAATATCTAATAAAATACTTTAAAAATATGCTATGAATAAATCTAAATGCTGATAATATTATTTTTCTCTTGTTTCTGCTATGTTTTGATTGAGAATAATGATAAAAAACATTTAAAAATATTTAAATGTTATTAAAAATAATTTAAAAAACCAACTAAACTCCAGGTCACCAGTACCTGGAAAGCTGAAACCAGTTAAGAAGATTAAAAGGTGTTAGATTGCCAAGAACATTATCATGACTACTGTTTAAAGACAAGAGAATGGTTCCATGGGATAGGACAAGTATTTCACATAACTCTAGGCATCACGAAAGATTCTTCCTCAAAGACATATTTTACAAATATACATGACCACATAAATACTTTTAACATAAAGATTAGTTCTGTTAAAACATGCAATTTCAAAGAATTTCAGACAGTACGTTATTATACTGTTGAAGACAAAACCACTGAGATTTTTTCTGTTTTCTTTCACCCCTTTCCAGTTCACCCAACAGTCTCTATTACCATCTTGCCCATACTTATTCACTCATTCACAGAAAAAATCAAGTCCAAACCGTCCAAATCATTTGGGTATGGAAGACATGATTATGGCCTTTCAATAATTCAAGGTGTCTTATAAGGAACATGGGGACACACTATAAAGTAGGACCTGTAGTGATGGGGTAATGGTTTTAAACTAAAAGAGGGGTAGGTTTAGACCAGATATAAGGGGGGAAATATCAATAATGAGGGTGGTGAAACTCTGGAACAATTATATTTCTTCAACTTGTGCACAACATAACTTGAAAATTCTGAATAAAGTCAAAACAAGATCATTTCCAGATTTTTTGCAAAATGTTGTTTTGAGACAAAAAGAACCAAAGACCAACAAAGAAGAAAATAACAGAAATTCTGTATTATCTTTCTCCTTACTGTCTCCTTTCACATGTTTATATTTTCATTTGCTGTCTGGTATTTTCATTGGGACTCAAGGATCTGATTCCAGATATCAGCCAAAAGAAGACATACAAAATCCTAATTTTCCCTTGTGTTCATCAGTGCAGTGAATGTTCTTACATTCAATGATGCATTTGCTACCTATGCAGCATCCCCATTTAGATAAATGTTGCATTTGTCCCTAGATGTAAGAGATTGAAATAGTTTTGCTTTACATAATTTTGCAATATATATATAGTAAAAATCTTCTTGCTAGCAAGTCTTCCAAATATTGATACCACAAATACTGTGCAATACAAATACACATCTTCACAGTTCACTAAAATCACATCAAATATTCCTGTGAATTTAAAGTGCAAAGGTATCATGAAAGAAAAAAGATAAAGATGTCCCCACACCTCCACCCCCTTCCTGGAAACACAAAGGAAAAAAGCTATTTGACTTTGGTAGTTCTTACCCTGAAAATCTGCAGGGTATGCTTCAACATTTTATTTTTTATTAATCTTTTGCCCAGCACTCTACCAGGTAATTATGACTCCAGAGAATTCATGTTATTTTAGTACTCGGTTCTTAAGAAAGTGTTCTAAGAATCTATGGATCTTTAAACAGCAGTAGAGTACAGAAAAGATACCTGATTCAGAAAGATATGGAGCACAAACTCAACCAAATGTTTTCAAACTCTTGGAAAGACCTTCAGAAGTTAAATCTGAGAATAGGAAAAAAAAAATCAACAACAAAACAAACCAACCCCCCAATTCTTTATTAGTAAAAAAGTTTTAGACTATCACTATTAACAATTACACATATTTATATTCATGTGAAGAATGAATTTTAGAAAACATTCACAATTTTTCCAGATTTAAAATCTTCTGTACTCTATATCAATTCATAAGCCTTAAATTGATAATAATAAACGTGTGAACAAAAATAAAGAAAAACATACACCAAGGTACAATTTTCCTTGCATTAAGATATGATTCACTTAAGCAGTCTAACATCCAGTTTAGCCAAGTCTGTGAATGAGTACCTTTGACCAACCTGTGGGAGTCATTGATGAAAAAAAGGAGTGAAGAGAGAATGTGTTCTCAAAAAGCCATCTCAGCCTCCTGAGATGTTTAATTTAGTATATGATGAACGATGTAAAAGTTGTAAGATTTCTGCTGATGGAATGCATCAATACATACTTACATACACACCTACCTAGAGTTCAGTCTTCCATTTCTAATACTAGGAAAGCTGCCATTTCACAGCTGAGACTCACCGCATATGCAGTAATCATATTCTTTCCATTCTTCTCTGTGGTATGAATGGCTTTTAGCAGTAAAAAAAGATATTTTCCATAGATGTTTCTTACATTATCATCTTCACATGCACCAAGTACAAAGACACACATTTGTAAACAGGTCTCTCCATTGACTATGAGACCAATGATCTGATTTGGATTTCTTGGCCACTCTGATAACCAACTCCTAGACTTTATTCCCACCAGTACCCAACATAGATTTATAAAAATTTCAATAAAATGGCTCCTAGGTCTCTTATCCTATTTGTCAGCTACCATGGTGTGGTTTTTACTAGTGAATATGCACTGATATCTACCTATACAGTATGTGCATACCCTGATCTCTGGCACCACAGAGACACAAGGCTCTGACCTGTGGTCTATTACGTGGCACTGACTCTCAGACATCCATACATGCATCTGCATACACAAAAAAGATCCAGACAAACAGCTAATAGTGGAGGACAGATTGCAATGAAAGGTGCAAGCATGGCCTTGAGACAAGCGTCCTGATCAGCCACATTTACTTGCAGCCCAGTCCCTTTTATCTCTTTGTGTTTCACCATCTGTATTCCTCCCCAAACCACTTTGATCCCTCCTTTTCTCCACCTTTGGTTTTTCTTCTAAACCTCTCACAACAAGTCTTATACAATCCCAGGATGATCTTCCCTTGCCCCTCATAAAATATCCCACACTGCCAGGAAATGACCATCCTCATTTTGAAAAGAGACCCTGAGAGCTGTTCCCTTTGATTTGCCCTGTGGGTCCCATAGGGAACTTGGCTCCAAATGTGACTTACACACCAATTGCTCTGATTAGGTTTTTGGGTTTCCTTAACCTGCTCATTCTCATATTTGTAGGATTTGGGTACTGGGGGTTTTGTTGGGGTTTTTTGATGTTATTGTTTATGTGTACAAGTCTTCACATAAGCAAACAGGAAGATTTTATTTTATGAGCATTATTTTGAATAAGCGTATTGAGGTAGTGTCTTTTGTAAGCTATTAAATTTGATCACAAGTATCATACATTGAAAAGATTCAAAATAAGTAAAAGAATTTGAATTAATGACAAAAAACTTTGATTTAGATTTAATAATACATTTAATAATACATTTAATGTGGTTTCTTTGTTCTTAATTTTCATTGTCTATAGAAAAATCCCAAACAACCAAACACTTTAGACATTGAGTCTTTGAGTAACACTCTTGCATAAATTACAACATTAAAATACTGACAATACACAAGGAATTTGGGCATGCAAATAGTCACACAGATTTCAGTAGTACTCATGTACTTAATATATTAAAATGAAGTGCATGTATCTTCTAGTGAATTTTTCTATTCTACTACTAAATATTTTTCCAGTGTGTCATATCACATACAACTTTTTTACTGGTGCTCCGGATTAATAACTCTCTGAAAGAGTGAACCAAAAGATTTATATATTTTGGATCATTAATACAGAAAAAAGGTGACCATTATATGCTATATCTATAGAATGTCCTTGAAAAATGTCCTTTAAAATCCTCTCTAGGGACCACATAGCATCTTCAAGAAACCCGAGCTATTAACTAAGAAGGCTGTTGATGTCAAAAGACAATTCCAATTACAACTCTTTTTTAAAAGGCATTTACCTGAGTTGTCCTTTCATAAATGCAAGATTTAAAAACTGATTTTTTTGCAAATACATGTTCCTCCTCTTTCGTCCTAGTAATCTTCAAAAAAACAAATAACAACTCCAACAACACAGAAAAATATTGAAAACACACAGAGGCAGAAAAGGTTACTTCGCTGAATACAATATTAGCTAAATATAATAGAAACTGCAAACCAATTTTAAACCAGTAAGGAGCAAACTGGTACATTTCATATTGATGATTCCTTCTTTTATTCCATATTGATTTATACTCATTTGAAAACCCCCTTTTCATTTGAACACTTTGGATAATGGTCTGTTTTCAATTCCTACCTGATCCTTTTTCCTGGAGTTAACGTGAAGCTACTGGTCTTTAGGGTGTGTGGCTGGTTCTCGTGTACCCTGGGGAATGTGATTTTTGCTGATTCTTGACAAGGCTTCTCAGTGACTTATCAGCACCTGCAGAAGGACTGGAGCACCCAGAGGGACATTCCCATGGAATATTCCAAAACAGATAGCAAGAAGCTTTAGTATAACCATTTTGATGGCAGCAACAATAGTCTTCTACAACAACATTAGAGCATCATCTAGGCTGAGAATAGTCTTTGCTCTGTATATGTGGTGTGTTCTCTTTTCCTGTACAATGGTGTTGAATGCAACACCAGTTGCAATGTAAGGATCCTAAACAATATAAGAATTCTCAAGTCTAGAAGAAGGAAAAGATTGATGAAAAAAAAGATGCTGCTTGGAACAGCCCCTCTTTTTTTTTTTTTTTAATGTGTGGGGCAGGAAAATAAAGAACAAAAATAAAAATTAAAATTAAAACCCAAAGACGTTTAAAAAATTGCATCTCATATATTTCGTCTTGATGAAAAGCATTAACTAGGGACCTTTCTGTGAGCTAATTCTGCCGCTTCAGCGCAGCAATGTAGTCTTTAATTGGCAGAAGGAAAGTCTATCAGCATAGTGCTGCTTAAAAAAGCTAGTCTCAGAAATGAACACAGCTCTAGAAAACAGGTTTTTTTTTCTGGTTAAAAAATTGCAATTATTATGGTTATTTGTTTTTTCAAAAGATCATATTTCACATAGAATTCCAACTCTATTACAAATAATGCACAAAGAGCAAAATAGTAAAATTATCTGAAAGGTTGCATACAAAATAAAAATATGTATCTCTCAAAATGTTTTTCTTCCCAATCTACTACATTTATTGGTCATAATACCAGGTTAAATTACTATTTTTAGAAACGTGTTTTCTTGTTTTATAGCTAATGAGTTGCAAGTTTTCTTGCTTTTTACCATCTTTATGAACTTTTTGCTGCAATGTGTTATGGGTTTTTTCCCTCAGCAGACCTACAACAATATCTGTGTCAGAATTGCAAAAAATTTACCTATAACCCTGCTTTTTAGAAATAGTAAAGGGTGAAATCACAGGTTTTGAGAAGGAAACTGCTTAAAAGGAACACTGAGACACAATTTTCCTACAGCAACATGTACTTCAGAATCTCTTCTACAGAACACTACACAGAACAGAAAGTTTTTTCTTTTCTTATTGATCAGAATGCCACATGCAGCATTTCAAATGCAGTGGACCTCACTGGTTCAGGAAACCTGAAGCTGGTGTTAAGTGGTTTAGTCCAGTTCGAGACTAGGCCCCTTCACTATTGACCTCAGTCATTGGACTATGCAAAACTGAAATATTTCAGCTGCCCAGTGGGAACATTTGTGAGTGCTTTTCTATCCAAAAGGAACAAATGTAAAGTCTAACTGACTACAAAAGCAAGTTGAAAAATAATTCAGCAAAAAGTTTTAGAACATAAATACAATATTCTGTTGAAAGGGTGGGGTTTTTTTATTTCCATGTAGTTTTATTTTGCTGCTTGTAGAAGACATAAAAAATTACAGATGTTTTTAGGTTGGTCTGCTATTTCTGTAAAAAAGCAACTGTAGCCCAGCACTAGTATGCTTTAAAAACTGAAATGTAGGATAAAATGGAACATTAGTATATATTACAGTCTACAAATAGAAAAAAAAAAAAAAGCTTATACTTATTTATACCTTGAAATCTATTTGCTTAGCAAGACTCTGCCAAGAACTATTATTTTTACATTTTGAATGACTGAAGTGTTTAATGACAAGGTGACACAGTTTTGTCAACTTAGCTGTTGCTTTGTTTCTTTCATTTGCATAACTATTAGGATTGCAAGGCAAAAAAAAAAAAAAAAAAACCCAAAAAAACTAGCATAGAAACAACTAACTGTTTATAATAGAATGTTGCTTCTAAGCATAAATTTCAGTTTGACCAGTGTCAATTTCAGTTGAGCAGTGTCATATTATGCTTTCTTATATAAGGTAAGGTATCAAGTGAAGACAGATGTGCTATGATGGGAAAAGCAAAATAAAACCACCCCAAAAGAACAGAAAATAAAGGAAAAATGTTTGAGCTCTACTCTGAGATGTCAACTGGCACACCAGGACCTAGAATTGCAGATCATACTCTACTAATCTTGAGCACTGTGTTTATCATATCCATATACTACACTAAAAGGATAATTACCATTATTCAGTGTATTAATAGTCTACAGAAATATAGAACAGCATGACTACAGAAAGTGCTTAATGAATACTGATCACTTTGATGTAGCTTTCACATATCTCAGTACAGGTGACTTGGATAGACCTGCTTATCAGAAGAATTGAGGGCATTTTTTTTATGTTTAACTTATTAGCAAAAATGAGGCATTTGACAATATCGACCATTATGAGTACTTCAGAAGATACAGTATCAGTTAATTTGGAGAAGCAAAAATAGTCTTTAATTTTTTAAAATATCCTGAATGTAACACAGACATAGCAACATTGTTCCAATCCTTAAGTCTTTCAAGGATTTTTGTATATCTTCTCTGTAATTCCTGTTTGTGTGTTCTCTGTCCTAAATTAGAGGCCTTTTTTCCACTTATTTGTAAGCTGTCTATTATGCCTACAGGTTATCTTCCAGTGTTTCTCTTTTATTAAAAAAATACATATTCTACACTTTAATTTTCATATTTTTTTATTATTATTTTATTTGTAGGGTAAGGAGACTGCAGAAAGATAAATAATCAGATAGGTTTTCCAGTATCTGTAAGGAAGCTCTTTCAGATTGTTTTAATCACCAGTCATTTGACTTCTGAATAATAGCCGTCTTCTCTCAGTACTTTCTGCAGATTGTCAGATTTATTGACAGTATGACTGTATCTGAGACCCCTTCAAAACAGAAGAAAAATTATTTTCTGACTTTCAGAGATTTTCACTGATCTCTTGTTTATAATCTGTGTAGGTTCTTACTTGGGGAAAATAAAAAAAAATCTGAAAATAACTAAGCTGTTAATGAAGTTCATTAATGCTTATTATTTTCAAAGAGATGCATCAGAGTAATTTAAAATGGATTTTAAAACATTATAGGTTTAAGCCACTAATTTGAGGGATAATGTGGACCCCATATTTCAGTATAGGTTAATTGGTTATTGGTTTTGAAACAATAAAAAATAAAACCTACTTAAAAGGAAAACTATCTACCTAGGGCCTGAAGTCAATGAGCCAACCTATTTTTAAGCAGCTATAAATAAACATTAGACACTTTCTCCATACAAAAAAACAGGGAGAGGAGAAACTGACATAACATCTTTAATCACAGAAGCACAGAAAGGTTTAGGTTGGAAGAGATGTTAGGGATCATCTAGTTCCAACCTCCCTGTCAGGAGTAGGGATGCCACCCACTAGATCAGATTGATCAAGGCCACATAGAATCTGGCCTTGAACAGTTCTAGAGTTGGGGCATCCACAACATCTCTAGAAAACCTTTCCTCCTGTCTACCGCTGTAGCCATGATATTTTATGAAAAATCCTTTGCTAGCATTTTTCTCCTGAGAAACTGAGGAGCCTCAGGAAAGAAATGTAAACAGCAACTATCCAGTGTCTGTGGAATGTGGTCTGGACATTGTTTGCCAACAGGTGCATCTGTGGTGCATGTTGGTTGTTTCTAAGTAATGGCCAATCACAGTCAGCTGGCTCAGACTCTCTGAGAGTCACACGCCTTTGTTATCATTCCATTCCTGTTCTTTCTAGCCTTCTGATGAATCCTTTCCTCTCTATTCTTTTAGTATAGTTTTAGTATATCATTTTAATATAATATATATCATAATATAATAAATCAACCTTCTGAAACATGGAGTCAAGATTCAGATCTCTTCAGTCGTCCTGGGAGCCCCCGTGGGCTCAACCATTTACCACACCCACAGTAAAGAATTTCATGCTAAAATCTAGTCTGTGCTATTTCTTCTGTCCTAAGTGACCACCATAATGGATGGAGCTCAAGTCATGGACTAAATGGACTCAATTTTTATGCACATTTATTCCATGGGGGCAGACCACAGACAAAGAGAATATCACCTCAAAGACAGGGAGAATGGTAGTGGTTCATGTATTAGACTGTACAGGACCTGAAAATGATACAAATGATAACGAAAAAAAGGTGTGGACTTTACTAGATCAGGGTAGGATTGCATTTCTTTTTATCAGCCTATATAGCTCTGTGTTTTGTATTTATTAGTATACCTGTTGACAATAAATGCTTTTTACTTTTCTCGCTGTGCTTGCCCTCTCATCCAATAATTAGGCTGAGAATGAACAACAAAGCAGCCAGGAGGCCAGCCAGGAGGACAGACTGTGCTCCTTAACTGACCGAGGAGTATTTAATACCATATGGTATGCTCACCAAAAACTTGACTAAGTGTGGATATTCATGGTTAACTATTATGTGTGTGTAATGCCTGGATTTCCAGGATGTAGCTCACATCTTTCTACTGGTAGAAGTGAGGAATAAATTCCTTCTTCAGTTTGCTTGCGCATGTAGTTTTTGTTCCACCTTTTAAACTGGTTTTGAGTTTGTTTTTTTTTGTTTGTTTGTTTGTTTTTTGGGGGGTTTTTTGTCAACCCATGAACCTTCTCGCCTTTTTCTTTTTTTTTTTTTTTTTTTTTTTTTTTTTTTTGGGGGGTTTTTTTTTAACCCAAGAACCTTTTCCCCTTTTTTTTTTTTTTTTTTTTGGGGGGTTTTTTTGCAACCCATGAACCTTCTCCCCTTTTTTTTTTTTTTTTTTTTTTTTTTTTTCCTAATTTCTCTTCAACTCACAGGAGAAGGTAGTGGGCAAGTCATTCTGTGGATGCTCAGCTGCTGGGTGAGAAAAATCCACCACAGCATCTTAGTAATAAAAATAAATTTTTAAAATATAAGAATATGGGATTTTATTAATTACATTTTCTGGTATAGAGAGACCTGAGAAATGAGGGGTTTTGCATTTATTCATGCAGAAGTTCATTTAAATATTGCTGATCATTAGTCTTTTCAAGCACCTAATGAACACAGTTAACTCCTCTGGGCACTTCTACAGCACTGATGATGCTAAGTCAATCAAACAGAACTCTTGTCTACAGCCCCTGATACAGTTCCAGGACAAGGCAGGATAGGAAGTTACTTCAGGCAAATTTTTAATGAGTCAGATTTTGTAATTTTCTTCTGTTTTCAAGAAAACTAGATGCTTTTTACATTATTCTTTTTTTAAGGTTGATTAGGTTTTCTATTAGAAAATAACATTTTGAGGCACATTAATTTTTCAGGTTTCTAATAATAGACTAAAAAAGACAGGACTGTACTATTCTAGTGAAAGACTAACCTTGTAAAAAATCTACTCTGTCAATCCTGAAAAACTGTGTGACCCATGCAAAAAAAAAAAAAAAAAAAAAAAAAAAGAGACCTTATCTTCCTGCCCTCAGATTTTAATTTTTTTCATGTATGAATGTAGTTAATCAATGTGTCATTTTGCTACCAGTAATATTACATGATCTGGTCATGTTTTGGTCTTGTAGCACAAAACTGAAAGAGAAGTTAACACACTTGTCAGAAAACTAGTTTTCTTATGTTTTGAAACTCATTAATCCTTCTCATCTGACTGCAGCTGGTTTGGGGGCAGGGACTGAAACCTTTGTTTATATAGTAAAGCAAAAATTTATATGTAGGGTAAAACTTCAGACACTAAAAAACAAGAGAAACAAAATTTAATTCAACACACCAGCATTTGCACAACTATCAGGTATTCTGTTTAGTAGTGTTTTCATGTTTTGCACTGGAATTGTAAATATAATGAAGTTTAAAATACTGAAATTATATCCCAGCATACAATGATTTTAGATTTTGGAGGGGCTTTTTATGTGAATACATATATCCAACAATCCAAGATAAAACTGTTTTATTTTTTTCTGTGAAATCAGTGAGAGCAAATTGTAAAGAACTGGAAATCCAAATTTAAAATGCAGATAAAACTTACAAGAATAAGTATCCAGGCATTCTTTTTTAAATTTAGTGTCCATGGACATAGAGGAAAACAGCAGTTACTTTTAGGAGGCACATTTGTTCTTCTTACCAATTCAAATAAATGAAAAGATATTAGCAAAGCTTGGACATATAGAATTTTAAAAATCACATATAATAAAGTTAACCAATATAATAAATTTTACATGAGGTCTCTGTACTGTAACATAAATTTGTATGAAATTAAGAATTTAAACAATATTTCAGAAAAATATTCTTTTAAATTAGTATTTGCAATAATTATGAAGTTCCTTTTGAAAAGATTTTGAAATTATATAAAATTTCTGTTGGTTACTCACTGCAGTAATGTTCCTTTATGCTCAGGCATTAGCGATCACTATCACTTTCCAGCGCATTGGAATGCTTTTAGGCTTGGTCTGTTCAAGAAGAAGTTGCCCACAAATTGTCTAATATATGCCAGTTAGAAGATCAAGAAATGAAAGACATTGTTTGTAAGGACACAGAAGGCAAATTGCCTTCATGAGGCATGTTCACATGAAAAAAACAGAATGAAAAATAAATATTCCATGTCCCTCCCAAGTAGACAATATTTGATCTTCTGCTTGAAGAGGAACTTCAAGACACTTGAGAGTGTCCAGTGGAGGACTGCCATGGTGGTCTCAGGGGCTTTGATTTATTCATTCCAATGAAAAGGGTTAGAGTTCAAGAGCTGCTCTGGAACAGTCACCATAGTGTATATGTGAGAAACATTTATCAGGGCCAAAACCAGCAAACAAAAAAAGGAACAAAAAATGTCAATGTCACATCTGAACGGTCAGTGGCTTTCAGGCCATCACTTAGAGCTAGAGACTGAGCCTGCTGGCCTCGATCAATCAGAAGGGGATGAGGTTAAGGGGAGCACTGCTTACAGCTATCTAAGATCTCATGTTGACAACAATTCTATTAGAGGCTGAGTGTTGCATCAAACAACTGCCAGAGATTTCTTACAAACAATATGCTGTGATTCTGTGAAGGAAATCAAAACTAAAGCAAACAAAAAACCCCACAGTTTGACAATTTATCTGTAAATGAAAACAAAGGAGACCTCATTTATTTTACTGGCCTAACAGTGCAGGTTGTTAGGGTTAGTCTGGGCTTGCCTTGGTTTCAGCTGGTTTTATGTTATTTGGATTGGTGGCTGGTGGCCAAGTGGTCAGTAAGGCCTCATCTGCTTCAGCTGAAGTTCTATAAATGTCATAGTAAAGATTTTGCTAATGTTTGCCGGTCTACCTGAGAGATGATGATAAGTAAGAAGATTCATGAGAAAACATACGAAAAACTCTCAGGTGAAATTCAGGACTAAGGATGAAGAACCTGCACCATAAATGCCATCAACCTCCTCCTCCAGCACCAAATGAGGGAGAGATGATGGCAATTTGCTATAACTGAAGTAAGAAGCAAGGGCTGGTTGCCCTGCATGGGAAGCTGAGGAGTCACACAAAAAGCGGTACAGAAAACTGTCCTTGCTTTCCAAGGATCCATGATGAGGGGCCAGAAAGACAGGATCTGGATCAGGTCTGGGAACAGTATCCATAAATTCCTTATTCTGCCCAATGACAATGAAGTCTGCCATAATCTGTATTTTCTTATAATAAGGGGGGTGGGAGTGACAGGAAAGAGGGCTGGTGTGTGTGTGTCATTGTTTATTTTTAAAAGTATTTTTAACTGAATTTCATTTTAATCATTTATTGTTTAATTATTCATACGTGGTGTGCTGACCCTGGGTGGATATCAGGGGCCACCTTTGGTGGAGCTGCTCTGTCATTGCCCTCCTCAGCTGGGCAGAAGAAGAAGATGTAACAAAATGATCATTGGTTGAGATCCCTGGGCAGGGAGAGATCACTCACTAATTATAGTTACAGGCAAACTAGGTTGGGGAAATTAATTTAATTTATTGCAATCAAATCAGAGTAGGGTAATGAGAAGTAAAAAAATCTTAAAACATGTTTTTTCCCATCCACCTCCTTTTCTCCCCAGCTAAATTTCCTTCCTGATTTTTCTGCTTCTTTCCCCAAAGTGGTTCAGAGGGGTAGGGACTGGGGGTTGTGGTCAGTTCATCACACTCTGTCTCTACTTCTGTTCCCTCCTCACATTCTTCCCCTGCTCAGAGTGGGTTTCCTCTAACAGGAGGCAGTCCTCCATGAATTTCTCCAATGTGAGTCCCTCCCACAGGAGACAGTTCTTTACAAACTGCTCCAGCATGCATTCAATCCACAGGGTGCACTCCTTCAGGAACAGACTGCTGCAGCATGGCTTCCCTGCAAGGTCCCAAGTCCTACCAGCAAATCTGCTCCTCTCTCCATGGGCCCACAGGTCCTGCCAGGTTGCCGCTCCAGTGTGGACTTCCCACAAGGTCACTGCCTCCTTTGGGTTTCCACAGTCTTCAGCACGGGGTCCTTCACAGCGTGCAGAGGGGTGTCTGCTCACTGCATCCTCCATGGGCTGCAGGGGCACAGCTGCCTCTCCATGGTCAGCAGGGGAATCTTGGATCCAGTGCCTGGACCACCTCCCCCCCGCCTTCTCCACTGACTTTGGTGACTACAGAGTTGTTCCTCTCACATATACTCATTCTTCTCTCTGGATGATGTTGGGTAGCTCTTTCCCCCCTTAAATCTGTTATCCCAGAGGCACTACCACCATTGCTGATGGGCTCAGCATTGGCCAACATCAGTTTCCTCTTAGAGCTGGCTGGAATTGGCTTTGACAGATATGGGGGAAGCTTCTGGCTGCTTCTCACAGAGGCCACCCCTGTAGCCTGCCCTGCTACCAAAACCTCTCCATACTGCATGGTATGAAAAGAGAAGGCAATACTCTAAACATAGAAAGACATAATCAAAACAAACTTATCCATGTACCAGCACTCTGGAAACTGTCTTTATCATCTTCATTTCATTAGTATTATGGATATTAAGGATCCACAGAACTACAGTGGGGAACTTATGCACTAACAGTGAGTTAACATCATTGTTTTAGTAAAAGTGACCTGATGAAATATATCTGTATCCTAAAATTCTGTAGGATGGAGCCACAACTGTATAAAATTCGGGTTTCCCTTTGTAGTAATTGTATTTAGTTGGTCCTTTGGTTCTCAGTAATGCCAAGAGAATCTGAAAATAAATTCTGAAATGATGGTAACTTAACATTTTATTTGGTCTTGCAAAATTACAATTCTTAGTGATAGTTTTCTTATGAAAAGGAGATAAATAGAACCAATCAAATGGCATAATGTTGGAGTTCTGCAGTTTCTTTATTTTCCACAGTATCTTAGTATTTAGCATTAGCTGCAAGTAATATTTTCTTTATTTTTAATTTGAAGAATGTATGTTCCATTTGCATATTTATGGAATTCCTAAAACTATTTAAGAATATATTAAGCTATTGCTTCCAATGTGGAAGAGCAGAAATTCATGAGCATGAGAGTTTCTTAACCTTCTTTGCAAATATGAAGCTACAATAAAATCTAAAATAGAATCTTCCCTTAGTCCATAGGACTAAGGAGTATCCTCACTGCAAATGAGATTCAGAATATCATGCTCCACTCATTGCTGCAGGACATTTCTACTTTTAGAAATCCCAGACTTTAAGAGAGGAATTTTAGAGAAGTTTTTAAGAAAAAAATATCTCCGACAAGTGAACAAATATTTCCCTCTATCTTTTTACACATGAAACTCTGAATCAACTCATTGTTTTTTCTTTCCTATTCTTTTTACTGCCATTTTCTCCCAACTCTTTTCTGCTAATCAATAAATATTTTTAGCAGAATCAACTCTGCAAAGAATGTAATCAGTCTTAATAACAGCATCATTTACTGTGCCAGTATCTAATAAAAACAAGCAGACATTGCAGTACTGCTATTCAAAATAATGTCTAAATTATTATATCATTTTATTTTTGAAGGATTTCAGCAAACTTTTAATGATCATTAAGCTAGTAGTATGTTGTGTAGCACTTTGAAATGTCATGTTAAACTTTTTAGAACTGATATAGAATGCTGTGAAAAATTCTGAAGAGCTAGGTCTACTGAATAGTCAACAGCTATCAGATAATCATTTGACATACATATATCATATTTCAGTGCAACAACAGAATGAAATTAAGTTTGCTGTAGAATGCTAATTCTCGTGATCTATTATAAGAACAGCAATTGATAACAAATTAGGAAACTGATGACTGGGAATAGGAAAAATCTAGAAAATTAAAACCTTTACAAAACGTAAAGTTTTCTCTGAAACAGTGGGACCCTTTTACATGGTATTATATCCAAGAGATCCCTACTGATATCTACTGATTGTCTGTGACTTTTAATATAATCCTTGTACAATTCAGTATAGCTTCTAATTCCTTAAATGCAACTGTTATGATTTTTTTTTCTCCATCTTCTTTCATGATACTCATTTCACAGTGTCACAGTTGTTATTTAAAAAAATTGTCTGCTTGTGCATGCCCATAAGATCTTACATATGTATGTTTATATATGTATATATGTTTAATATATACATATGTAAGATCTTAGGGACATGCAGAAGCGGACAATTTTTTATGTATATATGTTGAACTGTTTTACCAAAGAAGGAAATACCACTGAGGTGACAGTTTTTCTTCTTTCCACTCTTAAAGAGGGACACTTGTCTTAAAACAAAACAAACAAAAAGTAAAATAAAGGCAGAGGGAGAATATGCAAGACCTGTATTTTTGTGACATAGAGCCTAAATATTGCAACTATTTTGGTGGGTCACTTACAGCTCACTTACCTGCAGAAACATAGAATGGTTTGTGTTGGATGGTACCTTAGATATTATCTAGTTCCAGCTGTCCCACCATGGGCAAGGATAACACCCAGAATACCAGGTCCCTCAAAGTCCCATCCAATGTGGACTTGAACACTTCCAGGGACAGGGCATCCACAATTTCTCTGGGTATCCTGTGTCAGTGCCTCTCCTCCCCCATAGTAAAGAATTTCCTCTTAAACTCCAATTTAAATTTTTCCTCTTACCATTTAAAACCATACCCTCTTGTCTGAAACATAGAATGGTTTGTGTTGGATGGTACCTTAGATATTATCTAGTTCCAGCTGTCCCACCATGGGCAAGGATAACACCCAGAATACCAGGTCCCTCAAAGTCCCATCCAATGTGGACTTGAACACTTCCAGGGACAGGGCATCCACAATTTCTCTGGGTAGCCTGTGTCAGTGCCTCACCTCCCCAAAACAAAAAAAAAACACCAAAAAAAAAAAAACATACTCTGTCTTTTTTATAAGCTCCCTTTAAGTACTAGAAGGCTATAAGATGTCCCCAGAGCCTTCTCTTCTCCAAGCTGACCAACCACAACTACCTCAGCCTGCCTCCACAGGAGAGGTGCTCCAACCCTCTGATCATCTTTGTTGACCTTCTCTGGACTTGTTCCAACAGGTCTTTCTCATGTTAAAGACCCAGATCTGGGTGCAATACTCCAGGTGGGATCTCACAAGCAGAGGGGAGAATCACCTCTCTCAACCTGCTGGCCATTCATCTCTTGGTGGATTCCAGGATGAAGTTGGCTTTCTGGGGTGTGATTTGGCATGCTTTCTGGCATGCTGTTGGCTCATGTTCAGTGTTTCATCCATGAGAACCCTTAAATTCTTCTTCACAGAGCTGCTACCAATGAGATTTTTCCTCAGCCTGTGCTCATATCTGGGATTGCCCTGAACCAGGTGCCATACATCACACTTGGACTTCTTGAATTTCCCACAACTTCATGAAGTTCCCACAAGCCCACTTCTCAAGTTTGTCCAGGTCCCTCTGAACATCCTTTCCTTCTACTTTGTCAAGTACACCATTCAGCTTTGGGTCACCTGCAAACCTGTTGAATGTGCACTTAATTTCACTGTCTGTGTTGTTGATAATGGCATTAAAGAGCACTGGCCCAAAGACAGAGCCCAGGGGGACACCACCTGTCACCAGCCTCCCTCCAGATATAGAGCCATTGACCACAGCTCACTGGCTGTGTCCATCCAGTCAAGCTTTCAGGACGGTGTCGAAGGCCTTAGAGAATTTTAGGTTGGTCTTCTCTTGTCAAACATTGCAGTCACTTCTTCGCGGAGGGCACCCTACTGGTCAGCATAATTTTCCCTTGATAAAGCCATGCTGTCTCAGATTACCTCCTTGTCTTGGATGTCCTTTTCCATGAGAACATATTTCATGATCTTACACATAGGTATGAGGCTTACTGAGTAGTAGTTCCCTGGATCTTCCTTTTCCCTTTTTTAAGAATAGGAGGTATGTTACCCCTTTTCTACTCCTTGGGGACATTATATTATTGCCATAACATTTTAAATATGATGTTTGGCAACAACATCAGCCAGTTCCATCAGAACCCTTGGATACATGCATGCCATCAGACTTGTGACTGTTCAATTTCATTAGTCTCAAACCTGTTCTTCACTTACAGTGGTATATAGTACCAGTACGTGAGGCAAAAGTTTAGCTAAACATCAACATTTTGCACAACTATCAAATATGGTGCTGGTTAGTAGTGTTTTCATGTTTTGCCCTAGAATTCTAAATCAGAAGAGAGTTGCTGCAGAAAGTCAGAGACAATTTCAAAACCATATATCCAAGTAGCATAATTGTTCTGGGATATATCTAAAATTTGCTAGTAAAATAGAGTTTACATGTTTTGGGGTAATGATATTACAATAAAGATACAATGTTTTATCTATAAAAGAGATGCTGCCTAGTTATTTTTTATTGGATTGTAAAATATGATTGTATTTCCTATCATTGCCTGAAAATATTCTATAAATTTTAAGCTATTTGATATCATGGCTTGATAATTATATCTTGCAAGGGAAAAAATAGATTTATTGTAAGCTTTATGAGCTCATATAGGCAGAGAATAACAGTTATAAATAAGCTTTCTTTCTACAACTGAAAAACATCTGCTAATTTATTCAAGGATAAAAGAAACGTTCATGGTTATAGGTGTGATTTATCTGTCTCAGTTAATGAAAAATAAAAGTTTACACATAATTTTTCTACTATGCTGGTGTTGTCTAATTCAAATATACTTGAATATTAATAGAAACTGAAATTATTTCTTCTTGCTCAAAGCCTTCAGTTCTAGATGAAATTTTCACTGTTTGTGCTGATTCCAGTGAAACATTTAGGACTTGATCTCACTACCCTCCTAAGTCATGGGAAGAACCCCTTCAGGATCAAAAAGATGGGAAGAACCCCTTCAGGATCAAAAAGATTTGAGGTGAGTTTTCTTTTACTTAAACAGAGGTATTCCATCAGGTTTTTGACAACTCTGATGCACACAAATTTTATCCTAATGAACTTTCTGAAAAGAAACTTCGGGAAAGTGGATTTTTTTTCTGAGTAAGGAACAGAACAATCTAAAATGCTCTGGGTTGCCACATTCTTTCTGATGACAGCTTTCCCCCAGGTGAAAACAAAGCTAGCTCTGCTCTAGCTGGGTGGGTAATGACCACTAGTTGAGCTTGTCTGGGGCGGGAGGATGCCTGTCCCCTCCTGAGAGAACTGACACACCCCACCTTGGTTGCCTGTCCTGTGCTCCCAGGAGCCACTTAAATCTCACTTAAATCTCTCATTGCCCCTGGCAATGCCCTCACCACACCAGCCTCACTTTCCAGTGCTGCTGACTCTTGATAGGCTCTCCACTCAGGTTCCCCAAATTCCAGGAACTCCGTGCCCAACCCATTCCAGTGTTCACTCCCCAGAACTCACCATAGCTGCTGCTGCTGCTGCTGCTGCTGCTGCTGCTGCTGCTGCTGCTGCTGCTGCTGCTCGTCTCACTAACTTTTTATATACTCCATTCATCACTTAGTGTGATAGGTTCAAAGGGTGCTTTTTTTTTTTCTGGTGATCTAGTGACCTTTTCCCATATGTATATTTTTACAATTGAATTATCTATAGGAATTTCATTATAAAATATTAATTACTATTTTTGGGTGTTATTAATTCATTTAATGAGCTTCCTTTTCCATGAAACCTGAATTCTGTCTGTGCAAAGCCATTACTGAACCTACTGAAAATGTATTTTACTTAAGTAAATGTTGAAGTGTGAGTAGCAGGAGAGACAGAGTGATGTCTATTGGTGAATATAGGATTTGAAGTCTTGACTCCAAGTAAACCACTTTCATGAATTAAATAAACATGAAGAAAACAAACCTCCTTGCTCCTTCTCCCAAGTACTTTGGAGTGTTTTCAATAGATAATCAATGCAAACGTCAAAGGTAGATAAAAGTTCTTTAATTACTGTATTTTTTTCTCCCTTAAATTGTCAATGATTTCACAATTACTTTGGTTTATTTACACTAAAGGTAACCTTTATCACTCTAAGCTGTATCTGGTGAAGCATGAAAACTCCAGGCACCCATTTATTGTCTTGTTTATTCTTCAAATTCAAGATTATTAAATTGACCTTTGGCTTTCATTAAAAATGGACTCTTGAAATAAGTTTAGAATAAAATTCAAACCATTAAATTACAATTATTTCTAGGTAGGACTGAATTTTTTTTTAAAAGCAACACTAAAATTAATCCTGTACATCTGATCCAAACGAGTAATATTTCAATGTTCATCTCATTTAAAATAGATAAGAATTTGACTAGACAGGTTGCTTTTTTACTGTATCTCTGGAAGAGCTAATTATGTATTTTATAGTCTGTGTGGTGTTTATTCTAATATATTCTTCATTTTGATTATTCCCTACAGGCACCCAAACAAAGACATCTTCATCACTCTTATTTCTTTCTAACTTTACACAACATATTTAATTAATTTCTTTTTCAATTCTGCCACAGTTAAATGATAGGCAATTTCAGGAATCAGTTTCTAGGCAGTTTCATGAATATCAGTTTCTAAGGGAAATAACAGCACTTTATAAAGTGTTTCCATCATGGGCACGCAATTCTAAGACTCCATAAATAATTTGGGCTTTAGTTTGGTTTTTTTAGTACATCAAAATATGATGACAGATCAATAAGAAATCTGTACCTAAAGAAATTTGTGCAGGCTTGAGGCTATTTTACTTCGAATGAAAGTAAGAGAGCTTTAACTTCAATCTAGTTATCTTATTGCAACTGCAAACCAAATGGATAAATCCAGTCTGGAATCAGAGCATGTATAGCACCTATAATTCAGGCATTGATGAGAGGGTGTGGAATCTCTGTCTGTGGAGACATTGAAAACCCAACTGAACTTGCTCTTCACCAGCTTCTGCTAGCTGACCATTCTTTGAGCTGGGAGTCTGAACTATAAGGTTTAGCTTTCTGTCTCAAAGAACGTCCCTTTCCAAGGTCCCTATCTATCTCAAAAGTTCTCTGATATCTTGATTCTATGATCCTATAACATGATCTAACGTGATCATAATTAATTTTGATAGGTCAAAATATTTTTCTATTAATTTGCCAAAAATTATTTTAAAATCTATTTTTTATCATTAATAGCTATTATTTAACACTCTTTGATGTGTTAAAACTTTGCATCAATTTTCAAGGATTTAAGGACATTATATTCATAAATTTAACAGAACTTCTGTTGAGCCTTCTTTCTGGGGAAAAATCTCAAAATACAAAAATATTTTTATAATTCTGTATGGTTTTAAACAATAAAATGTACTAATGCCATGATGTAAATTGAAATTGAGTAATTTGGATCAAGCTTCTAAATACAATTTACTAAACAGACATGTCTTTTTTTTCCCCATTTTTTCTACAATTTACTTCGAGCTTAAGGTAGGGCTCATATGTCATACTAGAATCCCACAGAATATGTGACTGTGTACACTACTAAGTGACTCTCTTTATAGTTCTAAAACCTTTCTAATTTCATTGTCATACAAACTTTCCTCTGATATAATTTTCACCCATATAAGTGAGTACCAAAGAAAACCTTACTTGCGTAGTTTGGACTCACATCCATATAGCACATAAAATAAAAGTTTCTATGCAATGTAGGACATTAACCTGATTCTCATGTTATCACAACAGCTGATCTGGATAGTTCCTCTACCTATATAGTACAACACACTCACTTTGTTGTCTGCTGTTTACCAATTGATGTACATCTGAAATTGTAGATGTGACCTCAGAGCTGCATCCAAGTAAGCAAAGGATGCAAAACTCTAGTATTTTCTGCTGCTTTGAAAACCTGCAAACAAATGTCCTTAACTATTACCTCCAAATCATGGAAGGAAACTATTCTGCTAGGAAAATATTCTTTCATAAAAGTCACTTCCACAGTTTTGTAAAATATCCTTAAAAAGCATACAAGGATGGGCTTTTGGGAACATAACCATGTAATTCATACCCCTAATTATGGCCAAATTTATATTGAAAGACCTGTAAAAATTTATTAAAATTAAGTTGGTTTTGGCTTTGGAGATAGAGTGTTCTCAAAATTTTTACTTATATATTTTGCTTACCAATCTAACATATGTACATGAATCTGCTTCTTTTTGCGATATATTTATTTATTCATTTCTCATTCAACTCATGGTACCTCACTGTGTTAATAAGTATTACTTTATCATTTTCATGTTCCCTAACACTGGCAATTGAGCTGTTAAGATGATTTGTGCTTCCTAGGAAAAAAAAAAAAAAAAAAAAAATCATCACTGAGTGGTGAGTGGTTTTGAATCTTTTGTTGAATCTTTTGAATCTTCTGGTAATGCTGCAGGAGGAATTCCATCCCAGCATTTGTCCTCTTCCTCTTTCTCATCCCCTGTTATTTTGTGTCATCATGCATCATTACAGAGTGATGTTTGCTTCTGTACAAGTCAGCAAAAAAGAAATTGCATATCCGCATATCCCATTTTGGCTTCTTTTCTTTGCATTAACTATGTCAGTTTTGATTTGTTATTTTTCAGAATGTTTCAAGCACTGCCAACTTGAGGTATTTTATCATTATAGAAAAAAAGATTTTTTAATTTGGAAAGGCATATTGAAATTTTTCTATTGCTTCTGCATGAGCAAAAAAACCTAACTAATATTGCAATATTTATATTTATTGAGATTATTTTACACAAGATACTGTGAAAAAAACATGTATTTTTTGGGGTTTTTCACGAGCCTATATTTAGCTTTTCTTATTATTAATAGATCAGTTGAAGACCAGTTTGTTTACAAATAAATATTGGAATTTAGTGACATGGAATATTAGCTGACAGAAATGCATATAGTAAAGAAAATCCCTTTAAATGTATTGTACACATGTATGACACATTTTATTTCAGGCATGTTAATAAAATGATTTGTGATAAATTTCTTTGTAATAGCTTGCATAGTTTTGGGGTTTTTTTAAATTATCTGTGCTTCAAATAGTGTTGGTAATGCAATGTTGTATAAAGTTTCTTGTCACTAAAGATGTACTACCTGAATGCACCTCAAGACACTTTTTCAAGGTTTCATCCTTTCTACATTGAAAATCATCACTCAGAGAAACTCTTCTATGCATTCTGGAACTGCTAAATGATGAGAAAAATTTTGGTGAGAGAAGCATCTTCCAACACCAGATAGAAGAGATTGAAATTCCTGATTATATCTGTAAGTAGATCTAGATGCCTACTTGTTCTTTGATTTTGGGGCACCATAACAGTATTTGTAGTAAGTTGTCCAAAAAACTTGCTCAGTGAATTTTACTCAGTTTTTCTGACAATCCCATCTTTTGATAAAAATAGGAATGGTACCTCTATAACTGCATAAGGCTTTTCAGTCTTGCAATTTCGTACCTTACATCAAAAGAAATTCAATCACTTTATTATTCATAGCAGAAGTTGAATGGAAAATTTTATTTCTTGATGTCAGTTCACTCATTTCATGGTTGAAGTACTCTATACTTTTATCTTTGAAATTAAGGTGGCAGACTTGGAGGAAACAACACAAGCTGAGTGGTTTTAAACTCACTAGTTAAGACTTGTTTATGCATATACTTAAAATTGTTAGTTCTTACCTAATGCAGTACAAGAGAAGTCCGTCTGGATGTAAATCAGATATAAATGCTGTTACAAGGTTTACTTTGTGTTTCCAGCCAGATGGACAGGCTTACACAGTCACTTTTCACCAATTGCTTCTGATAAGCTCATTTTGAGACTGTCTGTTCATTCAAATGAACAATTTTGTAAGATAATAAGTTTGAACTGAGACTTAGTGTTTCCTGTATAAAGCCATTGACCCATGGGTGAACAGAGAAGAAACAAGTTCCTCTCTGTGTTAGAAAGGGAGTAGCAAGTGTAATCGTAACAATGCTTTTCTTACCTTTGTAATGATTAACCTAGTAAGCAAGAATCACTGCCAAAGGGATACAATGATTTGTGTCAAATTGCCAAGAAAAAGTGAAATTCATTAGAAATAAAAGAAAAATCGGTTGAATCTTACAGAAGTTAATCATTTTAATGATAGTGATACTCCACTGTGCATTCTGTAACTGCCTGTAAAAAAGACAGAGTCTGTCTGAAAATCAATGCCTACCGCCCAGCAGTGATACAAGATAGATACTGTTGTTACTTGCTTTACTCCCTCCCCTTTTTGGGATTTGAAAGAAATAGTCAAGGAACCTTAGAGGATTGTAGATAAAATGCTGGAAATGCTGGCCTCACAGATCACTTGGCCACCAGCCACCAATCCAAACACAAAACCAGCTGAAACCAAGGCAATCCCAGACTAACCTTAACAACCTGCCTGACCTGACCTGTCAGGTCACTAAAATGAGAGAGTCTCCTTTGTTTTAATTTACAGCTAAGTTATCCATCCATGGCTTTTTTTTTTTTTTTTTTTTTTTTTTTTTTTTTTTTTTTTTTTTTTTTTTGTTGCTTGTTTTAGTTTTGATTTCCTTCACAGAATCATAGCATATCGTTTGTAAGAAATCTCTGGAAGTTGTTTGATGCAACACCCAGCCTCTAATAGAATTGTTGTCAACATGAGATCTTGTCACTGTGACTGGCTAGCTGAGTCTTAAAAACCTCAAAGAACGCAGATTCTGCACTACCCTGTGTCATGTGCTGTGCTGCCACCCCAGTAGAAACCTTTTCGTTCGAGGTAACCTGAGCTCCCAAACTGTAACCTGTGTCTATTGCCCATGGCTTAAAACCATGTTGTGCTTGTAATTTCTCCTCACTTAGCCTTTAACCTCATCTCCTTCTGGTTGATCAAGGCTCACAGGCTCAGTCTCTAGTTCTAAGTGATGGCCTGAAAGCCCCATATATGAACTGATATGACCTTTAGGTTTCTTGCTTGCTTTTTTTATTGATTCTTTTTGTGGCCCTCTCACTTATATTGTGGTCACTGTTTCAAGCAGCTCTAGAACTCTTACCACTATTGAGACCCGTGTATTAGCGAGGAGTTTTTTCCCTCAGGGGCTCTCTAGCATAACTTGAAATTATGACACCCAGAACTGTATTCTTTGTATTTTTCTCCAGGATATCTGCCCAGTCTGTCATATTGCCTATCAGTTTAGAGATTTTGGGGAAAGTAACTAAACAAAATATTAAGTGCCTTAATAATTAAAAAATATTCAAAATAGATCACAGACTATACGTATTCCTATTCCTGATTTTCCAAATGGAATTTTACATTGAGGCTTTGAATGTTTGTACTTAATTCCCCATTTGAATGTGGTGAATGGAGCGTAACCTCACAATGGTTTTTCAGATCATTAAGAATCAAATTATACAAGCTGTAGGAGAGTACATTTTAAAAATAAAAGCCACTTTGCTTCACAAACATAAATTTTCTGCCTTTCAGAACCATTTCAAATGGGTTTTTTTCCTTTGAATAGGCTAATTACACTGCATACCATTTCTGACCAAATTTAAGGAATTTTGCCATCTGAAAAATATGTAATTAACTGTAACCCTCCAAATTTTTCCAGACTGAAAAAATTTAACTGGCTTTTTAAAAATAATGCATATTGAAAAACTATCCAAAAAAATTTAAATTATTTTTCAAATATATGCCCAAGTGTTACAATAATTGCTTCAATATACGATCAACAAAATATTTTCAGATATACAATCTTTGTTGTAATGCAAACGGAAAAATTTGATTTTGTGTAACCCCTGTTAAAATAGCTTTTCTTACCTTGCTGCTATAACAGTATAGTTGTCAAAATAAATTACGTATCAAAGCCTTTCACTTCTGAGCATAGCTTTTTTTTTTTGCAGTCTACACAAAAGACAAAATGGAATAACATACTTTAATGAACTCTATCTTAAGTGAATGCCCTAGGCAAAATGCAATTTAAGTACAAAGAATAAAACGAAACTCTAGTATGTGTCACTAATCAAAAATGTACAAATGAATCCTGATTTTTGACAAGAGTTGGTACAAACAGCCTGTTGCCTCAGGAAGATAGCACTCTAATCTAAATTATTATAGATAATTCTAGTATCAGCAGCATGTGTATTTTATTTCAATGTGTTTTCATTCTGAACTCTAGAGGCTCAGTTCAATAGTTATGGTCTTGTACTCTTTATTTCCCCCCCTAGATTATGGGAGGAAAAAAAGGGAAACCTTATATTCAAGTAGATTTGCATGTGTTTATTACTTAAATTCAACTACCTATTTGAAGATCTTGGAATTACTCTTGATGTAAACACCATGACCTCCAAAACTAGTCATGGATACAGCCATGCATTCATTCATTGCCTTCATGTTAGAATAGAGGTCTATTTTGAAGTGAGGTAATGGCTTTATACTTTCATTCCCTTTCTTTTTCAATGAGTTCTCATAGAATCACAGAATGGTTCCAGTAGTAAGGAACCTCTGGGGAGGTCCAGTCGAGTTCAAATCTGCCACTCAAAGATCAGCTAAACCAGGCTGCTAAAGACTAAGTTCAATTGGGTTTTGAAAATCAGCACAGATGGAGACCCCATATCCTCTCTGGCATACCAGTTCCAGTGTTTGACCATTCCTAGAATGAAAAAGTTGTTCTCCATTTAAGCATGTTTCAATTTATATCCATTGTCTCTTGCCCTGGCACTAAAACAGTCTGGGTCTATTTTTCTTACTCCCAGCCATCAGGGAGTTGATAGTCTCATGTTGCTTACCAGTGTAACACAAATGATATAAAATATGAGTAGCGGAACATAGCCTCGAGAAAGCTATGTACTTATTATTTGATTATATTATTAATTTTTTGTTCCTGGAGATATTTTATGCCTCCTTTTAAAGAATATTATAACATATTTTATGTATTTTTCTTCTTCACTTCATTTTCTATACGTGGAAGAGCTCTTGTAATTTCTTTTTGTTGTACATTATTGGAGAGCATTAAAAATATAAATAGCTAAAACATGCTCAGTCATGAACAGGCAATAGACTAATTATTATTTTAGATTATGTGGACTGTACTTGGATTTTGCTTGCTAACTTTTACTTATTTTATATACATTCAAGACCTAAAAGTTTTTTTAGGCATTATCTTACTAATAATTCTGTAACTTACTAATAATTCTGTAAAAGCACTTGCGTAACTCAGCTGCTGGTAAGACAAGAGATGCGCTTATCTGACCTAAATGAACAGGTCTAAATGTCATAGACAGGTAGAATTATAAAAGAAAGGCCTGATGAAATGTGCTTCACACATTTTCTGCTCCAGCTGATACAACTTGTAGTTACTGTACCTACTTACAAAATGATGAAAATTAAACTCATGGTTAAACAGCGTGGTTTTAAGACACACAAAGTAGCTTAAAGCTGACTGACAATTCAAGTTACATTCTAAATATCCTTGTTAAACTTTCCAGATCTTCATTTTTGAAATGCAGTTCTTCCAGTAACGTAGTCAGGAACTGTGTGTACATTGGGCTTGTCTGAATATTCTTGAAAAGTGGAGTTGTTTGTGACAATACAGATAACAAAACAATAGCAGTGAGAGTCCATTCAGGCATTTTGTGACTAATACTTCTGTTTGTTAACTGGAAAGTTTTGATAAGATTCTTTAGCTCTGCGTAAACATCACCTGAAGCAATCTGAACAGGGCCCAAAACTGCAGATAATTCTTTTCTTAGTTTTTAAGGATGAATTGCTTCCCAATCTGCATTTGTGCATTTGAATCAACAAGTGGGAAGGTGAGATCTTCCTGTTGATCATCTTTGTCTTTGCTTGGATGTTCCCCCATCTTGTGCTTGTGTTGCTGCCTCTTCAGCCAAAATGCACCCTCCTTTATAGAACTCTTTTACTCAGAGTTCTAGGAACTCTTTTAACTTTTCATAGAAATTTATTTTAGCTTCATATAAACTTCTTTTCATGTAAACTTCTTTTAACTTTTCAGAACTAGGCACAGGCTTGACTATTCCACCTGAGCCTGTGAAAGGTAAAGAGTAGCTCAAACTGTTTCAAACTCCCCTGCAGCAACAGTGTTGAGATCATCAGCTGTATCTAAGTCATCCTCATCAAGTTCTTCAGTCTCCTCGTTGACAGATGCTATGCACTCTGATGAGCACAAAGTATAGTTTGGGCCGTGAAGAAATTTTAAAGTTTCCTCAGTTTTCCATTCCATAAGTATTTGCCTAATCACTTCTGCCTTTGGAATTAACAGGATGCCTCAGTTCAGGGTTTTTTTATGTTGAGCTAGCTAGTGTTCTTTTAAGATGTTCTGCTCCTCTTTTGCCCACAACTAGAAAAATTATCTATGATGCACAAGTACTTTTAAAGATTTCTGAAGCACTTGATTTCCCAGGAGCAGTATTGTCCGAAGGTGGTGCAGTTACTTCATTATGAACAGAGCAAGTGTGTCTTTCTTCCTGAGTGTCTAATTTACAAGGAGAGAGTTGTTCAGTGGCCTCTTAGATATAAGACACCTGCATCTTCAGTTTTAGGGTTTGCATGGGCTTTCTAAGCATGCTTCTTTTTGAAGATGCTTTTTCTGTGCAATTGCTGTGCAGAATTGGCTGAACTTGACTGACATCCTGGTAGAACAGAACTAAAAAATCCTTGTTCGGTATCAGCACTGCTGTCACTGGCTGTGTCATGAGAACCAGATTCACATGGATCTGAAGATATCCTCTTCTGAAGACCATCCTCCTTCAGCAGCTCTATGTCTTCTGGTTTTTCTTCTCTCATCACTGGACTTTTGGAAATTTGAGCTTCAAAATATTTAGATGCTCTATAGCAAAAGTTGCTTCAAAAGCACTTTCTTTCAGTGATATAATAAACTCTGTTCGTTTTTATTGAAATTCTGTACTTCTGCTTTGGCACATTTTCCAATTCATTGTGACATAGAGGATAACCACACAGTTTGATGATAGATCGCTCATCAACAATGTTTTTGTAATAAGACAGAGTAATACATTTTCCATAACTTAGAAGGAACTCTTCAGTAATGTCCTCTTCCAGGACCTGCTCAACCACAGACATTGTTTTTTTCTCACATTCAATCTTGCTTTTCTGTGCAGCCTCCAGAGCTGCTTTTCTTTGAGCAGCATCTTCATTTTTGTGAGCAGCTGAATGCTTATTTCCTGTGCACTGCCAGCAGGACTGACTTATTGCCAGTCCCAGCCACCATCATCGCCATCACCACTGCTCCACCTGCCCCTGCCTCAGTCCTTGGCTCTCCTCTTCTCCCAAGATTATTTAAGCAATTAATTTTAAGTTCTTAACTAAGTCCTATAACCTTGAATTTTATCTTCAGAGTTCTTTAAAATTTAGAAATAAAGAAATAATTAGCTCATGAAAAAGAATTTTACTGCTCAAGCAGACAAAGTCAGAGTACACCCTGGCACCCTGCGGGTCAGGGTGTTGGTAGCAGTCTGAATAAATGGTGGCTGCAGCCCTCCTGGAGTAACAGATGTGGTTCTGCTGTAGCAGTGATCCTGTAGAAGGATGTATTTTTTCTCTGAAGGCCCAGTGGTAGCATAGAAGTGTCTGGTCTTCCTCTGGGAATCCAGTGGAAAAAGGCTGCTGTGGTGTTCCAAATCTCAGATTATATCCAGGTAGGAATGCTCCCCCTGCAGCATCTCACAATGGGATGATGTAATTTTATCAGTCAGGCAGTGACACTCAATGGCCCATGAACAGAAGATATCTCCTGCAGAGAGGATGACTCCAGGTGTTGATAGAATACATCTGGTTACACCTTGCATTGCAATCTAAGACAGTTAAATATTACTTTACTACATTGTAAGATATATAGTGGGGTTTTTTTTAAGAAATAAGACAACTCAGACTAAAACAGCTGTGATGAAACACCGACAAACACCTGTTTGTGGATAAAAAAGATACAGTGTGTTCACTGTCGATTTTGTAGAAGATTGCATTGTTCATTACAATCTCTGCTGTTTTATCTTCCATAGATAACACAGAAGAGTCAGTGATGATTCTACATTATTGCTGTTATTGACTGCAAGCTGCTTTAGTCAAGCTGCTTTCCTTTGTTTCATTTTACTATCATAGGTACATGACTGTTTAGAAAGGTGTTATCTCAACTTCTTAAGATGGTTACCACTGATATATTGATTACATGATGTGAATTTAATGATTTTATAATAGGCATTATTCATAAGATGTTATTATTGTATTTATAGCCAGCTTCTTATATGTTTTAACATCTCTTTGTGTAATTATCTAAAAGATACGTGTTGTTTCAGGATCCTTCTTTTTTGTTCTCTAGCTGCTTATGCATCTCTTAGACCAGGGTAGCTCTCTGGCTAGTTCCTGCACTGGCTCTCTGGCTTGACCCAATGCTGTCTCATAATTTTAAGTATTTTTCAGAGTTCCAAGAAAAGATATCTGAGCTTCATTGAAATCCTCCTCCAAACTGCTAGTCTAGTGCTTTTCCCCAATTATTATTACAGAAGTAATCCAGCAGTTTGCTGGGTTTGAAGCATCTCTATCCTGAAGGAAACTTTGGAGGGATCCAGCTACAGGATGGTTTGATTAGTCTTTAACCCCAAGGCCTTTGCTCATAACTGCTATTCTTACGATCCTTGTTTTAAAATGTGTTTAGGGACTTCCCTCCCAGTTGGAGCTTGGGCAGTGGCCAGACCTTGGCTCTACCTGGATGGAGAATTTGCCAATAAACCCAGATGTTTTCTGCATCAAAGCTAGATTCAAGTCACTTTGATTTGGCCATTTGGCCCTTTTTATATGACAGCTGAACCTATTTTTAGAGTGAACTTGGGAATTATTATAAAGAAATAATTATCCAAGCCCTCATTAAATTGAGGTTTGTCAGATGTTCGCAGACTCTGGGGTGATAATAAAGTATTTCAGAGATTCCTTATTACCTAATTTCACATGTATTATTAATTATGTGTATTATCTGAAATATTCTTAATTGTTGTACCTGACTTGTTCCTGATTACTGTCAGTTTCTTGTTTGCTACATGTATTGTTTTGCCTTGATGTTTCTTCATGCTCTTTCTTCATAACCAAAGACATGCATCCAATTTTTAAAAAATGAAAAGAAGGGGAATTTAGTGCCTCAAGAACATCCAAATAATGTAATATACACATTAGAAATTTAGACAACAAAAATTTTTGAATAATGCAATATTTACATTAGAAATTTGGAAAAAAGACTATCAAATCTAAATCCCATTTGAGTGTGCAACAGCAAAGCCTAACTGATTTATTGACTTGAAGAGAGGGTGTGCTTGTGTTTTATCATCAGCAGGTTTGAAGTGGTCACATGTTCGTTCAATTGGACACCAATCACCTCAAAGAAAATGAGGCTCAGTGGAAAGAGAAATAATCTAATCACCATGCAGCCTTCGTGGCCAGAACAGGAACAGAGTAGGACTGCTGAGTCATAGCTGTGTCTGCAAACTACAGAGGCAATTTGCTGTCAAAAACCTTACCTTATCAGCATGGTATAGTGTTCCTACTAACCTTCTTCAGTTATTCCCTGTTCCAGGATCCAGGAGGACATTCAGTGATGTCAAACACCAACATTTCCAGCTAATGAACTTTCTCCTGAGTCTCAACTATTTGGAGCTCAAAAGAGTGGTCATTTATTTCCATTTCCTTAAGAGACATTAGATATTATTCTTATGTTTTCTCATGCTGCGAAATCCTGTGTCAATGACAAGATAGAATTTGATAAGTTTTGTTGATTGTAATTAGTCTTTTCTGTATCTTATCCCATGTCTAACAGATAACCAGTGATAACCTTAATAAGGTAATACCCTCATAAGACTGAGCTGTTTTAGCATCAGAACATATGAGCCCTTTTAAATTAATGAAAAGGGTGAGATGTCATAGACAGATAGAAGAGTTATAAAAGAAAAGCCTGACGTTATCAGGCCTCACTCTGCTAAAATTGCCAAAGCTAGCCTGTCATTTCTTCTAAGTGCAGCTAACAAGCAATTTGCAAGTTCCCATGTGAAGCTATTTTGAGAATGAGAAGTTTGTTTAATACAACAATCTATTCTGAGGGTGAAAAACAAATGCACCAGTGTAAACAATAAGATTTGTCCCATGAGTATCCACAAAGGAAAAATGTAAATATATTTAGAGAAAGAAAATCTGATAGACATATACAATAGCCTCTTACTGTCCAATGAACTGAGTTTCACTGTACTGCTGACCAATTAAGTTTAATGCGGTGCCTTCTGACATTTCCTATAAATATGAGTTTTGTGAATAAAGAATTGGCTTTCTGCATGAAGAAAATGGAATCTCAGCTGATTTATTCCAACACCTAAGTATCATAATTTCTTGCAAAATTTGAACTGAATTTCGTAAATTAACTGTAGCTTGTATTGGAATAGGGACAAACTTTACCATAGAGTTCAGATTGATATTTAATCCTAATAAAACCTGCCATCTGCTTTCAGTCTATAAATACAGCTCTCTTTGTTGTCAATAAGAGTTCTGCTACAGTCTGGAGTCAGGTAATAAGTCACAAGTCTGGAGTCAAAAGTATTTGGAATGATAACTGCAACATACATTAAATGAGCTGTCATTTTTCTTAAATAGGATAATAGAGTTAACACGAAAATATCTTCAAGCCAGTGTCCCTGATAGAGGGTTTGCCCAAGATTTATCCAGACATATAAGCATAAGTTTTTGAATAGACTTGTTTAAATACGGTTGAAGACTAAAGGGAAATACCACAGGGAAAGATCAAAAAGCTTGGTGAAAGTAATAAGATCACTGGATTTAGAGAAGAATGTTTATATTCCCTGAAAAAGAAATGGAAGTGAGAGTAAAGAGGCCTGAGAGGCCTGAACTGGATTCTTTTTCAAGAGCCCTGTCTTTGCAGAAAAAGACTTTAATGAACTGAAATCTTACCTAACATCAAAATGCAAAGCCCAGCACTTGTAATTTTGTTTCTGAATTTTGTCCAAGAAAAGCTATTTGAAGACACTGATGGCTGGCATTTGAAAACAAATCAGGGCTTTGGTTTTGAGAGAATATTGTTAATTTAATAGATTCCACCTTGCTGCTAAGAAAATAAAGAGGGAGGGAGGGAGGGAGGGAGGGAGGAGGAAGGAAGGAAGGAAGGAAGGAAGGAAGGAAGGAAGGAAGGAAGGAAGGAAGGAAGGAAGGAAGGAAGGAAGGAAGGATATAATTCTTTCCCTAAGAGCACAGTAGAGAGGGAGATGTGTTACTGTATCCAGCCATATTAATTGAAGAGATATTGCCACTACATTATGTAAGCAAAAACAATGTTTTCTTATGTTTATAATCTTCATGATCCTCTTTAAACATCTCCTTGACACTACAGATTAGTTCTCATCTTGAATAAATACCTAAAAGGTCACAAATAATATGAGCATCTTATGCTTAATTAAAATATTGAAAACCCAAGAAAATTGTGTTCACACAAACCAAATACATCATGTAACCCGTCAACAAGGCCTACCAGTTAATTTTGTCTAAAAATATCTTCGTGCCAGTTCATGTAATGATTATCTCTTTCATGCTTGTTCATAGAGAAAAATCATCTGGAAGTGTAAATGAACATTTTTCCATTTCTACAAATAATATTTCTCAATCAGCATTTTTGGTTAAGAACATCATTATGGGCAAATTGCTGTTACATGTTTGACTTTGGAACAGAAATATCTTTCAGGAATACCACAAAAAATATTATTTGCTACATAATCCCTTTAAAATACTTCCACACTTCACTTTGATTGATTTAAATAAAATTAAGATACAATACTACAAAAAGATCCACAAAATGTAGTTCAGAATCCCTTTTCCAGAAAGAATATATCATTCTATGTAATTAATATATAGGAGACATTGACAAAGTTCAATAATGAATATATAGAATTCCACAATGGTACACACAAAAGTCTGGGATGGACTAATCCTTTGAAAGAGTATAGGCATGGAGATGAAAACCTAGAAAGCCTTTGAAGAGAAATATCTGAATGTTGTTGCGAACATATTGAATACAAATCAACGGTATGCCCCTGCAGACAGAAAGGCCAATCCTATAATAATCTATTTTACAAAGGGTGTGTTCATCTCCTCACTTGTTTGCAGTGTGCTGTGTCCAGTTTTGACCTCCCCAGTACAAGAAAGCCACCTTGAAAAACTTCACTGAAGGACCATCAAAGTCATCTTGGAACATGAGACAAACTGGGTCAATAAAAGGAAAGACAGCACTTTCAGAATGGTCGGACGTGGGAACATGTTTTCTGAAGCGGTTGTGAATCTCCAACTTTGGAGATTTTCAGAACTTGACATTGAGTATCCTGTTTTAACTGGATCTGCTTTATGTTGAGGGTATCTGCTAGTTACTAGCAGTTAGTTACTGCTGGATACCTGCTAGTTTCCCTTTCTAAAGGACATGAATCAGTGGTTCTATATGGTATATTAAACCTGGAAGGTAAGATTTATCCCTGTTGTTACTGCACTTACAAAATTGTTGGACTTAACCTGAGAATTATTTCAGCACCTTGAAGGCTTAAACTAATCTTGAGTGCTAGCTAGATGCAACTTAACCTGAGAATTATTTCAGCACCTTGAAGGCTTAAACTAATCTTGAGTGCTAGCTAGATGCAACCTCCAAATGTGGTCTTATCAGGTAAGATTCCCCCACCCCATGGGGACTTTAATTTCTTCTGTTACTTACTTTATTGGTTCTCTTGCCTTCTTTAGAAGAGACACAATGATGGAAAAGTGTTTTGTAGGTATTGCAGTTACTAGTTTGGCATGTTTAAAGAAACTCTGTGGAAACTGGAAGACTTTAATAGTTAATTTACACAATTTGTGGTAGGTGGAATGGATGAGAAAATCCTTATGCTAAAAAGAAATAGTTTTCAGTATGCTGCAGGTAACTTCCAAAAAAAAAATCTCCCAGCAGAATGATGTTTTCTTAGATCTAAAAGAATAACATTCAAAGATCTTACTGGCCTTAGGCACTGCAAAACTTAATCACCAGTCAGACTTCAAATTAATTTTCCTTAATACTTCCCACAATAATTATCCTATTTTTTCCCTATCTTTTCACAAATATCTGCCTTGTTGGAGATTAGATTTTGCAACCTATTAGAAGAGTGAAGAAATATATTAAGTTCAGTCAGTCAGGTCATACTGTGGACCAGTGCTCAGGTACAGCAAAGACTCATTAAATCACAGAATATGCTGAATTTAAAGGACCCACAAGGATCATTTGAGTTCAGCTTCTGGCCATGCACAGGACCATCCCCAAGAATCACACCGTGTGACCTAGAGTATTACTAAATTATTTCACACAAGCCCCCAAATCATTAGGTCCTGCTCTCCAGCAGCCAGAATGCATCTCACAGGGCTTTTATATTTGCCATCAGCCAGTATCCTCAATGTATAATGTTTGTAATGTTCAGAGAGGGTAATTTACCTTGCAAAATAATGTATTTGTGTTAGCTCTTGAATTACATAAGGAAAAGAAAAAAAAAAAAAAGAATTAACCAAAATTTCAGTTTCCCTCAGCTTATTGAATCTACTTAGAAGCAAGACACTGTGAGTGATATTGGCCAGAGACTCTTGAAGTTATTGTCTTAAACTTGCAAGGCTAATGACCCAAATGAATACACTCAATGCCTCTATTTATGTGAAAACCTATTAAAAGTTTCTAATTAGTACCAGTTAGAGTATTAGCTCTTATTTTCCTTCAGTACAAGCATGAAGAAAAGGAAATGAGTACTTTGTGGGGACAACCAGTATATTTTCACTAGTTTTTCTATCCTTTCAGAAGTTAAAAATGTCTTTGTACTGGAATGCAAAATTACTCTGTTATGTACTACAGAGGCTGAAGATTTAAAAATAATTAAAATCTTACATTTAAATATTCTTTTTTAACCAATTGAATTTAAGGACAGGATGAGAAAGTACTATGTCACTTTAATTCAAAAAGATTGTAATTAATTGTTTATTAGAATAAAATAGATAAAAATTACAGTTCCTACAATATATATTGCAAAACCAGATTTTGCTATAATGTACCTAGCACATCATTCTGAAAATAGTTTTACAGGTTAAATATGTCTCTGCCGAATGAATAGCTGAAAGCACTATAATATACTTAAAATCTAGTTATGGTTTTGGGATTGAAGGGAGAATAGGGCAGATACATGCTGCAGGAAGTACATGAGGAAAAAAAAATCTCCTCTCTTGGCCTTCTGGCCATGCTGCTGTTGATGCAGCCAAGGACAAGGTCAGCATTTGGGGCTGCAAGCACACATTGCTGGGTCATATTGAGCTTCTCACCAAACAACACTCCCAAATCCTGCTTCTCAGGGCTCCCCTCAATCCATTCTCCACTCAGTCTGTATTTGTGCTTGGGATTGCCACTACCCAGGTGCAAGACCTTACACTTGGCTTCAACAAGTACTCAACAGCACAGGGGAAGAAAATAAGAAAGGAAGCAAATGTGTCAAAAATAAACACGGACCTCATTTATCAATTGCCACTACATGCTAAACAGACTCAGCCTGGAAAAAGTAAGTTTAATTTATTGCCAATTAAAACCAACGTAGAATGGTGAGGTACAAAGACAAAAACTTCAACACCTTTCCCCTGGGAAACATTTATCAAACTCCACTTCTTCACTCCTAACTCTTCTGCCTCCTCTCCCTGTCTCAAGCAGCTCAGGGGATAGGACACTGATGGGCTGCAATCAGTGCAGAACAGTGGAAGCCAAACCTCTGCTGGGCTTCTAAGGCTAGAAAACGAGTGAGATGGATAACATTGTGCTGTAGCACCCTGAAGGTGCAGTGACATCTGATCCTCTTGTCATGGACTACAGCAGCAACATATTACCATACCTACACTGTGTCTAAGACTGCTGTGCTTCACAGGCAGCTACAAGACGATGTGAGAGATATCAGTAAAAAAAACGAAAAAACACCCTATTATGAGTATCACCAATATTTAGTACCAGGAAGTGTGTGGGGAAGAAATGATCACAATTATAAAATAAAACAAAGAGGACTCAAACGCAGAAATGTCCATTTCTGTCTATGCCTTTTCTCAATGTATGCCAAACTGGGAACTATACTAAATAAGTAGTCTAGACTTCTTGAGACTAAAGATAGACTCTGACACAGAAGACAAAAAATAATTTTGATATCGGAAAAAAGAAAAAGGAAAAGAAATAATGCCAATCAAATATTTTGCATAAAATAGCCACTAAAAAATTAGAAATCCTGCTATTGCTGTACTGACTACATATGAAATCCTATCCATGGACAATCTGAGGTTTTAAATCAGATTTCATAATTGTTCTTGTGTCAGCAAGAGCTTACCAGCCAAGGAGGAAAAATGACAAATTGAAGAGGTAACAGCTTTTCTACAATATTTCCTTCACAAAGGAAAAGAGAGAAAATTGATGAAGGTGTATTCATTGTTCATGTAGGCTTCTTTTTTCTTTGTGATTGTTCTATTTTGTTTAAACAAAACAAAATGTTGTTTTGTTTCTCAAAATTTGCCCATCCTGTAGCTTAACAGCTACAATGAACAAATTTTGGGTTTTTAAATCAAGTAGCTTGTTTCTTGTCAGCCAAATCACTTTTTATACAACCTCTCTAGATTAACTGCATTTACATAAAGTGTTTCTGCCAGTACTGCTACATCAATGGAAAATGCAGATGTTTAAAATCACTATCACCAGAGCTATGCTGCACAGTAAACCTGAGTGTATGTTCACTGTGTCACCTCTGATGAATGGGATTACAATTGTTTTGATAGATTGAGCTAACTACTTGTTTATGCATATACACAAAACCTGTCTTGCATTTTTTCTCATAAATTATGCAGGATTATCCTCTTGAAATGACTTTGCCTGTCTGACATACCCAACCTTTAATCTTCCTCAAATGCATGGCATTGACTCACACTTCACAGGTCTGACAGAGAAAGATCACTCTACTTTTCCATTTGAGATTCCAATTTCTTGTAATAGTAAACAGTGTATTGCTCAAAAAACCCCAAACTCAAACCCAAAACAAAACCAAACAACAACAAAAAAACCCCACAAAAAACAAACACAAAAAACCTGCAACAAAACAAGCAAACAACAAAATAAAACAAAACAAAACAAAACAAAAAACAACAAACCCCAACCCAACCCCCCAAAAAAACCCCTAATGACAAAAGGAATTAGAATGTATGGCTCCAGGCAACAGAATCTATACTTCTCTAAAAACTCTGTAAATTAGTGGCAACACTCAATTTTGGTCTGCAAAGTCCTGAAACAAATCCAAAATGACGTGAAGTGACAAAAAGTAGTTTGGCTTGCAATCTTTTTTTCACTATCAGTAAAAGACAGTTTATGTGACTTTTAGCTCTTGTAAAAATAAAAAAAAAATCTAGAGAGTTAAGTGACAAAAAACTTTTTCACAATTAATTATGCAGTCTATAGTCTTCATAAAGAGCAAGTTACATCAAAGAAAAAAGGCAGTTACATGGTACATATATAAGAAATTTGGAAAAAGTAAAAAACCCCAAGCCAACTATAAATACTTGTGAAACAAAAAAGATTGTAAACGGGCACATATCACTAATGATGTTTTAGTGTGCAGCCTGAACACATTTCAAGGGGTACATTTTAATTTGAAGAATTTTTTAATGAACAATCCAAATTAAAGAAAAATCATTGCAATGTATCTACTTGTCTTTTATGCTCATCTTGGAAGGAAACACTTTATAATTTTAACTGTGCAACATGTAATTTAGATGTTCCTCTTTAACAGACAACAATGCAGTTTGAGATTTAATCTATTTTAGTGACAATACCTTTCTTAAAGTATTTTAAATGTTTGGTGAAGTTATTTGAGAGGTAGGAGTGGTGGAGCCTTCTAATCCAATATGTCTAGTCTGACATGTTAAATTAATATAATCTTTTGGCAATTTCTAATGACCTTCTAGCTATGACATGTATGAAAAACTAATAGAAGTGTCACAAAAACATTTTATCTGGAAACAGTCTTTTTTGTTTGTCTCTCCACCAATAAAGGTATCTTAAAATAAAAAATCTTTATTGTGAAGCATGTTCACTGAACTGTGCTTCCCACATCAGAGCTTGTGTCTACTATGATTATAGTCTTTGGAGAGCTTTGAATAATTTGCTGCCCAAACCTCCCTTGTTCCTGCTACTGACAATCATGGTGATAGCATGTGATATTTGACCTTTCCACTGATGTCACCCACAACAGGCCTTACAGAATAACCATTAAAAAGAATCCCAAGCCCCACAATGCAATATATTTATGTGGAAATAAAATATAAATCTCCAAGTTCCTTTTGCTAGATGCAGATGCTTTAAAAGTCCATTAAAAACTTCCTGCTTTTGTTGTGGAAAGCTCTTGTACATATTTGCTCACTCAGCATGGAAGAACTGATGAAAGGAATTTATTGCATAGACTGCTTTCAGATGTGGAAAGCTCTTGTGGAAAAGGAAGGCAGTGCCCTGAGTAACAGCTAGGTGACCAAATTACTTATAGATCAGTCAGATCAGGATAGATGAAGATAATTTTGTTTTCAAGGTATTAATGTCCTAATGGCACTAGCAGAATGACATGAGGTGTTTTAAAGTTTCCAAGCAGAGAACAAAATAAAGGTGGATCCTTGACATTCTGTCTCAAAATACCACCCAGAAATTTTCAAACTGAGCATTCTGTCATCAAAATGATAAGAAAAATTTTCAGTAAGAAAACTCATAGAATTTATGAGGCACTTATATTTTAAGCCTGGATAGAGTAAAACTCTTTTACTGGTTTTAGAATTGTACATTGTTGTAAACAATTTCCATCATATAATTTGTAAAGGCTTAGAAAAATGGCTTCACAAGAAACTGAGTTAAATTCTTTAAGATTTCTCTCAGTGAATATTTTACATGCTTAACAGCAATGATATTCTTAGGAACATGTAAAAATTCTATATTTGATTGCTTTTCCTTACATTTAAATTATTTTAAGGATGGAATGTTCCACATGGTAAACAGACACAATCAAATTTCATCCAGCAATGTACCCAGGTGGCAAAGAAGTCCAAAGGCATCAAAGACACTGTGAACAGCAGGGCAGTGACTATCTCACTGTACTCATCACTGGTGAAGCCACACCTTGAGAGCTGTGTCTAGTGTCCAGTTCTGAGCCCCTCGCTTCAAGGAAGACTTTGAGGTGCCAGAGCATTTCCAGAGAAAAGCAATGAAGCTGGTGAAGGCTCTAGAGAGTGAGTCATATGAGGAGTGGCTGAGGGAGCAGGGGTTGTTCAGCCTGAAAAATAGGAGGCTTAGGAAAGACATTTTAAGTCTCTACAACTTCCTGAAGGAGGGTGTAGGAAGGTGGGGGTTGGCCTCTTCTCCCAAGCAACCAGTGATGGGATGAGAGGAAATTACTTCAAACTGCAACAGGGGAGGTTCAGGTTGGACATTAGGAAGAATTTCTTTACTGAAATTATTGCCAAGCATTGGAATGGACTTCCCAAGAAGTGATGGAGTCACCATCCCTAAAAGTGTTCAAGAAATGACTGATGTGACACTTAGCACTATGATTTGGTTGACAGCATGGTTTTGGTCAAAGGTTGGACTCAGTTACCTTGGAGGTCTTTTCCAACCTATTACTAAGAAACAACTACCTAGCATGGAAGAGCTGAGGAAAGGAATGAATTGCATAGAGTGCATTCAAAGAATTGCAATGATACAGAGACAACACGTGACACAGTTTTCTCTAAGAATTTACAATTAAAAATTGTTAATAATTTATTTTGGAGCTTTGCACCAAAACAATTCAGGGGGAATATTGAAGCTGCAGGATATAAACAGCTGTTAATTAAAAATTCAGCTAATATAAGATAAGAAAAAACTCCCCAAAATGAAATATTTAATGATAGGCTATAGGTTCAGAGTTTGGGCAGATGTTCTTAAGAGGTCAAAGCAATTGATAAAAAAGGATTAATAATAAATAACAAGTTTTGCTTTTAACCACTAAGAAATTTTTTCTCCAAAGTTCAAGTTCCCGCTGAGTCAAAGACAAACTCTTCCACTTTGCACATTTAGACATGATTTCAATTATAGATAGTGAATAAAGAAATATTCTCTTTTAGCTTAGTTATTTGCATTCATATGTTAAATTCTGGATTCCAGGATATAAAGTGAAAAAAGCTCCATGCATAAATGTGTGGTGAAAAAGTTTCAAAACATAAACTCCCTAAATATGCCAGGGTTTGGTTTTTTTTGGTTTTTTTTTTTTTTTTTTTTTTGCTGTTTTACTGAATTTTTTTTTTTTTTTTCCTTTCTTAAAGCAGATGTAAAAAAAAAGGCTCAAATACAACAAAAGCTTCATTCAAAGATATTTCAATATCTTGTCCTGTCAAGTTCTTTAGATTTAGTTCTCAGAAGAATTTTTTTCTCTTTCCAGTCAGGATAATAATTAAGAAAGTAAACAGAGTTAATGTGCTTTCATGCTCTAAGCTGTACACATTTTAATGCAGATCAAAAGGAAAGGAAGGAGGGAAGCAAGGAAGCAAGGAAGGAGGGAAGAAAGAAAGAAAGAGCACTTTTCTCTTTGGAGTTTCGTTTGTTTTGGTTTTTTTTTTTTTGTTTGGTTGGTTTTGTTTTTTGTTTTCAGGTTTTTTTGGGTTTTTATCTTGAGGGTGGAGGAGCATTGATTGTTAGGGTTTTTTTTTGCATAGAAAATTTACTTAACTAACATGCCATTCAAAATGCTGCATATTAGAAAGTGACATCCTTTCAAAATGAAGATTAGATAGCATAGATTCAAAGAAATGCTTAAAAGTTATAGCTCTAACCAATGGTTTTCAGATACAAGCTCTGACAATTTTCACTCAAAGTTTCTGCAAAATTTACACTTCAATAAATCAAACTCTAAATTGAAGCCTAACAAGAAAGCATGAAAATTAACTCTACACTGTTAAAAATATCTTGAATGACTTGACTAACATCAATGAGCTTTTGTAACAACTTCCAGGACAAAATCCAATCCTTCAGGTATAAAGTAAAATAAATAGTCCTTATTAGAACAAGGCTGAAAACTGCTTTCACTTGACAGTACCTTTTTTTCCCTTGACATTGTGATCCTGATTATGATGCATTTGTGATGAATTTGACTACGTCATAGAAATCAAGTGTGTAACACTTAGACCAATTCCCCTTTTCATAGATCTAGTTTCATAGATTTAATTAATAGTAAACAAGTAAACACAGATAAAAATTTTAAAATATTTTTTACCAGTGAAAACTCCCAGAATAATTTCTCATTCAAGAGAATTATAGTTAATATTATATAGATGAGATCAATAACTTGACAATTGTAGTTTCCAAAACAAATTGATATTTGAAAATCACATTGTCCAGACAATATACAACCTCTATCCTAAGATGCCTAATTATATATGGTTTGAAAATGTTTTAAACCCACAAAGCAGTAAAGTTTGGATACATTTTTAAGCCACTTCACTCTTCAAAGTAAATAATTTTCCCATAGTATGCAGTACCCTAAGGTTTTGTTGCTTTCTTGGATTTTCTTTGGGGTTGTTTGGTTGTTTTTTTTGGTTGTTTTTCTAATAAAAAGAAAATTATAAGCATGCTACAATAACAAAGTGTGTATGCAGTACCAATATCAGAAGACTAAAAGAATCTAAATATTTCACCCTTTTTTCAAGGAAAGTAAAATTAACAGGACACTTACATATGGCAAAAATTTAGATCTCAATATTATATATATTAATTCTATATTTCACATTATTATTTTACACTGCTTCTAGCTTTGAATGTCAGGTATTTCAGTCTATAATGCCATCAAGATCTCTTGCAGAGATATTTTAGAAAATATTCACAGCAATTGAGAAGTGTTCTACCTCTGTTCATTGAACCTTTCAAAGAAATGTATGTATATGGAAAATACTTTAACTGATGTTTCTTTCTCTATCTATTTTGTCTATTTTACTACAGTCAGTGAAGTTTCATATAGTTATGTGTATGAAAACTTTAAGCTGCTTTGCTTTGTGTGGTTTCTATTTTTCTGAAAACCAGCAATAAAAAATTATGGCATGTTTATGCTTGACTGTTTTGTTTGCCTTTTCTTTGCATTGTATTTTTTGTGCATCTCTGTTATGGGTGTCTAGACTGCAACAGTTTTCTGATATTCTGCTAAAGCTATTGGGAAGTAAGTTTAAATTAGCAGAATAGATGGGTGTAGGCATCCCTTTCTTGTTATCAGTTGCTGACATTCTTCTACCTTTTACTCGTAGTAGAATCTCACATGCATTTTAAATTTTGCAAAGATGAAGAAAAACAAAACAGAACCAACACAGTTTGCTCTTATGAGGCTAGAAGCAAACACTGAATCTTTTTTTCTGGTTTTCATTTGAATGTTGTCCTGAATAAAGAAGAATCCCTACACAAAGCTTGGACCACTCAGAACTCTGCAACAGTCCTTCGTTTAGCTCCAATAAAAATAAATGCAGCTCACTGTTCTTGAATGTCTCCTCCCAGATAAACTCCAAGATGAGACAATGTGCATCATGACAGGAAAATAACTGACAATTTATTGAGAGTGAAACAGACTCTTTGGATCTTAATAATGCTTTAATGGAAAGTAATTTTTAATGAGTCCCAGCTGATCTCATGTCGGGTAAATTTATACATCTTGCAAGACAAAGAGAGTACTAAACTCACATTAAATGTATTATATTTTCAAGGATGGGATATAGACATGTTAGCTATGTTTAGTTTGTGACAGATTTTTGTCAGAAGTAGAACATGCCTTAAGTACTATTTCATGCCAGAAGTCCACCCGCTAGACCCCGGATAGATGTTTCTCTTCACCAGATGAAAGGAGGGCAACTCGAGTCCTGGATAATTTCAACTGATTTATTGCAAGGTCCAAAAGTGATAGGAAAGCATGGAGGGTAAACTGAGGAATGGGCAGTGAATCAGAGGGACAGTGGGACAGGGTAACCACTAGCCTGAAGGACACCAGGGCGAGTCCCCTGTCTTTGGGGAAAGTTACAGTTTTTATGCACAGCAGCAAGTAAGAGGGGTTGGGCACAAAATGACCCAACTGGGAAAGTTCGTGGGGAGGGCAAAAGGTGGCATGATACACGTCAAGGCGGATGGGAGGGGAAAAGTTTTTACAGGAGTAACTAACGAAAGATACAAAGGGTACAGAAAAAAGGAAAGGCGTGAAAGGGAGTACAGCATTTGGATCATGGGAAAGGAATTAATTTTCCCTGACTTAAGACAGTGGTACTTTCCCAGGACATTCCTGAGCTAGCTTTCTCACTCCCAATCCCCACAATTTCACAAGTGATTATATTTTTTTTGGAAAACCTGCTACATGCTACAGTGAGAATGGAAAGCAGAACTTAGAGAAGAACTCCGTGCAACTGTGAAGGAAGTCAGTGCTTTCCAATGTTAAACATTTGTTTTTCTCTTAAATGAATAGATACAAAATTGACAAAAAATAATTCTTCACTGAGGATAGAGAACTGTTCAGGTTTTGACTGGTGTAGAGTTAATTTCCTTTACAGTGTCTAGTATGGGGCTGTTTTGGATTTGTGCTGAATACAGGGCCCATAATACAGAGATGTTTTTGTTATTGCTGAACAAGACTTTCACACAGCCAAGGCCTTTTGTGCTTTTCACACTGCCTTGCTGGTGAGGAAGTTGGGTGTGCATGGGAGGTTGGAAGGAGACACAGCCAGGACAGGTGACCCAAACTGACCCAAGGGATATTCCAGACCATGTGGCATCATGTTCTGTATATAAACTGGGGGGAAGAATGAATAAGGGCAGGGGGACATTTGAAATGATGGTGTTTTCTTCCCAAGTCACCACTACATGGGATGGGGATCTGCTCTCCTGGAGATGGCTGAACACCTGCCTGCTCATGGGAAACAGTGAATTAATTCCTTGGTTTGCTTTGCTTGTGCACGACATCTGCTTTCCCTATTAAACTTTCTTCATCTGAACCCACAAGTTTTCTAGTTCTAACCTTTCCAATTCTCTTCCCAGTCCTTCTGGTGGGGAGAAAATGAGTGGCTGTATGGGGCTTGGTTGCTGGCTGAGGTTAAACCATCTGAAGATTTTGTGTGGAGTGGCAAATAATAATTTATTTTCTTTTAAGACAATTACATTTTTAAGACCTGTTTAGTCTTTTATAATTAAATCATAAAATCAATTCAATAATTTTCATTACTATTTTTATTCTACTTTAACTGGGTCTTTTGCTACAAAGAAAGATACCCCCACAGCAGCTAATATAGAAGTCCGAGGAGCTTCTAAATTTCTTAGTTAGTAGCATCCCTCAGATCCCCAGCTTTAGTATCCCATGGCATTAGTTGAATCAAAGATCTACTTGTCAGTTTTCCTGTTAACTCACAGGGGCCATCATCAGTCAACAAAACTACTGAACAGTTAAAGAATAATTCATTAATAATTATTATTTTGGGATTACATATTCATTTTTGTTCATAAGATTTAACTGTGTGCTTTAAACTTTGTTTTTAAAAATTCTCAGAGATGTATCTGTTGGTTGGCTTCTGGCCAGCATTCCTGAAAAATACATTTGTATACATTAGAGTCAGATATATTATTATTAATTGTAGGAAAGACCATGCTTACCTAAAGTCTGTCCCTCCAAGTCCTCTCAGAACTCACAATTTTGACAAAGAAATGATAACATTTTTGTTTTGCTAGGTCTATCACAGGGTGATCCAGCATAGTGTAGGCCCTGATCCTTCCATCTTGAGTATTTTATAAAGCTTCAAATCTGCCTGTCAAAAGAAAGAACAGAAAGGTAACAACTGCTAGTTAAATCAAATCACTTCCACAATTTGGGCAAATTTGGCTTGTATGTGGTGCACCATAGCCAGGTCCATGTCAGCAAGAATGATTGTGTTCAACCAAGGCTAAACTCATGGGTGAACAAAACACAGTCCAAGAATAGCACAGAACATGCTGTCTGCTAGGATATCTTCATATGGACAAAGGACATTACTCAGACTTGTGTACAGATATGGCTGGAAACAAGTGCTAAGATTTTCATTAAAATCAGTCTTAAGGATGAGTCTAAACCTAATCAATTAAAATAAATTTATGGTTTTTTTAGGGATGAATTTCAGATTTTCAATATGACCAGCTTTAATTTATATTTCCAAGATATTTTAATTTTCTTAGAAAATAAGCTGTAATAGCAGCAGGAATACCTATTGCAGCAGGATCTAGGAATCAAAGGTCAGTTGTTTTTAATATAGGCTTTCAGTAAAAAACATTGCCTTTACCAGTACTTCTAATTTCATGAGGTTTTTATGAGTATTATAATTCTTGTAACTAGCTGATATATTGCTCACACTGAAAGAAGGATGTCCCACTCTGGGACATGATCTGTTTAACAGACCAGTCATGCTTCACATCATTTTCCTATGGGCACTGGAAAGAAATAAATGTAGTAAATTTACCTAATATTATTAGGGAAAAGTAGCTATTTATCTGGTTTCATAATTTCAATATAAATTTAATTATTACTTACTTTTTTCCGACTAAGGTTTTAGCTATATAATTTATTTATGATCTGCATATTAATACTTTAAAAAACCTCAAAGGCAAAACAAAACAAAATAAAACATTAATCTGATACTTTAAAGTCATCACTCCTGATTAATAATCTAATTTTTGTTATCCTCTTTCTTTCAGTCTGGCCTTAACCCAGCTCTGTTGTGTCTTGCCTCTCTGTTTTGAGAGTACAGAACCTTATGACAAACCTCATTCATGTTTGATGAGACACAAGTCCTCCTACATGAGATAAATAAGAATGTTAGAAGTCAGAAATACAGTTTTAGTGCTAGAAAGTTAACATTTTCATCCATGCAATACAATTAGCATTGCAAGTTTCACAGCCTAGGGCCAACTAACATGGAAATACATTCCTGCTGCATGTTAGAGGACCAAGATTACCACATTTAATCTTTCCGCCTTATTAATCTGTGGGAACGTTCATGAGGTAATGTTACAAAAAAAGTTTATAAATTAACAAATCAGGAAAGGATCATGCATTTTCCACACCAAAAAAAGAGTACTAATGAGTAGGTTATAGCGAGTACTCAACACACCTAAGGCTTGAGGATTTAATACTCTTGTAGAGTTAATACTCTTGTTACAAGCCAATAAAGAAATAAACTTTAGCAGACCCTTTACCATTCCTAAAATCCTCCAGCATTTCTAACACTATTGAACTTTTGCCCTACTTTCTAATGGGGAAGCTTTGCACATGTTTTAATGGAGTTTTTTTTTCCAAGAAATAGTTTAGCTACCTTCTAGATTATTGGTCTAACAGAAGGGTGGCAGCCACATAGCAATTTTTGTAAAATCACAATTTTGGTATATATGTGGGTTAGGAAGAATACAATCTTTCCCTGTGACCTAAGTAATCTGATACTTATTTTGGAAAAAAAAGTAGGGAACATTTGGAAATGTGTATAAGAAAGACCACTGCCTGTTTAAACCAGCAGCTAAAGATATTGTATGTGAAAGTCCCATATCCAATGAAGCAAGAACTTATAATATGTTACAGAAAACTGCAGTAGCAATTATAGAAAACCAGCGTAGTTTTAATTTGGAGATTGTATATTGGGTGTCCCTGGCAGTGGGGCTGCAGGGCAGCCTCTGTGAAGAGAGGCTGGGCTTGCCCTGTGCCAGGCACAGCTGGTTCCAGCTGGCTCCAACTGTCCTCAAGAGACCCACAACAGGACACAGACCAATCCCTCAGCCAGGCTGGTGGTGGCTCTGTGAAAATGTTACTAAGAAATCAAATATTTATTAATAAATCAAAAATCCATTATAAACAAAGTTTAAGAATTGCCTGATTAGCAATTCTTGAGCAATCAATCAGACGTGTGTTCTGCTTTTAACTTGGTGTCCTATTTGGGAACTTTCAATACAAAGGCAGCAGAGATATTCCTCAGATGACCTCAGAGAACCTAGATTGTATAAGACTAGGTCTGTGACATGCTGGATATTTTCTATGAACTGCTTGAGGAAACCGGTTACTTCTGAAACCCTTGTCTCTAGTTATACTTTCTTCCCCTGTTCCTTTCTTTTGAAGAAATTAGATGCAGAAAACCTATATAATGGCCAGTTCACTTGATATTTTTCGTTGAAAATCAATAATATATAAAGTATCTATGCTGAAAAAAACCCAACACTTGTTAAGCTGGAGAAAAGAAATAGGAACTGGCCCTTAAGGGAATGCACCCACAGACACTTGGCATAAAAAAAAGAATAAAAATGACATGCTGACCTTTGGAGAGATTTTTGTTATATTTTTAAACTAGCTATAATGCTGCAACCTTTCAGAGAAAACAAACATTCATATAATTATTTAAAGAATATAAATACATTAGAAGTTTTCTAGTATTAAAAAATAATATTTCTTGAATTGATGGTGGAGCAGCTAACATATATATCACTGTATTAGTTGTAATTGTACCAATTCCTAAACATTGAAGAAGCTGTGCATATAGTAGATGTTATTTCAAGTTATATTTTAGCTGCAGATTCAGATATTCAAGAAAGATCATATCACAATGACATTGATTGATTTTTGTGCATCAACTTTAATCTTTAAAAGCCTTTTTTTTTTTTCTTTCCCCTTTAGTATAAATGATGGAGTTTAATAAGACAGAAATAAAATACTTCTAAATAAAGTCAACACATCCTGGTACACCCAAAAATTATAGAATCAATATAATCTGAAACTTAGTGTTTTCTTCCCATGTCGATTTCTCCAAGGTTGAAGGAGAATGTCTTGTCAAATTTATCAATGAGACTGACATGGGCTAAAAAGCACTGTGACCCCCAAAGAAAATAACAGGTAAACTACTATTTCCATATGACATATTTCAAAAAGTCTATTTCTCAAAGAAAATCTCTATGCCTTTTAAACACCATGGTTTTTTTTTCAAAGTTTGTGATGATGAGTTAAGAACATGCTCTTGATGAGGGCTATAACCAATACATGTATATCTTAATATGTACTCCAACAAAATTCATAAACTATTTTATATTTTATGAGATGAAACAAGGAGAGAATAATTCCTTGCTGATGTCATACTATGAGCAAAGCATGATATAAAAAAATTTAGAAGTACAGTTGAAAGAAAAAAAAAAATACAAAGACATTCTGCTAGGCTCCAGATATCAAATAAACTGTATCTCATGCTAACTTACAAAGAACAGGACTAAAACTTTACATCTCTACATGAAGTATTATAGTTACCACTTAGCCTTGCATAAACCCATAAACCAAACAGAACCATAAAATCCCCACAAATTTTATACCCAAATTGTTCTAGGGATAACAGGTGTTATTCAATATATAAGTTAAATGAGCCATCTTTTCAGGGTGTTGCAGACATATCCAATTTATTTTCCAAAAACTGTAATTTGGGGATAGTTGAAAAATGGGCAGAAAAAACCATATACCTGGTTTTGTCGTTCATTGAAAATCTTCCTTATTTGCTTTGCTGCAATATTGAGATCTTAATGTTTTCCAGATAGCTGGCATTATTTCAGGCGAATGTTAGTATAACTCAAGCCCTTCAATTTAATATGAAAAATGAATTATCAAGGTCTATTTTATGCTGTCATTTCAAATATAACAAAAGTTGTTTCCTTTCTACATCTTCTTTTTTAATTTCATTGTTTTTTCTTAAGTTTTTGTTATATTTTTACTCACTGATGCGGCTCTCTTTTGCCATATCTAAAACTATTTTTCTTCTCTATCTGTTTAACAATGAAATAGTGCTATAAAAAGCAAGAAATTTTTCACATAAGGACACGCTGCCATCTGACAAAAAGGTAGTCAGCCTTTTCCTTTTAAAAAATATCTGAAGGCAAATTGATCAAAACAACCTGATGTATGCTAACAATTACTTTGTAGACATCCTCAGGAGACGATTCTACGCTATGAATTCTAAATGGACAGGAGTTTGCTACCTTGATGCTTCAGGGTACACCAGCACAATCTAACTGTGGGCAGTGCAACTGGAAGCTTACAATAACAAGCCCTACTGAGAGCCAGTGTATTTGCACAGACTTACTACCAGCTTGATATGCAGACACAGCTTGCTTTGGAAGTCTAGACCGAGCTTTCTTCTGCCAGCAAAATAACTCATAGAGCTACCTTAAATGGAAGAACCCCAGTCTTCAGGAGATGACCTGACTTTACATGCCTTACTGTGTAGGTACAGGCTGCCCACTGTCATGTGTATTGGGTGCTTTGTGTTTCTGTCATGAATTGCTTAACTCTCCCCAAATCTAGTCCAAACAATCCAGACACTTTTCTCCCACTCATTGAGCATTTTAAACACCATACACCTTCCTAGAATAGAATACCACCTCAAAAGTGTGGAAACTAGGTAGGGGGAGAGCAGAAGGGAGCCCTCTCCATAAGACTGAGGGTGAAAACAGAAGGAACTCAGAAGAAATAAAATAAGTTCTGTAAATAAATAAATACAATAGTTTTAAACCACCAAAACATAGATCAACCTTTAACAATTTTCATTAAAAATGAGCCTTGTTATTTTATCTTGTTTCTTGTGGACAGCATTCAGAAGCATTATGGTTCTTATGCTAAACCCATGTAAAGATAAATCTTATTTTTAAAATAGGTTTGGATTAATGTTTTCTCTACAACTAAAATTCTTTATAACAACACATTTTAATGTTGCCAAGTTGATCAGCTGACTTATTAGCTAATTTATTAATAGCTTCTCAGCACAGTATTGATTACAGCATGAAGACAAAAATGTGTGTAAATGTAAATGCCTGTTTCTTGTAGAAGGAAATATGGAAGCTCTCTTACATTTTGTTTCTTTAGAACTTACTGTCTTTTTTCCATCTTTTTTTCTCTCTCCCCCAAAGCCACCTCTGCATTGTCACTTTATGAATACTGAAACACAACGCTGAAGGAAGGAAACACAGCTTAGCAAATGCTCCCTAACCACAGAGCCTGTCAAACATTTCTGATCACAGTTCTTGCTGGCAGTAAGCCTTCAGCTGTTTTAAGGAAGTGTGACACACAATTTTCCACTCTTCTTTGTAAAATCACATCACTGTTTAAGGTTAAGTTTGTAAGAGAATTATAAAAATTATTTGAAGATGATTCAGTCAGTTTGTTTCATGTAACTAGCCCCCCATTGTCTTGCAAGACCAAAGCCTAAGAACAGAGCTCTTGAAAGATGAAATAACTGCTATGTGTGTTCCCAAGGAAATTTCAGAAGATGCTGTGTCTTTTTAAGTAGATATGGTCACAGTTCTTTCTGATGAATAAATTAGTCAGATTTTTTCTACAGTATAAGGTTTAAATTATAGACCTTTCCTTTGGTGCAGAAATGAGACTTTCAAATCACATTTGATAATACAAGTCAATGCCTTCATTTAATTGCATTCTAAAAGAAGGTAAAAAAATAAGTATGTAAAAAAAAAACCCTTAGATTTTTCAGCTATTATTTTAAATTTTGCTTAAGTCAATGTATATTAACCACCTTCAGAAAATCAGTTATTGGTATAAGAGAAGTATTTTTTTAAAATGTAAATTCCTTTAAAACTCAGGGCTTTTAATATTAAAATATATTTTTAAAATGTGCTTTTTGCCCTTTTATGTGTCCTCTCTGAATATCAATGATTAGATTTTATTGAAAAGTTCTTAAATGTTTTTCTTATTTCAAGTTTGACAGGCTGAGGAAAATTGTTTCATATTTTCAGTCTTATAATTTAATTTTTTCAAATAATGACATTATTGTTGAGAAATTAAACTGCAGCAACCATGAAAAATGAAGACTGTTTTTTATTCCTTGTTGCATGTTTCTTTTTTTTAAAAAAAGGCTTTGCTTAAAACAAGGGATATCTAATTACAGTCAAATTTGAATTAGCATTTAATTGTAATGTTGTATTGCTCCAATATTATTACCTTTAATATTGCAATTATTTACATTGGTTTAAAAACTAATGTAAAATTATAAAAATATGTTGGTAATATTAATGTTTAATAATTTAATAATACTTTTTCCTCATGGTAGTTTCTCCTCCTTTCTATAAGCATAGAAAAATTTGTGCTGTATGTATGTTTTATTCTTTATGTACAACTACGGTTTTGTCCTCTTTGTCCATATTCCCTTAGACAAATACATGTTGGGAGGTTTAGGTTTTTTTCTGTAGCCATATTACCAGATCTGAATATCAAAGAAAGGTTTTAAGAGTAAAAAAGCAAATTTGATAAGCTGTGAGCATTTATGCAGGACCTGAGAGGGAATATTTAATCACAGAACAACTTAGGCTAGAAAAGGCCTTTAGGATCATTGAGTCAAACCAGTATCTAACACTGCCAAATTCACCACTGAACCATGTCCCTGTAGTCACATCTACACATTTTAAATATCTCCAGGGATGGTAACTCAACCACTCCCCAGTCACTCTGTTCCAATGCTTTATAAACCTTGGGTGATGAATTTTTTTCTACAATCTAATCTGATATTGAGAAGCTCATATGTTAGCCTGAGTAACTGATATTTACATCCACATATGCTCCTCTGGAATATGCTGGAGTACCCTGATGCCTAAAGATTTAAAGCCTTTTTCATATTTGTAGCTCTATAGATTCTTAATATTTAGTAATATAACTTCCAGCACTTTTCATACCCTTTTTCACAGTTTATCTAATTCCTTTCTAACACATTGCTGAAATTCTGTTTAGTCTTAGTTTCAAGAAGAGAACCTCTAATAAGGATATTTTGTTTTGCAACGAGAATCTTAGAGGACATAACAAGAAATAAGGTAAAGAAGCCCCTGGAACTATTTCAAGGGGCAGACCCAAGGGGGCAACTGAATCTCCTCTTGGATCTACCTGCTAGATGTAATAATTAATTAACCTTATAAAAATTGTATTAATTTGATTTTGTGCATGTGCAATGCCATATTTTGTGCACCTGAAAGCTTTCCTGAAATAATTGCTTTTTTATCCTACCACTTTAATTCTGCTGTAAGGTTTTTTTCCTTTTGTTACTAGGCAACAACCCCATAGTGGATGGACTGCACTGCACTCTAGTGGATAGAATGAGAGAGCTTTCCTACCTGTCAGTAGAAGACACGTGGTTTGGTTTGTTACACAAGATCACAGCACAGGAGAGACAAAGAACCTTTCCATGGATGGTGTATGTAGAGTGTATCATGGGAATTAATCTGGATTCTGTCTGGTGCTGGGAAACAATGGGGCTCTCAGCAATTGATAACCTGTGATTTACTCACTATCTATATTTTTATTCCAGCTTCCAATTCTACTTTGCTATTTACTGCCCAGTTTTTCTTAGTGCGGTCTGAAAAAAACCCTAGACTCTGCATAACTCCCTGATGCAGCACACTTACCCACAGTCAGAAATCATTTCACCCATTTGTTAAATCAATCACTAGAATGGGAAATCCCTTCCAACTCTACAGGGATTTTAAACCTTCAAGGTGCCCAAATCTATCAGAAATAGGCAATTAAGCAGTACGGTATTAACATGTTACATGTTAATTGCTCACACAACTGCTTAACAACTGAAATAGAAGAATAAGAAAATCTGAATTCTAATTTCACTTTTGAACTGGAATTTTAAAACCACAAATCTTTTACTCTGAGTCATTCAGAGAAAAATGGAACATTGCTAACATATACCTTTAAATCTGGCAATGTAGGCAGGTATGAAAATTAGGTTCAATATATTTTTCAATGTCATTTTATATTCCCTGTGTCAAAAGCATAATGTTAACTACCTTTTACTATTGCTAGAAATGGATATTACTGTAAATAATATTGTAATCTTAAAATATATCAGTATAAGTATATTCATATGTATTTGCATTTTAAAATGTTAAATTAAACTTTTTGATAAAAAGAAAAAAGTGAGATTTGAGATATTGAATAAGTTTAGTCTTTGAATAATTTGTCAGTCTAGGATACTGCTATCTTACATCAGTATCAAGTGCTCAATACTACGGCAATGTTCTTGCAGGCTCAGCTCCGTTGCTCTGGACATCTGGCAGATACGATGAACAACATGAATGCCTTAAGCCTTTTCTTTATGCCCATTAAACTCATGGTGAATGGCTGACAGGTAGGCCATCGAAGTCTTGTAAGGACATGCTCGGGGCAAACCCTCCACTGTGGTACCAGCTCCACAAAGTGCGCAGCTACAGCTAAAGACCATCTGTTATAACAAGGATGGTGCACCACTGCCTTGAGAGTCTTTGAGAAAACCTGCAACAACAGGGACTCTGTGCTGTACTACTGCTCTGCAGAAGTAAATAAAGGCACAATGCACTTAGGGAAAAAAACCCCATGGTGTGTGACTGCTAACATACTGTGGCAATCTGACTTGACTGATTTTCCATCAACCAAGCTACAAAACAGGGAAACTTTAGCTATTAAATATATATATATATATATTTATATTCATTGTATATTTTTACAAATGTTTTCCCATTCTAAGCAGATTAAATTACTATCCTCCATGTTTAAATAGAATCCTAAATAGCAATGTTGCAAGCCTAACTCTTAGGATTTCAAATGAGTTCTACAAATTAAGCATCCTGAATACAAACTGAAAGAGCTGAGATTTTAAATAACAGTGGGAAAGTATTAGGCTAAAGTATTAGGCTAAACATCTTCAGCTAAGGATGTAGAGTGCTTTATGTTTACACTGGAATTACATGACAGACTATATTTTAAGGTGTATCTTCACATAGCATTATAATTTTTACTGTTGATTTCACATATATAAGTTGCATTTCAAACAACTGAATTTTTATTGACACTATTTTAAAAGTATTTACAATTTTGAACATCTTAAAACTAGATTTTATCTAAAGGAAGAGGAGCTGATTTATTTATCTATGATTTCTGTTGCTATTTCCTACATTAAATATTTTTCAGCAAAATCCAGAAGACTGAGTAACCATGGCAAGAGCAATATTTTCTTTACATTTAGGTTTAAATTTTCAGTCTTTTAGATCGCAGTGAGTAAAACAGATGAAATTTCCTCGTTACGGAATCAATTATTGTAGTACGAAAACAAGAGGGAAGAAAGGAAGGAAGATGATGATTGCTACCATTCAAAAGGGGATGTAAGTATATGGTGGAAAACTGATCTTTGAGCATTGATTTTAATATGATTACTTTTAAAAAAATGTGAGAGTAGTTGAGAAAAGATTGAATATCTTAGTGTAAAATTACAGTAACCCCTTTTCTTTTATTGTTGGTGTACTTTTCAGTCAGAAAAGTTCCAAAAATATCTTTCCCACCTCATTCATATCTCTTACTTAAAAATGGCCAAGATTCTCATTTAAGATTGAAATTTGACAGGAAAGTCTGTAGGCTAAGTTCCTGGAATGTTTTTCATTAGATTGCTAACACTGATTCTCAGTCTCTAAATGCTTGGATTTGGTTGAAAAGTTTTATTGCAATCAGATATTAACCATTAGACAGGTACCTTGCTTACAAACAATGATTTCCTGAGGCATTTTGGCAGCTGAGGGTATACATATAAATATTGAAAGGAACTAATATAATTAAATTACTTGCTTAAGTAATTGAAATGTAGTATTTGGATTTTAAAAAGTTGATTTTCCTGTGAAAAGTGACATATTTACAGCCCTTTACCCACCCCAAAAAATTAAGTGTTTTCTCACTAATAGTAATGAGCTTGTAATAGCTGAGGACATAAAGAGGTAACAAGTAAGATTTCATGGGAAAATATTTACAAGAGAGCTGTTGGACACTGGAACAGGCTCCCAGGTCACAGCACCAGCCTGACAGAGTTCAAGAAATGTTCGGACAATTCTGTCAGGCACATGTTATAACTCTTGGGGATGGTGTCGTGCAAGGCCAGGAGTTGGACTTGATGATCCCTGTGGGCCCCTTCCAACTCAGCTTATTTGGGAATTCTGTGATCTTGTGAATGCAGCATCCTTTATATGGGGTCTGCATGGCCACTTTTGTCAGCAGCGGGGCTACAGGCATCGCTGCTTTGAGAAGCTTCCCCCATGTCTGGCCAAGGCTGAGCCAAATAAAAATGGTGGCAATGACTATGTGATAACATATTTAAGAAGGAAAAAAAGAAAGTTATTGTGCAAATGTAATTGCAGCCAGAGAAGAGCAGGATGAGAATATGTGAGAGGAACAACTCTGCAGCAAGGTCAGGAGAGAAGGAGGGGCAGGAGGTGCCCCAGGCACAGGAGCTGAGATTCCCCTGCAGCCCCTGGTGCAGACCATGGTGAGGCAGCTGTGCCCCTGCAGCCCATGGAGGATCACAGGGATGCAGAGATCCAGCCCACAGGTGAGACCCAAGCCAGAGCAGATGGATGCCTTAGAGGAGGCTGTGTGACCCCGTGGGAGGCCTGGGCTAGAGCAGGCTCCTGGCAGGGACCTGCAGACCTGTGAAGGGAGGAGCCCACACTGGATCATATGTCCTGAGAGGACTTGTGACTCCATGGAGCATCCACACTGGAACAGCCTGTCATTGAAGGACTGCACCTGCTAAAAGCTGTCTCACATTGCAGCAGTTTGTGGAGAACTGTTGCCCACGGGATGGACTCACACTGGAGAAGTTCATGGAGAACTGTCTCCTACAGGAGGAACCCCATGTTGGAGCACGAGAAGGACTCCTCTCCCTGGCAGTGACAGAAACAACATGTGATGAGTTCACCAAGGAGGATAATTTTGAGCTGTTTTGGAGTGTATTTCCACTGTGATTTTTATGGCTTAAAGAAGGAAGTTTACCTCCACTTACAAAACCACAGCTACTCTGGGTATGCCTATTTATTCCAAGTCAGTGTTTGACCAGGTAATTTCCACAGCACTTAATTTCTTTCAGCTTGTTTGTCACTATTGTTAAATTAGATTGATTCTTCTTTCAGAAAGCAAAACTTTTTAACATTGCAGATCTCATCCCCCGAGTTAAAGCTCAAATGCTTTCTACAAAAGCAAAATGCCTTGATAGGCTTCTTCCCATAGAGAATCAGTGTGCTCCAAGAGCAGCACTCCAGACAAGTAATTTACTTATATAAACCTTATAAATAAAGCAGAAATAGAGGCAAATAGCTTAAAAAAAATCCTACAACATTACTTCCTCTACAGCACCCTGGTTGGTTTATTTTATTTCTTGCAGAAGGTCTACAAGCTGTTGCAGTTGGCTATCTGTGGAAGGTCCTCAAGCTGTTTACAAAAAATTTAGGTAAGTAAAATTACAGGTTTATTCCTCCTCTTCTCAGTGGTGGAGGTACAAGTTAAAATGCTTCCACAGATTTAGTTAACCACCCCTGCATATTTTTAAAATAATTTTTGGTGGATTTAGCTATTTTAAGTGGTCTTCCTCATAAGAACACAAAAAAAAGTTGTGATTTGGATTCACCTATCTATCTGTTAAATCATATTCATTCATAAATGTGTTTTCAGAAAAAGTAACATAAAAGTTCTATTAAGAATAAACAAAATACCCATAAGTATGTCGTTCTGATAGCAATCAGAATAATTTCATACTGCTGCTATTTCATTGGTGCAAAATATACATCCTGATCCCACATGGTAGAAGAGGAGGCATTTTTGTTTATTTCCAACTTAAGTACATGAAAGAAAAGACAAAAGTTTGGGGGGAAAAAAAAAGTATAAATCCAATTATTTGGATAACAAAAGATTGGAACAAAATTAATTTGATCAAAGCTTACATTGCATATACAGACTAGGTTGGCGGTATTAAGTACAGATATACGAAAGATACACCTGTGATAATCCTTGACAGAGTCATTGAAATCTGCTGTATTTAGTGATTTGACAAAAAAACATATAAACTAAATTAACAGCAAGTTGACAGACTTAAATTTAAGATAGTGATTAATATGGAATCACATCTAAATAGGATGCTTCAAGCAGGGTTCTGAGTGAATCAATAGTTAAGAAGTATCTAGGAAAAACATTTTTGATGTAATCCTACTTTATAATAGTATTTTGAATATCAGACCCCTAAAAACTGACTTATCAGCTGTAAAAAAATGTGTAAGAAGGACAAAAAATTATCTTATCATTAGTTAATGTAATTGATAATTGAAAAGAAATCAATTAATGCAGTAAAATAACCCTACACTGGATATGAATAGGGTCTTAAAACACATTTTGCTTCTTAAAGAAGCTTGTAACATGTCAACCATTGTATGGAGGGAGGATCCAACTAATTTTCACATAAAATATGTCACAAATTTTAAGTACTGAACAATGAAAATAAAGTTAAGTGAAATATTAATATATTAACACCTTAATTACTCCATATATTCAAAGAAATGGGGGCACTTTTCTAGAGCTTCACTGTCACAAAATATACTTTACTGAGCTTGGTATCAGTTGGAGAAATGCAATATCTTGTGATATGAGCTCTTCATATTGTGTGACTCTGTGCAATATTGTAGCTTTAAATTTTTAATAAAAATAATGGGTTGGATACAGAAGAGTGATGGATATAGATAGTTATGCATATTTTAGAATATTTTTAAAATATTTTAAAAATGAAAACAAACAAACAAACAATAAACAAAACAAAAAGGAAACCCCACAACAAAAACCAAACCAACCCCCTAAAGAAGACAGCACACACTGACCATGTTCACCATGTGTGTAGTGAAATTACTTTTCAGTTGCTGGTTTTCTTGACTGTTAGATATTCAGATTTGTTCAAGGTAGAGAAATACCATCAATTAATTTACTTTCTTATGAGTGACAAAAATGAGAATACATTCCTCCATAAATATACCAAATAACTAGATATAAAATATTGCTCTTTAAAGATCAATAGCAAAATACTTTACTTTTCAAGTAAAAGAGCAAATTCATTAACTCAATTTGAACATGACCTTTCAACCTTTGAAATGTGCAAATAATCATTTTGGACAAAGAATCTGATACATAAAGAAGTCTCTCTCAAATATCTGGTGCAAAATCAATGCTTATCAATGTGATAATAAAGAATTGATGTTGCTAACAGATTTAGTATACTAAGTAATACTGTGGAATTGGGTTCTTAATTCGCAATAGTTTCTCTGTCATAGAAAAGATGTAAAGCACTTGTGCATTTTTAAATTGCTGAAGACACATTGCTGATATTTTAGGAAAGTGCTAATTTTTAATGAAAAGAAAAAGTTTATTTTTTTAATCTTTAATGGTTTAGTAAGTTTATATATCAGTGTCACTTGCTACAAAACGTTAGCCATAACTTTCAAGTTAGATGCTGTTGATTGAAATCTCGCCTATACCACTTCAGTCATGCATTTATGAAGTTTGTGGAGAGAGATCTTAAGGGCAGAGTTACACCTCCAGAATCCTGCCCTAATTTTTCAGACTGAGACAAAATAAAGATTTGTATAAAATATTTTGACAGAAATACAGAAAAAAAATTTAAAGTACCTATTAATATTATTTACTTGTTTAGGAACCAGGCTAAAATATTCACCAGACTATAGAAAAGAACTTTGTGGGTTTTCTCATGGTTTTTTTTTGGTTTGTTGGTTGGTTGATTGGTTGGTTTGGCTTCAGTGCTTTGGGGGTTTTTGTTTCTTTGGTTTTGGGTTTGGTTTTGTTTTGGTTGTTTTTTTTTTTTGTTTGTTTGTTTGTTTGTTTTGTTTTAATTTTTATGGATTTGTATGCCGAAAGATCATTCTGGGCAGACTGAATTAATTTGCCAAGTGATTCAGAGATGATCACAGCTACAGTAACTGCATTAAATGACAATATTTTGAGTGGTTTTTCATTCTCTCTCCTGATCAACCTGATGGATAACATAATTCAAAATGCTAGGAACATGCTTTAAAGATCAAGTATTCAACAAGTACACTTGTAATGGTTACCATGTTGTCTAAAGTTAAGAAAACCTCACAGTCACAGAGGTTTTAGACTGGTTTCAGCAAGGCACTTACATTATCAAGTCAATATCTATCACTTTTGTACTAATTTGTTTTCAGTCTCCCTTTTCCCTTCTCCCAAGTTCCATTTGCCTTTTATTTTTACATATTTCCCTAGACAACTTTCTGTTGCTGATACAACAATACATCTGCAACACAGGGACTAAAATATAGATCAGTCTCTTAAAAAAGTGAATTCTTCATATTACCATTAAGTCAGAAGGAGTAAAACAGTATGGAACACAAGCACTTGAACTGAAAAGGCTTATGTTAGAAGGCATCAATCCAGTCAGGCTTCAGCAAAACACAGGAGGTAGTAGTAGGATTAACTGTGCTTGACAGGGAGTTGTGATGCATTCTGAGGCTGCTCTTGGCCATCTTTGAAAGATGTTCAAGTGTGAAACATGCCTGAGAACTGGGAATATTGGGTTTGTGTCCAAGGCTCTTTTAGTGGAGGGTGGGGGAGATACAGAGGTGGCTTCTGTGCCAGAAGCTTCCTTTGAGTCCAAAAGATCCAATGCCAGACAGCAAGCGTAGGGTGAAGAGGAAGGAGCAGCAGAGACAAAGATGAACTGACCATGGCACCCATTCCTCATTCCCCTGTCCAACTTAGGGATAAGAGGCAGAGAAGCCAGGAATGCAGCTGACCCTAGGAAGTCAAGATGTTTTAAGATTCATCTTTCCTTCTCATTACCCTAGTCTGAATTTCAAATGGCAATAAATTAAACTAATATCCCCCAAGTTGAGTCTGTTTTGCCCTTTACAGCAAATGGTGAGTGATCTCTCCCCATCCTTTTCTTGATCCAGGAGTCTTTCTTTATACTCTCTCTTCCCTGTCTAGCTGAGAAAGGGGAATGTTAGACTGGCTTAGTAGACACCTGGTGGCCAGCCAAGGTTAACCAGAACCTGGAGGAATGCAAAAGCCTTATCTTTTATATCTTCAAGAAAGGCAAGAAGAAAGACCCATGGGAAATACAGATCAGTCAGCCTCACCTCAGTCACTGTGAAAGTGATGTAGTAGTTAATCCTGGAAAACCATGACAGTGAAGGAGAAAAAGATGATAGTAGTCAGCATGGATCCAAAAAGAGTCGTGCTTGACCAACCTGGTAACATACAATAAATAAATTGGCTTGGTAGATGAGGGAGAGCAGAGAATATTGATTACCTTGATTTCAGTAAAGCTTTCAGGACTGCATTTCATAATATTTTTATAGAGAAACTGATAAAGGATGGGCTGGGTGAGCAAACAAGTGAGGTGTATTAAAAACTGGCTGAATGGCCACATACAGAGGGTAAGGATCAGTGATATGAAGTCTAGTTGGAGGCCAGTAACTATCAGCATACCCCAGAGTTAAACACTGGGGCCAATCCCATTCAAAAGGCCTTCATTAGTGGTCTGGATAATGAAGCAGAATGTAACCTGATCAAGTTTTCTGATGACAAAAAACTGTGATTAGTGGGTGACAGACTAGAGGGTCCTGCTACCCTCCAGAGGCAGGCTGGAGAAATGGGCTGGCAGAAACCTTATTAAGTTATTGTGCATGGGAAGCCAAGTCCTGCTCTTATGGAGGAAAAACTCCAAGCACTAATACATGTTGATCAGGGGACAGACCAGCTGGAAAGCAGCTTTTTAGGAAACAATGGGGAGATTCTAGTGAATACAAAGTTGAACACAGGCTAGCAGTGTGCCCTTGCTGCAAAGGTGTCAAATGGCACACTGAGCAACCCCAGCATTACGAAGAGGTCAAGTGAGATATTCCTTCCCCTCTACTCAGCCCTAGTAAGCACCTGGAGTGCTGTGCTCAGTTCTGAGCTCCCCAGAACAAGAGACACATGGACATACTGGAGTCCAGCAAAAGGCCACTGAGATGGTGAAGGGCCTGAAGCACCTGCCAAATTAAGAGAGGCTGTGAGAGCTGGGACCATTTAGTCTGGAGAAGAGAAGGCTCAGGGTAGATGCCATCAATGGATCCAAGTCCCTAATGGGAGGAAGTAAAGAAGATGGATCTAGGCTCTTTTCAGTGGTGCCCAGTGACAAGGCAAGAAGCAATGGGTTCAAACTGAAACACAGGAGGTTCTGTTTGAACATCAGGAAACACTATTTCAGCATGAGAGTTACTGAGCAGTGGCACATGTTTCCAGAGAGGTTTTGGAGTCTTCTGAGGCTACTATAAAATTGAAGTGACTTAATTATATTCAATCAAATTACTAATTTCTACTTCTTTGGATTAGCTCACATATTTGAAGGAAAGTATTTAAGGACAGAGTACAAATGTATCTATAAACTTCAACAGTACTTATAGATGTTTTTTCTACGCTTTTGCATACAACATATTGGATAGTTTCTTTACCTGAAAACAGACAATTTACTTTTATTGTTTTAAGCTTATTATTTACTTTCTGTTCTGCCTTTCTAGAAAGTACTTCCAGCTCTTATCTTGCTGATTTATTAGAGGTTTGCTTTAGAGGCTTGCAGCAAACCTTGACAGAACATTCAATTTAAGCTCACTTGAACCCTGTCATACTTCCATGGCTTTTGATATTTCATCATTGTCAATGAATATGTGATTTATTTCAGAAAGGGTTTTTTTGGTGCATTAGAAATTTTAAAGCTTTTTTTCAAAAAATATTTTCTTTTGATACTTGGAAATGAAGGATTGAGCTCAATAGAACATAGTCAAAACAAGTAGAAAGTGACTTTTCCATGATTGAAAAATTTAAAAAAAAATCAATAAAATCTGTAAACTAATACAAAAGAAAAGGAAAATAGAACAAAACCTAATGATAAATTTTTAAATCAACCAAATTTTATAGGTAAAATAGTTACTGAATAACATATTTTATGGCCATTCACCACACTTATTCTCAGTGTCAGGCAAGAGTTAACAATGAGCTATTCAGACTAGTGGTTGGGCTATATTGGTGGTTTGGGAAGCCCTCTTATTCTCACCTTTCATTCTCCTAGGCATGTCCTTTGATTATATTTACAAAGTGGTTAAATTAATTCTACAGTTATTGGACATTGCTGAAGGTAATACATTGTAATAGCTTTTCACCCAGCTTTCTAAAATAATTATTACCTCTTTCTTGTTTTCTTTTCTAAATTGTCCTGGTAATTCCTTGTTATGAAGCCTCATCCCTGTTTTAATTTTAAGTTTTCATTTTGAGTCTTTCATCTAATGGCAAAAAGAACAACTTTTATTCCTCTATAAAAGATTTTGACCTTTATGATTCTGTCTTGTCATCTAAGGATAAAGACTACTCCTTCAGTAACAGCTCAACACTTCAAGGTGCTGTTAAGGACTATTTTGTCAATGATTCACAAATTAAAGACTCTGCTAGAAGTCTTTGACATGATAAGTATAACAGGTATAATTGAGATATTATGGGCAATCATGTCAGTTAACAGCAGTGCTCCACTGGGATTCCACTGGGTAAAAAACCCAGAGTGAATCAAATGAAATCATACACTTGATAAGGAGCAAATAAAATAAGTAGAACTCATTTCTAGCTTCACAGGGAGGATATGCTTGTCCTGATATCCTACAACTAAATAAAAAATACCTGAAATTTACTTTGCAATTTCTGTTCAACGTGTGAATAGGTTTCAGGACTGGCTATGCAAAATCTCTCTGTAAAGAGTAACTGCAGATAGTAATGAATACTCTGGAAAATCTGTGTCCCAAATTCTCTATTTATAAAACTGTACTTTTGCCCTTCATTTATATGTTCTTATAGATAATCAGCTCATCCCAAAGTGAATTCTTTCCTCCATGAAGAAGAGAGCAAGCAGACAAAACAAAACCTTCCTTCTCATATGTAACTGAAATGCACAGCTCTTTTCCACAGGGATAAGCAGTTTTTATTGAAGGACATAAGCATTGGCTCTTTAGAATGACTGAGACCATAAAACTGTTTTCTGCAACCTAGCCTAGGAAATATGAGTAAGTGTGTAAGTAGCACCTTGCTGCTTGCTTTCGTCACACGCCACTTCATAATCAGTACATTCCAACAAAGTGCTCACACATGCAGCTGGTCTTTGAAGTGTTAAATACTTGATCAATCTTTTAAGACATTGATATTTGACACACACAAAAATGTCTCCTTCTACACATGTATGCAGAGGCTTGTGTTTATATACACACATTCATCACAACACAGACAATAATGCTTGTCTCAGATATGTAGGAATTTTGGAAGTAATGTGTTTTCTAATTTGTGGCAGGAAGGAGTAAAAGAGGCTGAGGAGGAAAGGAAAAGAGGTGCTTGAATAAACAGTTTTTCAACACATGTTAGTCACATTAAATAGTTGATTTTAAAAGCTCCCATCAGCAACCAATAATTTTATCCCTACTGACAGTATTTGTAAGCATATGTGAAGAGTGAGGATACGAAGGATTGCTTCTAGAAAAAGAAGAGTTTTGAATTCTATAATTTTCCCAAAGCTTTTTGCTGTTTCATGGATCCAGACTCTTTTCAGTGGTGCCCATAAACACAACTTATTTTTATTCGACAGAAAGAATTTTCTGTTCCCAGAAAAGAAAAATTCAGAGTTTTTCTCACATCACTATGAGAAAATGATTTTTGATTTTCTGTGATTTTATACTGAACCCATTTTCAAATTGAACCCAGATTTTAGGTAAATACCATAAGTACATTTTTTGAAAACAGTAACAGCTTTTTGTTTTATCAAGTTTATGAAACACCTGACAGTCTCTTTTCTTTCTTTACTATCTACCATCTTTATTAATATTGTATTGGATTTTCATGGCCTGGTTTTGGTAGTGGGGGAAAAAAGGGTGGAGTAGAAGCTAATAGAAGCTTCCCCATGTCCAGCAGAGCCAATGCCAGCTGGCTCCAGCATGGACATGCTGCTGGCTAAGGCTGGGCCAATCAGAAATGGTGGTAATGACTATGTGATAGCATATTTAAAAAGGAGGAAAGAAATTACTGTGCATCTGTAATTGCTGCCAGGGAACAGCAGAGTGAGAATATGTAAGAGGAACAAGTCTGCAGACACCCAGGTCAGTGCAGAAAGAGGCACCGGAGCTATGATTCCCCTGCAACCCCTGGTGCAGCCCATGGTGAGGCAGCTGTGCCCCTGCAGCCCATGGGGGAACACGGGGATGCAGAGATCCACCTGCAGCCCATGGAGAAGCCCTGGGCTGGAGCTGGATACCTGAGAGGAAGCTGTGACCCTGTGGGACGCCTGTCTGGAGCAGGGTCCTGGCAGGGACCTGCAGACCCATGGAGAAAGGAGCCCATGCTGGAGCAGAATTCCTGGCAGGACTTGTGACTCCATGGGGCACCCACACTGGAACAGCTTGTCCTTGAAGGACTCCAACTTCTAAAAACTGTCCCACCTTTCAGCCGTTTGTGGAGAACCGTTGCCCATGGGATGGACTCACATTGGAGAAGTTAATGCAGAACTCTCTCGCATGGGAGGGACCCCATGTTGGAGCAGGGGAAGGACCCTGTCCCTGAGCAGCAGCAGAAATGACTTGTGTTGAGCAGACCACAGCCTTCATTCCCTCTCTCCCTGTGCTGCTGGGGAGGGGATAGAACTGTGAAAAAAGAAGAGGTGAGGGGAAGGTGTTTTTAAGGTCTTATTTTACTTCTCATTATCCTGCTCTGATTTTGCTAGTTATAAATTCAGTTAATAGCCCAAATTCAAGCCTGTTTTGCCTATGATGGTATTTGGTGAGAGATGTCTCCTGGTCCTTTTCTCAACTTGTGAACCCTTTGTTATATTTTCTCCCCTCTCATAGTGGTAGAGGTGCTGTGGTAGATGTCAGGTATCCAGCCAGGGTCAATGCACTATAGAAGTAAAAGGGTTCCAGGACTTTTGGAGATGAATTTGAATACCTATAAATGAAATCTGGTTAGTATTTTGCCATTTGTATACTGAAAGAAGGCATCCTACAACTCTTTCCGTGGGGGGAAAACCCAACAACTGTAGTGATACAAATTAAACAAATCCAATAACTGATTACTTAATATAATTAATTATATAACTTGAAGTAGTAATTTAAACTAAAATAAGGTGAGCATTTAAGCTTGTGAAAAGTGGGAGAACCCAGGATATTGCAGGACTAGGAACTGTGATTACAATGCTTTTCTACAGGACATAATTATTGAACCCCAGAATATTATCTCCAAGGATCAAATATTTGAGTCCTGTTTTGCTGTATAAAATTTCCTGCTGTGGAGTGACAGAAGAGATGACTTGACTCATTTTCTACCAACACTATGTATTGTGAGGATCTGTACTTAAACAAGTGAAGTATTATCAAAGATTGACTCTAGTTCTGTACAATTTTCATACTGCTGGACTTTCTTAACAACTTTGTCATTACAGGTTATGGGTTTTTTGTATTCTTAAAATTAATATTTTTCAGTAAATAAAATTATTAACATTTTTCCATAGTCTATTCGAAGAAATAATTTCTGAAATGCACCAGCCCTATTTTTAATCTTCAATTCCTAAGAATTTACTTAGATGAAAATAGATCTGTTTGCAGTGGTCTACAACGTCAATGTACAATATATTTAATCCTGAATGTTAGGTGTGGATAAGTATTTTTGCACAGGTATATTTAGCTATTTAAAAAAATCTGTATTGTAACCTTCCATAGCTGTGAAAAACTCATTAAAGACATAAATTGTCTTCTGGAGTAAATGAGGCTTCACTGTAAAGCCTTTTCCTATGGTCCTATATGCTCTAGTATGTTAAGAAGCAAAGTGAAAAACAAAGCTGTTGTATATTTCTCAGTATTCCAATGCAATAGAAATGACTCCTTCTGCTTTATCCACTTTTTGTCTAATGTGCATCCTAACGTCACTAAGCAAGAAGGTTCTTTGGGATTGAACCTTTCAAATAATACATACAGATGTTCAAATTGCCTCCTACGATAACATCACATTGCACATGCTACGAAATACTAATTACAGCCCAGAGGAATAATTCTTTAAAAACTGACCTCATAAATTTTTCTTAAGGGTTTGAAACCAACAATCCTTTGTAGTTTATGATTAACTGTATGCATAAATGAATAGTAATAAAATGGTTACATATTTTCTGAGGCCTACTAACATTGCCACATGAAGAATAATGCATTATTCATCACTTCTCTTCTGAAAACACAGGGAAATTTAGGATAAAAAGTTTCACTGCAGTATGTATATTTTAAAGGAATAACATGTATTGTTTAGAATTCTTCTACAATGCACATGGAAAATTTTGAGATTTTTTTATTCCTTTTGGAATAAATATATATTAGCAGAAAGAAGATTATATGACCATTATATTCAAATTTTAAATACTTTTCTTTTTAAATTGCTTGGTTTTGAGAGAAATGCAGATTCACAGCAATACATTTTGTTATAGCACTTATAGTTAAAAAAAAAATCCAAAACATGAAGTAAAACCTTTCTGGTATCAAGTTTTTTTTCCTAAAAGACTGAAAGATGTAATTTCTGGAGTCAAGAGAAAATTCTGCTAAGGAAATTGTCCACTTTCTGCAAAACTTACAAGAAGCAATGATGTTATACAGAAAACAGAAAGTTGATTTAACTAAATTTACAAAGAGCAAAGCAGAAGCCACATGAAATCTGTGCTTGAATCATAGCTGGCCACTTTTGAAATGAGGTGTTTTTTTTCTATACTCTATGAATCAACAAGAGTTATTTTTATTTAGTGCGAAAAGTTAACTTTTATTATACTTAACTAATAAAATAAAATTGCATTTTATAGTTTTGAATAGATATTAATCATTACTAGTTTATTGATTTTTATTTTAAATATTTATGATATTAAATAGGGGATATGTAAAGGCACTAAATGAACTTCAAGATGGGCAGGCAAATTTGCAAAGTAACATTTTCCATTGTATCCCTTGGTAATGTAATAATATGACCATTCTAAATGGTAAAATAGTGACAGAAAAATCTATTTAAATATGAAAATTATTTTAAACTTCATTCCAGCGCAACATTCTGACACCGCAGACATCCAGACCCTGCACAGTTGGGTTCTATATGCTTTGTAAGAATAAGTAAAAATTTCCCAGTATGTAAGTGTTTGTGAAAATAAAATCAGGTAATATTAGAAGAATGACTGCTTTATTGCACTTGCTAAACTTGAACATGTCAAATTTAATCATGAAAATGTGATTGTCAAAGTGCTGCATGTCTTCACTTAGAGATATAATTTCTAGACACTAATAAATATGGGCCATTTAAATTTTTATTTTAGTTATGCCAAATGCCATGGGAAAAAAAATCACTTTGTTTTTCCAGTTCCGTTTTGATTACTTCTTGTCTGAACTCCATGTCTCTGAAATTCACAAATGTACAGTCAGGCCTAGTTTGGTGTCACAAGTTTAAAACAAGAGATGTCACAATAAATTAAGGAATGCAAAGGTAAGTTATTACAGCATGTGGATATGAGAAAATAATCTAAATGTAGATTCTGTCGTTTCAAAAATTCTAAGGAGAAAGAAGACCTTTAAGCCTTAAGATCCCAAACAAAAAACTCAGATCTTAACACAATTGTTATATCATAGCTGTGGGGGATGTCATCCAGGTATTTAGACTCATTTTCCCTAACATTCAGTTTCTTATAATTTGAAGTAGGGGTAATACTTTTTTAACCTTTAACCATGTGGTAATTATTTTCTCTTTTTTTTTCCTTCCACTAGCTTGATATAATTTGTGTAGTAAGCTAATGTATTGAGGAGTACTTAGGTGTAAAACAGTGAGGGAGAAGGAGGGAGAGGGAGAGAGATATTATTAAGAATGCTTGTCTAAAGTTCCTGCTTTGCTCAAATGATAAAAATGGGCTTGTTTGGAAACTTTTATCCTAATTCAGGCATATAACTTAGGCATCTGGAATTATGTGGTATAAATATTCATGAATATATTAATCATGTAAATATGTCATCCTGCATATTTGTATTTTTGGAATAAATTATTTATAAACATTAAAGAAAACAAAATGGGTAATGTATTACACTAATAGAAGTCTCAAAAAACACCCTGAGTTTTGTAACTTAGAGATACTATATGCCCATTCATGAAAATGGTAACAGATCAGTGGCTCGATCAAGAGGTAAAAATACAGCAAAAAGCCCTCAACTGTCTCTTCAAGAAGGAATGGAAATCAGAGTAAAGAAATACACGAAAGAAACATACTAAATACTAAATATATATCAAGAAATATACTAAAGTGTAGAATGGTGGTAGAGAATAAATGCTCTTCTTTCTTCCTTTTTCTTGGACTCAAATAGAAAAAAAAATGCTGTTCCTTTTAGTGCTTCCTGGCACAGGAAAGAGCTCTACTTTGGCTTGTATTTTAGAGGAAAGGGAAATGTCACTCTTTGTGTGTTCAACTGCTCTATTTCAATAAAATTGTATAGTTCAACCAGTTTTGCCTAGTGTCAATTTCTATGCATGTAGGAAAATTTTCCTGTGATAAAACTGGAAAGAAATATACCTTTTCTTGCACTTGTCTCTCCTGTACTCCTCACACATATTTTCAGTGAAACTTTTGCTACTACCTCTTTCTTATCTCATAATTCTTTTTTAATATATGCAAGAAAACTTTTTACAATAAAAGAAGCACTTCGTGTTTCAGATTAAAACATCAAAGAAGATATGGTGATAAACATCTTTCTTTCCTCCAGGAAATTAGCTTTTATACTTGACCTAGCAACAGGACACCAAATTAATTGTTTTCCATAAGAGCTATTACTCACAATTGTGACAATTTCCCATAATGTGCTACCATGGTAATTGAATATTGCCATTCACTTTGAATACAATTTTAGTCACAGAGCAAAGTTAAATGCTGCAGACAGAAAAGTGTGTAAGCTTTTGAAGATGATCCATGCACTAATTGCTAGGCTATGATGGCATTTTCATTTATTATAGGCTGCTCAACCATTAATTGTGTATGGTGATACAGATCACTAGTTTTTCTCATTGAACAAGTTACAAAGGTTAACTGAACCTGAGTTAAAAAAAATTCAAGAAAAAATATTATATATTATGACACACAATAATATGATTTTAACTCATTGACCAACTGTACTTTTAATAAAAACCCCCAAAGATTTCTAAGAATATAATAATATATTCTCTGTAATTGGCTCAATTTTGTAAAATAAAGGTTTAGTATATCAGGCCACAAACAAGGAATAAATAAAGCTGATCCTTTGTATCTGATATACTTAAAATTTTTGGTGATAAAAAGGATTTCTTTCACAAGTTAGTGCTCAGAACAAAGCTGCAGCTAGTCTTGAGATTTCTTTTAGTTAGCTATTGGACTCAAATGTACTACCTTGCTATGTGGAATTTATTTTCCTGGTAAATATTTGTTATTAAACATAATGGCATAATAAAATCACATGCAGCTCCTGAATTTCAGATACTTGAGGTACCCCAATATATTGGTATACTGTGAAGTATTTGGCATCCTGTGACAGGCCCAGCATTCTAGTTTTAAGAATTATTAGAGATAGCTGCTTTTCAAATAATTTAATCTGTTTAATATAGGACAACTTTTTATGCCAACATATACTAATGTTTGAAACTCATGATGTAGTCTATTTGTCAGAGTGAAACAAAATTTTGAAAGCATAACCACTGATTTTATTTATGAATAGTTGAGTGAATACAACTTCAAGGAAATCAAATTCCATAAGTGACCAGAAGTACTGAAACATTACTGTTTTACTAAATGCAGTTATATAGATCTTTTTATATTCTGAAATGTGAACTTCAGAAGCTTCTTAAAACACCATCTTGAATACATTTTATTCTAAAAGAAAATATGTTCATTTTTTTAAAACCTCCAAGATGATCACGTATGTTCAAACCTATTGATTTTAAAGAAATGCACACATCTAGAGTATTCATGAATACAGAGATGCAAAACTGAAAATAAATTGTATGCTGAAGTGAATGTCTGTATCTGAAAATTAGACCAAAAGTAACAATGTGAAAACAAACATGACTGAAACATTAGAAATATTCCAATACATATTTCAATTTCAGTCCCAGCTTTGCAAATATTTCTTTAATCTATCAACTCTACAAGTTTTGTATTTCCTTCCCATATTTATATAACCACATCATGATGTCAGGATGGTTTTTTTTATAAAAAATCTTCTAATAGCAAACATATTTGGAATTTAAAATGTGATATGTGCCTACATTCTTTATATTTCAGTCTTCCCTGTTATCCACAATAGCCTACTATATAGAATCCACTGACCTGAGCCATTGAGTCTCTACCGCCTTGTCACTGAAGCTGCTCTCTGCTCACCTTCATTTCAGTCCTAAAGGTTGTTATCTGAAAGCTCCTTGTAAAGCCTGCAGTGTGCAACTGTACACCAGCTCATTCCACCAACCAAAGCAAAAATCACAGAATGCCAGAAGCCATGACTATGAAAACTTGACCTCAGGAAAATCACAAAACTCAGGAATCTGGTGACAGCTGCTGTGACAAGTTCATCCTGCTTGATGAGGAAGTTCTTTTCCCCTTTTTTTTTTTTTTAATGCTATTTACACATAGATGGCTTTGAGTCTGTTATATACAGCATCTGTCATAAACTTTTGTGTGATAGGAATAAAATTAATTCTTGTCACCCTATATGTAGTACTTTGATTGATATTCAAACTTAATGTGTTCTTCACCAGTTGATTATGGGCTATTTAATGTCTTGTGGTCACTTGCAGAAGAAGCCTATAAAGTTGATACTTTAGCCCTGCCTATGCTAGGAACCTTAAATCTTAGATTACCTGCTTGCTGAGCAAAGTATTTTGAAGATGTTGCCCATTACAGCAAGACTTTGAAAAGGAGGCTGCTAACTACATAAAATTTACCATCACAGAAATGTCAGGTACTAAGGATGTGAAGAAATGGGAGTACATCCGGCAAATCTGTATTAAAAAAAAAAGCATCCATTTTCTAGTTCAATTTTGTATTACATATTATCATCTATTACTGTAAACATGCCTATGGTTTGCAGGAGGTCAGATTACTAAATCATAACAAATCTTCAGGTTTTATCAAATAAGCTATAAAACACATATATTTACACACACCATTGTGAGGAATCTATTTTCACTGAGGAAAAAATCAAATAAAAAATAAAGTCAAGAAAAGAACTGACTATAATCTGTAGGCACATAACATTTATTATCAGTTTGTTCCTAACCCCACAGAAGTAATTCTACTTCATAACCATGAAAGTATGCTTTGTGTGTTGTCATACAGCGAAGACACTTTACTATTACAAAAAAGCAAGATATTGTAGACACCTCTGCAACTCTTGTTGAGTTATGGGACTAATTCTAATAAAATTTGCCTTTTCTATGTGCAATTTTTTTCATTTTTGTTACATTGTTCCACAGGGTCTACTTTTGTTGGATCAAGTATTTCTATAGAAATGAATGGGAAGGAGAGGGAGGAGAGTTGTGTTTTGGTTTCACACAAATGCTTCATATTAGAATAAAATAAAACCATTCCAGCATTTAGCCCCAGTGAAATCAAACTAAGACATCCAGTTAAGTTCAGCATGAATAATATTTCACTAGAAAAACTTTAGCAATAATGGAATTATAGAATAATTCAGTTGAAAGGGAGCTGAGTCTGAAAGAGAATTCAGGACAACTTTTTTTTCTAACCTCTACCATAAAGTAGGACCAAGTCTGAGATAACACAAGATTGCTCAGTACTTGATCCAGCTGTCTCTCAAACATCCCCCAAGGATGGGGACTGAAGAACCTCTTTGAGGGGTATGGTTATCTGCTTGCTCGTTCTTTTAAGGACAATGTTTTTCCTTATGTCCAGCTGGACCATTTCCTTGTTTCAATTTCTGCAAATTTCTCATATCCTCTTGCCACCACTGTGAAGGAGCCTGGTTCTCTTTTGGATAGCCCTTCCACAGGTGCAGGTGGATGGAATGTAGGAGAATAAAAATAGTGATGAAGGTAATCTCACCCCTAAGGAGTTACAGCTGCGCTAATTATCAAGAATTAAGAACAGGCCTGCCTTTAATAGGCCACAGCTAGATCTAATTAGAATGGGTATTGTAAAAGAGTAGGTTGGCTGGTTGAGAAGTTAAATGGGCTTTGTTGGCTGTGCTGAAAAGAAGAAGGAGTCAGTGCTGTGAGGCGCTGCCTATGAGAAATCGCCAAGAAGGTACAAAACCTTTGCAATAAGATGGCAACAATTGGTGATCCTGATGCGATCAAGGACCCAGGATGGTGCTGGCTTCCTCCTGAATGGCAGTGTGTGCAGCAGGACACAAGCTGCGTGACAGAAGTGGCACATGGCATGGCCACAGCAGCAGCCGGTGCCTCAGCAATAGCATGGCTCCTGAGGAGTACGAGGGGAGGTTTGCTAAGTCACTGCTACATGAGCACTGGAACAAAAGCAACATGGAGCTCTGAGAGGCAGAGTCAGAGCTGCACCGACAACATGTAAAAGAAGCCCTCTAAAATTGTATAGTGGCCATCTCCACAGTTACCCGATGTGATTGGGAGTGGGCTGCAGGGCAAGGTGCAGCCGGAGATGGAGCCCAGCGTAGCATTGAGAGCAGCAGGAGAAGCTGCCTCGTCTGGACCTGACGGATTTTGACACCTGAGGTACAGGTGAGCCGCGGGGGACACAATGAGAAATAACATATTGAGTGCAGAACAGATTGTTTTGTACAAAACCTTTGCAATAAGATGGCAACAGTCAGGTTTCTGTAGGGACCCCTCAAAGCTTTGTCTTTTTCAGCTAAACAATCCCATCTTTCTCAGCAGCTCCTGAAAACCCTCTACTGCATTCATGCAGTCTATCAATTTCATTACAGCTGGGGTGCCCAAAAATTGGGCACAGGACTTTAGATGCAGGCTAAGTTCTATGAGGAAAGTGGGTAATCACTCCTCTTAACCTCCTGGCTGGGTTCCTAGAGACAGCCCAGGACCCTTCCAGCTTTGATGCCAGGGCACACCAGGTTCTTCCTGGGCAACAGAGCTGCTGCCCAGTCAGTCAGGCCCCAGCGTGTGACATGGCAGGGGGAATTGTGCTTACCCAGCAGCAGGATTTAGTATCAGTTTGTGTGAGTTTCATGAGCTTACTCACTGGCAGCCCATTCTTTCAGCGTCTCTAGGTTCCCCTACACAGCAGTCTTACCATAGAGAGTATCAACTGGTTCCCCTCTTCTCTTTACCCCTTGCCTGCCAATTTGGTGTCATCTAGAAATGATGAGTACACATTGTTACCTTTTTCACGTCTTTGATAAAGACAAACCCCTTCAGTTTTTGGTGACCACTAGATAGAAAATGACTTATTAACTATTATCCTCCAAGACAGGTCCTCCAAGCTATGTTTTATCTGTTCAGCTGTCTGCTCATCCAGACCATAACTTTCTAACTTGGATACAAAATTATCCATCATATAAGAATAATAACTTCTTTAAGCTAAATACTTATCAGCTGAGGCTAGCTAAAACTGCAGAAAAGATTAGTACAACATAATCATGACAGGGATGGAATGCTAGGAAAAAAAGTTAATTTCCTATCTGAAAATCTCAAATTAAATTATCATAACAACTACTTAAAATCAGACCTAATGGCTACAAAGTGTTTCATGTTATTAGTACAATCATATATACTGTATTATTAGTTATGGATATGCATTTTATTATATTATTAAAACATGTTTTGTAATATATATATTAAAACTTAACATTTATCAGACCAAGAAAAGTATTCATTAATGAGGTATAGAGCAAGATGGGTAATTTCTGGTGTTTCCTGTATCCCAGTGTCTATCTAAACCATACTGGGCTTTAGAAGTCTGCAGAAGATTACTTAGGAACCTGAAACAGTTTTTTCCATGTTATTGGAAAGAACAGAATATAACTGTTACTGCTCTAACATCAGTGATATTCTAGCATCTCCTCTTTCTTCTGGTATTGTGTATACAAGTGACACCATATTCATTAGATGTTAACTTTTTCTTTGCAGACATTTCATTACAAAAATCTCTTTGCTGAATGTTTATTACATATTTTCTGAACATGTGTTATTCTTACAGGGTTATTTTTTGAAGGACGTGGCCTTTAAAGTGCCACCGCAAACATAGAGAAATGCAAACTTTTGGAAACATAGTCTTAGATCAGTTTGCAGTATGATATGCAATTTGGGTTTATATACTTAGGGATTTACTGAATCTCATTGTTACTTAGCATGCAGTTACTTCCAGCTCTGAAATAAAGTGAGATGATCTGTGGTTACAGAAAAACATCAGGCCAGCTTCACAGTTTTGCCATGCAACCAAAAGAAACTCAATGGTTTTGATTGATTTTCATTTTCCATTTTTTACTTTTTCTTTGAACCAGAAACTCAAAGTGATCCTTGAAGAAATAGTGGGACAGGAGGTGCCAACTGACATGGAGCAGACCTGAAGAAAATATTCACACCAACATCAGTGAAAGAAAACTGTGAAGTTTCACTTACAGCAGTCTGCAGAATGCATTTTGTCAGGACACTGAAGTATCAATTACCATCTCTGTGTCATCTTTTTACATTTCCTGTTATCTGCTGCAGAAAGCTAGGCAGACACAGAGGATTCCTGATGTAGTTTGGAGAACACTCCTTTATGAAAAGGAAAATAATTACATCTGATGACCACTCTACATCTTTTAATGAAAACTTGGGTAAAACCCAACAATTGCAATATATTTTTGAAACCCACATGACATAACTGTGTTTCTTGTTCACTAAATCCTTTCTCCAATACAGAAATATTGATTAATATTAAGTAATTAATATATAGCATTATGATATTTTCAAAAAGGCATATTTTTCTGAAGACTGTTGGAAGGTTGCAATTTCGTGTATCATATATTGCTTAAACAAGGACATTCTCTTACCCAAGCAAGTAAGTGTATTTACAGATACTGCAGATAAAGCCAATAATAGTGGTGGGGTGTAGGGAAAGGCAAAAAACTCCTTTCACAGATTGAGTTCAGATGTAAGAAAGAAAGGCTGTGAACTAGAAATGACAGCGCTTTGGTAATCAAGGAGCTACAGGAATCTTACCTGCAAAAAGTTTCATCATCTTAAAAAAATTTGATTTCAAAAATAAATGAAGAAAAATCAGAGATATCTCATTTATTGTTTGACAAAATGAGTTAATAGAAAGATAAGTCAATTGCCTACTGTTTGATAATTACGAGCTTTAATTCACTGCTGAACAAAAACTCCAGTGAGTAGTCTCTTACTTTTTGTCACTTGCTGTTTGATTTGATCTCTTCAATAAAATTTTGTTTAGAGGATTTGTGATTAAAAAAATTGAAAGATTCTTGAGTTGAGAATCATTCTGTATTTTGTAAGTGAATAAAGCATAAAGTTTCCTCTTTAGCAGAAAATTGAGATTGTTTCCTTAGTAATACTATAATCGATGCATTTTCTTTGTCATTATATTGTTTCAATTTATTTATCAAAGTAGCAGAACATAGATCCGCTTTGAAATTATAAATAAGTAAAAAATGAAGCTTTAATTGTTTCCATGTTACTGTACTTCATACATGACAAGAATGTGATGAGTCTCACCACAGGTGTCGCACCTTGTTGCGGACATTTAAAATAAATATTTGTAACAGCCTATTTTGTTCTTTCTCCTGTTTTAGCAGCTTATTACATACATACATATATATATGCATGTATATACATACATCTATATAAATATTTTCTTAATATTACATGCCGGAACCAAGTAAGCTCACAATATGCTCTTGGCAAGGGTCTGCAAGTTTAGAATACATCTCTATGGGACTCAGACTTCTTATTAAAGATCAATTAGTTGGATATTTTTTTCCAATTGTTTGTATCCAATCAAAAGGTGGATTTATGTGTCATAATCCTGAGCCCTGAAATGTTTATCTTTTAGAACAGTACACAGATTTGAGTACAGCCTTTAAGAAGGCCTGATCAAAGACTAGTGCCAAAGTCTGGACTTCAGAAACAAACAAAATAAAACCCAACACATGGTAAGACAAGCCATAGAAGCTCTCTTCATGTAAAAAGTAATCCTGTAAATCCTGTAAATTTAGTTGTCTAAGTCTGCACTAGGAAGGCAATGTGAAACTGTGGTTTAGATCTTTCTTTTACCCTTGTTTTAACCTGTCTGTTATGGGAAAGTTGCATTTACTCGTTATCATCAGAAGTTAAAGAGAAAGAGTGAGTCTCTCAGGAAGACTAGACATGTGTTGCTTTATTTCTGAAAGGATTATATCCACCACTTATCATCTGAAAATTGTTGACTTAAAAAGAATTCTAGGCCAATTTGTTGAGATACATAAGCTTGAGAACTAAGATCATCTTCAGGCTTAGTAACTGGATTTTTGGTCAGCAGCATGAGGACAACAGTACAGTAATCCATAGACTACCCTGCATTTTACTTTAAAACAGCATTAAATTAATCGAATACAGGTATTCAGAAGTGGAATTGTCATCATTATCTTCTCTTTCAGAGTAATTTTAAAAGAATTTGACAGCTATCATTGCATTTTTAATAGGTCTACCTCATTAGGCTACCCTGAGCTCTCATCACATCAAATGATTTAGAAAATAGAGAACTACTTGTTTCAAGAATTCAAGGAATATTTTACATTAATAAAGCACTATGTTTGCTGAAGTGTCTGTCAGAAAAGCATAAAAGAGCCCCTAGGCTCTATGTCTATTTCTGTGAATAAGGCAATCACCATTTAAAAGTAGTGGTTCCTGCCTTGAGTCTACCAAGGACTGTAAAGAAAGAAAATCATTCAAGTTTGAAATCTACAAAGGTCACTAAATAAATTAAACCTAGGTTTTTCCTCTTTGAGTAAACTAAGAGAGGAGCATTCAGATCACAGCTCTCTCCTAAAGCTAATGCTAATTTAGGTGAATTATCCCTGAGAGATTCAAAGGAAAGTGATTTCACAAACTTTAGAACTAATGGGATGCATTCTTAATGCTGATATAAATGTACCATCTTCCTGGTTCAGCTTTGTCCTTTTGCAATAGAAAGGTCCTTTTATCACCTTTTGGTCTCATAATCCCAAATCATTCTGAACACTTAAACTATTCCATTAATTCTTGCTGCCCTATATAAAACCTAAAATTGCCGATTCTTAGTGTCCTTAAACTCTTTCCTAAAAATTTAAAAGGGAACCAGGATGATTTGCCATTTTAAATGCTGGGTGGTTTGTTTGGGTTTTTTTTGTGTGTGTGGGGGAGGTTTTGTTTTGTTTTGGTTGCTGCTGTTGTTGATAATTGGTCGGCTATATTTTTTACTTAAATTGTCATACTGGCAAAGTTGTGGATCTCCTTTATTTTTTTCAATTAAAAATAATAAATTCTCAAAAAAGCATTGTTGACTATTCAGCCAATAAGAAGTAAAAACTAAATACATAAAACATTTTCACTGCAAAATAAGAATTAATAACAATTAGGAGATCTTGAAGTTACACCAATTCCTTGGTGAAAGAAAAATTATTTGTGTAAAGAAAAGTATTTCCCCACTGGAAATAACAGAAAAGCAGAGTCAGATTCTGTATCAAACCTAGATAAACTACCACTCATTAAACATACGGTTGATATAAACTGCTCTTTTCCAACCTTCATAATTTCTCACAAAATCAGTGTTTTCTAAATGAAATATTTCATTACTGATCCTTAGAAAACTGGGTAGAAGTTTTTGTTAATTTCAGAATTATTTCTTTCTAATGATTGAATTTTTAACAAATTCAGTGAATACATACTCATACACAGGCTGAAACACTGTGGTAAATTTCAACAAGATTAAAACTTGATGGAAGTATTAATAGTCCTCTCATGACAGAGTTTCATAATGTGAGTACTGTCAGACCCTGAATTATTATAGTACTCTTTGCTTCATAATTTATGTATTCTGGAAACTGAGTAACAACAGGTACACTAGGTAATGGAAGTCTCTATGGATACTATGGTATCCATATAATGTGGAATGAATAGCTGTCAGTACAATGAAACTTGGATTACAAAATGTACTTAGTCATCCTTTCTTACATTGACATCTCATTGACCTGTGACCTCCTAAAACAATGCTAATAACAAATCTATAATAAAAAATATACATATCCCAACTACATATGGAACTAATGCAGTTTTTGGATTTTTCCATACTATTAACCATTAATTTAATGGTATCCTGTAACCCAGTTTCAGTGCTTCTAGTTTCTGGCAGGGAGGGAGGTGCAAGGAATAAAAAAAATGTTGGGTTTTTTCATATCTCTGAGGCTGTTCAACTATATAAAGAAGGATATAGAGAAGTTTATCATAAGGACCACAGACCACAGAAGTTGACCACAAATACAGTAAAAGTTTAAAACACTTAAAGCGAGGTAATTCTCTTATCTTTCTATTGTGCCTAAAGAGTGGTGACAGATTAGGTCAGATGTGCTTCAATGAGCTCAGGAGTGAATGCTTGAAAAGTCTCTGACTCGGTCTTAACTTTTTTTACTCACAGGGGTTTAAAATTGAAGACACCTGTAAGGTAATGAGCTGAAAACTGTTTTTCTCCATGCATCCAGTTAGTTAATAGCAAGCATGAAGTTCTTTACACCAGACTGACGTATTCCTGAAACTCAATCATAACCTTTCATTATCATTTATTTATTCATTTATTTTATTAAGGAAAGTATGTTAGTACTTGCTTACCATCAACTTTATCCTAAATTTCTTTAAAGAAGGATAAGAGGAGCAGATGCATAAAACGGAATGGATTTTTCATGAACCTGTGTTAAACTGGGAGAACATTCAAAATAATATATCTGGCCTGACATCTCACATAATCTAAGAAATTTTATTCAGAAATACAGTGTCTGTATGGTAGGCTTTGTGATAATACAGCTTGTCCAGATACTTTAGTTCCCACATGAGAAAAATGGAGTGGAGTTCACAAAAAAATCTTAGCAACCAACCACAGAACTAAGCACATTAAATATATGACATATACTTTTTCAGAGATAACATCTGAGAGTACTGTAGCCAATGACCTAGGGATTTTCTAAGCTTAAGGTTTCACAGCTGCTAAATGAGATATAGTCATTGATGAATTCATAATTAACTATGACAAGCAGTTCACAGTTCAGAATATTTCCTTATTTTAAAATTTATTTCTAAACAAATTTCTGATAACTCCACTGAACTGAAAAGTTTTTTAGCTAGTTCTGGACAGGATTTTTTTATTCACTTCCTTTGCATAATTTTATGCTCTCCTGGTATATCTGGTTTTATTTATCCTTTTCACAATGTGAAGAGTTCAAATTTACTTAGTTTCTCTTAATCTGGAAGCCATTCCTGTGGGAATACTATATAGAAACATGTGTTCTTAGTTGCATTATTTGTTACTATTATTTCAGAGTTTGCTAACAAAATCACTCATAAAGTAAAAACTATTATGGATATATGCATTTTCCCTCCCACTTTTTTTTAATAATGTTGTTTTCCAGATAATTATTTTAAAGAGTCCATTTTTTTATCCACTGTTTCCTCTTTGGTTTTTCGTTCATTTTTTGCATATCTCTTGCAGCATCGGTGAGGATACAACTGGTTCCACTTTCACACCCCGTTCCCTAACACATTGGAATTGTAACTGAAAAGGCAAAGAAAGTATGTAATTCACTGAGTACACTAAATTTGAACTGAAATTTTATTTACAATGAAATTCTTCCTGAGATGATCAAAAATACAAAAACAGTAATTTTGTTGTATTAAAAATATCAGTGCATTAAATGAATGAAAATAATGCTGGAAAGATGATGCAAGATGTTCAAACACAAACAAAAAACAAAAGAAAAAAGAGCTAAATGTATCATGATTATTTCCTTATTCTCATTTTACATGGGCAGTTTACAAAGGTGAAGTCATAATGCAAAGAGGATAATTATTTTTAGTTTAAATATACTTTCTGGAAACATTTTTTTTAAAAAAATAGCAAAGTTAAATTAAAAGAGAACAGATGCCAGAATGTTACAATTAATAACTTCAAATTATGTTCATTAATCCACAGCCTTGATTTAGACTGGGATAATCCCAGGTTTTGTACTTAAACCCAAAGAGGCTTTGGAGATTCCTATTAACCTTCTGAAGGGCATTTCACAAGGTCAGAGCTCTGTCACAAAATGAATATTAATGTCAGCAGAGGCTGTGGAATGAAACATTGCTGCACATCGATTTCTTGAGAGCACCATTTAAAGGAGGACTTATGGGAAAAGACGGCAAACAGCTGTCAGCACACAGCAGGAGCTGCAGGCTCCCTGGGAGCCGTGGGGGATGCTCGTGAGGATGGCAGGGCTGTGCCTCACCAGCCAGGGCTGTCCCACAGCCTCAGCCAGGAGCAGGTCTGGCTTCCTTTGGCAGGGGTTTAGTTCTGACCACAGCCTAACACTGAGCCTCTCCCCTCAGCAATCAGCAGAACCAGACTCTCCATGGCCATGCTGGTACTGAGCTGGCTCCAGAAGAAGAGCTCTCAAGACCCTCACAATAATAAATTTTTTGCACAAACTGCCTCATCCTACATCACAGATCACACATAGGAAAATTTGTCACAGAGGGTAAAAAAGAGCTTACGACAGTCCTCTCTACAGTTTCATGGATGTTTGTGGATCTTTCACAAAACAACACCCTGCATATCAGAAGTACAAAAACATCAAAACCAGAGATCTCTGGCAAAAGTAAAAGATACACCTGTAATCATTATTCTGGCACTATTGTAGTACATGCAACATCCCTTTAGATAAATGTTGCTATTATTCTATCATCACTGGAAGTTTCCTGTCAAGAACGTGTCAAAAAAAAAAAAAAAAAAAGTTATGTAGGTATTTAAGTGAATGGTCAAACATGCAGAAAAATTCCTTATGAACTTGGGCAGTGAGTATTTAAAACCTCCTATTTAAAGATTTACAGAAAACCTTTATACAGTCTTTGTGTCATCAGGTCTCAGTTATCTGGCAAACATTTCACAAAATACTTGCAATTATCTGGAAACTTGCAGAAAACAATTGTGGAAATTCATGAAGTTTGACAGTAGTCTTAAAACTTGAGAGCAGTGTTAACACACCCAAAAGCGAAATCTGGAGAATGCATGTATTTTAAGACGTGTTGCTGGGCTAGACTTTTTACAGAAAAAAAAAAAAAAAAAAAAAAAAAAAAAAAAAAGTACACGGCAGCAAAAGTAAAACGACAAAGTACATTTTTCTACTAGCACCTTGTTAGACCTCGATAATGTTTAATAGCCTGGGAACCTCAGTACTTTTTAAGACTTTTGATCTTAACTTCTTTTCAGTGTCCTGCCCTGCTGTGAAAGGGGAGCTAGGGAGGATTTTTCTCGATAGATTTCTCGGACAAAAATAAAGTGCAAACGCGGCAATATTATATCTGAGAACTGTTTATTGAAAAGGAAGTAAGTGCTCCTACCAAGGGCGGATAGAGAAGGGAGCAAAGAGGAGAAAAGAGAGACAGAGAGCGCAGCAGGGTGTCAGGACCCCGCTGTCCCGGGCGCTGAGGGCGGCAGCTCGGCAGGCGGAGCGTGCGCGCCGCGAGCTGCGCGGAGCCTGCGCGGCTCCCGGGCCGGGCCGGGCGCTGCCGGGCCGGGCCGGGCGCCATGGCCGAGCAGCGGCGGCTGCGTGTCCCTCCTACAGGCCCACAAAACCACCCCGGCCTATGGCGGTGCCTTCGCTGGTTTTATGTGCTAAAGCTCCTCCCACAGCCCGATTTCCCGGGCATTTCCCCGGGCACAGGGGCTCTGCCCCGCCGGCAAGGGGGGTCGCTGGCAGCCCGGCCGCGGCAGCTTTGTGTGCCCCGCTCGGCTGCCAGGCGGAGCCTCCCCGGGGACAGCGCTCCCAGCGCGGGCACAGCCCTGCGGCCACTTGTCACCGCGTGTGTCACACATGGAGAGGCATCAGGAAAAATCAGATTGGTCCCTCTCATCCAGTTTCCGCTGTGAAATTTGGTTCTGCTGAAAATAAATGAGAGTACCAAGAAACATGAACAGGCTCTATCAGTTCTTTGCTTTTATTCTTCACTGCAGTAGAAAATCAATTACATATACCCCTATACTATCAGTTCCATTTCCTTTCACTTCTAAGTGGGTGAGTGACTGGATATTTTGCCATATCCTTCCTACTAATTTGTGTCCCAAAGGAAAATATTAATACTGATGATTACAGCTATAGCAACTTGTCCTTCATGTGCAAGCCTATATCAAGCCTCCCCTTTTACAGCCGTGTTTCATGGAAATACTGAATATAGATCCATTTAAAACCTCATTATTCTGCCAAATAAATATATGAAAGGAAGATTTTAATTCACATTATTAATTACAAGAAATATTTTGTGAATCCATTTTGAGATAACCTGCATGTTTTCAAGTGTTCATAGGTTCTGTCCCTTAAAAAGATCAGTGGTTTTTTCCTTTAAACAGCAATTTCATACAGCATCATCAAAAGTATTTTGATGCACCATTAGTTTGGATGACATGTTGAGAGTGATGACAGAGGTGCACTGGTAAGCACTCCCAGCTACAAAAACAGCACAGCTGCCATAGCAGATAAAGATTTGACTTCTTTAACACGTAATTGGTATCATAAGTTAATACAGAGAAAAGCATTGGCATCTCTGCAATTTTTTTAGTGTTCTTGAAAATGCTGAGGGAAAATACATACTACGATAATAATTCATAATAGATAAATTTTTTATTACTATATTAGGTGTATTTTGAAAATGGAAACCTAGATTTATAATGAATATGTCCAATATTACTTGTGAAAGAGTAGGAAGAGGACTTTGGTTTGAGCCATTTTTTGCAAATTTGGAAATAATTTTTTTCATTAATTTTTACTCTGTGTTCTGTATCAGATAAAATCTCAAAAATAGCAGGGGAGATTCTAGTTATCACTGTATTTCTAGAGCATGAATTCTTAAAGATGCCCAAATATGCTAGCTTTATATATTTAACAATAAGATCTTTTTAGTGCTTGGTACATAATGCATTATTATTATTTCAGTCCCCAGGAGAAAAAAAACCCAAAAAAACAACTGTATTACAATAAGGGGAAAAATAGTCCACTTTAAAATTAGGCACGTAGATTGATTGTTTTAAATTCATTAATAATGTCCCTTTTTGTTAATTACTTTTCTTTTATTCTTTTATTCTATGTTTTGATATTTTCCTTTTTGGACTTCAGGACATTAAGTCAAAGGCATTGTTACTTGGTTTTCATCTTCACAAGTAAAGGACCTTATTTTATGGGTTTAATTTCTTCTCTTCATTCATTCCTTAGCCAAGTCTGTAAGGCTAGATAAAAAAAGGACCCTTCAGAGTTTTCATTGTGTTTGGAATTTAAGTCACATTTAAAAATTGGCAACAATGCTGCTGAGCTGCCTGCGTACCTGAGAGTCTATAAGCATAAGAGGTTTTGACTGTAAAGTCACTTCAGCATTGGAAGTGCTGTCTTTTTTTGAAGTCATTTTGTCAGAGTAAGGCACCTTTAGATCTATATTTCATCTAAAGCCAACTAAGATTCATTGGTTTAAATAAAAATGAGGTCGTGTCATGCCAAATGCTTGCTGCAAAATACATACCTCTGCTTCCAAGACATGAGTAGAAAGGATAGGAGCTATCTGACTGTGCTAAATCAATAACTATTTACTCAACATCTTGAACTTTGGGATTCTTTTTGGTCTGAAATTATATCAGTGCACATCTCCTAAAAAAGCAGTTAATCACAAATAGGCAAGGCTGAAGAAAAAAGCATTCTTTGTCATTCTTGTTGACGTTGTTTCACTGTGCATGTAAAAAATGGTAAGATTTCTGTGACAGCTGGAAACTTAAGTGTCCATAAACAGCTTTGAGAATTTGCTGAGCCAGGCAGAGAATTAATCATTATGAGACTGCTCATCTTCATGCCTGAGAGTCTTTTTGAACCTCACCTCATAGGCTTTCACAAAATCACTTACCCATCTTTATGTATTCAAGCTTGTCTTTTGAAGAAGAAAAAAAAAAAAATAAAAAGATTGTGCACTGTATAAATGTAAGTTTGGAAGAAAAATCGCAAAACTACTTAGGGGAGTGTTCTATACCGAGTCAGCTCCAAATACTCTAGCTAAAACATCAGACAATGACCTGATCCAACCCGTGCTAGAATGGTATATTCTTTGTTTTGGGAAGACTGATTTTTTAAAGTTCTAATTTACAGTCTGTGTGAGCATTGTTTAAAATCATGTTTTGTTGGGCTTTGTATTTCAGCCTTGTTGACTCCTCCCTTAAATAATGTTGTGCTTGAACTTCTGTCTTCTTGTAGAGACTACAGACATCGTAAGGAAACGGATTCCAGAAGTCCTTGGTAAGCATACACTGTGTATAGCTTATTCAGCTCTCTGCTGTGATAGTCACAACATTTTATAGGAGGAAGCTCACCAGTCATTTCAGATACATCCATAGAGACCTTTGTAGAACAGTCCTCTGAAACTGTCCTTGGGGAGAAAGAAAATATATTTCCACACTGTCGTTACCTTTACAGTTTGATTATAATGACTACAGCTATAGTTCTATTACTACTGACGCTACTATTACAAGTGTAATATACCACAGCAGAGTGTGACATTTCCTAGGCTATTGTAAAGCCTCTAGAAGCCATCAAGGATTTGCTTAGTGTACTGCAGAACATGTCTGAGCAATTAATTTTATGAGACAAGGCACCACTGTGAATAAAACCATCCCCAGCTCTCAAAGTGAGTGCTTTGTACCCAGTCTGATAAAGCAAGAATTTAGCTTAAGCCAGAAGAGTATCTGGAACACTTTATTTTCCCACATTTTATCACAACAGACAAGTACAAACCAAATAAACTGATAATAAAAATTACCAGTGTGTATTATGGCTATGCCAAGATTTTATGTCTGGAGAGAAGATTTGAGATAGGAGAAGAAACTGTTATGACATCCAGTTTTGTGTATGCATCTGCTGAAATCGCATTGGACTTCTATTAGTACATAGTTCACATTTCTTTTAGAAGAATGTAAATATATATGTTCTTTTAGAAGAATTTCTAGGAAAAAAAGTATTAAATGGACTGGGACAAAAAAAATGTTCATAACAGAAAAATTGAGGCAAGGACAGAGAAATCTGATGTAATCTACCTTATTCAAGTCTAGGCACACTTGCAGTTCTCTGTAGCTTCTGGACATTGTCTTTATACTTGCATGTTTAAATTAAGATTGCAATATTGTTACAAAATTTTATGTCTTTTTATTCTCTTTCTTTTAGTGGGTATTTTTTTCCCCCTCCAAGTTTATGGATTCTATAACATAAAAAGTATTTGGTCTGATTTCCTGTATAATGTGGGGTAAAGGAATTTCATTTAAAAACATACTTGACACTGCTTTAAGAAATATCACTTTATTTCAGAAAGGATTATGACTGAGAAATAAGGAACGCAGTTCTTAAAAAAAATAATTGCAATGCATCCCCTTTTTTTTCCACATTAAACTTTGCTATAAATATGATATTTGAAAAGAAAGCCTGTTTCCATTCCATGCAAGATAAACTGGAACATAGTAACTTACATAATTAGAATTTTGTTCTAATTTTCTTAAGAAATAGTACCCTTTAAACCTTAATGAAAAGTAAATAAATTCCTTTAGCAACAGAAATTCTGGAGAGTGAAAATGAGGTCTCGTCATCCTTGGAAAGGAGATTTACAATCAAAGAGTACTTTTTCCCCTGTGGGAAAAAAAACCAACCAAACAAACAAACAAAAAACCAAAAAAACAAAAACAAACAAACAAACAAACAAAAACAAACAAACAAACAAAACACAAAAAACCAAAAAAAACCCCAAAACAAACCACAAAATCTTGTAATTGCTAACAATTATGGTTAGTTTTCCATAGAGTATGCTTGCATAAAAATGTAATGCAATTCCATAGTTTTGCAAAAAAATCACTGTAGTTAGACATTGTTGAGTTTGGGGTTTTTTGGGGGGTTGTTAGTTTGTTTCTGTTGTTTTAGCTTTTTTATTCATTTGGTTTCTGTCTTGCATGGTTCCACATCTGTGCAAAGGAAGAGCCAGTCTGGACAACTCACAGTCTATGCTTTCTCTCAGGGCTCTTCAAATGAAAGCACTGGGCTGTAGCTCAGTAACTAGAGAGAAAATTTTCATGCTACAATGAAAGGTCTAAATATGGTTAACCGCTTAAACTGCGGTTCCTGTAAAGGGTTAAGAGTCAAACACAAAGTGTGTCCGAAACTAAATCCAAATTTGGGGTATATAGAAACTTTAGTAGGAGGTGTCCTTCAATAATATAAATTGTAAAGATACATCTTTAAAGACCAGCATTCAACATCTGAATGTGGAAATGTACTCTTTTGTACAAATTCCTTTCAAATTTCATGACATAATTTTTGTGTGGAAAATCCTTGCAAATTGTATGTTTTCTGAAGTATTTATTTTTCTTTTTAATGCTATCAGTAAACAAACACATGGTAAAAAAAAATCTGTGAAGTGGTTGAGGTGAAATGAGTGTTTACTATTCTTAGCTGCTATGGAGAATAAAGTGTGTTTTCCACATTTTTATTTCTAAGACATCCCATATTTTGAATCAATTGATCCCAGAGACTGTTTATCCAGGAATGTGTCTAATCCAGCAAAGGGCACAGGTACATGACTGGAAATTCAGATCAAGAATAGCCTCTAACTAGGGCACCAAGAGCTTTTTGTTATGAAATACTGCCTAAGGAACAGATGACTTTCTTGTCTGCACCAGGTGGCAGTTGAAGTTCCCTTCGTTTTCAAACTTAGAAAAGAGAACTTTGCTTCCATTTGTGTTTCTTATTCATCAGAAAAAGCACACATTCTCTCATAATATGTAGGCTCTTCTTCAAAATGTACAGATGATCATCAAACACAGACCCTATTATCTTCCTTGTTCACTTGAGCGTATTTATTTCCTAACTCTCTTGGTATTGCTCTGGATGGCACTCTCTTACTTCCTCAAAACAGTGTCTGCATTAGGCAACACAAGGGTTTCTTCTTGATCTTTGGTACCAGCTCGTAAAGAAATGCTTTCATAACTCTTTCAAGGTGAAGCCAAGAACTCTAGAGAGCAGAATATTATCAGTTTCTCTGGGTCTGGATTGAAGGTACTTAAGACAGTAGTTTCATGTTCAGACTCAGGTGTTTATTATTTCTTATCAGTAAAACACTCTCAGAACCACGAGTTCAGCTGCTTTTCATTAGAAGGCACAAAATGGCTAACAATCTCTTGTTACGAGGTCTTTTAAGACTAAACTATCCAATTAAGAACTGACACCTGGATTATTTTCCCTTTTAACCCAATAACTGATCCCAAAGATGGGATGTGGACACAATGTGGACTTTTCCGCCCAGGTACAAAATGCCACCCAAACTCATGAAGAAGAAGGAAGAAGAAGCATGAAGAAGAAACCCAGGACAACACCCTGTGCCCTCCACCTTGCTTCCTTCCACAACATACTAAAAATCCCAAAACCTAAATTTCTCACCAAGTGATACACCTACACTACTCTCTATAATCTGTTTCAAACTTGTGGAATCTAGTCTATCTTGAAGTCCAGGAAACTTTCTCCATGAATGAGGGTCAAAGTCAGTGCTGCCCTGGGGGACAGGGCACCCCAGAGCAGAGAGAGAAATATTCCCTGTGCCCTGGGATTCCACAGAATATGAAAGTCTAGCATATCACTGCATTTGTGCACTGGTTTTCAGCTTAAACAAACATGTGACTGCAGTAGTGTTTCTAAATCAAGGAAATGCAACATTTTAATTCTTAATAGCATATTTAGAAAAAATTAATGTGATTATAGCACATTCCAAAGAATGTGAGAAAAAAGGGCTAAATAAATATGTATCTTTCTTTTATTGATGAGTAATAATTATTCAAAGCAAGTGCTTAAAATACATTAACATTTGGTTTTTGTAGCAGTCATGCCCATATAAGATAAATGAACAATATTCTGCACAAATACACACAATCATTACCAGCAGCAAATGCATTAATCTGGTCCTTATTAATATTAATTTTTATTTCTGTGATTTATATCTAAGCTATAAAAATCTGGGACATTTTTTGCCCATATCCTCCTAACAGACCAATTGTTTAAAACCTTTTCTGCAATAACTACATGAACTTGGATCACATGGTACAAAATGTCAGAACCATGGTATCTCTATTCCAGAAGTACATGGTAGCTGTTCTACATTATTATAACTATTGACATTTGCAGATCAGTTATTTGACTTGCATTAGTGCATAGATAAAATATTTTAATTGGCTAAATCATAAATAGTCATTTACAATCCTTGTACAGATTGATATTCAAAACCTATAGTCTGTAATATTCAGAAGTTTGGGATATATTGGTACATGAATCTGTTCTCTGTTAAACTTCACATTAATTACTCTGAAACAGTCTTTGACATAAGGATTGAAAATGCCAAAGGGAACAGATTGTTGGGCACAGTGCTGATCTGAGAAATAAAAAGACACTTTGTTTTAACTGTCAAAGTTAAGATCAGCATTACTGTTGTATTTTAAATACAGGAAAATTGATCAGATTTCAGTATGATGTCAAAAAATAAATGTGACGTCAAAAGATACATGAACCAACTTAAAATTTTATGGCTGGAAATATATCTGGAAAACATAATATACAGTAAATGGTAAGAAAAATAACAGAAGACACCAGTAGAACCCAGTAGTTAGAATGGTTTACTAACCAATTTGATTTTCGGGGTAAGTACTCATGGGAAAACAAACTAGTAATATAAACATACATGATTATACTGTAATGGACATGAAAGTAAGTGGAGAAATAATGACATGGGACTGCAAAAAGTAAAATAAATATTTGTGTATAAGAGAAAGACTGCAAATTAAACTATATGGAGATTTCTTTAGAAAATTTTTGATAACTGTAAATTCATAGTACTTTCATGGTCTACATATTAAAAGTACATAGCAGGCAACTCATCTACAAATAACAAGGTTATTATCAGTTCTTACTTGGTGGCTTCACAAAGATAAAAAAACCAAATCTTTATGATCAGCCCTCAAGCTTATCAAGCTTATGAACTTCTCAAGTAGTTAAATCTCCACCTGCAAGGTCAGAAGCTGTCTTAATTTTATTGCACATTATTGGTTAGTTTACAAAATCTAATGTTCTAATCTCTTGCTAAGTATTAGAACTGTTAAAACAGCTTCTGAAAGAAAAAACAAAACAAACAAACAAAAAAACCAAACCAAAAACAGAAACTCACCACTTGTTAGGATTTTGGACAAAAACCCCACTGAACTGTGATTATCAGTTCTATTCCTACAAGCAATCTTTTAATAAAGAAAAACAGCTGAAATAATGTTAGCGTGCATTTTTGGAGGCCTTGTTTGTTTAAGAAAATCAAAAACCAAAAGATCCTGACAAAACTATATTCCTCAACATCCTGTGAATATGATTTTATTTTTAGATGGGTACTAGCTCAAGATGAATATTTCTTGCTGAGAAAATAATTTGCCATCATTTTGTCATGTGATTTTAATTGTAACTAGACTTTGAGAATTCTTTCATGCTTTGTTTTTTTTGGTATATTTTAACATATCTTTCAGTGACTTTTAATACTTCATTTTTTACCTTATATTGGACATACTTTATAACTGAAACAGTCAAATCATCAAAAAATTGTGACAAATTATGTAACATATCTAAGTACCATTTTATCTATTTCAGACTTTTACTCCTTCTCACTGCAAGGGAATTATGGTTTGCTCAGACTACTAATGGCAGAGTTAAGAAATAAAAGACTAAAAAATATTTCATCCCCTTTTTCAAAAAAACACTAATGCAGAATTTTATTTTGTAACATTTTCAATTTATAAAAAATTTTACTTATTTAAATGAAAAAAAAACAAAAAACCAAAAGCAATGTAGAATATGAAAATAAAATAAAATAAAATAAGAAGCTTTTCCTGAATTTCCAGAAAACAATTTCTTATATAATTCTTTTGGTGGTGTATTCCCATATCTTATTTTTAGAATGAAGTGTTTCTAGATGAAATGTATAGTATATAAAGCTGCTCTTTTCATGCACTTCCAATTCTGAATTTCTAATTTGAAGTTTAAATAGCTTTACACATAATGAGCATTACAATGATATCAGGTCTCAGATCAGAAAAATCATACTGCTCTTTTAGATATATTTATTCAGTATGCAATATAACATAATTGAATTATGGTCTTCCAGAAGAACCTGCTAAGAATCTTCCTGCTAGTTACAGTTTAAAATATTTCTGTCTTGTTTATAGTTCTGTCATGGTTTACTCTCCTACCGCAAATGGATGCAAGAGTTGTGAAAGAAAATGAAAGAAGTCAAGCAGTTGTAATCAGGAGAAACATTGGCTTCTGTGTCCCCTGTGAGGTCCTTTATCAGGTTCAAAGATTGTGATTACACTGAAGATCAGTAACTCTGTGAAGAAGCCTGTTTTTTATAATAATATTTCTTGATAAATTGAAACAATGAGGAAATTGCACCTAACTGGAAGAGCAATCCTTTTATGTAATTTCCAGAAACAAGGCATGTATTATACTGGCAATTAGTTTGGAAAAAGAAAGACAGCCAGCCATATTTAGGTTTATTTTGTTTTTCTCTTTGATATTATTCCACGTTTTCATTATGAATAAATAACATTAATATCTTGTAAAAGACTCTAAACTTTTTCCTATCCAACTTTGCTATAAGTAGGAAAAACAAAAACAAGCTAAAAACCTTTCCAGTGCTCTGGCATATAGTAAATGAGATGTTGCGATTGCATTGAAATGTTAAATGCGTTACAGTAATAAATGAAATGGTTTCATCATAGAGCAATCTTTTCTAGCATTCAATTATACTGATTCAGATGGAAGTGCAACTTAGTGCATCTGAACGGTTTCAATTAAGTAAGAGATTCAGGTAATTCACTGAGGGACAGAGAGAGAAAGAATTTCCTTTCAAAGGCATGAATTCATCCATTTGTGCAAGCTGAAAAAAAAAATCCTCTTTGTGCTTTTTGATGGGGGACGGGGGGGATTCTTTTTTGTATTTAAGAATATTACTGAAATTTTTAGATAACAAGACTCAAAAAATAGTGAAAAATGTGTTGTAAACTAGAAGTTAATGTAACTGATCTGAAGGAATGCAGTATATAAAAAGTACAGATTGTATTGCAGAGTATTAATAATATTAATACATTTCCCTTATGTTACAGTATGAGGGAAATTGCAGTAACATCTTCATTTTAAAAGAACTAGAGAAACTGACTGTCAATGGGTTTATTAAAAGTAGGAGCTTTTGTGGGTGCTTTTTTATTCTTTTTTTCCAAAAAATTATAACACAGATGCCAAGGAAAAAACCAAATATTCCTTACTAATGCAGCAGAAAAATTTTAATTTCTTACTTAAGCAATATAAAACATGTAGAGCTATCAAAAAGAATGTCATGCAGCTGGGAAATACTCTGTGGTACAACCCTTGGAAAGAAAATTCAGTACAGTCTCTGAAGTAAGATGGAGAGGAGGACATGAGAGGATATTTTCAAAGGGTAGTACAGCATTTCAATTAGATATTTAGCTAGAAAAGAAGCAGAATAAAAATCTCTGAAGTCAGTGCTGTCCCATTAGTATTTATTTAAAATACTAATGTTCATACAATATATATCATGTTCAGATTAATTATAGATATTAGAAAGAAAATAGCACTCTTCCTAAACTACATATTGATCTGCATAAATAAAGTTTTCAGTACTTATTTTAGTCTTGATTCAGAGAGTATGATCATCCTGGAAGTGGTCTGCATTCATTTATGTCACCGCTACTTGAAGATTACTCAGAAACAGGGCAGAGATCTGATCAGACTACTCCATGCCAGGAGCAAATGACAAGAGAGATGTTAGATGTGTTCAAAATGAAGTTAAGTTTGGACAAACAGGGCAAAGAAATGTATTGGTTTAAATGTGGAGCTGTGTCTTAGTGTCAAAATCTACCTGAATTTGCCTTAAATTCCTCAAGTTTTGTGTTTTTTCTGTAACAGTAAACAGTAAACCATCTCCTTGTCTTTATCTTGAGCCATAAGCTTTTGTATCTTTGTGTTGTTGAGGAGGGTGAGTGAGAGTGGGTGCTGTCTGTAAACTGGTCAAGGTCATCCAAATCACAGACACTGATGTACATTAATCAGTGGCAGAGGAAGGTTGATGAAGGTATTTAAAATTGGAAATGTTGGGAAGATACATATCTGTGGCGTGGGAGTGGATACAGGGAAGTGTAAATAACAGGCTGAGAGCATTTATGTTCTTCCATTTGGAGAAGAAAAGTCTCTTTGGAGACCTTATAGAGGCCATTCCGTAAGTGAGGGGGGATTGAAGGAACATGCAGAGAGATGTTTTAGTAGGGCCTGTGGTGACAGGTCAAGGGTCAACAGCTTTAAACTGAAAGGGTGCAAATTTAGATTGGACAGATGATAAACATTTTTACAATGAGGGTGATATGACAATGCAACAAGCTGCACAGAGAAGTTTTCTGTGCCCCACCCCTGGAAATGTTTGAGGACAGGCTGGGAGGGTCTTTAAGAAGCCCAGTCTAGTGAGAAATGTCCCTGCTCACAGCAGGGAGGTTGGAACTAAATGATCTTTAACATCACTTCTAACCCAAATCATTCTAGGATTCCATAAGTTATATTAAGATCAGACATGTTTACAAAGCATTAGAGAGGGGAAAAGCAAGAGTGTGTGTGTGTGTGTATATATATATATATAGATATATATATATATACACAAATGTATGCTCATATTCATACCTATATATATACATTTATATTTTATTAGTCTGTGTTTTACTGACAAATATTTCAGATTTAAAATATTTCAAACAAATGCATGTCAAAAAAAAAAAAAAGCACCATTACTGCAACTTCTAACAGTTAACTTGAAGTCGACTTGTTTCCTCAGAGTGTTTCAAATAGATGGTCTCAACTAACTATGCAAAGTTGATAAAACCTTACTGAAAGCAATTTCCTGGTGCAGATGGTATTTCTTTCAAGTCTGAAACATGCAAAATGTTTTCTTTATTAATAAATTCTGCAATTTATTCTGAGATCTTCTGCTTGTAAAATCAACAAAACTCCATTGACCTGTTTTAGAGCAGGGAAGAGCTCAACATTTTTAGTGCTGTGCTCAAATTTTTCAGATGTGAGATGTCCTCAAGCATTTTTATATAGTTAGACAGACTAGCTCTGGAGGTTTGTACACAGTAAAATTAAACCACAGAAAACTGCTGGAAGAATAAGAATCAGATATCTCAAAGGTTCATTGGAAATGTTGGCTTTGAAGGGAAATGTTTTCCCCACAACTGCAGACATCAAGCACAAAAAAGGAAATTTGCTTTTTCACTCACCTTAAAAGTTTTGTCTTCGTACGTTTTCCATTAAGATAACTATAAATGTGGATATGTTCCCTGACATTTTACCATCTGTCCTATGTACATTCTGAACTGCCAGAAATAAGAAAAAATCAGTTTTGGGAGCAGTCAATATCAGAAAGAAGAAGCAAAAATCTGATGGGACGTAAAAACAATAACAGTGTTGTTATTGTAAATCCTAACAAGTAGTCTCTCAAAGACATATTGCAGCAACAGCAAAAACACACTAAAAAACCCAAAGGCATTGAAAACTGTCTACTTTGAACACAGGTATACTGCATTTTCAGCTGAGAGAAAAAGAGAAACTACTTTTTATATAGTCTCTTTTAAATTATATTTCTTCTCTACCCTAAATTGACAATTCAATATAACCATTACTGGAAAATTAACTGAATATTTATTAAAGTTTGGTTATCTTGCCTTATGCTATGGTGCATGTGTTGTCACTGAACTGAATATCATATGATTTGTTTGGAAATTTGCATGTCATTTATGACTTAAAATAAAATGAATCTGAATTAATAATAGATTTTGACACACATTTAACTACTTACTTTATCACTCATTTTTTTTTAGTCATCTAATACTTTGCCAAAGTAGGAAATTTATCAAAAATAACAAACAACAGGAATCAAAACATATATGGTTCATTGAAAGATTTTTATGGCTTAGAGATATATGAATGCTTTTTAGAATTATCTTTCACTTTCATTGTCCAGTGAAAATGCTCTGAAAAAAATTTGTTAATGCATTCATTGAACAGCACTAAAATACAAAAGAGTGTAAAAGAACAATACAAGTTCCTCTTATATAAGACAGAAGAAAATACTAATAATTAGAAACTCTGAAAATTGTAGAAACAAGAGAAATAAGTGCACAAAGAAAGGTGTCAACTTATTGATAGTTAACATATACTCACACTTGGGAGAAAACTTTTCAGTTGTATATCCTTTCTATAGACTATGTGGCTAAACATTCACTGTTGGAGTCATTTCATTAGAGGCTGCAAAAGGATGCCTAGAGACTCTCCAGAAAAGATACAATTAGATTGAAGTTTCATTATTCCTAAACGTGTTATGTTTCCCATTAGACAGTGATCAAAGAAAAAAATACTAAAGGAGATCTGTAGGATGCAAGATTGATTACAGACTGATTCAGCAGTGCAATCACTGTTTGGTGCAATCTCAGCATGAATGGAGTCCCCAGAGAGCATGTTGCTATCTGATAGCACTACAGTAAGGGAAAAATCAAACTACTTTTGGAAAGTAAATTGGTTGAGGTTGCATTACACAGGAAAGCATTATAGCTCAGATAGTCATTCTTCCTGGAATCCAAAAGCAAGTGTTCTAAAAACATTCCAGCTTTCAGCTGCACATAAAATGCAAACCCAGAACTGTTCAGTTACTCTAGTGGAGCTAGCAGGAACAAAATACTTCTAATGAGTTATTGCAATGGATGCAGTTAATAGTTCTTTTAATATGCAGTTTGCAGTCTCTATATGATATCTTTTAATCTACTATAAATTTTCTTTTTATGTAGTTGTTTCTTTTTTTCTTCTTAATTCTCCATTACCCAATAGTTTCACATCTGGAAAACTTAGCAAAGAAATGACTGATGTTGTAAGGCACTAATATAAATTATCTGGTGTTATGAGTTATCAAATATCCACTGAATAAAATTTTACAGCACTTGTCTGTCTCAAACACTGTTAAAACCACAGAAGGGTTTTGCCATGAGATAAGCGCAGAAGGGAGAGACAGAATGGAGATAACACTAGGCCTGTCAGAGATCTTGTTAGCACATCTTGGCTAACACATCCAGACAAAAATTCCCATTGTGTCAAACTGTGTGATGAAGCAACTGCTCTTACACCTTTCAGCGGTCAATCAAAGATCAGCCCAAGTTATCAGACAGATGACATCTGCAGCCACAAATGACTACCAAAGCCACCTCAAATATACCTTAGTAGATACCTGGAACTTGGACTGTGAGTTAAGCCCCTCCAGCAGGAGTTTGAGATAAGATAGAGCTGGTGCTATTTTCTGGGTGTCACCTCTGCTGAATCAGCTCCTACTGACTTGGCAAAAGGTAATTCCATCCGGGGGGATCATAACCACTGAATCATGGCCCACCAGCCCAGCAAACGCACCATCTCAAAAGGAGAAAGACCAAGCACACAAACTAATCAGTATTAAAATTTAGTGAATCATTTAACCAATAGAATGAGAAGTCTGGGTAGCCAATTCCTTTGTTTGCTAAGATGCATAAATAGTGAAAAGTTACTAATAGTAACTAAGATGTATAAATAGTGAAGTGAACTACTTCAGGAGCTCTTCCACCAAGAAGCCCAGGGTGAGGAAGGACCAACAGGATGCTGCTGGATTCACGGGGATGACTATCGCTGCTCTCTCTGTCTCTGTCTCAAATTCATTGTTAATAAAATCCATAGTATTGACTTCAACATATGGTCTTGTTTGCACCTTAATTTGGGCAGAGGCATCTCTCATTAGTCTGTTAACATCTGTTGACATCAGCCATGTACTTTTTCTTTAAAGCCATGGTATGCAAATTTCCTCCAGGAATGTGACTCCTCAGTAACAGCTCATGTATTGAGGAAAAGAAATCCAAACTTTAAAATTTCAGAGAAGCCTTAAAACCTTTGCCATAGTATACTGAAAAATTAATCCTATAACATATAACAATGATTTTGAGAAAACGTATGCTTCCTTCAGAAAGTTCTAGATATCTGGAAAAAAAGGAAAGGAAAAAGTTTACTTAGATATTTTCACTTTTTATGTCCCAAATGCCTGTGTTTCAATGCTGTTCTATACTTTTCAGTAGTTGTGTCACAAATTCAGTGTTTAATTCTTTAGATCTTTACACATAATTCTCTAAGTGTTTTACGGAATTAATTGTATTAATTTCTGTACATTTCAGTTGTTTTGAATGCAGCTCTATGAAATCTGTGCTATAGCTCTGTGCACTATTTTTCTCTATTCACCAAGTGTTACACTGGTTTCAAGAGGAATCAAGGAGGATGAAAAAGAAATGACAACTGCCATCAGAACTCCAGTCAGTGGAGACTCCTCAACATCTGCATTATTCACAGAAGGTCACAGGAAACCTATGTTCTACTTTTGTTTCCTTGGTAAGTGAGAAAATTAATGGCAAATGGTAAATATAACACATAAAAAAATATGCAGCTACCACTCCTTAGCAGAAATGCATAAAATGCATGTGTTTGAAAAGCAATGCCATTAACAGGATTGAAGAATGAATTGAAAAAATTCTTTGAATTGGCGAAGTATTTTATTTTCAAAGTAAGAAACCCTTTATTTTTAAAATTAGTTTTTATCTCAATAAACAGATTACCTTTTAGTTAAGCACACCTACTTTAAAATATTTTGTGGCATCAGGAATACTGCATTAACTTTGAGGTTTATGACCATTTTGATAAATAATCCTTCACATATAATTGTGTATAGCTCATAATCACTGTTCATCCTATTTTAATTAATATTTAAATAATCAATTTATAGACTATATTCTCTATTTTTTTTTATTAGTTTAATGTATTGCTTGACAAGAGTTACTTTTTATATCTTACCATATCTGCATTGATAAAAAGTAGATTTTTTATTGTTATTATTATTTGTACTTTATGTATATACATATATATTTTGGGCATGTTCAACCTCCAGAAGAGATGATTAAGAAGGCATCTCAACAATGTGTATGAGTATCTGAAAGGAGTGTGTCCAAGATGATGGAGGCAGGCTCTGCTCGGAGGTGCCAGGCAATAGGACAAGAGGCAATGGGCAGACACTGATGCAAAGGAAGTTTCACCTGAACATGATGAAGAAACTGTTTTCTGTGCAGGTGACTGAACACTGGAACAGATTACCCAGAGAGATTGTGGGGTCTCCCTCACTGGAGATAATCAAGAATCATCTGGACACAATCCAGTGCAATGTGATTTAAGGTCATCCCTGCTTGAGCAGGGAGGTTGGATGACATGTCCTACTGTCATTCCACTTTTAACCTAACCCATTCAGTGGTTATGTAATAACATATACTATAGATATTAGAAAAAAAAAATATAACTGACATCTATTTTATAGGAAATTTACATGCCAATTTTTTTTTTTTTTTACTCAGGGAAGAAACATGCCATTGTTACAGAATTTCTGGTGAAATGGAGCAATCTCTTTCAATGCCTACCAGCCTACATTTCCCCACCTGGATAGCTGGAGAGTTAGACAAATTACAGGCCAGATACTCAACCAGACAGAAGCACAACTTTCCATCTTGAGAGAAAACAGACACTTAAGGGACAGATAAGCAGAGACCTTTCCTCTACTTAGCAAGACAACTGGGTGACTAACAAGGAGGTCAGACTGCTGAGGGTCCTGAATAGCAGCAGAACTGAAGGAACTCTTTGGACTGCTCAGAAAAGCTGTCTGGGCAGGTGGTAACTTGAGGAGATATCCAGGTTTCACACCAGCCAAGGAGGACAGCTGAGTATGAGGCAATATGAGAAGCCAAGCATTCTGCCTCATTTCTAGCCAACCCACCAGCCTGGGGTCCAGTTGGCAAGACAGTGGCTGAGCATAGTGGCAGAAAATCAGATTAACTAGCAGCTGGCTGCTTGCTCAGGCTATCAGCATTTCTGATTTTCATTGGTGTTTCTGACAAAATCTACATGTTCCCAAACAACCGTTCAATTCCATTCAGAAAGGTATTTTTCTTGATTAAAACCTTTTGAGAAATAACCTCACCAGCTCTAGCTGAATATAGCTATATAGTATATAGAACAAATATATGATGAACAATATTGTTACACCTCAGTGTAATCACATACAACTATTTTATTGAAAACCTCAGGAATTCTTTCTTTGTGAGATTTCCAGATACCAAGAATACGTGAATTACTTATCTGCCAGAAAATGTCTGGTTTAGGCCTATTCTTCTTCAGTATCCTATAATTTCAAAGATAGTTGTTATATTCTGTCTGCTTTTGGTCATCCTGACTTCCTTAATGCCCACAGGTTTTCTATAATATATATTAAAAGTCCTCCTTTACTTCTTTTTCATCAGTGAAAATATCACTGAGAGATGGATCTACCATAAATCCTTCCAGTATCTCAGTATAAGCAAGCTTCTACCACCTTTTTTTTCATATATTGTTACATCTTTAGTCAAATTACAAAGATGCTTCACTTAGTCCTTTAAAAATTCATATTTATACGAATGAGACTTCACTTTTTAAAAATCATTTTAGGATAAAATAAACATAATTCTGTGTTTTGCTATTCTTATTAAGTGGCCAACTTTAGACACTGACTACAGTCAGTCTTACATCTTGTAGTCAAACATAAAGAAAAATTTTACTGTTGTGCGATTTATTGAAAAAGTGGGCATTAGCTAGACTTAAAGTTGGTTGGGAAGTCTTTAAACCTCTAAATGGTATTTTCTTTATCTAGATTTTCACAGTTTCTCATATGTTGGCATGTCATTCTTTGATTAGCGGTGGATCATATTCCCATTAGACGTAACTTCATAGTCACTTAGAATACACAACACAGAAAATAAACAGTACATACCTATGGATCCCATATATTTGGATTCAGGATTGTAGCGGAATATTATCACCATTGTAATTCATTGAGAAGGGCACCACTGATATAATATTAATCCTGTGCATTCAGGGAATAAAAAAGATTACCATACCAATCAGATACTTTCTCTGTTGTAATTGAAAAATTTAGGGTCACACCTGGAGCCACTGCTTCCAATCCAAAACTTTAAGATGATCAGAGGTCTGGAGCACCTCTCCTATGAAGACAGATTGAGACAGATGGAGCTCTCTCTTCCCCTCTTCAGCCAGGAGAAGAGAGGGCTCCAGGGAGACCTAACAGTGGCCATCCAGTGCTTATAAGAAAAGGTGCTTATGAAAAAAGAGGGAGAGGTTTTTTTGCATGGACAAATATTGAGAGACAAGGGGTAATGGTTTTAAACTAGCAGAGGAGAGATTTAGATTTGATCTAGAAAGATGTTCTTTGCTGTGAGGGTGGTGGGGCACTGGAACAATTTGCTCAGAGAAGTTGTGCATGCCCCATCCCTGGAAGTGTTTGCAGACAGGCTGCATGGGGCCCAGACCAACATGATCTAGTGGGTAGCATCCCTGCCCATGGCAAGGGAAACGAGATCATCTTTAAGGTCTCTGCCAATCCAGGCCTTCCCATGATTCTGTGAAACCTCCACATGGTTAAAACTAATTAAACTTGTCTGCCAAGATAAAATCAACACATTTAAATATGTATATGTGAATATGTCTGTCTTCATTATCTGAATCACTTTGTTTAAAGCTTTACAAACTTTAAAACAAATTTCATAGATGACATTATCAGTTTGCTTGGAATGTTGTTTTTTGCTGTTTGTTATAGGCTTTTTTTTTCCCCACCAGAAAAATATAAACATCTCTTAATGGAAAAAAAAAAAAAAAAGTTATTTTAAAAGCTTAAGGAATGCATGCAAAACAGAATGTGCTAAACTGCTAAGTCTATAGAGAATAAGACAAGGTGAAACAGACAACTATCCATGTAGTCTCCTGAAATTCAGTATCTTTGTCTGTGTTTTGCTATACTATATACTCAGAATAATTTCTATTACCTATGCAACTAATAGTATACTTTCATTACTGTTAATCTTAACATAAGTAACACAGCTAAATGCTCAATAGATGTAGGAAAAGACACAAATTTTTTCTTAAACCAGAACAAATTCTGGAACCCTAATAAAAAAAGTACTGGCAGTCAATGTCTGCATAAGAGGGAAAATATTTTTTCATTCTAAAGAAAACAAATTTTTGTAAGGCCAATAAAAATATAAAAGAGAGGTGAGAGACAATAAATAGGTGTCCATCATGCATGTAATGTAAGGTGAAAAAATAATTTTGTCATCAGTCTTGATGAAATTACATAAACCCAGCATTTTAAAACTAGAGCATTTTTTTTTCAGTTCCGCTCACTTTTAAAAATAACCATAACAAAATAACAACCCCACATTCAAAATCTATGTCTTTGACTTTAAAAAATTATAAAATTTTTTGTTGACATGAATACATTATTTCGTTTTTGTTGTCCTCCTCAGGCAGTAAGTAGTCTTTGATATCATCAGGGCACTTCAATGGAATAGAATAGAATAGAATAGAATAGAGAACAGAGTATTTCAGTTGGAAGGGACATACACTAATCCAGTCCAAATGCCGGACCACTTCAGGTTCACATAGGTAGTGTTTACTTTAACGCTGCTCTAATTCTATAATTTTTAAAAAATCTCATTATTTTGCCTGACCAGGCATGTTGCTACTGTCCAACTGCTCACAAAAGACAAACTTTCATTTTTTAAATGTTGTTTTCATTTCAGATATTCTTATGCCAAGGTGAAACCTTACACATAAACAATGAACAACAAACAAAACCATCCAAGCAGCTCTGGGGAAAAAACTTAGTGCAGCTTTTTTAACTCTTGGAGCTACTTCTGATTCTGGTTTGTGATAACATTGAAAAATAACCGAAGGCTATGTCACCCACTATGGCTCTATGAAGAGCAAATCTGCTAGAAATGTTGAAATGGGACAAAAAAAGAGGGAAACAGTAAATCATATGTTATTACCTTCCTTGGGAATCACTGTGAGCGTCTCTAACAGTTTCACCAGGTCATTCCTCTATTGGATTAAGAGGCAGATGGAGGAAAAAAGGTAAAGGTAAGAAACAGATGCTCTGTACAGCTTGATCCCCTGCTGATCTCACAGACAGAACAGCAGGTGCTTGTGCTACTGCAAGCAGCTATAAAGAACACACAGATCATCTCGGGCTACCTCTGTACCATTCTAGTGAAATGCTAAAACTGACTTCTTTCACCTACAGAACTTATTAAATATTGCACAACACATTAAAATTTAATAAGGTCTCTCTGTGTTTTATGGACAATTACTTAAATTGGGAAATCTCCACATCTCTGCTTTGCCATGACTCAAATGAATGTCTGCATTCAATCCTGCATTGTCCTATTCACCATTCTTCTATAAGGCTGTATCACAGGATATTCACTCCTGTACATGAGATGATTTTCCTGGTGAAAATTTTATCAGCATTCCCTTGAAAAACTAAATTTTTGACTAAATCTCCTTTTTTGACCAAAAACCATAAGTCTTTGAAAAGTCTTAGTCATCTCTGGTAGTGAGACTAAAGAATTTGTACAGCCTCTTGAATATATAGTTATTGAATATAATTAACATTTGACTATGCTAGAGACTTGGTTTTTGATAAATCACTTTTTTTTATGATTTAATTACATGATGCTAAACAGAGGGAAAAACTTATTCTTCTTTTATTCAATTCCATGATTAAAACCATCATTTTCTTCCTGAAGCTACAGAGGTTGTCATTCCTCCAACTGTTTATAAGTTACTCTTTTCACTCAATAAAAATTACTGTTCCTTCACAATTGCTAACTTATTTTTCTTTTGTGTGAAACTTTCTGAGATTTAGTAAAAAAATAATTACATGAACTGAAATAGTTTAAAAATGTTTTGCTGTCCTGTGGAAGCATTTGACTGAAATAAGTTTAATAATCCATGTAGCTGACCTAGCAAATTAGAAGGGCAATGTAGGAATCCAGTTGAACTCAGCCTGAGAATGTATTATGGACTCCTTCTCTGAAACATGCACTGCACAGTAGTTTTACAGCAGTACTGAAAGCTGTGTATTTGTCAAAGTGGGTCCAAAGCAGAACTTTAACATGCACTGCACAGTAGTTTTACAGCAGTACTGAAAGCTGTGTATTTGTCAATACACAAAAGCAGAACTTTAGTGTTTATAAAGAAAACCTAGGATATTTGATAAGGTAAAATATTTGAGATGATCTTTGAATGGTTTCTATCATCTATGTGAATAGATAAACATACATTGTTACTTCTAGAGTTACAGAGTAAGCAAGAAATCTGCTGAGCATCCTCTTGCTCAAAGTCTTCTGTGAGATCTTGGTCCCACTGAATACTTGTGGAGACAGAATCTCTATTTCTGATACTGAGAACTTCTGGAGTTTCTCTCATGAGAAGTAAGATTAATAAAAATAATGACAAAAATACTATGTGGACACAGATTTTAGCCTGAAAAGATGCAATAGGACATTGTTTCCAGGAACATTTAATTCAGATGGATTTAAAGATAGCATTTTAGCATGTTCCTGTAAAGTAATGTTGTAATCTTCTCATTGTCAACAGATTATGAATTTGTCACAGGGAAATCTGGCAGTTCACAAGTTTAAAGGGCAGAATGACAATAATTAGCCCTATGAAGTCTAAAATTTAGTTATTAAGTGGGATGTATACAACATGAGGATATCAAGTTTTAGTTTATGGTGTCTATCCAACAACACAGAGGTACTGCTCAGAACACATATAAATCAGGACTGCTGTAGTTGTGACCAGCACCAGCAGTTCAGGAGAAACAGACACTAACACTGAGGTGTCAGAGTATCCACATCCATACATCTCACTTCCAGTTCAGATGGGTAAAAACACCACCAGGTTTTACAGACGAGTCGATTTCTCCCTATTTAAGCTGATCAGTGGTCTCTATCTGGGGCACTACCTGGTAGATCCTTCTTCAAATAAATAAAAGTAAAATTGTTAGTAGGTCATTTGTGCTTCTTTGCTTCTTTTCCAAATGCACCTAAACTATTAGAGAGGGCAGATGTAGTTTAGAGCTTTCAGATAAGTCTCTCACACAATCATTATCTATTTTCTGCTTCCTCTGCCAACCCATAACTGAATCATCTAATGAATCACAGCTGTGCAGGTGTTCTAAAAGTCTCATTTTATTTCAGAAATACTCTTGAGTAGGTTTCACCTCCAAAATGTATGAGGTCTTATTTGGTCAAAATCAGAGTTCAGACTAGTGTCTTCCCCTTGGCCTCTCACTTCAGCAATATTTCAAACAGATATAGAAGATAAGATGAAGCTTGTGAGTCACGACACAGAGTATCTCAGACTGCAAAAAAATTGAAGAAAAGTGTTACAGGATCTTTTTAAAATGTTATCATCAGCATGTTGTCAACTTATAATGAAAGAATCAGTGGAAACAAATAAAAACCCCCCAAAATAAAGCAATTATTAATAAAAATTTATATAAAACAACACAATTTTATTGTTATCTATGAATAAAAGAGCACAGAAAGAGAAGAACTCCTTTTGTTGATTATTTCTGTATTTGTTGTATTACTTTCTTGAAACAATAGGGAATTCTGTGTTAGTTTCAGATTGAGAAATGATACTTTATTCACCTGTCACTTACAACCAGCAAAGTCAGCATATACTTCTACTGTATTCTAGAATATGAAAAGTATGTATTTCTAGGAGTGCAGCAAAAAAGAATGAATTATTTCGCTTTGTAATTTACAACTTTGCATACGTACTTTTAATACTTCTATCAAGAAGCTTTTGTTTTGTAGTGATATGGGCAATGGAAAATTCCTTTGGGCCAGGGAACTTTATTAACATCTATGTATCAAACCATTCTTGGGAGAATGCACTGTAACTGCCTGCTGTGAAAAATTAATAATCATTGCATGGGGTGTGAAGCAAAGGGTAATAATATATCAAGTAATATAAAAAGGTTTCCTGTCAGGAAGTAAGCAAAGAACTTTGACAGAAACAGGACTGAGAGAATTCTTGTGTACAAATATAATCCTATAAACTAGAAAAAAATTCATTTCCTTTGATGAAATTTATTAATGTTTCAGCTATCTCTGTATAGGAGCTTAACATATTGTTTGAAATGTTACAATGGATTGTCATTGCTGAACTCTTGTATTCTGATATTTTTGTATCAGTGAGAGGGTTGAAACTAGATGATCTGTAAGTTCCTTCCAACTCAAACCGTTCTATGATCGTGTGATACCAGTTTTAGCAGCAACTTAAACAACTTTCCTATTGAAAATGCAGTGCTGTGTGAAATAACATGTCATTTACACTATTTGTCATTAGTAACATAAAGTTGTAACAATCATATTCTGTCATGCACGTTATCTTTATGCATCTTGAAACAGGTATCCTCTTTTCTTTGCCACCAGTTGTGACACTATCATAGTACTTTCAAGGTTCAGCATAGCAGTAAAAAGCTAAAGCAGAAAAAAACATAAATAAAAATAAATTACAGTACTTCACGAGATAATTGTGTGTATTTTTTTCTAGCATTGGATTCTTTATCCCTCTAGCTGCTTATTGCTCTGACAGTTACTGACACATGTCCTGACAGAAATGGAATTTTCTAGACAGCATGACTGAGCAGTTGAGCACTCAGCAGTTACTGAACTGAATGTTTCCTCTCTGAAATAAAGCCATGGGGAAAATAGTCATCATTCCTGTCAAGATCCAGCCCAAAAAGTTTACGAGAACAGCACATTATTGGCACATAAATCTGCAATCTCAGTTACTAGTTTGAGTGAAAACATTATGTTAACCTTTGAGGCAATTAATTGTCCCTTATCACAACTTTGCATCACATTTTTTATGGTAGTATTCATTTAAGTCTCTTTATAACACTTTATAAACACTTCTTAAAAATCCATACTAGTTTGTTCTTCATGTTCTGCTGATATAAGGTAGTGAATTTCGGGAAATGGTGCAGAGAACCAAAAATTAGTTTATTTCTGCACCGTGCTGGTATCCTGTTGATTAATCAGCTTTGGAAAATCAATCAGTGTCTTGAACTTTGTATATTCCATACCTATTCAGGACTATTCAGTTTATTCATTATAAACTGTGAAACCAGATAAAACTTGGCAACTTGTATTTGTGTGACCAACGAAATCCCAAACAATGGAAGAAGGCTCAGAATCACAGAATTAGGCTAGAAAAGACCTCAAAGATCATTGACCAACCTTTAACCGATGCCCACCTTGTTAAATAGACCATGGCATTAAGTACCACATCCAGTCATATCTTGAACACCTCCAGGCGTGGCAGCTACACCACATCCCTAGAGAGCCCACTCCAATGCTTTATTACCCTTCCTTTGAAGAAAATTTTCTTATTATTTCATCTAACCTTCTCCTGACATAGTTTAAGGCCATTTTCTCTAGTCCTTTCACTAGCTGCCTGGGACAAAAGGCTGACCCCTACCTTGCTACAACTCCCCTTCAGGTAATTGTAGAGTAAAAAGGTCCTTCCTGAGCCTCCTTTTCTCCAGGCTAAACAATGTGAGCTCCCTCAGCTACTCCTCATATGATTTCTACCTTGGAGCACCTGAGCACAAATGATGTACCTATGAAGTTCAAGAGAGAATGCAATGCTGACCACAACTGTTGTAAAGGAAGTCAAACATCACAACATAAAGGGGACCAGGAGACGAGGGGATAGGATTTGATTGAGATACATAGCTGTGTAAGTTGAGTAAAGCAACTGGCTATATCACATGAGTGGACAAATTACTTGTGTAAATAACCTCTGAAGTACTTGGGGGGGTGGAAAAAAGTAAGTATCACTGACCAAGCCCAATCAGCACGAGGCACATGTATACATCAGAGCCCAACAAAGAGCATAGAAACTGAGCAAACAACAAAATTAACTTTGAAGACAGCAATGGACCTCATTTTTATTCAACCCATGTATTCCTTCCCACTGGGGACAACCAGTATCGTAATGATGAGCATATTTTAGACTGCTGATGAGAATCAGGTTGCTATTGTGATCCAACTGCGTGTGATTGTGTTCTGATTTATTACATTTCTGTGTGACTCTGACAAAATCTTTTGTAATGTCAAATAAATTTAAATAAGTAAATTTAGTATTAAGACACTAAACCCTCCTTGTGTGGCCTACCTAAATAACTTGCTTGGACACTGACAGGGTGTTGAGAGATTGTTGCTCTGAAAATTGCTAAACTAGATATTGCTGCATGTATTATAACGTGGTGTCATGATTTTGACACACCAGTAATAATAATTGATTGTTAAAAATAATGAGACTAGTAGAATAGACCAGACTTATGTTAATGGCATTGCAAAGTCTATCTGACAAGCTTTCTTCTAAAGTTTAGAGAAAAAAAAAAATTAAAACCAGTCAAAGATAGCTATTTCAGAAACTTCAAAACATTAAAAAACAAAATAAACCCAACCCCAGAACCTTTGGTAGCATCAAGGATCTAGTCCAATTAGTTATAAACCAAAGTTATATAACTTTATAAAAAGTTATAAAAAGAAAAGCTGTGAATGTCCTGATACCTTAAAGTAGTCAAATACCCCAAAACTCTGAAGAAAGTGGAAATTGTGAAGACACATGTATCTAGTAATCTGTGCATTATCTCCAAAATAAAAGGTTAGAAATATTATTTTGATGTCTTCATGGATTTGAAATTTAGGCATCTGCTTCCAAGAAAACATTTGAAAATGTCAGCGTTCTGTTGTTTCACTGATGGAGTAGTATTAGTTCCGTTATCCTCTCAAACCACATCTAGTTTGGAAAGGATGCAGAATCACAGAATCATTTAGGTTATAAAAGGCCTTTAAGGCCATTGAGACCAACTGCAAACCTAACACTACTAAGCCCACCACTAAACCACATCTGCAACTGCCACATCTTTTAAATACTTCTGGTAATGGTGACTCAACCACTTCCTTGGGCAGCCTGTTCCAATGTTTGACACTCCTTTCAGTGAAGAATTTCTTTCCTAATGTCCAATCTAAAACTCCCCTGGTACAACCTGGCACCACCTCCTCTCATCCTATTGCTTTTAACTTGGAAGAAGAGACCAATCCCCACTTCATTTGGGAAGTTTACCTCATTTCAGGTAATTGTAGAGAGCAATAAGGCTCTGAGCCTTCTTTTCTTCAGGCTAAGCAGCCCCAGCTCCCTCGGCTGCTCCTGATAGGACTCACTCTCTAGACCCTTGCTCAGTTCCATTGTCCTTCTGTGGACTTATTCCAGCACCTCAATGTCTCTCTTGAAGTGGGGGACCCAGAACTGGACACAGCACTCCAGGTACAGTGGGATCATCGCTTCCCTGCTCCTGCTGGCCACACTATTTCTGATACAAGCCAGGATGCCACTGGCCTTCTTGGCTACCTGGACACACACTGGCTCACTTTCAGCTGCTGTTCACCAGCACCTCCAGGTCCTTTTCCATCAGGCAGCTTTCCAGATCCTCTTCCCAAAACCTGTAGTGCTTCATGGGAATGTTGTGACAAGCCTTGTTGAACCTCAAACAACTGACCTTTGTCTATCAATTCAGCCCATCCAAATCCCTCTGCAGATGTATCAGTGTGGTGTTCCTAGCCACATTCTGTATTTAGTAGCTAGATACTAAAGGATATTCTGCTAAAAAGCCATTCTTTCTGCTGGATTGAATAAACAATCTGATAGGAATGTAAGAGATACAGAACCATAATGAAGCAAGGATGAGGGAATATATGTCAGTAAACCAATTCAGCTCTTTTCAGCTATGCTGAAAGCCCTCCTCAGTGAGGCCCTGTGAATGTCAAAGGAAGCATGAAATATCTCCAGTGCCAACTCGTATGAGTCACATAAGGGTGATTAATTGATTGAAATCCATATGCGTTCTTAACCTTTCTCGTCTCTCTGTTTAACTAATTGCTCTTTAACATTTCCTTCTTCACATATCCCTGGTGAATGTATTACATATAAAACTTCACCCAAGTTTTCTTTCTTCTTCTCTAACTGATTCTACTTTGTTTTCTGCCTATGATGTAGTGACTACAGAGTACACCTTCTTTACTCCTATGCAATATTTTGTAGTTTAATTCTATTGTGCTGAGCTTCATCTCAGCTGTCATTAGCGGTGTTAAAGCTAGTCACATACATCCAATCAGTCATGCTGGCTTCCTGCCTTCCCTGGTAAATGACACTGAGAAGGTGATACATTCCATCTCTTAAAGACATCAGTCTCACAGTGGGATGATTGGACTTCTGAAATACTTTGTCTTCCCCTTTCTTTCTTTCTTTCTTTCTTTCTTTCTTTTTCTCTCTCTTTCTCTACTATCTAGATATGGGTTGTTTTTTAGGTTACACTCATGATTTGGCTTCCAAACATCTAATTTTAGGTGAACTGCATTGTCTGCCTTGGTTCTTAGACACCATGGATGTAGGTGAAGATACTCTGTGTTTACAAGACTCAAAACTGTTTTTTGAAGCAAGTATATAAATGTCAAAACCCTAATTTCTCTAATCAACATGTAGGAATTAATTGACTGATTTTTACCCCATGATGCATTATTAATATTTATATATTCCTCCAAATGAACACTATACAGAAAACAAGGTATCAGAAAAAATGGGGTTTTTTTTTTGGAATTAATTGACTGATTTTTACCCCATGATGCATTATTAATATTTATATATTCCTCCAAATGAACACTATACAGAAAACAAGGTATCAGAAAAAATGGGGTTTTTTTTTCCTGCCATTGCAATACATACTGATCATACAATAGCATGTGACTGTTAGGACTGAAATTCTTGATTGAATAATTGACTATAACAAAATATTCTTAAAAGAAAAATTAATAGATTTGATAGCTTTACATGGAAGAATGTTTCAGGAAATAAAATGAGGTTCCAATGAGGAATGGTCTAGAAAGCAAATAGCATATTCATATCAGACTTCAAACATTATGTATAAAAAAAAATAATAATGTAAGACACAAAATTGGCCTACATGTAAAAAATCCTCTTAATTTCTCCTTCCTTCTTAGAATCAGTCAAGCATTCTGCTTTTGTTTTATTTGTTTATGGTTTTTTTTTCATTAAGTCTAATGAAGAATTTTCCAATTCATCTTCATTTAGCTTAACACTGAAATGCTAGAATGATCTGAAATGGCAGAATGATCTGAATATCTGCAGTGCAGCACCCCACATACAAAAAGCACAGACTAGTGGTTCTTAGGTAGAGCTCTACTCATGTCAGATTTGTAAAATTTAATCTGGGAAGTTCCATATCACCTCCGCACCTCTGCTCTCAGAGGAGAAGCATTGATAAAAGTAACGTCAGGCTTTCTTCCTGTGCAGAAAGTACAGACAATTCTGAACTTCATAGTCTCTGTTTCCACCCCACTTCTCTTCATCAGGGTCTACCATCTGTAGGGAGTGTATCCTACAAGAATGGTAAGGTCAGCAACAATTTTTTTATGGAGATCAGAGTAAAATTTTTACGTATAAGAGGTGCAACTAATGCTCTTTTCTATGTTACTTTATTTTTCTTTCCTGTGTTACTTTATTTTTCTTTTCCCCTTTTATAAATGAGCAACAGTAACAAGAACAATAACAATGATAACCAATTACATTTTCCCCAAAATGTCATTAATAACAATTAAATATCTTAACACTCTGAGACCATACTAATTCTTATAATATATGTTTACAATGAGACAGATGCAGATGATGTAATTTTCAAATGTTATTGCAAAGGAAAACAGTAGCACAGGCAGACTGGTTCCCTTTATGCTTTATCTGCTCTTTTTCTATCTAATAAGTAAAAAAAATAGATTAAATATTTATATATTACAAAAAATGTTTGCAATGTTTATTTTGATATGACATATGTGCTGGTGTTTTTTTTAATAGAAATCATAGCAATACTAAAAATCACAGACACGCAGACACTTAATGATAAATTAAGACCAAATAAAGCGTGATAGCATTTAATCCGAAGTAAATGCTATTTTGTTTGTGATCATTGAGTGGTGTATTCTGTGATACAGCAGGGTCTACTCTTATGCCATTAATATGCAGTGCCTATTTTACTGAAGACTTACAAACTATTTTCATTGTCTCTCATTGAAATGCACTTTTAGGAAAAAGAAAAAAAATACTTAAAATATTTTGGAAAGACCTTTCAAAATTTCATAAATGCTTTGATCATATTCAAATTTAAAAAGAAAAGACAACAAACCCAACAAGTCACAATTGATATTATAGGATGACACAAGAGGACCTCTCTACTTTTACATCTTAGATCTGTTTTTCTAGACATAGTCTCATTTTTAGTTGTCAAGAATAACTAGTTTTCTATGGAACTGCACAGACAACAGATTTCCTACAATACCACATTCAGCTATTTTAAATTCTGTCTGTCTCTAAGAGTAAGCGTGAAGCAAAAGAGTGGATATTTAAATTAGCTTTTTAGGGTAATTTTTGCTAAAAGATAATTCAGGATATCAAACTTGTAGTGAAATGCTTCAAAAGAATGTCTTTTTATGCACTATAATGTTCTGTGTTGTCTCACACTCATTAGAGAATTAAAAAGAAGAAATGTAGTGAAGGTATCCTTAGCATCTTCTCTGATGCATCTTTTCACCACTATGGAAATGTATCCACTAATTGCTTAAGAGCTATTCTAACATGAAGGTAAACAAAAGCTAATTAAAATTTTCAGTTGCAGTCCTTAACATCAAAATATTCTTATGTCAGAATAAACTGGGTAATATAGATTTTTCTTGAAGTATGGAAACTTTTTGACCCACTTCTGTAAATATAACTGCTTTCCATTCACTAGCTGCTCAGAAAAGTGGGTGCTTTGGAGACCTCTAAAGCATATTGATGGAACACTTTCCTAAAGCCTAGTGTAAGCTGCTGTGTGTTTGACCATACCGAAAAAATAGAAAAGATTAAAAAAAACAAAAACAAACAAAAAAAAAACCAAACCAAAAATACAATCAAAAAATTAAAACTCATTTAGAAATCGATTTCAGATTTTTAAGCAGTTTTTTATTACTCAGTACCTGTCTATAGTAGGTATTAATAGCATAGCACTAAATGGCTAACTAAATGTTGAAATTATTTTTATGCAACATTAATGATTATTTTTAATTATTTCCAGAAAAAGATGTAAAACAGAACATACAATATAGACAGTACACAGATCACTTGCACATTTTAAAAAGCCATTTCAAAAACAATTCTTCCTAGAACCTGACTGACGAGTGTATCACAGTGTTTCAAGCAGCCTACTGTACTTGATTTTTCAGCTTTTTACAGAAGAGTGATTTTAAGTTATTTAGAAAGATGATATGTCTTAAAAGCTTTAGTAAGCATATCCTGCTCATTATGTCTGTGCATTCCACCTTTATGAAAATTATTAAATCATCTCTCATAATATGTCAATATCAGGCAAAAGCTAGCACTTGCATTACAGTTTCTACTAAATTCATATTGGCTTAAGACTGTACACAGTGAGGGCCATCAAAATGTTTCCAGCACCCAGGTTTTCGGTAGAGACAAAAGGTCCCTCTAGACTTGTGAGAATATAGAATTAAATATTAATTTGATTTCTAAGTAGGGTTTTAGCAATTATATTACTGAAGGTACTGTGGAAAAATATGGACAGAATGCAACTAATGTGCTTATCAAAACCTAATTTTATAACATCTCTGGTAACAGTATTAGCACTGACTTCCAGATCTACTAGACTGTAGTGCTGTTCTACACTCTTTCATAGCTGACTTCCCCAAACCAACCTATTAATTTTTCCATGTCATTGAGATACACATAATCTCCAAATGGTTTAATTGGCATCTTCCCTTGAGGAAACATTGTCTTGCTGAATGATTTTTGAGCATCTTTAATTACTTATTTTATAAGTATGCATGTTATCTTGAAACTTGCACTTAAATCCTGATACGGGCGAAGGAAATAGACATATGGAGTGAAAGACTCATTGTTGAACAATATCTATCCTTTTAAAAATCATTCTAATAGATCAAATTATTCAATTCTGATGGAAAGTTTAATTCACAGGAAAATGAAATAGTAATGCAATGTCCTCTCCTCCCTGGTATGTCTATATATCTCCTAGTGTAATGCTCACTCTTGAAGAGTTCCTCTGGGTCTCAGGGCTTGCACTCACATCTTAAGCAGATTGTTAAGGGAAAATTATGACATGACAACAGCATCCTGATATTGAATACCCAATATGCTTACTTAATGATAAGTATTGTTCTGGAAATTGTATTCTAAACTTCTCTAACTTGGTATTTAAAATGAGGAGATATCTTCCAACTGAAGATGAAAATACGCATTAAAAAAGTGTGGTAGAAATGAAGTCCTTCATATTAAGATATAAAATTTGTAATAGGGATACTATTTAAATACACAGCTGTGTCTGTCCGCATATAAGTAATCAGACAAACAGCAACAGGACTGCATGGAGGAGTGCAGTCTTTAGGTTGCTTATTTTTTTATATTTTTCACAGTTGTTTCAAATTCTGTTCCTTAATTGTTTCCTTTAAATTGACTTCTCATTGTTAAGGCAAAAATTTTGCCTTTTTAGAAACTAATGCTGAATTTAATGGCTCATTTTTTGGAATGCAGTTTATATCTATATTTTTTTCCAGTTTTCCATGTGTACTGATTATATATTGCATACTTCTGGGTTCCTGATTCACTCATGAAATTTTCATTTTCCACATGTATACTAATGGCAATCTGCTCTATTTTGCTTTAGAAGCTTCCATTCCTGAAGTACCCTTAGCCTGGCTGTTTTTAAATCACCTGTGTCTGAATGTCATTCGATATTCTGCAAACAATCAGTAAACAGGGAAAAAAGAGTTTGGTTTGTTTGTTTGTTTGTTTCAAAAAGATGTTGTGGATACACTATCTTTGCTTAAAATGCATTCTTTATTTAGAACAGTATATGTGGCATGTCTCCATGGCTTTGTTAAATGTTGAAAGTTCACTTTTCAAGGTCAATTTCATTGTATTGGAGATCTTGAACTCAGCAACATTTCTGTTATTCTTTTCTGACCCATTAAATGAGATCTCTGCCTTACTAAGGAGTAAAAATATAATTTTGAGTTCAGTGTATTTACTATCCAATCCTAGCTCTTCGTTTCATTACTACAAGTTGGCTGTGATCTGACCATTCTTTGAAGACCTAAACATTAAATATATTATTAGTAAACTGCCTAAAAAATAATGTTTTTCTTCATAATAGAAAAAAAATGTTGGAAGGGTACTGCAACAAGTTCCAGTTTCACAGGGCTTTACTATGAATTAATCCCTACAAGGGACAATAAAAACATAGAATTTTCATATGTTAAATAAATTTTCTTTTCTGTCTTTGTGGATCTTACTGTTCCATCCATAAGAGTGGCATTAGACATTTTTAAAAGCAGAGAGAATGTTAGCAATTAACCTGAGAAGTCTTTCAGTGTTAAGATGAAAGCTTAGTCTTTCATTCTAATAACAGGAAGACTTTCCTGATTATGAAAGGGCAATCAGAAGATCATGAGAGCACAAGATGGATCATTTTCTTTCTGTCAAGGTTACACACAGCAAGAAAGGACTGGATATCCAATAAATTCTTTTTCACAGAATTTGTTCAATGCTTTACTGTTGCTTCTGAAAGTGATAGTGAGATAACTTTGGAACTGAAGCTCTGGAACCTGAGTGGACTGGTGTGTGGAAAACTTCAAAGAATCAGTTTTGGATGGGGAATTAGACTACCAAATACTGATCTCTTTAGGGCATGGAATGATTCAGCCTTCCCACGAGAATCTGAATGATGTGTAAATGTTCCAGGGAAGATTTCAGTTGAAAGGTATACTAACCAAAGGATAAAAAAAAGTAAAGATACTGCTAATCTGGGAGTTTCAGTTAGAAGCACTCTCACAGTTTTCTCTCAGGTAGCTGAAAACTACCTTTGGCAATTTGGCTTTTTCTGTGGTTTGTGGGGATTTTTTTGTTTTTTTTTTTTTGTTTTGTTTTTTGGGGTTTTTTTTGTTTTGTTTTGGTCTGTTGTTGTTCTTGCAGTTTTGTTTTTTTTAAATAAAGGTAATTTCTCTTTTGCTTATAATAATACTGACACTAACAAACCTAGCTCACCCATTTGTACTCTTATAAGTACTATGTTGAAGGGTGACAGGTAAATGTAAATGAAATGCAAGCAGCATAAACTACCATAATTAACTTTTCAATGTAACTTTCTTATGAAATAATATAATAACAATAGTCTGTAAAAATTGATTATGTGAGTGACCAGACTTCAGTCTAGGTAGACTAATAGTGAAGATTCATGAGAACATTTCTTATAACATGAGAAATCTCTGACAGAGCTATCACTGTTAATGACTTAGTCAGAAGCTCATAAGGGTGTTGTATGTTTGTCTGATTTTCCATTTTTAATGGAAAGATTGCAAAGGAGAGCAGTGGTTACCATTCACTGTGAGAGACAAACAGACTATGAAAATATTATATCACACAGGGAAAATAAAATTACTTGGGAGACATGTACATCAATACAGAGATATTACTAAGGAAATTCTAATCTGAAAACCGCTGGTAAAGCACATTTTGATCATCCCATGCTTCATTTTTACACCTTGATAGACAAGCAGGAGGATCATACTTGATCATACAAACCAGAGAGCAATTGTTGCTTTCAGAACTAATTATCAGTATTTACTTTTCCATACTTTTATATCTCCTTTCATAAAAGCTTATCTGCTAATTTCTCTGTCCCATTTATGAATTATTAGCATGTACTGCAGACTACAATCTGAAGGCTAAGATGTATTTCTAACATATCGCATTTCATAAGAGGCAAATTACAGGTGGAATTACTAATGAAATATTATAGGGACTGCATTGATCAATATCTTAAATATAAGCTGAGAAAAGGTGAATTATTTAGGGTGAATTCTGAAAACTTAGGATAATGCTGGTTGTATTGGTATGATTACATGACATAATATGATTTCAGTGCCATGTTTTAGCAGAGGGATTACACTAAGTGAGCCAAAAGACACATCAGAGCACTATATTAGTTTCAAAAAAAAATTCTTTAAATAATACACTGTTCAAAAAGATTCCCTTCCTTCTTCTGTTGGAGGCAATGATATAGAGTTCAGTGTTCCTGCTGTCAGTCTGTCATTAACTCATACAGCTGTGAAGTAGATACAAATACATCTGAGGGGTTCTGAGGGAACCACAGCTCTTTCTGAATCCAAATTTTCAATACAGTGTTTTATCTGCAAATAAGGGATGTTAAGACTCTGTGTACAACGCTTTTGTATATTAAATTGCAGAGAAATTACTGTACTGCTTCTTTGAGATTTTAATAGAACTCTTGAAATCAAGGTGTATGATAAGCAGAAACTGACATATTGCATTATGTTAGGGAAAGGGAAAATTAAATTCCTGGTACCTAGCCAAACCTCACATAAAAAGCATCTAAGTAGTTAAAGATTAAATTCTCCACAGGACTGAAAACTTCAAGTTTATGGTTGTTTGCAGAGCCAACACATCCTGTTATATAAATGGTAAATATTATTCTTTTTTTTTCTGGTCATATGTGCGGAGCTACTGGTGCTGTTTACTAGTAAGTGTATTGGAAATATATCATGTACAAAAAAACCACCCCAAAGGACAAAAAAACCCCACAACATAAGTACATCTGCAAACTTTATAGACCACCAGTAAATTTTACTCTCTAATAAAACGCTGAAAATTTATTAGCAAAAAAATTTCAGATTAAAATTAGCAATAAGATTTAGAGATAATTTATAATGCTCATTAACATCTGATGTAGGGAGCTTTTTCCTAAATATTTAAATATTCTTCTTGGAGAAGAAAGTTTACTTCTGAGATTCAAAGCCAGACGAGGATTAAGGAGAAAGACAGTATACAAGCAAACACACCAAGAGCAAGAACTCATATAGTGATGGGGGACAGGCACTGAGTTGATAGTACCTTTTCCTTTCAATTTCACATTTATTTATTCATGATATGCCAAAATAAAATATCAGTAACCTTTTTCTGCCACAGTGTTACTGCTGTTTCTTGCTTTACTAAAATCCAGGCCTCAGTGCACAACAATACCTGATTCTGCCATCATCTGCTGTCTGCTGCCTTGAGCAACTGACAACATTGTTTTGCTTAAAACTGCTCTGTTCCTGCCTATTGTGGCAGAAATCTCTCTGCTGCATAGATCTTTAAGAAAGCTTGTTCTGACTTCCTGACTTTTAATAAAACAGGAGAGTAGAATTCTGTCTTTGTATCACAGAAAATCTGATAAACAATCTTTAACTTTCAAACCAAATAGTTGTTTTCCATATTGCGTATGCTGCTATAGAATACTAAATTCCTGCATAGGCATGTGAAGATGCCTTAAGTTGCTCCAGCGGTTCAGAATCGAGCAATGGTGAGATCAAATATTCCTTTCCCCTATGCTTAGTGACTGTTTGGAAGAAAATATGAAAATAGTTTTAAAACCTGAAAATTGTTAGCTTTGTTCTATAAATGATTCCACTTTCATTCCTTCAAGGCTCTTCTCCATAAGAAGTTCTCTTGTAAACAGCATACGGAAGTGGTGTCCTACTTCTGGCAGCACAGGGTTAAGTTTTGCAGTAGCTAGGAGGGGCCACAGCCAGGACTCAAAGGTTATTTTATGTCACCTCACATCTTTGTTGGGACAGGTGGAAGGGAGCCTCTCGTGGAGAGAAGGGGCTCCTTCCAGTCGAGTGAGCGTGGCTCCGGTTCTGAGCCGGAGGGAGTGGATGGGTGCTGCCAGTTCCAAGCCAGGGGGAGCAGGTTGGACATGCCAGTTCTGAGCCGGAGGGAGTGGTCAGGGTGGCATGGCTGCAGTTGTGTCAAGATATGTGGTGAACAGTTTTGCACTTGAATTACTCTCTTTTTTGTACACTTTTTTTATTACTATTCTTGCTGTTGCTGTTCCTTTTCCTATCTCATTGATGTCTCCAGTAAATTGTTTCTACTCAGCCCATGATCTTTGCTTTTTGTGCCTCCACTTCTCCTCTCCAGCCCACTGCAGTGGGAGAGGGCAAGGGGGGAGCAAGCAGGTGGCACAAGATTTGGAGAGTCTCAGTAGGGGCACTTAACTGGGGAGTACCATTCCTAAGCCGTGACAAGTGGGTTTTGGTTGAGATTTTTTTGTTGATTTGTTAGGTTGTTTTTTTGGGTTTTTTTTGTTGTTGTTTTTTTTTTTTTTTCTGGGGGGTTGGGTGGGGGGGAAGAGGAATGTGTTTGTTTTTCATATATTGCATATTCTTTAAAGTATATATTATCCTTGAGGCTTTAAGTAGGAAAAAAGATCAGTCAAATACACTCTCTGTCCTGCTACTTAGCCACAGGGGTCGCTCTATGCCCCTTCTCACATTCATAACTTGCCGGTGTTGTCAGATATATCTTGCTTCACCAGTTATTCAAATTACTTACAGATAGTTTGTTACATCTCTAGCATCATGACAACATCTGTCACATTATGCTGCACAGAAGTCAACACTGCTTCTAAAACTTGAAGTTCTCTAGCAAATTTTGTAGAAATTACAGGCTGCTTGTACCTCAGTAAAATCCAGGTTTTTATTTAAATCTGTTAAAGAATTATCATAAAGAGGAGGTATTCAGAGGCTAAACAATGGGATGCACTGATTATTCCAACTAAATAAATATTAAAAAATCTTGGTTTTTATATCTGGAAAAATTGCAAAGGAACATTACATCTAAAACTCTATCACTTCAATAGATGGTATAGATTTAGTATAGATTTGGTATGGCATAGTTTGGTATAGATTATTTCAGCTATCATTTTCTGTCATCTGAAGGTGATCTTTTAATAGAAGAGATGAACATTTAATGCACTAGTCCTGTGTCTTGCACCAGTGTTTTGTTTAGGGAAAAGAGTGGAGAGCAGAGGGTTGCAGAGCTCTCACAGCATATTTACATTCAGTTATAATACGCTGTCTAACATACGGAAGCTGCAGAGTGCTTTCATAGTCTGCAGAGTTTGTTAGCATGACAGTAAGCATATGCCAGTTCTCTTACCCTTCAAGAAGAAATGGGTTTTGTTTGCGGTAAAAGAAAGAAACCCTCAAGCCAGTGGTTACCACTATCTTCTCTCTAAGTTTTAACTGTTTTCATGTTTTATACTCTACGACAGAGGGAAGAAAGTTCAGATAATTTTAGACTCATGTTAATTGGTGGAGAAATAATGAAAAAGCTTTCATAATGCATATCAGGGTCAGAAAACTGTCATGCTGATGTGTAAGGTCTACTCATATCTGTAGCCAGTCCACTGTCTGTGTACAATTTTAAATATTAAACCAAGTGATCAGTCGCTAGAGGGCATCAAATCTGTGCCCTAAGAAACAGTGAAAGAAAAACTGCAGACGTTTTAACAGAACAAAGAGAATTTACATCTCTGTATGCCAAGTGCTGTTCTGCAGATGATAAACCAATTCATGTGTATTTATAAAGTCACTTTGTGGTAGTTGTTACCCACCTCTTAAAACTGCAATAGAAAGCCTTTAAAAGAAAAGCAACCAAAAAACTGGGACATCCCCCACCCTCCCCCAAACAATATCAAAGATCTGACTTTCAGACTCTAGAGAAAGACTTATGTAGAGCTAGAAGGTGGAAACATAGAATATCTTCCATTGGTGTTTACCATCAAGTTAAGGTACTTATGGAAAAGAAAATAAAGAGCAAACAAGAAATGGGCAGACAAACACACACTTTGCATGTCTCCTTAGGTGTCTTCTAAATATAAGTTTCTTTTCAAAGTCACTAAACCTGCTTTTATTGTACCTTCTAACTGTGTATGCTTGTCTGTCTCACACATATTTTTGTGTCCATTCTTTATTCACTGTCAGATGTCTTCTGCATTCTAGGATGTACTTCTCTTCTGGAGCTGGACATCCTTTCTTGTACTACTTTTATGTATTTTCAGGGGTCTTAGCGCCTAGGAAAAAAATTTGCAGATGAGGTCATAACATTTTGTTGCATATAAGAATAAGGAAAACTCTCAAACATGGAATAACTGTTGGGTTGTATATAATGAGGTTTTTGCAACGTGGTGTCGTATTTAATCCCAGCTGGTGACTAGCACCACACAACTGCTTTCTCAGTTTGTCCCAGTGGAATAAAAAAGAACAAAAATGAGAAAACACATGAAGTAAGATAAGGACAGTTTAATAGGTAAAGCAAAAGTGCACACACAAGCAAAGCAAAACAAGGATTTCGTCCATGGGCAGGCAGGTGTTCAGCCACCCCCAAGAGAGCAGTGCTCCATGACACATAATGCTGACTTGGGAAGACAAACATCATAATTCCAAATGCCCTCCTCTTCCTTCTTCTTCTTCGCCTACTTTATATACTGAACATGATGCCATTTGGTATGGAATGTCTCTTTGGGCAATTGCAGTCAGATACTCCAGATCTGTCCCTTCCCAGCTTCTTGTGCAACCCAGGCTCCTCCTTGGTGGGGAGGTATGAGAAGCAGAAAAGGTGTTGATTCTGTGCAGACACTGCTCAGCAGTAATGAAAAACTCCCTGTTCCATTAACAGTTGCCAGCACAAACCCAAAATATAGTCTCATACTTCGTACTATGAAGAAAATTATCATTCAAAACCAGCACATATAGATATAAATCAAAGAGATTAATACCACAGGTAAATTTTGTATGCTTTGATTTCCATAGATTTAATATTAGACAGATGTTAATAAACAAATCTTAGGTACTTAACAAAATTAAGAAATTCCTGTACCCTTAAAATGTTTTTAGTAAAATAAGGCAGCATCAATCATATTGATTTGATATTGCTTGTTAGTGCAGAAGATCCAGAGTTAGATAGACAGCTTCTCATTTATGAAATGAAGATAATATTTGTGTGTTCTGTTAGTTGTTCACCTGCCATATTGAATTTTAATGTGGTAAGGGTTCTCCACACAAATGAGTATTTCGATTTGAAGTTCCAATACATTAAAGTATCCATAGATTTTTTTGCACAGCTCAAGATTCTCAAAACCTACCAGGAAATCATTAACATCAAACAGAACAAAAGAAAATAATAATAAAATCTCCCAGGCAATATAAAAGTCTTGAATAGAAGAAAATGTAGCAAAACAGATTGTATCGCTATTTCCTTTTCTGAAATCTCTGGGAGAAGGCAGTACATGCATGAGACCTGGGATATTAATATAGAGAACTCCTAGTTAGTAAAAGGTGATTTTGATACTTATGATGCATAGCTCACCTCTCAAGATTTCATTCTTGTACCATATCTCTAACTGTCAATGCAACACAAGTATTGCAGAAAATCTTAAGGGGGGTTGTTATTTCTAGAAGTTTTAAAAAATTATTATCCAGAAGAGAACACATTAGTGAAATCGGTTTCTGCCACATTATTATGATTGCTATATATCTTTTTCACTTACTAAGGCACCTACAAGGGTACTAACCTTTAAAATAAACTTTCATTCCCAGTGTTTTGTCTTGTTCTTTAAAGTTTAGTAGTCAACATGTTAAATCAAGCAATACCATAAGGGTTGGATTTTTTTCTTACTGCTGTTCTAAGTGTACATATGAGATTGTATAGAAATGCCATATTTTGTGTTATTTTTATAGCTGTTGTTGCATTTTTTACCTGTCGGTAACACTTGCATCAAATAGCTCACAGGTGCTGATCGCAAAATAATCCATAATCATTCCCCTTATCTTTTCATATAGAATTCTGTCATTCACATAGTTTTTAAGTAGATTTTGGCTAAAAGATTCTCTGAAAGCCTTTAAATCAATACAAGCGTTTTACTGTTTAACAATGATAAGAGAATGTAAAGAATGAAATCTTTATTTGAAATTTAGAAAAGGAGATGGAAGTTCATCATAGAGGATTCCAAAATATTTCACTTGTATATATAGTAATAAGAAGACATCATATAACAGAGAAAATTATTAGAAATACTTTTTCTCTAATCTAAAGCAATTCCTCTTGATAGACTGCTTTATCACTTCTATTTCTGACTTTTCCATTTGAAAATATGTCCCCTCTGTACAGCAGAATAACATACAGAATACTGTACAGTATGTTCATAAGCAAGTTAGAACATCATCTCCTCATGATGTTCTAACTCTCTTATGAACATAGTACCTTGCAGAACATAAACGCCGTGATTCACAATAAAGGCAGTTACAATAACTGGAAAGGAGAAGGCAGAATTATTAATTCTATTGATGTATAGTAAAGAGAGAGAAGGTTTAAAAAAGAAAAATGTTTAAATGTTTCTTTTGTTTGTCAATGAGTGGAACTATAAGGAAATTGTGTTCTATTAAATCATGCTATGGTAAGAAGAATTATAAGAGGAAAATAAGCTGTAGTAGTATACAGATATGTTAATAGCAAAATATAGGGATTATAGATTATTATCTGTATTCAGCCTCATGCCTCAATTTTAAGCAACACATTTAAACTGACTGGGAATTTTGAGCTGACATTAGATTTGATCAGCATCAAAGTCATAGATATCTCTCTGACTCTCAAATTTCAAGAAAACCTAAACCAAAAATACATCAGCTGTGCTTGATTTCCCTTAGATTAAAATATAAAAAAAACCCAACAAAACAAACTACGATCAACACCTTTCTGTGTAGAACAAATATGAAACATTTCAAGTCAGTTTCAGTTTGCATTTCATCTCACAAGCATGCTGCATCACATCAAATCCTGGGTCCTTTTGCTCTTATTTTCCTCTTTGAGGGGAAAAAAATGGAGCAGTTGATTAAGCAATATATTTCGTCATAGAAGGCGGCTCCTAGGTATGTCTTGTTTATTCCCTAGTTTTCAAAACATCCATTTGTCAGCAGGTATTTAATACTTTAGTCTAAATCCAAAGTCCCTTGTGCATTGTTATGCCATTGGCACTTCAGAATAGAGTAGTTTGTGCAAAATACTTGTCATCTTTACTATTTTTATTATTGATATATATTATTCCTGTGAAGAGCAAAAAGCATACTGTGTGTTTGATAAGACAATTTTTAGAGTGTTGTAAAACTCTTTAATATTTAGTTATCAAGTAAATCCATTTCAATGACAATGAATGCACTGGTGCATCAGCAGCATAAACTCCACAGGAGTCATGCCAAAATGGAAACCAAGCCCCACAGAGCAAAATTGGAAGGGATTGTAGTCCTTTCAGACTCCTTTGAAGAAAGTGATCTGTCATTAAAAATTCACTAGTAGCCGTAAAAAATTAAAAACATCACTACACATTTTGAAGATTCAGGAGATGAGAATATGGGAGTTCTTGATGAAGTGAATGGCATCCAAGGGAAAGCTGACCAGAAAAAAATGAAGACATGCTGATTTTTTTCCTGAGCTTTCTTGCAGTAGATTCAATAAGACTGTGTTTTCATGTCAGCTTTTAAAAAGGTAAAAATTTTAAATTATGATGGTGGTATTTTTTCATTTAGTATACCCTTAAAAAATAGGATCTGTATATGGCAGGAATACAAATACATGTATCCCAGATTGCCTCCACGCTTTAATCCTATGCTTTATCTGCAATGCAGGTATAATATATATCACATGTTCATAGACATAGATACATATATATTGCCAAATATTGATGTGTGTATCTATATATCTCAGCTTCATACTACAATAATAGTTAATTCCTGCAGTGTATTAGTGTATAAAAGTGATTTACCAGGGATGGAGAACCAATAAACACATAATTCTCAAACAGAAAAGAAAATTTAAAAAATTAAAATTAACAAGATCAGAACCATAATTAAATTCAGTGTAGCCTCAAAAACGGGTATTACAGCAAAGACTAAGCAGTGATGTAAGAGAGGGGAGAAATGAGTTGTGAGGATGGAAAGTGTAGAAAGCGTTTGAATTGACATTGTTATTCAAAAAAATGCATGAAGACCCATAGCACCAATTCGTATACTTCTTGCATTTTGCTTATATTTTTTAACTTTCAGTTTTGTAATACTGTACCCCTACTGTTTGGTTTGTTTTTTTTTAATAAAACCTGTATTCTCATTGCAACACTTGTCTACAATTTATACAGCTTAGCAAATTTGATAAATTTACTTGGCTCTTACGTTCTGTGAACTAATAAATCAAATAAAGTTACTAAGAGTATAACCAAAACACTGCCTAAGACACTTGAATATTTGCCCTGGTTAAGAGCAAATTTTGCCTATCAATTTAAAGTCATACTGTCAATGACCTTGTCTTAAGGAGAAATCTTCTCAGAGTGTCCAAAACAAAGGAAAAAATACCTTATTCCTAGAGGAGACTAATTTAATTCATGAAAGAGGAAGCCTGAACACGATGCAAGAAGTCAGTCTAGTCCATAAATGGACAGGTATGTAATAATTAATTAAAACTTTTCCAGAGATTCCTGAGACTTGTGCGAACATCAATGGCTACATTTTTTGTTAAGAGCCTGCAGTTTTATTACAAATGTTATATAATTTTCTTGCTTTTTGTTTTTTAATGTCCTACTCTTTTAATCCTATAATCATGTAATAATCTCTTTTTGGCTTTGAAAAGTAGAAGCTTGGATATTTTTCAAATCAGATACCTGAATATATGGAATGATTAAATGATCCAGAATATTCAGGTCATCCTTAATCTACATATCCATAGCCTCCTGTTGAATTCCTATTATCTACAGCTGGCCTCCAGGCCTATTTGTTATCTATTCATATGTTCCTACATGTGGGTTAAAGCTAAGGGGAAAATATCTTCTCTATTACTACATATAAGAACACTCTCACCTATTTTGGTGTTTATCCTACTCCTAATAATTTTTCTATTCTAATTTCTCGAGGAAATAGACTAGTATCATCTTCAGAGAGCTGTTGCAGTAAGTTTTTGCTGGTTTAATGGTTTCAGGTTTTTTATGGTTTGTAAATGTGTAAATATATGTATACATATATATATATATTTCTACAATAGGGCATATTTCCTTGCCAGGGAGTGGGAATGTGTGTACAGACAGACAGATATGCCTGATTATGCCCCACAATGAAAATATGCTACTTAGTGTGTAAATGTTAATCACTCCACATATGTTATTGACTTTTTTATCTGGATGTCTATATATAGACATTGGACCTGCTTCTAATAGAAGTTTATTGTTTTGAAAGGACAGGTTTACATTTTACAGAGTATAAATACTAAATTTGTTTCAAAAATCATGCTGGCTTGGTGATTAAACTGTAACTTTTAAGAATTTGGAATCCTTTTTTCACACTATTTTTCATTAACTACCTCAAGAAGATTGATTCCTAAATTTTTATCTTGCTGTTCAACTCAGATTTACTTTGCCAAATCCTGACTCAGAGCAACCTATGAATTCTTCAAAATAGCTGAGACCAATTTACAGCAAGGCAAGCCTGGGCTGTAACCGAGACCTTACTTTTTCTTGTCCATACAAAGCCTTTGGCCTTTTATTAATAATGGCAAAATTTATACTTGCCTACAGCAGAGACCTTCTTGATAGTCCTAATCATATTCTCTGTCTTGGTCACTTGCTAAAACCAAGCAGTGAGCTCTCTGAGCTTCCAGAGAAGCAAGAGTTATGTAGAAATATATGCTTCGTTTGGCAATAGACTTTCTAACCTATTTATTAACATGTTTATATTTTTTGTGAAGATCCACTGATCATGAAAAGGAAAAAAAAAAAAAAGCAGTTTGGTGATCTATTGCTTGAAACATTGATTTTAAACTGGCACCAACTCCTTAATGTGTTAACCTAGTTTTAGGTTACTTGCTTCATGTTACCACAAATCCTGGAAATATAACATGATCTCATCTTACTCCAATCAGAACTAAACCTTCCTTTGCACATGAGCTCAAAGGCTGATCTTTTTTGAGCTGTTCATAATTCATGCTTGCCATCTGTTTCTACTAAAACAAACTAACCAATTTGTTATTTAAAGATATATTTCTGGATAGAATAGTTATTAAAACAAAGATTGAAAACATCATCTTAAAAGGCTCAAGATTTCAAATATTAAAAAAAACCACAAGCATTTAAAAAAATAATAAAGACCTTAATTTAATGTTGATTTCATGATATATTCTTATTCCTGTATTTTAGTAATTGCTCTGTATAAACAGAATATTTATAAAATTGCATTTTACTTTTCTTATTATATCCCTACTCTATTTGTCTAGGCACTTACCAACATAGACATCAGTGGATTTTGTTTGGGATTATGGAGAATCCCATAGTATTTAATAGCAATAAACAGATCAGTTAACTGGGCTAGTGGGTGGGTGAATGGATTTTAGCTTCTATTTCTCACAGAAATAACTGCCTAGGAAGAGTTGAAATTATATGCTAGGAGACAGGAACAGACCAGGAAAAAATAATCTCTAAATGTTAGGCAGAGTAAATGAGCTACTAATTGTTGAAAAAAGGTAGGGGTTTGTTTTTTCATTTCACTAGAGGACTGCATGCAAAAAAATAGCTTCAAGAAAGTTATTACTGTCATGAAATGAATATTTTGTTTCAAATTCCAAATTTGTTTCTATTCCACACAGCAAATTATTGCAAGGGAGAACCTATCTTAGATCATAATTGTCCTGGTGGTAAAAAATTTGTCTGTTTTTTCTTTGAGGGGAAAATCCAAAATAATAAGAATGTAAGCAATCCCCTTGATCACCGAATATCCTTATTTTTCATATTATACATTGATGGGGAAATCTAAGATTGTAGATTCACATCCAATTATGATGCTACTGTGTAACACATTCATAACATTATCTTACAATATTCTTCAGAAGCAAAATGTGTTTCTTTTTATGGCTTGGATTTTTAAATAAAAATTACTGTAAAAAGCCATAACTTGAACACTACATACAGAGGATGAAAAAATGTAATATTAATCTTCAATCTTCATTGTTGTAATTTTGTGTTCCAATCCTATTTCTTTCTCTAGATTAAAAGTGAAAATTATTTGTTTATTTATCCCTTTCAAATATCGTTCTAGTGGAAGGCAGAAGAAATGGTTTATTGAAGGAGTTTTCCCTATAAATGCACGTAAATAAAATGTAATAATTAGAAGAATAATAGTAACAAGAAGTTTAGATTTGAACGGGTCACTGTTCTCTAGTTATAAGGTCCTCATTCAACCTCAAGTGCAAGGTCTGACTGTCCGGTGGTATACTTGTGTCTGACAAAAAAGCATGGAAAGAATTTTTTAGTAGATGACATTTCAAGGATGAGCAGAAAAACTGATTTGTCAATTTCCTTTTTGTATTGCCCTTGGTATGGTTTTCACCTAGAGTAAGATCATGACATTTCAATATTTATAAATATTACTTTATATTTATGAATCTTTGTTTACTACATGTTTAGTTGTGAAATTTTGGTCCATTTTCCCTTCTCTTGTTCTTCACAGTGAGCATGGTAGAAAGGAAGGTAACAGAAAACTGTTATGGAGCTTGGGTATTAACTCAGTTGTTTGCTGAAAAAATACCTCTATTAGACAGTCATTTACAGTACAGTTCTATAGAAGCTTGACTTGTGACATAGTATTCCAGCAAAGAAAACACTTACCTGGCACTTGCATATTATCCTTGTATTCATTCTAATTACTGATACATCAGTGTTCCTGCTGTTAGCAAGCCTTTAATGACTGCTTCCAAGCTAAACCTTGTTTTCTGTAATTTGTAACCAATGCCCATCCTGATATTCTTGAATCATTTTTCTCAGCTTGATGCTACTTGAAGTTAGATATCTTTTGATAAAGCTTCCATTTAGAAAAACACTTTGCTTTCTAAATTTTTTCTAGAACATCACTTTCCACATCCTGAGACAGAAGTGACTGATAGCTTATATAATAAGCTTAAATTCTATCCTGAGAGCATTTTTAAAAAAAATTAAATTCTGTCTGCAATTTAATTATTCACTAGGTTTTGCAGTGGTCTAGATTTGAAAGATTCTTCATACATTCTTTTAGAACTGTTCCCAGAAAGGAAAAATTAATTCATAGGAAGAAATACAGACAAATAAAAGATTTGAGGAAGTGTGACTCGAAGATGACTGGAGATATCCCAAAGAAAAAAGATTAGCATATATTCTTCTTTTGGCTTCCTAGATATTTGAAATCCAAAAGCAAAATAAATTATTTCTCTTTACAAATTATTTAGCTGAAAATCTAATTCTTTCTTTTTTTCTGAATCATATGTGCTGAAAACCAAGTGCATTTCACAAACTTTCAGGTTTTGAAATCTGTACTAGTCCAGAAAACAACAAAAATAAATATTTTAGTTGTGTTATGTTTCATGCATGTATACTGATAAAAACTAATGTAGAGGTGAAAGATAAAGACAGGAAAAAGATAACCTCCAGTACTATTTATCTTAGTGACATTCAACAGAAGTGTGACAAGTCAATGAACTGGTCTGAACTGGATAAAGTAGAGACCTAGATCCCCTGTGAATCTCTAAACATATGTTTATTGTCCATCTTTATGCTCTCTGTTTTGTAACTTTTCTACTCTACATGAACCATTATGTTAGGAGATTATGGTTTTCTTGATTTGTGGTTTTTTTTTTTTTTTTTTCCCCCCCCCACAAAACTCCTTTATTCCCAGGAAGTCTTTGTTCAGTATTTTCTCTCTAACTTTGCATTCTTTCCAGTATTAATATGACTCCTGCTTTCCAATGATCTTCTACATTTCAAAGTAAGTTGCCATCCTTCCCATTAAGCACAAAAAGTACTGGAATCTACTTTGGAGAGACAGCACTTTCAAATACTCTCTTGGGATTTCTGGAAGGACAAAATTTATGTCTGCTGACTTCACTTTCTGCTATACCATCCAACTCACTGTTTTTATGAAGTATTCTGACCTGAAAGCCTAAGTCTACTTCAGGACTATTTGCTTTGGATGTCTCCAGAACACACCTAGTGGGTTTTCTTTTTGTGTTTCCTTTTCTGTAAGTGCTATCCTAGGTACTAATGGCCAAATGTTCACCATAGTTCTGGGCACTGCTCAGATTCACTGAGGGATGACAGCTGTGACAGCTTAGTTCTTGTTTAGGTAGTAACATTATTTTACTCAAAAAGTAAGAAATTCATTAGTGACCACACTCTTCTGAAAGGAGTGACAGAGGAAGTATTTGAATTTTTTAATTTTCTTTTTTTCTTTTTTGTGTGGACAATACTTTGTGATGTTACTGTTCCTACAATGTAGAAAACCAGTCCATCCTACCCGTGTTTATGAACATACAGATATACAGAAATACGCACGGCTTAAAAACCAAAATATTAGCTAAAATAATTGTTCTGCTAAGCTATAGACATTTCATCTATGTTTGCCTGCTAGATCAAGTTCATATTTGTATTATTTTCTATAGATTACTTAGTAAACTGTGGCCTCTAAAGGCTCAGTTTCAAAAAGGATTCATTTATTTCAAACCCAGACTATTTAATATTGCTGAGCGCTGACTTGTAGGTGTGAATACAGCATTTAACTTCCAGTGGTCTAATTTGAAAAAGTAATAACAAGGCATGTGACCATGAGAGAAATTTCAGTCTTTTAAGCACAAAGATTAAAATAAAAATGCTGGACCTAAGTTCCCTACATTTACTTCTTTGTTTTCTCTACCTGCCAATTTTTTTCTTAAGGATTCACTTGCTTTGAAGAAGTCTGTCAAATAATTAATTAGCTTCTATAGAATAACATGCTTATCATCAAATATTAAATTTGGTGCTGAAATCCCCAGTTAAAATGATAACTTTAAAAGTTTACAGCAGCCTACTAAGTTATTGAAAATCTAAACACATATCAAAGCTGCAAAGAGGCTTATACTGTAAGTAAAATGAAACAAAATAGAAAATTATCTGATAACCAGTATTGCTCATCCTAACCTTTTAATCATGTTTGTTCAGAAGGGCATCTGTTGTGGTGTTTCCAAATCACTTCATTCACTGGCTTTGTCTCATCAAAGCTTATGAGACATCTATATGTAGCTAATATACAAAATTCCCTTTTGGTTTGTGATCTACATAATGTTTGTATCTGTAATGTCTGCAATTAAGAAATTTACAAGGCCATAATTTTGATTTAGTTTACTGATGGAACAACAAGGTTTAAAAAGTGTAATCACATTCTCAGTTAATAGTATCCTACAATAAGACTTGTATTATCCATTAGCATCAGCTGAGCATCTCATTCCTTAATATACTTGAATGTCCATTAGTTTGTAAAAGTAGAGGGATCAATGCTTTAGAAATAATAACTCTGTAGTATGTTCAAAACACTTGAGATCATGTTTTCATTTTATAAAAAAATCAGAAAAAAGTCAAGGACTTTTTAGTTCGAAGATGCCTTAGGCTGGAAAACAAAATAGTTATAAGACATAATTTAAAGTCTGGTTTCCCAGTGCTTATTGACTCTTTTTAAAAAGGCATCAGAGAAAGTGAAAAAAGAACCCTAAGGCAATTTTTTCTCTTAAACTTTTTTTTGGTATTCTTGCTAAGATGTGTTCACAGTTAAAAAAAAAAAAAAAAAGTTAAAGTTCTGCTTTTTATTCAACATCATAATCAGATAAGATGAAGAAAAACGCATAACCACAAAATTGTTTATTTACTAAATTAAATGAGTGGCTGCTTAAAATTCTATGGTGGTATTATATATGTAAGGAGAATGAAAGGCTTTACAAGACAATGGATATTTCCCTGGAGGAATCAAAATAGTTCCTCTGCTGTGTCTGCCCATGAAGGGCACAATAGTGGTCTATTCTGCATGTTTTAACTGCATATGGCAGAGTATGGTAGAGAGATCCCTCAAAGTCCCTGCTAAACTGACAACTGTCATGAAGCATCTTCCAAACTTCCCAACAGGTACAGCCTTGTCTATATGAACGACATCAGACTTCTGCCCATAATAATCTCTTGCAAGGTGGCTGCATTTGTGTTTGGGTTGTTTCCACTGTCCCTCGTCCTGCTCACTCCCAAGGATTACAACAGCAAGCCCACATGCTCTGGGAACCAAGGCTTAGTGAAGAGTGAATGACACCCTCGCTGACTTTGTTCACTTGGCCTTTTACCACAAAGCTGAGGACTTTACAACTGAGCAATTAATGATTATGTCACAGGAAATATTGCTATTTGCCAGCCAGTATTTTTGTTATTTGAATACCTTTCTCAATCCTACTTCTTGACAGATTCAGCTTTCTATTTGACAAAGCAGTAATTAATGTTTTCTATCAACATGGGAGGGGAAGAAGGGGAAAAAAGTCTCCTTTGAATATAACCTTGCTCAGTTACAGATGAGCAGATGGCATCTTCACCCTTTTGCTGTGAACTTTCTAAAACTTTCTAAAGTAAAGTTTCTAAAAACTTCTGTGCACAAGGCACTGCCAAAATTAGGCTGGTCACTTGCAACAAAGCAATTCACAGCTTTGAATAAATAGTTTCATAGTAAATACTCAAGGGAAATAGAAAACACCTCTCCCATCTACCCTCCCCAAAAAGAAATATACAGAAAACACTGAAACCCAAACCTAAACAAGAATATCCTTACCCTTCCACCAAACTAAAAAAAAAACAAAACAAACAAAACAAATCAAAAATCCAACCAATGCAAAAACAAAACCAAACCACTGATAAACCCCCTAAACCACACAAAACTTTAAATGTCTTTTTTTTTTTTTCTCTTGTTTAAGGTAATTTTAGAAGAGGGGACTGACCCACTGAAGAGATATAGAGATATTAGAACGTGCAGATTGTCCATTCTAGAAAACATTTTCCATTATTCTGCAGCTAAGTTTCAGCTTAATTTATGCCTGTCATGGAAAAAGCTTCCTGATGTCAGGTCTGGCTGTGTTTAGGGCTGTGCAGGGGGATCAAGCTGTGCTACTGTTTAGGATTCCTGCCAAACAAGTGACATTTCCCAAGAACATAAACAGAATTTTAAAAAGTTGTCTTTGTCCTTCTTAAACAGTAGATCTAAAGGGGACCTAAGGAAGAGAAGAAAGAAAGAAGACTTTTCCTGATAGGAGTACATGGTTGCTAAGAAAGAAAATAACAAAGCTATTCTGAGCAGGGAACAATGTTCCCTTTAAGAATAAACTATGGAAATTAATAGTTTGTCCTTTGTAAATGGTTTAATTTCCTATTGTAAAGTGTAAAGTAATTAGAATATTTTTGAAGACAAGTATTTAAATATTTAGCAGCATATTAAAACTGAAGAAAAGGGCATGACTGGATTTAGAGTTTGCCCTATCTACAGCATGGAGGCATGGTTCAGTGACTCACCAGGGAGAACAGCAACAAGGATGACAGCATAATAAAGGACTTTAAACTGACCTGTAATTTACCTTTTGAATATTCATTGCATAATTTAAGTTACTGAATTTTTTTTTCTATTAATTTTTTTTAAAGTGTGTTTTAATTGAGACAGACAAAAACTGATTCCTTGATATTTTGGGGGTTGAAGGGAGTATAATTCAAATAAATTAGTTCCTAAGCAAGGACAGGACCTTTATGCTCGAGGATATGATCTGATCTCTGACTAGAAAAAAAAATGCTTTGAAGGGCTTATTCCAACTTTGCTGACTTTAGCAATTCACAGAAAATTCCTCACCTTTGGAAATATATATACTATACTGAAAGCCAGAATTGATCACTACTTTATCTATCTACAGTGCAGAATAGCATTATTGTGCTTTAATCCTTCATGCAACTTAAAGGATAAAACATTTCAATTTATAGACATCTAAACTGTGTGTCAGAACAAAACAAAAAAAAAAAAAATTGAAAAAGGTTAAAAATGAAAGTTTCCATTTGATTGGAATTAAAAGTGGTCAAGGGGAATGTTTATTCCATTCCAGCAAGAAGAGATTACTTGTCTCCCAAATTTTGAAAGGAAATTACAGACGATAATAAAGTTTGAGAATATAACAGATAGTTCATCTAGAAACATTCAAAATGTGCTTAAAACTGAATTTCTGGGTTCTGATCATTCAGCTTTGGTTCCCAGAATTTTTATAGCTTATTTAGTATTGATACTGGAACAATGAGGGTTTTTTTAATGAGACACTTTTGAAAGCTGAGACCTTGTAAGCAAAAGTCTACATCCTCTAGAAGAGGAGTCTGGGGAGCATTCCAGAGACTAAGAGCACTATTTAAGAGTGCATTTAGAGACCTTAGAAGGTCTCTAAGAGCTAAGAGACCTTAGAAGGTGTCAGATGAGTCTCTGGTTCATCAGAAAACCTAGATTTGTGTCTCCAAAGTCAGAATGTCTCAATCCCTGAATGTTTAGTTTTCATTTTGAAAACTCTAGGTTCAGTTTCTGTTTCTTATACTGCAGTTTTCATGATTTTTACTGTCCTTCAACTAGCCTTTTATGAAATTCAGAATCCCTCTTACAAAGTAGAGACCTGAGCCTTATCTGAAGTCAGAACTTCTGATTTCATAGCTCAGAAGTTTGGTCTTGTAGTAGAAAAAAGACTTTCACATTCCGCAGTGTCTCATTGTAACATTTATTTACCACTTTCAGATCTGATATGGCACTTTCTGAGATGAAGGTGAGACACAGTATATTGTGCTTAGAACCTACTGATCTGTACAAAGTCCTCTGTTCCTTGCCTTGTCAGATAGTCTCAGTCTCCCACATCTTGCTAGATGAAGTCCAAATCCACCTGAAAGGAAACATTTGGCCCATGGCTCACTCCCGCTCCCCGCTGAGCCGAGATTGCTGCAGTCTTTCATGCTGAGCCTCAACCGCAGGAGCAATCTGTGCCCACAAATAACAGCATCGTTTTCAGGCATGGATCTGTTCCTTTCTGCAGAAAGACCAGCTCTGCATGATAAAGAAATTGGGATCTTTCTGCAATGAGGAAGCTCTCAGAAAAAAACCAAAACAAACAAACCAAAAAAAACCTCACAAAACAGAGCAACAAAATAATTATTAAAAACCTCATTGTCTTTTGAGAGGAAAAGGACTGTTACACCTATTAATGGCATGAAGATTATAAAATGTTGTAAATATATAACATTTTAAGAAATATATTTATTGTGTATTTTCTGATTTACAGAATATTCAATATGAAGGATGCACATATTTCTGACATTAAAGATTTGGAAATCTGCCAAAAGAAAATGTCTTAAAAATTAAAGATTACAGTAACTAGAGACTGGTAGCAGCAAATAAATAACCCTAAAAATATACGGGAAATCTTATTTCAAGCAATTGAGTTCCCAGCTCATAATTGTTTCGGGTTTTACTGACAGTTTGTAGTAATGAGTCCTTTGAGGTTTGTCACCCGGACACTTCAATAATTGCTCAGAGGATGCAACTACAAGGAAAACAATCTAGACAAGTAAAACAATTACCTTTATGGTCTGTGTAAAAAACATAACTCCAAAAAATAGTATATGAGAATTATTTCTGTTATTATCTATTTTATCAGTGTACACTTTTAAGAAAATCTCTAATAGACCCCTGGTTATAAAACACCACTGATTATGAAGCACCTTTTATGTGACTTCTAGATAAGTCAAGAACAGGACTAAAATATTAAATGAATCATCTTTTTATGTAAAATTTATAATCAAGTAGATCGCAAATGAAAAAAGTAATTGACTAGGTTATTCATTATTAATTGAAAATGAATTAAAGGTTTTGTAAGTAGACAATGTGAGAAATTTTCAGTGAGTCCTATAAAACAAAGAATACATATTTTAAAGAGCTGTATTAAAAAAGAGAATTTAATCTGCATTTATACATTAATGTCAGATTATTAAAGGCCTCTATGCAACTTTCTCTTTAATTTGTTTATTTCCTGAGCACTTTTTCTAGTATCTGACAGAAAAACTTCTGCTACTTTAAAGCACAGAATTTCTCTTTCAAATAATTGAGCTACAGGAACAACTAAAATTTATAATTCTTACAAAGTGGTAAATTTTGATAAACTTCATGCCACCATGTTGTAAGGATGATTTGAGGCTATGGAAGGAATTATTTGTTCTTTTTCTTCTTTACTTGCTCAAAAGAAAATAGATGAAACAAGATGAAAGTATTTGAAAGGACACCCACTGAAATTAGAAATGAGAACAGAATGTTGCTTCTTGCTTCTCTAAGAACAATATAAAATATTCTCTTTCCATATCATCACTAGACATGTAGGACCCCCTTTTTGGGAACTCTGGATAGATTTTTATTGCATGGATTTAATTAGTTGTTATCCCTTCACTGGTTCAACACTTTCATCGATGATATCAGGGCATCTGAACTTCATGAATTTTAATAATTCTAATAAATATGCAATGAAGTGACAGCAGTCTGTTCTACTCTGGATCAAAGACACAGACAATTCAGGTTTAATTCTTGAGTTCTTGTCTTTCTGAGATATTCCACTCTTCATAAAAGAAACAAAACAGAGGGTTGTTTTTGTTTGTCTGTTTTTACTTAGAAAATAATTCTCGTTTTGAACATCCCTGAAGTACTAGTTTTCATTTGCAAAACTTTAGGTTTAGACAATTCTTAGTTACTTTTTTTTTTTTTTTAATTTACAGAGAAACTTTCAGTGCACAGACCCCAAAGAAAGGATGAGTTATAATTTTTGTTATTGCTGTCCAACCACATTGTAAACACTTCTCTCTGGACTCCAGCTCCTCAGGAGAAATTAAAATCTTAGAGCAGAGTTTGACAAATCAGCATTTTGTCAGGGAAGAAAAAGCATTTCACCAATAGAAAATTTTCAACACTTTAATTAAGGTGACTTGTGTTCAGACAGGAATTAGAAATAGTCTCTAGTTCTTTCCATTCCAACTGCTTGCCTTCTGTTTGAGCCTGTGTGTGTAACAGCGAAGCCTGAACTGCTGTGAAAAATTGTTCTTAAAAAAATCACTCTGACACTTAGAAACTAAATTGTAGATAATCTTTGTAAGAAAACATTATTTAAAGTAGAGTTGTATTTTTTTTCTCTTGTTCTGTTGAAAAAGAAGAAGCTTTTCAAAGGGAAAACCCATGGATTTGCTTCTTCATAAAATTTAATGCATGAATTTTTGTAAACTGAGATGAACATCAAAATATACATTTAATAGAAAAAAAACTTGCACAGTGTAAGTCTGATACTGGATTTTATCTAGGACAACAGGTCCAGAAGAAAGTATAGATTTAACACCTGTATCGTCTTCACTTTATTACACTTCATACTTCACAAAGGGTGAACAAAAATCCTTTCAGCTTTGTAAATGATTTTTCTTTTTTACTGTTGTTTTCCTTTGCAAAAAGTAAAAGAATTAACACAGAATTAGAGGAAGAATAGGAGTAAATAAAAAATACAAAATTAAAAAAGATATAACTAAAATTGTAAATAGAAAGGATACTGTTGAGATATTGCTGAAAAACTGTCCAAAACCCCTTAAGACCAATGCATTAAAAAGCAGGCATTCTTTATTACAGAACCAGATGTACAAGGGTAGATCTCCATCCAATTTGTGCAGAAAAACTACAGAAAATCTGTAGGTCCCTCTGGTGGAGGGATCTAGTCATCCTAGATCCCAAAGATATACCTGAACATTTGATTCCCAAATATGGAGCTGAGTTGGCATACCTAGGGTGCTTCGCTATTTTCCAGGACCCTTCTTGGTCAAGGTTGAACATGATCCTACAAAATGAGCATTGTGTGTTTCCAAAAGCTAATGATTTTTTAGAATAAGCAGTGTGTTTTCCCCACCAGATGAGCAAATAATTCTTTATCTGGCTACAGAGAGACATATTAGAAAAGGCAGAAGTGATAGGTTTCACAGCCATCAGGTCCTCTTTAAAATGTGAAAAATCAAAAAAATCTTTCACTGTTTATAGAGACCCACAAAAAATAACATATTTCCCTCATTTAACTAGTAAAACATGTTTTCTAGTTTAATTTTAGGATTAAGCATACTTAATTGGCACTTTATACACTTTAATAAGGAATACTTCAGGAAATCCAAAGAACTGAAGATGAGATATATTTGATTTTTTTATTCCTACATACAATGCTGGAAAAGCTAAGCCATTTTTATGCCTGGCTAGAAGCTTCATTGTAAGTGCTTGGCCTTACAAGAGAAAATGAGTGATATTTATTCAGCCAAAAATACTTCCCTTAATTCTTTATTAAGAGAATGGAGAGAGAAGTTGTATAATTTGTGTTCTGTTCTCTAGATATTTTTTGAAAGTGTCCTTAACAGAAGTATCCTTTAGAACCTTTCTTACTTCTTCTAGAATATATATATATATATGTGTGTGTGTGTGTGTGTGTGTGGTATATTCCTGATGCTTCCTTTACTTGAGATCAGCATATTTACCCTTTCCCAAGAATGGAAGACTGATGTAACAGAACTAAGGACACCAATCCTAACCTTTTCCTATAGTCCCAGCAGATACATCTGGGTCATAATCATCATGAAGAACAAATATCCATCATCCCTTCTGTTGAAACTGAGCTATGCAGCTGAGTATTTTCCTTTTGGAATACCAAATAAAGGGGTTTTTTTTTTGTGAATTTAGCTTGACCTGTTCACTGGAAGCAGCCACAACCCTGTATATTGCTGCTTTGTTCAGGAAACTAATCCTGGTTTTGTAAGTGAAAGATACTTTTTCCATATTTGGCTCCTGTCTGAATATTTGTTGTCAACCATTCATCCTATTTAAGGCATCTTCAAAGATCTCTAAAAATTCTTTTTTTTCCTTTGAATTTTCTTCTATAACTTTCTCCATTTTCTTTCCTTGTGTACATTAAGTTGTTACCATGGCCTGAAAATTCTATTTCCTAATTGTTTTGGATGATAAAACACCATTCCTCCATGACAATTATTTTGGATACAGTCTTCTTAACCATATTTTGCTATAATTAACCTTCACAAAGTTGTATTTCCTCTCAAATGTGTCTTAGAATGTTTGTTTCAGTAAATTTCTGTCTTGCAAAAATCCCATAAATTCAATTAAATAGAATCAATTAATCGATTTTTTTCCTCTATCAAAGTATATTTCTACCTGCATCTTTTTGTCTTCATATTTCAATGTCTTGAATACATTGTTTTGCACTATGGATTACTCCTCTGAAGTACCTGGTTCTGACTAGAGGGAGAGTAAGAGTTATGGGATTGGTAGCATGAAATCTCATCTCTCATGGGAAATCTTGCATTTCTACACTAAATTGACCTCATTAAAATGATAATAAATTGCTTTCACTTCATGCCCAAAAAATTCTGAAAATTTTGATCACAGTAGAAAGATCAGGATATATATGTGAATGGAAGTGAGGACACACATGTTACCTGAGAACAAAATCCATATCCAGAGTAGAAGTCAGTAGCCTGCAGCCCCACATCTTGGAGGCAGGCATCTCAACATCCTTTGCAATCCTTAGCCTTTTTTTTTTTTTTTTTTTTTTTTGCAGCACCACATTTCATTGATTCTCATAGTGATTCCAAAGTGGAACTGCAGTGGCCACAAATTGCTTAATTTAGTTCAGGGAAGAATCAGGAAAGTTAATTTCATGTTACTCAGTTTAAACAATAAGAATAAATTTTTTGGAGGGGATTATTTTTTAATAGGATAATATGATGAAAGTACCTTACTTTTCTAATGACGCCTAAATTCAAAACTGTACTGTAGAGCTCCAATGTATTCCTTCATGTACAAATAAAAGTATTTCATATGACTTTAAAAGTGGTATTTTGAAAATATTTATTTCATTGATCAGAGCTACAGCAGTTGACTTCAATTAAAGTAGAAAAAAAGGTGACCAAGGAAAAAAAAATAGAATATTTTATTTAACCTGCATTTTAAATATATTATTTCTGTGTCTCTCTGTATTTTTCCTTTAAAGAAACAGGACAAAAGAATAGCCATAAATTTACTTTACTGTGCTCTAGAAAAATACATATATCTATTAACTGAAAGTTATTGTAAGAGAGAGGCAAAGTGTAAGATATTTTATAAGCAAAACTATTTTTCTAGGAATATTTTGTCCTCTTCCATTCAGCGAGAAGAGATTAGACTGAAGCTTCTATATTTATAAACAATAACAATAATTAAATAGATTCCCCTAATCTGTATCCAATAAAATATATGTGGAAAATAGCCATTATCTCTTTCAATTTCTTTCCACTTATATTTTTCCTTTCATTCTTTCCTGCCTTTCCTTAGTTATTATTACCAGAACATTGTCCTGCAGTGAAAGGAATTTTAATATAGTTCAGAAATAATTAATTGGATACTGAAATACTAATAATATTCTAGCTCTTAATCTCATTTTCTAGAAAGTAATAATTAAAGATACACTTTATCATGCTAGGTTTTCTTATTTATTTGTACTAATCTAAACAGGTCACAGATTATATGGATTCTTTCTTGAAGTTCCTAAATTGTCTTTTGAATGCAAAATGAGGAATTCAAATCTTAGAGGCAGAGAACTGACTTTTAGATGCTAAGTAGCCAAGAATGATAACAATGAGGCTCTTTGTGTTGAGGCCTATTTTTTCCATTTTCTTACATCTGTTTCATTTTAGAAGTACTTCTTTCATTTTCATATAAGTGAGTATCAATACCTTCACATAGCATGGTATCTGAGTGTGTCCCAAGCATGAATTTAGGAGATTCCTGTGAGTTCCTTTCAATTTACATCAGTAGAAATGGGAAACCTGTCAGAGTATTAAGGCTTGAAATACTCTAGGTAAAAATGTTAATCTTAGAACTCTGACAAACAGTATATTAGAAAGTGTCATTTGGTTCCACGTTGGTTTTTTTCATAAATAATTTAATATAGTGTGGAATATTCCATGTTCTCAGAAAGGTGGGGTTGCTGTTGTTCAGAGGGAGAATATATAGGAACATCAAGGCCAAATGTCAAGTGTTATTAAAAAAAGTTTTTCAAAATTTTCTTAGCTCTGTGGTTGTATTCCCAGTTGTTCCAGCCTTTTGAAAGGAGGAAAAATGAAGAGTTTGGTTCTTTTACTTTACACTATTGTTATTTATTTCACATCAAAATGTCATTCTATGTATTACAAAACAATTCCATTACTGAATCTACTTTGACTGGGTATTTTGCATTGATGTTAGACTTGTATGACCATTTTGAACAAGACACCCTGTTTAATCTTACATTTGAGTTGGAGTGTTTTCTCCTTTCCTTTTATTTTATTCCAAATTTCATACAATCAATTTTTTTTTTTGTCGAGGAATGTAAAATGACATGGAAAGAGACCAATGGGATAAACCCAAAAAGACTCTAACAATCATGTCTGAATCCATAACCAAAGGATAATCCATAAAGGGTAACTGGCTATCCTGTAGTCATAGACAATACAAATATTTTTATATATAAAAGTGTCATTATTAACAGACAACACATATTAATGTCTAAATAAATTTTAAATTCCTTCAAAAAGCAATATGCTTCCAGAATTAATTAATACCTTTTGTCAAATTATTTTAAAAGTGGTAATTAAACTACAATTAAATTAATGAAAACTCATTATTTTAAGTAATAAAATAATTCAATGGATTATATCTATTATATCTAATGTTATAGCTAATAGTATGTATTAGCTAGTGCAATTTATCACATAACTTCATTTGATTTTAGTATTTACTTGTTGACAGTGTGGCTCTGTATATTTACAATTTGTAAGAATAATGTTATTTGCCTTCTGATTACACATTTTCTCTCTAGGAATATCTTTCATGATTAGAAATATTCACTGAGATGATACTTTCAATCCCCTCCAGGGTAAACAACCCCAGCTCCCTCAGCTGCTCTTCATAAGATGTTTTCTAGACCCTTCCCCAGCTCCGCTCCCCTCCTCCGGACTCAGCCCAGCCCCTCAGTGTCTTTCCTGAAGTGAGGGGCCCAGAACCGGACACAGGATTTGAGGTGTGGCCTCCCCAGTGCTGAGGACAGCAGGACAATCACTGCCCTGCTCCTGCTGGCCGCACTACTCCTGATTCAGTCCAGGATGGAATTGGGCTTTTGGCCACCTGGCCACACCACTGGCCCATATCCAGACAGCTGCTGACAAGCACCCCCAGGTCCCTTTTCTTTCTCTGCATTTGCATGGCAGAAACTGTGTTCTTTTACAGAACTGCTGTAAAGACAAGCGCGATGAAACTTTGAAGAATCATGAGGATTGTTTGTGCACAGACAAGAGAAACAAGATGAAAATAAAAATGTACTGAACCAGGTCTTATTTTTGAACAAAGTATTACTTTTTGCTACTTTCTTAGAAAGTAGGGGAAAAAGAAAAAATATTGCCTAACAAAATGAAAAGGTCATAGTATTCTTTTTTTCCTCACTACAAGTAACTTCTAGTTTAACATAGCAAGTCAAATCATATAAAGGATAATAAAGAGACAGGAGAATAAATTCATTTTCACACCATACAGTAAATATTTCGAAAGATGTCCTATTTTGGCAACACTGACAGCTTCTTTTTCTGCCGTAAGAAAGGAAATGTGACCTTGTAACAATTATTTCCTTCATTGTCAGGGCATAAAACTGCATAAGAAATTTCTTCAGTAATTATGTTTGGTCACACCTAAAATACCAGCCAAGCACTATTTTGTTAGTGCAAAATGTAGCAAGAGAATTTAATGACAAAAAGAAAGAACTAGATATTCTGTAAATATTCAAGTTATAATTAATCTTTTTTCATATTGCAGATGTTATTTGGAAGATTATAAATTGGTCTCAAGTACTAGAAAGTTATTTGAAATACTGTGGTTATTTACTGGTGGGCAGGGTAAAAAGATCCCAGACTATGAGCAAGCTGATAGCTCTCACCACTGCTTTACAGGCCAAAGAATTTCATCAGTGAAAGAACTACAAGTAGGTCTTTAGGGTTGAGTAAAATTTACAAGGTATTATGACCATAGTCTTATGAGTTTCATAAAGTTTTAAAGTATATGTAGTACACATTAAATGCCCTAAAGTGACTTTATTGTCTTGCTAAGACTACTCTGGGCATGTACCACTTTAGAAATAATGTATGTGTCACAAGAGTACTGACTGGCAATGAAGAAATACCTAAGTTATCTCAGGCACAGATGCCTAACTAACACTAGCATAGGTGTCGGCAAGAATAAAAGTAATTGAATCTGCCCTAAGAGCTGTGTATCTGAGGTTAAATTCTACTCGCAGTTGAGATGCTATTTAGATCTAGTTTGGATTGCTCTTCAGAACACTACATTGCTCCAATTGTTGCACAGATAAATACTAAATGAGAAACTAATCTACTGCAATGTGTTACTCATGTTTCTCAGTGGGGAGTTGTTTCAGTCTGTAAGCAATATCTTGCTGTAAAGAAGCAAGAGTTGAGAGAAGGTACAGGTAACATTTCAAGGGCTATCACGACTGCATGTGAGAAGAGAAGCAGGGGAGTAATATATTAAGCACAACCACACTGAGCAGTATTCCTACCTAGATTGAAGAAATTCCTGGAGAAATCCTCTTTTGCCATGCCTTTAATCTGTCTGGCAGGCAATGAACCCGTAGCAAACTTCAAAACATGTTCTGCTTCACTCATGAATATTCAGCTGCTTTCTTGACAATGAATTATGTAAGTTCATGAAGAAAACTTTGCTCCTGTTTTTTTGATCGTGAGGTGGGAAAACATGTAAAACTACCAGTCAATTACATTTCAAAACTATTTTATTTTTAAAAAGCATAAGAAATATTAATCAAGACCTTTGATCCATAGAAGTTCAGATATTTACAAGGAATAAAAAGCCCTATAATTACATTCATTCTACACTAAAGCCAATATTCAATAATTCAATAATTTATAATAATGAATAGATCAATAATTCAATATTGATCTATTCAATGAATAGATCAATAATTCAATAATTGATAATAATGAATAGATCCAACACACAAATACAAAAGGACAGAAAAAATAATGAAATCTAAAATAACATTATGAAAGACAACCCAAATAACAGTGAGTGCAGAATAAACTACTAATTGTAAATGGATGAACTCTAACTATGGAGTTTTCTGGTTCATATTCAGTTACAATATTTATCTCTATTTTCACAACAAGTCCACCAGGATTGCCACATCCTTCTCCACAGAGCTGCTTCCCAGCGGGTCTTTCCCTGGCCTGTACTGGTGCAGGAGATTGCTCTTCCTCAGGTGATGGACCCTGTATTTGCCACTGTTGAATTTCAGAAAGTTCTTCTGTGCCTGTCTCTCCAATCTGTCCAGGTCCTTCTGCAGGGCTGTACAGCACTCTGGGGCCTTGGCCGTTTCTCCCAGTTTTTTATCATCAATGAACACATTGAGTAAGCAGAGGACAAACTGATGTTAACATCAAAGTATGGAAGACCATTTTCCCTTCGTGAGAAATTAATATTCCAAACTGAAAATTGTATAAAATCCTGGGCATATCAATGTGCCCATATAAAATATATTTATACCAATACACAATATAGAAATGTAGAATAATCAGGATAATAATTCCTATATTATAATAGGATTTTTTAAAAGTTCATATTAATGTTTTTAAATTTTTTTTTACATTTTTAATAGGAACATTTTTTAGACAAAAATCAGAAAAGTACACAATATAGTTGATAACTCCAGATGGTTCTTGTTTGTTCCTTTATTTTTAACACAAATGGAAAAATGAGGTATCTGATATAGGAACAAGAGAAATACAGAAGAGTAGCCAGGATAATGAAGTATATTAGTTACAGGAATTGCAAACATTTTAGAGGCAGGAAGGTAGGCAGCAACAGTAAACTAGGATGTACAAAAAGCATATTATATTTGACCTTCTTAAGACCTTAAGTGCTGCTGCTGGTAGTGTAATCCGCATTAATTTGGGGGGTTTTTGATATTTTCCTGTTTAAACCCATGCCTTAACCCAGTCCTTATTACAATTGTTCTTTAAATACAAAGTTGGTCTAGTTGTAATGAAGTCTTGCTTTCTGTGATTATGTGACTATTAATATTGACTTATTTTCAAGTATAAAACTGATACTACTTATATAATGTATATTATCTTTAGATAGATAATATCTTCTGGTTGAGCTTTCTGGAAAATATTCAGTTACTACTGTAACAGGGGTACTGAACTGTCTTCTATACTTTAATAGTTTCTAGAAGCAGAATTTGATTTGATTTAGTTCAAATTATTCAAATTATTCATCTTAGGTTAATTTTAGCCAATTCCACACAAAAAAATATGAAAAGTTCTTGTCATCCACAAAATAATTCTTCGCTGTTGTTTGCTTTTTTTTTTTTTTTTAATATACCAAAGTGTATAAATTCTGACTGTTCTTAAATGTTGTAAAGTTTGCTTCCTAACCAATAGCATTCTGGCTCTTTTACTTACTGATTTGCTGTGTGAAACTATCCTATCGTGATTCTCCACTGGTATCACTGCAAATTTGTACTGCTCATAGTGGTTGCTATTATAACCTGCTTGGCCTCTTGAGAGATTCATTGATTCATTTTCTTTTCCCAGACTGTTCTCAGATTGTCAGTATTGTTTCTTAATCTAGTTCATATGGACAGTGAAATTCTCTGTGGTTTAACTTTCTCACAAAAAGATATGTGCAGCCAGCCACATAGAAATCCAGGGAGAATTATCTGCTCAGAGCTATAAATCCTCTAATGTTCCAATGTAACCTGGTATAATGGAGATGCTGAAACAACCAGTATCCACCTTATTGTTTTATAGCCATTGATACTGGAGGGCCTTTTTTTCTCTCAATATCTAGATCAGTGCCCTCCATATGTAAGAAAGAGGAATTAAAAATATGTTTTCACCACAAACCAGGAATTCAAATCACCCATTACATTTTATGACAAATATTAAAACCCCATACATGCAATATAAGTAAATATTCTGGCTATGGCTGTGGGCAATTTATCAAGAAGTATGAGAAAATAGGTAGAAATCTGTGGAGCAAAAGATTATAAGGATCTCACACCTAATATGCATATGTTTTGGAGATGCTTTATTTAAGCTTATGTATTATAGCCCCATTGAAACTTCTTGGAACAATTCTTTCAAATTATTCTAATCTAAAAGAAATGTAATTTAATTTTCACCACTTTAAATGGTTGCCTGAAATTTAAATTTATCTAATTTTTTTTTGTTATGTTCCTTCTAAAAACAAAAAGGCAAAGGAATACTGTTGATTCTGCTATGTGGTGTAGATGATCTCAAAGAGTAAAAAACAAGTTTGGAATTGAAAACATAAGGTATCAACTTCAAAAAAGGAAATCACATACATTCTTCCCAAGAAATTTCATTGAAACTCTTCCTTATCTGTTTGTGTCAGATGTAAAGTGTCCAAAAATATTGAAGCTAGACATCAGAGAATGTGCAAGAAAATGTGTTACATTATTTTGTATTCTTTTTAAGGCTCAGTAAATCATGCCTGGATGATACACACTTGACGTTGGCTGGATATTTGACTGCCACAGGAATGAGAATAAATGTGTGAAACACTATAGTCAAGCTTAACCTGGTGTTTAACAAAGCATTATGTATTGGCATTTTTCAGCCTTTTTTTTTTTTTTTTGGTCTCAGTTTTACTTCTAGTATGAATCTCGACAGAGGAAAAAAAATAGAGTAGCTTTCATTCCTATGAAGTTAAGGCATAGCTGACATAGTATATATGATTCCATCAAGTTATTCTTTGCTACAAGAATAATCTTAAATGCACAAACCAGATTGTTTAATAATTTTATAATTTGCAAATGTGTCCAAGTATCTCTACTGTACAAGATTTATCAATTATATAATAATAAATAATTATGACAAAATATTTCTGATAATTAATCCAAGAAAATACAATATTGCTATGAATTACAGGGCGCATGAGAACATAGTAAATGCCTATTTGTATTTTGATTTGAAAAAATAGTTGGAAAATATTATACACATGTAATTATTTTCTTAGTGGACAACCTTCTCACTTAAATTGTTCAGCTCCAGCTTTAGATTTAGGAAAGAAATAAATAATGTTTCTGTATGTGTTAATTCTAAACTGCATCAACACTAGAAGCTGAATGTGCTGTGTGATTATCAAATTACAGTCCCCTACTTCAGAGCAAGGAGATTCATTTGAGAATGCTGAAACATTTTCCCTGACTTCTTGGCAGAGACACAAATAAAATAAAGTAGGGTGATTGTGTCTCACCCCAAACACAATTAAGAGTATTGTAACAATATTCACCCAGAGACCTTTCTGTGAACACAGAAATTAAGATCTAACCATGATAAATTTACAGTAGATGTAAACAAAAGATCTCAACCACTTTCTCAGACGCTAATATTTACAAATTCAGTTCTTGGGAATTAGCAAGACCCAGAAAACATTTGAATACTGGAAACTGTTGACCAGAGAATTTATAGGAACCTGATTACTCCTGTTAGTACATAACTGCTGATTTACTTCAGCTACTTAATGATGTACCTAAAGGAAATTTATTAAAGGACAAGAAAAAGACATGACTTAAGTGACAAGACCTGCTTCAGAGGTATGATTGATATTTTAAACCAGCAAATAGTGTGGTTGCAAGCTGATAAGACTGAAAGAACTAATTCAATGATGCAAAAACAACAAACAAATTGAATCTCATAATCAAAAATCACATTACAATGCATAAGAGAATTGATCTCAGTTTCATGTTTCTTTATATTTTATCCTGGAAATTTTAACATGTTTTTATTATATTGGAACTCCAGAGAAATATAAGGATCAGATTTCCTCTCTTTTTTTACTTATCAGATTTTTAGGGGACAGCAGTTTGTTTGTTCACTCTTCTACACATGAACTGACCTCATTCTGGTAGAAATTGATGAAAAACTGCTGTAAAAGCTATCACTCTCAAAAAAAAAAAAAAAAATTACATCAGCTGCACTAAATGCCTGATTATGGAGAAAGATACTCTTTGTGGAAGATCATGACTGTTAACAGCAGGGACACAGAGAGAAAATTTAAAGGTATTAAGCTGACACTGAGTCCATCAGTGTCCCTGAAACTTGATAAATTGCTTTATCTAGGGAACCCTATAGTACTTGCTGTAACTATTCTTTAACTTCATAGGTAACATATAGTTCTTTACATATGAAAGTAACAATAGGAAGTAATGCAGTTTATCAGATTTTGTAGATTTCTATTCTCAGATGTTAAAGTAACCCAAAGCGGCGTCTCTCAATCAGGTCAATATTTGCAAACTCAAGTAATTATCCTCCTTTATTCCCTAGAACCAGGCCAGCTAAAACCCATCTGTCCATCTTTGGATTGCCATTGTGCTTATCCAGTATAATTATAATTGTGACTTAAGAACAGATTACTCAAATCACAAACCACATGTCAGGCTATAAGTATGCACCTTTTGCATAGCTTGATGAAAGCTCTGTGCCTTTCTTCCCTTTGGCTGGCTGGAACACCATAATATGTATAATATGTATAATTGCCAAAAGTGAAAGTAAAGAAGCTTTTGTGATGCTATTATCAGCTTTTCTCACAGCATTGCAGAATCACATATGCCATTGGTTTTTGTACAATATGTTATACTGTAGTCATACCCTATCATGTAATAATATAATTCTGTAAAAATAAAGTTATTAATGTCACTATGAAAGTTGAGAAAGAAGTTCATATTAGGAATTGCCAATGAAAAATGGAAAGTTTACTGCATGTATTTTTTTTCCTTAGCAGTACCTTAAGTTATGCATTAGTAGTGCAGCAAAATAATATGAAATAATTTATCTGATCCTGCAGGACATATATCCTCCTGTAATAAATTTTAAGATTTTATTCTATTTTGAAATAGATTTACAGAACACTTTGAAGAACAGCTGCTTGCTTATCTGTTTAAAGTGTTTCTTAGTGATTTAATGAGATTCCAGTAAGTGCAAATATACATATTTTCCTAAAGCAGGGGCTCAATTGGGCAATTGTGAAAAAATTAATTTTGAGCTGAGAGTGAATACATGGTATATGCTTTGTCCTAAATAAAAGGGGTTTTTATTCAATTATTGTCAAACATATGTCAAGTAAGGAAAGTTGAGATGACTGATTGGATAGATAAATTTTCAAGTGGGAAAACACATCAAATTTTTGCTTACTTAATCATCCCTTTTATTTGCTAAATTATTTATTTAATATTAAAGCTTGACTGTCATGAAAGTCATAGCAGTTCAATTTCCCTTCCTTTTGAAAGGAGAACAATGCCAGCATAATTTCCTGGAGAGGAATAAAAGTGCTCAAATTTCAGGAAGTAAAAATCAGATATTGTTGGAATGTGCTTTGTTTGATGCATTGGAGAGCACTGTGTGCAGATGCCCAGGTGCCAGCAGCAGAGGCTGCAGGGATGGTCTCTGTGATGAGAGGCTGGGGCTGCCCTGTGCTGAGCACAGCTGATTCCAGCTGGCTCCATCACAGACCCACCACAGGGCACAGCTGAGCCCCTCAGACAAGCTGGTATCACCTCTGGGAAAACATGTTTGAAACACAGAGAACAGTAAGGAATGAGGAAAAAAACCCAAAAACAAACAAACAAACAAAAAACAAACAAAAACCAACCAAAAAACCCAAACCATCATGAGAAAAAGCCATGATAACAAAAAGACCAAAGAATAAAGAAAGGGAGGAGATACTCCTGATGCTGGAGCTGCTGTTTCCCCAGCACTCTGTGGAGAAAGCCATCCTTGAGCATTATGCCCACACTGGAGGCCATGGGGGACTCAACACCACAGCTTGTGAATATTTCCTGAAAGGAATGCAGTTGTGTGGAGACCCCAAGGTGGATGAGGGTGGAAAAGTGATGAGAAAAAAGCTGCAGACAGGCATTGTTAAAGACTGACCATAAATCTCAATCCCTTTCTCCCTTCACTGCTCAGAGGTAGGACCTGAGAATGAAAGAGTGAAACTAAATCTTGAAAGAAGGGGTGTGGTGAAGTTTCCCAAAGACAAAATTAAAAATTCCACTCTATTTAGTTGGCAATAAATTAAAAAAGGAAATTAAATTTTCTGAAGTCAAGTTTGTTTTGCTTGTGACAGTTATTGTCTTTGTCTTGACCCATGAGATGTTTCATTTTCTCTCCCCATCACACTGAGGTGGAGAAATGAGACAGCCCAAAACTGCACACAATATTCAAAGTGAGGCCACACCAGCACAGAGCAGAGCGGGACAATCCCCTCCCTTTCCAGGCTGGTGATGCTGTACCTGATGTCCCCCAGGACAGGGTTGGCCCTCCTGGCTGCCAGGGCACTGCTGATTCATCTTTAACTTTCTGTTGACCCAGATCCCCAGGTCCCTTTCCATGGCACTGTTTTCCAGTATCTCATCCCCCAGACTGTACATCCATGGTTGTCTCATCCCAGGTGCAGAATCCATCACTTTCCCTTGTTAAAGTTCATATGGTGGGTATTTATTACTATTATTATTATTATTATTGTTATTTTTATTGTTATTATTTATTCTATTACTATTACTATTATTATTCCTTTGAAATCAGAAATTTATCTAAGCTATATATTTAAAGGAATGAAGAATTAGAAGTATTTAGATTTTGTTTTGAAATTCACCCTTTCTAGGCATTAATCAACAGTTACTAAGCACAGTTTGATGACAAGTATTTGACACCTAAAATTCAAGACTGTGCTAACATTAGAGCCTTGATTCCAAAAAATACAAGCAAGCAATGTCTGTTTGTCCTTATTCTATCTCTCAGACTAAAACAACAACAAAGAATTGCCTCTGCATTTAGTAGACGAGGGATGAGCATGTATTCTTTCATTGCTACTTTCTTTAGCCAGTATGACCAGAAGAAAATCATGAAGGAAAACAAAAGACAACTTAAGTAAAAAAAAAAAAAACTTTATTGAAAAGGTTCCTAAGTGTGTGCCTTCTGAAGAGACAGGAGTCTATTGACAGCACTGTGGTATGAGATGTAAGAAAAAGTCATTTCTCATGTAATCTGTGAACCAAACAGCAAAAGTAAGGGCATTATTTAAATCTCAGTTCACCTGTATAAAATTCTGAAAGCCACATACTATGAGGATTTGACCCTAAAATCTAGCTCTATTTTGTGCCTAATAATTATTTTGAAAGTGTTCCCCATCTTATACAAAATAGCCAAGAGTTCAGAACACTTTACTTGAAGGACTTCAATTTTGGGTCACTTCCAGCTTTAGATTTCTTTAACCTCTACCATAAAATATAGTCTCTAAAAGGTTTTCTTAAAGCATTCAGATCTTATCCTCCATTACTTTGAGACAGTCTTAAAAGCTTCCTGATTATTGCTGGCCTTAGAAATAAACTACCATGACTCTTAAAATATTAATCTTCAGACCTGTCTATGCAAATTCTGTGGGCTCTGCTCACCTGGTTTGCAAAGAAAAAGCAACAAACTTCACAATTCATCCATTAATGAAAAACATATTTCAGTGAGAGCTTGCCTATATCTGCACAATTCCAAGTCTTATGATTTAGATTACCAGTTACTTTCTTGTGTGAGCTGGGAAAACAAAGCACAGAAAATTGTTATGACTGTGCTTAATCCAAAGCTCTACCTTGTTCTTATGGTTTTGGCATTCGTAAGAAAAAATGAATGGTTAATCTTTTAATTCCTGTAGCATGCTTGAAATGAAGAGAAATTATTAATGATCCAGGCAACAGCCATTAACTGGCTACAACTATGGAGAAAATAAAAGAAATTGGTCTAGGGAGACAAACAAGACCATTGGTGGCTCAATGCAATGATCTAAGTTAGAAGGCGATAAAGAGTGAAAGAATGCCTTCTTCTGCAGTGCGCTCTATGCATGGATTTCTGACTCGGTGTAGAAGTGGAATTGTGGGTAGAGACTGGGCCAACCAGTGGAGATCCAGACATGTAAACCAGACCTACCACTGGACTGGTATCACAGGAGCAGGGACATAGACTAGCATGGGTCTCATGTGTGTGTGTGTTGTAGAATGGAACAGAAGAGAAAGTGTGCAATAAAAACCTTAGAATGAAAACTGCCATCCACTGTTTCATCCCATCCCATCTAATAACTAAATTTTACATCTTCTTATATCTTATATCTTATATCGCATTTCATAATATTTTTTTTGCCTGTCAGTAGCAGGAGAAATGAATAACACACAAATTCCCCCATGACACACTTATTATCAGAAAAGCCAGTCTTAAAAAAAAAAAAAAAAAAAAAAAAAAAAAAAAAAAAAAAAAAAAAAAAAAATTTAAAACCCTCCCTCATACAAATAAAAAAAAAAAAAAAAAAAAAAAAAAAAAAAAAAAAAAAAAAAAAAAGTAGAAATTTAAGCCTTACCTCTGAATAATTAAACTTCAAAATGGCAAGGGTCAAAACATATCTCTGGAACACTAACAAGTTATAAATGGATGAAACATGCAGTATAGGTCTTAAAATTTCTGTTCCTTGGATGCTACATTATACTTCTTAAGTCATTTATGGACTCCTCTGAAATTGGAGAAAAAAAGAAAAGAGAGAACATCTGGGTTCCAACAGAGTGAAATTTTTAAAGCAAATAACACCTACACATGATAGAATTAGCAGTTAAATCACAGAACTGTTTACATTTCAAAATAACTGACTCCAACAACCAACCCAGCATTGCCAAGTCTACCACTAAACCATGTCCCTAAGTGCTATATCTACATGCCTTTTAACTACCTCCAGGGATGGTGACTCAACCACTTTCTCAGACAACCTGTTCCAATGCTTGATAACCCTTTCAATTAAGGCATTTTTCATATTATTCAACCCAAACCTCTTCTGTCACAACCTGTCACCACTTCCTCTTGTTCAACCATTTGTTACCTGGGAAAAGAGGCTGACTCCCACCTCAATAGAACCTCCCTTCAGGTGGTTTAGAGAGATGGCACAGAGGTAGATCTACCCCATGACCTTCCCTGGCAACAGGTTGAGGCTGACAGGCCTGTAGTTTCTTGATCCTCCTTCCGGAGGCTGGGTGGATCCCAGCATGTGACAGAGACTTCTGTATGCCTAAGTAGTGTAGAAAGTTGTTGGCTATTTCCTTCTAGATTGTAGCAGTTTCGTTATTTTCACCTCTCTGTGTTCCAGCTCAGGGGGCTGGGTACACTGAGAAAACTGGTCTTACTCTTAAAGATTGAGGCAAAAAAGGCACTGAGTACTTCAGTCTTTCATAATTTTTCACTGTTTCCCTTTGAATCAAAAAAAAAATTGAGAAATTCCTTAGCCCTCTATTTATTGCTAAGGTATTTATATAAATATTTTATTGCCTTCTACAGCAGTAGCCAGATTAAACTATACTTGGAAATTGGCCCTTCTAGTTTGCTCCCTGCCTAACCTCATGACATTCTTGTAGAACTTCTGAGTTGCTTGTACATTCTTCCAAAGCTCATAAAGTCTCCTTTTCATGCCTGAGTTCTAGTCAAAGCTCAATGTTTAGCCAAACAAGTTTTCTTCCCCACTGGCACATATTTCAGCAGATTGGTTCAGCCTTCTCCTTTGCCTTTAAAATTTCATCTTGAAGAATACATGTCCAGCCTTCCTGAACTCCTTTACCATTCAGTACTAATGCCCAAGGGACGCTCTCAGTCAATCTCCTGTATGGCCCAAATCTACCCTCTGGAAGTCCAAGGCTGCAGTTTTGCTAACTCCCATCCTTCTCAGAGAATTGAAAACTTTATTGTTTCATTATCACTGTGCCCAAGGCAGCCTTGAACTATCAGATCCCCCAAGTTCTTCTCTGTTCACAAACAACAGGACCAGCAGGATACCTTCCCTCACTGGCTCATTCACTAGCTGTATCAGGAAGCTATCTTCAGCACAGTTCCAGGAGTCTCTTAGACTGCTTCTTCTCTATTCTGTTGTATTTCCAGCAGATATCTGGTAAGTTTAAATCTCCACAAGAACAAGGGCTAGTGATTGGGTTACTTCTCCCTGCTGCTTATAGAATATTTCCTCTGCCTCTTCATTGTGATTTTATGGTCTATAACAGACTGCCATCAGGATATCTGCCTAGTTGTCCTTCCCCCTGGTTCTTACCCATAAACAATCAACCCTATTAGCACCATCATTAAGCTGTAAACAATGAAAACATTCCCTAATATACAAAGCTGACCATCTACTCTCCCTCCTTGCTAATGCCCCCTGAAGAGTTAAAAGCCATTAATTGCAGCATTCCAGTTGTGAGAATTTTCTCAGCCTCTCTCTGTGATGATGTCTGTGCAGTGGCTTCCAGATCTCTTGTTTGTTGCTGTGTGCACTGCAGAAGATGCACTTCTGTGGGGTTGCTGATCCCACCATCTTTTTGGATGGAGAAAGCCTGCTTCCTTTGTGATTATTGTCAGTCATTTCCATGGTTTCTTACATGCCAATAATTCTTTTGTCTTCATGGCTGTCTTGATTCCCATCCCCTACTTCCACTGAGATGGCACACTGCAGTATCTCTCTAGTACACTGTGCTCAAGCCTGGGCACGCCTTCTCCAGGCTCCTTCTCTAGAGCTTGGTTTTACTGCTTTTCTGCTTCAATGGTAGTTTAAAATGTTTTTAATGAGGTCTGCTAACTCCTGTGCAAAGATTCTTTTCCCCCTTTGAAACAGGTATACTCCATCTGCTGCCAGCACATTCAGTGTTGGGCAAACCCAGCCATGATCAAAACCCCAATTTCTGCTGGTTTGTTCGACTAATGTTCATCTAAACAGAGACAGAAATATTACAGATGAAGAGTATGTAACATAAGAAAATAGATTCTCAATGTAATAAACAGAAGAAAGTTGGTGAGCTTAATAATTGATCTTCTCAAAGAGAATACTAGGTATGTTCAATATACTAACAAAATTTTCCAACCTCCTCTCCCTGGCATTCTTCACACTTAAAAATAAAGAGACTTAGACAAGTCCTCCTTGTCCCACATTTGCATGGCTCTTTCTTAGAGAAATTAGATTACACACTAGCTTGAAGTAAATTCATGAAGTTAATACATTTATCTTTAAAGAAACAGATGGTCAATTTAGTATTTAAAATACAGTTTAAAAATTTAAGTCTTAAATGAGTTTCAGTCTGTTATTTGTGGGTTTGTGTCTTATAAATACTATTTTAAATATAAGATAATGAAATTTAAGTTTACTATACATAATTGTTTACTATAATAAGTTTACTATACATAATTGAAAACAAATACCCCCCCTCCTCCCTTCACCCCCCAAAATGTGTATTTTGTTCCATCCATCATCCTTTTCTCTCCTTTCTCCCTGTTATAAATTTCTGGAGTGTTTAAACACTGTGCCTCGCAGCAAATTTTTTAGCAGCAGTTTTATTGCATTCATATTGCGTCATTATATTTTTGCCACAAGTCAATATCTCAGTCTTTTATTTTTTTTCATTTCCTTGATTCTTTTAAAAGAAGGAAGAATGGAGAAGTGTTTGTCAGCACCATTTTGTTTTCACCTTTTTTCTTATTTACCTGATTGAAATTGGTTTACCCCAAGTATGCTTCTCCTACCAAAGTGTGTAGTTATTGAGAAGTTTTCAGTACCTACAAACAAAGGATAAGCTTAACCATAGGAAAGGATGTTATGTAGGCACTGGGTACAAGACAGGATTTAAGCACTGTATTTTTAAGGGAACATTTTAGAATTCACAGAAGAAAAACTCTTTAGTGGGTATTATTATATGTATACTAACACATACATACTAATGCATACTATACATACTAATGTGTACTGCTACATATTTTTTTTTTGCTTTTTGCTTATTTACCTTCCAAATTTTGACCTTGGCTGTCCTCTTTGGGCTGCATTCCAAGTGACTTAATCAAATTTTCCTTGTTCTGGCAGCCAATCAAGTGGGATATGGAGAGGAAGAAGAATTGGGTTACAAATGGATCTACTTTTTCTCAAAGAGAAAAATGAAGAGTTCAAGAGTACAAGAAAGGCAGAACACAAAACTAATTTGCTTTGTTGCCTTGAAAGGAAAAGCAAATAAATTAGAAATGCATTTTAAATAAATCTGTCTACTTCTGTCTCTTCTTTTCCCTCATAACACCCTGATACAGAGATCATTCATGTCTCTCTAAAATCTTGAGGGAACTTCTTTGCCACTTGTAGTCAGTTTATCACAGCTACAGTCCCTCAGGAAAAGCAAGGAAAGATGAAATTCCTTCTGGAGCTGATGAGTGCATCTGACAGGCTCCACAATAACCCAGAGGGGCTTGCCCCTTAGCGTTAGTGCTTGGCACTGCTTATGCAGTATTTCTAGGCTAGAGGCATTTTTAGCAGAACTGCCCACAAATTCTAACAATTCCAGAAGTCCATTTTTGCAAGTAAATTCCCCTAAATAAAACAAGAGGTACCAATTACTAGATGAGAAAATATTAAATGTGCATAGATTGCAAATGGTGTCAATGAAGCCAAATGGCATAAATGGCTGATTTCTTGCTAATTCTGCATCATGGGAAGACTAGTAAAGGGAATGTATCAGTGATCACACTGAAACAAGTGTGAAGAAATAAAATAGAAAAGAGAAATATTTTATTAAACTAATATGAGAAAACAATTGCTTTGAAAAAGACTATACATTAGGTATTTCCTTGTCAGGCAAACAAAATGCAACACAGTTGTCAGAAATATTGTTGTTCTCACATTCAGCCTGATATTTTAATTATTTTTTGGGAAAAAAGCCCATTATTTTGCCTTCCTTTTTATGCAATTGTCTTTCCTTGTTTATGTATTAAAATACTAATTGTTTTTGTTTGTTATTCTTGTAGTGAGTCTTTCTAGTCTACTGAAGATACTATTTATACCTAATATCCTAATATGTATTCCTTGCTCTCTCAATATCTCTCTGCATCAGATTCCAAATGAAGCTTGCTCCTGGAAGCACTCCAAATTATTATGACTGTCGAATATAGCTGAAACAACAGGGTTCCAATTTTAAAAACTCACTGTGAAATTCTTATTTTAGTCTCTTATGTTTCTAAAAACCTGTTATTCAGAATTGGGATGCGCAGGTCTCCTTATATTCTTATTAAATCAAATAACTGGGTAAGCAGTTCAATATTGTAGGAAGGGTACTATGTTAGTAAATGTCAGTACTTGGAACGATTCATGATGTTGTAGTCTTCATCATTCGCTCAGTAGCAATGTTTTCTTCTATATTGGTTCTGTGTGCAGACAGTGTAGGCACAGTAAATGATCTGCAAAATATAGATTTTCTTTTGTCTTGATTGGTTTCCAGAGTGGAAGATTCCTTAAAAAGAAACTTCTAATACTGTACTTGTCAAAGTTGTGTAAAAAATAAAAGACAAAGTTGGAGAGAAAAATAAAACCCTGAGGAACCAGAACAAAACTGAAAATGGATAAATGAGAACAGAAAATTATATTTTAAAGCACTGCACATGTTAGAAGAGGAAAAAAATAAAAAAGAAAACCTCAAAGACTGAAAGCTAGAAAATTGAGTGAATGACAAAAAATAATTCTCTTTTTTTAAGACAGAAACATAAGGTGATGTGTGGGTCTTTGCAAGGTTTGTGGATATAGAATCAATCTTTAGGCTGGATCATTGCAAACATTTCTTTGAACATGTATGCAACTAAGTTTGTTGTGATTCTGGGCAGATAAAAAGAGGGAAAGTGCTTTTGCCTGAAGAACTGGTGAACAGAAGTCCAATAGTACATCTGGAACAAACGAGTTTAAATGTATACTGTTTCTGGCCCAAGATGAAACTTGTCTTTCTGTGTGCATATACCCTCAGAGTCTGCAGAAAAGATTCAGCTGAAGAAATGCACATTAAAAAGTATCTCACAGACAAAGAGCAAACAAGTGTTGCTAGAGATTCCAAATTTATCTAATAGCCAGGTGGCTGCTGTTATGTCTGAAATATTCTCTACTGGCCTTGCGAATCTGAAAATTCCACCCTGCACTTCCAAGAACAATAACCATCATTAGTAAACCTCATAATATGGGAAACTAAAGTGTGGAGACTTCTTTTTCATGAATTGGTGTTGGGTTGGAATTACTTCAGTTGTGAATTGAATGTATACAACCTAGCTATTAAAACGAAAGACTATGCAATCTGCTTTAATCAATATTTATATATGCTATAGGTGGGTAAAATCTCCATCTTCAAACTGATTTTGACAGTGAATCATATATGACGGTCATGCACGCTTTGAATATTATCACGATATTATGTAGGCAAACACTCAAAATGAGGACAGGAACCCAGTTTGAGTCATCGGTGGACACACTAATAAAACTAGGGTGATCATCTGTTCCTACTTTGTGAAGGAATTTGGCTTAGAAAACATTTACTCTCCTAGAAAAGACAGCACTGACCAACAGCTCTTCATTAGCCTCCAGCAAGAAAACTCCTGACATCTACCTCCAGCTGGATTACAGATTGAGCCAAAATGGAATACTGGCTCTCTTTGAGGTAAGACCATTTGCTTTAGTTCTGAACTCAACAGGGTTTTGATGCTGTCACCTTTCACAGGGCAGAAATTCACCTGATTGTGTGTCACTTGCCCATTTACATTTTGAGTTTGGTAGGAGTTGGAAGGTATTACAGGGAGGTGAAATCTACTTTGTAGTTGCTGGATTAGCTGCCTCGTGTGGAAACCAGGCCACAAAGGCAAGATGCCACTAGACATTAAATGCTAAGTGATATCTTACCTCTTTATTAAATACAAACCCTTAAATACAAGTAACATATCTGTTTCCTGCACAGGTGGAAAAATAGCTAGGGCATTATTCTGAGACATATGGACAGATAGTCCTTCAAACAAACAAATTTCACCTAGATGTCTTGCATTCTGTCTGACTTTTATAACTTTTTCCAATAGATGTAAGCAAACACCAGCAGATTTTTAAATAAGATTCATCTGGTGACATAGTTTTGTATGTATATGGGTTGATTTTCTTTGTGTGTTTGTTTTTCTGCTTTGTTTTTCCTACTAGCCCTAGGAAATTAAATAATTAAATATTCAGTTCAGGTTAGTTTATTTCTATAAGAAACAGTTATAAAAAAAGGAAGGAAGGAAGGAAGGAAGGAAGGCATATATTTTCATAAGTATTTTACCTTCTGTATGATATTCAGAATGAAGCATCAATCATTATTACATATATAAAAGAAACACTTGCACTAGGCACTATATGGGAAAACCCTACCATATAATCAAGGACAAAAACACACAGAATGAACCACAGACAGGCATCCAAGATGGAAAATGGGAGTACAATGACTAAAAGCTGGTGAAAATAAGCAGTTTCTTATAATAGTAACACCAAGTCAATCTCTATCAATATTGTTTTAAGGAGAGTCCCAAAATTAAAATTTCATTTAGAGAATGAATATAAAATGTACACTAATTTTCATACTCAAACATAACAAGAATACACATAATCATAGAATGGGTAATGTTGGAAGGGATCACTGAAAGTCATCTAGTCCAACCTCCCCGCTCAAGCAGAGTCCCCTGAAGCACAGTACTCAGGATTGTGTCCAGACAGCTTTTAAATATCTCCAGGGTGATAAAGTGCCAAAAGACTTGCCAAGTAGACTGGGTCTACTTCCTTCTTGCCCTCTTTGATGACTGGAGTGACATTTTTTTCTTCCAGTCCTCGTGCACTTCTGATCACCATGGCCTTTCAAAGATGATTGAGTGTAGTCTAGCAAGATGTCTACAAGTTCCCTCAGCACTCTATGCATCTATTTGGGGCCTATCAATTTGTGGATGTCAAGTTTGACTAAATGGTTTCTACCCCAATTCTCCTGAACAAAGAGTAAATCTTACTTTTTTCAGGTCTTCTCCCTGATCTCTTGGGTTACATATTCATGAGGCCTGGCTTTGGCAGTGAACACTGTAAGGAAAGGTGTTCAGTATCTCAGCCTTCTCTGCAGCCTCTGTTGAAAAGGTCTCTGTTCTATCCAGTGGCAGGCCTGCATTTTCCCTAGTATTTCTTTTGCTATTGGTGTACTTGAAGAAGCCTTTTTATTATACTTGACATGCTTAGCCAGATTAGTTTCAAATGGACCTTGAACTTCCTCATTCTAGCCTACTTTTGATGGGACAGTGTGAGAAGTAGGAAAGGCCCATGTAAACACCCTTCAGCAATACATAAAACATTGGTGTGTTATCAACATAATTTTTCGATTTTCACAAATCTAAAACATAGTACCACACAAGCCACTATGAAGAGCAGTAACTCTGTCCCAGCCAAAACCTATACAGATAGAAACTCAGGCTTGTGACACGTTTACTGGTCTGCTTGTTTCAGGAATATCTCTAATATACATTAGAACTTTATTTTGAGCCTCAGAAAATGTTAATTGAACTGCTATATCTCTACTGAACCATATTAGAGTACATAATCAGTGTTTCTTAAAGAAAGGATGTGGGCATGAAGTTTAAAAAGGGTGGTCACAGGGGAAAGACATTTTGTCGACAGTGTGATGCACATCCTGGGTTTTTTACTGTACTTTAATCAGGTTGTTGAATAAGTATATTTCTTGGTTTTAAAATAAGACTCTAAAGTGAGTTTTAAATCAGTTGGGAGCCTTGTGAGACTTAATTTCTGACTGGTTTTTATCCCTTCCTATCAGATATTCACTCACCAAGACAAACAGTTCTGGAGCAGGTGTGTTTCTCAGCAGAGAAGGGCATAGCGGCACACAGATGGGGCTTTCCTGAGCCAGGGAAACCCCAGGGGAATGCTGAGATTTGCCAGGAGGCAGCAGCTTGCAAGGACACACCAGAGGAAGAGAATTCCCCTGAAGCCTGAGATACCCTTGGAGAACTGCTTTGCTGCTCTGCATACTGAAGAGAAAGATTCATTCCATCAGAGAAAAATTGGAGCTGAGTCAAGCAGGGTAATCTGCTCACCCTATAACAACCAGTGCAACTAAGAAAAGGCCATGGGTGAGAGGCAGCACTCTTCCGAGAGACAAAGAAGCACCCATTTACTGACTAGATGATCTCCAGGGAGGTGTGCTTCCTATCATGGTCTTGTATAAGGGATGTCACTGAGACACTACCAAGTCTTAGTTCACTGGCTATTATGCTCTGCTGTTGTTTCTTGGGGGCAACAGTGATAGTCAGGAACAGTTTGAGGAGAGTCAAGAAGGATTACAGGGCCCTGGGTAGGGTAGTTTTTTCATATATCCTCCTGGTCAAATGAAAGGGATTTAAAAGTGCCAGTTCTTTTCCAGAATCTGGAAAATCAACAAATTGGTAGAGGATTGGTGCCACTGTCAAGGGTTCAGCTACTTCGACAGTGGGGCTCACTTTTAATGCCTGGTCTACTGGAGGCTAATGGGATCTATCTGTCAGAGAAGGGAAGAGGCATCTTCAGTCATGAGCTTGCCAAGTTAGTGAAGAAGGATTTCAACTAAACTTACAGGAAGAGACCTCAATCCTACTCCTACCTGTTTGGTATAAGTGCCCAAGCAAGAGATACCCAAAGCCTGGAGAGGGATGCAGGTCAGCAGGAGAGCACCTAAAGAGCATCACAAAGTATTTTCTGCTACTTCAGCCAGTAAATTTGCTTCATCAGGGGCCCAAATTAAATAACTCTATTCAAACACATGTAGCATGGAGAATAAATGAGGAATTAGAGACGTACACATGCATGAAAGGCTATGGTCTTAATGGTATCATGGATATGTGGTGGGATGGGTCCTATGACAGGAATGGTGGAATGGAATGATATAGATATTTTAGAAAAGGCAGGCAGGGAAGACAGGAAGAAGAGGGGTGTTGCTCTTTATGTCAGTGACCAGCTGGAATACATAGAGCTCTGCTGGGAGAAGCATGAAGAGCTGAGTTTATGGGACAGGATTAGGGATGACAGGTTCAGATAGTGGGGATCTGGTACAGCCCATGCAACCAGAAGGACCCATCAGATGAAGTCCTCTACAGACATGTAGGAGTAGTCCCATGCTCACAAACTTTGGCCCTAATGGGGAACATCAAACATCCTGATATCTGTTAGAGGGACATATCAATCCAGAGGGTCCTGGGATGTGTTGATGGTAACTTGCTGCTCCAAGTAATAGAAGAGACAATAAGGAGACATGCTATGCTGGACCTTATTCTCACAAACAAGCAGGAGCTGCTGGGGAATGTGAGGCTCAAGGGAATCCTTGGCTTCAGTGGCCATGAAGTGGTGGGGTTCATGGTCCTTAGGGCAATGAATAGAGCACAGAGCAAGCTCATTACCCTGCACTTCAGAATAACAGATTTTGGACTCTTCAGGGACCTGCTCAGTACAGAACTATGGGATAGAGTCCTGGAGGGAAGAAGGGTCCAAGAAACTTGGTTAATATTCAGGGGTTACCTTTTCAGGAGTGATACATCCCAACAAAGAGGAAGTCAGGCAGAAATGCCAGGAGGCCTTGCATAGATGAGCAATTAGTTCCTGACAAACTCAGACACAGAAAGGAGGCCTAAAGAGGTTGGAGGCAAGGACAGGTACCCTGGGAGGAATACAGGGAGAGAGTAATAGTCTAAGCAGTCAGGGATCAGATTAGGAATGCTGAAGTTCTGACAGAATTTAATCGGACCAGGGACACCCAGAGCAATAAGAAAAGCTTCTGTAGCTGGATCAGCAATAAAAGGAGGACTATGGAAAATCTGGGCCCTCAAGAAAGAAATGGGAGGTCTGGTTACCCAGGTTGTGGAGAAGGTTGAGGTACTCAATGACTACTTTGCCTCAGTCTTCACTGGCAAGTGTTCCAGCCACAGTTACTCAGTTGCAGAAGATGAAGTCAGGAACTGGGAAAATGAAGAACCTCCCACTGAAGGAGAATATCAGGTCTGAGACCATCTAAGCAACCTCAAGGTGCACAAGACCATGAGACCTGATGAGATGCAAATGCGGGTCCTAAAGAGGAAGTGGCACTATCTACATTTGAGTCATTGTGGCAGTTCAGTAAAATTCCCATTGACTAAAAAAGGGGAAATGTAACCCTTATTTTTTAAAAGAAAAAAAAAATGGAAGAACTGAGTTCACATACCAGTTAGTCTCATCTCAAACCGCACTTGAGGACTAGAAATATATTAAATGATTGTGTCCAAGAAACAACAGTTTCATCACGCTAGAGAACGTTTAATTTCTGCTTGTTTGTAATAAATCAAGCAATAAGCATATATAAAGAAAGTCCAAGAAAAGAACAGGAATGTCAAAACTCAGTCAAATTTTAAAAATTGAAAAATAATGGTTGACTTTCCCTAATGCTGCTAACTTCCTTTAAGCAAGGATGACAAACACCATGGACAGAGGTAATAAGCACATCTATCTTCTTTCAGTTTAATGGAAACTGAAATTGTCCCCAGCAATTGGAAGGAAAATAACCCAGAAACACACAAAGAAAAAAAAAAAAAAAAAAAAAAAAAGTAAACCAAAACCAGAGTAAAGATTAAACAGAGAATATATTTAAAATCACAATAGCAACCTAACCCAGTTTACAAGATGTCATTCATTCATACAACATTTTAGGATTATAAACGTGAATATAATTACACCAAACTTTTTTTTTTTTTATGCAAACAGCAACCTTTATAAAAAAATATATCTAAATTCAAGTGCTGCATATCTAAAAGAATAAGTTGGGTCCTGCTTGGAAAATGTAGATAGATTTCAGATTTGATTTTATATATATTATAAGAAAATCTCATTCCTGTTTATAAGTATTCACAGCAGAGTCCCGTAATTGCTGCCAGACTTTTCCAAACCCAAAAAAGAGCTGCTTTGGCTCAGCATAGCCTGAAGGTTGGAAACCGCTGCTCTAGGCAAAAGACATGATGGCTGTTCATCTCTTAGCTTAGCCTATGTGCATGCGTGCATGCAGCAATCTGCACCGGTTTTAGCTACAAGAAAAAAAAAGGCATAAAATTTCCAGATATTTATTTTTAGTCCAATACTTGAGGGTAAGTTTTGAGGTTTAAAATTATTCAAAATCACTCTTGTTTGTGAAAGAGGGAAAAATTGGGCTAGATATGTATAAATTTACCCTCATCTGAGTTCCAGTTTCCAGCAGATTTTTATTTATTAATATAAAGAAATAAATTATTTTTTAAAACTTCACAGTAAAATTTCCAATGCTCTTTATTTGCAGTGACCTGGTTTTAATTTTGTAACTTGGCCTGTCAATATAATTATAAAATTAAGATATGCAGAAATTTTAGAGTAAGCTCCTTGTGTGAAATCTCAGTAAAGGCTACTATTTATAGAAAATAAGACATAGTAGTCAGCAATATGATGAAGGAAAACTGTATCTGTTTCATTTCTGCATGGGAAAAGGTGTCCTTCCTGCAAATGCTTAGGAAAGTTTTCAGAAAAAGTTGTAAATTTATGCAAATATTCGCAAGCCAGTGAGACAATTTGTGCACCTAGTAATGTTTTCAAATTTCTGTCAAAAGGTGAAGAAAACATGTAAATGAAGACAGAATGACACTGGAAGAGAAAGAAAGTTGCTTGTAAGACTGAGACCTTTTTCCCCTGAACAGGAGTTAAAGAAATCTGTAAAAGGAAATTCCGCAGTGGAGGGAAAGGTTGTGGTTCCTTTGCTTTGTTTTCTTTTTCACTTTGATTTTTTTCCCTGTATATCAGTTGAAATCAAACAAAGTTTTTGCTTCGTTTCATCTACCAGGTTAACTTGAGTGAAAAAGGTGAATCTGTCCCATTTTTGATGGAAATAAAGCATACTGGCTAACCTCAGTAAGAAATCAATGTCTTTTCACAGTAAAGGAAAAAAAGTTTGAGCATAATTGTATAAAGAGCCACTGTTAAGAATTACTGATAACAACCCTTGATTATATACGCATCGATCAAACATTTTTGTAAGACATAGTCATGTAAAAATATGGTTTTAATTTGGATATATTATTGAGGTTTGAGTGCTTGTCCTTTCTATAAGGAATATGTTCAAGAGGGAAAAATATGTGATTTCATTTGTAAGGTCTGGATTCTTAAAGTCAAAGGAGATGATTCTGTTTTAATTCTTAATAAATATTACCAGTTTATGTATCTTTTTATTTTTTCTTAATTAGGACTCTTATCTGATAATATGTACAATAATTACATGTATTAAACTGCCTTTGGTAATCCTTGCTTCCTGTAAATTAGAAGGAATTTATTGCTTTTTTCTTCATTCTGCTCACCTTCTGGAAAAAGAGAAATCAGTTTTAAAAGTGGTTTATCTGCTTATTCAAATAAAAGGAATAAAGTTATACATATTCTTCTTGATCATGATACACAGCATTTCTTCAAATGAAACTATTCTACTTTCAGAATAATAAATTGGAAAAGATATTTGTTTCCTTTATACACAAATAATAAGCCTGATTTCTGCCGATTTACTTACTAATATTTGTCTATTTGTATCTTGTATATCTGAGCCACACACCAGGGTAAGACTTCAGCAATTTCTTCCTCCAGACACATCTACTCCATCTGTAATTTTGCTGACGACCATACACTAGCTTTGTATGTATCTTATAATTTTTAAAATGCATCATTTCTCCATTTAGTGAGGTTTTTTTCAACCAACAGTTCTGTCACAGATTATTCTTTTTGTAAACTGTTATTTTGTAATAAAACTTTGTAAGCTTAATTATTCTCAATAGTCTGTGTGGAAATGCAGTTTCAGTCTAGTTTATGTATATGTTCTGCATCACAAGTATTCAACACTGGCTGTTAAGGAGAATAATGAGGTTTTTGCTGTACCACAATTTAGTTACACAGCTGTATAATTTAAAGAAGCTCCTAGAAGTTTTGAGTTTTCCCAGGGCTATGCAACACCTCAGGGAAGATTTTGATTATCTAAGTTTTGAATGCAGTCTTCAAGACATTTTTTATTCTGAGAGTTCAAGTAAACTTTTTAGTGAAAAGAACCTAAAATCCTTGCCTTACAGTTATTTCACAGATTTTTATTCTATTTTCACCATGTGATAAATAGCACCCTTAGGATCATAGGATTGTTCAGTTTATGAGGTCATCAGGATGTTGAAAATCCAACTTCTTGTGCATGACAGAGTCACATCAGAAGTCAAACCAGGTTACTCAAATTTCAATCCAGCTGGTTCTTAGAAGCCCCAAAGATGAAGAGTTCACATCTCTGCACAGCCTGTTTCACTGTTTGACTGTCCACTTGTAGATAAAGTTTCTCTCATTTCAATTTATGTCTATTGTGCCTTGTCCTACCACCACAGAGCACTGTGAACAGCTCCATGGTCTTGGTGACCTCATCATCATCTAGGAGATCAGAGCCACCTTTTCTCCAGTCTGACCCATTCCAGCTCCTTCACTCTCTATTCACAGTAAAAGTTCTCCAGATCCACACTGATGACTCTGTTTGAACTTGCTCCAATTGACCAATGACTTTGACTGACTGAGAGGTCCAAAATTTTATACTGGACTCTAGATACAGTCTCACAAGTGCTGAAGAGAAAGATAAGATCACCTCCCTTTGACTCCTTAGTCATGCAGCTAGTATAACTCAGGAGGTTCTTGGTCTTCTTGTGCTATTTTTTGATGCCCAGCTTGCTGTCTAGCAGTGCCATCAGATCTTTCCCAGCAGATCTTCCCAGATCTTCCCTGCTAGTGAAGTCCCAGCCTCTAGTACTCAATGGAAGCTCTTTCTTTACAAGTGTAGGACTTGTCTTTTGTACTTGTGGAATTTCATGAGCAAAGATAACCAAATTTTTCCTTATAGTTGGATTATTTTTTTTGGTCATTTAGTTTATGGTCTTTTGTGCATCTGAGACCACTGGGCTAGTTTTCACAGGATTCAGACAGGAAAATGATGCCAGTGTTGCTCAGCTATGACTGCAGAACTAAATTAAAGGAGACCTGATGAGAGGAAATCCTTATATGCATGGTAGTGTGGCTTTTCTAAAGCAATCACAGAACTTCTGGACCCAAAATAGTAACTGTGCTCTGTACAACATATACTTGTTCTCCAGTTCAGCTTCATGCTGAATCTTTACAGAGGTTTGCTAACATGGAAGGGACATAGTGAAGTCAAGAATATGATTCCTAGTTACTTATTAGAGAAACTAAAGGAGACAAATGAAAATAATTTTAAATATTTTATGGGATCAGGCAATATCATGACCTTGTGGTCATACTTTCAAAAATTATTTGTTAAAAAATGGAAACTTACTATTCATATCATTGAGGTTGTCATTATTTTTAAAGTGATTTTGGTTGAGTAGGAGCATTTTTCATCCTTAAATCAGACTTTCATATTTCTTATAGTATGTGCTTTGTGTTAACTTTTGCTACTAAACCTGGCTTTAGGCCAGAAAGTGCAGCATAATCTGTTTTGTAGCAATATCTTCTAATGGTGTTCTTGTTTCTTGTGAACTGACTCGGATAGCTTACTAGAGTCCTTTATTTTCCTTCCCATTTTTCTGGTTTTGGTTTTTTTAGGACTACATTTTTGAATTAATTTTACTCAGTTCAGTGTTAAGTTTTTTGATACAATATTCAATACACTCTTCATCTCTTGGTAACAGAGTTGTCCTGTATATATATATATGTGTTAAATAAATAAATAAATAAATATGTATCTCTGTATATAATTAAATATGCCTTAAAGCGGAAAGAAAATGAAACAGAAATGTAGCATACACACACCCTTCCTCTCCCCCATAAAACTATGTGGTATTATCTAAACATGTTATTTTTACAACTTTATAATTAAAACTTTATGATTCATCTTAATATCTCCAGATACCAGTAATAGCATCCCATAGAATTATTTTTGATAATTTTATTCATGTTTGTGTTACAGTGCTGGTATCTTCTGTAACAGGGGAACCTCTGACTCAATGAATTCAGGTTTCACTGCAATATTATAATGCAAGTCTCCATGTTAGTTAACTATGCTAATGTTATTTCTTACCTAAGAAATCACCAATTAAAATGTGGTTATATTAAAAGGCACCTGTATTTTGCTGAAGTTTTACTGAAAGATTTTATTTCTAGAACATAGTTAAACTTTATGAATAAAACAAAAATTTGGACTTCATCACAATGTATATAAAAGGTGACAGAAAAGACTGTATTTTCTGTAAGTTAACTGTTCTTACCACTTTGCCATAATTGCTCTAACAGCATGTGAACTGGCCACAAGGAAAGTAGCATATATGAGCATAGGTATGTGTATAGCTGGCACTCTTTGGACTTAGTGTGTCAATTGTAATGACTCACTGTTCCTGAATTACAAATGAAACATCCCCTTGCGCTTCCATAATAGTATATTGCTATTTATGTTAAGAGGGAATCGGTGCACTGCCATTTGAAAAGATGGCAATATTTCTTAGTTCATATGCATTTTTTAATTACACTTACTGTTTTAAAATTAGTTTTAATCATCTTAAACAATGCTGTCATATGTGGATCTGGTTCAAATTCACTGAAGTAAATAGGAAAGCTCCACAGATTTCAAAATCCTTTTGACTAGATTGCATCTGAAAATCAATTAAAATCTGACTTCCAAAAGATAAAGGTTTTTAGTGCAATCTGAGAACATTACTAAAGCATCTTGAAAACTATCCAAAATTAAATTAATTTTCTATGTTTGATGTTGGCTTCCTGTACTTTAGTGAGATAACAGAGGACTAATACAAGTAGCTTGTATTTCCATTTTGGACAGCTACCATAAACTATTGAAAATGACACCTCAAACAGAGTATGATGCTGTATGTTGGCTTTTTCATTTACAGAAATTATTTTCAAAATATTATATAAAATTGGTATTTAACTCTGATATTTGATGTAGATGTGTTATTACCTCATGCTGCTCCAGCTTTTCAAGTACCCTTTTTCAGATATGGTAATAAGGATTTTAACTAATGCAAGTAACAACCAAAAAAAAGCCCATGGAAAATTACAGAATCACACAGTGAAGTTAAGTGAAATAATTTACTAAAAAAAGAATAAAATAAAGTATAAACAAAGCTAATAATAATATAACAATGTAATGCAATCTAATATAACACAACATAATGCAACCTAACAAATATAATGTAATGTAACACAATATATAATAAATATATTCTCAAGATTTTTCAGGTTGTAAGTCTGTGCAAGGAAAGGTTCTCTTTGAACTACAACTCTACATCAAAGAAGTTAAATCTTGATTTCTAGTATCAAGAACAAGAAGCCTTTTAGATAAGTGTTTAAGAAGTAAAAAGTGGGAAATGGGCAATGACATGCACTGCTTTTAACTGAAAAAAAAATATTATCACTAACAACTGTCATCACTTCTTGACTGTAGATTTTGGTGAAGCTCCTCAAATATGGTTTTAAGATCATAGTGTTGAATTTATAACTTTGATCTCTCAGTCTGTTGCAGTCTCATAACTATTGTATTAAAGCATCTGAAAGTTAAACCAGTTTTAGGCCAGTTTCAAGAAAACAGAAAATGCAAGGTAGAATTAGCAGGAATACAGTATACTGATAAGAGCTGATTCAACACCAAACATTCCTGTTAACAGATCACACTTTGTTAAACAGCTTTGAATTGGCATGGGTTAGTTGATATTGAATTAGTTTTCTGTGTAAACTAGCACTGGGATCCCAGTGTCAAATTTTCACTGTTTTCAAGCCACTGCCCAGTAGATTACACTGAACAATTCTATTTTTGGACAAGAAAGTTGATCTGATATTCTCTTTCTCACTCAACTTCTGCATTAGTGCTATTCCATCTGCTACAGAATGATTTCTCTATATGCAAAACCATCATAGATAGCCAAATACCATTTTTAGTCACTGCCGCTTAACATTATTTCAACCACACACTTCATATACCTGTATTTCAAAAGTATACTTCATGTATTTCAACTTAGAGTTCAAGTATCCAAGGCTTCTAAATATTTTGACATTTTAAATATCACAAATTTACCCCCTAACTCTTTTACCTAATGTGGAAGTTAATAAATTGGCACAACTTTTGTTCAGTATAATTATGAGTAGGAAACTTTTATTGTAACATGGACAATGGGTAGTTTTTGATGACCTATGTTTTAAACTGTTTTTTTTCATTCTGTATAAATTTTCAAAATTCAGCTGATTACTCATGACTATTTCTCTAGACAAGAAGATTTAAATTTTTTTATATTTATATCTATGATAAAAATCTGCACATGGTAATATAATTTTGTTTCTTTGATTAATCTCTTTTTGACTTCTGCAGGTACTCTTTCCATCAGCTATAAAAAAAAAAAATAGGAAAGAAACCTACATAGAAAGCTTGTAAATCTAGGCAACACACTATTTTTAATGTGTTTGTGACAAGCTCTCTTTGACCAAAGAAACCTCAATCCTGCTGAAATAAATTAGACTTTTTCTTTTGACCCTAATAAGGATAAAATAATACACCCAGAAATATGGACCTGTACTTATTTTCTTTCTGTGTTGCTCTTACTGGCTTATGTTATTAACTTTTGTTTTCAAACAAATAATTCACCACAAGAAAACCAAAAGGCATAACCAAACACCTCCTCCCCTCTTCCTAGTCTAAATTCCCCTTACTTTTGTCACATACACTCAGTCCCACCTTGGTGATGTGGCAACAGACGGTGCAGGAGGCTGAGGCCATAGCACAAAGATTTCCTTCTGCTACTCCTTGCTTCTTACTTGTTTTCCTCACCTGCTCCTTATTTCCTTCTGCACCCCCTGCTCTATTGAGGATCATCCACAGGCTGCAATCCCTCAGGGAAGGCTCTGACCCTGCATGCAGGAATGGCACAAGGTGGCTCATATCCTCCTCCCTTACAGAATGCCCTGCAGCCCTTGCTATTGAAACCCTTTATTTTATATTGGATACAACATTGTCAGCTACTTTCAATTGCTTAATAGCTGCTGCAACCCAATCACATCGTTCTTTTGGGAGAAAAGGAAAAGGAAACCACAAGCTAGTTCTTTACTTCGTTATGAAACGCTGATGCTTTGAAAACATAATTAATCAAACTTCTCATGCAAAACCTATTTGTTAGGTTGAGTTAAAAACTCTTTACATCATCCATTTTTTGACATAAAATATCGTAGACAATTTCTTAATATATATTTTCCCTTCACTTTATAGGCTACTGAAATTCTAGGAAAATATTTTTGCATCTATCACCCTTAAACAACATGAGAAAAAATGCATAGCATGGTTATATGTGTGAACACACACCTCTTCTTACAATCATCTGCTAATATTAGAGAAGACAAAATTATTTCTATCTTCTTTGATGTCTATAAATACTTGTAAGGGAGCCATGCAGAAGCAGACATGCATTTTGCTTAAGGTGTGGGACTCTAAAAATCATGCAAGGAATGTGGTTAGACTAATTGAGACCACTGACAGGCATGAAGCAGTAGATTAAAATCGAGTGTCTAAAGCTGTTGCTGCCCTTAGCACTTCTCCATGGCCTCCTGACCAGTCTTGCCTCCCCAGAGAGATGGATCTCTGATTTGCTTGTCAATAAATAGAACCACCACAGCCTTCATCCTTCATCTTATGTTAAAATTACTCCAATTTTGTTTAATTTCTGTATGACATACTCAAAACTGAGATGATGCTGGACCCCATTTGTAAGCATGTAAAATATACTTACCTCAGGACAGCTCTGTTAGCCATTGGGATGGGAAAGTGGAGTGGAAGTGGTAGGAGCTGCAGCTCATCTGTTAAGTTATGTCTGTTAACAGCCCTGAGAGGAGGAATATTTTCCTTGGTAATGCTAGTTCCCTCCATCTTTCTTCCATGTTCTTATTTTTTCTATTTACCACGCAGTACTGCTCTTATTTTATCTGGATCGTTATTGGAATAATTTTTTGCTGTTATTTGTGAGCACTTTATTTAGCACTTATTGGTTGGTCAAAACAGAAAATAATTGAAATGGAAAGCAATTAGAAATTAATAAGGTTACTGTTGTGGCAGACCTGAATTTAATTCGCAGTGTTAAGAACGATAAATTATAAAGACAAGACTGAAATATAATTCAGTATATTGCTGTGAACAAACAGGGGATTTAATTTGTAAGAAAAATTAACTAATACACATTCTAATTTCATATAATGGCTCACACAAGTTATAATCACAGTCTCCCTCAGATGCACTTTGTACTTACAAGGACATTTTATCCGTTCACCATACACAGGACACTGAGCTTAGATTGCTGGGCTGCATATAATATTAGTAACATTTCCAACATAGAACTTTGCTTTGTTAAAACATGAACAGACAGAATGGAATTACCCTGGTTTTCAAAAGAAAGTACAGACTGCATTTATAAAATGCCATGTAATTCCTACTCAGAGCCACTCATGAGCAGTAAGGGCAATTTAATTATCTAAATAGTAATTAGGAAATTAAATGGAGTTGAAAGCTTGCAATCCTTTGAGACCTGGGGCTGGCAAATATGGAAAAAAAGTCAAAGGCTTCTGCCTGATCATATCTTAAGGGGTATGTGGTAACATAAAACTTCAGAAGAAAGGCTTTTTTTTTTATCCCTTAAGATAATTAAGGATGAATATTTTACATCTACTGGGATGAAAAAAGCTTGTATCTTCCATATAAGTATAGGAAAACTTGGAGAGTGAAGCTAGTAAAAAGGACTTCAGGTTTTAGAATCATAAGCAAATGCCAAAATGGGGTTCAAAAATACCTTTAACTCCATAAAAAGTTACTTATCCCACGTACTGTACATTGAACCATCTAAACTTGAATAATGTTTATTTGCATAAAAGGAAATAAGGAAGAATCCTATTTAGGAAGAATCATAAATAGGACAGAAGACTGCAAGGCAGTCAGTTCACAATAAATGTAGCTATGAAAATGTTCTGAAGATAATGGCACATGGGATGCCTTCAATTAATATGGAATACATTGTCTGCAATATATAGAAAGAGAAATATGATTTTGAAATTTCATTATCCACAAATAATTTTAATAAAGAAGACCATTGTTTGCGACAGTCATAGAATAGTACAACAACTATTAATGAAGAATATTTAACTACTTATTAAATAGTGCTTACTCACCAACCAGTAATTTAAATACAATGGTTATTTTATAATACAAATCTGTATCAATAATCTAAAACTTTTCTAATAGTGTAAGTGTAAAAAGGAAGGAGTGGCAGAAAGAAATTTTTATGGATAGGTCATGAACGCCCAATCTCCCTTCCCTGCTTTGCAGCTCAGTTTGGGGGAGAAAGGAGAGACATTGGGAGTGAAAGAATGAGTTAATTGGTAAGTTATGTCCTTCTTTTGGTCTAGATCTTTCTAGGCTGTCTTTAGCAAGAAAAAATAGAACATATAATATATGGACATATTATATATAGTATTTCCACTTCATTTGAGCTACTTAAATGGTCACTAAGGTAAATTGGAAGACCTTGATCAATTTAATGAGATCAATTCTACAGCTCAGCAGTTATCTTCTAAAAGATCAACTTTGAATGAAACTTAAGATTTGCCTACTCTTACCCTAGAAAAAAAAAAAAGGCAGTTCTGAGTTTAAGATCCATGTTATAAAACTACTCGTCCACCAAAAATTATACATTTCAGATCATCAGAAATGCATTTGTGAAAACAAGAGTAATAAAACATTTCACATTAGAATAAACAACAGTTTTATACATGAAAATGGAATATATTATTCCTTTCTTTTAATTTCTGTCCATACAGAAAGGATTTACAATTAAAGTTTTCACAGCTTCCTCATGTCCCAGTTTTACAAACCTACCATTCTGCTTGTTAATTCCAACAGAAGAATTAGGTGTGAACAAAGTAGGTGTGACTGATGAGAGTTTTTACATTATTCATAGAGAGACTCAAGCACCCTAATATCTTAAATTGGCAATATTGATTAAACAATACATTGAACTTTGGCCCAGTACAGTTTTGAGTGGTTAAGCCTTCAGATCACAAGCTCCAATAAATTTTACATAATATAAATTAAGATAAAATCATCATAAAATATATACAAACCTATGTAAAAATCTATATTTGCAGAGTGTTATAAGTAGCTCTTAATAAAATAATTATTTAGTTGGGGGTACGCAAGGGTTTGCATTTGGAGAAGAAGTGCACAAGGAAGACACTATTTCATTCAGTACCTAAATAGTGAAATAAAGAGTAGGATTGTTAAGATTGCAGATGACAACAGTCAAGGGAGGAAAACAAACAATAGCTGATGTCAAAGCCTCTCTGAATGATTTTTAAGCAGTCTTGGCCTGGAGAGGTCCCATGATATATTTTTATTTAATAGTAAAAGAGGCAAAGAGAAAGAGAGAAGTAAAGAAAAGTTAGAAAAAGCTAAGTTTACTTTAAAAAGCATAGGATAGGTTATCACCACACTGTGCTACCTTTGCTGCTGCTCAGACATGGGGGGGAAGGAGTGAAGCAGTTTTTGCCCTTTTTTCCCCTGCTGTTTGAAGTGTCTCATCTGCCTTCTCCGATCTCGGGAGCAGTTTGGCTGGGATGCACCAGTTTTCAAGAAGGGCAAGAAAGAGGGCACCAGAACCTACAGGCCTGCCACTCTCACTTCGCTGTCTGGTATAGTTATTGTGAAGATTTTTAGGGGGAGTTTTGAAAAACACCTGAAAGACACCACAGGCATTGGCCACAGCCAGAACAACTTCCTGAGCCTTACTAAAATTCAGAAAAACTATATCCACTGCCTTCCCTTCACCCACTAGGCAGGTGGTCTTGTCACAGAAGGATATCGTGTTAGTTAAACAGCGTTTATCCTTTGTGAACCCATGCTGACTGGCCCTCTTTGCTCCATTGTTCTTTAAATATCTTTCAATAGTACTCAGTGCCATCTTCACCATAATTTTTCCAGGAACTGAGATTAGACTACCAGGTCTGTAGTTCCCTGTGCCCTTTTTTGTAGATTGAAATAACATTGACTAGCTTCCAGTCAGCAGGAAGCGGCACAGACTCTCAAGATCTTTGGTAAGTGGCAAGTGTGGGTCCTGCTCTAACATTCTCTAGCTCCCTCAGTGCTCTGGGGTGAATCCCATCAGGCCTTGTGGAATTGTGATCATTCCATTGATACAGATGGCTCCTTACATTTTCAGGGGCCACAAATAAAAAGTCACTGTCTCACTCTTATGGTCCACATAATCAGGTATGAGTATGAGAAGCCCAAGGTTGATCAATATTACTAAAGACTGAGGCAAAAATTTCATTGGATGCCTCCACTTTAGATGACCATCTTCAACACCTTTAGATCTTCTCTTGCTATCAGGAACTACTTTAAGAAGCTCTTGCTATATGAAACAACACTGGCCAGTGTTATGAACTGGCTTAAACACAGAGGAGTAAAGAGAATTAACTCTCTGTGAATAAAACAGAAAGAACTTTGAAGACTCAAAATATTCCCAAAAAAAAAAAGAGATAAAAACCAAATGAGATTAAATGTTGATGCCAAAAAATTGATATATTTTTATTTAATAGTAAAAGAGGCAAAGAGAAAGAGAGAAGTAAAGAAAAGTTAGAAAAAGCTAAGTTTACTTTAAAAAGCATAGGATAGGTTATCACCACACTGTGCTACCTTTGCTGCTGCTCAGACATGGGGGGGAAGGAGTGAAGCAGTTTTTGCCCTTTTTTCCCCTGCTGTTTGAAGTGTCTCATCTGCCTTCTCCGATCTCGGGAGCAGTTTGGCTGGGATGCAGCAGCCCTTGCCCCAGGATGCAGGCACAGTGCCCAATGGCCGTGGCCGAACCTCGGGGCACTCGCAGCGCTCTCACCACAGCCGCAGGTGGGGATTCCACAGCTCACTGTGACTCCTGTACAGGAGGGCCAGGGTTGGGGGTATAGTAATTTAAGGCAACCCCAATGTCTGGGAAATTATTGGCATCTGACTCCAAGGCTTTGGAATGCTGAATGCTCACTTCATTAAAACTATACTATATTACATTACAACTATATTAAAGAGAGATACTATCCTATACTATATCATACTTGCTACTAACTACTGAGAAATATGAAAGAAAACTCATTACTGTCTCCTGACAGTCAGGGCACAGCTTGGACCTGATAGGCTAATTAACATAAACAATTCCACCAGAATCCAATCAAGCAATCACCTTGGGTAAACAATCTCCAGAACACATTCCTCATGAGCACAAACACAGGAGCAGCAAGTGAGATAAGAATTGTTTTGATCATTCTTTTCTCTGCTTCTCTCACAGCTTCTCTCTGTTCAGAGGGCATGTGAATACCAGAGGGAGGCTCTCCCCAGGCGGGCAGTGTCAGCTCCTAGAGGCCTCAGGGTGCCTCACAGCAGGTGATGGTGCTGGGGGGAAGGCAAAAGTCAGGGATTCTGCCCCTCGCTTTCCCCTCCAAACTTTGCACCAGTTTCACCTTCCTTTTTGTGGGCCTCGAGCTGGGCTATGCACAGTCCATCCTGCACAAAGTTTTCGGGTGCTCAAGAATGATTATGAAAAGCAGACATAATGATGAAGCACTTTTTGAAGCCATTCTTATTATCAGGTTTTTACAGCTGGTTCTAACTGTAATGGAGCTTTGGCCTCACATGTCTTCTCCCTGCATATAAGAACCATGACACTGTAATCTTCCCCCAAAGCCTGACCTCTCTTCTAGAGAAGAAAGCCTGACCTTCTAGAAATCATACAATTTCTTTTTCCTCTTGAGCTCCAGAGGAATTTCCTTGTTTAGCTCTGCTAGTCTTCTATTCTGCTTGTTGGATTTATGATGCAGTAACATTGCCTTCATTCTAATTTCTGAAAATAGAGCTAAATGCTATCAAATGATCAAACCTATACCGTACATATGGTGCAACATCATTGTTGAGGAGGTGTTGGAAATGAGTCAACAAAAGGTTCTTGTTAGTTTAGTGTTCGCCTAAAGACCAGTAAAATTATTTTTCTGTTCTATTAGTCACTGGTAAGAAATCAATAAGTACCTTATTCCAAGTTCAAGACAGATGCAATATTTAAAGATCAGTAAAAAAAAAACCCCATGAATGTCATTAAAAATTGTTGGAGGTAAGGAAACGAGAGAGGTGGTATGGTGAGGTATTTCCTAGGCTACTGCTTCCCTGAGTGTAAGTTATAGCCATTTTAATCAAAGAGTCTGGAGGTAGAAGTAGCAATTAAAACTTTTTTAAGCTTTTTTTTTTTTCTCCTCTTAGTTTTTAGTGAACAAATCTGTGAAAAATACTAAGTCTTCTTTGGTTTGGTCACAGAAGATAATGTATGTATTATTCTGCAAGCAGAATAGAACATCACAAAACAATAGGCCACACAATTGAAATATTAAATTGTAAATTCCTGAGAGACAAGGAGGGAATGTGCCAGATTTTGTCCCAGAATATTATAGTAATCTAAAAGTCCAAGTTAAAAAATGATTAACTGATTCACCCTCCAGGCACAGCAGATGGAAACATTCCAATCCTGATTTGTTGCCTAGAAGACAGTTGATGACTTTATTAAGTTTTCTTGACTAATTTAGTTTTTTTTATTACATGCTGCCATGGTCAACTTTTGAAGTTGCATTTGTTCTATTCCAAAAACTTCTTTGATTGCTGAAAATAATATTTTATATTTAGCAGTGTGCTAATTGAGGTTGGCAGACATAGCAGTGGTTCCTCTTATACTTACAAACACCATAGCCTAACTATATTTATACTTACTCAAAAGTATAGAAATATTTATCATTAGGTCTGGCACACTAGACTTTGTTTTAAAAAGTAATAGAACATTTAAGCTCACATTCCAAATGAACACATCACTTACCTAATTGCTTTCTGTCTAGAGTTTTTTATTGACCAAGTGTGCATGAAGGCTCAAACTTCAAATATACCTTTACTGAATCTTGATTTTGGGTTTTCTATTGTTTTTTAATATTTTTTTCATCAGGAAAAAAAAAAAAGATAAAATCCCCAATCAATTTATCAAACCCAAAAGCCTAAACCAAGTTTCTTTGCCTCAATTAATACTAACAAGATATGTAGACTAATGTGTTCTTCTCAAAAGAAAGATTTTATAATCTAGCTTTTATCTAACTTCCTGTACAACTCCTTTCACGTGTTAGATTAGTCCTGTAATAAGGTCAGTGTCCTCAGAAAAGCCAGGGTACTTGTGCTTTCCTCCTTGTTATCCATTTTAGAATATTTCTAGCATCTGCTTCTTTGGAAAATTATATGGATTTTGATAGCATTTAGCTCTATTTTCAGGTTATAAATGTGCTGGCAAGTCTGTCATCATTCAGTGAGCAGTGACTGTTGGCAACAATAAATGAAGGAGAGAAATTACAATATAATTGTGATACAAAGGACCGAAGATAAATTAATGGCACCTGAAGCTTCAAATTAAATAGCTCAAAATGAGGTATTAACATAAAATGCTGCCTCTGCAAATTTCTCAGAACAAGCTGCAATTGCAGCTGTTTCTAACTGACAGGTGGAAATGATATCACGTTTTTGTGGGAAGACTGCCTATTTTACAGGCATGATGGTGTGTATCAGGAAAAATGGTCCTGGGTCTCCCAGGCCCAAAGATAAATTCTAAGTGTTCAAATTGTTAGTCTGAATGTCAAAAATCTGGTGAAGAGAGTAATAAATGAGTGTGGAGTGGGGTTGGGGAAACGTAGAATCTATTCAGCAGTGTTTAAAACTTCTTTTTTTTTTCAGTATGAAAATATATAATTCCAGGGTTGTCTAAGGATAAGCCACAGAAATGTTTTTTCTGGAAGGATCAAGGAAAGAGAAAAACCAAGATTTTCAGTGAAAATCAAAATAATTTTCTCATACAGAATCAGGCATCTGATGTTACATTCAAAATCTTATGTGCAGAATGGAATATATTGTGTATATGGAGTGAAGAATTTGCTGTGTAATTAAACTCTTAAAATCTAATCAATATGCAGCAGTTTGTCCGTTACAGCAATACTAATATTCATAGCCTAAATTAATATAGAAAAGCCACAAAAGTAAAATTGTTATACATTATGTTACCACTAACAGCCCTTTTTCTTGGTGTTATGCTCACCTCCCCAGTGTTTCTTTCCATCTCCATCAAGTAGATTGGAAATGGAAAGTTTTATGACAAGTCAAAATGTGTTCTTTCTTGTCATTGGTTTCCCAGTTACTCAGGCTTTTTATTTTTGAACTCAACAGGGGTTTTTGTGGTGCTCAAGGTTAAACTTTCTGGTAATGACCAGTGACAGATGGCAGTGATTTGTGTTTATTGTTTGGGATCTTTGTCTGGTATCTGCACTCTTCCACAGCACATTTTGTTATAAACTCACACCTCACTCTTCTACAACACATTTTATTCTGAGATCACAGACAGTTCAATTCAGCCAGAACAATTACTTGTTTTTTCTACAAGGTAAAACTAAACTAAAACTAAACTAAAATATATTTTGCAGCTAGCTGAGAGTTAAAACTAATTAAAATCAGCTGAGGACAAGACAAGCTAAAACAAGTCCTGAACCTGTGCTGTCAGGTCAACATAAAGCCTATGAGCTTGATGGGGTTGCACAGGCAATTGTAATAACTTATGGTGGAAGAAACTTGGTATACTCAAAAATATGGGACAAAATTATGTTTTCCAGTCTTCAAGCATGAGATCATTATGCTGAATTTTACTGTTTCATGAGTAGGACAAATAAGTGTCCAATGCAAAATGTTTTGATCATACATTTAGGCTAGTAAGATCAAAATAATTCATGAAATTAATGTCAGAATGTCACCTGAATCCAACTTGCTGTTCAAAACAGGGTCAGATATGAGGTCAGACAAGGCCAGATGGGATTTTATCCAGTTTAGAATACAATATACAGAATGGGATATATAAAATGCAGCCATTAGAGTACAAGGTATCTAAAATATTTACAATTAATTACCCTTTGAAAGGGTCTGTCTTTCATGATTTTAGGAGAACCTTAGGTGTTAACTGAGTCTAGATGCCTGACCTTTTCACAGCTTAAGAGGAGGATCAACTTCTGCAGATACTTTTTTTGTCTTCTCATTTAACACTTTGTTTATGTCTTCTGAAAAACAATTTGTTAAATCAATGTTTCCCAAAAACAATCTTTCTCACTCTCATCTATACCACAAAAGTACAGATCCTCTTGGCATGTTCTCACGTGCTCCATATGCATCAAGCTCATCATTGAATTGCTGCACAATTAGCTTATTCATTCGCTACTAATTTTTAATCAGAATACGATCATCCCATCCATCCCTAGGCATCATCACACCATTTAATCTCAAAATTTGCCTTTATTTTCCCTTATCTAGGCTGTTTTCTGCATTATAACTAAAACCCAATTTAAAAGATACTGTTCATGTGTAACATGGAAAAAAATCTAAAAGTATGTTCAATTTCTCTCAAGTGAACCTTTCCAGAAAATCTTGAAGAAATGGCACCAAGCCTTTCTGGTATGCAACAGATTTTCTTCCATTGGGAGGATTATATATATGAAGTTCTTAAATGACAAAGAGCTTGCAGGACAGGAGCTCTGTTTTGTTTTTTTGTGGTTTGTTTTTGTTTTGTTTTGTTTTGTTTTTTGTTTTTTGTTTTTTTTTTTGTAGTCTTGCATAATAAGTTTGTTCATTTACCACTTAAATCCAAAAACAGAAAAGATTTTTTTTTAATGGAAGTTGAAATGGTAACAACAAGAGTATTAGCACACAGTAGTTTACTTGTGCGCAGAAATATCAACTGTGAGAAGCACAAATCCCAGATTTTTTAAACAATTTTCCAGAGTAGTAGACAACTCATCTTGACAGACTAAAAAGTACTCAGCACTATCCACAGTGTACTTACTGAAAAACATTATAGAAAATTGAAGACTTAGTTGCACTGCTATTCCAGAAGAGACAAAATAACATTCAATGATTTCTCATGCTCCTCTGAAATATAACTTGACTATTGATTATTCTGGGACAAGCGGACTTCTTCCTGGAATAGATCATGGCTCCATGGTGCATCAGAAAAATAGGAGAATAGAGGTAAACAATAATGCTTTGCTTATTTCTGAAGTATTTTCTGCTTAGTCAAGGTGATTTTGTAATTTCTAGCTTTCCTGAGTAAGTTGTTGAGACAGTGAAGAACACACACAGTAACTATACAAAGATTATTCCCCAGATGAATTCATGGCCTACATAACTTAGATATGCATGACGGTTTGACCCTGAGCAGTAGCTAAACACTTAACACACCTTTCACTCACTCACTCTCTCACTCACTCACTCACTCACTCACTCACTCCAACGTGGGAATGGGAAGAAAAATAGAAAGAATGAGAACAGGCTCATGCATAGAGGTAATGCCAGATTAGAAAGAATGAAAGCTGCAAGGACTAGTAAAATACGGAATTATTTTACTACTTTCTATAAGACAGAGGCTTACCCATTTCAAGGAAAGGCGGCCTTTAGCACATGTTACTTGGAAAGACAAATACCATCACAAAACACGTTAATTCCTCCCTCCCTTCTTCCTTCATTCCACCAGGTTTTGCTGCTTAACATGATGTGAAATGGCATCAACTATCCCTTTGGTCAGCTCAGATTGCCTGTGCTGGCTGTGCCCCATCTCAGTCTCTTGCTGACATCCACTCAAGTCACTTTGGGAGGATGGAGTGGGTGGGGAGAGAGACAGAGGAAGTCTTGATGATGTGCAAGTACAGTTTAAGCAGTAGCCAAAACTATGGTGTGTTATCAGACTTGAACTGCTTGATCAAGGAGATTGGACTAAGTGATCCTCCAGCTGTCCCTTCCAATCTTACCAATTTTGTCATTCTGTGTTTCTGTGATTGTCTCTTTCTTGTATTTTAAGGCCCACAACTAGATGGACAATTCAGTTTCTGTGATCTCAGAAATGTTTAGCAGCAGAGAATAGTCACTCCACTCAGCTTCCTGGCTGTGATCCCATTAATACTTTTACCAGCATACATTGCTAGTTTATGCCTAACTTTTCACAAACCAAAAGAAATAAGGAGAAAAATTATATGAATAAAACTTAGATTTTGTTTCTGTTTTTATTTAAAATTAAACAAACAACACACAAACCATGAACAAACAAAACACAAACAAATAAATTCAAACAAACTAAAGCAACTTATGCCAACAGAGTTCAAGGTGTATGATATTTTGGGTAAAGCCAAAGTTTCAAAATCCGCAATAATTACCTAGGGCCATCTGTCTTAGTTGTTGAAGACACAGTAAGTTGGAAATTCTCAACATGAATTTTTATTGAGATGATTGTTATGCTTAGTTGACTGTTTTGATTCACCAGTTTAAGAGAGACCTTGAACAACTGGAGAGGGTCCAACAAAGGACCACCAATATGATTAGATGGCTGAATGATTTGACACGTGAAGAAAGACTGAAGAAATTGGGTTTACTCAGCTTAGAGTAGACAAGGCTCAGATGGGACCTCCTAATCACAGTCTCTGAGTAGCTAAAAGGGAGTTACAGAGAGCTTGTAGAGGTTGTCTTCTCACTAGGTTCCAAGGTGACAGGACAAGAGGTGACAGGCATGAGTTGCTTCAGGAGAAATTCTGCCAAAATAAAAGACAGAAATTCCTCAAACATCAGATAAGGTTGCACATAGACAAGGCAGAATTTCTGTCACTGGAGAAGTTCAAGATTCAGCTTGACCAGGGACCAAGATTAATGCTTTAAGTTTTTTCCAGATTCTGTATCGCATTAGTATGTAACTCTGAACTTCATATAAAGTGTTAGCAAGTTCTCCTCACAGTTTAGTTAGACAATCCTTTTGCAACCTGAGAATCAAGGATACCATTGCATCTTCAGGCCCAAAAAGTACAAACAGTGAACTGAGGAGAGCAATCTGGGAGGCTGGGACTTCATAACCTGAAGCTGTAATTGGACAATTAACCCCAATATGTAAATGAACCAAAACTTATAAAAGTGTGAAAATTCGTGACCCATCATCCATCTTGTGTAGCTATGACTGGGCTCTTGTACTGCCCAAAGTGTATCCTTTGAAGGCCTTTTAATAAATACCTACTCTATTCCTTTAACACTGTCTAGCCTCTGTTCTAGACAGCCTCTCAAGACATGAAGATCAGCTTGGCTGTGCTTTTACAAGAGGTTTGGAAACAGAGGATTTGCAGAGCTCTTTTACAATCCATACTTTCTCACAACTCTGTGATGTATATATGACGAGAGTTTTATGCATAGACAGAAAATAACTCACAAAAGAATTTATAGATTAACGAAGTGTTTAAAAAATATCTTTTCCCTCGCTGCTTGAAAAATTAAAAATCTGTCTTCACATAACTTTTGATGCCAAAATACTGTTAATGTAAATCACAGCAAAAGTAACTCAAACACTGTAGTGATTTAATAAATGAAATATTTTTATTTATTAAGCTGGTCTAGAAGGAAAAAAGAAATATTTGTGAAGTTCCAATTCAGTTTCCCACACTCTGGCTGGGGAGACCAATAGCCTGCAGTTAGAGGGTAGGGAAGCCAAGCCACTGGGATAACTTTCTAGGGAAGGGGCCTTTAAAAAGGTGATTGGAAAAGGGACGCAAGTTCTTAGCCTCTGGAGGCAAATCCCATCTATTGTGAAGGAAAGGTATTCTTTAAGGAAGATTCTATATGCCAGCCAGGCAAGTGGACCCCAATAGAGAAAGGTATCCAAGTATCCAGTACCTGAGGGAATTAGCTGAAATATAAATACAGGAAGGCCTGGCAGATTGCCTGTATCACACTCCAAAACACTCCACCAAGGAAAGCACCGTACCTACAATGGTGGAAGGAACACTGAGTAGTTGTAAATGTATTCTCTGCTCTGTGTTACTACCTGAAATATTATCCTGGGCCTTGAAAAGAAAGTTGCATGGAGAACACGACACCCCAGAAAGAAATGAGCCAGAAAACAGAACTAATTTCCAAAGCAACTTCATAAAAATGTGGGCCAAAGATCATGGCATTGAGTGGTTGTATGACATCCCCTGTAAATGCATCAGCCTCTGGGAAAAATCAACAAATGCAATAGACTGTTAAAGGCTACCCTGAAAGTAATGGGTACATTTAAGCACTGGGATAGACATTTATCACAATGACTACCAAATTACTTGACAGAACTAATGATCTAATTAATAAACTGATGATTAACAGAAGATCTGGCCTGTTGGGCTGATCCTGCCCAATAAAAACTCTTATGTGTTGTCATTATCTACAGTATGGAAACAAAAAAATGTACTACTTCTACAGCTTTGACAGACACTGAAACTGTTGTATTCCAGAGTTTTAACAGAAATATCAATTAATTTGATGATCTATTTTCAAAGGAGACACTTAAAATGTGTTGTAGCAGAGCCCAAAAATTTTGCAGTCTCTATTCTCCTGAGAGAACAGATGAACGATTCCAGATGCTTTTGTGAGGGAAGGTTGATTCCAATGAATGCAAAAAATTTTACCTTCTCGATCAAGAAATATTGATCATAAGGTCTTTTGCTGGCTTGTGTCCTGCAGCAGGTTACCCTAAAGTGAACCATCTGAAAAAAAGACTACTTTCCAAAATGTGAAAGCTATGGACCAACAAATAGAGTATTTTTGTATTGTTTAATTTTATGTTGTTGATAGCTTTCCTTGTTTTTCAATCCCCTGGGAACAGTTAATTAATGTAAATATTTACAGACCAATGGAGAAAATTAAAATTGCTCTTAGAAGTTAAGTCATTCAGGCAGGAAAAAGCAGAAAGATGAAATTCATTAGACATAAGTTTAGCTATATAATAATCAGATGTTCAGCCTAAAATCTTCATGCAGTTTTCTCTATAGTCAGCACAAACTCTCAAAGACTATTTCATCCCATGTACTGAGACATTTATCTTAGCTTCATATTAAATGTATAGATTTACATCTCTCTGCAGTAGAGGAAATCAGATTGGACAATAACTTTTAAAAGGCTACAATTAGATACCAAGAAACACATATTACAAGACCTATGAAACAACTTTTCTTTACAATAAAAAAACTTGAGAATTTGATTTTGAGATTTGTATACAGCTGCATTTTTGTCTTGCTGTAAAAAAAGTGTTTCATCTGATAGCTTTTCCCTGATCTGGTGAAAACCTCTATTCCATTAACCCTCAATTTTAAAAACTGAACTCAGAATCATATTTTGATGTTATATTATATTTATAACTAAATGTCTTGTTCAATTTTTGGAGGAGCCAAATGCCTAGGCATTTCTAAAAAGGTTCATTGCTCCTCTCTGCATCATTAAATACTTACTTGTAGAAAACAATTTTCTAGTGCTAGCAGCATATTTTAAAATTAGTGCATATATTTATTATGTAACTGCTTTCTCCTTATCTGTCTGTGCTGAATACCCAAAATAATGGCATTTATGCTTCCATATTACAGTCTAGTTGTGCAAGCAGAGGAGGGAGAATTAAAAAGAGTGAGAGAGAGAGACAGAAATGTGGATTAGCACTACCAAAGTTTTAAAGTTTCATGACTGCATTGACTTCAATGAAGTCAGGTTGATTTGTAACAGGAATCTGTCCCTTATGATTAATAAGTTTTTAAAAAAATTAATGCTGTTTTAAAAAAAAAATAATGCCGTTTGTTGTGCTAGTAAAGCAAAGGACATTCTTGATATTGTTTACGTTTCCATCTTACATATTTTGCAGGAAAGTTTGATTCTGAAGTAGTAGAGAAGTAACGTTGAATCATATTAATATAATAATTTAGACAGAAACCTAGGGACATTTCTTCTTCCCTCTTCTACTCTAGAGGGAAAAATTAAAAAGGAAAAAAGTGCCAGTATTACATGTGTATATAGAAAGATTTTTTAAATAATTGCATTTGTTAATAAACGTAGGAGAGTTTGACACCAAAAGGGTGGAACGAGTAATTCTTGTGGTTGCAGTGAGCCAGCAGCCACAGAATGAGAGAATCAATCACAGAATGAATAGGATTGGAAGTGACCATAGTGGATCATCTGGTCCTCCCTGCTGAAGCAGAGTCATCCTAGAACAGAGAATTGCATCCAGTTATTAAATATCTCCAGAGAAGGAGACTCCACAATCTCTCTGGGCCATACATGCCAGTGTTTAGTCATCCACATGGTAAAGTTCTTCCTTGTGTTCAAGTGGAACTCACTCCACATCTCTCTTGTCCTGAGGAGCCCAGAACTGGATGCAGCAGTCCAGATGTGGCCTCATTAGGGCTGAATCCCTCAGGATTCAGGCCAGGATCCCTCTTCCTGTTGGCAATGTTCTTCCTAACTCATCCCAGGACACCACTGGCCATCTTGGCTGCAAGGGCACTGCTGGCTCACGGGCAGCTTTTTGTCCACCAGGACTTCCAGATCCTTTTCTACAGTGTAGCTCTCCAGCAGGTTGGCCCTCAACCTGTATGGTACATGGGAGTTACTTTTCTCCAGGTGCAGGACCCTGAATTTGCCTTTGTTGAATTGTAGACAATTCTCTACACATCTCTAAATCTGTAAAGGTCCTTCTAAAGAGCTGCACAGCCATTATGATTTTTTCCATCATTGGGGTTCTGCAGCAAGGTCAAAGGATACACCTTACTATGTTAGATAACAGTAGCAGAAAATAGAATTATGAACTATCTGATGATCATGGAGATGTGCAGTATAATGGTAAGGGTTGCTCAAAGAACAGTCATGTCCTAATATTCTAGATAAAACTTTGAGATTATAAATTCTATTATCTACTATTTTTTGACAATCCTGAGAGGATTAAAAATTATGGTTATGTAAGAAACTATAATATATGCAACTGAACAAGACAAAGCATCAGTGTTTTATTTCCTTTCTGAAAATTGTACTTCTGGCAGCCCTATATTTGCCAGGATATTCCCTGGATCTTCCTTCTGGCCCTTCTTTTAGATGGGTAACACATTTGCTAATTTCCAGTCAACTGGAACCCACACAGTTACCTGCTGATAAATGACTGAAAGGGGCTCAGTGATCTCTTCTGCCAGCTCTCTCAGTACCCTTGGATAGATTCCACCCAATCCAATAGCCTTGTGCAGGTCTAAGTGGTATAGCAGGTCGCTGACAATTTTTTCCAGAATAATTGGCACTTCATACTCCTCCCCATCCCAAATGAAAATAGAAACCTGTTAATTCCTTATCCCCTCTTTTAAGATCATGTCATTAATGTTTATAGCTTCTCTCTCTAAACACAGAATTAGTTTCCATCTTTTTATGTTAATTCTTCCCCATAAGCATCTTATTTGGAAGGATCAACAGAAATTTCAATTTAGAAAGCAGGGAGCTGTCCTCGCTTTTTTCCTATGATCTCATGATTCTTTTATGTTGTATGAAGAAACTAGCAAAACAGTTATGTTGTCGGGGAAACATCTACAGTTTATAGTCTAACAAGAGATCTTGCATTTGATTTAAGTCAAACACTTAGACTTGCTAGCCTGGATATATGAGCTGTTAGAAAGTTTAGATTATATCTTTATGGTAGCACAAACAACAAATTTTGGTTCTTTCTATGCTTTACCACTTAGAGCAAGTAGAGATGACATTGACTACACCTCTGTTCAAAAAAGTGTTTTATCATAATTTAATCAGGCTGAGGGAGTTCAGCACCCTGCAGGTAAGAGCTGAAGATAACTAAATAGCCATAGATTTTAATTGGTTTGTGGACAGAGTCAATCAGCAAAAAATGTAAGCAGAAAAAAGTGACTAACACTGTTCAGGACCTTTACTTGTTTTTCTGCAAGCAGAATACAAGGTTTAAACTTAAAGCACCTGGTAGCAAATTTTTCAGTTGTGAAGGTCATGCTCTCTTTTATTTAATATTTTTCTTTTTTATTTAACATTTTTCTTTAGAGAATGTTTCTATTTTTCTGTACTTTAGAGATCCCTATAGAGAGGAGACCCAATCTAAAGTGAAAGGTTCTGAAGAGATCAACCTTTACTTTTCAAAAACAGTATCAACTAATGCCTCAGTTACAGGGCATAAGTACATTTCCCATGGAAAATTCTATTACAGGGAAACCCAGTTTAATAGACAAAGGTTTAGTAAAATTAAAGAATTGCTTGGAAAAGTGATTATTCAAATTAGCAAAACTCATAGCAAGTTGTTTTCAGCTCAGGAGACAATGTCCTTCCAGGAACTCAATTGAAACTTTGGGGCTTGGAACAAAAATATACACTTCCACTCCCATGTAATATGCAGCAAGTTTATACAGTTTAGTAGTTTATATTGTCATGCCCTCCAGTCAAGTCTTTTGCAAACACTCTATGTAGTTTATATGACAAGGTTTTGGCACTGGGGGAAGGCCTGGGTCTGCCCCTATGGAAGACACAGAAGGTTGTATCTGACTCCACATCAGGACACAGCAGAGTCCGTCATCCAAATTGGTGATGATTCTGTGAAAATATAATTACTAAAAACTTTTTGAAAAGTTAAGGAGCAGGGAAAACCAGAAAGATTGATAAACAGCAGAAGGAATGCCAAGGCCAGAAAAGCAGAAATAGGAGGTGCTCCAGGGGATGGAGCAGGTATTCACTGTAACCTATCAAAAGTCCATTCTGGAACAGAATTTTTGTGAAAGATTCAGCCCATGGAGGACTCATGCTGGAGCAGGGGACAAGCATGAGGAGGAAGGAGCAATAGATGGAAAGTGTGAAGTGCTGATTGCAGCCTTACATCCCCCAGAGGAAATGAAAGAATCAATCTGGCCTTGGAGGAGTTGAAAGTAAAGGAGTTAAATAAGGCATGGGAAAAGGTGGAGGAGGAATGATACTATTTGTGTCTACCAGAATCTATTTTAAGTGGAAAAAATTAAATTAATTTTAAACAAGTTGAATTTGTTCAACTTCTGACAGTAACTATTAAGAGACCTACCTCTCTCCACCTAACTCATGATCTTCTTCATCCTATCTTCTCCCCTTGCCCTGCTGAGCAGAGCAAGCAGCTGGGCAGGCACATATCCATTAGCCAAGGCTATCCCACTGCAAATGCGGGAGCTGTTTCATGCCTAGGAGTTGAGTGTAACACAAAATTTTGTTCATGCCTGTTTATGAGAGGAGCAGTTTTGAAAGCAACCAAATAATTGTTTCATTTTAGTGCAACTTTGGGAATTGTTGGCTGAAGGTTTTTACTTTTGTTTTCTCCTTAATTTTAAAATCTATATATATGTATTATTATATATATTATTTTAAGTGAAAAAACCCAATTTCTGGATGAAATGTGCTCCAGAATTTGAAAGAAAATAAAATCAATTCAGATAATGTAATGTCAGGTATAATAATCATAACACTGCTTAGCCTTCACAACAACTAAATAATGTAATTAAACTGAAGATTATTTCAAAGCTTCAAACAAGATCTTTACAGTCTATAAAATTTTTAATTGATTGTAAGGCTGAGGTAAGAATAGGTATTTTGAAATAAATACTCTGAACTGGGGAAAAGTGGGTAAAAGGGGGAAAGAAAAAAGAAAGAAAAAATAAGCCAACTTACACATTTTGTCAATAAAAATCCATTATAATCTACCAGCCATAGAGATGTTATCTTCAAGGAACCCTCTAATGGTAAATAAATTGTTCTGGAAAATATATAGAGAGACCATCAGTAAGTTTGCTCTATTCTGATTTTGGTCATAACCTTCACTTTTAGCAAACTTTTATGTTTGCTATGTTGTTATATTGTTAACTTTTGCATTTGTTACAGCTAAAATGTATTAGGTTAAATCACAGGATTTAATAAAGGTTTTTTGTTGTTTTGTTTTTTTTTTAATTATTGTGCACCAGATATAATTTTCTAGTCACCAGATCTTATGTGTTTGTCTAGTAAATGATCTTTTTTTATTAGAAGTAATTTTTCTTCTCTAGGAATTTCTACACAATTATTAAGTTACTATAAACTTCTGAATAAATGAAATAGGCTGAGCTCATTTAGTTGTGCTAATCAGGAAGAATTATAAATTTATTTTAAATCAGTAAATCTAATTTACTAAAGAGTTTAAAATTGTTTGTTTATTTGTGGAAAGATTATACATCTGAAACATACACACAAAAAATGGACATTATGTCATGCTTGGGAAAAAAGACACTGCTTTGTAATTACACTAACAAAATGAAAAAGATTTGCCAGCAATCGTTCATTTGAACAGCTATGTGCAAAACCTAAAATACTTAGAAAGGAGTATTTTGCTAAACGTGTCAAGGGATGACAGGTGAGGTCCACAATCTGAGAAATACATGTTACTTGTCATTTACAAAAGCAGCCAGCAGAACCTTTGAATAATTAAGCTAATGGGAAAAGATCCGAAAGGAAAAAAAAAAAAACAACACAGAAATCATGCCTTGTTTTCTCATTGAAATCCATCTCTTTACTGAATTTTTGCTGCTCTTTTAAAAAAATTAAGATCATCAGCAAATGCTTATCTTTTCCAGCTGTTATGCTCTTTCAACTTTCTTTCTTGAATGGAAAGTAGAGATTTATTCTGGATTCTTAGTGTCATTATACTACTTCAGCAGTAAAATTCCAGTTAAAAACTTGTTCTTTCATGAGTCTTAATCTCTTTCCAAGCCACTGTATGGAACTGGCAACTAGAACTCAGGCTTAACATTTTCACTTTTACTTCCTTGCTTCTATCCCGTATAAAATTTCATTTAGTTCTAGTCATTCGTCATAGAAATACAACTGGACATAGAACAATTGTGGATCTTTGCATGTGTATTTTTGAGAAATAAAATACTTCAGTGAAGTTACTGCATTTTTTTCTGTAAATGATAACAGGGCTGCAGTCACTTCCAACATAGTACAGTGCCAGTCCCCATCTTGCAGACATTTATGACTGGCATTATATATCGTGTATTTTTCTTTTCAGAAATGCAAGATATAATCTACAGCTTCTCACTATATTTAATCAAACCCCACATAATTATACTTTATCTGAATTGTAGTAAGTTCTTTCAAAATTAAGGTTATAGTAAAAGTATCAATTTTAATCTAACATTATAGAAAAAAACCCCAACCCAACCAAAACCCATCCCACCACAAAAGACAATTTATCTGCACAGCCTGCATAAGATGCTATTTAATTCTGTCATGCAGAAAGTCATATAACAAGCCAAGGTGTAGCAGCTCCATGAAACTGTAGCCCAGTGAATTCAACTCTGCCAATACTAGTTAGTGCTGTAGGCTTTATAAGGTCCCAGAACCAACCAGGGCTTCCCTTACTCTGAGCTAGGTTTGACCCTTTATCTTCTCCACAGTGGGCTACAGCCAGAAAAAAACTGAAGTAAAGAGATATATATTTCAAGCAGAATTTAGGCAGGGTATAATTATGGACCTTGATTGGAGACACTCATGTGCTACCATGTGTACATTTGTCTGCCTTAGTTTCTTTCACATGGAGATGTGTACAAACATACTTCTCTCTGTGAACTTCGCTGCCACCGAGATGAATTTAGAGAGCTGTGACAGAGAAATCTGTTCTTGGTTCCTGCTCAGTATGTGCAGATGACACCATCTACAGCTTTTTTTTTTTTTTTCTTGAGATAAAGCAGTTTATCTGCAGGTAACCTGACAATGGAAATGAAAAACAGAGTTGCTTATATTGCAACAAAGTCCTTCAGGAGCACTAAAGATCACAGTGCCAAATAACCTCACAACAGCCATGTGTTTTAGACACAATTTCCCCTTTTCTTCCAGAGAACTAACCTAAGAATAACACGAAGTTTTAACTAACTTCCACCTCTAGGCCTGTATGGGCACTAGGTGCAATATTGCTACCTTCTAGTTTTATTCATGTACTTTAACTGCTGCGCCAGTGAACAAAGTTTGAAATACTACAGTTATTTTCTAAAACCTTCTTGCATCCTGCACCAGATGAATGTGATTCCTACCAGAAGTATGAAATGCGCATACTTATTTCTATCCTACACTACCTTTCTTCCCCATAGCTAGCTTGCTTTCTTTCTTTCTTTCTTTCTTTCTTTCTTTCTTTCTTTCTTTCTTATCAGTAATTCACAGTTAATCTCATTTTCTTCAAACAATATCAGAGAATCAAGAAGAAACACATGCAGAATTGTAGATAGACAAACAGATGTTTTATCCTGGAACAGTACTCTGTCATGCCTTCAGCTCTACCTAACCAAGAGTTCCTGCTGAAGGATAAAAATTACTTCTGTTTCAAGATTTCTAAGGACTTCAGGGCTTACTAAAGCAGATTAACAGAAAATTCCATTAAGTAGCAGAGAAACTAGTGGTCCTCCTCCCTGTTTGGAATAATTTACACCTTTCTGCAAATTGTAAATGAAGTTGTAAAGTATAAATAATGCAACTGTGTAAGACACATAAACAACAGAAGCCAAAAAAAATTTCATAATGTGTTGGGAAAAGGTCTTTCTTGTATAAAAAATTGAAAGCTGATAAATATATCCATAGTAATTATTAAATATAATAAAAATATTTTATATTTTTTATGTATTGGCAGGATTATAGGCATTTCTTATTAAGTCAGTGAAAGTTTGCATTTGGTTTTGTCCTTTTGACACATATAAAATAGAGTCAAGTGCAATCTGAAAACGGGCCCACCGTATCAAGAATATATGTCATATAGTACTTAATATTTATAAAACGAATTTCAACTTAAAGTCTGGCTTTGGGTTAATGATCCTCAGGTGTAACACATTCAGTTTAAGGTATGTTCATATATTTCCAATTAAAATAATGAGTAATTGTATTTACTACTTTTGCATTTTTAAAGGATAATCAAGGTCCTAATCCTGTACTTATAAAAATATTTCTGCTGCCTCTGCTAAATAAAAGAGTTACATCTTAAATTGATTATATTTTCCCCAACTCTACTTTTTTCATTGGTACTTCAAGACCATTTTGGAGCACAAATATCATTAAATTGAAAGTATTCCTAGGTAACTTTTGAAAAACATTGTTAGTTTTGTATATTTTTAAGTCAGAGCCATGAATAAAAACCCAAAAAAACAAAAAAAAAAAACCACAAAAAAACAAAACCCCCAGAGAAAAAAAAAAAAAAAAAAAAAAAAAGAAAGAAATTCGCTCTCTTGACAGGAATTTTCCTTTGCTATGTTACTGCTATTTTGCTATTTTGGACTTTGAAATTGAATTTTTTTTTTTTTTTAACCAAACATGCTGAAAGAATATAATTATGAAGAACAACATTCTCTGCTTCTTGACTTATTTTACTTTAGTTCATTTGGCTTTTCTTCTGGCCTTGAAAACTTTAATTTTGGATTTTTCATGAATGAAATTAGAAGTGACTGATAAAAATTATATTAATAAGCACCAATAACTAGTCTGACATTAAATACTTCAATTTAAACCTTCTTTTCAGGAAAGCATTTTATTGTCTATCTTCTGTTTTGCATCAGATTTCCCTTTCAGATGAAACATATATAAAGGAATCCAACACAAAAGGCCTTTTTGCAGAGTTTGCAAATATAATTTGTTACAGTAATAGTTTGATGGCAAATTGGGAATGCCTTAGAGAGCTTCAAAGTAAGTTCATTTACTGCCTTTGATTGCATTCCCCTAGAGTTTCAATGTGGAATAGATTAGGGGAAGTTTGGAAGAAATCCATGTGGACTCAAAATAGGTAATTATTACCCAGTGTTTCTATTCATATTCCTAGATAAATTCAAGGTCATCACAAAATGACAAAAGACACTTAAAAGCCTCAGACTATTACATTATATAATTTCATTACTTAGTCAAGGGAAGATCTCTCAGCTATGCCTGTTTTATTTGTTTTTCTTTTTAAAGAGACTTCTTATTTTCATTTCCTCTCTTCAGCTCTCTTCGATGATTTTTAAATGTTAAGTGAATTAAATGACAATTATTTTGTGCTATTTCACACTTCTGTAATGCAGATCAGGTGACATTATAAGCAGCTATAAGCAGAATATCCATGGCATATGGGACTTCAGGTCATATCGCCTTTACTTAGAGACAGAAAAATGAACTTATCAGAACTGCTACAGAGGTTTTAATATCCTTAGGGATTGTGACTATGCAGTGAAATTCTCTCAAAGGTGCAGTTCATTTCCTTCCAGCATTGTACTATGGAAGAACTGCTGCAAAGCAGCTGAACTCAGTCCCAGATTTGTATCTCCTTAACTTCAAAGGAGAAGCCATTATAACACAACCATTTCCTTTTGCAATGATGCCTCAAATGCATATTAAAAGGAAATTATACTTGCCCCAAGCCCCACTTCAATCTCATTTTAATTGATAGTCATTGTTTTTATTAGGGAAATGTACGCAGATAATGAAGTTACGGACATGAATGTCCCTTATGGAGATATGTTAAGACATAAAATGGGACTTCATTTAATCGTCAGGGTCTTTTAATTTGTCTGGAGAACTAATAAATATTGTCTTCAGAGGTGAATTGAATCCATCTCAGATAAAATTGCACAGGGATTTGGTATGTGTTGAAATGTGTGTCAGAGAAGTATTCTGAGCACTGAGAAGAGACTTAAGCAAGGAATAAAAAGAATTTTTTGTTTATTATTGTGATTTTAGGCAAAAATGGGATGCAGATTTCTAACTGAAAATCTCTACTGCTATAAGGGAATGCTATCATGTAGCCAAGAGGAAGGGACTATCAGTGCAAACAACGGACAGGATTTAGACTGAGCAATAGCAAAAGTGCAACGAAGCACAAGCACAAGCAAAATCATCTCCGTGCACTTTAGTCACTCATTTCCTACCTCTGTCTTCATGTTGTTCTTCTCTCAATCTTTTTTTGATGAGTGTACATCAAAATGTCATTTTTAAAAAAAACCCTTTTGTTCTTCAAAAAGTTTTGAGTTCCAAGTGGCTGACATTAACAAAATTAAAAATTGAAGTGATGATTAAAGTATTTGCAATTTTTCTTTGTTTTTATAAATCTGCTTAGTATGATACAGCTTCAAAGAAATTAGCTATGAGTTGTTTTCACAGACAACCATAATTGACACTTTGGATATTTTTGTTTGAAACCTTACCACTTGAAATTATGGGTTATTATACTCATATTAAAGAACAATGTTTATGAAAATATAATATACATTATTTTCTTCAAAACACCACTGAACAAAACCTTAGTGCAAAGAAACCATAAAACCACAATCATTTTTGTCCATGTAATTTTAGAGTCAAGATAATAAAATATTCTCAATCTTTAAGAAGAAGTCAGAGACTACTATTATTCATAAGGATTTTCCATAATGCAGACGCTTTTGGTTTCTTGGGATATCCTATCTGTTTACCGACACTAAAGGATTTTGGAACTCAGCAGTAAGTGGAATGAAAGTTGTGCAAAGACATGTTTTAGATTGATTAGGAAATATAAACAGTTAGACATTTCTGAGTATTTAAAGTTATCTTTTTCGTCAAAGAACATTTTTGCATTCCTTTTTGTTTGATTTGATAAAAAAATTTCTAAGTTCCTTATCTTTAGTTTCAAGACTGCTTTATTTTTCATTTCTTACACATTCTGGTAATTGCATATCACTATTTTAAATCCTAACAAACAGAGAAAAAAGATATTATCAATAATAATAATGATAATAAATATATTAATAATGGTAATAATAATAGTTCTGTAAAATTCCAGAGAGTTACCTAAGAGTTCTGGATCACATTTCTCTTTCTTTTAAGAACAGCACTAACACAACTGGATGCAACACTGCATTAGGATTTCCATGGCAACGCATGGAGGGCAGCAGAGTTGACTTCAGCAAGAAGAGACCAGGGCTGCCCCATGGCAGACAGAAGTAGTTCTGCAGTGGACAGCAAGCTCAGAGAAGAAACAGGGGAAGTTAGAGATCCACATGGCAGAACAGGTATTCCCTGCAGTCCACTGTGCAGCAGTTGGATATTACCTGACAGGGATCATGACCCACAGAGATCCCGTGCTGGAGGAGACCTTTTTCCTGAAGACCTCAAACATATGGGAAGGATCCATCCTGCAGCAGTTATCCTTACCCCTCACCCCTCCACCTACCATCCTCCCTGAGCCCTTCTCAGCAGAGACTGCGACCAGGGAGGAATAGAAAAGTTAGGAATGAAGGAGTAAAGTTTAATGTTGGCAGAAATGGAGGGGAGGTTGGGATCTGTTTCACTGGTTTTTAACACTCCTGCTCTGGTTTTATTTGGTAATGAATTATTCTTCATAAAACTCCAGAATGATTGAGGTTGGAAGAGGCCTCTGGAGATTATTTGGTCTACTTCCACCTACACAAGCAGGGCCAGATACAGAAGGTAGAATGGTTTGGTTGGAAGGGACTTCTAAAAATCATCTAGTCCAAGCCCACTGCAATAGGCCAAGATGAATCCACCACACAGTTATTCCACTGCATTCTCCTGTTTATGTGCTCACATTCGTTGTGCCTTCTCTTCCGCTATAAATTTTTGTGAAACAAAAAAAGCTCTGGTTTTGATTAATATCATCATATAATAATTTAGATTGGAAAAGACCTCTAAGATAATCAAGTCTAATTCTTAACCTAGCACCACCAACAATGAAACCAAGATCTTAATCCATGTCTAGGAATCTTATCAATCGGTTTTTAGTCTTTGGACTTGAGTCCCTGTACAGTCCCAACTTGATGTCCATCTTTCTATATTGCACTTAATTGATATTTATTTACCTTGATATCCTAAATCAGATAGACAGACATCATCAGCCTGTGGATCTATAGAAGCACTGACCAGAGAAAAGGCCAAGAAGGAAACTTACTAATGAATCTCAGTTTTTGAGTGTATTTTTGTTAACAGACTCTCAAATAAAGTTGTAAACTTGAGCTTAGCATTCCTTGTTACTGAGCCTAGAGAAAGGAAAAGTAAAACGTCTATTAACTTCTCCAGTCAATTTGCACTAGCAAGATTGTTCCAATGGTAATCAAGCTGCAGAACCACAGCAAGAGGAGTGTTAATTGAAACCTATACTATACACACATTTTTTTGGGACAGTTGGTTCAAATAGTTCATAAAACAATACTTCTGTTCCAAATGACACCATAAATGTGGCAAGACTTTTCTCACATTGCCACTTTTTTTTTTTTTTTTTTTTTTTTTTTTTGTGGAAAAAGTCCACACTTTTAGATCATCTGACCAATTATTAATGAGATCATCTTAATGAGACCAACTGCATTTTCTTTATAGGAAAGTACTTTTACACTATATTTAATACTAAAAGCTTTGAAAAATTATTTACATTTAAATTGAAAATAATTTGATACAAAGAGGGGAAGTCTTTTGAGAAGCAGCTTGGTTTGTTCAGCTTAAAGAAGAGGGACTGAGGAAAGACCTCATTTCAGTCTAGAGTTTCCTCATGAGGGGAAGCAGGGATGCAGATACTGATCTTTTCTCTCTGGTGACCAATTTTAGGACCTGAGGGAAGAACGTGAAGCTGCTTTAGGGGACTTAGGTTGAAGATTAGGAAAAGGTTCTTCATCCAGTGGGTGACTGGGCACTTGAACAGGCTCCCCAAGGAAGTGGTGATCAAGCCTGCCAGAGTCCAAGAAGCATTGACACAACACTATGAGGCACATGTAACTTGTTTGGACAGGCTGGTTGAGCCCTGCATCTATCACTTCCCTGATAACCAGGGACTGCTCTCTTAAACAAAACGTTTTCATTCCAGATAAGGGAAAAGGCTGACAAGAAGCAGATCCTGCAGAGATGGGGTAATGCTTTTTATCATGCTTATCTCCTCCCTTCAGATAAGACACAATGGCATCTGATAGTGTAAATTCCCCCCCAAGTGGAGACATCAGGGTGTTCCCACACAAGACCAAATGTAAGTAGCTTGACAAACTTTTCGTTGCATCCCCTATAGATTAACCACCATTCTGCACACACACATCAAAATAGAAAAGGTCATCAGTGGATCCACAGGAGGTGATATCTTTCCATTCTGCTATCTTCTCTTGTAGTTTTCTTCTCTTTCTATCTTTTCCTTATATATTTTCTTCATTATATTTTTATAGTAAAGAACAAAACCAGATACACATCTTCTTTCTGCTGCAACCAGATTGTTTCAAAATAAACCTGCCTCATATATACACTGATCATTCAGTGTTGTTTCACTTTAATTCACCTCAAGGGATCTATCAACACCAACCTCTGTTACTCTGCCTAAGAGGCAGGTCATAACAGCGTGGTGTGGCTCTTGGGGTTGTCCTGAGCAGGGCCAGGAGTTGTCCTCAATGATCCTTCTGATCTAATAATTATCTGAAAAAAGAGGCCAATTTATAGCACATTTAACATTTGCTTTACAGAACCGGTATATTTAGTCCTTATCTTTATTCATGTAGAGGTTAATGAGAATCTGGCATCAATTTAAGAATTAATACCTAATCAAGCAAGACACCTGAGGCTGAGTAACTAGCAGGTGTTTCTTGAATTGGAACCTTAATGGCTCACCAATCAATAGAGTGCCATAAGTGTATTTCTTCTGCAATTCCAGTCAGAGCAGATGTGTTTAAACAGAAACATAAGTGTGCAATAATTAGCTTATTCAGTGTGTCTAGCAACAGTTATCAGTTCAAAGGACAGAGGATACAAAAGTAAGGAAGCTTTAATAGAATACATGGATCCTAATCATTACTCTCAAATTAAATGTTTTCTCTCCTGATGAAAATACCTCTAAATACAAGCAAAGGATTTAGCTATTTGTTATGTACAGTGTGTTTACTTAATTTTCTCGCTAATAAAAACTAATAACTACCCTGCAGTTTAAACTTTATACACAGAAGGATCTGCATTGGAAGGGGCCTTAAAGATCATCTCCTTCGAACATCCTACCATGGGCAGGTGGCTCAAAGTGACTGTAGGTCACATTGTAAGATCTGCCTCTTGAATGCAATCAAAAGGACCTGAAGGCTAGGGGGAAGGAGGCTGAATAAAAACACTGGGGTTAAAAAGTCATCCTTGTTTTCAGGAATTCTCAAGTAATGCTTATTAGAACAGGAGAGGGTGGTCAAACATTGGAACAGGTTTCTTAAAAAGATTGTCAATGCCCCAGGCTTGCCAGTATTTAAGAGACATTTGGGCAACTTTTGGTCTGGGCTGAAGTGGCCAGGGAGTTCAACTAGTTGCTCAGTCCTTTAGTGTAAGAGGAAGCCTGAAGTAATGTTAATACTCCTTCTTATCCAGACTGCTGTTAGACAAGAGAAAGGGTATTTTAGGATTAGATGAATTAGAACAAGAATATCCTTTCTAAACCAAACAACTTCCTGCAACAATAACATATAGAGTTTGGAAAGAAAAAAAAGGTGTATTTTTAAGGGAATTACATGGATAAAGATTGCTTACGTTTCTAAATACTTCAGAAGCAAGAACTGGAATTCTGACTACTCCATGTGTATATAATAAGTGACTAAAAATACATAAAATAGTAAATAAAAGAATTCTGTTGCTTAAAGACAAGCTTTGAGTTTCAGCTGAGATGCATTGAGATTTTAGCCATCCTCACTGTTCTCTTAGACATGACACAGGACCTTTATGAAACCCATATACTTTTAGAATGGCATCTGATGGCAAGGAGGAATAACATTTTTTCAATTTTTTGGGGACCAAAGCCCACCTATTCTGACATGAGTGATGCCTTGATAGACTGATTAATATAATAAAGAGGGTTTTTAGGTGGTTTTTTTTTAATAAAAATTACTTTAAAAATACCTTTTCTAATGTAATTGCAAAAAACTGAAATCTGCTTTGGTCTCATCTTTAAACAAATTAATTCAACATAAATTATCCTTTTTTCTAAAATAGCTTCAGTTACTGTATTTAAAATTGGAAAATCAAAACATTTCTCTATGGATCATTCAAAATTCCGATTTCATGAAGTGTTTTTATTTAGTGAGCAACAGACTGACTCAAACATTCTATTCTATTTAGTCTGGGTAAAAGTGCTTTAAGAATAATCTAAACTGAAACTGTTAAATTTAGGAGGTAGAAGCAAGAAAAGAGTAAGTGTAGTAATATCAGCCACTGTGAGCCTGTTTAATTTGTATGAATTGTCTTCAATGAAAGAGTATGCTTGTTTTCTTCTTTTACACTACTAGCATAAGACAAATAAAAAGAAAACATAAATCGATTTCAGAGAAGACATCAGGGTATTTTAATAGATAATCTTAAAAGGAATTACGTTAGAAATTAATCCTTAAAACCTCAGAGAAGTTAATTTTTATGGACTATATAACTCCTAATAGGGGAAAATGTAAACTAACATAGAGTAGAAATTAAAACATTAGGATGTACTTTACTGACAGCTGGCAAACTTTTTTTCTGCAGTCTGGCCACATTTGTCAGCCATACCAGGTAAGGTTCACAAAGACAGAGCTTTTCATGTACCTAAACTGTTCTAGTTTCCAGAGAACTTAAGGCACCAATTTCCAGTGGGATGCAAAATAGGAATTAGACACTTAAAAGTGGATGGAGCACCTCTGCTATGAAGAAAGGCTGACAGAATTGTTCATCCTGGAGAAGAGAAGGATCCAGGAAGGCCTCATAGACTTCTTCCAGTACCTGATGGGGTCCTGTGAGAAAGCTGGAAAGGAAACTTTTGCAAGGGTATGTAAGAGATAAGACAAGGGGTAATGCCTTTAGCTAAACAGCGGTGGGTTTAGACAATTAAGAAATTCTTTACTGTGAGGACGGTGAGACACCGGAAGAATTTGCTCGGAAAAGTTGTGAATGTCCCATCCCTGGAGTTGTTACAATGTATCCTTCTCTGAATAAACTATACTCTGCTTATTAGTGCAGATCAAATTACATAATGGGAGTGAAGATGAAATAACATGTAATAAAAACTGAACAGATCTTCATGGAGCTGGACTGTCAACCTAAAATTTGATTTGAGCTGATTAGATAATTTCATGTGTCACTTGAAAATTTTCTTGATATATGTGTACTTGAGGTCAGCAAAACCTACCCATTAGTTTAATTACAAAAGAAAGTGCATTTCTTGACAAAGTAAGTGTTTATGTATAACGGAAGGAATAAATTAGACTGCTAGAGTTAGTTAGTAAAGGATTTGTGGTAAAGATACTGATACTTCTTAAATTAGAAGTCACAAAGTCTGAACAAAAAATATTCTGCAGTGTTGATGGTATTTCATCAGAGTTTTAAATGGTTAAAAAAACCCCATATTTAGTATATTTGGCAAGTGAATAAAGGTCAATTCAGAAGAATAAAAAAACAATTTTAACAATATTTTAATTTAGGGGAATTTATTTCATTTGTTTAGGACAAAAAATTAAAGGGATCAACATTCTCCACATACACGGTATTTTTAGTTATTTCTAGTTTTCAAAATACAATTACACAAAATTTCAAATAGAAGAGAGCTGAGAAACACATCTATGTCTCAAATCCCATTAACATGAGTTAAAATGTTCCTCTTCAATTTTGATACAAAATTTAATTTGCTTTAAAAAAGTCATTATAATTTTATTGAAATAATGATCAAGTGTTTCATTTGCACAGGTAATTTGCTTCCATTAATCACTTAGCTATTAAAAAATAAACAAGTTGTGATTTAGCATTTGTTAAACATTTAAACAAATCAGTGCTCAAAGTTCATTTTCCATAATTCTATGAGATGCTAAACTATTGACTTTGTATTTATTGGTAAAGGTACCTGGTATTTAGATTTTGATACTTTTTAGCAATATGGTGGTCCTTTTAATAACTCTTTAGACTCCATTGAGCACCTTTGAATACCGAAAAGTCCTCCCTGCCAAAAATGTTAGTAATTTTGGGTTTTTTTTTATTTAGTCACATATAAAGAGTCATTTGAGGAGACATACAAAAACTATATGAAATAAGTAGTTAAAGATCCATTAAAAATTTGGTATTTTCTCCTTCATACTATCTGGTTCTTTTTTGAGAATTTTTAGAAGAACTATGTCATGGAAAGATATAACATAGAGAATATCCACCAGAGCCTTTCAATTTTTGATGGTTCTGTCACAGAACACAACATATGAAAGAGGAAGAGACCAGAGGGACTGAAATACACTGAGAAAATATTTTTTGAGACCTTGTTTCTGAGAAATCTTTTTATAATGTAAGACTTTGAATAGTGTAAGTTAAAAAATGGAACTGTTTCAATACACTGAATGAATTGTAAGCATTCTTGAAGGGTAAAAAAAATGAAGGCCAAATAGTTCTGTACTTCTGTCAATTCAAAGCCCATCTGTGATGTTTCTGGTCTCTATTACATATATGTTCCATAGCTGTACCTTGAGTACTTTGCCCTGTTGTAACTGCTGTACTGAAATAGACAGAAAATTGTCCTTTGGTACAACTGTTTTGGAAAGCAAACAAATTCTGCTACAATGTCCTATGAACTACACAAAACTGAGAAGAAATAATTGAGATTACTGCAGGATTAATTTGATCAGTAATTCTCATTCTCTTAAGAAAGTAACACTTTACAACAATATATTTATTTTTAAAACAGTGAAAACACTGAAAGCAATTGTTTCATATCCTTGCTTTATATAAATTATTTTGAAATATGTGATTTCAACTTTTTGTTTTATTGTAATAGAAAGTAATGCATTTCTACATTAATCTCATGTGAGTGAAACATCAATTGAAGACAGAATTGGCAAGCATTTTCCTGTGATTTCAAAAGGAACTATTAGAATATGTCTAACATTATTTATTTATAGAAACTTAGGGTATGAAAAGAAAAAAGAAAAAAAGATTAGTATTTTCGTCCAATTTAAAGTTTAAAATGTCATGTTTATTACTCCCCCACTGCAGAAAAATATTGAAAAATATGGGGGTTTTGGGATGAATTTCTAAACTATGTCACTAATGACATAGATCTGGAGATTCAGAAAAGATGAAGCACTGCTATTAGGTTGTTGCCAGCTTTTCTCACATTTGCTATAACATAAGAATTAACATACTCAGTCTAATATACCCATAATGCATTGCAGCTGTGAGATAATCTTTAGTGGTATAACCGGTACTTGTTATTCAACAGAAAATCATAGTTGTGGTTTTTGGGTATGCAGGGAAATGTTTCTATAAAACCAAACAAAACCCCAAACAAACAATAAACAAAACCCAAAAAATCCCCACCAAGAATCATAATATAAGATTGATTTTTCCTTTTGTGCTTTTTGGCATTGTGTTAGTTTTAAAACTCATCAAGAAAATTAAACCCACTCAAACCACCCCCTTTCAATAGGGGAGGAAAAATACAAGGAGGAATTATACATTTGCAATAATAAATTTACAATTTGTGACTGAATAAATCACAAAACCCACAACAGTAGAGATAGAATATTGTAGAAAAGAGAAATAAATATTCACAAAAAGGGTATTCACCACCAAAAGATGTTGCCTGATGCCCTAGAACAAAGACAGGATGGTGGCCATTCCTGCCTTCTGTGCCCCATGGCCCCCTTGAGAGCAAGCCAAAATGGGAGGGGGTTCTCGCATGGGATCACATGGCTCAAGAAAAAAGCAAACAATGTGATTGGAAGCGTTTCTGTGGTTAAAGCCTTCACCCAGCAGAAAACAATGAAAAATGGGCACAGCAAAACCTGGAAGGCTATTTTGTTCAGAATGAGCGATGTTATAAGCTGCTCAGCCCATTCCACCTGGCAGGGGCTTTCACTGGCAATGTGAAGTCAGGCAGAGGTTGGAGACTTGTGGGAGACTCCCTCTCCATAGTGAGCCCAGCGTTTCCACCTGCAATTTTTACAGGGCACAAAACCAATCCATTCTCAAGGGGGTAAGATAAAAAGTCCCTCTTCTGGAGCTTGGTGCTCCCCACTGAAGACTGTCCCCACCATGGTGATGTGTGTGGTGTGGAATAAACAGCTCTAAAACTCAGCTAGTTATCCCTGTAGCTGGGGGAGCTTTATAAGGAGTACTTAATCTTTCATGTAGAGGACCTAAAGGTCTTGTAAGATCAGCTCTTACAAAAGGAAAAACCATCCTACCAAAACCTCCAAACCCCCTCTAAACACACGTTTATTAACTATCAATAGTTAGAATGTGCTCATTCACTAAGTTACCAAACAGGAAAATGTTGAGTGAGCAGAGAAACCACAAATTAAAATACAATACTATTTATTAACAAAAAATGGAGCTGCAGTAATTGTGTGCTTTTAAAAAAAAAAACAAAAAAAAACCCAAAAAAAAAAAAACAACAAAAAAAAAAAAAAAAACCAAAAAAAAAAAAAAAAACCCCAAAAAAACAAAAACAAAAAAACCAAAACAAAACAAAAAAAACCCCCAAAAAACCAAAACCAAAAAACAAGCATTGCCTCCTTAAGACAGCTGCAAAAATTCAGAATGAAGAAAAAAATAATTTCATGATGATTTTAAAAACTTTAGTTTTATTTCTCTGGTGAACACAATATTCTCTTATATATCAATTTTATAATGGCTATGTTTGTACTTAATAATAATAATAATAATAATAATAATGTGAAGTCTATGTATGGATTCATACAGAATACCTTTAAAAATTGCTTAAAATGAGTCAAAGTATGGATCTCAACTGGTACATTTCCAATAGCCCTGTGTACAGCAATAATTTTTACCTTATTACAAATATTCATAATGATTCAGTGTATGATAATTTTATGAGAAAAATGGATGTCCTTCTCATTTCTGAACAATACCATTGTCCCATTTCAACAGCTGAATAATGCAGTTCAAAATGCAAATTACTCTTCTTTATTCCTTTAGATTTATGCCAAAAATTACCATTAAAAGTCAGATAGTTTTACTACGAAAAGTTATAAAGAAAAGCCAGTGTAACCAATTATCAGTATTTTGCACATTCTTAGCTGGTTTTCTTATTATGAGAATACAGGGAAGTTACATTGTCTTTGTGCCTTATGTGCTGTATATTTTGTTCCTATTTGATTTCAAATCTATGATTAAATAAATAATATATCAAAACCATGATACTTTAAAGAGCTACCTTACACTCTCAGGAAGTTATTATTTTTTAAAAAAATTTACTGTTATTTTATTCAGCTGTAACTGCATCTACCTAATATGTGATTATGTGTATCCACTTCATATCTTGAAAGTTAGTGTCTTTTTATAGTGTTATTTTTATATATGAGGGACACAGAACTTTGATCTGCATGGAAATGAAAATAAGTTCATATTAGCTGTGCTAGAATCTTGGACTAGGTTGATCACAAAAGAAAAATCTTTCAATTTAGGTTTTAAAGCTTTATTTATATTGCTTGAAAAAAAAATATTATATTAGAATACTTGGTAGGTACTGTCGGTATGTTTTTCTTAAAGATTTTTGGAATCACATTCACAATATCCACAATCTTGGCTTGAAATATGCAAAAAAAGAAAAAGGAAAAAAAATGTCTTAGAGGAGGAGATAATATTCATCTATTTTGATTATGGAAATATCTGTGCCCTATGGTGCTTCTTTCATAACCCTTCAGAGTAATCATTTTCTACTTTCTGTTCTCTGTGGAATGACATTAGTGCTTCATTCCAGAATCACCACAGAATATCCTTTCTTGCTGCTTCATAGAGAAAGCAGCAAGTAAGTGCAATATGGCAATTATAATAAGAATTGTCAAGAATATTACAATGATTTATGTCTATGAATAAAAATTTAGCTTTTTTTCCGCAAAGATCTTATGATTGTCTCTTGTTCAGAAAACACTTTACTATCTTGCTCACTTTGCAAATCCTATTGATCCCCGCCCCCCCCATAATACTTCATATCTTAAAAAGCTTTCAAGGCTCTGCCTCCTTGACCTTCATTGTCCTTCCTTGACCTGGATTAATGTCATACCCAGAAACACTTCCTTCATGCATGCTGAATGCCTAATGACATATATCTTTCAATAATTTATTCCAGTGCAACACTCTTTTACAATATGCCTTCACAAAACATATCAGACAGTATAATTTAATCATCAGTAATACTTAGCAGAATGTATTGAAATTATTAAAAAAGATTATGCTTATTCAGCTTCTGTCTTCTATCAAGTGTGACTACCATGTCATCAGGGAATGAAAATGACTTAATTTAAAAAGTTTTACATAAATGATTTTTATGAATAGCTTTTAATTTCAACAAATAAGAGAACAGGTGGATATTTCCTTAGAATACTGATTATGAAATAAAACCATACTGTCTTAGCCATTTAGGCATATTTTAGGCATTTGTAATAGACGTGAGGCTGAAACAATATTTTTGCTAAGCAGGCTCTGGGGCCCAGGTGTTTCTCTGTCCTGGCTGCTGGAGCTCAGCCTGGTGCCCTGGAGGCCTGGGAGTTGTTTTCCCAAGTGATGCATGCAGCTGCTGCTTTCCCATTTGAAGGCAGTGAGTCTGAGCATGTATACCAGAGACCCACTCCTGCACACACTGGGAACACTGACATGGCTGGCTGCAGTGGACAGGGCACTGTCTTTAACAATCCCCAAATACAGCACCACCAGGACTCACAGAAAACACAAGTACAGATAGATAAAACATAAGTACAAATAGCCAAGTACCTTTTCTCCACTCCAGCTGATGAGTACTGGGGTTCACTAATGAAAATACACACACACCCACTCATTCTCTAGGTTTGCAAGCATGTTCACATGCTCATGTATCTCTAAAGTAAAGTGGCACAACAATTCCTCTTTCCAATACCTCTGCCTGGATCCTGAGCCCTCTTACTCACTCCATAGATGCCCTACTCACTGGCTGATATAGCCTCATGTTCACTAGCAAACATCTGCCCACTCATTTCACCCCACATTTGTGCACCTTTCCTTGATCACCTTCCCTGCCTGATACCTGTGCCTGGACCTGGGTTCTCCTATGCCATGTGGGACAGCTTAAGGCTTGCTAGTAAATTTGATGCACCTCACACCTCCCAGGTTTGAGAAAAATGCACCTTCCTCTCCTCACAGCTGCTGACACTCAGGCAGACAGGCCCTATGAGCCACTGTCCCAATCCAGTTGCTTGCACCAGGGACACACAGACCCTGTCAGACCTGTCACTGCTCTGTTCAAGCTCTGAGTTCACCAACAGTCTTTCCAGGTGCAGTCTCTGAGCACTCACACATGGGACAAATGGTGAGATTACAAAGACAGTTTAGAAAATATCTCATAAGAAGGCAGGATAGATAGTGATGATTTGGCATAGGGCTTGGTCATACCAATTTACTGACAACTTGCATACACACAACTGGCTCCTTTTATTCCTTCTCTTATTATGGCCCCTCATTTTCTAAGTCCCTGGTCCCTTCTTTTTCTCTCCCTTTGAGCTTTCCTAAACATCCCTTAGTATGTCTTGCAGAGTGCCACAGCCTGCCTTGAATATCCGTATACTTCCATTCTCTTGCCTCCCTGTTCTTGACAGCTACAGATTCCAGACTGACAGTGTCCAAAGTTAAGCCTGGAGTTTCTTAATGGGCCATCAATTACCATTTCAAGAGCTTTAGTCTTCAGTCCCCCTGTCACTTGTCTGTCAGATTGGTGTCTGTCTGTTTCATTCATCACTTTGACTCCTGTTGAACTGGAAAGGGATCCTGATCTGGTAACCTAAATGAAACAGATGCTCTCACATTCCACATTACATCACAGTCTATTAGTGGGAAATTTAGTACATAGTTTTAATAACACCTGTTAATAGGTATGTCTGCAAAAGTGATGTGCTTGCATTTACAGTCAGTTACTGAATTTGCTGAACAGATGTATATTTGAAAAACTATGAAATTTCCAGTAAAACTGAAGGAATAACAAAAAACCAATTTTATCAAACAATGAAATTTCAGATGCACAATGATAAACATTGTTACATCTTAAAAATTTTATGTACTGTGTTATTTTCAAAGGCCAGAATATTATAACAGTATTAAGGGAAATAAAATTTTGTAAGTGGTCTTTGAACTGAATGCAATTAAAATCCTTAATATTTTCTAATGTCTAATATAATTTTACATTAGAATCACAAGATGTGCCTCATGGTTAGTTGCTTAATGTCCTTTTTTCACACATTTTTCTAAAAGGAGGATGAGTTAAGACAAGCACAGAAAAAGGCTAAATGGAACTATGTGAGTCCTCATTTAAAGTTTTTTCACTTAAATGTAGCAATATATGGATGATGGTGGTTTTACTTTTTTTTGTGCTGTGAGTTGGAACTTTATTTTCAGAATTCAGGAAGTAAGATTAGTACTTTGTATTTTGTTGAATACTGTACAGCTTTTTTAACTTAAAGCTGTATGAAGGGCTTCTATTAAAAAAAAAAAAAAAGGCCAGATTATATTCAGTGCTAAATGTGAAATTAAAAACAAACACATAAAATAATCCACAAAAAGAAAAAAAGCCCAAACCAATCAACCAAAAGACCTAGATGCAATAAAAAATTCTCTTCAATAAAATAATATCATACAATGCCATTTAGTCATACTGTAAAGATACATTATTTATGGCAAAGCTGAAGAGAGGTATCTGACAAATCATTCAGTAACTTCCTGAATGCATGTTTGTCAGAACATGTTCAAATACCACAGCAAGTTTTGAACACTTTCTCAAAGGAAGATACAGTCCAATTAAGCAAGCTGAAGAGAAGAATTCACCACTGTCTTTCAATTCTGATTTTATAAAAGTACTATTAATTTTCTTTTTTAAAACAAACCTTCAATTAAATTGTCCAACTTTCTACTTCACCTTGGATATAAACCATAATGTCAGTTTGGTTGTTTCTATAACATAACTCTTGTAATCATGAGAAATATTTCTATTCTAGACGATTCAAGCATAAAACTGGGTGATCATTATGATTTTCATGTATTTTTCTCAGACAAATTTTAATCACTTATTTACACAGGTGACAGAGAAGTTTTTCATAACAAAAGTAGCTTACCAAAAAAAAAAAAAAAAGTTCAGATATGACATTACAGCAGTGAGTTTAACTAGTAAAAAATATAGAGTATGTCCTGAAGAAAGATACAGGAATAAGAACTAGTGAAAAGATACACTTTTGCAGTTTAAAGAAAATATTTTCTATGTAAACCATACTTGATGTTAACATCTTACTGCAAGTATGAAGTGAGAGTTAGTAGGACAACTACTAAAAGGTGTTTAAGAATAAACTCAAATAATCTTAGAATAATTTTGAATGTGTATGTCAAGGTGATTTTACCTATTTTCTTACTGAATTTCTCATTGCCTAATAATTATTGTAAATTTTCAATAATCATTTTATTGTTCTATTTGGGAAAAATAATATAATTTTACAGATGAAGAGGTAAAACATGGCATTAGTCTCTCCAAAATATCCCTCTGATCTTGTAAATCCATGCTGGACAAATATTGTTTCTCTTAATAAATACTGGTGTTGCTTAAACTCAAAACAAAACAAACAAACAAAAAACCAAAACAAACAGAAACCCCAAAAGAAGCTAAACTGAAAAATGAGACACATCTACCTCAACTTAAGTAATGTAAAAGTTCAGTCTGGACCTTCATAAAAGAATCATCTTTCCTATTTTAGGTCATTCATTATTAGAGGGACTATTGCCTCTTGCATCTTTTGTCCACTGTGTCCATTGAGTGAATTTACTAGTCTAAAGTTAACTGAGATAAACCTTATGTCAAGAAAATTACTGAAAATCACAAAGTATGTCTGTAGATAATAAGAACACATGTCTAGCTCAGGATCTTACCCTTTATCCTCCATACATGATAGAATATTAAAAATATTTAAGTTAAAGATTGTTAAAGAGAAATAAGTACAAAGGAATCAAATGAAATGTCTTTCAGTCAGTGAGGTGAAAGCAAAGGAGCCAGGTGTTTCCCCACATGTCATTAATTAACAACTTGTATAAAAACAAACCAAAATTATGATCATATGGTATTTTTCTCTCAAATACAATGGGACAAAACTATGAACCTGCAATTTCTTTAGAGAAAAAAGGTGTCAGCAAAAAAAAAAGATTGTAAGTACTAGTAAATCTTTTCAAAACAAAGAAATCTTTTCTCCATAGTCACTTCTGAAGAATTTTACAAAACATCTTGAATGTAGGAATATGTTTATTGATAAAGGGAAGACAAAAAAAATTGTCTAACATCCTGCAAATTAGGATTTTAAACCTCTGAATACAGAATCTGAGAAGCTAGATGTCTGTCAATGGTAGTACACATTTTAAAGGCTATCACTCATAGGCATCACTTATACACATGAAATTCTACCAGTTATAAGATCTCAATCTCTCTATCCATGAGCAATTTTGGGTTTTTTTTTTAAACCTTGTTACTATTAAAGAAAGCCTTAGCACTAAGAAAGTATTTTGGACTATTCAGATCTAGTATCATCTATATACCATAGAGATGGTATTACATGACTCATGGAGCAGCTAGGAGGACACCATGAATCTTGGGTACATCTTTTGTAGTTCTGCTGTGTCAGTTGAGTGTGCTCTTTGATAATCAAGCATTTCTGTTTCCTTAGTACAAAGAAGAAATTTAGTATAGTATTAAATTTTTAATTATTGGGTTGCAGGGACATAAGCACACCTCTGTGAATCTTATTCTCTCTGACATACATTTATAATAATATTCTTATAGTCATATACCTGAAAATGCCATAACTGACTTTTAGTTCCTCACTGTTAATTTATAGTGTCGGATGATGCTGCATTTAATGTCTACTCTTTTAGAGAAAGAGTTACAGGTAAATTAGACTTTGCAATAGACAATATGCTTTAACCCTTTTTTCTGATTATAAACCATTAAGACTTTTAACATCTACACTTCACACAAATATCCCTCATTACAGAAGTTAGCAAAGATTTTATTTCTCCAGAAGAAAATATAGTAAAAATGAAGTAAATCATCCTTTTCTGCAGGAAATATTCTACTTCAGTAGAGATTATACTACAGTAAAAAACAATCTGAGCTATCTAATTTGTATTCTCAGAAGACAGCCTTAAAGGTCATGTTGATTCTTCCTTGCATTAAAAAGGAACAGCTTTAGAAAAGGTTAGTATAATTTTGGTTCTCTAGGTTTTATTGTTGTTGTTTTTAGTGGTGCTCAAAAAAAACCCTTCCAGCCTAACACTTGGACAAAATAAAAATCACATTATTGAACTAAAAGGTAATTTCAACTCATAACTGTTCACCTTGTTAAATTGATAGCATAAAAAATATATTACTTATCACAGTGTAGACTTGAATTAAACATGTTTGCTCATATATTTTTTTAATTGTATTGCATTGGTTAAAAATACACTATACTTTAGATTGGGAAATTATTTGGAGACTAATTACCTGCAATATAATATCAATACTACTGAGGAATAGAATATCAATTTATAATAGCCAAACATGGCCAGGCAGCAACATTGAGAGCCTACTAAGGAGAAGAGAATGAATAATCATATTGAACATAATAATAATAGCTTCATAGATTTAATAATGAAAATAATGTGTTTTTATATGTGTGTATACATGAGTGCGTATATATATCCATGTGTCTACAGAAATATATGTAGATTCATATCAGTATTCATTCATCCATTCATTCATACAAGTTACATCTATGTTCTTGAGATTTGCCCTGCCTTAAAAATATGCATTCTATAAAAATCAGAGTCACAGCAAGGACAAGAAAATTATTCAAAGTCATTCAATGATTTCATAGCAGTGAAAAAAACAGAGCATTCAGTTGCTAACTTTGTGACCAGCATAGCTAGGTACTGTTATCTCTAGGAACAGAAAAAGAGGATGGAACTGCCATGGATGTGTTAAACATCAAGAGGAAGGATAAAAAAAAGTCAGTCAAAAAACATTTTCATCTTCCCTTTCCAAAATCACCAAAGCCAGAAATGGAATTAAGAATGTTGGTGAACAGCTGTTGTGGTGAGGGATGTGTTGAAGGAGCTGTCAGACAACTAAAGGAAAGGGAGCAAAGTAAACTGCTTTCTCCTTACAGTACTCCCAAAGGTATGATAGTCAGAGTATGCAAGCAGAAAAAAAATTAAAAATTGAAAGGAGCTACTGTAGGATCATAACTATTTTAGCTACATGTGATTTTCATCCAAAGGAGTTTTGACCTTTGATATACCCCTGTTTTATAACAGCAAATATTTCTCAACTGACTGAAACACTACCTCTTATGGCTCAGTTCATTGATTTTGACCTACTCTGTGTGGGATTTTTTTTCAGTATTCTTGTTCGGTCAGGTAAAAAAAGACTAATAATTCAGAGGTCAGAAAAAAATGATGAAGGGTTACTGGGAAAGCAACGAAGGACCAGTGACAGTGAAGTAAATCTTCACTGACATGGCCTGACACGAGAGAGAAATCTGGATGCTTAGTCCATCATTTTTCTTTTTTTTTTTCTCCCTTTAAGAAACATTTACTTTGTAACAGAGGAAAAATCTTCATTGACTCCTTCTTCGTCTTAAAGTATATCAAATTTGAATAACATATGAACATTACAAACTGTGAATGTTTTAATTGAATAAGAAAATTAGTCTTGCAGGTGCGAAGAAGAATTCCATCCCTTTTCTGCAACTGTGTATTTTGAAGAATGCTTTGTAAATAAGAACATTCAGCTGTATTCAAAAATATATGTCTTGAAGGACATTACAGTAAAAGCAAACTTACTTTATCTTCTTAGGCTTTTCAAAACAGGATTTTCTAAGCAAGGAGTAATTCTCTATGTGCACTGAAAAGATTTAATGAAGCTCCTGTGGGGGAAAAAAGGCCTCAGGCTCTCAGCCAACAAGTATTCCACCATTTGAATAATTCCTGTAATATGAAAGAAATATGTGCAGCTAGTTAAAACACTGACCAAACAATGATTTCAATTCATCAGAGTTTAAGACTAGTGAGAACCACTAAATCTGCCTGGCCTACATTTCACAAGCCATTGCCTTTCTCTTAGTTATTTCTGGAGTCAGACTGATATCTTAATTTTGATGTCATCATAGCTATTTCATTTGGGTTTTTCCTGAATTGAATCTCCATGTTTGTTTTTGGCATGTTTTGTTTCACTAGATAAAACTAATGCTTCTAGTAATTGACATATTCTCCTTTGAAATGTAATTTTCACTGTAGTAATTTCACCCTATTATGTTTTGTACAGCTTGCCACCATTTATTACTCATCCCAATCCAAAAGACACTGAACTCTCTCAAAAATATAAGGATATTTTCACCATATATGAAATAACTATGATTTCTCTCTATTTGACAGTACCCGTGACATCTCTGTCCTCACATTTACATTTATCTGAGAAAGTTCTGAATCGGTGTCCATCATCTGTCACAAGGTGGAGCCTATCCAAAAGCACTTCCCAGACATAGTCCAGCTCTGGCTGGATTAAGCAGGTATGAGCTGGAAAGTGAAGTAATAATTAGCTACTATGACTTTATGTCCACACTTTTCTGTAATAAATGTTGGACTAGAGACAGTCATGACAGACATCCTGGTTACCATTGTCTTAACTTCGAATTTTTCATAAACATGAAGACAGCCAAAGATAATTTTTTGAGACAATGTGATTTTTGAGGACTTACAGTAGCAATCAAATATAGGAACAGCCATGGATACATACTTCCAAAAGGTGAAGTGCTGGGTTGTGCACCTGGATCACAAAAACCCGATGCATCACTACAGGCTTGGGGAAGAGTGGTGGAAAGCTGCTTCTTGGAAAAGGATCTCAGGGTGCTGGTTGACAGCCACCATGAGTCAGCATGTGCCCAGGTGAACAAGAATGTCAAGGTCAGCCTGTATCAGCAGTGGTGTGGTCAGCAGGGCCAGGGGGAGATATCGTCCCCTCATAATCACCATTCACAGGGCTACACCTCAAGCACCATGTTCAGTTTTGGGCTTTTCAGCACAAGAAAGAGACTGAGGTGCTGGACCAAATCTAAAGAAGAGCAATGGAGGTAGTGGAGGTCTGGAACCCAAGTCCTGTGAGGAACTGCTGGGGGAATAGGGTTTGCTTACCCTTAAGAGAAAAAAGTTCAGTGAACACCCTACAACCACCTGAAAGAAGGCTGTAGCGAGATGGGAACCTCTTCTCCCAGACAACTAGCAACAGGACAAGGGTAAAGGACCTTAAGTTGCATCAGTGGAGGTTCAGATCAAATACTAGGAAAAACATTTTCACTGAAAGAGGGATAAGAACTGGAAGAGGCTCCCCAGGAAAGTAATGGAGCCACCATCCGTGGAAGTTTAAATAAAAAATTTAACGTGGCACTTCAAAAATGGTTTAGTGGGCATGGTGATATTGATTTTCCAACCTTAATGATTCTATGATATAAATATATTTTCCATTTACTATTTTTCTTTAGTTGTACCTATCAAAATTATTTAGGCATGTATCTTCTCAAATCATGTAAGCATTAATTTTGCTGTTGTCAAGATGTTTAAATTTTCCTTCTAAAATATTCCTACAGTAAACCAGAGCTTGAAATGTGAAATCTTGAAAAAATTTAAAATTCTTTTTTTCTAGGTGAACACTTTTGGACAGAGTTTGCACATAAAATATAATTGGTAAAATACTAAAGAACATCAATACTTCTTCCTTTGACAATAGTTTACAGAGAAAATTCAACCCTTATTTGGGCAATGCAATACACAAAACCTCACATAAACACTAATATGCAAATTTAATCACTTATTTATTTTCTGGTTCTGAATAAAAAACCCCATATTTTATGTTGCCTTTTCTTTACTGCTGCCTTATTGTCTAAGTGATTCTTTTGCTGAATGTGCTTAAAAGTGTCTTTCTTCTGTTGCTTTAGTCTTGATTGAAAGTTCAGTCAACGGTTTATGGACAGATAGCTAAAAATCATAAAAGATTTGTTAAAGATGTTTTGCTAGTGCCCAAGTGTTTTACATATTGCTTTCTGGTTCTTAGAAATCTCTTTGCAAACTTTTTTTCCTCATTTTAATTTTACAGACCCTACTGATTGATGTTCGGCTTGCTGCTTCTTTATTTTTGTATTAAAACCAACTGAACAGCCAAAATAGAAATACAATTTTGTGATATCTACTTTAAAAGAGTAATCTATACATGTAAGAACTGTGCCGGCAGTTTAGCTTAAGCAGCCATGAAAGTAGTGTGAGAAAAGTATGGCAAAGATGCTGAAATTTTCAAAGGCAGTAAAGCAGATTAAGAATAAATAAATAACTAAACTCACAAAAGTAAGCATTAAGTATCACTTCATCTTCTTCATTCTCGTCTTTGTCAGAATATTACAGTACTGTTCTTTTGACCTAATTGTTTTTTCCTTTTTCCTTTTTCCTCCTAGGACAAATTCTTAAAAAGTGTAAGAAATATAGAATATTGCGTATGACTTTTCCTCGTATTGTTATTGATTAATCACAGCAGCCTCCTCACTATCAGCATTTAATATCTCAATTGTTCTAAAGTAGTTTTTCTGATTTTATGGTAGCAATTATGCAAGAACATGATAACATTTTTACTATAACATATTTGTATTAGGAATTTGGTTTGTGTCTACTTTTACTGATAATCTAATCAAAAATAGCCATGCACAGTTAATTGTATTACCATTTCAAATATATTGTCTTTTCTAGAGCCTACTAGAGAATAGATTATTGAAATATTCATACAGCTGTTCCATAACAAATAAACAATTTATCTTTCAGTTTAGTATTTATAATTCAGTAATGTCAGGGACAATCTATGTTATATTCATCTCATATAGAGATCTCATAGAAACAAACATAATGAAATACAGATATTTTATGCATGCTGTACATCAATGTGCATTTCAGATTAAACTATTCCCAAGTCTGCTGCATTATAATTGTTATTATCTTGGGAGCTATTTAATCAAAATTGTTCTACTTAATTGTGCCACAAGAGGAAACATTAAAAAGATCTTCAGATGTTCAGAGAGACTACATAGTAGACATTTATTCTTACATAGAGGAATGAAAGAGGTATTTGCAATTTCTTCCAGTATGACATTTTTTTAAATTGAGGTGGAATACCATAAAAATATTTTTTTTTTCTATTTTCTAAAAAGGGTTGTTAGAGAATGATAAAATAATCTTTTGTGCCATTTCTAATAAATTTGCCATTTTAAATACACACATTTTTATAAGAGCTATTAAGACAGATAACATTGGTACTTGATAGAAAGAAGAGGTCTTCTGATGGTTGAAAGTTATTGATTGTGAATATCCAGAAATAAATTTATGCTTGATTTCTCTCTAATCCGGTGAAATCAGGAAAAGGTAACTATGTGAGAAAAATCCTTATACTCTTCATTACTTACAATACTTAGTGCTGCCCATTCATAGATTTGAAGGCAAGGCAGAGTAATCTTTATCTCTCAGACAGTTTCAGTGTAATAAATCTTTTATTTTCAGTACTAAGAAACAGAAAAGAAAAAAAATCATAATCTTATTTTGAAACAAATTCCAAAACCTGTCTCTTCACAGTCCTATCCAGACAAAGTGAGTATATTTGATTAAATACGTATTGTGCTAATATTTGACTTGGTATTTAATTATTTTTATGACATGTAAGATCAATGTGTGTCTGTTGATCAAGTCTTTTGAAAATCCCTTTGCAAGACTTGCACCTACTTTTTTGCATCACTTGTGGTAAACTAGAAACTGAAAGAGAAGTCAACTAAAAAGTATCATTAATATTGAGTAAAATGCAAATCCTCAAATAGCATGAATCTTGGAAGAACACAAAACTCTTGTTCCTTAGCTTACTAAAAGGTTTTCCAACCATGAACATAAAATAAACATTATTTATACAAAAACATAATTAGTAATAAAATCATAATTAATAATTTTAAAATATTTGTGGACAAATCTTCAGTGACCTCATGAGTTTCCAAGAAAACAGAGACTAAGTATAGTGTACTTTAAAGCCAAAACAAGTACTTTTAAATTATTTTGTTTATATTGAACTGGGAATTGTAATTAAAAGTTTGGCTACTTTCTTCTGCAAAAAAAAAATGCGAGTCATAAGTTTGGGGTTTTTTTTTTTTTTTTTTTGTTTTGTTTTTTTTTTGGGGATTTTTGTTTGTTTGTTTTTGTTTTTTAATAAAACCTACTGTCTCTCAGATTTTCTTCCTATAGTCTACATTCCATGACTGATGCATAAGTTAGTGCCACCTAAAAGTACTATACTCAGTAGGACATTGATATCTGGAAAAGGACTGAAAGATGCATGTGCTTTGTTTTTCCCTGACACTTTGTGCAGAAAAGTTCTTTATGATGTAAACAAAATAAATGGAGCAGATTGTTTAAAATATTAAGACTGTAGTATCAACGTACTCAATAGAAAAAATTGATGTTAGCAACTTGAATGAACACAGCCACATTGAAAAATTGAAAAAATAGCTTGGCATGACAAGTAGGTGCCACAGAGTTGTCTGAGCTGCCATAACTCTTTCCCATGAAACACACTGAAAAACAAAAGTTTATTTTAGGATCATAAGATCATAGAATCATAGAATACTTTGGGATGGAAGGTACCATAAATACTATCTAATTCCAAGTTCTACTACTACCAACCACCCATACAGGGATACCTACAATTAGACCAAGTTGTTCAAAACCCCATCCAAGCTGGCCTTAAACACTTCCAGGCCTGGAGCATTCACAGTTTCTCTGGGCAATTTAGTCCAGTGTTTTGGCACCCTCACAGGGAAAAAAATCTTGCTAATATTCAATCTAAACCTACTCTCAGCTGGAAGCCATTCCCCTTTGTCCTATCACTACATATAAAGTATATTTGTAGAAAGTCGGTTTCCCTATTTCTTGTAGGTCCCCTTTAAGTTCTAAAAACTTCAGTTAGGTCTCCCTGGAGCCTTCTCTTCTCCAGGATGAACAACATGAACTCTCTCAACTTCTATTCGTAGAGGTGCTCCATTCCCCTCATAACCTGTGTGGCCTCCTCTGGACCCACTCCAGCAGGTCCATGTCCTTCTTATGCTGGATGCCCCAGAGCTGCATGCAGTGCTCCAGGTCAGCTCTCATGAGAGCAGAGTAAAGGGGGAGAATCCCCTTCCTGGACTTGCTGGTCACACTTATGCAGAGCAGCATACATTTGGCTTTCTGGGTTGCAAGTGCACATTTCAGGGCCTTGTCAATCTCCTTGTGGAGACCATTGACAGAAAGCACAACCTTCCTGTGAATAATGTGAATTCCCTAAGAAATAGAAAGGTGCACTTAAAGATTTAAATCTGTTTGTGTCCCTGTCCCAAAATACTTATGTAAAGCAGATGTGAGGGCTACTGCTGTGAAGTGGTGATTATAAATGCAGGTTGTATAGTACACTAATCTGTCTATAATATAACATCTTTGATTAAGAAAAACTGTGTTTTGTGTTTCATGCAGAGATTAATATTGTCACTGATAGAAATATAGATAAGAACTTAATGTTTTCACTATAGTTTGTCATTAATGACCCACCTCATGCCACTCCTGTGGATTATAAAAACTGTTTTCTTCTTAATATTATAATTACCTCTTTAAAATTATACAGCTTTTTCAGTTGAATATACTTTGTTCATTCAGGGTAACTTTTGTACAAATTCAAAGCAGCTGAAAACACTGCTTCCTCACAATCAACATAGTCATCTATGCAGAAGATTTTCTATGCAGAAGTCTAATGAAAGGAAACATTTTATAATACTTGAGAATCTTTCTTTAGAAACTTAGAGAAGGGAAGATTGTATCCATCTAAAATATTCGCTTTCAGGATACATTCTTATTCATACAGAGTGAGAATATTGCTGTTTATATCAGGTTTGCTTTTGATCCTTCACAGAAAATTGCTTACCATTCTTTTTTTTTTTTTCTGTTCAATTTTTGTGCATTTTTAGAAATAGAATTGTACCATTTCAATAATTTTACCTTTACCTGTGTCAGGTGTCATAGTAAATGCAATTCATTGGGACCCAGTAGTTACTACTATTACTATTAGAGTAATTCTGGTTCTCTACTGTAAAACTCTAAGTATTTAAGGATAAACACATGCTACTAAAAAAAAACAAAAACAAAAAAAAAAACAAAACAAAAAAAAAAAAAAAAAAAAAAAAAAAAAAAAAAAAAAAAAAAAAAAAAAAAAAAAAAAAAAACAAAACACCAAAACAAAACAAGACAAAATCAGCAGTGATTGTGTGTTACAAATTATATATTTCACCTTTTATTCTCCGAGGTCATGGAATTATGGGGTGATTTGCATTTGAAACGACCTTAAAGTTTCATCCCCCTTTCACTAGACCAGGTTCCTCAAAGCTGATCCAGCCTGGCCTTGAACACTTCCAGTAATGAGGTATCCACACCTTCTTCAGTGCCTCACCACCCTCACAATTAAAATTATTTTCATAATTTCTCATCTAAATCTACCCTACCACTACCTTACCCTCCCTTGTACAAAGACCTTCACCTTTCTTTTAGGCCCTCTTTAGCTCCTTCTCTTCACTGCATGGAATAACTCTCTAGACTAGATAATTTACATTATGAAATAATAAAACCAAAAGATATGTGTAAGAAGCTCTTCAACTTAATTTTTAAGTAGGGTACATCTGTTTATCTAAAAAGAATACTATTTTACATTTTTAGATAAACTTTACATTTTTAAAATTGACTTTTATTCCATGAAACTTATTCATCTATGTTTTGGTGCCAGAATACTTTTTGCTTTCAAGATAAGTTAATTTTGTTTCACTAAACCCTCAAATATAGCTTTGCTGTCAGCTTTTAGATGATAGCAGAGTTTTGTTTTGTGAACTGCTGACTGAGTGCTTGCATTTCCCCAGTAACAAGAAAAATACAATACCAATTCAGTACAACCAAAAAAGACAGTCTATATTTACTCAGATAGCAGATGCTTCATAAAATGGAGAGCTGCCTCGCAGGTTAATTTCCACCCACTGTTTCACTGGTTCCTAAGAATGTCCTCTTATATCTGTAGGTAACCATGGGTTTCATAGAGAACACATTTTTTATTTTGTGCTAAAATTCAGGGAGAAGTTAAATGTAATTTCATACAGTAGTAGTGGAAAGAGTGGATTCTGTAAGTATATGTGGAGTGTAGTAATATTTATTTCAATAGGATTAACTGATGAGGTCCTTGTTGAATTAGGATTCTATGAGAGGGGGGAAGACAATTAAAAAATAATTGCAGAAATGCAGACCTGAAAAACAGCAATGGATAGAATGACAAGAAACCAATAAAATCAATGATAATAACTGTTAGTCTATCAAGAAACTGCAGGTGTACCTTGAAAAAGGGCCTTAGAAAGTGATGGGTGTGTGGATCCGAGAGTCACAGGTATGGGGCCATATGGGCTGTCTTGGAGCTACATAAACTGATGGCACATTGTGTCATGCAAGGGGATTGGGAAGAAGCAATACAGGAATAGACAGAAAGGGGTATAAATGAGCTGACTATATGTAAAATAAGGCTGGTTTGTGCAACTGAGCTATGTGCCTAATTTCGGTCTGTCCTGTCTTCTTATCCTTAATTATCTGCATGTGTAAGATAGTTAAGTTATATTAGTAAAATAGTAAGATTAGTTAGATAGTAAGATAGATTGCTGGCCTCAATCCCTGTCCCATTTGTGTGTGGAGGAGTGCTGCAGGGACTAAGTGCTAACTACTGGGATGAACAGTGTGGGTAAATTTGAGGCCAGCAGTTGAAGTGAGGCCAGGGGTGTGGAGACCACTATGAGCTAACTACTCAGATTAAAATGCTAAATTCATAATAAAATTTTACATTAATTCAAACTGAAGTTGTGTATTCCATACTAGAAGCCAAGAGACCATCTCTGATTTCCTTAATTTTTTAAGGCTGGAAGTCTATAGAATATATATAAAAAAAAAATTGCATGCAATTGGCACAGCAGCTTGAGCACACACAAAGTGCAATCATACAATCAACACTACAAAAATTTTCTGTCTACTGCTGACAATCAATGATCCTTTTGCTCTAAATTGCTGCACCTCATCAATAATAAAAATTTGTGTAAACTTTATGTGAAAGAAGATAAAGGGTGTCAAGTGTCTGTTTAAAATGAAGTATGCAAATAAGTATTTCTGTATTTGGATCTGAGATGAAGGAAAGTCATAATTTTTCAGATGGTTCTTTTAACTGAAAACCTAAAAATACAGGTGAATAAGAATGACCATTGAACCTAATAAGAGCATATTTGGAATGTTAAAACAGTACAGTTTGCAGGCATAATTTGCAAATTATAGTATTAAAATTCTAGTCAAAGGTTTCAGTGCCAATTATTTTAATGAGAAATGAAAGTGACAGAACTGGAAAGCCTCTAGTGACAATATTCTTAAATGAAGGGAAAAAAGTTGGAAATTTAACCTGATCTCATGACTATGTCTCTTGGCCATATTTTTTAGGGTTTATTTTCCTGTATGGTCTCCTCATAACTGAATCTTGAGTTATATATCTGTATTTTTTATTCATCTGTATTTTTATACATTAAAGCTGATCTGTATTCATTCACATTACACCAGTGTCTGCTGGCTTTATAATCTTAATAGTCTAGATATGTGCCCACAGTAGTACTGAATATACTATACTTGTTTTCCAGACAGCCTAGTATTTAACATGAAATGTTCGTGCCAGAAAAACTCTCTGCTTGATTTCTTTCAGTATGACATGCTTTCAGGGCTTGGAACCATTTTGCACAGTTGAATGATACTCTAACTAAAAATTTCTTCAGGTTCAGTAGATAATGGATTACAACAGTATGCCTTAGGAATATTATCCATTTCCATAAGACACAAGACTTGAAGGCATAAACTGACTTGATTGTTAAAGCACAGTCCTTCTAAGAGTATTCTATTAAACTATATTAAAATTTGCAGCAGTTACAGCTCACACAATATGCACCCAGACATAGAAAAACTAATGTTTCACTATGAGCAGACGTAAAGGTGGAATTCACATAGAGATATTTAGAAACAGCTAGGCTTTGGCTAGTAAGAAATATTTGCAATAATTGTGGATAAAGACTAAAAACACTGCAGTTTTAAGTTATGTGGAGCAAAAGTCTCATTTCATTGTAAGGAAAAAGTACATAATTTTCTACAGAAATATCTGGCTACCTACGCAGTCTCCTTTTATATACCTATATATATATATATAAATATATATACCTACTTATGGCACTGTTCTCAATGGCTGGGGAACACCCTTCTTAGGAGCAGCTGTTTACCTGCCAGCAGCTGAGTAAAGGTGTGTGCATACACATTATTATGTCCCCTAATGTAAATCAATCTTTCCTGTGCTAGAAACAGTGGGGAAAGGAAGGGTTGTCTTCAGTGCCTGTGCCAGTCACTTCTCAGGAGAGCCCACAATAATAAAAGTAATAGTTTGCAGGTCCAAGGCCATGAGAATAAGGAAAAAAATGCTGCCACAGTGGATGTGGAAAATAAAGTGCCAAAGCAATAATGATGCAAGTGAAAGGCAGGCTACTGAGGTATAAATGAAGGTCTCTCAGCAACATAAAAATCTAATGACACTTAAGGCACTGTGCAACATTCTTGTTCAGAACTATTAAATATTTATCAAATACCTTCTACTATTTGTATGGACCCCTTTTTTTCCTGATATTTTCATTTTGTACCAAATATTGAAGTTTATCCTGTGGGATATTAATAGCTTCCAGCTATTAACAGCTGAAATCCTGCTTTTGGGATTTACTAGTAAGAGAGACATCATTTATATAAACATGCTCCTCTGTTTTTTTCTTTGACATTCTAATACAGTCTTCACAGGAACAAATATTGTATCAAATATTTTATTATTGAAGCACTCAATATTTCATTATGACTTTTTAATAAAATACTTTCCACAAGACTGTTCTTTTTATGAAGACTGATATCAGCCTAGTGCATTAGCTTATGTGAGATAATTTCCTCTAACAACCTTGAAGTCAATATTAGAGTAAAGCATTAGATTATTTATTATATTTTCTTGGATCCTATCTATTTTGAGAATTTTTTATATTTCATATAAGAATTTTACCATGGTATACTTGTCAATATTTAAAATATGACAATATTTCACAAAATTTTTCTTATTGTTTATTTTAATTTTCAGCTTGTTCTCAGTTGTTTTAGTCTTCCTCAAGGAATTAATCAAAATTTTACATAACAGAATGCATCAGATATATATTCTACACAAAATGAAAAGTAAAATAAACCAAATATATAAAAAATAAAATTTTTCTCCAAATGCTGATTTCTGGAAAGAAATAATTTAATTCATGGTAAATTCCTGACCAATTCTTCTGAGGCTTTTGAAAACCTAATAATTTTGAGATGCGAACAGACTTTCCTGAAAATGTAATAGGAATTACCTAGCCTGTGTTAGTTCATATAAAATTCTGATTTTAATGAATAGAGATAGAATTGGCCTATTTTTAAAATTTAATTAAGAGACTGAATTTTTTGACTGAGTATCCTTTCCTACTTCCCAGTACATTTGTTTTCATTCATGAATATGTAGCATAGTGATGCAGTTATATATTATTGCATAAGGTACTATGGGACAAACTTTAAGTATCACTTTGGAGTTTTTTTAAACATACCGGTCTGTTTTCAAAACCTGAACTTTGCAGTAACGTTTTCCACATTTGTTTGAACAAATGTTTAAGGTGGCATACCTTTTGCCTTCTATCAGAGGTGTGGTATTTGCATCACGCCTCTCCTGGAAGACCTTATGCATTTAAAGAAAAATCATATTGAGTGGCAAATATAGAAGATGGTATAGATATAATACACCCCATCCCAGTGAAGCTTGTTTGCATGCTCTATTACGCCTCCTTTATTTTTAAAAACATTTTACTCTCAATTGTTTTTTATCTATACCAAGATCCCATTGTATTTAATGGGATTTAGTGTAATGTAGAAGCTGGGTTACACATAACAAACTCTGCTAATGTTAATGCAGTTGTTTATGAGCCATTATAGCAACTAAAGTTCTTTGTAGAGTGAAATATTTTGTGAAGGTCAGATAGAGAATACATTTTGGGGGGTGGTGCTTAAATCAGTATCAGTAAAGCTTACCTGATTTTGAAACAAATCTGCAAAGATCACTAGTTTTGAGTTTGAGAAACTTCCCCTTCCAACACTGAAGAGCTCATTTTGTAGATAATAGATTATATATAAATTAATTTTTCTCAATAAAATAATTAATGTCATCTTTGCTAATATTATTTATAGAATTGCTAAACAGTATTCTCACCACAAAGGAAAATATCTGGAAATTCCACACTACCTTATTGTTAGTGTTTTTATTATAATGTGCTTAATCAGTAAATGACATCTATAAAGCTCTAAGGCAGGTAAGAAAGACAGACATTATTAATCTTGGTTATTTTTTCCTTTATATCAATCAACTTTATTTATCTGATTGATATTTAATAAAGGTGATTAAATGTGTAGTGAATTTAGTTTGTGTTAAGAGTATCTCTGTAGTCATTTGATTCCATTAAATAAAAATTACTCATCTGGTAAAATACTAAGTATATACAAGGCAAAGAACTCCACAAAAATAGCAAATTAAAGAAAAATTATTATGAGGAGAAAGCACTAAAGATACACAAGAGACAAAATAGAAATAGGAAATAGAGAGGGTGGGAGCTCTTAGTCCCTTGTAACCACCAGGCAGAATTTCAGAGTATACAGCTACAGCATTTTGAAACTTATATTCAAGCAATATTTTGTTCTTCATCCAAAATCTAATGACATCGGGTTTTAAATTACCATTGTGCTTTAATGCACTACATTTTGTCTTCCATTTTATAACACACCTGCTGGAAAGCCCCAATCCTCCACAGTTAATTTTCTGTAACTTAAGATCATTTTGGAAGCAATTAAAGACTATGCAGAGATGCAGCCTTTTTCCATATTCCTTCCACAGCTTTCATCCACAAATAGTTTTTCTACAGCTGAAAATGGTCCACTGACACTTTTGTGCATATCCTTGACTGATATTTTGCACTATAAAGTCATTTATTTTTGTGAATAATGGTTTAGCATTTCTCTACACTGTGTATTTGTTTCTCATAAACTAAAATTTTCTTATATCTGTGAACTTCCTGTCTGTATTTTTATTTAGAAAATAGCTCTTTGAAGGCTTGTGTTAATATTTTAAAAGGAGTTAGGCCAATAACTCTTGCTTAGTTTTAGCTAATTTATCGATTGTTTAAATTTTTTATTTTATATATACACTGAGAAATACACTTTTTTAAGATCTCTTTTACCCTATTTTAAACCAAGTAGTTAAAATTATGTTAGACATATTTTTTGCTATTTGCTTTAATAATACTCCCAGTCAAATATGTTGTATAATATTGCAGCCACAATAAATTTCTCTAAAATATAAAGCTAATTTAAGATCTCAGCATAAAATTTTTATTTTTGTGTTTTTCCATAATTGATGAATTAATAAGTAATAGAAACACATAATGATTTATAACCATGTCTCCTCTAAATTCCAGATCATGTTAGTTTGGTCTCAACTCTTCCTGAAAATTGTGTTTAAATCTGTAATTCTAAGCAATTTAAGATATTTTTTTTCTTTTTTAAAAGATACATTTGTACTGTAAAATTTGTGATAAACTTTTGAGTTATGTGTTGCAATAAACTGGAAATCCAAGAAGAATAATTCTTTCAGATCTTGTGTAAAGTAGCAGTAAAAGGTAAATTGTAAGTTTGAGGAGGTTTGGCTTTATTAATGATAGTTAGGTGCTTTTGCAAACAACTGACATATTGTTACAGTAAGAAAAGCTTGTTTTGGAATAAGGGAGTCAACAGTACTGGCAAGGAAGTTTCCATTACAAAGTGTTGTTTATGGCATAGCATTTCTATATCTGATACATGCATCCATTTTAGTAGTCCCAGTTTTCACTCCTGAGTTCAAATGTCTTGGTTATGTCACACAGTTGAAGAAAGGAGGGCCTTTGGGCATGGTGACAAACTGCAGACTTTTGGAAAAATAAACCTACTGTGAATGAATGTGTGGTACACAAGGTCTACAAACTACTAGCTACTACAAACTGTAGCTATATGTTCCAAGGAAAAAAGAAAGAACTCAGACATATCTGTGGATGACATAGTTATGAAAGAAAAAATTGAAGACTAAATGCAGATACATCAGGAAATTAATGATTTTTAGTGAAGGTTGTGCAATTTGGGGAGAAAATAAAGATGCACCAGGAGTCCCTCTGATGTCACTTACAATATTCCCTTGAGGGTCTCTGTGACATAGCTTTGCCCAAATAGTGACAGCATCAGACTTTTCTAATGTAAACATCTCTGAAGTAAACTGAATAATTGCCTTTGAATATAGATACAGAATCTCTCTCTGTTGTCATCCAAAGGAAAAAAACCCAAACCCAAAACATACTAAATATTCAGCAAAATCCTAAGAAATTAAGATGCTCACTACCATCCCATGAACATGGATATCTTTTCAATATTTTTGTCAAACAGAAACCACAATATAGGAAAATATTTCCATAAGTAATATATTCAATAGAAAATTATGAAAACAATAACAGAAAAATTTGACATAACTGACAAGCAAACAGAATTAAGTATATTTCTGTCTGTAGAAAGAACGGTTAAGGACAGATATCAACAGCAGCAAAGTAACCTTCTCCAGCCTCTCTTGAGGGATAACACTGTCATGGACAACAAGAAATATAGTCTTCAACTACACTTTCAGAAGCAGGAAGGTTCAGTATGCTATGCTTAAAATCTTGTTTATAAGCAAAGATAAAACATGATATGTAAATCACAACTTACTCTTATTATAATTAAAGTCTTACCAGTCTAATCCAAAAATCATTAATAATGCAGATCTAATTATTACAGGAAAAGATGGAATAAGAGCATGCCAAAACAAGTTTCAGTATGACTGAAATTACCAGTGTAGTAGTTAAAAATATTATGCAAGGACTTCTTTCCTACTCTGCTCTTTTGCTCACACTTCTGCTTCTCTGGATCCTAAAGTCTGTGGCTTCATTCTGTTGTTATAATGATTATTTAGCACCTGAAGGAAGATCTGAGGTTGCAATGAGTATGATGTACATGTTGATGGCTTATTCCTCACTGTGTGGTCCACCTGCTGTAATTTCTATGTCTAATAAGATGATTTTATATTTTTTGGTTTTACATTTTCTCCTGCAACACCAATTTATATAGAAATTTGTTTTACATGGTGACTTTAACAATGTGTAGATAGCACTTTCATTTTTGTTGCCTCTAAAAGCAGATTTTTCTTTAACCTGTCATGTGTCAGAGTAGTTTGTGCCTGTGGAGTTTTGAGTGCCAGGCCCATTGCCTATTCCTTATCATCCCAGGACTGCAGTCCTCCAAAGTGTGCCCTGCATCACCACTTCTCAGGCCATCTGTTGTTATATCAGATCTGTTTTTCCTGCATTGAGTCAGTCTATTAGAGATGTAAAATCATAAAAGGTGAACAAGAGTAAAAATAAATCACTGTAGAGACCTATTTGATTAGAAAATTCTGTGATTCTGTGAAGTTTATTTGCTATGTTACTGTTTAGGAGTGGTGTCTTGGATTTCCTGAATGTAACCTCACTTTATGTCAGTCTTACCTGAAGAACTGAATTAGGCCTAGTCATCCCCAGTCGGTCAAGGAGGAAAGACAGCTTGTTTCAGAGGCTGATTCACTTGAAACCTCTTTCATGGAGAACTTCTGGAGTACTGTACACTGGGTATTGGTGTGCTCTGGGCACTGCTGAGTTTTGTGTGGTCCATCCAGGGGTCTTAGGTAATCACAAACCTTCTTAGTGAAGGATAACACCATTCCAACAGGATTCTCTCAATTTTTCATGCAAATAATCAAAAAAGAAATTACTCCTCTTCAGTTTCAGGGTCTGTTCTGTTCTGTCACTGCTCATCCCTTCCAGGAACCAGCCCATCACTGGAGCTCTGAGCAAGTTTTACTAGCAAGTGTCCCTGTCTGTGGCAGGGGCGTTGGAACCAGATAACCTTTAAGGTCCCTTCCAACTCAAGCCACTCTGTGAAATGTTGCTGCTGCAACTAAACTAAGTAAAAGAAATGCACAGACAGGTCAAAAAGTATCAGACAAAACAAGCTTTAGCTTTAACCTTTATCCAGAGGCCTTGACAACTCAGTACAAAGCTAATGATGTGTTGCTAGAAATGACCATACTGTATTACAGAGCTGCTCAGTATTGGTCAGTGTGCTGGGGAAAGAGAGGGGCAAACCAACAACAAAGCAAAATACATCTCAAATGCAGGGCACCTTTTGAGAAGTAAAGGGGAATCTATATGTGCCTGTATCACATTGCAAATATTTGAGGAAAATGTAAAGGTGTCCCAATGATTTCTACAAATACATTATTCAACATCAGGGGTCGGTACTCAGGAAAATGCTAATTTCTGTGAGAACATTTGGCATGGATTGAATAGAAAAATGGATCTTTTAGTGATTGTTAAACACCAGCTATGTAGGGGTGATATGTGTTAATTGAGCAATTATGAGGAGTTGATGTAAATGGGAAATACAGGTTATTATACAGTTTCCATTTTGTAGAATAGAGTCATGTCTTTTGGAGCTCTGTTATTAACACAACAGATAAAATGTTGTATTTTTCTGGCACACCAAAAATACCAAGTGGCTGGAAAACTCTAATCCTTAGAGATCATGTATTTTTGAGACTTTAGAAGGAATGTGCTTGAAAACTTTCTTGTTTTATATAGGCAAGTCTTCCTAAAATTTTTCATGTTTCTCCTGTTTTCTACTTCCTTTCACAGAAAAATGCCTATATCAACCATTCAAAATACGATTTGGAACACTAGACGGGCTATAACAAACTATATAAACTGTCAATGGCATTTGAAATATCAGAATGTACTTTCTTTCAAAGACAAATTAATTTAAAACACCGGAGTTCATCTATGTCTATCAGATTGCTGATTTACATTTTTTTAATGTGTTCTGAACTTTTACTGAAAGTGATGTTCTGGTATTTGTTGCTGGACAAAAGATGCATGAAACAATTTCAGGAAAATGAATTATTTTTTCCACAAATTTGTGACTTATTCATACATCCCTTAACTTCAAAATGCAAAACTATGTCAGGAAACATGCTTTAATGTACATATGCATCTCAATTCAGTAGTCCTGCATATATTCTTGAATATTATTGACATTTTCAGCAATATCCATCTAAAACTTCTTCTGGCACTTATGAAACAAAATGAAATAAAACCTCTGTTAAAAAAAATAACATCCCATTCTGTAAATAAAGGCTTCACCTTTCAGCACAGCCAGAGATCTGGTACATTTTGCTTCGTCTATATGTTTAAGTGCCCTGAGAGCTATTTACAAAAGAATACATTAGGCCTAAAGAGGAGACACTCAGATCTTTAGTAGCTAATTGGTTTTACAGAGGGTTCCTCTCCTGAAAATGTGGCAACCAGAAACTGAAAAACAGCTGATTTGAAACAAAGATGTGAATCATTATGTTCAAGGTTAATGCAGCTGCCCTTTGCTCTCTTTCTGTATAAATGGTCCCACTCTGACTCCCTCCTCGCTTTACAGACACCGAGACATGAATTAGTCAGGAGACTTCATAAAATCTGCTCGTGCCCAGAGCTGCCGATCTTCACTTTCTGCAGTTCAGTGGCATTTAATTTTAATTGCTCCCCAAGCTTAGGCCAATTCGGGATGGCAAAAGCAGGGCAAGAGTCATTCACTACTCCTTTGAAGTCTGAAAAGCCTGTATTCAGATTGCCTCGGGCTCTCATTCTTACATTTATGTGAAAATGTAAGCTGCTGAGTACTGCTGTTGAACATCTACAACACTGAGTTAACAGGAAATGTCTTGTAAAGTGCAGCTTGATTTTTTTTTTCCTGTGGATTTTGTGTCAAAGATGTTAATAAAAATAATTGAAAAGATGTAATAAAAATTCAGCAAAATCCATGTTAATGAATTTGGATAGGTGCAGTTTTCAGATCATATTGCATAATCCCTTCATTAAACTCCTTTAGGAGGGTTCTGACATCTGTCTAGAGCTCTAAGTGCATACTACAACTAAATTACAACTATACATTCTCAGTATGCAAAAGTTTGTCACAAAGAAAAAGAAATAAATATTGCCCTGATGATGGTTTTGTAAAAAGATGGGAGAAATAATGTTTGTCCTGTCTTTTCATCCCTCTTTCTTTCCTTGACAACAGCAAAATTCAGGCCTCATGGAGGAAATTGCTTCAAGCTCTGAGAAAAATTGAAAGAGTGAGTCACTACAGGAGATAAGCTGAAGTTGATGATACTACAGAGAACAACATATTCTCCTGTGGGTGTTTCTTCATAGGGAGTTCTTTGCAATAGGAAAAAAAGAAGCAGGTATCACTAGCAAAAGGTATGTCCTCTTGGAAGAAGTAAGGATTATGTTAAAATATTTTTTTTCCATCCACTGGCACTTGATTTAAAGTGGAAGAGAGAGTGAGTCTAGAGGTGTGACAATACTAAGCTAAATCTTCAGTGAAATTAATATAATTATGTAGCTTAAATACAAAATTACATTTTAAAATGAAATGTGACAGTGTGGTTTTTCTTCACACGTAATTGTATGGTATCTGTGTGAGCTGACCAGACAAAAGTACAAATAAAAGAAAAGGGTTGGGGAGAGAGAGCAGAAAATTATTTGCAAACGTCTGTGGGCCTTAAAGATTGTTTACCAGAGTAATTGCAGAAACTTTAATAAAAAGAAAAATAACAAGAAACCCCCCAAAACCAACAACCAAAAAGCCCCAAAACCAACCCTGAACAATCAGAGGTTATAAACACTAGGTTCCAAGAAACCGTGTTCTAATACAAGACACTTACATTGTTCTGATTCCACATTTCTTCAGACAAAAACCTTCCACAAAAGTTCTGTTCAGGTTTTCGCCTCACACTGTGACTAAAAGGAGAAAGTCTCCTTATCAGAAGTGCTTTGTGTTTGGGAGGATACTCATCTGCTCTTTTGAAGTTTGCCTCTCTAGTTGTTTTCCCAGCATGACATTCTCCAAAAGAAGCCTTTTAAAATGATAGCTGCGGCTGCAATTTGCCCCTTAACATTAGATTAAAAAAAAAGCAAATACAGCAACAGCAATATCTTGCCCTGGGTTTCTTTTGTTTACTCCTAAAAATAAACATTTCTCTGATTGTCTTCAAAATAAAAATAGCAAGTACATTCAGGGGCTTTCACTAACAGAGTACAAAACTTCTATGTTAATCAAACTGCATGATTTCATTCTTCAGCACTATTCTTGACTTAAAGTTATAATATTTAGCAAGAACAGAAGGTATTGCTTTTAAAACAACTTCATTTTACAATTACGTTATATATGTTCTAGGAGTTATAAGTTCAAAAACTGAATGTTTTACTGATTTTGAGCCAATTTTTACTCTATTTTAATGATTTTAAAAATAATTTAGCTATTTATTTAAAAAAACCCTTCAGTATTACCTAACTTAAAAATTCATTAGCAACACAAATCTACAGTTTTTTAAGAGTTAATATTACACCAATCCTTTCTGCTTTGTGTGTGGACTGTTCCAGATTATAGAAGGCACTCCAACTCTTTTGCTAAGAGCTACCTGGCAATCTTAAGTGCCCATTCTATAGAAATACTTAACTATTTATGATTTAGCATAAGTTGAAATATGGACTTAAGCAGCCAGTCACCAAACTCCTAAAAGAATCTGAAATTTCACAATTAAATAAAATTTGAGTTAAGGAATCTGAAACTCAGATTATGAATATTTGTAAACTGATTAAATTCATATTTGAAATTACAATCCAGTTACTGTATTTTTGAACACCTGCAGGCACAAGAAATGAGCCTCTGAAAACATTTCACATTCTACAAAAAGCCTATTTTTCAAGAAAAACCTTGCCCATCATTATCTGAGAAACACAAGTTCAGCACTTACACATAACACTTTCAGAAATCATGTCAATAAGTGATCCAATATAAAAGTAAGGAAAAATTAGATAGGGTTCTGTAGAGGGAAGTAATTCTGATTTGGGGTTAGATTTTCTTTTCTCATTTAAATAATAATTAAATTATTGCATATTTCTTGCTCAAGCTGGCTTAAAAGTATTTTTGAGGCTTAGGAAATGCCAAAGTGTTTCTCACGGTTTATTCTGCTGCTGAAGAAATTTTTGGGGTTTATAATTTTGGGGTTTATTATTTTGGGTTATTTTTTCAGTAGGAGTAGAATCATGTCTACACTTTCACAAGAAAACAACTATTTTGTATTTAGAATTCTGGATTAGAATTGGGAGAGTTCTTTTAGTAGGTGACTTTCCAGTGGCATGTACTTAATTTCTTCCTCATTTATCCCTCTGAATTTATTTGTGGAGTTTAGCAGTGTTCAAGAAAAAGAGTATTTGCTTTCCTTATTTCCCTCCCTTAGTTTTTTGCTTTAAAAAGAAAAGAAAAAAATACTTCTGTCTATATTATATTATGTTATGTGTTTAATTGTTTGCCACCTGCTGAGGCTTCACTTCAAATTATGCTGAGACTTGGTCATTAGTCCATGCAGTTATTTCACGCATGAGAATTATCATTTTTAATTTGGCAGAAGTGAACTAGTATCCCAGCATGTGTCCACAACTTCCACCTCAGAAGAGCAGTAAAATGAGTCAACTAAGTTGATTAAGACAATAAAGCTATATCAGGATAGCTTTGGGGCTAACAAAAATGCTTACTTAATCCCATTTAGTGTTTATAACTGTTTGTGTTTTTTCATTTTTTTTTCTAATGTCACTAATGTGGACTACTAATTCAAGTAGTAAATTAAAATGTCCACAAAGTGGTAATGCATCCTATAAATTTATGAAATCACTTGTTAGAATTCTAATTATGGATATATTTCAGTGTAGAATGTAATACATGGAACTGCATTTATTGAGGCAAAGTCAACATTTTATCTATGTAGAAAGTTTTCCCAAGTCTTACAGGAATTAAAGTCTAATTAGGTTACCCACAAAATACAAACAATATTGTAACAGATTCTTTATTTTCTACTCATAGCTTCCACAGAATATTAAAACCTAGAAATATTATCTTTAATAAAATAGATTTTTTTTTTTCTTTTTGCACTCTCTAACCTTATGACAGTGAAATGAAGATTTACAGGATTAAAATTCCTCATGGAACTGCTAAGATCTTATTCTTTTCCACTATAACCACTATCGACTATATTATATATCTATTATATTTTTGTCACCAATCCTCAGTTTTTCATGTATGTTATAAAGTCTGAGCATCATTAAAAGTAAGTTGACAGATTTTTATGTACTGGTAAAGATCACAAATAGTGCATCTATCTCTGGAAAGCATTATGTAAATAGAATATTAAGAAGCTTCAGTAGAAGAAATTCTGAAACTTAAATAGGCAAATAGTTAAAAAATAAAATGCTTATCATCTAATGCTACTGTTTCAAGGTATACAGATTTATTTCCCTTCCTCTTAGTGAAGATGAGGCACAAATAATGACAGTTAGTTTCAGGATGACATGATTTTTTGTTCCCTTAAATTCTCTCTTTCCTTCAATGGTCATACTTTCTGACCTCATACTGAGCCTTTCCTCCATTTCTCTATGTATTATTTTTAGACAGATGCCAAATGTAGGACACAGTACTTGCTGAGGCCTTACAAATACAATTACTGAAAAACTCTTGTGCAGAACTTCTATTATTAAATCACAAATGAGAATCTCCTTTTTACTTCAGTGGCATTATACTGAGCTGGTGGTGACCTCAGCTGGCTGCCAGGTGCCCACCAAGCCACTCTGTCACTCCCCCTCCATCAGCAAACCAGGAAGAGCTTAAAAAAAGCTTCTAGGTAGGCATAGAAGCACCAAGATCTTTCAATTGCCATCATGGGCTAAACAGATTCTACTTGGGGAAATTAATTTAATTTATTGCAAGTTAAACAAAGCACTACCCCACCAGCCCTGAACAGCACAAGGAAATGGGGAATGAAGGTAACTGTTCTGTTCCTGCTGATCCTTTCTCCTCACACTTTTTCTCTGTTCCAGTGTGGGGTCCCTGCCACAGGAGACAGCACTCCACAGAATCCTGCTGTGAGGGTCCTTCCCGTGGGCTGCAGCTCTTCAAGAACTGCTGCAGCACGTGTCCTTCACATAGGGTGTGTTCTGTCAGGGACGGCTCCAGCATGGGTCCCCTCTGGCATCACATGATCTGGCAGAAAACCTACTCTGTTATGGTTTCCTTTCTCCCTAGAGCCATAGATCTTGACAAAAGCCGGCTCTACCAAGGAGATTCCACAGGGGCACCGTTTCTTTTGGGGCACATGCACCTTCTCTGGCAGTGGATCCTTCACAGCCAGCAGAGTAGATATTGGCTCTACCATGGACCTCCATTGACTGCATGGGGCCAACTTGCTTTACCATGGTCTTTTTCACAGGGTGCAATATCACCAGTGACAGGTCCATCTGGGAGTTGACTGGAACTGGTTCTGTGGGACCTGGGGGCAGCTTTTGGTGTCTTCTCACAAAAACCCCCTTGACTATTGAAACCTTACCATGTAAATCAAATACAGCTGAAATTTGATTATTAATTCATTAACCTTCCTGCCTTTTTTTAAACAGTTTTGATATGACACCATCAATTCTATACTTCATATGACTATCAATTTTCCTTTCATAAATTCAATATCTTACAGTTTGTTATAGAATTCTGCGTGTTTGGAATATTTGTCCAATTTAAAAAGGGTGACAATTTCTAATTCTATTCTGTACATTTTGTCAACTCCTTACAGCTCAGTGGCTCTTTCGAACTTAAAAATTTCTATATCTTTGTATAGGTAATGTTACAGATGAAACTACATAGGTATTTGTAGTCTGTCTGCATCACCACATTATAATGCAGAGGACTTGTGACTTTTCTTCTTTCTGTAGAAAATGTCTTATTTTGCCTGAGAACTTTTGAATGTGTGAAGTGCTTTTTCAATCACGATAAACAAAGATCATGATTTTATATATAAACATATTCTCCTGTATTTCAAGGGAGTAAGGAAATCTTACAAGTCTATTTATACAAAATCTGCAGTTCCCCTTGTTTTCCCAGATATTATGGTTATATCCTAAAATGAACTAATTCCTTCTCTCCCCCTCTTCACTCTCTGAACCAGTCTTAAAGGGTCAAAGCTTATTTCTGGGCGAAACAGAGGAATGGAGATACAATTCAGCATCATAAAGTCACCCAAGGACATCTGCCTAGTGGATGAAGGGGTGGCAGTGGATGTAGTTTTTCTGGGTTTTAGTAAGGCTTTTGATACTGTGCCTCACAGCATCCATCTAGACAAGCTGTCCAGCTGTGGGATGAGCAGGTTCCTGGTGCACTGGGCAGAGTTGAAGGGCAGAGCTCAAAGGGTTGTGGGAATGGGGCTACATCTATCCAGTGACCAGTCACCAGTGACTTTCCTCATGTGTTGGTTCTAGGGCCAGTTCAGTTTGACATATTCATCAATGATGTGAATGCAAGAGTTGAATGCGCCATTAGCAAGTTTTCTGATCGTACCAAACTGGGAAGGGATGCTGACTTACCGCACAGAGGGATCTAGACAACTTAGAGCACTGGGCAATGATTAATGTGATGAAATTCAGCAAGTCCAAGTTCTGGATTCTGCTCTAAAGACAGAATAAGACCAGCCAGAAGTACAAACTGGCAGAGGACTGCTTGGAGAGCAGCCCTGCAGAAAGGGATCTGGAGCTCCGGGTCAGCAGCAGCTCAGTGTGAGCCAGTAGTGTGCCCTGGCAGCCCAGAGAGCAAACCTATCCTGGGGTGCATCAAGCGCAGCATCACCAGCTGGCCAGAAGAAATGATTCTCCCACTGCATTCAGCATTGGTGCAGCCCCATCAATATCTTGAATTCAGAGTCTACTCTAGGTAAAGATCACGTCCACTTAGAGTGGACTCTGAATTTAAACTATTGACCATGCTATTTTTAAAATAACTTGGATAGTGAGTTAGATATATCTAGACTGTTCTAGATATATTCTATTCTGGTTCTATTTAAACCCAGGAAAAGTTTTTCTGATTTTAGTGAATGGCCTTAAAATTGCAGTTCTTGCGTAGTACAAAGTAAATTCCTCCTAACAAAATCTGAAATGAGTGGCACAGTTCCAAGGGCATATATATGCATACAAAGGTATATGAGCACATAGAAATTATACCAATGATGCGTATTGCTACCTAGCACTTAATCTGCTGCAAAGTTTTCTCTAACAAATTGTTAGACATTTCACAACTACCAGTTAAACATGCAATCCTACATCTTCAGTTTGCTTTCTCAGAATAGGCATTAGCATTGTAAATCTAGTCTGTTCTGTTCCTTGGAAACTATTCATATGCAAAACTCTGCTCAGTTTTTAACTCCATCAGGAAAAGCCCTGGTCTCCCTTTCATCTGACCACAGACTGATCCCTCCAAGTTTAAAATTGTGACAAAGTCTTTGAATATTAAATCTGGAAATCTTAGTGAATAATTGAATGGAATACCAAATTTAAATTAGATTACTGCTGTATATGCAGCTTAGGAAAGAGTAGCAGTGCGAAAAGGGAGGAGAGACAAATCAAGGACTTATTGTATTACAAAAAAAGAGTGGCTGGGCCAAGGAGAAAAGACAAAAGAATAAAAATGCCATCCTCAAGAGGGACTAAGACTATACATGACGATCATATCACAAGATTATTGCTAAAGGGGAATTTAAGTACTGAAGCATTTATTTGTGGAAAAAAATACATAAAGTCATAAACATAGACTAAAATTCAATGCCATATGATGCTGAAGAAGAGGATTTCTGAGCTGAAAAATTGAAATAAGGAGTTCATAGAATATCAGTTGATCTAAAATGTGACAAACTATTAAGAAAAAGCTAAGAAGTAGGGTCTCTGTAGGCCAAGAGTTAATGAAGATCTACAACTGTATTATGGTAGGATGAGGGCCTGTTGACTGTAAAACAAGTATAACATTCAGAAATATTTAAAAAGAACTGCATTCCTAGTGTCTCCTACTGATTAAAGAGAATTAATATTTGGGCTACAGATAAGATAACTTTGCAATTAAAACTGAGACCACAGATTCACTATAGTTAGTAGAAAAGTACAAAGTGTATAGAAAACCAGTTAAAGTAATGTAAAAGAAAGACATCACCAGAATTCTTTGAACCTGGATTTCTGCAAGCTGTTTTTTTCTAACAGAGCAAGCAATGTGTGCTAGGAACTGTTCTGTCATGATAAAAGAAGTAAATTATTAACCCAAATTATGGTTGTGACCAGCTTGTCCCTAGAATGCGCACCATGATAGCAGTATGACTTGGAGTGATGTTTTGTGGAGAGAATTGCAGTACACAGTGCAGAAACAGATGCTTCAGTCAGTTGGGATCAGGAAGCTGCACAGTCAGTTGAAGCTTATGAACTACCAGCTGCGCCTCTGTAAGCAAGGAGAGAGACATCTTCACATACAGCAATCTGTAAGAGATCATAAAGCCAGTTCTTGTTGGAGCCAACATTTGAATACAGAAGCTGAAGACAAATCTAAACTGTTTTATCTTTGTTTCTGATCAACAAGTGCGAAATGACTGAGAACATGAAATTAAAATGTAAATTGGGTAAGAAAGATCATTGTAAATGCTGAATTTTATTTATTAATACAGAAAAATGTGCATATTAAAATTCATAGATTCAAATAAGCCGATCAGATTGTTTCCTCAAAGGAAAAAAATAGTGAATTCACACAATGAATGGACAGTTTCATAAAAGAACATTGCAGTTAATACAAGCACACTAATGGAAGAAAAAGATAAGTATTACAGAGATACCCACTTGGAAAAATCAGGACTTCAGCAATGAACTGAAAGGAAACAGGTAAAAACCCCACAAAACAAAAGAAGTAGAGAATTTATCAGATTACTAATTTGTATATAGATTTAAAAAGTAAACTTAAGAGTAACAAAACAAAACACAGTTTCAGAATAAACTAGAAAAAAATATAGATAGTTTAAAAAATAATAATAATAAAAATAATAACATTTAGTAGTAGCTGAAGTAGTAATAGTATGTATTTTATTGCTGTCTAGGGACAAAAATATATAAACATTTTACATTCTCATTCTTACCTCACTCTGGCTTGATAAAGTATATGTTCCCCATTCTATACACAGATTTTCCCTCTGTGGTTAGTTTTTGGGTAGATTGACAATAAAAATAACTGAATGCTATTTTGGAAGAACATATGTAGAAAGTATATCATGGTGTCTTCAAAGAGAAGACACTGTGACTAAACTTCTAATTCAGAAGTCTTGGATCTAAGTACTTGAAACTATATGGAATGAAGTGGGGACATAGTGGCAGCTCTTCCAAAAATAGAAAAAAAGAAAGTTCTCAGGAATCATGAGCCACTTGTCACTTAGGTGTCCTCAACTCTAGAACTCCAGCAAATAATTAAATAATTTGTAAGTGCTTAGAAGAAAAAATGTTGATAAAGAGAGATTCCCTCCAAGCTAGGGAAGAAAGAACATAAAAAGCTTAATATATATATATATTTTCTCTCTGCTTTTTCACATGTAGAAATAGTTTTGCCCTAAACACTATTGAAACACAGCTGTATAAATAAAATGCATCAAAGCATCAAATTAGTGAAAATTATAGAAAGCTATTCTGTTAAGATGTGTGAACCTTTTCTGAAAGAGAACTGATCAAATTTGGCATTAAAAAAAACCAGAAAATTGTTTTACAAATGCAGTTCTTAGAGACTAAATCTAGAAGCTGCATAGAGGTTCTATTTATTTTACTGATTAATTGCTTGAAGGTTTTACTGCTTGTTATTGACTATATTAATTTAGAAATGATGCCAACAAAAAGAAAACATTTAAAATGTAATAGTTGCAAAGAGAATGTCATATAACAGTTGGGTGTCCATTAAGTAGTGCTTTAGAAGAAAAATTCAGAAAGGAAAAAAACAATATAGAAGAAAAAATAGCAGATAATATGCACATATATATATATAAATATTACATTGCTTATTGTATTTAATAATATTTACATATATTTCTGTTGCTTGCAAGTATCTCCATATATTGAAAAATATTTGTTTTTCTATTATTTTTCTCCAGATAAACAGGTGTGGTTGTGTGTATTTGTGTGAGTGCACATGTGAACAAGTAGTGTATATGGAGATCTGTATAACTACAATTATATTGATTAATGTGTGTCTAGTGAGTAATTACATCCAGAAACATACTTGATTACTTGAAATTTATTGTCTCCCTACCAGCATGTGCAGAATATTAAGCTGAAATCAATAGCTGAATTTACAGTACAGATTTAGCAAACATTTAACTAAAAACTGAAAAGAGAAAGTATTTTCATATTTGAGAAATGGATTCAGACTATGATACAGAAAAAAGCTTTAAATGGAAAATAAAAGATATAAGAGAGAGATTATTTGAGATGCTCTTGTCTTCCAAGACAGAGTTAGCTATCTGAAAATTTAATTAATTATCCCTTTGAGGCTAAAATTGTGATTTGCAGCTGATTCCTGCACTTCAGTACATGTTTTATATGGGAAGTGGTCAGAATTTTAATCTGTTTGTCCGTATGCTTTGTGTTATTACTTGTTGAGCTTGGAAAAAGAAAGAAAAGCTGAGAAAGCAGTAAAGAAATTAATTCCCTGCTTTTCTGGAAAACAGCTCTAGAAAGCTGAAATAGAATAATCTGATCTGATAGCTCATGTTGTTAAACTTCTAAGTTTCAAGTGTTGCAAAGTCAAAAAGAGAAGAAATTAAATGACAACATAAGCTAGAAAGAGAAAAAGTCAATCTGGTGTAGGAACACTATGGGGCGAGAAGGTGCTTACATGCACCCCACTATCTGGTAGTGCTGTATTTAGATCCTTTATGTTTATAAAAAAATGATGTCTACTTAAAAAAAAAAAAAAGAAAAAAGAAAAAGAAAAAGAAAAGAAGTCTCTGAGTGTTTAGCAGGTGCACGATTCTGCCCTGGGTTTAGAAATAATTACTTTAGCAGAACTTGTGTGGATTTCTTTATGGATAAAAACCTGTTTTTTTCTTCCCCTGGCCACCTGTTCTTGCCTGAAGATAGCTTGACTGCATCATGATTCCAGATTGCTGCAGTGGAGACAATGGAGTTTGGTTGACTCCACTTTATTTTATGGTTAGGACATTGCCTTGATTTAGTCCAGTAATTGCACAAGATATGATTTGGCCATACTTTGAATAAGCAAGTAAATTCACTGTTGCCAGTTTGACATTTTTAGCCATGATACACCTAATATTATTCTTAATAATATTATTTTCTCTTTATTGCTGATGTTAAGATTTCAGACATGTTAATTCATTCTGACTGCTGCTGTTAATGCTTGCATCATACACTATATACTGATCCTGACATTCCATTTCAAGTCTAAAAATACTTTTCATTTTTTCATTTGAAGTACTTTTTCAATATAGATTTTTTCAATAAATAAAAGGACTGTAATCAAATTTCTAAACTTCTACCTTTTAAGTAGGTGTCAATATCAATTGTATGTCTCATTCATTATTTCATGGCGATACTTAACATTTTATAGTGTTATTATGATCAACAAGGTAGCACAGAGCAATATAACCATGCTAGACTTGTTTGTAGATTTTTTTCTTTTTTTCTTGGTGGGTTTGTGTGTTTGTTTGGTTTGGTCTTGGAGAGGGGTTTTGTTTGGATTGTTGAGGGTTGTTTGTTTGGGGTTTTTTGATTTGTTTTGGTTTTTAATTTTTGTGGGGTGTGTGTTTATCTGTTCTTTTGGTACAAGCTAATAGATTTCTGTAGCTGTACACTAATATGTCTTAGAAGAGAAATGTGCATTTTCCAGAGTTATAGAGTGAAACATTTATTACCTGGAGTGTAAAAGATAGTAAGTAGCAACTTGAATGGAGGTTTTAGAGGAAAACTTTTCTGTGTTGTACATTTCAAGCCAGTAATCTTTCATGATAAACTTCAGACTTGAAATAGAAGCAGGAACTTTTTTTAATGACAAATTTGGCCAAAAATCTGTGCCTTTCTAGGTGTTTATAACCATCTGGGAGGTTTTCAAAAGTACATTTTCTTGTGGTTTTAGTGAAATCAATTGCTTCCTTAGAAATATACTAGAACAAGCAGAACTTGGAGTGCAATATATAGCGCTATTTTCCTAAATCACAGAGTGAGATGTGCCCAGTTCACACCCAGTTCACACCCTACTCTGTCTTACCCAAGGTCTTGATTCAGTGTCTTTCATGTCAGGAATATGCAGGATATTGATCCTTCTGCTATTGACCTCTTCCCCACTTAACACTGCAAGGGGAAGGAAACAAAACTAAAACCCCAAACTGAACAACAAAGTTGAAAAGAATTCTAGTCCTGACATGAAACAAATAATTTTAAAATGTTGATTTGTTTTGTAAGATAATATTTCAATATATACTGAATATCAGTCTGCCTATTAATTTCAGTGAGAATAAAACTGAATTTGTAATATTAGAATGATAAGTAGAATTACAGAGAACTAAATAGTACACAAACAGAATATAGAATTATTCAAGCAGATCTTTAGAATTGTGTACAGCTTAGCCAGAACATAACATCATTTACTTTCATAACAAATATCACCATGAGAATAAAAATTCACTCCCTATAAATAATTCATTCCTTTCTTTGTTTATGTTTTATACTGAAGCTCGCACATTTGATATCACCTCGTTATTATCATTGACTATTGCTTTTAATTAAAGATTATTCTAGATTCTATGATGGTATGGGGTTTTATTTGGTTTTCATTTGCTTTTTTAGGATCTGTACAGTTTTTATTTCTTGGAAAATTACAGTAAATTTCAAAGTCATGTAGCTTGTTAAGTGTTTCAGAAGTGATTTATTAATATGATGCTGACATTCATAGATCAGTCTGTGAGACCTGCATGTGACCACATTAGGGAGATTTTACTCCCATAAGCAGTGCCATTGATTACTTCTCAGAATGATGGGTAAGAGCATAATAGTCTGACCACAGATGATCTTAATACTTTTAAAACTAAAAATCAGTATTGCTGCTCTTGTATGCTTATAGGCAAACAGAAACTTTTTTCTGTGTTGCATAGTCATTGGTAAAGATAAAAATTTATTCCTTTGTGTACTCCTCTGAAACAAAAAAGAACTGACATAAGTTCTAGATAGTTATTAGACCTAGGGAGATAGATGCTGTCTTGATGAAATTTAGATTCCACTGTGATAAAGGTGTGTAAGACATTGATAAAGATGACAACAACTGTAATGTTTACAACAGAAAGTCTCAAAAGTAGTCTTTGGACAAGATTGCTCAGTTGTATTTGCAACTTGCATTTAAAAATCATTGTTTCAATAGTCTATATTTATTCCCCATGCCTCAAATTTTTTCAATTTAGTAACAGAAAAAATATATTTCACTTCTTCAGTATCTGAGGGCTGTCAGTAGAAGTGTGTTATAAAACGAAAATATTGCCAGTAGCTCTGGACATGGATAAAAATTTAGATATGTATATAACAGGTGATAGAAAAGTATTGTGTGCTGCTAATTAAGTTATATATTTTGAAAAGTGGCAGTGTACTGTACAGTAATCCATTCCCAGTGTTCTAGTTATGTAATTTCTATATCTGTGTGTTTCAATATTTTCTTTTTCTGTTTTAAACAAAATACTGGATTAGATTCTGATAAGTTTGAATCAGCTCGGGAGGCACTATGTAGTTAACTAGCCCTTGTGAAAAACTATGCAACTAAAGAAATAAAGGATGAGCTGTAGGTGCGTTAATGCAGCAGTATTAGAGTTAATGGAAATTCTGACAGTGTGACTGAGCAACAGAAAAAAAAAAACAAATAAAAGCAAACAAGAAGAACCTTTTGGACATTTTTCTAGGCATGAAACATATTTGATCAAATAATTAATTAAATAATATAAAAGTGTTAGCTATGATTTTAAATAGAAAATCATGAAGTATAAGGTATATCAGGAGTGCTGTGTTTGGAATGTGTAGCCATGGAAACCTCACCAAGAAGTTACTGGATCCTTATGTTTCGGTCAAGAAAGTTATGCTGCCTGGAAACCCACTATCCTTCCCATCTTGATTCCAAGGATTCCAGTCAGTAGACCTCAGTAGAGTAGCCAATGATTGTTTTAGGATAAGAATACTGATGAAGTTATCAACTATTGGAACCAATAAATGTAAAGGTTAAATGAAAGAACTTCCATAGTGTGCATAAGATGTAAAAGAATTTCTGTAACAATGGTTTAGCGGGAAAAGTATATCAAAGGGGTGAGTTTTGCTTACTGGGTGGAACACAGTTTCAAAGGAGTTGTCCCCTGTGTTCCCAGCACCCTGAATAAAGAATGTCTGCTGATTCACATCAAATTGTTGTTGGATAAGTTTTTGTCGTCCCATTTGGTTACGGTATCAGAAAATTAAAAGTTTAATAAGAATAGTATAATTTAAAAAAATTACAATTAGTATTAAAGGAAAGAAGGCCATTCTGAAAAGTGAAAGGTGTGCTCTAACTTTCAGATTGCCAGAGCTGCCTCAATTCTTACAAGGAAATAAACATAAATACATTAATTCTATACTTTCTGAAAAAGCCAGCCATGCCTTCCTCATTTGAGGACCTGATATTTATGTTGATGGCTCCTGGGAAATACTGAAACAAAATTTTAATTCTGAATAGCTAGAGGAAGCAAACAGCCAAAATATTTCACCATCTCCATTTCCCTCATTTTCCTATTGCACAGACAGAGAGCATTACAAAAGGGATCTTGGCACAGGGCATGTGCTTGGGGAATCAAGTACCTCAAAGAGGAAATGACTAAGGAAGGTACTTGAGTTGGATCAGATAAGACTGCACCCAGCCTTAGTTTTGCTGAATGCAGCTGATGCATGATTACTCCTGCATGTACGGGACCTACCTCTTTGGCTGATCTGAAAACACATACAAAACATCACCCAACTATGTAAATTATGTATAGAGGACTGTCTTACATGGCTACGTCTGCATTTCCAGGAACAGTTTCTACTCCCTTTAAACACCCTATTCACACATGATGTGATCAATTATGCAGCAAGAACCGTATGAGAAATTGCTGAAAGCACCAGAATTTTTCTCCCAGAGTGGTTAATACACTGAACCCAACAAATCCGTGTAGGCACAAGAGGAGATGACTGAAATCTTCAGGACTCTAAAAAGCCTTCTCAACGAGCTCCTTCATTAATGAATCAAGTTCTTAATTAAGCAGGTGGATATAATTTTAATTACATTGTTTCAATTCCTTTCACTGTTTAAGATCAGTCCATTAATTCATCTGTGCAGATGGAGTAGATGTGGAGTTCTTGGCCCATCCAGGTACTAATTACTCATACATGAATGTATAGATTGGCCCTGCTCTGATACTCAGTTACATTACAGTTATAACTGTAGGACAAACTTGAGTTACACATATTTTTCCATGCCTACAGTGAGAGAACTAGAGGAAATGTCTTAAGCTAAGACAGAGGAAATTCAAATTCGATATTAGAAACATTTTTTCTCTGTTAGGGTGGTCAGGTATTGGAATAGGTTGCCCAGGGTGGTGGAGTCACCATCCCTGGGGGTCTTCAAGAGGCATCTGGATCTAATATTGGGTGATGTGTTTTTTCAGTTGTTGAGGAGTTAAAGTGGAAGTGCTGGACTGACAGTTGGCCTTGATGATGCAAAAGGTCTGTTGCAACCTTGATGATTCTATACCTATAAATGAAGTTTTCTTGCCACAATCCATGAGCTAAGAAGGTATGAGATGGAGACCTTTTTTCAGTCTTTTATTCATGGAAAAATCTGTTTACTTTCACCATGACATGTAGGAATTGTACTGTTATTTAATCATTCACAACCTGAAATGTACTTAGGAATTTTTCTATTTCTTCCCAATATTTTTATAGTCCAAAATGAGGTACAGTGAAGAAAATAAGTTAACTGAGAATTGCTTCCATAAAAAACTTGCTCAGAAGGGAATTGTCCAAAACAAAAAATATCAATGGTAAAGCTATGTGTTACAGCTTGGCTATTTAGTGTAAAAATAATTTACATGTGCTTGTGCTTGTGTTTGCTAAATTCACAGCTTTAAATATCTTCTGAAATTGGAAACAGAATTTTTCTTATCAGTCCTTGAAAGATGTTATTTTCTTGGGTTTGGGTCATGGGTTTTTTTGTTGTTGTTTATTTTTTTGTTTTGGTTTTTGTTTGTTTTTGTTGTTTTTTGTTTGTTTGTTTGTTTGTTTGTTTTGTTACATGAGACAATGGGAGTAGAAAGTCTTGCAATCTGAAGACTAAGCATTAGCATTAGAATATATTAAGGAAATAAGTATCTGTGATTTAGGTTCAGTTCTTGGTGTTTGTTGTTCATGAAGTATCACTACCAGGCATGACGTTTGCATGGCAAAGTGCAGGGCTGCTAGTTAATATCTCAGGATAAATATAACCTATGCTACTGTGCAGTTTTGCCCTTTTTTCTTTCTCTCAGCTGAGAAAAACTTAATATTGCTATAATAGTTTTTATTCTAGAACTATCTTATTTAAAAAAATCTCTACCACTTCAGGTTCTAGACATATCTTGCTGAGAGCTAGCTACAGTATCTGTGATTTGTGCATCACTGCATTATGTATACATTGCTGATGAAAAGCATTTGCAAACTAAATAATTGTATTGTGCCTGAGCACCCTATCTGTGAGTGGGAGATAGCAGCATTCCTTTTGTCTTTCGCATTTAGACAGTTCTAAGACTCCAAGACTTTTTTGTTATTGTTTGTTCAGTGGTTAAATCAATATTACAATTGCATTGAAACAAATAATTGTTAAAAATGGATCGAAATACTTAGCCAGCTAAAGACACAAATATAATTTGTATTTACAATTGAAATTACAGGCAAGTAACAGGAGGTAACCTGTGTGATACAAATTTATCCCTGGTGGATCATTCTTAATCTCTATATTGCAATATGGGAAGAAATCCAATTTTTCACAGCAAATACTTCACTTTAGTTAGACTGTTAGGGGAAAATATGCCCCAAGTGTTTTGGTGCAGAGATGTTTACAACTAGCTGATGAAGCTTATGCTGAGTTCATCAGAGTTACTCCCCTCCAAACCTCAGGCTAATCTCCAGCTGTGGATTCTGACAAGAACAGACAGCCTTCTAACATTTCTTCAACAATTCACAGACATGAATTCTGAAAAATATCAACTTTGGGGATCCATGATCTAGCAGCTTTGCTTTCAATGACAGAATGCAGATTTCTCATCTGGTCTTGAACTGTCATATTTTTGTATGTTTTTTTTCTTTGTATTTTAACTTCCTAACTTGTAAAAAAAAAGTAAGATTTTATTGGTGTGCTGACCATGCATCCTCTACTGTATTTTCTGCTCAAGGGGAAAAATGTTCACTTGCAAAATTGGAACTTGATTTCACGCTCCTTGAAGAAATTCCATATACCTAAATTTACAGCTAAGACATTAAGTTTGATGTGTGGGACACAGTGCTCTGGATGTAAGGAAGACTAAGAAGGATCCAAACCTTCCTGCCTTAAATGCACCTATTGTTCTACAGATTAGAAGAAATCACTCTACAAAGGATGGATTTTTACAATGAATAACATGATAGCATAACAAATGAAATAGACTAGAGATCACCAAATTACAATAAATTATTATGAATACATTGTTCTTTTAAGCATTTTTACCATTTATGTGGGAGAAAATGTTTTGACAGGTCAGAGGTATTTTAAATAATGTTGATTAATTAATGGAATTGAATTTTCAAATCAGAAATAGCCAGAATTTATTCTCAAGGCCTAAATTTTCTTGTATTTTTCTTGTATATTTAAAAATCCTGCATTCTGAACATAATCCTGCATTCAATTCCAGTTTTAATTCATATATTATATCCATTATCACAACATCTGTTATCACCTACTAATGTACAGGAGACCTTAACATTAATATGAGTGTTTCAGTATTTGACAAGTTGTCTTCTTTTGATAGATGTAAATTCACAGATGAAAACGCACTTGCATTGTACCCACTGTGGTTAAGCTTTCTCTTATCAAAGACACAACATTAAAGGGGAAAGTCAGGGCAGGAGGAAGTGCCTGCTTTAACCAACTAAGCAGCTAAAAGTCCAGACAAAAGGCCATATAAAAACCAACAGTGTAGCTGACATGTCAATAAGTTTGTCGCATTTTTTTTCAAAAATACTGAAAGAAACTCCTGCTTATTCACACACATATTACTTACTCATGCTTTCTGTCTCTTTTCTCTTTGGATATCAGACAAAAAAGAAGAAATCTAATGCAATTGTGAGACATTTAAGTGAAGGAATTAACTAGATCCTACAATATTCATGCTGGGCTGAACAAGGGAAAGCATAGTGGCAGGTCAAAGATAGTAATTATTCCACTCTACTTAACACTTTTTCAATTTAATCTGGAATATGGTGTCCAAAGCTAGACTATTCCATGCAAGAGACTCACAAACTAGGAAATATAGCAGTAGTCAACCACAGTGGTCATAAAACACGAGATACATGAAAAAGTAAGACAGATTTACGTTTATTCACCCAAAAGAAAAGACAAAGGATGTCTTAAGCTACCTAATGAAAGTTTAAATTGAAGGGACACACTTCTCACAAGTGCACAACTGAAAGGCAGAGAACACCAGTCATACCAGATAAGATGTAAGGAAAAACACTGCAAGATAAGAATGGTGTAAAACTGGAGAAGGTTGCTCATAGAGGTTGTGGAACATTCACCTGAGGAGCTATTCCTGATTGTCTAGGAAAAATCTTGAGCAGTCTGATGTACCTCTAAAGATTATTGACAACTAAAATATTTCTATATTTTCATAATGCTAAACCAGAAAGCAGTCCCAATATGAATAATGTAACAGGGTGACTTAACAGTCACCCGAACCTGAATAAAGGTGTACTGAAACAGTGCAACCAACAGCAATTTATAAGGATTTTGTAACACTGTGATGGCATAATCAAACATAGTTTTACATAATTGTGTATGCAATGTGATCACCAAAGAAGCTGGGTGTAGCTGCATATAGGAAGGGGAAGTAAGAATTTGCCAGAGAAGAAGAAAAAGGAAGCACAGCATTGCAAAATGATAGCTCCTCAAGCATACAGAGATTAGCAAAAGAATAGAAAAAAAGAACAGTTTCAGAAGCAGAGGGTGGAAGCAAAGGCATAAAAATGATCAGGCAAAACTAAACTAAACAAGTGAAAACTGGAATGAAAGAACAATCCCACCTATCTATGATTAGGAGCTTTGAAGGTGGAACTTCCACGCCTTGGTCACTAAAAACTATGAAGAACTGCAGATGAACCCACCACACTCCATCACCCCCACTGTATGCTAAATTCACAGCCAGTTTAGAAGTGTTATGAATGAAGATTTTTGCATTTGTTATAAAAATAGTTAATACTGTGCAAGAAATTGCCATCCCTTAAAAGCACCTGCTCAATGAGTGCAATCAGTAAAGTTCAGTTTTAAAATTTATAAGTGACCTGACTGAGCAGTCTTCTAAACACACTCACAGTAATTTCTAGCTCTCTGATATGTTGTGTGTATATATATTAAAAAGCCCTCCTGTGAATATATCTATATCTATCTATATCTATATCTATATCTATATCTATATCTATCTTTTCAGTTGCTACAACTGAAAGGAAAAGACCCTTTCGACAGTGACTGATTTGATTCATGGATCTCAGTTTCAAATTAGAATTGCATCTATTTTAAAGAAAAAAGATGTCTTGTTATAATAAATAAAACAGCATGTCAACATATTTTTTTCCTCAAAATAGGCTATTTCAGCTTGTTTTGCTTGCACTTTATCTATAACTACGTGTCATTTTGCATCTTTTTATGACCTTCTGCTCTGATTGTAGCAAGAAGCAGGTACAGATCAACATCCAGCACTTCAAAATATGTGTTCACACTGGTGCACGCATATGAAAAGAACAAATTATTAATGATAATAATAACAACATAACAATAACTGACACTGTTTAACCTTCAGCTAAAGAAACCAAAGTACTTTGAAAAGTATATAAGTGTGTTACATATTCTTGACTGAAGCATCAGCTCATCTATCACTGAAAGTCAGATAGTTCCTAGCTGGAAAGTTACAGCCTTTTCAAATGTACTGTGTCCTTACAGGAAATTTGAGATAAAAGATAAATCCAGTTCAAATTATATTACCTCTCTGTGAAGCAAACAATTGAAAATGGCCAAGAAAAAGCATGCAGCTTTTCTTTCTTCTAAGTCTCATGGTGTTACAATGAGCTGGTGGGAAAAGAATGTGCAAGAGGAAATGAGCATTCAATAAAATTAGAGAGATGATTCATATTGATACAGACTAAATTGTCCTTGAACCATCTACAGTTGCTCTTTCAAAATAGAAGACATACAATTATGAAAAATTTAACACAGAAAAATCATAAGAGAGGGAGTGACTTTTGAAATGCTGAACAAGAAGAAAGAATGTAAAACAATTTGTATACGACTTCTCTAGTTTAAGAAAAAGGCTATAAAGTTTCTGCCTTCTGAAGTCCTGAGCTGAAGTCCAAAACTATTTTCTTCATTATCATCCTTTTTCTGTGTTCATTTTTTCTCTCTGTTTTCTGTGGAATTTGAAAGTTGACATGGTTTCTATTTAATTAGTAGTAGAATCCTACCCACAGATCTGCTTAGCATCCATGGCCTTACTGATGCAGGAATGACATTAGTTAATTTCCCTTATGACTCTTGAAACATAAATTGTGTAGGACTTCAAAAGCTCTTTTAAACATTTCTTTCTCATAGTAACACTATAAAGTGATCTACACACTTGTACAAAACATATCAAATTAAAATCTAGACAAAAAGGACTGTGGAATGTAGAGCAGGTTCTGACAATTCAGATGGAGTTTAAAGCTGGTACCATATAGGTTTATCAGCAGCAGTTTTTATGCTTTTCATATAGTAAAATCAAAAATACATAAAATCATTATTTTCTTGATTTTGGATTATATGTGCATTTTACATTTAAACGAGTTATACATGATGGAATTATCCAATGAGCCTTAATAGCAATCATTACATTTTAATGCAGAGTGGAAGAAGTAGATATTCAAAATAGCTTTGTCCCTGTTAATCAGAGTATATACCTCTAAAAATTCCCAGCAATTTAAAGATGCTAAAATATGCTGAAAATGAGCATACTGTTTTTTCAGGAAGATCAAGAGAGAGATTGATTTCATACTACATAGAATTGAATAGAGTTATGATACAAAACACAATAGAATTTCTAGGGGAAAAAAAAGGAAGCAGGCTGCACCTGGCATTTGAAATTCAGTTCTACATCTCATACATATTTATTTTTTTGTCTCTGAGGCTAGCCTAAGGAATTAGTTGTTGTCCACCTACTATACCAATAGCTATTAACTTTGATTATTCCAGGGTAGAGAAAATTGAATGGGATTAGTGAAGAGGTCTAAAACTGTAAAAAAAAAAAAAAAAAAAAGAAGAAAAAGCATAAACTGCTGGGAAAGAGACATGACATTCAGTGATAACCAGGAAACTGATCTCTTGAACAGTAACAAGAAACAATTAAGTTTCATCTGATTAATTTGTTTTTTAAATTCTTTCTGAAAGGGAAATTCTAACAAACTTGAGGTCCAGCTATTGCTATGCCAGCAGCTATATTATCAGAGGATATGCAATGAAGGGGACAAGCTTCTAAATACACAGAGGTTAAAACAAAAATTTACTTCCAAGACCATCTAGTCTGATCTCTCGAGATAAATATAATCTACAATTTTAGTCAAGTTAAATATGATAGTAATGTGTTGCAAGTTTGAATTTCAATTCATGTTAAAAACAAGATGTCAATGACCTCTTATTTTTGCTCATTTGAATAAATGCTAAAAATGCAGACATCTAAATAACATTTGGACATTTTCTCAAAATTCTATTCTAAACCCTCTAGATAAAAATGCCCCACCCTATTATTCTCAGACCTATTAACAGGCAGAAAAGAAAGACATTAAATATAAAGAACCAAAAATTAGTGCTAGTATTCTACATTGTCTTTGCATGGCAAATTTCTGGCAGTGGACAGAGGAGGAACTCAGCAGGGATGGCCTCTGGGAAAGGAAAGCAGGAGCTGCCACCATGTTAGACAGAGCCAGTTCAAGATGGCTCCAAGATGGACCTGTTACTGGCCAAAATTAAGCCCATCATGGATGCTGTGGTGGAATAATTACTGTGGTGGAGTAGTTTCTGAAGTACTGCAGCCTGTGGGAAGGAATCATGTTGGAACAATTTGTGGATTGTATGCTATCAGAGGGACCTCAAGCTTGAGCAGTGGTACAGTGTGAGGAATAAGGAACAGCAGACCAAGTGTTTCATGACATGACCACAACCACATTCACCCATCTTATTCTTCCCACAGTCAGCATAGTTGGGAGCAAAAGAAGTAAAGATGAACCTGAGGGGATGTGGAAGGTGCTGGGAGGAGAAGGTGTTTTTTTGTTTCTGCTTTTTACTATCTTAATCTGTTTTTAATTGGAAATTTGTCTTTCAGAAGTTGAATCTCTGATGGCCATGATGACAACTGGTGAGCTATCTTCTTGTACCACAAACATTTTTAAGTGCACAAAATTCCTAGTACTTACCCCTTCTGCTGGTCTTATGCTTATCCTTATCTTTCCATGGCTCTTTTAACTCTAGAGGTCCATGTAATCAGTCTGATGGTGGTTTCAAGGTGACAACACTCAACACTCAAAAGGGAGAACATGGTGTTTAGTTTATTTTCCTTCTTTGTTTTCCTTTACTTCAGATCCAGTCTAGCATCCGCTTGGGATTATTTTAATATATTTCCTTTTATACTTCTGGGTATTTTAAATTAACCTGCAAGTTATATCTGATATTACCACATAAGTACTTTCTAAGTGTGTTAAATGACATGTTTGTGTTCTGCTTCTTACCCCTAAAAAGTTTAGTCCGCCTCCAGATCTGTATTTCTTTGGCTCACCATTTTAGAGCTGTTCATAAATGTCAAGTCTCTTTATCCATTACACAGTGTAAAAATCACTTGATCATAGCTGAAGAATAATTAAAAAAGTGAATTTTAAGTTAAATTTTAATCAGCAGTTATGCAACTATTGAAGACCAGAGATTTTAGCACTGCAGCATAGAAACCTAAAATATTTGTTAGTTTTTCTCTCAGTTTACTTGCACTTATACTTCTGCAGTTCAAAAATATTCTCAGGAAGGTCTGTCAGGTATTAACAGGTAAAAACATTTGTACTGCAATAAATGTGCTTTGCTTCATTCTATCTAATTTTACTGTCACACATTAGCAACAGCTGACAAAAACAGAATGGGGAAATATCATGAAGAAACACACCAGAATATAGCTCAGCCTGACTCATCAAACATACAAAGAAACCAGTTATTTCTAGTCTGATATCTATTATAAATTGTGACGGCAAAAGTGTGATCTAAGTTTAGTAAAATAGACAACTGTAGGTGAAGAAAAGGGATCCTAATTGCTAGGAACCCTGCCAACAAGGGGATATCACTTTTTCTCAGGCAGATTTGACATGTCACTAATTTCTTTTGGGGTGTAGGAGGGACAGTGATGAAAATAAACAAAAAAAGCCAAAGCCCCCTAGATATGCAAAGGAATTTTTTTTTCTTTTTTTACTATGCCTCCCAGGGAAAAGAAATCCATACACAGTAAGAGTTAAGAAAAGGAAAACCTACAAACAGAATAGTTCTAAAAGTCAAGCCTCTTATCCTGTCCTAATAGGAAAAATCCATCTAATTAACTATTTAATTGAGTTTAACAAGACTGTTTGTAGTTAATCCTAAATGCACTAATAGGAAACCTAGGGCCTATATTCAATGTTTTTTTGCTCCCTTTGGATGTTGCTCATAATTACAGTTTGATAGTTAATTATTATTCTTCATGTATTCAATTTATGATTAATACCAAAAGCTTGCCCTGGAGGCTGAAAGTGCTGAGGTGGACACTGGTGATTCAGTGAGAGCAGCTCCTTCAGCAATGTGCATCTACTCAGAAGCAGGCAAAAATCAGCTTTCCACTCAAATCATGGCATTCAGAGCTCAAGACAGGGGAATATACTTCAGCAAGAGAACAACCTCTGATAACTCTCTAGGGAAAGGATATTAAAGAAATAAATCTATAACTCTCAAACACTTTACTTTTATTGAAGAAAAGTGTGTTGTGTTGGTAATTAGAACAGTTTTTTTCTATCTATTGCATATATTATGAAGTCACACAGTACACAATTTTTGTTTCTTCTCTTCTGCTATTATGTTTTCCCCTACTTAGATGTATTATACAATACTGCAAATCTGAATGCCCTTTCTTTTCAGCTTTTATAAAAAGTGAATTAAAAATGAAAATTATTTGAAAATGTGCTCAGGGAACAAGATTAGAGTGTTATTAACCTCTTCTGCACTTTGATGCAGAATATGAAGGAACTATGGCATATATTTCTGCTACATGTTGTTTCTGCACAGCATTTCCTTTGTTGTCAAGAATTACAAGACTGATCACACCTGCTGCTTTGGATTTTTTTCTTTAAAACATTCCTAGTGGTCTTCTGGGGTGGGAATATGGGCAAACTGTTCTAGGAGTACTAGTGTTGGAAAGGATCTATTAAGCACAAAACAAAGTAGTGCAGGTCCATACAGCTGAGCAGCCCAAAATTAGCCAGGTCTTAATAGCAGACTAGAGAAATAGAGAAATAGAGAAAATTACATATCCTTGCTCATCCAAAACTAAATAATTTTGAAATATATGAAATCTTATTTCCTGCTGAAAGTTACTGAAAAGAACCTTTGTCCATTTGGAATTCATGGGCTGATATTCATTGAAAGGTACATGCAGGCAATAGTCACAAGCAAGCTTTGCATAACTTTTCCATACATCTTGACATCACAATTAGTAAAAAATATTTGGGTCACAATTCTGAAGGTGCCAAAGTTTCACCCTCCCTCTTATGTTTCTCATCATTAGCCTAACCATTATTCCTATATAACTCTCAATTTTCTGAAAATTGAGGTATCTTTTCTTTATCTTCAGGAGATAAAATGCTAACAGGAATTAGCTAGGGTACAGAGATAAAAATTCTTTAAAAAATGATGATTTTTTTTTCACTTAGACAATCCTGGGATAAAATTCTAAAGGGTACATGTAATACTGGGTGTCATCCTGTAAAAATATTGATTCTGGAGTTTTTTATCTTTTTAATACATTTATAAAATTAAAATATCATCTGCATAGTTCCCTATGAATTTATAAGGATCCATGTTACTTCACATTAGATTTAAATGTTGATTGAAGTATCCAAAGTAAAATTTTGAAGGCACTTATATGAATGAGCTTTCTGATTTCTATCAAGAGGCCCTATTTCACACTAATGGAATGTCTATAAGCAGCATATATATACATATATGCATTAAATGTTATTTCAAATCTAAGAGCTGAAATGAAATGAGCAACAGACAGATGAGACTGATGATGCATGGTAGGTAGATAGATGGATAGGTAGATAGATAGATAGATAGATAGATAGATAGATAGATAGATAGATAGATAGATGATAGACAGATAGAATTCTTCCTCTGAGACTTCCCATACAGCAATCTACAGCAGAACTACTTTATGCCTGTCACAGAACTCTGAACACTGTTCTTTCTGAACACTAAGGAGAGCAATGACCTGATGAAATTATTTGTGGTGACATTCCCAGCGCATATGAAAGCCTAAATCCAGAATTACTGCATGACATGAAGCCAGTTAAGCCTGCCAGCTTAAGAGTTTATGTTGATATCAGGTGTAAGTCACCTCTTAATTCATCAGAATCATCTCCCTCTAAGTCTTCAAAGAGATAAAATCTAAGTATCATTCTTTTGGTACAACTGCATGATATGAAACTGCGTATATTGGGTGACAAAAGAGTCATGCTTTTAAAAATAGTTGCACATTGCATAGGTAAGTAGAGTCAAAAATAATTATTTCTTTCCTTTTTTTTTCCCATGTATTTTCTTCATTTTTAGGATTTGTGTGAGAATTCAGTAGTTTATTACTTCCTCAAGAATTCTTTAAAACCAAACGTCTGTCACAGCTGAAACTGGACACTCAAAGAGCTGCCATTAAGCCATAAGAACCAATTTTCATACAGAATTATTTAAGTATTCTAGAGGAGCATTTTAATTGTAGGGTATTTGTGAATTGTATAGTTTTAAATGGAAGGGGGAAAAAAGTGTAACTGATAGCATAGATATTTTTCATTGTTGATATCAGAACTATGATACTTGTCATCCAGTACTGGATGTATTTTAGGGAGGAACTCTGTTTTCTTTAGTTCACGCTGAGCTACCAGTTAAAGGAATCCATATAAAACTGCTCCCAAGGCAGGAATATTTCTCAGAGGGAATGGTTATGAAATGTAGCTTTTCATAAAGTGCTATGAAATTTAAACTCAGATGCGGCTCCCCTTTCTCCTATTTGTCAATATTGAACTCAAACAGTGAATCAATTTCTTTTCTATGCTAATTAACTAATAATTTTTTCAGTACTCACTAAGTTATTTTCTTTTTTTTCCCCCCTTGCATTATTATCCTAGGGGGAATGTGGGCCTCCAAATCATTTTGTCTCATTGTAAATATTTCTACTGCTACCAAAAGGTAATAAACTATGAAACATCTCTCTGAAGTAAAAGCATGGGAAAATCTGTGTCTCCAGAATTAATACTCAGTCCTGATTTGTAGAGACAGATTCTATAAGATTAGAAAATTGAGACTTTTTTGGCAAGCATTTGGTGTTTGGGCCAGTTGGATAATGATGTCCTGTATGAACTTATAATGGCTTGTAAGGCGGATTGTAAGACTCGCTGGGACACTGAAGGATTTTCTCTGTGTGACCCAAAAATTAGTTTTAAGAGTAACATATGGATCATATGCATCTATAAAATACTTATAATTTATGATACTTGTTTAAGAATGACATATAGGATTGAGTTGTAGCAATCATAAATGGGGAATATAATAAAAATTCTGGGAAATAAATAAGGGTTGCAAAATAAGAAACTCTTTTTGCACTTATCTCTTAATTATTCTTCCTGCCATTATAAATTATTTTCAGAGCTGGGAAAAAACTTAAAAAAAATAATTTTATATAAATAAACCTGATGTCTCCCAGAAACAGAGACACCTAAAAATCTCAGGTAACATATAATGCCATATATTATGCTAAATAATCAGAATGAAGAAAGGAATTTATAAGCATTATTTTAATGTAAACGTTTGTTTGGTTTGTGTTTTTTTTTCCTAAATAGCCAATATCAGAGTTTTGTTGTCAGACATGCAAAGTTCATAGTATGGAAAATCAGCCTAAAAGCAAACTGAGGAAAGTTAAGGACAAAAAAATATTAGAGCCCCCTGCGCTTAGAATGTTTCATCTTGTCGAGGGAATAATAACACCTAAGCATTTAAGTGCTTCAATAATTAATTCTTATTTAAGTTAGTGGGTTTCATTTGTCTTTTCTATAGAGAATAAAAGTTCCAGGTGGAAGAAGAAAGTATAGTTTTGCTGAAGGGAATATAGACGTTTGTATTTTCAGCCAGAATAAAATCATTGGGCATGACTGTCTATATTCTGAAATAGAATAGAAGAAAAGACCAGAAGAGGCATAAAATACTTCAAATTTTTTTTCTCTTTAATTATTTCAGGTGTTTGTGTTATGTTTATTCAGCAGCCAAAGTTTATATTTCTGTTCTTTGCAGCTTTATTTTTAAAAAGGTTTGCTATCTTGTAATGTTTGTTATAAACAAAGTGAAATTTCTCATGCTTTTCTTTCTTAATGTCTCAGGTTTACCTCAGTCTCTTCTACATATAATTTAAAAAGTTAAAATACAGTAATTAACACGCAAGATAAACACATATAGTAGACTCACAAGAAAAAATCCAAAACATCCTATAAATATCCTGTCTTTGCAATATAAGCAATAAAGGGTTTAACAAGGTAGCTAACAGAATGTCTGTCCTTTTAATATTTTAATACACTTGAAAAAATTTGAAAATGAACGTATTAGAAAACAAAAATAGAAATTTAAAAGGCAATACTCACATGTCAGAAAAATATAATAAAAAATATGCAAAGGATAATAGAATATCAACAGGGTTCTGTTGGTAACATGGAGAAGCCTATAAGCCATAATAGAAGTCCAATAATTGGCATATTGAGGTGCTGCACAAAAATTTTTAACATGCAGGATTTCCATTTGTAAATTGTAGATGTTCTTTTTAATACAGAAATCTTCTGAAAGTAATTTGTTGCTGAAATTGCTTACAGTACAAAGAACATATTAATCTTAGACATTCTTTCTAAACATACACTAGTAAAAATTTTAAGGACTTTTAATTTTCTTCTGTACAGCAGCATTTTGGTAGGGTTTATGAAGTGGTAAAATATTTCTTAATGGTGAGGAATCACTTTATTGGCTACAGTAATACAGCTCTTCCCAACTCCAGAAGAAGGTATTTATGGGTGCAGTTATAATGGTCATATGAGAGCTGTTTCTTCAAATGCTACACAGCAAATCTGGAAACTTGAGTCTTGTGTTTGGGAAGGGAAAGGCAATTCTGCAGTAAAAGGAGGCTAATGATGAGGTCAGACTGAGAGAGTTGGAGCTGTTTATCAGGGAGAAGAGACAGCTCCTGGGAGACCTTAGATGAGCCTTGTAGTAACTAAAGCAGGGCGAGGAGGGACTGTGTGTCAGGGCATGCAATGAGAGGTAATGGCATTAAATGGAAAGAGGATAGGTTTAGATGAGATATTAGAAGGAAATGCTTCACTTTTGAGGGTGATGAGGCACTGGAGCAAGTTGTCTAGAGAATTTGTGGATACACCACCCCTGGACATGTTCAAGGCCAGGTTGGATGGCATTTTGAAACACCTGGTCAGGTGGAAAGTGTCCCTGCCCATGGCAGGGCGTTGAAACTAGATGATCTTTCAGTTCTCTTCCAAGCAAACATGTATTTAACTCTATCGCCCTATGATTTCTCATACTTGATAATTAAATGAAAAAAGGAATTTTATTTTTTAAGTATTTTATTATCTTATTCCATTGTTTTGACCACGTTGAAATAAAGTAACTGCTTCAATAAATAAGGTATTTAACTATTAAAATAATACATAAACTTTCTTTGTCCTTCAGGTAAAAATTTGCATGTGACACATTTGAAGATATTTTCATTCCTTTAAGGCCTATATGTTCATTTAATTAAAGAAAAAAAAAAGATTTACTTTAGTTTTCTTAAGAATTTCAGAAATCCTGGTGAAACTTATGAAGTGATGGAAATTATATGAGGCAATCCTTACAAGTTAAGACTGGTCAATTTTGCTAGGAAAAAAAATCTTTTAGTATATTAAACTGGTATTATCTTCCAGCTAACAACTACAACAAAAAAAAAAAAATTAAAAACCCAAACAAACAAAGAAAAGCAATAAAACCTGTTAAGGTTTTCCTCTGGAGAGAAAATGTATTATGCTATGCACAAAAAAGACTTCAGTTTTTAATATAATGGATTACCTATTAAAAATTACTAGGCATAAAATAGAATGGAATCAATAGGTTATACAACTTTTATTTTACTTGTTTTGCTAAGCTTACTGATTTTTCAGAAGCAAAGACTTTTCTGAAAAGAAGGAGGCAAAGATTTTGAATATTGTTATACTGTAATAATTTTACAGAAATAAAAAATATAAAATACTTAGTTCTGTCAATTAAAACATCTTTCTACTTGTTCATAAGAGTTAGGAAATCAGATCTTGTAATTTGACTATCTGAATTATGAGCAAATTTATTACAAAAATAATAGACCATATTTAGTAGGAGCATGAAATAATTTTTAAAAATTAAGGAACAATTAAATTTGGGAATTTTTTAATTCTAAAGATATGCACAGGGAGAGAAGTGAGGTACCAAAATGTAGAATTTTTAAGTACATACTATAAAGACGAATAACAATAATAAAAATGGTTTAAGGAAATATAGTTATAGTAAGCAAAATAAGTGCTATAAAGTTCCTTCCTCCAAATTGCATAAACCATTACATTTTTTACAATGAAACTTCTAAAACTGGTGGCTACATGTTCAATTCAGGCTGAAAATTAAGCACTTTCGTTTTCTTTTTCTCTGGAAGAGAAAATGCTACTGGAACTGAAGGAGAGTCAATTGGGATGGAGTGACATGAGGCCAGATACAATTGCTGAGCTGTTGGATGTGGCCTGAATATTTTCTTGGAAACAAAGGGCATGGAGGAAATTTTATATTTGGCAATTGGTTGCCAAAAAAGAACCTTTTCTTTAAGGAAAATAATTTTTACCTGTGGGTGTTGGTTTTATGTAATCCAAACTGGAAAATTGCAGATCAATTTTAAACTGAATACTGAGCAGGTATGTTCATTACATTATATAAGGTCTGCTTCATCTGACCATGAACTTTCACACAAAGCAACAGCGGGACTTTTTTTATTTTATGTAGGGAATGAAATAAAAACTCAAATCACACTAGTGTTTGTGGTCAAAACAGGTAACAAGGCAGAAGCTAGACCACACTGTGTTACAGGAAGAAGATAAGAAACTTTTATGATTTCAGGACTTATGAAATTATTCTGAGTTTCACAAAGGAAGAAGGTGGTGTCCTAAGAACTCCTTACCTACAGGAATCTTCTGTACCTCAGAAAATGGAACAGTGGGTGAAGAATGGCTTTATAGGGTAAAAAAAGATTATATCAGGTATTGAAGTTCTGATCAAGTAGATGAGATTTGTGAAGATAGTTAAAAAAAAAAAATCTGAATTCTGCAAAACCAGAGAAAAATCCTAAAAGACAAAGTCATTCCACATACCTGCCTTCTCTTTTATATTACTTCAGTTAAAACAACTAAATGACGTAAAACAAGATAAAATATATTGTTTAATTTTAACTAAATACTAAATTTGCTTTTGGTATTTCTAACCACATTGTGATCCTTTTCAGCTCCTCACATTATTTCCTTGACTCTTCCCAGAAACGCTTAAGTGAAAGCTAATTTTAGGTTTGTTCATATCCCAAGGTAAGTGTGGTGATTAACAATGCACTGATTGCTCTGTAATAACAGCTTGAGTATACTCTTCTCTTTTATCTTGCTTAAGAGTTATGATCAAAGAGGCTTTCTTTCCTTTTTTTTTTTTTTTTTAACTGCCTGAATACAATGAATCAAAACAATGTAGTCCATGATTTTCAAGCTGGCTAAATATTAGTCAGTTTAACAAGTGATGTAATTCAAACTATCATCATTCTATTTAAATGAAAAGCTCACAAAGCACCTTCATTTCATGAAAACTGCATGGAAAATGCTCACTAAGAATTATGTGTATTTTAGGACAGGAAATAACTGCAGGGAGTGTCTGTCATTTCTGGCTTGTTTCTCCCCTTTCCTTATAAGCTTGCATATATAATCATCATACTACAGGGATTGGTTACTACTGCTATCATACTAAGCAACTAAAAAAATTCCTATAAATAATTTTTTCTAGATTTGCCAGATATTATATGATTTCAGAATTTTTCAAAAAAAGGAAACCATACCCCACAGAGGTGTGTGGTTTTTTTTTCTTTTGTTTCTGTTGTGATTTCTTTTTTTGTATGTTTTTTGTTTATCTTTTATCTGAAAGGGTAAAGAAATGAGATTTTGTTAAGGGTTTTAAGAATCAGTATCCTGATGATGGGTTAATTTGATGATTAAATCCCATATGATTTTTAAATTTGATTATATATGACTTTTTAATGCATTGACAAGTCATCTTCAGAGTTCATAAGTGTTATTAACTTATTTTACATGTATATATAATACAGAGAATGACACTGTCTACCTGGGCAAACAAACAGAGTAATCAGGCAGCATTTTAATTTCAAATCCCTTGATTCTATCAATAGATTTAAATGTTATTAAAATAACATTAAAGAAGCGGGGACGTGGACAATGCACAAAAAGAATCTCTGAAAGCAGCTAGCAGAAAGGAAATTTCTAGAAAACTACATTCTTTTGGGAAAATTTTAAGAACACTTAATGGAAATATTAATAAGCTGTCACAGTAGCTTGATTCAAAGATTAATGATTCCCTGGTGGATTAAATTAATAAAAAGTATCCCCCAAAGGAAATGTAAACGTCAGGATTTTTTTTTTGTTCTTGCTTTTTCAGGCATGGAAGAACTATACTTTTTTCAAGTTACACATGAAAAATCACAAGTATATATGTTTTAACCATAAAGAGCATAGCTCATTTTGCTCTTCTCAAGGGAGTTAGTACAGATTTCAACAAAGGAGTTCCCAGCAACAAAACAGCAAATTTAATCCTGATGGAATTATTTTTTAATCAACATTTAATCATGTTTTCATAATGATCTAAATGCTGAAGATTTCCTGTATTCTGATAGGCATGTGACCACTAATGGCTTCTGAGACCTTAAAGAATTTGTTAGCCTTTTAGATTTAGAGTTTTTTAAATTCTGGAGATTTTTTTTTTTTTTTTGCATTTAAATGAATTAACAGAAACAGCTAGATTTTTCTTCAAAGCATACATAAGGAAACTGAAAAATGACTTTTCAGTCCCTAGGTAAACTCCTAAAGGCTATTCTATTCATTGAGTATGCAAGTTGAAAGATTTTTGTAACAAAAGTATTCTTGTATTGCGTGTGAACTTTCAACACATTTTTCTGACTACTGCAAAGGTCTTAATTTTAACATTTTAAATAAAAATGTAGTCAAGAACTGTTATTCAATGCCCCAGTTTTACCAGGACACAGACATTTTGAAATGCTATATTTCAAGTATTATTAGGCTATTAAAATACAAATAAATTTAATGTCTACATAGTTTTTTTTAGGTGTTTCAAGAAACTTCTTTAGTATTTCTGTACCTGGGGAGGAAAAAAATTGCATAAACCAATGAATAGGTTCAATCATATTTTCAAATAGTAAATTATATTTTTACTCAGAATCATACACAGGAGGAAGTAGGTATTGATCAAAACCCTAAGAAATCTCACACACAAGCCAAAACCACAGTTTTTAATGTGATGCCTTATTCCAAAGGAAGCAATTAACACTACTTCAAGTTTTAAAAGGGAACAAAATGAAACAAACAAACAGCTACAAAATACCACGACCACAAATAAAAAGTTTTCTGCTTTAGAGCAGCTTGAAAGTTAAGCAACCCTGCCTAAAGATCTGTTGGGAAATTTAGGATATGGAGAAAGGATTGGTATTAAAATATTCAGTCTAAATCATCATTGTAGAGTATCACAACAATACTCATACATTTTAAAATAATAACGTGCATTGGTTTGTCCCCATTATCCAAGTCTTTTCCAAATACTTCATTTACCTCTACTAAAAATGTGCTTTTCTGGCCTCTTTTGAAGAGCAAAACCAGGATGTGTTGGACAATGTATTTGCTAACATGATTCAAAAAAATGGTTTTATGTCTGTTACTTGGGCTCAATGCTAAAACTCTTAGGAAAGTATCATTTAGAACACCTCCAAAAATTATGTCATCTTTGAATATAAGGTTAAGCTGTTAACATTAGACAGTCAGGCATACTTCTCATGAAAATAAATAACAAGTGTGGTAGTCTATTCTTCTTTTGCCCATTCAGGGAATAAGGAAATGGAGGAAAGAAGTGCAAAAAAACAACAAACCAGGTGCAGAATTAGCAGTGCTTCAAGAACTTTCAGATGCTGCTTTGCCTGTTGGGAGTAGTAGGTTTTATGGTGACAGACTAAACCCTGAAATCTTTAAACATAGCACAAATGTAAATTAAGAACTGAACAAATGGTATTCAGGAATCAGGAGAGTTGATCCTTCTTTTCTCCTTTCAGTCTGAGAAAGGGTATTCTGAAACATGTTTAGGTGCTAACCAAAACTTAAATCTTAGCATTAGTGTGGGATTCACCCTTTATGACTAAAATTATTCCCTCTTGAAAAGAAAGTAAATAATAATAATTATAATAAAGCAAATTAAAACCTCAAAATCTTACTCCATAAAACAAAGAAAGTTGGTATGGGAAATAATGTAGGATAAACCATTCAATAAAGTTCTGATTAAATGATTTGACATTACTTTATTAAGATAGATGCTTTTCTTCTTGAAGACGACACATTAAAAATGCAATTTCTAGTGAAGCACACAGAGAGACAGTTGTAGAGAAGAAAACAGAAGACAGAGATGAAAAGTGAAAATGTAATAATAAAAATAATGATGATAGCGATAATGATAGCAGTAATAATAATAATAGTCCTGATTTAGGCCATGGTCTTAAACACAGGTTGCTAAAAGCCAAATAAAGTGCTGTAAGATTATTTTGGATGTGAATCTAATTTTTGTGAACATTTTCATGTCTTGGATTCATGTCGGTGCAGAACCGGAGCTCCTGTCATGTCTGCAAGACGAGATGACTTTCTTGCCCAGGTTTAAGCTGGATAGTATGAAATGGGAGCCAGACTAGATTTACTGAATTCGCCAGGACAGAAGATATTTCCTTTCTGGTCTGACTCATCAGAAGTAAGCCTTCTTGATTCTGACAATACTGATAATTTCTTGCAATTAGCTTTTGCATGTTACAGGTATTGGGAATGCAACTTAGGCAAATATTAAGAAATTATTAATAAAGTTTATGCTAGAAAAACTAGGACAAATTGAAGGGGAAAAAAAAAAGACATTTTGTCATGTCCTTTGAAAAAAGTTACTGTTTTAGTCAGTTCAACTCTACAACAAATTGAAATAAGATACAGAAAAATAAATTCTTTTCTCTTCAACAGTGCTTTATCTGAAATGTGAGCTCACTTAATCTTTGTTATCACATTTCTTTGTATAATGTTTATTCATCTTTAAAATTCAGTTTGAAAAGAAGGTGCCAAATAGCTGAGAAAATTTTCTCCCTCTTTTCTCCTAGACCCTGTAGAGCAAATAAAAGATTAGACCCAACCAAATTCTTGCTTAGTGATAATTATTGGCCTGTACTCATGTAAAAATCTGAATATTTTTAGTGTGTATTTCTCTCTATTCTACATATCAAACCTAACTAGTGTAAATGTCAAGTTTTGTGTTCTCAAATAGAAAACATATTGATGTAACACTTCATGTAATCTTGTTTCAATTTCCACTTTTAAAGAAACATTTTCTTCAAATGCCAGCAATGACAGCAACGCAGTTGCATTCTTACTGCTGCTTATAGGAAAAAAAAAACCAAAAACAAAAAAACGTTGGAAAGAGACAACTTATTTAGAAGGGTTTACTCAAGATATGTCATTTTTGTCAGTATTTTGAAATGTCAACTGTCATGCAAACAAGCCTGAAGCAGTATTTTAGCACTTATTTATTAGATGAGCAGTAAAAGAGACATTGGCTGTTGAAAAAGTAGACATTGCTGCATGCCTACAGATATTACAGAGTTATGTAATTCAACATGTCATATATGATGAAGTTACCCTACCTGCCGCTCCAGCATCCAATATATTTGAATATTTATTTATTTCAGTTGCACATGCACACTTGTGAATACAATCCACATTAAAAGACATTTTATTGGCCAAGAACATTGGCAATAGGAACTTTGTCTTGAAGCCAAATGTATGCTTATTACCAAACTAATCAAGTACGAACTGAGAAAGGTATATTTTAGGCTTGTATTTTGCATTTGCCTAATACACTCTAAATATCACATCAAACTCAACCATCAGACCACTACTGAAAAATCATTGGAAAATATTAACTCTTTGTAAGTTTTTTCATTACATATTACTTAAGTAGAAGTGAAAAATGCAGAGTCTAAAATCAAAATACTCTGTCCTACATAGATTGGGTTAGAAAATTTATAGGACAATCTCACCTCTAAAGACTTACCATAAGGTCAGAAAGTACTGCCAAGGTCAAGCAGGGAAATGTGACCCTCGGGCTCAGAAGAAGAATAGAGAGTACACGAAGGGATATGATTTTCTCTTGTACATTACATCACCATATCAAGTGGTTGGTTTTGTTTTTAGAATTTGTCAAGATAGCAGAACACTGAACAAAGGACTCTTAAGTGATCCAAAGCACAGAAAGCAAGAGTCACACTGGGAGTTTCAATAAACTCAGTTGAATCAGTTTACTGAAGAGAACTTTGACAGAGTACCTGATTATTTGATTTGGAGACATAAAAAAATGTGAAACCTTTGAATAGGTTCAAATTCTACCTTTTGTGTAGTTGCATTCCTTAACATAAGGGTAATTACTCTATTACCCTAATAATAAGAGTAATTAAGCACTAAAAGATTATACCAGTAAAAAACCAGTAGACTCAGAGTCCCAAAAAACAGATTAGATATCTTTTTGCCTATCTCATACTTCTAAAGGAAAAATAAATATGATGAGCAGTGTTTTTTACATTCACCCATTCTTATGCATAACTATTCAAAATGAAATTGTTAAGTGAAAAATATGATAGCTCCCAAGATCTTGAATACATTTTCTTATTATTGTCTATGTCTGTCACTAGAATACAAGTAAAAAACAATAATAACATATATGTGTGAAGTCCGAGTCACATCAAAGCAGAGGGCGTTATCAGTCACCATTCTATACAGTGGTATAGCATACCTGCACCTTCTTATTGTTCTTTTTTTTGTACATCTTGCATTAACAGAATACAAAGATAAGATTTGAGAAAAAAAATTAACTAGAATTTAGATCCTTATAGTGGTTTTGCAGGCCCAGTGGACAGTCCTGGAAGACTGTATCTTGAAGCTGTATCTTTTAAAAAATCTGATACTTCCTGTGCTTACCCTTTTACCTGCATTAGTATTCAGTCTCATATAACTGATGTCTAATAACATCAAGACTTGAATTTTTTTGGGGTGTATTTTAGGATTTCAATGAATATTTGAAGCCAATATCAGTTAAAAAATCCAAGTCTAGCCTCCATAAATTGTTCTGCCTTTGGTAATAACACATGAAAATATTTAAATAACTCTGCTAGAGACATGCTTTTGTTTTCTAAGTAATGCTTTTTGGCTCAGTTCATACTAGGATCCACTCCTAAATTATTTCAGCTTAAATAATTGGCAATGCCATTCATTTTCTATAATGATAATGAAGGTTTCATGCACAATTCTTCAAGCCATATAATAGTGGAAAACACAAGAGCCAAATCTATCATCTTGACTGAAGTGAAAGAATTTCTGCTTCTGTCAGTGAGTCATGTTCAAACTTGGTCATACATAGATCCACTGATACTTCTTCCCTGCTGTATTCATTTTAGGTTTACCAGCAAAGGGTTTAGTGGCTCCTTAAATCAATGGTGCATTTTAAAAGTTTAAAATCAGGCAATTACATTAGACCTAGATTTAATTAAGAGTTTTGAAAATTAATTATATATAGCTATGCAAGGAAAAAGCAATTACATGAATGAACAGACAGATTCTGATGTCTTCAAAAAGGCCGGTATTTTTTACACATATATCCTGTAATAAATGTAAGTTATTAAGATTTTCAGATGAGGATGAGTAGTTAAGCTATTTCTAAATGTCACCACAGGAGCCAATTCACAGTGGGCTGGACATTAAGTATTGTTGCAGCAGACATACCTGGTGTCATTCTGTCGTTTAGGTAAGACATGACACTGACTTCCACACTATTTAAAATTATTATGCCAGTGACACACTTCAAGACAGCATTAGTTTGTTCAGGTTCTCTGCAATCTGTTGAGTATGAATGGAGCTCTTAAATGAGACCAAAAGAGAGAATAGAAGCTGTGACTAAGCCAGCTATGGAACAAAAAGTATGATAGCTGAATGAATAAAATGAGGAAGGAGTTGAAATCTCAGGTATGACATCATGCTACACTCCTTGAATTGCAACCATCTGTCTCTCTCAGGAACTGTTTACTTCACAAGAACTGAAACACTTCCCTGAAAAGTAGATGTCAAAATCTGTAGCCTATGCAATGAAAAGGTGTAATTTGAAATAAGTCATGTAAGGTTCCAGGTAAAAGAGCATGAAAACGTTGGATCCTTTACATGTTATTTTGAGTATTGACCACGAGATAATTAGACAGATGAGAACTCTCATGGTAATTGATTGTTTCCCTTTGGTTCCCTAAAAAAGTATTTGTCAGAAAGCATTAGAAACAGGCCACAACTTGCAAGTAATACTGAAAGGAGTAGCAGTAGTAACCACTAAACTACTAAATTAGTAGTAAATCAGCTTTTTTTTTTTTCCTTTCTCAATGCCATGAGAGGGAATTTAATAGTAAGACTAGTGATGTGAAAATATGCTTGACTCAGATTGCTGCATGTGTTCTATGTTCATTGAAGGACATCAATATTCTCAGAAATCAAAGCTAGCTTAGGTCTACATACATATTACAAGTGAAAAATAGCAAAATGGATTTGTCTCCATACAGTAGCACAGCATTGAGAAGACAGGAAATTTAACTCTGAACTAATTCTACTTTGGCAACTTAAACATGATAACCAATGGCAATCAGAGAACATTCAGTGTGATTCTGGGGAGCATCTTTCTAAATAATTTAATTCAAAAGGAAGAAACCAAGTAATAATGATTTGAAAGCATATTGGGAAACAAAGCAGAAACAAGTCAATTCAAAAGCACACTTCTCAATAAAACAAAGCTGAAACACTAATGTAGAGTGTCCTGGCAACCTCAAGGCTGTGTCTGCCCCTGGTTCCCCTCCCCAGGCTTGACTCTGATCCTCACTCACAGGGTGATGTCCTGACCCAGCTTTAGCTGTGCCCCAGCTCCAGCCCATCCCTGGAGAGGTGCCCCAAGGGGTCCAAGGCTGCCCCAGGCCAGCCCTGGTCCCTGGCTGCAGTGGCAGGGTGGGCTCTGGCTGTGAAGCAATGCCCTGTCTGCCCTGGTGGATTGCCCATCACTCCCCACATCTGGTACCCAGGGAGCCACGGCCCTCAGTGTGCCCTAGCACTGGGAATGATGTGCCATTGAACCCCTACCATTTCTGCCCTTACCTGTACACCCTTTAATGTCTCCTGTGCAAAATGCATAAGCATAAAAACCTGTTCTATAATTTTAGTTACAGGGGAGGTCATATTCTTTACTATAACTCTGAGGGATTTGGAAGTGTCTGAAAGACAAGTGTAAACAACCATAGGCTTCCTCAGTGATAAAGCCTCCCTAATCTTGCAGCAACTGCTGCTTGTAATAATTGTCAGAAAGATTACTAAATAATCTACTTCAGAAATCTCTGGGATGGGGGAACACTGGAATCTCCATGAAGACATTATCAAGCAGAGGACAAATTTTGTATATCCCAAGCTTTTACTAAAGAAAATATTAAAGAGGTCATATTAGAGTACAGCATTAAAGCCTATTATATTTTGTAAAATATTTTTCTGAATTGACTTATCTTTTTTTACTCACTTACAATTTAAAAGTTTACCCCAAGTAATACTACACAAATTTTCACTGTACTAGACATTCCATCAGTAATCTCTACTGGCTACCCATCCAATAATAATTTCCATGTCTCATCACTGTCAACATGGCACTCTGGGCTCTGTCAGCATGGCTGTGTCATGACACTGCTTTCTGATCCCATGCTTTCTGATCCCATTTTGGCAAGAAAATAAAAGGTCTTCTGGAAAATGTACCTCTGCTTTTTAAACAAATTTAAATAAATCAGGAAAACCCCTGATTAAGATTATCTTTCCACTAGAAGGAATACTGCTGCAGCAGTTGATGCAGAGATCAGGGAGAGATATATATTTGCTATCTAACATTATGCCTGTACTACCTGAATATCCTTACCTGAAGAGATGGAAATTTTAAAAGAATAAGAAAGAAGTTGTTTATGAAACACAAAGTTTAAAATTCACACCACACTATTGATAAATATATATATCATAAGTAAAATTAGCACACTTTTGGTAATTTCTGGTGAGAGATTATTTGTTTACTGATGAGCATTGCATATCTGTAGGCTTAATTCTTCTTTAACTGATACTGGACAACCAGAAGGTGTCTCCTTATATTTTATTCATCATAGAACAAAAGTCCAGCCCATTGGATAACACAAGACAAGCCTGCGAGTATTTGATAGTATCCATAAGGTCTCTGTGATAAGAGCCTTCAAATTTAGGCCAATAAAGCCACTTGTAAACTATTTTCCTTTCCATTTGCAAGCTGTTTCCGTTCATCTTCATGCATGAAACAAAATTTTATGTCTTGCCTAGGGATGAGAAAGGGAAAAAAAATTAACTTGTATTGGCTCTTTATCATGCTAAGTAGCTTCTTTTGGAGAATAAGCTCTTATTTTTTCTTCATTGGCTTTAGTCTGGAAACAGGGTCTTTAAAGTAAAGAATGTGAAGAGGAAAATAAGCATACACTGAATGTTTAAAACTCTCTCACACACACTTTTAAAATCTTGCATTGCATGGCTATTCTTCAATCCACAATGTGAATATTGTGCACCTGAATGTTTACAGGTCATAGCAAACAGCACAGCAGTATAATCAGCAGGACTGTTTCATTTCATATATCATTCACAGCTTGCTGCTGTGATTCTAAATCTGTCCATAACTTTTTCATAATGTAAGAAGGACAAGAAGTTGTATTGGTTTCTAATCCTGAGTACTGGGGACACATTTTAAAATTAACAACTGTATTTTAGAGTATGAGACTGAAACTACACACAAGTAGTAGCATAATGTTTCCACCATTCTTAGTATTTACATGTACTTGACTGCTGAAAAAAGTATTTAGATATCTACTGGCATCTTGGAAAATTAAATTAGATGGCAAGGTATCAAGCTTCCAGCAAAAGCAAACCAAACAAAAACCAAACCAACCCAAAAAACAGACAACTGACATAGAAAAAAAAATTATGCTAAAGTTACTATTTTAAATCAAACATAAGTTTTGTATTTTTTAGATGAACATTTGCTAAATACAAGAGCTGTTTGATCTTCAAAGACAACCTCCTCAGGGCACAAGAATAGTCTGTTCTTGTCAGGCAAGACTGGGAAAAGGTCAACATAGATGAAGACTGAGGTCCTGACTGAGTTCAACTACAAAAATGAAGTATACAGATGACAGAAGTGGGGACAGGTTACATGGGAGGAATGCAAAGGCATTTCCCTTCCTCTAGGAATGGATGGAGGAAAGCCAAAACTCATTTTGAGTAGAAATTAGCATGGGAAGTGAAGGGTAGGGAAACAGCTTTCTGTAAGTATGTTATCTGGAGATGAATGGAAAGACCTGCTGTGCAGTGGCACAAGGGATCTAATGATATGGGCCATGGAAAAGGCTGGCTACTTTGTGCCTTTTTGACCACTCAAATAGCACTCAGTTTATAAAACACATTAAGATAGGAGTTAGCATGTTTGTATATAAGTTAACTGCTACCCAGGCGTGATCAAGGTGTTTACACTTCATTTGGTTTTGGTCATCTAGTTATTGAAGGCTTTAGAATTCTATCCATGGCTAAAAGTTGAACTTCTGGTTTCCAGAAATCTTCAAATAATTTCAGGAGTTTGTTAAATTAGGATTAGTCCAGTTTCTGTCTTAGAAATAAGCAAAAATATTTTCTGGGAATTTGGACCTGGAAACTACATATTCTTATAACTCTAATCCTAGGTGACTTCACAAAACTCTTTGTATTCCTAAAAATCTATACAGTCACAGTCCTAATGTTTTGTTAAAGGGGAGCTGTGATAAGTAAAGGAATTGTTTGTTTAATTTTTCTAATCTTTTTGTATATTTCAAAATTTAGTCCAGCATTTCATTCTGAAATATGCACAGTTAACCTTCCAGAAGAGAGCTTCAAGTTCTGGTGAGAAAAGTGGAAAGATGAATAACTATTTTATTGTTACTTGTATTTCAATAAATTTTTTTTCTCAGTATCTACATATTTTTACAGCAACACAAAGAACAGCAATAACAGCACCATCACATCCTGCCTACTGTTGTTTGCATGAGAAGAGATGAAGGAAATAGCTACCTTACTTAGGAACTATTATTGTTAACTCAGGACATGCCACTTTGCCATTGTGTTGAAATGGTAGCTTTCTGATGTAAAGCAGCCTGGAGCAGAATTCAGCACTGATGTTACTTATTAGAAAAGTAATAACATAGAGGACCTGGAGTTTTGAAGAGTAAGCCCTGCTGTGTGCCTAAGGGCACTCTAGAATTATGAAATTCAACATGGCATCTGTGGCGAGGGTGGGTGACTCCTTTTAATTATGTGTCTTTTGGATCAAGGCATCACACAGAACCCTTACTGATAGAAACTGGAGCATGAAACCTGCAGTCCCACAATAGAGTAGGAATTCTGTTAATTCATCAGGATGTTGAATAATCTACTGTAGATCTGCAATGGAAAATAATAAAACCTAAAGACTTTTCTGCTAGTGTTAATAAGTATACTTTAAATTACTTCTAACATCACAATAAAATATCTTTCTTTTAGAAACCACTAAATGTAATTTTCCATTTGGACAATGTAGTCAAAACAGGGCCTTCTGACACCTGGATGTTTTAAGATATCCCAATTAAAATGTTAATTACTTATTTAATTTGATTTCCTAATATCAGCTTTCCTTAAATCCAAGTATGACTAAAGTGTTACAATTAATAACAGGATTTAGTACTATTTTCATAGAATAGCCAAACACAATACATTAGCATTTTATATAAGCATGAGGGTAATGTGGCCATAGAAGGGAAATATTTGTGTGGTTGCAGAAGGAAGAAATGAAGAGATAAAAGAGTAACCAGACAAATGCAAGACAAGTGCAAGATACCATGAAGAGGTAGAATATCCTGGCTACGCACATCAAAAAGTTATACTGGAATCAGAAAACACAGATTTTTTGGCATAGGGACAGGAAAACATTAGACATGAGAATTAAATTAAGAACATGGGAGAAGAAAGAAGACAAGCCCAGCTTGGTTTTCTTTCAAGGAGCACTCAAGCCTGGTCACCTGGGCCTTACTTGCCAGGACTCTAGATGCCACAGCTAAATATTTTGCTTGTTTCGTTGCATTATATATTCACATCTAATTTATAACATGGTTGCCAAAGACAGCTTTGTGAAAGTAGTGATATCAATTTATAATGCGTGAGAATTAACCATTGTCTTCAAGTGTAAGGTTATTGTGTGAATTTGATAAATTTACTTCAGCAAACACCTGAGGAAGCACCCTTCGTTCCTTGATTCAGTCTGCCTTTAACAATCAACAGGATACTTAGGAGCAATGTAAAGTGCGTCACCAGAATGGTAGAGAACTTTTCTCAGCATCATCAGAACATCTCATGAGAACAAATTCCAATTTTATTTACATTGAAATTTATGTTAAGATTATTACACTGTATATTGCTCTGTTTATTTTTCAAAAGTGGTACAATTTTAGTTGTTAAGCAAGTAAGAAGTAGCATAGTAAGTTTATTGAACTTTTCAAATATAAATTTCACAAGACGTTTTCTTTTTTTTCACAAAAATTACTTTGAAGAACTGAAACTAATCTGTATCTTTGTTCAAATAGGAACCATTCCACACTAAACTTAGAGAAGAAGATGAAGGAGCAAAGCATTTTCTTGCCTTTTCTAACAATATAAGGTGTTAAGCTGGAGCTGAAAACCCAAAAATTGCGTTTCTGTGTCCTAGGCTGAAGATATCACCTCAGCTTTTAAAATAAATAAATCATAAAAATGGCAAATCTAGTGCTTTCTGGACATGTTTAGTCTTTAGTAGTTTCATTATATGATCATGTCTGAAAAGAGAGGGTTGTTCTTTGTTTATTGTACTGAAACCCAGAAGGATTTTCAGCACTTTTGATTGTCTTCTCAGTATGCAGAATTGCTTATGTGTGTGAAGGCTGAAATATCAAATGCAGGGGTTTTTCACAGTGTAAATAACCTTTTTGACAATTATGTGCTGATAGTTTTGAAGACTCCATTTTCTTGCACCTTGTGTGGTCTGACCAATGAAAACAAAATACATGGCATGCAAAACATAATGTATATAGTGTATGGATAGTGGGTCAACAAATAAAGCAAATGGGACATTAAAAAAATTGTAATGAAAAATCCATTATTCTGAATTGAAGGTGGATTCCACCAGAATAGTACAAACTGCTATTGCAAGGAATGCAGAAAGGCTCACCTGTGTGAGAATTTGGAAAATGACACCTATAAAGGTACTTAGACACTTAGATGCATGACTTTTCCCCAGCATATTAAGTATGAAAGGTTGATGTTAAAACAGGTGTGGGAAGAAATTTTGCAATTTCACAGATTTATATATAAGTAATTTCAATGCTAGTATGCATCAGCCATAGATGCTAAACCTATGCTTTTACTGTGAAAGTTATAGTATGTTTAGTTCTTTTCATACTTTCATTATTAGTACATGTTTTTAATAAAAATACTGATATATTTAAGTTGGTTTTTTTAAAGAAAAATTCTATTGTGATAACATTCTTCATTCTCTATATTATATGAATTGACTTCTGAAAAGGTAACATTTTTAAAATAAAATGAAGCCAAAAGCATTTTTTTTCACATTGTTCTTCTGCTACCAATAAATCTCAGTAAAGATTATGCTTGAAACTGAAATTTCAACCCCCCACCCCAAGCCGTCAGTAAACAAAAAATTATTTCAAATTTTGGAATGCTGTCTTGGTTGCATTGTGGTTATGAGTTCTGCCTTCCTTGTTAAGCAGATGTACATGATGTACATAAAGAAGTCGTAACCTAAGACAGAATGCTTATTTGCAAAGAAAGACAGCATTGCTGAAACTGGACTTCTGTCTCTTTATATTTAAGAAGATTACAAAAATTAGACATTCACTCTTTGAAACCACCGTTAATGAATTACTTAATCTCTCTTTTAGCGACTTCAGTATGTTCCCTTAGTTTCTTCCAAAGATCTAATCATATGCTAAAATTTAAAGTCACTGTAAGGAAAGAGTATAAAACCTGCTGTGGTTTATATAAGGCTCATGCTTTGTTCTGAAATGGGAAAAGATAAAGACAAATTCTGCTTATATTTTTGCAAAAGAGGTGAATAAAGAGTACTTTATGTTTAAAATCCATATTGTTGTAGTGATAAATAAATTGTGATTTTTTTTTCCTCACTTATTTTGTCATTTGAAAAACAGAACTGGTTTAAATTTCCACTTCTTATATTTTAGAAATGTATAAACATGGTAAATATGGAAAAATAAATGAAAAATAATGGAGTCATAATTTCTATGTAGAAACTGTTTACAAAATGTCACGGAAATTCAGCAGATTTTCTATAGCATATTTAAGGGTGTACATGTGTCTATGCACTTACGCTTTTTCTATTTAGAATTTAATGACTAAATAGCTTACAGAAATTTGGCTTCTTGTAAAACACTAATATCAACAATTTGCAGACATTTTGACTTAACATCTTGAGTTGTCCTGCATACTACCATAAACCAATCTATTTTGTAAACTTTTTTGTTCATTTCTTACCAAATTGTATGGCCAAAATTTGCAGCAACCCACTGCTAGAAAGGATCTTCTTTCAAGATATATTTCTAACAGGGATTGATAAGCACAGTTAGGGAATTTTTGAGATTTATGTGTCTGTAGTCCTTATGTTGGATTCTTTGTGTGTGTGCAATGTGAACATCTCAATAATCTTTCAACCTTTGCATCTCTTCTACTATTTTATGAGCTTTTGGTCAAATTAAATTGATAAGAAAAAATAAAATAAATTCCAAAGCCTCAACCTTTATCAAGTTAGTATCGAAGATGAACCTTAAAGGTCTTCTATTCTGTGCATATAGGGAACTGTATTTTAAACCAGGATTGAAATAATTCTCAACTACTGCCTACCCTCAGAAGAGCAGTACCCATCTCAGCATACATAGCAGGGTGAACAGTGAGCTGACAATAGAAGGCTGATACAAATTGATTATTTTTCAGGTCAAGGTAATTTTCTGAATACCCAAAAGTTAGTAATGTCTCCTTCCAAGTACTCGTATCAAGAAGACAGTAGTCAGCTCATTTATCTTTGTCCAAGATTGTTAGTATTTTTGTATTTTGTTTTATAATCACATATTTGCTCACAGGTAGAAAATCTCCTCCTTTTAGACACCTCAGACTATTTCTGGACTTGCTCCTAAATATAAAACAATCCATACAATCCAGTTCCTAACTGAAAATTAAATGAAAGGACAAGAGTATGTTTGAAATCATGTAAAGGTGGGATTGCTATCAGTACCCATGCTAACACTAAACTGTCAACCAATGCTTTATTGATAAAATTTTAAATTTCCATTATTCTTATTTGACTATAGTTCAAAATCATAAAACTCATCTTTTACATGTTCTTAGGGATCACTATATTCCTGAGAGCATTCACGAGCATAAACCTTCCCAGACATTAATACTATGGAGCCTTTTTCATCCTTCAGTGTTAAACAGAAAAGTAATATGCTATTACTGTGTATCTATGACAATCTAAACAAGAAGTCTATTCTTTACTTCTCAGAAGAACAGTAAAGAAGGCACAGGGTGCAAACATACTTCTTCACCTGTCTCATTCTGTCCTACTTTTGATATTCTAGCAGAAACTACTTAAATTTAAGCAGTCTGTTTTCAGTTTAGTATTTTTTTTCATACTTTCTGGAAAATCCAGAGTTTGTCTACTGAGGACTTTTAGTTTAAATGTCCTCTGCACCTTGAGGCCTGTCCCCATTTTATGACATAATGCATACAAAAGCAGTTGTTTTCATCCATTTGCCAGAAAGTATTCCTCTTTGGATCTAGGGGTTTAATGTCTCTTTGTACTTAGCAATCAAATAGAAAATAAATTAAATACATCTTGGCAGGCTGAGCCAATTCCAGGATTCTAAATACTGCAAAATAATGTCATTTTGACCTTAAAGGACTTATATTGTCATCCTGGTTGGAACGGAACAATTCCATTCTGCTGTAGTATCAAAATACTGTTTTGAGTTGAGTCTGTGAAGAAATACAGGGGCAGAGGTATTTGTAGCCAAAGCAGGTACCTGACACATGGAACTCCTTTTATTGCTTAGGATGTGGGCAGCAGCTGGGAGGAGCTGATCCATAGATTGCAGGCTTTATTTTTTTCTGTGTAGTAACAGAAGCAGAAAGTGTTCATCTGTAGAATCAAAACATAGGCACCTTTACTGAAATACTTAGAATAGTTGGCACTTTTTCAACTTGTGAAATACACATTAGGGTAAGCATAAAAGTATCTTTGTGGGTAATAGGATGATAGGATTGTAGGATGACAATATCCCTATATTTGTTGCATTTCAAAAGGTATCATAGAGGCTTTGTAAAATATTAGGACTTGGTGTAGGTCCTTGTTTGAGAAAACAACAAGTTCAAATGCATTTCCAAATAGAAATTGTATATGAAAGATAAAATAAGACAGAGGTATTTTTAGAACTTAAGAAGGCAACCTTTGACAACACCTACATTTTGCTGTAATATTTGCTAGACAAATGCTCCATACTAACATAAGACAAAATATCATTATTTTTACATCCTTGTCTGAGGTTTAGCCAATGGAAGGGACTCCAAGAAAATTCTGCAGATGATAAGGGACACCTGTGAGCATAACAAATATGGTACAATCTCACAAAAATTATAGAGCACCATAAGGGATGGTTGCATTTCAGAAGTGTTTAACAGTGAATAAAGCGACTTATGGACTGATGTCCAAGCCCATCCTTATCTCCACAGTTCAGCTTGGACACTCCAAAGCTGTTTCTGACCCCAGTTCCCTGCAGTGGGACTGAACCCAATCCCCACCCATCAGCAGATATCTGAGTGAAACCTCAGCCCTGCACTGGAAAATCACTGGTATTCTGCTCCTGCCCCCTGTAGAACTACTGTATCTATTAAATTCTGTGGGATCATCTCTTTGAAAGTCTCAATCTAAGGATTACTTCAGTCCCTGACAAAAGGATTAAAAGGGGTAAAGTTAGAAGTATTTCAATATTCAATGAATATGCAGCACAATTTTGTCTTTATCATTTTACAGTTATGTTTTCAATAAGTGATGCTCTTAATTCTATGTAATAAATGATATAATTTAGTTGTGTAGATAATTTGACATAACTTATTATGAAATATCAAAACATGTATAAAAAACACAGTCAGTAGTGTCATGGAAGGAAGTGTCTTCCTAAAGTGGATCACTGTACATCTTTTATGATCACTGATCATAAAAGCTAAAACTACAAAGCTAAACCTACACCCTCTAAGCATTTATTGTTGTATACTTCTGAGAACAACTAAAAATATAATATTCTGGTAGTAGATCTGTTCTTATTCTTGAAATAAATAAAATTGATGTAAAAAGTTTCCAATAGCAACTTTTAAATATCTTACTACTGTTGAGATCCTGCATTTATTATTGCACTAACAAAGTTATGGATACAAGAAGTTTATTCCTAGAATTGTTACAAATAAATATCTTCTTGTTTACTTATACATATAAAGAAAAATATATAAAAGAAAAAAATATAAAACTTTTTGTTTATTGTGTTTCTGTTCTTAACATTCTTTTCCTTTCTGATAACCTGTCTGTTAGTTTTTTTGACAAAAAAATGCTATTGGTTGCCCTGAGGTTGGATTTTTGAATACGTGCCTTTGAATCTTCCAGTCTATAATCACAGCCCTGATCCAGTCATGGGAAAAGTAAAATAATATTCTATCTTTATATAAAGGGATTTTTTGGCATTTCAATTTACCTGCGTATCTTGGAAGCAGAAAATCCAATCTTTTTGTCATCAACACTTTCAGTCAGGGAAGTTAATAGCAATGTTTGTCCAATGATTCAAGGAAACAAAACAAACTAAAAGGAGCAAGCTGATTTAGTTTATCCTATTCTAATGCTTTACAGCATGCACTTTTATTTATGGGACCACTTACCATTAAGTATTACTTTGTAATAATAATAATAATAATAATAATAATAATAATAATAATAATAATAATATACATACATACATACATACATACATACATACTGGCTTTGTTGATATTAACTTCTAATGGTCATCTCACACCTGTTTTTAAAAGTAGTGTTTTCAGAAAATGTAGGGTAAAATCTATTCAACTGCTTAAAAAATAAGAATATATTACTCACAGCCATGGGATTTCATTACTACATTCTGCTCTTAGTTATATTGTTATTACTTTGTGTATAGTCTACAATAATTGAAAAGTATAATTGGCTCTTTTCAGTTTTCACATTGTAAAACTTTGATTGTGAAAATTTAATGCAGTGGCTTAGAGGAAATTCCTAAATCAACAAGCAGAAAAAAATTTCCACATTGTTTCTGAAAGAAGAAATAAAAACCTCTCAAATTCTCACAAGAGACTCAACATCTTTGTGATTCATAGCATTTTGCTCTTAAATATTAGTTATTCAGCAAGTACAATCCTACAAATTTTTTTTCAGTTGACTGTTTTTCTGCCTGTATTATATAGACATTTACTCTTTTTGGAATGGTGCATTCTGTTAAGCAGACAAATTTTGATTTTCTCTTACTTCTAGTCACTGGGGAAAGACATGCATGCATAGGTAAAACATATATGTGTACAAGTATGTGCTGTTGATTGGTGAATTTAGATGAGAACAATATGGTATCAAATCCAAGTGGGAGGATGACATGAGTTTATATTCTATAACATACGATATATATTTTGAATTTACTTGTTTTACTAAATGAGAGAATAGAGTGATTTACCTTCTGAGTCCTGTACCATGGGTCTCATCAACACTGTTCAAAGAAAACCCCTTCTGGTTTGTCATGTCTAATTTTTGTGAGCCTACATTCTCAATCCAGCTTTGAGAAACGTTAGCTCTTTTCTTTCTTCTGCTGGCAAAAGGCATCAGGAGAACAGAGCTTCAATTTGGCAGACATTCAAAAATTTCAGGGTTTAAAAATGCTTGGATTAATAGGGCAACAATCAAACAAGTTTTACAGTCCAATGAGAAAACAAATGCAGAAATGGGTAATCAGCATGGGGTAGAAGCAAAAATATGCTGCTGATTTGAAGCATATGCAATAATTGCACTGAAACAAGATTAGAATAAATTCTGCATCTCAAATGAGACTTGGTGAACATTTTAAATCAGTTCACTTTTTAAAATTGCATGACTAAACTCCTAGTGGTACCGCTGCACCTCAAACCCAATATTGTCTGAGACGTTTTTCACTTTGCCTGAGTCTGGTTAAGAAGACAGACTGGGAGTCATTTATAATGGGTTGTCTCTCAGCTAGCACAATGAATTTGAACAAGAAATCACTAGAACTAAATATATTCTCTTTAAAATCAGAGAGAGAAAAGTATTTTCCATGAAAATCTTTGTACTCAAATCTCAAGATTACTAGATAAAGGGAATTTTCGAATATAAAATAATAAAACTATCTATTGGTGAATATCAATAGACTTCTGGGAAAATTCTTGGAGGATGACATAAATATTCAATACACATGCTGAAAGTTAAATTTCCCTATATGAAGTGGATATTGAGATTGTATTAGCTGTTTCTCAGTCCCTTTCTGAGTTGAGATATGCTGAAGAAGAAGCTAGTAGCTCTCACAGGTAACTTTTCACTGGAATTTTCTAAGAAATAGAATTATATTGAGCCTACAATGCCAAAAAGCAGAAATGAAAATACAAAGAGGTTTGAAATGCAGTATTTCACTGAAATTGCCCTCAGATTCTGAAAAAATTGATAGTGTTAATTCTGGAAACCTGTCCAGAGAATCACTTACATTGGTACAAAAATGAATTTTTCAAGTGTGTTGATATTTGCTTTTGAATAAACCCCTTCATTTATATCACGTGTCACCAGAACATTTACTAATTAATTGCCTTCAAATTACTCTAGACATGAAATAAATGTTAATCATAACATTATTAATTTTCTCTATTTTCCTTTTTAATATAAAATATAGAAATTTTCATTTCTAAGAAGTAGATTATTTTCTTATTTCTGCATGGATATATTGTGAAACAGTTCCTAATGTTAATTACTGATATTTAAGAAAGTCTGCCTAATGCCTTTTCTGAGGATTAAGGTGCAAACCATGACTTGGGAGAGCTAGGTGCTTGAGGCAAAGCTCCTTATCAATGACATTGGGTTGGACTTTTATTTATATGGCTTTATTTTCTTTAATTCATCCACACAGTGAATTCTCACACTTTCCCTGGAAGAATTTGGGATGGGTAGTACTCCTATTTTGGGTATTCGTGGAATATTTATAGCAAGCACAGTAGTATGAAAAGGTTTTGTTTTAATCCTTAATATTCTGTATAGAATTCAAGTCCTAATATATTATCTTCCTAGACTTTTCCTGACAAAACTTTTATAGCACATTAAAAAATGCCAAGATAGAATATTTAGAATGGATATGCTGAGCAATGCAACAAGGTTAAATAGAGTGTTTTTTTAGACAAAATCACATAGATCATTTGAGAAGATGCCAAAGGATTAACAATTACATATTTATTTTAACAAAATTAGAAACCAGTTACTGAAAGTCAGTCCAAAATAATTGTGGCAGCAGATTTCCTGCATAGCAGTAGAGTATCACTCAGATATTCAGAAGTGCGGTAACACAGGAAATGGTACTCAGCAGGAGATAACAAAAAATATTTATAATTTCATTTTTATGTGTAACCTGCAAAATTGTCCAGTTTTCGGGAAGACAAAATAATCTATTGAATGAGATCAGGCTTATTTGCCTTCAAAATAAAATTAAAAAGCAAAAAGAAAGCAATAATAGTTTTTAAAAATGTAGCATCAGAAATAAGGCAGGTTGTTTTCATTATAGACTGGAGTAATGAATATGAAATTTTTAAGATGAAAAGTTTTTACTACCCATTGCACTTGCCCAATGATCATGTTTAATAATCCTAGCTTCTGGCCCTTGTTTTGTCAATCCCTAGATATTTTCAGAATCAATCTGGATAAAGTCTTAAGAAAAACTTACAAACTGTCAGAATTGACTAATTCCCGTAACTCTGTGGGAGAAATAGGAACCTAAACTTACAAAGTCATCTTTATTTACTTTGAGAGGAAATATTTACCTCTCAATATTTGATATTGAGAGGTAATCTTAGGTTAATGATCTATCCAAAAGTTTACTTCAAACCATTGTCAAAAAAAAAAAACCCAAAAACTATCACAAAAATAAAACTATTTTGGTTTTCAGAACACAGAACGCAAGACAGTTTCTATCCTACTGGAAAAATTCTTCAGAGTTTAAAATGGATGAAATCAGTAGGAGACTTTAGGTATTGGGAGGGGGCAATGTAAACGTGCAAGAATTACTCTAAGTCCCATCAGAAAATAAGTGAAAATATCAGTAGCTCTCTGGAAACCTCATATGTTAGTCACACTAATTGAGCGGTATAAGCTAACAAGGATCCACCACCAGCAGAGATGGTAATGTGTTTCCAGAAGCCAGTACAATCATACAGGAACTGGTTAAGTACTCAGAGATGAGAGCAGACAATGGAATTTGCCTCTTCTTTCACAGACTAAATTAAACTATATCCTGCATTTGCTATTCACTTACTTTAGAAACTTCTGCTTCCTTATTTTCCTAGAGAAGAAAAGAAAAACTATATTATTTTGGTAGTCTTTCTCATGATAATTTAAGTCAGCATGCGTCTGACCTTTGATTGATATTACTTAGCATATGATCAATTTAATTAGGCATTTTTCTACAAGTAGAAACTGGATAAACCAGTATCCCATGAGCACAAAAATTAAATTTTGCTAGTAAAACCATACCTGTGAAGACCCCTTGCTTCAGATGAAAAGTGTATTTTTGGTTCAACATCAAACTTGACTTCTGAAATAGGAATTTTTACTTGGAGTATTAAAAAAACTTTAGCTTATATTTTCAGAAAAAAATGCTAATTTCCTCTTGAAGGAAATTCATCACCTCTTGAGGAAAATATTCCACAGTGGACAACAATTTCACTGACACAATCACATATAGCATTGTGGCAATAAAGGTGTAGAGGGAAATGATTAAATAAGGACAAGAAAGGTGTTGAGTCCACAAAGGTACAGTAATCAGAGTTTAATTAAACAACATTGGAATTAATAAGACTTTTCATGTCACTGAACGCCAGTCCAAGTCCCTGGGCTTCAGTAAGAATAAGGAGAATAGGGAATGTATATAATAATTACCAAAAGGATAGAGTAAGATGTTGGGTGGTGAATGTCCTTTTGTAGTCCTAAGTAAGTCAGACATCCATTTAGAACCTTTTGTGTCTATAAGCAGAACAACTACTAAAGGAATAAAAGAAAAAAAAGGAGTGGTTCATAATTTACATCATACTGAGTTAGAGAGAAGGAAGAAAATCAAGAAAAGAAATAATTTAAATACCATCATAGTCATTAAAAACTACCTATTGAAAGAATATTTATATTATATACCACTTGATTTCCATTCCTAAACTTGGCTTGTAATTTTTTTTTTTTTTATTACGGATTAAGAAAGCCATTATGAGATTTTATTGATTGCATTTTGATGGTGTTTATCGTAAGTTTTAATTTCTGGAACTGTTCTTGAATTTCCTGTTCATCAGGCTTAATATCACATGTAATTTGATTTTTTGAATGAGTGGGTGGCACTTCACATGAGTTTGAACTGGTCTTTAGTGATCTGAGATTGAAAATTCTTCAAGGCAGATTTTCAACACTGCTCACAACAATAAGTTATGTAGTGTTTGTACCTGCTGAGTGCTGAGTGCTCCAGCCTCTGACAACTGGGCTCTGAGCGTTTTTTCCTGTTTTTGCTGTCACACTTCTTAATCTAGAAAATGCAAAAGAGATACTGCAATAACTATCACTGAAAAATATGTAAAACACACCAATTTTCCTGATGAGAATAAAGCTTTGTCAAAAGCAATTTCCTGTAGATTCTGTTAATATATTTGCTTAGAGTTTGTACAAATCTTCACTATTTTTACACAGTTGGGTGAGCAGGAGATTGGATGCAGTGAAAAGTATATGGGTATAAAAGTAATGTTCATTTTTTTGTTATTTCTTGCCTTTCCTTTCAAGCAGATATCACACCATAAGGATTGTCTTCTGAGGACTCAATTTCCTAACTTTGTTCAGTGTCCCTAGCTTTGCCATTGGTTAAATCAGGATACAAATCTCACAACAGGTTTTCATGTGATGCTATCACTTGTTTTTCAACAAAAACTCAGGTTCTTCCAAAAATTACTAATTTCTTGTGTTTTAATGATTTCAGTGAAAACCATTTTTGCAGCTATTTGAATTTTATTTGAATAGTGGTGACTCTCAATCTTCTATTTCTCTTAGTAAAGATCCAGTTATTTATGCAAAAATGACATAATAATCAACTTTAATCCTAGTGGCATCCCAAACTTATATTACCTTATAATATCCTTGATGTCACTCTGTTAAACACCTGCATTAAAAATAAAATGCCCTTGATTTGTACAATACAATTTAGCAGCTATAAAAGCGAATGATAACATCTCAAATGAAAACTGAAAAAGAAGAGGTCAAAGATAATCAGGATAATCAAAAGAAAGGACAATTAAATTAAAAGAAATTATCCAATAAAAATAGCTGTTGAACTAGACAAAGTTTCTTGCGCACCTTTTTATTTTTATATGTATTGTGAGTCACCCAGAGAATTATCTCCAAATTCACTCTAAAAATTATGTTTGCTTTTTTATGGGTACCTGCAATAAGCTAATTCAATACAACGTGCATTTAAAAGGTAATAAATGAAATTTCACAGCTGGAATAGAATGAGGTAACCTAAAAGAGGAAAAGGAAGAGGCATAAAGGGAATGGATAATATAAAAAATATACATTGAAAGTATCTTTGCCAACCTATACCAACCAGACTAATGGCACAGCACCAGGCATATATCAGTACAGTATCAAAAGTCTTAGGCTTAACTGCAAAGACAGACATCTTCAATTTATCTGCACTTGTTTCACCAAATATAAATAAAGATGCATATCCTTGTTTAGAAGGTTGGTGTAATGTAGGCAGATAAGTAAAAGAATTCCCTGGAGTTGATGTATATGTCAATGATATCTTATTTGCACCTACCTATTTGCTTGACTTTATGCTTACATTTTCATCAAAACTATAATAAATACCTAGTTAAAAAACTATGGTTAACTATGGTTATGAAATTTTCTAATTTGTTGGTTGATATTCCAGTGGGATTTTTGTTTGCTTGTTTGTTCATTTGTTTTTACTTTTTGAGATAGAATTTAGGCAGCTGTCTGTCTAACCTGAGCTGTAATATAAATCTATTCTGAAGAACAAGCTACTCAGGAAACACATGGTGCATAGTAACCTTGGAAACTAGAAATCTAAGAGGACTGCCTAATGAATTTGGAAATTGAGAATTCTGCAAAATAAAAGTGATATCTTTCTTTGAACTTGAAATTAGGTTCAGATGTCTACATCCTTATTAAGTCAACAATAGCCAGTGTATATTTTCTAGTATGCCCTAAACATTCAATAGCAATTACCCTGATGGCAGTTTCAGTTGCCCTCATTAATACAAACAAGAGACTTCTATTAAAAGTGATTTTCTCCATGAGACTTCCTCCTACCTTTTTGTGAATTTTAGAGATTTGTTTTCATTTCAGCTGCTTTAAGGTAATTCTAATTGAAGCTGGCCTGGCTAAGTTCTAATTCACATCAATAAAATTTCTTTGGATTGTTTTGATAAGCCTGTGTGGGGGTCATATGTGCTTGAGTACAAGAACTCAATATTTCTCAGAACAACATTTCGACATCTTTCCAGTTTCCTAAATACAGCACACAATATTTTGGAATATAAACAATGTTGAACTGTAGTGCTACATGTCTATCTACAGCATAGTAGTGATCAACAAACCTGGGGGGCTTGGGGCGTGAGCAGGAAAATCTCTTTTCACACTCTGCATTTTGCACAGCACATGAATGTGACAATGCATGCACACACACAGTGATTTTCACTGCTCTGAGATCGGGGACAGACCTTGGATTGATCAGGCATTTGCAGATCTTCTGCTAGAAACAGAGCTAGCTGTCCACTGAGGAAGAATAACAACTCACTTGGAAACTTTAACTTAAATATCTTAGAAACAAAACCAATACAATACCAGGGGAAGGTAAAGAACGAGAAGGATCACACTGCACATGATCTAACAGCAAATCTAACAGCAAAACAGAGAGAATGATGACTGGATGAAAAGGCAGGTGGAACATGAGGCTGCCCTGCAGGCTGTCGTAAACACTGAGACTTCATGCTGATTCAGCTCTTGCCAGGAGATGTCAGTTTTTAGTTGAATCAGTAACTGGACAGGGCTGTTATGTTGGCTTCTGATTTTGGTTCAGCAAGAACTTCAAAATAACTTCCTTTGTGATTCAACAAAAAAGCATAATTATTCAAGCAGATTTACAGATGATGCACATGTTATTTCAAAACAATTTTCCTTCTAAAAGTATTGCTTTTAACAACATTCTTTCTAAATTCTGACCTGAGAGAGATGCTGTAAAAAGACACAAAGGACTAGATTAACCTGTGAATACCATCAGAACTATTTAAGTTAAGTACAATTGTATATTTTTTTAGCTTCCTTGTTTAAAATCTCATTTCTGTACTTTTCTTTCGGTAAAAGAGTATTTCCCATGCAAGAAAGACTAGTGCTTTGATTAACCCAAATGTGCCCCACTTAAAAAGATAAAGTTGTGCCCAAACACTTCCAGAGATTTCAATAAAAAAGATATGTCAGAAGTAAAATAATTTTGGGGCAGGTCTGGATTTTTTTTTTTGTTGCTGTTTTGTTTATTTGCTTGTTTTGGGTTTTTTAAATTTGTTTTTGTTTAGTTATAAGCTGCTATATTCTGTACCATAGGATGAATTCTAAAAATGCAAAAAAATTCTCTTGAAAGAAAAGTCAAACAATATTTCACATTGGTCTTCTAAAAATGTTATTTTTTCATAACAATAAATTGTCCACAGCAAGCTTCTTCAGCTGGGAGGTTCTTTGACTGCATTACTGATTACCATCTGATATCACATGACTTTACTCTACTCACCATGGCAATGTTAGCATGCCAACACATTGTTTTTGTAAAATAGTAAATAAAATCTTTTATGGCATACTTTATTAATTCCATGTAAATGTTTTCATTATTGTAGGTATGCTGTTTTCTAGAATTTTAGCCTTATAAAAGTGTAAATATAGTCTTTAATGATAGTTCATGTTTTACTATTCAGTGATTCCTTGTAAAAGCTGATATTTCATTCATATAAAAAAGAATTAAAGGGACACCATGATGCATTATCAGATTTTATTAAAAATATTTTTTTTCAAAACTTTAACAGAAATATTTCAACAGTTTCAGAAAAAAATTATCTGAAAAACAAGAAACTACAATGGTAACTGCAGCATGTAGAGGAATTTTCTCAAGTGCATTAAAATATATTTTACCATCTTTGAAATTATTTTTAACAACTTGAAATGTAGATAAGTTATTTACAAGAATATATATAGTTGTTGTTTTTTCCAATACTTCTTTATGCTTTTCTTTATTTAAATCTTAGAGTTCTGAAGAAATTTTGCCTCCTCCACAGAAAGGCAAGATATCTAATGAATTGAATGACACAGCTAACTGCCACTGAAAAAAAATAATTATGGGTAAGTTTGTAATATCCTGACCAGAAAGCCTCAAAGGTTAGAATCTGCAGTTCTCAAGGTATACAAGAACCAGTTCATTGTGAAAATCATATACCTATGATAATCTAATAGAATTAAACTACCCATACAGCAAAAGGGTCATTGAAATGCATTTTTGATGAAAAGAACAAAAGGAAGAGATTTCACTGGTAAAAGTGAAAAAAATAAAATAGGAAGAATAAAAACTGAAACACTAAAAAAGAAAAAAAAAGATTAACCAGTTGCTGAGAATGTTTCAGATGCAGTATTAGATTTAGCTTTAAAATCCAAGACTTCATGTTGGTTGAATTAACAATATCTCTAGTTGAACTAACAGTATCTCTTCCATTGTCTTGTCTCTAGCATGGATTTTTGCCCTTCACCAAATGCCTCTTTCACATATACAATGTGACATTATCTGCAGTTTTGCCATCTAGATATTTCAGCATTTATGTCATAATGGACATAATCCTTTTAATACATGAAGCATTTGGAGATGTTGGAAAGTAAAACACTTTATACCCATAAAACTATTACTTTCCTTGCTACTAGATGACTGGGAATCTTTAAAACAGTAAGACACTTTCTAAATATTTTAAAGATTTGCAAGGGAATTTTCCATCTACTATATCACTTATTGCTTAGAGTAGTAGTACCTTTAACATCTTTCAATTTCTCTTTCATAATCAAAGTTGAAAATTCATGTTAGACCAGGTACTGTCAATTAATCTGCGCATCAGGTCTATATATAACCAAAATTAATTTGAAAGCAGTGAGATACATTGGTTTTAGTGACTGACAGAAGGTCTAGTTTTTATGCTGTTTACAGACTTTAGAAACAATGAAGTATTTAAAAGGCAGAAGTGCATGTTGGTAACAGCAACCTAAGTGAATTCTTTCCCTTACACGCTGAGAACACTTGAGCAGTCCTTTCATAAATTAAATTCTCAGATCTCAGAAAGTCAAGCACATGTCCTGAAACAGCATTGCAAATAGCTTAGGATGTACCAAACTGCAAAAGACTGGTATAACAGCAACAGCAGTGACTCAGATGAAAATGCTGAAGCACAGGTCCTGTGAGGAGAAGCAGAGGGGACTGAGGTTGTCTAGACTGGAGAAAAGGGGCACCCTTACTGCTCCCTACAGCTACATGGGGTTGGACAGTTCTCCAACAAGCAAAAGGACAGGAGGAGATGACCTCAAGTTGCACCAAAGGAAGTTTAGATGGGATATTAGGAAAAATTTCTTCACCACAGGGGTTGCCAAGCATTAAAACAGACTTGCTAGGGAAGTGGCTGAGTCACCACACCTAGAGGTATTTAAAAGACAGGAACATGTCCCCAAGTGCCATAAAACTATTCTGGTGGAGAACTTGGCAGTGCTAGTTTACAGCTAGTTTACAGCTCAATTATCTTACAGACCTTTTCCAACATAAATTATTCTGTGATTCTATAACCACATTGGTGCAATTTCCAAGGGTGATAAAACCAAAATCCACTATGTTATTGTTTCAACTACAAATTTAACTTATAAGTTAAAAATATACACCACTTGTTAATATATCTAGCCAAAGGTAGTCTTCTACACATTTTCATCAGAAAGTGTAGCTGATCTAATAACCTTAATTTTGAAACCATGCAATTATAGCAGTACAAATAAAATTCTCTTGTTACCTAAAGTATTGAAAAAGTGCTTTAAGTAGCTGAACAGGTATTTTGCACTGTTTATGTTTACTTATAGTGAAATTGTAGTAGTAGCAGCAAGAAACTAGTAAGTATTTTTCCTGTGTCAGACAGAACCCTCAGATGAATGGTGATGCTAAATTCTATTAACTAATCTCACCAAATTTTTTCCTTCTTTTATGTGCAGAATTCTTACACAGTCCTATGAATTTGACAGTCACAGTGGGTTCTCTTTTTCCCTTGAGCCTCCTAAATGTGAGTATCTTTTTCAGCTTATGACACATTTGAGAATATTTTTCCTTCCATAGTTTTTCTCCTTCTTACTCACAATATCCCTTTTTAAGTCTGGCAGTTGAGCCAATTTTTCCCCTATTATCAGTCTATATCTTATCAGTTTAACGCCTTGTTAAAATCAAAATGATGTAGATGACATCCAGAGCTCTACTGTTTCACACTTTTATGTTACAAATTGCTACTTCATAAGAAAGTGTCAGGTTGGTCAAACCAAATTTACCATGATGCATTTTCAGACACTTTCTAGTCCTTCAGATACTGCTAAGATCTTTCATAATTTTATCCAGGGTCTGAAATTATCCTTGCACAAGTTTCTGTCAATACCATAGAATGGACAGTTCAATGGGCAAATGTGTAAATGGAGAGATGATGTTGCTCGAGCCAGGGAAGTAAGAACAGTGCTCAATATCCAGGACAAGCAGTAATTTGTCCTGTCTAGGAAAACAGCAGAATCTTCAGGGGAGAAATCTACTTTCATAGCTAATTAAATATTTAGAAAAAATCCTGACTAAAATCCTGCAACTACAAAAATCTTCATTCTGTCTTCAGCAGATGTGACTTGGGAAGAAGATTGTACATGGGATCATAGAAATTCTGCATTTGTATATAAGCAAAGCAAGCTGAAACTGATGTAAAGCAAACTAGTGGAATTATTTAAATTTATATTCCTTGAACATAGACAAGATTTTTTAATATGATGAAAAACAAAAAAGGCAAGAGACTTTCCCCTCAGTATTCGTTGTTGGCCATAAATTTTGAAGAGTGTCTCTGCAAAATCAACACGAAAATTTATTTGATCCAAGTACTTATTTATCTTTTATTGCTGAAAACAATTCCTGATTAAATGAAAAGAATATGTGAATTCAGCTTGCTGTTTACCTCAGCTCTTAACAAAGGCTGCATTTTATTCAAAGACTAAAATGTCCCCTTTTAACTGATGCAAAAATATTAGTCAAAGATTTTATGAGTCTGTTTTTTTGAAGCAAGTGAAATGCTAATTCTTGCAGTTTATAAAGAAAAACAACCAAACACAGAATTGTTTACCAAGCAGAGTCATATAACTACCATGGTAATAATTACTTTATTAAGTCATAACATGGCTTTGCTAATACCTCTCACCTATACTTTTAAATATTTTAGTCCAACAAAATACCTATGCTAAGAGCTAAACAACTATATTTTGTTTATAAGGTCAGATTGATTTAAAAAACATAGAGCTCTAAAATGAGTTATCAGAGCAGTCTTTTGATTCTGTCAGAGCCAGATTGTTTAAAAGTAAGTTTGTAGACCTCATTTGTGTAGCCACATTAAACAAGTACAAATGTAAAAAATTACCTGTATCTTGAAATTAAAGTCAAGAAAATATAATATATTTCAAAGGATTGCACTTGATTCCTTGTCATCTAGAACTTTAGTTGATTCTTTTTCCATTTTCTAAGCTGGGTGCTGAGTTCATTTTACCTAAATTTGAATGCATACACCGCAGTTGATCATAATAATATTATCTTTGCTTTCATCAAAGTGCATTGTACAAATGTACAATATATTTAAACATTTTTATGCATTTAATTTAAAATAAAAAGTTAAGTATTGCCTATACACTAAGTCTTGCTCTTTAAAATAATTGCAGGCTATTTCACTGCAGTGAAAATGGTACTTAAGAAAAGTATATATAACCTATGAGAACAAGAAAATTAGGGAAGCCTGTGAAATATGTTGCTTTTTCCAATGATCACAGAATCCTTTGATCTGTAATTTGAAAAACACAGTACAACTTGAGAAATTAAAGTCAACATAGGAGAGAAGAAGAGGGAATGAAGAAAAAAAAAAAATCAATTTTCTAAATCACTATATGAAGAAAAATAAATGTGCAAAACTCCACTATGCAATTTTACACACTGTACTTTACTCTGCAGAGGGACAGATTTTTTGGAACACAACAGAAAATGAATTTGTTCTTGGATTTAGTTCAGAGAGAATCATGAGAGCCATTTACTTCTGATGCAGTTCCAGTAAAAGGGCTATTATGCTGATTGGCATAAAGTTCATCAGTTTAAATATGTAACTTTTATTCCTGAGTCATCATTTGGGTAAAAATTCTCTATGACAAAAAATGCCCTAAATAAATGAAAAAAATATTTTAAGATCTACCTGCCAATTGTTCTCTTATATCATCCAAACAAAGGATGTGCAATAAAGCTCACAAAATTCTTAACATGAGAATTGGTTTAGGACTTCAACATTTTCCTGCAAACAGTCAATCAAACTCTATCTCATTTCATGAATATAATTGGGTCTACTTTAATCTTCTTCAAAGTTATCTCCACCTCTTCCCTTTAAAACATTCTCTGATACTATTTCTTGTTATTCAGGTGGTGAGCAAGTCATGTATTATAATTTTAAATCTTGAGAAACTCTTTCATTACCCAAATCATGATCTGCAGAAAATATTGGGAGTCATGGAATGCCTCTCTGAATCTGCTTGTGATAAAAATACAGTCTTAAGCAAACTCTCTCAAGTAGCTGAAGACATAAAAAATGGTACAAGAATCTGTAACAGAATCATTATGAGATTTCCAGTTGATTGCTATCAGTTACCAAGGACAATCCATGATGCAGTGGGGCATAGATAATACACAGTGAGTCACAAGGTAACACCATACAGAGTATAGGACATTATCTGGACAACCGCCAGTCCAGGCGGGGATGAAGTAACTAATGTCTTTTGGAAAAGTCTTTATGGAAGCCGTCCAACATTATTTTGTTGGAATATTTCCAGCAGTTTGATTCTTGCTTTCTAATGATGCTACTGACTGACCATAGCAGCAACGATGGTGCTGTTAGACGAAATATTTATTGACCTTAGAATAACATGCAATTCGAACACCTCACTAGAGATTTGTATTAGGAAATTTTGCATCATAACCAGTTGGATTAAAGTGATTGTATAGTGTCATAAAGTCTTAAAGTATGCAAATATCAGTAATGCCTATGATCTACATAGGATTTGTTTTTAAAATGGTAAACATAACTAGAAAAATAACAAACAAATACCCTAATCTTGCTGTTCTTTTGTAAATGTATTTTAATCTCAAGAATTTCAACTGGTCTTGCACCTTGGATTGAGGCAAGGTCTTGCACTTAGATTGAGGCAACCCCTGCTATCAATACAGATTGGGGGATGAACAGATTGAAAGGTGCCCTGCCAAGGAGGACTTGGGGATACTTGTGGATGAAAAGTTGGATATGAGACAGCAATGTGCATTTTCACTCCAGAAAGACAAGGAGGTCACACCCTAGTGGTGGAAGACAGAGAGAAGGTGTAATTACTGAATGCTTTATGCTCAGTGTTTGCTGCTGAGATCGGCCTTCAGGAATCACAGACATTGAAGCCAAGAGAGGAAGGCTGAAGAAATGAAGACTACTTGGTGGTTAGAGATAGGCTAGGGACATTCAACATCCATAAATCCTTGGGCCCTGACGGGATGCACTCATGTCTCTGAGGTAGCAGGCAGATGTTGCTAAGCCACTCTCCATCATCTTTGAAAAATAATGGAGAACGTGATGAGAAATGCTTGATGACTGGAGGAAAGAAAATCTTACTCCTCTCTTCAAAAAGGGAAAAGAGGAGGGCCTGGGAAACTGCTCACCAGTCAGTCTGACCTCCATCCCTGGAAAGGTGATGGAACAGAGCATTCTGAAGGTCAGTACCAAGCATGTAAAAGAGAAGAAGGTCATTGGGAGTAGTAGCATGGATTTACTGAGAGGAAATTTTGCCTGACTGAAATGATATCCTTCTATGATGGCATGGCAGTATGGGTTGATGAGGGAATGGATGTCGTCTACCTTGATTTCAGCAAGGCTTTTTTTACTCTCTCCCATAACATCCTCATAGGTGAGCTCAGGAATTGCGGGTTAGATGAATAGATAGTGAGGTGGATCAACCAGTGGAATAGAATTGGAGGCCTATAGTCTGTGGTGTTCCCTAGGGATCAGTACTGTGTCCAGTCTTACTCAACTTGTTTATCAGCAACCTGGACCAACAGATAGAAAACAGCCTAAGCAAGTTAGCTGACAATTCAAAACTGGGGGGAGTAGCTGACACTTGAAGGCTGTGCTGCTGTTCAGCAGGACCTTGAAAGGCTGGAGAATTGGGTGGAAACAAACCTAATGAAATTCAATAAAAGCAATGAGCTAGAGGAGACAGGTCTCTTTTAGTTTTTAAAGGGCACTTATTAGAAACAGAATTTTAACAAAAGCCTGTAGTGACAGAACAAAGGATAATGCTGTTAAACTTGAAGAGGGTAGGTTTTTATTAAATGTAAGGAAGAAGTTTTTTATGATGATTGTGGTGAGACATTGGAATAGGTTGCCCAGAGAAGCTGTGGATGATCCACCCCTGGAAGTGTTCAAGGCCATATGGGACAAGGCTTTGAGCACCTTGATCTAGTACCTTTCATGTCAGTAGGCTTGGACTAGATGATCTTTAAAATGTCTTTTTCAACCCAAACCATTCTCTGATTTTACAATAAATGGAAAAAACTTTTACCTTGAGGAACAAAAAACTGTGAGATAATTTTAGATTTTAACTGATATAATGCCTTAATGTATTCCCATTACATAATTGAATTTGATCATAGAATTCTGAAGTATATGAATTCAGGGGAGGAAACAAATGAGATAATGCATGTTCAAAAATATAGGTTTGTGGATGTGTCCAAAGAAGAGCAAGGAAGCTGGTGAAGGCTCTGGAGGAGCATAAAGAAGGTTGAGGGAAGACCTTATCACTCTCTGTGACTCTCTATGACACCTGAAAGGATGTTGTAGTGAGGTGGGCATCTGTTGTCTCTAGTAACAAGTGATAGGATGCAAGAAAATGACCTGTGAAGTTTTAGAGTAGAATAGAATAGAATAGAATAGAATGGAATAGGAAATGTTCAGGATGAACCCTCCAATCTTATTGAAAAGTTCCTAAGTGTATACCCACGAGAGTTTGGCTGCCGGAGCTGGGTGAGTGCTTAGTGCCAGCATGGCAAAAGGCAGCCCTATCCTGCTGGTGGCCATGAGAAGCCCTCCTTGGCACCTTGTGGGGATGCTGATGCCAGGGCCAACCCCATCTCTGTGGGTGCTGCTTTTAGCCAAGGCACTGATGCTGTGGCTTTATAATAAAAACAGATAATAATCTGCCTTTAACAGTTTATCACAGCATGGAGCCTTTTATATAATAAGACTTTTAAATAAGACTTTTTATAAAAAGACTTATAAAATAAGACTTTTATATGTTGGAAAATTAATTACAAATTATGGAAGATTATGATTTTTTTGAACACTTCCATTCTTCTATTAAACATATTTGAGATAGTTAAAACAATCAATGAATGATGGTATCATCTAAATAGTAATGAATATTGATAGCATAAATTCAGTGAATCATATATAAATTGCTCTTTATGTCTATACAAGTTTTTCTGCAGTTATTAAGAAAATGTACATAGAGTACATGTTCATAGAGTAAAACATCTGAAGTACAGTAAAGAGAAAAGAAAACCTATGATGATTCCTGTCAGTATTGATACTTACTTTTATAGCTTTTAATCTTGTGTTTGTTTTCTACATAGCTATCAGTGACATCCATCAAATAAACGATTTATTTTATCCTTTATTACTATTTATTTTATCTTTTTTCTTAACTGATATGCAGTTTTGCATATATAATGAAATAAACACAGATTCACACTGCCATAAAAAATGCCTGACTGCAAAAGATTAAAATGTTACAGAAAGTTATCTATAATAGGTTTTGTTTTACCATTAGCATAAATAAACTTTCAAGCTTCACAAAGCAATGAATTTGGTACAGTTTTGAATGCAAATATATTGCCGAATGTTAGTCATTAAATACTCAACAATATCTCAAACATACCTTGAAAGACTGCAATCTGTTTTATTAAAAAAGAGAATTTTATTAGGACACCTCACTTCAAGAATTTCCCTGGAATTTAGATGATCTTCTAATAATCACTACCAAAAAAGAAACAACGTGTGATAGTTCAGTGTCTTTCAGTTGCACTGCAGTGTCAGCACTGGAACTGTGCCCAAGTCTCAGTAGCTGTTCTCTAAAATGTGCCATAAATTGCACCTTAGTTTAAAGTATGCACTTTTCAGTGTTATTGAAGTGTTATTATGCTCAAATGTAGCCACTGAGGGTTTTGAGCAAGGAGGAAAAAAAAAAAAAAAAGGTGGCAGAATGAAAAGACATATTTTTTATACTCTGTAATTTTATTCATGTCTTTGCATTGAAAGAGAGAGGAGTCAGGGCAGTATTTGTCAGTGTGTCCTTAAATGTACAGAGAAAAACTGGTATTTCAAACTACAGAGCTCATTTTAGAAATTATATCATACTCCTTCATCTGTTCCTTTTCTCATTTGACCTATTTAGGCAGATGTAGAGTTCCCTGCTTATTCCCCTACCTGGTATCTTTAAAATTACTTCAGAAGGCCCTGCCACAGTCAAAACCAATAGACTGAAGCAATATATTAAAAAGAACAACTTCACACTTCAAAGGATTCTTCTGTATCAGATGCAATGGATACAAACACTTCTAAAATAATATTGGCAATGCCACAGAAGTTTGGTTGTCTTTTCAACAAGTATTTCCTGCATTTTAGATTATGCCATCAAGATCCTATGTCATTAGCACCCTAATTTTTTTTTTTCTTCTTTTCCTACATTCAATATTACATTAACTTATTTTTGTAAAAACCCAAAACTTAAATGTGGAATGTAGAAACAGCTATTACATTGTAGCACAGCATATCAGATGCTTCAAGTAAATGTTACATAGATAAAAACCAGCAATAAAACCAAATTCATCATTCTTGTCATCCCTCTTTTACTGACGAAATCTGGTATAATGCCATAAAAATCTTTCAAATAAAAGTAATAATTGGCTGATGTAGAAATGCTATAATTTTTCATTGCTTCTGTATGTGTAGGAGAGGGAATGGAAGAAGAAAGGTGCACGGAAATTTGATAGGTAAAAATATATCATCCTATGAATATATTTTGCGATCTCCTGTGATAGATATGAAAATTTAACAGTAATTTATTAATAATTTTGGGTTTTGAGAAGTTTTGAAGTATATAGGTTAGAATAAGTTGAAAAGTCAAAATCAAATTATATTACCTTGGAAGATCTACTGTAAGCACTTGAGCATTTTTGCTAGGCAAATTTGCATCTAATAATTGAAAATAATTTAAATGCATTTTATTTCAGCTACTAAAGTGGCTTGATTGAGGAGGAGGAGGAGGAAGAAGAAAAAATCCACTAACCTATCTCTGGATGGATGAAAAGTTATCTTATGAGAAAAATAATGTAATTATTAAAGAGCTATTTTGAATATTTCAACACAATAACCTGAAAAGTTCAGGCCCACTTAGACTGTTAGCAGTTGACAGTGTAGTTTCTAGCATCCTCCTTCAAAGTTAAAAAGTCACCAGATAACCTGCCTTCCAAAGAATCAGAAAGAAAAATCCAATGCATTCTGCCATAACATCCCAAATCCATCCAGATGGTTATAGCACTATTTTCAGGCATCCTTCACTTTATTATTTTGGGATTTTTCAAACAAATTACACCATAGCAATTTGTGCCATACTACAGTGCTGAAGAATTATAAGTTATTCCAGCAATATATAACAGAAGATTTTCCATTTCCATCTGCCAGCTATATCCTATAGCTACAATCATGCTTTTTAAGGTTAGATATCCTTACAGATCATTTGGTGTGTATGTGCATGTACATGACCTCAAGATACCTGCAATATATCCTCACTTGTGCCTTATAATTAGAGTAGGGCTGTGTTTATTTAGAATTAGCTTTTCCATTTATTGGAATGATTTTCAATTCCACATTTAAATTTCACTAATATTCCCTAAATGTTTACTATGTTAGCTTAAATTTTACTAAGATGATTTGTAAAACAACTTCTTTATTCAACAGTGTTTTAAGTGATGAGTGGGGAGGATGGAACAATGGGCTTTTTTTGTGGAATAATTTTTCCACTGCCATTTGTGCATTCTTCACTACCAAGTGAAGAAATTAAATAGTTGTTTTTATGTGTTATTGCCAATCTGTAATAAACTATAGTTTAATTATATAATTTTAAAATTACTTAGATCTGTAATATTCACATTTATCCATATATATTCCTGTTGATTTGGGAAATCAATTATGTGGCTCAAAGAAACAAATTAAATAAGCTTTGATCCTTACGAAAATGAAATCTAGGAATGAATAGGTCTATGCCAATTCATGTGTAGGACATTCCAAAAAGCTCATAGGAAAACTCAAAATAAAATCAAGAACCTTAGATCATAATAAAATTTGATTACCTCTGAAAATTTTGCAGGTTGCTAAACGGTATAAAAAATGAAGAATTATTAAAAATAATTTCCAAAATATCTGCAATATGGATACTTTAAGGTGCTAGAAATTAAACTTCCTTAAAATACTATAATTTAATATATTGGTGTTGACATTCAAAAATAAGATAAACATCCATTGGAACTGTATCATCTGTCACTCAAAGAAATATTCTAGTTTTTCCAACTCCATCATAATCCTTTCTAAAAAATGAATAATTTACATGGAATTGTTACAAACAATAATTAGAAGAACAAAAGTTTATTCTAAATATTTCAAATAGATACTTAAAAGAAGTACTGCAATGTTTATTGAGACTGATTGTCATTGAATAACTGCTTGGATCTTACATGGAGCATATATTATGAAAAAGTAAAAGAGAACAAGAATAAAAAAAAACAAACTAAAAAGACAAAACCAAAATAACCACATACAAACTATGGAAGAGCAGTTGTCTCATAAATTAGAACTTACAAATATAAGTTCTCATAAATGAGAACAACAAAATGAATGAGGGGTGGGGGGGAAGGAGAGGGTTGGATTGTAGTGGCCTAAAGAATGTTTCTGACAATTATTTTTCTACCTCATTCTCTAAGTCCCTATTGTAATGTGCAGAAACATTATTAAAAAGAATTCTATATTATGTTAATATGATTGTAATTTAATAATGCTATTCACCAAACAAATGATTTACATGAAATTGTGGTTGTAGCATATGCATTAATATTATTCCTATGATTTTGAAAGAAACTTTGATCATGGATCATCTATTGGGTTTGTTTTTTTTTTTCTTTTTTTTTTTTTTTTTCTTTCTTAATTCTATTAAAAAACCCCAACACCTGACAGCCTGTGTTTGTAAGAAGTCTCGGAAAGACTTTTGTAGTCAGTGCCTTTTTCCATAATTAAAAAATGAATGTTGAAGTGAATGAAATGAAGATGTTAAATTTTTTTGTAAGAAATAAATGAAATAAAAAAGAAATTTCCCATTAAATTTATTAAACAATACTGATTATATTACCCGTGTTCTATACTTGAAAAAGTTCTCTAGTTATTTCTTAAATTATTGTTTCCTTTGACAATTATTTGTTTCCTTTTTTGAACCTGAAGACATGGATATATATATTTCATCATATATAAAACCAGATTTTAGAGCATATGAAAAAAACTTTCTTTGAATAACACTTACTATTGTTCCTTAACAAGTAGCCTTACCTAAACAAATCCATATATATTTATAAAATATTTTAATTATAAATTTGCATATGATCTAGTTTGTATGGAGACTCATTTATTGTATGTGAAAAAAAGCTCCAAAATTATTATTGTTTCAATAGTTGAACTGAGAGAAAACCTTTTTCCTCATATACCTTTGAAAGACCAATACATACAATTAATTTTCAGACTAATTAAGAGGATATGTTATATTTACACTAAAAGAGTGTCTAGTCCTGCTTGTATACCATTGAGAAGAAGTGGAAAATGGGGATGTGAAAACTGAAAAAAAAAAGATAAGAGGTCAGTGAAACAATGAATATCACATGCTGTAGTTTTTGTGAAGAATTCAATAGACAGAGAAAAGAAAAAATGGGGCAAAATGGAAAATACTACTTTATGCTGCGCTTTTGGAAGAGATAGTGTGTTTGTATATTATTTAAATATAAACACACATAAAGAATTAAGGAGCTGTTCTATAAAGGGAAGAAAGAGGAAATCAAATTTTTTTTAATATATGAAAATTAGTTTCAACAGAATATTTTTTATTCTTCTAAAACAATATAACTAATTATATTTTGTTGCTAAAAATCATTAAGATTGTTTTATTCTGCATTGATTATAATGATTCACAGATATTAGGGATCAAGGCTGAAGAGGCCATTATTAAAAACAGTGCTCTTCAATGTTAAGAGGAAAAAGAATGTCATATTTTATTATAATCTATGATTTTAGTATTTGACCTTCAAAACCAGCAGAAGTAAATGAGTTTTCTAAAGATGAGTTATCCCTGTTTAAAATAAATAGTTTGAAGGATTCAAAGCACTAGCAAAAAATTGGAACTCATCATTAAAGGCTCTTCAAGTATGGCCATTTACTGCTTAAAATATCTCTTACAACATCTTGAATTCTAATTGTTTAATATCACTTCTCTAAAAGCTTATAATTTCTTCTAATATTTTTAATATACTAAGGACATGTAGGCACTGCTGGCAAGGAAATATTGCTTTCAAGCTTAAGGGCAGAGTTTTGTCTGCCTACAACAACAGAAAATATTAGAGCTCATATCCATTGTGCAATTCAGCATTTTGAATATCCTTGTTAATATTAACTACTTTGTTAAGTTTGTATTTTCTGGAAGTATGGCACTTGGATACAATTTCATTTGCAGCACAGGTTTATTCAGAAGAATGTAAGTCTATTTGTTGCTGGTCAGGTGGCAATTTGGAAGTGTTACCTGCTCATGAAAAAAATCAGACCCTTTTTGTGTCTAAAATGCCTAAAAAAAAAAATTGGATTGCAAGTTACTGTTAATAAAGCAGCAGAATTATTGACCAATTAGAGAGTTCATCAGAAAACCTGGAGATTTAATACTTTTTCATGAATTTCAAATCTTCAGTTTCATAGCTGGAATGGTACCATCAGAGTGGATATTTTTACAGCCATCAACCTGGTTCCTTCTTCTTCAATTTATTAACAAAATCTCATTAAAACCAAAAAGTGATACTGAGTACTGTGCAAATCTTCACTTAGTGCAATAGCCTTTCATTCAGTGGGAAAGATGGGATGCTAGATTCAGGCTTGGTGATTGACAGACATGCACTGGGGATCATACAGGCTTACAGGATCAAAGGAGATAAGAATTAAACTGTGAAGATCTTTCCTGTCTCCATGGCAGATACTACTTGTAGAAATAAAGATGAATGGTAGTGGAGGTATCCAAAACAGTTATTGTATTGAAATATATCTGAATGTGCAGAGAGATTTTGACAGCTGTATGTGAGACCAGGAATGAAACTCTTATAATTTGACACCAAAATCTATGTGACAATCATTATTGAGAAGATAAGATCTATTCACTGGATTACTAATTGTAGAAAGAAATTATTTTGGTAGGCTTTTGAAATTTAGTGGTCTGTGATGCAAAGTAAAAAAAATTAAAGGCTTGAGATCTCTGAATTTCAAGAAGAAAAAAAAACCCTTGTATATAAAAAGATGATTTTACAGAGTGCTTCCAGACAAAACAATATAGAGCCATCTACTGTTGCATTTCCTTGTCTGCATCTCAGTATTTCTTCCTCAACATTTGATATTATCTCAGAGTTAGACATGGCAATGTGACAGAATTTGTATTTCTGAGGCATTTCTACTGTTCTAAATGGGAATCCATTCAAGATGGGTAATGGTGCCATTTGACTAAATTCAAATGTTCCTGCTGTAAGCATAGATTACAATCTCAATTTTTTGAAGGAAGCTTTCCTTCACTGTCAAAAGTAGCATAGGAAAAGAAAACAGTCGCTGATATACAGACAGTGTTGTGGCCATGGAATAAACCTAAATCAGGTGCAACTTAAAGTTGAGTGGTCATGGTTGTGATCAAGAACTGCCATCAGAGCTAAAATGGATCTGACTTGATGCTCTGAGAGAACACCTTTCAGGGTTTAAAGCTGAGTGCGGCTATTGAAAAGAATTGAATTTGAAACAGGAAAAGATCCAAGAATATGCCACTTGATATTATAAGCACATTCGTATTTCTACCTGAAAAATAATCAGTCTGGTAAAAGGGTTCACTTAATCATCAGGGTACAGAAAATTTAAATCAGTTCTAAAATCTGTCCTTAAGGTTATAATCTATTGCAGTAGATGTTATAGCTGGCAACATTAACAATGCAAGGAGAAGAATGAGTTATAGGAAATGGGAGAGTTACTAATTATCCACAAAATTATTATACTGAGTAATGAGGTTTTTTCACTTACTCAAGTGGGAAATATAATATTTCAGACAGCCCAATGGATAACTTTCTGGAAAGCTGGCAAGTATCCAAGTTTACTGTAGATTGTTCTTTCTGGGAGCAGATGTTTTGGGAAAGATTTCATCCTGTGAGAATGAGCACAAGCCTGAGCAATGCTGAAAAGTGAATTGTCATTGAAAATATTACCTAAAGACACTGTGAAATGGGAAAGCAGATCAAAGCTTTCCAAGTGGCGAGAACACAAACCTCTTCTATTTGGGCAAAGTGATGGGCTACCAGTAAAAATGAGTTTGGAAGAAAAGGAAGGAAGAAACTGTTGGACAGCTCCCCGAAACTGATTGGATAACTGAGTAATTAATACTAATGTGTACTATATAAAATATTGTTAGATAATTTTCAATGTGATATTTGTGTAAGGTCTTGCCACTCTTCCAATATCTCTATTACTTTTTGCATCAGTCTTTTCTTTTCTTTTCTTTTCTTTTCTTTTCTTTTCTTTTCTTTTCTTTTCTTTTCTTTTCTCTTAGACTGATTTGTTGGAGGGCTGCAACCCTCTCTGCCCCCTGCACCCCCATCCTGAGAAGTCTAGGTTGAGACACCCTCCCTTACATCTCCACATTCCTTGAGATGCTGTCCTTGCCTGTTGGGAAACACAGAGAATTTGTTGTATTTCACTGAACCCAAAGGGAATTTTTGATAGGTACCCTTACACACAAGAAATAGGTATATACCTTGTCTTACTTATGTGTGTGTGAATTGATTATGATAATAATGTTACTATGTCAAATCTATAGTTAAATCTTATAATTTTAGAAAACCCTATTAAATCACTTTGTAAATGTTAAAGTATTCAATGATTAAGTGCTGCTAAACCCTTACACACCCCTTATCTTGCATCCTTATGCTTTGCACTCTTGCCCCTATTGGCATTCCTGGCTTCTCTGTATGTGATTCCAAATTACTTCTAGATTTATCTTCATTTCAATATTTTAACTTGTGTATTAGTAATAGAGAGAACATTGCCATCAAACTCTGGGAAGTCGCATTTTCACAAATTCATATTAAACCCTGCTTTTAATCTTTGACAGTGTTTCTTTTAATAGCCAAGCCACTCATTCACAATACATGTATCATGGTTATTCTGTCATATCTTTATTTCACATGGTCATTATCATGTATCAAATAGGGATGGATATGTGACAGAGCTGTAATTCTAGAATTGACAATAGCAGCATAACTACAGGAGATCTACAGTTTCTTTAAGGAGAAGGAAGAGTAAACAGCTTTTGCAGCAGGGATCCTGGCTTCATATTCAAGTTTGGAGTTCTTGTTTTTTTACAGGTACCGTTATTATACTTTTTTTAGCAATGTGAGTTGAAGACTGTTAAGATTTGATTGTAAGACACCATATGCTGAAGTCAATGTTACAGATTTTATTTAACAGTAAATGTTAGGTAGAGAAATAGAAAGAAATAGGAGAGGGACAGGGGAAGAAACAGAGAGCAACAAAAAGATTAAGTAGAAAGACAGCACCACCACATGGATTCTACAGAATCCTAGTGGTCTTCTTTTCTCTGGTCTTTTCACTGGTGGGGGTCCTAGAGATGTTTTTCTGGAGATATCAGAAAAACTATCCATGGGGAGTAGATGTAATTGGGCTTCCATGTTTACAGGCAGTTGCTTCCTTTCCAGCAGTTTGCCACTGTGCAATTTTTTTTTGTGGATAGGTTGCCCAGATGTGCCTCACCACACCTGGAACTAGCATCTTGCTGGTTTTGCCATCTGTGCTTATCTCAGTTGAGATATGTCTGGTGGTTTATCTTACCCGAAGTTCCTCCTGTGGCTCTGACAGTGCTTTGAGACATGCCAGTACATTCTTTACGACCTCACAGAGAGAAACACCAAGTTCCTAGCATGAACCCCAACCAGAACAGAAATTCTACCTTACTGATAAATTCTTTTCACTTGCTTCATTTTCTTTATAGTCTGTCAGGCTTACCAGGTACACTTAAGCTGATAATCAGCACTATTATTTCCTCATTCTGCTCTCCATATCTGTCTGCACCCACTGACAGTTATTTAAAAGGTTTGAACAAAATGCACTTTTTGCAATTTGTGAGAGTTTGTATTTCAGTACCCCAACAATTTAGAGGAAAAATACTGGTTTTACTTAAATCAATGTTATATTGAGCATGTTTCTAGCTTACATATAGTTGTGGAAATATCAGCTTAAGTGTTTAATGTTGACATAAAATAAATTCATGAGTGTACTCATTAAAGATTTGAGGACAAGGACATATATAAAGATCAATCACTGGACTGCCAAAACTTTAATTGTAGAAAGAAATAGAATGTTTTTGGAGACATGTACAGAGAAAGAACATAAGTCATGGATTGTCTAGCATTTTACTACAATAAAGAGATAAAAGCATTCATATGCACAAAGTATTTTGTACAGTTGTCCTCCAGATACCATGTCAAACAGGGGAAATGGTAAAAAAAACACCAGCAATTCACTTAAACCTGTGTGATAACAATGCAGGAAACAGAGGCCAGGTCCCTTATGGCAGGTGATAACAAAAATAATTATTGCGTTTGGCATTAAAACTATTAAAGTTATTAAAATAGATTAAGGTATTTGTGAGTAGCTCTTGAATTCTGATCTTTACTTTGGTGGATTTTTTTTCCCACCATTCCCATAGTAGAAAACATTTGGGAGAGCAAATAACCATGAGAGACTGAAAACTTTCATTCGTTCTCAGGCTGCACTACTGGCAAAAACAAATTCTTATACTTTATTGTTGTTTTCAGTTCAGAAAAAAACAATAAAAACAGTGCATGAGTTCTTCTGGCTTTTTAATAATAGTCAGTGTAATTGCTCAGAATTTGTATCCAACACATCCTGAATTTCTGCTTCTGTTTGCCACATTTTTTCATGCTTACTTTCAAATAAAATATTCTGGTATTTTCCTTAAGTTTTTGTTCCTTAAGTGAATGTGAAATACCAGACAGAATGTAAATTCTATTTTCTGTTCTGTCACATGTGGAATTCGTGGTTTTTTGAAGGTAACTATAAACAATTTGGGCACAACAGACTAAAATCTGACATTTCTTCTCTGTCTGATATATGCTACTGTAACACAGCTACACTGTCTTTATAGATTTATAATGAGATCTTGTTTAACAATCAGTGGAACTCAGGCATGGTTTACTTCCTCCCTGGAGGACCAATTGCTTATCTCATCCAAAGGATGATAATTCCCTCTGTCTGTCAGTTGATGTGATCTTTACGTGGACACAAACTACATCAGCAGACTGAGCTGAGCTCCCAGCCTTGCTGGTGGTAAGGGATTCAAATTCATGTTTATCATATGCACAAGATAGATGCTCTAGCTAGCTTCAGGCACTGAATTAGTGCTAAAGTCCATTAATTCTAATTCTGTTTTGCATATAGAGAATATTAAAATGTTTAAATTAATAAAGGAGAAGGGCCATCCCCTTGGCACAGTTTCTGTATATTAATACAGTTTTCTGTGCAGGAGGTGATCTGTGCATGCAAGGAATATTCCTCAGGCCATTGGAGACTGAGCACATGAAGCTATTTAGGGGATGTGTGCCAAATACAGCCATCTCATAGCACCTCTGTTCATTAGTGCATGCAGTTTTATTTTTTATTTACTTTGGATAAGAATGATATCATTAGCTTCTTGAATGAAGGTAGGATAGAATGGTCCAGCTCATCTGTGCATGTCATCTACATGTATGTGCATAGGAAGTTTGCATAAAACACATGCTATCCTTCCTTATTGTCTTCCATTTAATGGAAATAATCATTACAATGGTAGTTCAGCTCTTGCATAAAGACAGGGAAGGAGGATGATTATAGCAAATTCCTTGACTGAACACTTGCCTTTCAGTACCGAATTTTTTTATGAGTCTTTCCTGAGCATTTTATTTACCTTGGTTTCCATCAGATATTTTTTGTTTAAATGATGACAAGATACAATCTTGTTTTGAACTAATAAAACCAGCCTTGCAACCTTTTCCTCTATGTTATCTTTTATTGAGTATATTAATTTAGCTTCCATTTCTACAAAGTATCAATCCTTTACTCTCACATTTTATTTTTTAAATTTAATTAAACAGTACAGATATGTAAGTTTTAGGGTCCAAAATAATAATAATGATAATAATAATAATAATAATAATAATAATAATAATAATAACAAAAAGTCACTTCCCTGTTATAACCTGCCAAAAGTATCAAGTAAGAAGTAAGAGCAATCCAAATAGTTAACATTGAAACCTAAAATCCAGCATTCATAACCTTAAAAATACCTGATAGATGATCACAAAAAATATTCAGAACTCATTAACTATATTCTTAAACACTGAGAAAATCAAGAATGTTGTAATAATACTAGTATTCATAATAATGATGAGAAATAGAGTCAAATATGGTTTTAAAACCCTATGAGGAAGTCCTAGAACCACCTAGCAAATCTTTATTAACATATCCAGCTCATTTTAAAGCAAATGAGCTGAGATATTTGATATCAGGCTTGAACTTTGTATGAAAGCAGTGACCTGTAATTGCCAAAACTTAATGGTAGATTTCTATGGTAAAAAATCTGTATGGATCATTTAACCAGGAAATTTCAAACAATGCTCAGATCCCTTCAGAAATTTTTGGGATTTATCGATTTATTTTTTAGAAATCTGTTGTGTGTCTGTTCATGTGGTTTTCTGAAAGGCAAATGAAGCTTATTCTGCCCTGCTCTTGCTGGATGGAGAACAGCATAGCTCTCCTCGGTGTGTTATCATACATGAATCTAGTAATCCCCGAAGGGAGACAAGTACAGAGCTTGCATTATGCATTGTGATAACACAGCAGTTACTCTGTTCTGCTGGGAGTTCAGGTCAAGCTGAAGTGTGGGCAAAGGGAACCAGTATCTGCATTCAAAAACCTTTTTAGGTCTATCTAAATGCTCTGAATGCCCTGTGATACACTGACAAGTTAGAAGCTCGTCATTCCAATATTCTTTTTCCAGCTGCTTTATCTTTTGAAGGTCTTCAGTATGAAAATGATTTTCTTACTGTGTACAATGAACAACAGAGGTTAATTAGTCTACAACCTCCCATCACATATTTGTTGCCAACCAGGGCTCCTCAGAGGATATATGTCCCCACATAACTTTCTACACCTGGCTGCTCTTAATGAAGATAAATAATGACATACAATGTTCGCCAAAAATTTTATGCATTTTTTGGGATTTATTTTCCTGAGAAAAATGTACTGGATATTTCTGTTTCACCATCAAGAGCCTGGACAATTTACAGTTACCACTGGTGCTGTTTTTCATATAGATTTCTTGCTCAGTTTGTGCTGAAAGATTTAGTTAGGATTTGATGCAGAAAAAGTCTATGACAAATATCTTGTTTGGCCTTTTTTGTACGGAATCTTTCACATTATAGCACTTTGTCCTTAGAGGATATGGCTTCATTCTCATGTTAAACAGATTCTTTATTTTCTCTTCTTTCAAAAAGGGTATATTTTTCAAAATTAATTCTTTTTGCCCCCTTTTCCCCATTCTGCTGGATCTCTTACTCTTCTAGCATCTCACCAGCCTCTCTCTCCCTGCAGAACCTTTTTTATGTCAGCCTGTAGGCAGGCTAGGTTTGTCTTGGACAAATATGGGGAGCAACTGACTGTCCAGTTCAATAAGTGAGTGTGGTATACCTTAGAGAATAAATACAGAAATGCAAAACTAGAAATGTTATTGGGTATTAGAGCCTGTTGGCAGAATGTTTAATAATAATAACAATAAATGAGTGCATTTTTTGTTTCAGTTTTATATTTGGGAATATAATATACTAAAGAAACAAACTCAGTATTTCCAACTACATTTTTTGTCAAAAATTGGCAGATATTACTTTGTCATAGCACCATAACCCTAGAGGAAAAGTATTAGGAGATATCATAATATACCCAAGAGTGATTAAAAATTCTAACAAAATTTAACATCATTACAGTAAGAATGGCATGCATCATGGTAAGTATTGTATGCCTCAGATCAAAACAAGCCCTGCATTGCAAAGTAACTAAAGCAGGCATTTTACAGAGTTTGAAAGGTATTTCCCCAAGCTGTATACCCAAACCCAAGGTTTGGACTGCATGTCTTCTATTTTCTTTCTTTAAGCAGTGGAAATGCACATACAAACTCTTCCTGGTTTCATTTTTTTTGTTTCATTTTTTTTCCAAGCAAAAATGAATAAGACATTTTTGGCTTGTTTTATTCAAAGCTACCCTAGAGGAAAATGTTATGGCAGACATACAGTTCATTTGCATGTTCGACTAGAATTTTGGCACAGAATTTTAAGCATGTTATGCTATGCATGCTAACAAAAAATGCCAACATTAGAAAAGCTAAAGATAGGGTAAATCAAGAAAAAGCAACATGGCATGATGTAATTCAATAAGATAATGCTACTTACAGAGTAATCTATGCTTGAGCACGATGTAAAAATAGCAAAAGTCTTTTTTCTTTTCCTTTTTTCCCCCCATATTTTAGATGTTACAATTCCTAAATGTCAGCCAACACGATTAAATATTTTTATGTGTTTATTTAAAAACTTTGGAGCATGTGAAGTAAATGCAGTAAGATCTAAACTCTTTTTTTGGATGAAAAAATAATAACAGTAAATAAAATAAATAACAGACGTCTCTCTCTTTAGTAACAGTGGTTCAAAAATGTGGCTTCCAGCTGTTAAGTAGCTTGCAGAAGCATTACATTACATCACTTCACTTATATAAGTAGTTACCTTTTTTATGTTTTTAAAAGGATTTAGCAATACAGTGTCAGCCTCACAATGGAAAAATGCAAATTTTGACTAATGCAGGAGCTCAAACATTGACTGCATTCTGACAGGTATTCTACCTATAAATCTTCAAAACTATTAATAACAGGAAGGGGGTGGTGGAGAGGAAAAATATAACCCAGATATTCTACACAGTTTATCACAGGACTTTGCTGTCTAGGGAGTTGAAACGTATTAAAGGGTGGATAAATAATACAAGAAAAAGAACAATATTGATTCACAAGAGACTTGACAAAGATCCTTAAACCCTTTTCCTTTTCTTCCATGTCTTACAGAATAACAATTTACAGAAGGATAAATGATTAGATGGATAGGCCACCTCTCCTACGAGGAAAGGCTTAGAGAAAAGAGTTTGTTCAGCCTGGAAAAGAGAAGGCTTTGGAATTACCTGTTTGTGGCTTTCCAGTACCTTAAATGATCCTACAAGAAAGACAGAGAGGGAATTTTTACAAGAGCATGTAGTGACAAGGAAAGGGGGAATGATTCAAATTGAGATTTGGTTCAGATTAGATACTGGGAAAAAATCGTTACTTTGAGAGTGGAGAGGTACTGCAATAGAGAGTGGAGAGGAGCTGCTGGATGTGCAGTTCCTGGAGTTGTTCATGGCCAGATTGGATGGGGTTCTGAACAACCAGGCCTAGTGGAAGATGTCCCTGCCCATGGCAGGGGTATTCAAACTAAATGATCTTTAAGATCCCTTCCTGCCCAAACCATTCCATGATTTAATGATTTTGAAGGAACACGGCATACTTTATATATGCTAAGTAAGTTTAATTATGCCTTCTGTAGTCTAAATTAATGCAAATGGCACCACTTATTTTTAAATTATGCAAAACAAGTGCTTCACTAATTATTCTAGAGTAAGGAGCTGGCCAGAGATTTTCTTCAGTTCATGTCTTTATATTAGTAGCTTATGCTATATACAGGAGCTCCAAAAATAACCATTTTTCCACATTTTCATTTCAAAACAGGCCATAAAGACACATTTTCAGGAACAGGGCTATGTCTTTTACCTGACCCTCTGATAACAGATATTTGTGATCTCTTTCATAAGATAATAGCACCTTTTAAAAAATTATTTTTATAAACACATGCACATTCAGTTTTTCTGAATGTCCAAATGTTTGGATATTTTTGAGGAAGAATCTGTTGATTGAAGCCATCAGGACAAAGTTGTCTCTATGTTGCCTTTTAAAGTCTCAGGATTGCACTCTTTGTTTCACATTTTCTTAAACCCACCCTTTCATCAATGTGAAATTTGACATGGTAATATACTCAGATTATTTTCTAAAGCAGCTAGATTTCTTTAGCAAGGAGAAAAACACATCACTGCAGTCCCCACGACTTGCCTATTTACCTTCACTAATCTGTGGGTTTTCAGTATTTCTGACAATGCATTTTTGTGCACAGGAGTTCAAGTTTATTTTTTGGCTCAATTTGTTTTTATGAAGGTACTGTATTCATGTCTTCTCCAACAAATAATTCACCTTTATAAACTTTATGTACATGCTGCTGTGCAGTTCTCCATGTGAGATGAAGTGGCAAGTTGGGCAGTTCTTAAGATCTTTTGACTACATGTCTATCTAGGCATCAATAGTGACAGCTGTGATGGGCTGGGTACACAGTTAACACAAGTAATAAAAAATGCCCAAATAATTCTTATGCAATGAAATAGGATACAGAAAAAAAAAAAAAAAACAAAACAAAACACAGCACATCTGCCCATAAAGACACTTTGAAGATACTATTATCATGATTGGTTTAGAGACACAACTTTTGATATTCTACCTTCAGGTAAACAAGACTAAAATACCATAATATCATTTTAAACAGCTTTCTGTGAGCAGTAATCCATTCAAGATAGGGTAAGGATGTGGCTGCAGACTAGCTCCCTGTACTGTGTGCTGAAACCATCTGAGACTAAAGGATGTGGAAGCGATCTATGAATCAACCAAGTTTAACTCAGCAATCAAAGACTTCCATTTATGAGATGACAAGAAAGAACATCATCGCGTTCTGTTGCATTTTGGAGCTTCCTACAATAACTATTATTTAATTATTTACCTTGTTACAGCTTTCTCTATGTATTACAGATATCTACTTACTAACATAATGTGCAAAGCTTTTTGTATTTGATCTGAAGGATTTTTAGTTTCCTTGCCTTTATCTCTCAGCTCTCTATTCTCAGTCCTGTTCTCTGAGTCAGATTATTTTTTCTTTTTCATTAGATTCTCTCTGGACCTGATGACCTCTGCTTGGGAAATTTAAAGTGCTTCATCACAGGTCAATTTCTGTGATTTACTACAGAGTTTTCTGTTTTGTGTCATGTTCCCCTTTTAGGGATTTGATCCCTTAATGCTCCAAAATTGACTGATCAGTTCAAATCAAACACAATCTCTTCTATGACACTAACTTCTCTATAACAGAGTTCTGATACCTTAACAGCTGATATCACAAGTCAAGTCCCCTTGTCATCTTCAGTTTGCAGGGACCTAGATTCTAAGTTCCCTAATCACTACTGAAGAATATAGTCTAATGGTCAGATTCAATATTAAAGGAATATTTTCCACTTCTTCAGCTACATTTTCAGAGGAAGAGCGATCATGGCTGTTGTGATTTATATTGTATCAGGGATGCTGACATGCACTGAGCATGCTCCAGCATTCTATGAAAGACATTATCTGTTCTGTTTGTGAGTAGTTTACTGTACGAACTGAGTTTGTTTTACTGTATGGCTGAGTTTGTTTTGTCATAGCAGCAATGCACTGTATTATATGAATCAAAATGCATGAGGACATTTTCCTTGAAAGTAACTGAGCATGTTCAATTAGGCAAATGTGAGAAGTACTGTGAGAAGTAAGGGCAGCCAGTAAGAAGACACAGCATTCAGTGAAACTGTAAAATATCCAGAAACCAAAATGCCCACTGATGCATTTCTGTTGAAATACTGAATGTGAATATAACAAACAGTAAGGACAGGCTCCAGCATTATCAGGGTATATTTTCTTTCTCTATGGTGGTTATTTTAGCTCATTGTTAAGTTAGTTCACGCTGCTAATGCACAGAAATTCTCAGAGAGCTATGTAGATGACTTGAATGGAGCAGATACTCTTTCATTATTCAGACCTTTAGACTATTTTAAAGGTTCCTTCTGGAACCTAGTGAGAGTTGTGTGAAGTTACTTCCAACCCAACAGTGACTCAAAGTTTCTTGATGGTGAAGAAGTCAGAATGAACTACCCATGACACAAAGAAACGATGGATAGGAGAAAGAGTGGCTTATGAGTCCTTTATTTTAGCTTGAATTACCTGACACATACGTCTTCTCTATTTCAAAGCTACCTTGTTTCAGTGTCATAATATATCCTAATTGTTTTTTCAAAGTGAGCTTTTTATGAAACAGTTGTTAGTGTTTTCATTTCAATATATCATGAGAGACATTATTTATAATCAGAAGTTGCATTCTGTTCTGCCTTTCTTTTGGACTGTTACAAAACTTGCCCATATATTGGTTCCATTCCTACATAACTGGGCATCCTTCCTCTCTAAACAATAATATATGAACATCAAATTAATGTAAGTGCCTAAAGGCTTTACCAATGCAGGGATTGGTAAAGATTTCTAGGTTTTTTTCTTTTTTTTTTTTTTTTTCACTGCCTGGATCAGTTCTGTAAATTCATTAAAACACTTGAAGACCACTTTTGGAGTGTCATCATCATGTTATTTAAGATAAACTTTTTTTACTACCTGCAGACTTGATATTATTAAAATATAGATGAATAAGTGTCCATAAACACAATTAAAGAAATTCAGTTTTTCACTTGGATGATCTGATCATGAAAAGGTTACTGGGCACCTGGACGTCTGTATGACAGTAGAATCTCCCTATGCCTTTGCTCTTATGAACTGATTACATAAATCCCTACCCATTTCTAGTCTAGAGTATTCCCATTCTCCCATTGTCTTAAAATTTCTATAACATTGTATATGGTTAGAAACCAAATTCTGAAATTTAAGCTGCAACTAGTTCTACCTTTCAAGTCATAGTTTAGTTAGGATTGCTGAGGTAGTCAATATACAAGAATATTTTTTTAGGTTTTACTTCTCCAACAGAGGTTAAAAGAGCAATTAGAAATTTTCATCTTCTTTCATGGATATTTCACTTATTTCACTAAAATGTTGCTCACGAGTAAAAAACATTAGAAAACTATACGGGGGAAAAATGTAATTTCCTAAACAATGGATTTTGCTGTGATACGTCACCTTGTAGAAAAAAAATCAGAATGAGGAGTTTGTCACTTCTGATGGAGACAAATGTACTTTGACTTCTGTACAAACTGTTATTAAACTAAATATCTCACTATTCACTACATTCAAAAAAAGCAAAACTTTTGGTAGCAGTAATAGACGCACATCATAATCTTTTCTTAAATAAGACTTTTTAAAAAAATTATTAAGTAAAGAAAGGCAATGTTCTCCTCTCATCTCATATGTTTTGACAAGGAAAGTTCAAGTTGAGTTTGTTTAAAAATAATAATAATGGAAACAATAGCAATTCCTCTAAGGGAAGCCATATATTTCTCAGCTTTTTAATTACATATTTTTGTGTACTATTGAAGGGTTAATGTAGTTGATCTTTTGCATAATGCATCCAAAAATAATAGAAACATTTTTGAAAAGTATATTTAGGTACTATTATACAGACAAATACATTTATTGAGAAAAATTTCTGCTTGACATTTTGTGTTTTGACTGGCATTTGCTAGTTGCCAGCTGTCATAAGGAAAGGACTGCAATACATGCCGTTAGCAGCATATGCCTTTTTGGGCGCTGAATAGCGTTTTCATACAAAAAATCAAATGATCCATAACATATTATGCTGTCATTTAAAAACTGCATTAGAACTGTAACATTTTTCATGCTCATAATAAATCTTGTTCCCTAAGGCTTAATCTACCATTTTCTTACTATGTTTGAGGATATAATGAAGAAAACATTTATTCCATTAATTGACATTTCATTTTTTCCAATATGTAAATGATATTCTCAGAATGTAGATTTCTTGCAACAGTTTTTAGAAGACTTTGATTTTGGTGCTTTACTACTTTTTGTCAAATCTGTCTGTTTTTGCCTACTACACCATCTTCTCCATCATTCATAACACTGACAAGCACCCATCAGATGAGATTAAGGTTTGTTAGTCACCCCATTTTTTCTTTCCTAAAGAAATTTTTTTGTCTTTCTGCAAAACTGTTTCAGAGATATTTAAGAAAGTGTGAGGAAATAAGATATTAATTTGTCATTTTATAATAAAAATGCACGTTTATTCTACTAATCATATTGCTTTTTAATTTTATTTTTTTAAGGAAATTATCACCCTGCTTTACCACAAAGAAATACAAGACCATTTGCTTCCTGGAAAGAGAAGCTGTAATTTCTGATTTAGGTAAAAAGTCAGTGATGCTTGGATTTCTTTATCAAATATTTGTCACCTGTTGTGCTTCAAACAGGAGAAAAGCTGTTCAAAATTCCCTAAACAATCAAAAGGGAAAAATTACTTTTTCCTTGATGGAAATAAATTTTTCTCCAAAAACTATCTGAAGAGCTATTCAAACTGTGATACTAACTTTAACAGATATTTAAATTAATAAGTTTAATTTATTCTTCAATATTTAAGACTAATGAAACATTGTTTCTAAGAAATATCTTACTGTTTTTAAGTATTGAATATACTGAAATTCCCCTAAAGCACAAGAATTAATTGGTTTTCCCCTTGAATTTTATTAAGAGGCTAATCTTTTGATTTTGTTAAAGACTAATCTTTATCTTCTGCTGTGGTCTGGCTTATCTGTGTTCATTATTTATTGACCCTAAAAAGGCCAAAATTATTCATCAAAAACCTAAGTAATTTAATATCACACTAATGCTTTATGCAGTATATCCTGCTTGTGGCTGCACTGTTCTTAATCTTTGCTCTGTTCATGGTTTCAATTACAGAAAGATTATTTTCCAGAGCATAAGTGATATAGCTCAGAAGTTTGATACTTGTATTGACTTTGATTATCCATACTTTCATATAAGTATGTTACAGACAGAGGAAAAGCAAAAGTAATACTAAAATATATTTTAAAAACAGCAACAAAAAATATTTTAAGAATTCTTTACTTTAAAACAGTACCTAGAGTTGTAAATCTACCATTGTAATTAAAATTAATGCCATTGTTAAACAAAGGCCAAACTTGGACTTTAAAAAAATGTGTTTTCTAGTGATAGCTCTGAACTTGAGAACAAAGGAAAACCAAATACCATTTAATTAGAAATTTGACAAAAAGCAGTAGATATTATCTTGGCCAAACATCTTTATTTAAATAAGGCAGCAAGTTTTAAAACAATGCACAGGAAAAAAAATCTATAATTTTTCTTTGTATCATAATGAAAAATTAATGCTAAAAAAATTTCTCTATATTAGAAAATTAGTATACATTCATGTATAGTAATAATGTATATGCCAAGAAAGTATCTATCTGTATGTCCAAGTCAGAAAAAAACCTGTGTTATTCAGAAGGATGTTGGTTAAATTACCAACATCTGACTCCTCTTCCTGTAAGACAGAATTTCAAGGGAGAAATATGTGAGGAATCAGCTATGGAGGTCACATTTCAAAGTCCATTTTCCTAATCTGCCACTCACTAAAGATATGAATCTAACTGCACAGAAGTATAACTCACAGAAGGAATATTTTCAGTGTTCCAGGTCATCTCTGTATCCAAAGTCACCAAGAAGTGACAAATGAGAGGTGTAGTCATTTGGTAAAAATCAAAACCCCATGTGGGTTTTGTTTAATTTATAAACTTGTAAAAATTCCTACTAGTTAACTCAGAACTTCTTGTGCGCAACTGCTGTACTCGTTATCTGCATATCTAATATGTAACAGACATTTTAGACAAATAATCTTTGAAGAAAAGCTAATTAAATGGTCATTTTCAGATTTTTTTTCTTAATGTACAGTTAGTACATAGTATGTGTATTATCCTGTTCTTTGGCCCAAATTAATTTTGATCTACCTTTTTGATCTACCGTAGAAAACCAGTAGATAACCAACTAAGATTACCAGATGAGGTAATCTTACCTTGCATTTTACCATTTATATATTTAATTAAATGTAGACTAAAACTAGATGGCAAAATTTTGATGCAAACCTTTTGTTATAAATGTGTTATGGAAAAAAAATGAAACCTTATTTAATACTCTGATAGCAATTTGTCACATATATTAAACTCTATATTTCTTCTGCTTCACTGAGCAGCTCTAAATATAATTGGTTGATAATAGTGTGTTGAACCTACATATCAGCTGTATAATGTAAAAGGTGAATATTCTGTGCTTAGTTCATTTTAGGAATTTGGAGACATGTCCTTTTCCACTTTACATTCTTTCCTGCACATTGTATTTATGAAAACAATATTAATTATGATGTTAAATATTTTTGTATAGTCTTTCCTTTGTGAAATAATAATTTAAAAATTAATTATTAATTAAATAATTATTAAATTAATAATCTAAAAATTCTCAAGTAACACTTGAGTCAGAATAAGGGAGCATTAAACAATAAGCTTTCTCAGTAAGTTTTATTTTTCTTTCTAGAAATATGGAGATGTTATTTTTTTCCTATGAACAACTTGATTTTTCAGAGCAGGAGTTCCTTACAGATTTTTAATTCTCTCTATATCTGTTTCAGTGGAAATATTTCTTGCATGTGGCACTGAGTTCCTAGTGTAAGGAATGAAATAAAATAACCATCAATTTACACAAGATGAGTGTAGCAGAGATAATAATTCATTACTATGCATACTCATGTTTGTATTTTTTCAACATGCAGTTTTAGTTCCAGAACCAGAACCATATGTTGAACAATCAATATTTTCTAACCAATTCTAGTAAATCATGTACTATGCAGCAAAAAATATTCTTTTAAAGGTTTACTATATGAAAATAAAAGCTTTTCTATTTAATAAAATTGACTTTCATTTGAAATAGACTTCTTTAGTATTTACATTGCAGGTATTATTGTAATTAAAAGCAAAAATTCCACATTACTTACAAGAGTGATTTTAATAGGGCTTAAAAACTTACCTTTTAACATGAACTTTCTGGAATATAATATAAAAACTTAATAGAAATGCACTACTTTCCAAATTTAGCCTTTCAGTTGGGACATGCTAGTTCTGTCTAGAAACTCCCCGGAATGAGAAATATGCCTGCTTTTCAACCAGTTAAAAATGCTCTTACTACATGGCCTGTCATCTTGAATCTCCTACAAGTATCCAAGTATCCTTGGGAGGTTATTTGTTCCTGAGGTAAGAAATTGGAATCAAGAGAGACCTCTTAAACCATGATGGCTATCACCATGAACAGCTGAACATACAACTCTTATTTGAATTCATTTCCACATAATAAATATGTGTAAAGATCTACAGTTCATTAAATGATCTTTGTCAGTTTGAAAGATAATATGAGGAAGAGACCAGAAATTAGGCAAAGAACTTCTCATGAATCATACTGACAGTCACACAAGTAGCCATGTTTTTCTGAAATGTGGAAGTTTGTCTAATCTGATAAAGTCAGAAAGACTCGTTGGAGCATAATAACCACATGCATGCAAGATTTAAACTCTGCTTGACAACTTGATCACTACTAAGTTAGTAGTCATTGCAGCAGTTCTGCAGAAATTTTCACACTTTTATTAGAAAACCATTTCTATGACCTTAAAAATATCTTCTTTCATGCTATATAAAATATAACCTTATTTTTTGTTCACAAATGAGGGATACAGAGATCAAGTTGTTTTTTTTTTCATATGTCATATTTCCAAAATAATAACAAAAAGTAAAATTCATGTGGCAATCTCTCTCAGAATACCATACGCCTTTTAATGGCTTCCTTTTTAAGATGCTTCAGTCAACCAATTAAAAATTTCTCTTCTTCATAACAATGGAGGGAAACTAATATTTAATATATATATTTTAATAAGTATTATTAATAATTAATAATACTTTCATATTTATAAATATGTCTAGGGAAGAATCAAAATTAAGAATGTGGAAACTAAGATAAGTTTGAAATAATTATATAAAACATTAAACATTAAAAATGCAATAAAAAATTATGGAATGAAACCCAGATGATTAGTCATTTCTGTCATACATATCCCTTAACTGTTTATCCCATTCACAAAATTTAATATTCACAGAATCACAAAATTCACAGAAAGATTTTGATTGGAAGGGGTGTTTTGAGATTATTTCTCCCAAACCATCTGCTCTAGCATGGTCAGCTAGAGAAAGTCATTCTTTTGAGTATCTCCAGATTGCGGATTCTGTCTCTTTTGGAAACCAGTTAGAGAGTTTCACCACCCTTACAACAGAAAAGTGTTTTCTTGTATTCAGGTGGAATTGCAAGCACTTGTATTTGTGTTCATTGTCTCTTTTCCTTTCAGTGTGCCCCACTGAAAACAGCCTTGTTCCAGCTTCTTTACACACTTGCTACAGCTGATTTGTATGTATTCATAAGATCCTCCCTGACCTTTCTCTTCTCTAGGTTAAAGAACCTCAGCTTTCTGCACCTCTCCTCAGACAAAAGGTGCTCCAGCCCCTCAATCCTCTCCATGGCCCTGTGCCAGACTCACTTGACTGAGTCTATACCTCCTTTGTGTTGGAGTGCCTCAAATTGGGCACATAATTCAGGTGTGGTTTTATCAGTGCTGAGTAGAGGTTAAGGATCACCTCCATCAACCTGCTGTCAACACTCCTCCTAATGCAGCCCAGGCTGCTAAGCTTCCTTGTCACAGGGAGATGTTGCTGGCTTATGGTCAGCTTGCTGTTCTTTCTTGCAAAGCTCTTTTCTAGCTGGTCAGTCACCACCATATACAGGTGCATGGGATCGTTCCTCCCCAGAACTGAGACTTGGTGTTCCCTTTGTTGTTTAGATGTAAATGGGCCCTCTGCAGTCATTTATCCAGGCTTTTCATGTCCCTCTGAAATCAGCTCAATCTGATTTATCAGTCATTACTCACAGTTTTCTCTCATCTGCAAACTTGCTGAGAGTTCACTTTGTCCCATCATTCAGGTTATGAGCGACCTCAGCGTTTTCTGTTGTTCTTTGTCACCAGACTCCCTACTTCATTCAGTCCAGGGTTCTTGTTTTCCATAGTCTTCTCTCTCTCTCTCTTTTTTCACTTGTAGAATACTTTACAAGCCTTGGCAAATTTATCGCCGTGTTTTGGCTTTTCTAACTCCATAAATCTGCATGATTGGTCAGAAACTCTAAGCTCTTTCTGAGTCCACTTCCCCTGTTTCTCTCTGTTTTACACCTCCTTTATATCTAAATTCAGACAAGAGGTCCTTGCTCATCCATACAGATTCTTGCCATCTTTGTTCAACTTCCTACTTTTTAGACTAAACTGTTCTTCAGCTTGGTGGAAGCTACCTTTTAATATCAACTAGTTCTCCTGGACCCCTCTTCTCTCCAGGCTTTAATCCAATATGACTCTTTCAAACAAATATCTGAAGTGGTTGAAATCCAGGACTGTTATCCTGTTGTTAGTCAAGAAATCTCTTATACATCTTGAGCACTGCTATGTTATACTTCCAACAGACACCAGGGTGCTTAAAATCATGGTGAGGACAAAGAATTTGCAGCTTCCTTTGGTTGTGTGAAGAAAAGCTCCTCTACTTCTTATTCTGAATGATCAAGTCCATAGCAAAAATACACTGCAACAGTGGCAGTACAGGTCTGCCCTCTAATTTTGACCCACAAGACATCAACTGACTCCTGATACCTCACAAGATAGCTCCATGCAACACACTACAATAAGATGTGGATTTATATCCTGGATCCATAAAAATAAATGATCCTGTTGTCGTCAGCTGATGGCTTTACATTAATCGCTCCCTGTAATTCAGAAGTACATCCTAAACATGCAATATTTCATTATTCAGTAAGAAAACAACTAATTCTGCAAAACACATATCAACTAATTTTGCCTAACTTTTAAAATGAAGGTATATTTCATTTTCAAGGGAAACCACAAACTAAGGAAGGTCTTGAATATATAATAGGCCTTTTTTTTTTAAGCTCTCAGATAAGTAATAGTTTTCAGCAGGCTGTATATAAAATACCTCTAAATCAAAGACGATTTTGCTTTAGGCACACCACTTTGTAGAAGAAGCACTAGTTCTCACACTCACCATAAAGTATTTTTATTGACAACTGTCAAGGTTGGTATACTGGACTAAAAGCTCCTTTTTATGCATTAGAATGACAGTTTTTATATGCACATATGCAGATATCTCTCTTTGTCTCAAAGAGACTGTGCCGTCCATGACAAATCTATTAATAAATTTGAATATACTTCATCTTTGAAGCTGGAGATGATATATAAAAATCGCATACCACAATTATAATATACAGGACATTGCAAAAATTCCAGTGTCTCTATGTAAGTGTCATATAGCTATTTCATTTGGAAGAATGATTAATTTGATCATTTATCTGACAGGGTGACAAGATAAAACAGAAAGTTATGCTGCATTTACTTTTTTGATAATATGTAATCCACAATTTTCATTAACTCAGAAGTTATGCTGCATCTTTATAAGGCACTCAGAGGAATAACCCACACCTCAAGTGATTTAGTATCCTTAACTTGCATATCTAATAAAAAGTGCAAAAAAACCTAGAAAAGTCTACATCTTTCTCATTTACTGCTTTTTGCAATTTTTGTTGTTTCCAAGAAATATTGTTTGCCAGAGGCTCATTGGTATACAAAATGCCTGGACTTTAATTCTGATATCCCATATGGTCTGCCTTGGTTTTCCAAATGCTTACCACAGTGAAACCTATTTTCCTGGCAGCCACAGAGGCCTTTAACAGCCAGTACTACCCATTTTCCATTGTTCAGAGATGGCTCATTTTTTTTCTTGTTATTTTGGCATATAACTATGAACAGGTGTCAATAGGTGCAAGGAAGCATGTGGTGTCAGTATAGAGGGGCTGTCACAGAAGATGGACTCCTCTCCTCTTTTCCTGGAGAACAGATGTCCTTTGCAGTGTTCTGCAGGTCTTCCTATCTCAATCCTATTGATACCTGGCATCTCTGCCTAATGGCAAAAGCTCCACCAACTTCCGAATGGGCATTCTGCCATCCAAACAGATGGTCCTAGAGTCAGGCAGCGCAAAAAAATTGATGTGGATATATTTTTAAAGGCCATAATCCCAACTAGCCACATGAAAATGGTTGCCCTTTCTCCGTTCTTGTTGCTATCATTCAGACAATATGTTACTGATACTTTGCCTTTGATCTGGATTAATATTTCAAATTGTATTGCATAAGTTTCATTAAATATTAACTTTACTCATATATACATAGATGTATGGATATATATGTACACAATCAAATGGAATTAATTTGCAGCATTTAGCAAGAGAGCAATTTATAACTTATTTACGTCATAATACTTAGCAGTTATGCAATCATTTAATATTCCAAATCCTTCGTATATTCAAGTCGCATATTTATTAATTCATATTCAACATCTATATAATCAATCAAGGTCAAGGTAATCAATGTAAACACACACACTAGAATAAATAAAGTTAATATATGTCAAAATCTATGAAAATTTTCATGCCTTTATTTGCTGAAAGCTCATTTGAATTGTTATTGTAGTTGATGTCTCCTTCATATTCTGCATCATCACACAGGAGTAATGAAATGAGATTCTATATAAACCTTTCTAAGGAAGGTAGAATTAAATTAGACTTTAAATATTTTCCTTTTGACACTATAAAATTTCCAAAGAGGCAGTTTAAATCCATTCAACTCTTTAGGAATTTTTCATTAGGTAGCATTTACATATTTGTGCTATATCATCCTACATTAACCAATTACACATGCAATCACTTACGCAATTGGTTGCTGCAGTTTTAGTGCATTTAAATACATATTAAGAATGCAACGACTTAAGGCAATTATATACAGAGGACAATGAAGTTAACTGGGAAACTCACTAAGAATTTCAAAAGTAATTTTTCAAAGGATGCTCATTATTGCAGGCATCCAGTAATCATATCCTAGGTGACTACAGAAACTGGAAATGACCTCTAGAATGATCTGTTCCAACATTTTCTATTTTTTCCAGCAAATAAGTTAATCTGTTTTGTTATTGTACACAAAGTCTCACCCATCTTTCTTTCAAGAATCTAGCACAAGATCATGTCTAATATTAGTTGCAAATATGAAGTATGTCTTTATTGTCATGTTATACTGCAACAAGATTTTAAATACATTATTTCTTGTAGTATACACTTTTCAGAATGGCTGCTACAAGTTCTCCTTCATGTGTACAAGTAGTAGCAGATGCAGAAGTGATTTGAACTGGGTAAGTATTTCCAAATAAGAAAATTTACCATGTGGGTTCATTATCATAGACATAGGATTTAAGTTCCAGTAGTCAGATTTACTGTTGCTAAAAATTTCCAGTGGATTTCTAGAAAAGGACACGACCTATTCCACCATTTTATTTCCTTAGCATAACTGATAACAGCTGTCATTTTTATCAGAAAGCATAGCATGTCCTCAGGTGCAAGTAACAAGAAAAAAGACTGCATAATAAAATTGTATCTATGGTGTTGTAATTGCCATAAAAAGAAAGATAATACTGAAATAAATATGAGCTATAGGAAAATGCAATAATGAACTATAACAAGGTAAATGAAACACTGCCAGGGGAATAAAAGATGGAAAAGAAGACCTGCAGTTGTCAGACAACCCCACCAATCACTTGATTATATCATGGTATCAACAGAAACTCCATTTGCAGAGAAATCAATCTGTCCAGCTTTATTTCATAGCAGTCTTACAGCTGTATTCTTATCTATGATTTATCCCCAATAAACATCAGAAAAAGCCAGGGTATGTCAGTTGATATAATAACATGTACTCCACCAGAACATTTTTGGCATCCTTAACTGGATCCAAGGAGAATCAGTTGTTTCTCACAATCCAAGAATAAGCACCCATCTGAAAACAAGAGAAGTAGCTGGAGACTATAGATATTAGTAGATTTATTTAAAGTGGGGTTCTTTTTCCAGATAGGTTAATAAGATACATACAGTAAGACAAACCAAAATTTGCCATTAAGAATATTATGAAGGTTATGGGACCATGGATACCAGACAGAGCAGCACCTGCAGACCTTTAAGGCTTGAGGTAGTTTGTGACTTATGGAAGATACAGTGAATGTGCTGTTTACCTAAAAATATTGACATGATATTGAATTCAATTCCTTTATAGTTCTTTACAAATCTTTTTGCTGCTACTGTTAGTCTGATGAAAGTGGTAAAATAATTAAAAGTGGTAAAAAATAATGAGGGAATGGAAAAAAGAGTCTATTAAATAATTTACAATCAGAGCTAAAGATGCTACAAGGCATTTTGCTAAAGGACATAAACAGGGCAATCCTTTTGAAAAATGTCCTGGCATTCAGAAGAGAGTGCTTCAGCATGGATGGTAGTATATTATTTCTGTCTGGCTCCAGGGAAGCCTTGTCTTCAGTGAGGCTCTGTTGCGGTTCGCGGTGGTGGTGGACACAACTTTCCCCAAGAGCGTCTTGTGCCAGTGGGTAGGAGCCACGAGAGCATCAGCACATATATCACAGACAGACAGACAGACAGACACACAGACAGCTTGGCAGTGAAGACACGGGAGGGTCCAGGCATTTCCAGCGTGCTTTATTTCATGCGATGTTGAAGAGTTCCAGGGGTCAAAGATGAAGACAAAGCAAGGTCTAGGGTATAAATATAGGGAAAGAGGGGGCGGAGGAGAGCATCAGGGATCCCAGGGTCTGAGGGCTCAGGGGCGGTACACTGGGAAGGAGCCAATAGGGAATGCCAGGGTGGATAGGCAGGGTTGCACAGACCAATGGGGTAATGGGGAAGGGAGAACTTACTAGAACTTGAACATATGAGGGAAAAAGGGGGCAGGGAAGGCCAATGGGCCAATGGGGAAGACAGAACTGGGACAAATTAACATAGTGCTGCACAGCACCATGGGGAAGTGTCTTTCCTCGCCCTAAGCTATGGGGAATGCCTGGAGTCTATGGCATGTCCCTCCAAAGCATTACCAGTTCCCTCTTCTCCATAGGCTCATGGGTCTCCACAGGGTTCAGACACCCACAGTGCTTTGTTATTCTGACTGGAATTACGTTGTCTGTGATTATATTTACATCTATATTGCTTACTTGAAGGTTGATAAATTGTTTCATTGGGAAGCTGTGGAGAGCAGATCCGGTCATACTGGAGACAGGAATTCAACCTTGCTCTTTCACGTCTTTCTTTCCCGAGAAGGTATTTATACCCTTTAATAAAATCAGCTTTCAGGCTTCTAATTAAGGCAATCTAGATTAACAGCATGATACAAAAAGAGGACTCTGCAGGTGGAATTGTAAGGCACATATAGGACTTCCACTGCTATTTTCTGAAAGTTGTCCCTGCATTCATTTCCCTGCAATCATTAAAGAATGCAGGGTAAACACATGTTTTACCCTTATAATTTTATTAATGACTACTGACTTGTTTAAATAGATTTCTGAATTATATGTTCCATATAGTCACCATAACAGTGACTTGATGTATTCCAGCATACAGACACATTTTTATTTAAAAAACAGTAAAAAAATGGTCTTTATAAATTTTTTCTCTCCAGGTCTTCAGGTCATTTATTGCGCAGTGCCTCTTTCTCTTAATAAATAGCTCAGGTATAGTAAAGATTGTTGTGTCAGTGATAGCAGGCTTCCCAGGTACAGTAATGAGCTCACAGCACAGGGTTTTTCAGAGTAACATGGCTTTCACATGGTCCTCTGGGAAGGATAACATGTTCTTACTGAGGGTTTTATTTGCTCTGCTGATGATTATTTCACAGTAGCTACTGCATTTCTGACAACTAAACTTTTTTTGCTTTCATTCCATTCCATTTTGCTTTGTTATAAATTCCTGAAAAGACACGAATAATTATTTGTCTGTGATTCTAGATTTACTGAAGTGAAAAGAAGAAATCCTATTTTAATTCCAATGTTCCACAAAACAAGTAAATTTAGAGAAGTTTCCATTAGCACCATGACCTTCTGTTGGGAAAGTGATTCTTAACAGGAGTCCTGCCAACCATCCACATGACAGGGAGCTTGGTGTCCTTGTGGTTTTATACTGAGATGTAATTTAGTAAATTATGCTACAAGTATATGCAACATCAATGCTAAGCTTTTTTTTTTAATACTCTTGCACTTGAAAAGACTGAGGTGTGATAGAAATCCATAGAGTCATTACCTATATCCTATAGTACTGACTGTGAATTTATGTATAGAGGGGTCATCACCTCAGGAAAACACTTCCCTGAATTTGGTATGGTAATGTTAGCTAACAAATATATTCAGTGCTGAGAAGCCAGAAAAAAAAACCCTGTATGATTGTACAGGTGAAAAATATAGCACAGAAAATAAAATGGATTTTGGACATCATCATTCTACTTCTGAGTTAATAAAAATAACTTTAAAAGAAAGGAGTCCTTTGTATCAAGCTATATTGTTTCTTTTTCATAATCTCTATCCAAACATTCCTAAATATAGGAGCCCCTATGCAAGGCTAAAAAGAGGTCTCCTTAAATATCAGCTTTCAAACATTGCCAATATGTTACAATTGCTTTTAGCCCAAAGGTTGTTAAAAAACAAAATACTATTTGCTTTGTGTTATTTAAATTAATTTTGAAATATTAACTTATAATTCACTTCCCTTTCTTTTTGAATGATGAAAGAAAAAGTATTTTTTTGCAATTTGTTTGATTGTTCCTTATACTTAAGAAAGGCACTGCTAGGGACAACTGAATTTATGGGAAAACGACCATTTCTGTTACCATGAGATATGTGAATTTCAGTGAGAAGTACACAGGATTGAATACACCTTTCTTGTAGCAAAAAACCAACAACAACAAAAAAAAAAAATACCCCAAATCCTAAGCAAAGAAAGAGAAAACCTGCCTCAGCTCAGCTCCAGTCCATTCAGCTTTAGCTCTGAAAGATCACGAGAAAAAACTAGAAATAACCATCTCAAGAGTAGCACACCCTGAATAATAAAATAAAAAAATAAATAAATTGGATTTTTTTTTTCCAAAACAGATATGGAGATAAGGCTAGATTTAGGTTACCAGTGTAAATATCAATGCAAGAAAGATGATGTAAGACTGTGGGAAGCCAGATTAATCAAGAATGAGAAATAGCCATTCTGGGAAAATGACAGTCCTTTAGAAACACATGGACATAAGACAAAATTGTGCTGGACCATTTCAACCTATATGCAGAAACTTGCCTACTTTCTTTTTTATTTTTTTTTAATCTTATGTAACTGTCATCACGAGGTGAAGCCAAGTAGGTTGTAATTAAAGGCTTCAGCAGACAAAACAGAAAAAATGAACATATCTGTCTAGTATGCATGAAGCTGCCCACAAAACTGCAATTTCAAGAAAAGTTCCCAAAAATACTTATAAAAAATATTTTCCTATATATTAAAATATTATAATTATGTTAATACTTCACATTATGCTATAGAAATGAAAAGTACATTTCTCTTATAGGCAACTTGTAATATTTTACTTTCAATTCAATCAATATTAAATTTCAATTAAGACATAGCAGAATTGCTATACAAAATATAAAACATTTTGAACTGCTTCTAGACTGAGGTATTGTGTCAAGTTCTCCCACTGAACACCTGCTTGGACCTGAGTTCTGATATTACATCTTGAATGAAATTTACTTGAATTGAATTCAAGAAAATTGTCTCTTTTTCTTTAGAAATATACATAGAATTATAATTACCTGCATTGTGTCAGACCAGCAACACAGGCATCCAGCTGGTTACTACACAGTGACAGAAAGAAAAGGTCTTGGGGATTGACATAGAATGCCTTCATTTGAAAACAGCAGCATCAAAAAAAAAAAAAAGTTGAATAATTATGCAGTCTGCACTAGAAACTTTTCTACGTATTCTATGAAAGGAAGTGATTGTTTAATAAAATTAAAGCAGCATTACTATGTCACCAATTTCCATATTTTGTTGCAGTTACAGGTAAATTTCCTCAAAACTTTTTATTAAAACAGCTGAAAATTATTTTGGTATATATTTTTTATAAAAAAAAAATGAATCCATATAAAAGATCTGTCTTGAGGGTCTCAAATATAAGATCTCTGAGTAATTTGTTTAATATTCTTTTTTAAATATTGTTCATTTTTTAAGTCATAGTAGAATAGCTATTTTATAAATTTTTGATTATGTAGAGCTGAATTGTAAGGAACAGTCCTCCATTCATGCCTAATCCAAACCTCTGGAGGAATTATAGCTGCTACCTGGAATGAAAAGAGGTTTCCTTGCTATTATTTAATCATCCAATCTGTTATCTATTATCTGCAATAATAGGAGCAAAGTTCAAAAGCTGTAAATCCTTCTTCAAATTAAATACCATTAACTTTAGCCTCAAGTCAGATTTTTTTGAGATGTCTAAAAATAAATACCTTCTTTGGATATCTTCAATAGGCAATTCATCCTCACTTGTAAGTAGAGAGTCTGGAATAAAGCACTGTGCATGAAACATAGAAAACTTTACATTATAGTAATGTAGAAATACTGCATTCATTTGCAAGAGAAATAAAATATTTTCCCATGGTATTTGGGGAATTTTCTTGTTAATGCAATTTCGTTCACCTTTCTGATATCAATGCTAACATTCCTTCCAACCTGTTTAAATCCTATCCATTCCTGATTTATCATCAATGGAAAATTCTCAGAGTCTTGAAGTGTCTGCTTGTCCCAAGCTGCTTTATAAAGGAGTATCTGTAATTCTATAAACAAAAAAAAAAAAAAGACACAAGACACTCCTTTCTGTCTGCTTGTGTCAAGTCCCCACATGCTATTCATTCATGCAGTTCATCATTATTAACTGAATTTTTCAAATTAATTTTAAATTTTTTTCAGGTTTTGGGCCAATTTATGATTAGCCTTCATGCATAAATTAATAGGATATTAAAACCCAACAGTGTTTTAGAAAAAGGAAAAAGCTGTGATCCATCTAAAGATTCTCAGAAACACATTGTAAAAGCAGTCAGAAAGTGCCTCCAATAGGATTATCTAACACTGATGGACTATAAGAGACGAATTTGGCTATGACTCATCTCATCTCTGGGCACTGGCAAAGATCCTCTGAGCTGTCTCCATGCAGCAGTAAGGCTGCCCAGCTTATGCTTTAATATTATACCTTCTGAAAATATAACATCTCTGGTCGCTATTATTGGGATTGTTTTATGTGACCTTTCCTTCATGGTAAAATCTCTGACTTCTTAGACCAAGGCAGATGCTACAGTTTTGTCAAGTTTTAAGCCTCATATTGCAAAATAATATAAAAAAGATGGGAAAATAAAAACCCTCATCATGATAATTATTGCTATTATTTAAAAACAGAGGCAAAAAACTACACCTTTCCATAAAAAGGGAAAACTACTAAACTAATTCTCTATTACTAGTTAGTACTAAACGACTATTTTTTAAAGGAAATTTTTGATTGCATTTCCTACCAAGGAACAAAATTCTGATAAAAATATAGCCCAGAGTAGATTGAAGAAAACATTAGTGAAAGTGCCATTTAGTTCCAGGAACAGAGATTCTAACATTTTGACCGTCTGCTCACTTGAAACAGCAGTTTCTCTGAGACTGTTAAAGCCAGAAGTATTTGAATTAGATCTCTTCAGTTTGTTTGACCTTAACTGCTGTACAGTTCCTTTTTTTTGTCTTAGCTTCAGATACCTGTACTCAGAGATCTTTATGTGCCTAGTTTGCAGAGTAGGCCAACTTTTATCTTTTGTTGGATGTCTGGTTCTTCCATATGAAATTCATTTCCCAAAATATGCATATAAATTTGCTGGACAGAACACATCCTTACAGCAATAAATCCTTAAACTTTATGTGTATATGTGTGATTTGTTTGGAGGACTCCAAAAGATCCAAGGAACATTTCAACAAGGAAACTGAGTGTGACTAGTACACCAAACTCATAAAAACTTTTCAATCACTCATTTTTAATTGCTAAGAAACAGCTGTTACAACGTTGTCTAAATACTTTTAAATTTATTGGAAACATTAAAACATTTCTGAAACAAATTTTCACAGTGATTATGACTTTTTGGATTGTTAATAATTGCTCTTGCTGCCATTTTACACAACAGAAAGATGTCTTTGAATCTGAATCCTTGCTAGTCAAGAATAGTAAATAGCAGTTCTTGAAGCATGGGAAATACAGCTAGTGAAGAAGATTACTTTGTATATAGAAAATGTTAAGCACAGGGGAATTAGTGAAAAATTAAACAGACAGTTTGTGTGAGAATTTTGACAGTGGTTTGGCAAGATTCCCTAAATGGATAAAAGACAAGTGAACCACATGGAAAAAGAATTTTGTACAGAAATTTCTGAAGACACTATGTCAGTTTCTGAGTCTCAGATCTCTGTGATGAAGAAATTCATCTTCTACACTTTCTGTACACCCACTTACACATTAGTATTTTTAAAGATCAGCTAGCCATGTCAGGGAGCTTCTGAAACACAGATGGTAAATCACAAAGTGTTGAAGTTCAGTGAGGAAATACTGTCTAGCTCTCATGAAATGTTTAAAAAATCACATTAACAATAATTATTGATACACTTACTCTAATAAGATTTGTGCACCATCACGCAATGCTTACAAAGCTAGCAAATTAGAACAAATGCATAACATTTTTACTCCTATTTAAGATGTATATAGTTCAACTACACAGGCAGACAAAAACTGACACTACAGAATTTTGTTGATAAAGGATTTCCCTGAATATTTCTATTCAAGTTAAAATAAATGTATTTTATTTTGCCAGGTTGATATATCATAACAATTAAATAATTTATTTCCAACATTCTTTGTGGTCGTGCTAAACATAAGAAAACCAAATAAAATTAAAAACAATGAAACAAACACACGCGCAATTTTATACTGTCCCACCCTCCATGACTCTGCTGACTTTGCTGCTGAGGTCCTGTAACTCTGAAAATCCATTTTATCTCAACACACTTGTAATGTTCTCCCTCTGAAGTGAAAATTTTCCCAGTAGAAAGGAATATGCATAATTAAAAATTTAATTTATATTAACAATTTATAAAAACAGATTTCCAAGACTAACAGTCATGTGCATAAAGGTTTTAGCTACATAAATTTATGCCTGTTGAAATGCTCACCTTTGTGGGAGGGAAATCTCAGACTCTTGTTGCATCTCTCTCAACAGAGGGGTGGGGAAAAAAAGAAAAAGTTATCATTGATATAGTAAGGGAATAAGAGCAACAACACAGAGCAACCACAGACTGTTCATTAATTAAGAGACTATGAAGACTTTACTTCATACACTAAGAGATAATTAAAACTTAAGTATTTCTACTACAGTAAATTACATCACCTGTAGACTTTGCTCAGTTTTTTTGCTTTCTTCATACAAGAGACTCTGTCATGAAGTTTTTTAGTCATGTTTGTAATCAATCTCTTAAAATACACTGTGCATTGGAAAGTTACAAACATTCAAAACACTGAAACACTAAGATCAAATTTTACTTCCAGTGTGAATTGTACCAGCAAAAAATTACCCAGGTATTTAAGAGGTAATAGAGTAAAATTTTGTTCCTGTGGTATATCAGCTGATGCCCCTGACATAACCTGGCATAACGTCCTCAGATACAAGTGATAGGACTGAAAGTTTTTTGTCATGACATCTTTTAGGCAAGTTACAAGTGAAAATGTTTGAGGGATCTGAGTTAAATAAAGACACTGAAGCAGAAATATTTTAGTATGTCTGTAGGTGATGTTAGGATCAACAGCAAGGTTGCTGTACTCCCCATATGAAACAGTCACAGTCAAATGAACGTTAATTCTATTTTTTAAGACGGAAGAAAAACCACTGGAGATGAAGTGGCTAGGATCAACTGATAAGAAGGAAGGATCAGTAATGGAGAGAAGAAAAAAGTTCAAAATATGTTAACATAGTGTAACCAGAGGGAATTCAGTTGGAAAGAAGAAATTCAGCCTTCATGAGGAGGCACGTTTGACATGGGAGCATCAAAAGAGCATGTATATAGAAACACCCATAGCTGAGAGAAAAGGCTGCAAAGGTTAAGCTTTGGAGTTGGGAAAGAGGACTGTATTAGTCATGGCTCCATATGGCAGTTTTATCTATCTTATGCAACTAATGAGAAAAAAGTAATGCAAAGTGACCCAGTCATAAAGAGATCTCCAAATTGCAGTCTCTCACATTTCTATTTTATGTTTTCGAAACAGTACCAACCTAATCTTTTTTTGTAGTTCTATGCTTCACAATTTGCTTCATATGTATCTATGTTAATGATTTATCTGATCACATAGTTTTAATTGGCAAAAGAAGTCCATACATTCCCTGACGTAGCTCTCTAGCCTCTGTGGTAGTCTTTTCTTACTTTTTTTAACAAGGTGGGTTTGTGTATGTGTATGGATAGAGCTGTATTTTGAAGAGAATTTATGTGATCAGGTTTGAATGTACTTGATACACTTTGAAAAGCAAGAATTGAGAAGTATCATTATGTATGCTGAGGCAGTGGGTTTATGTCTTTTACATTTCAGTGATTATCTTTCACATATTAGGTACTTTGTAGAACAACACTGGAAAATACTGCTTTGAAGTGGAAAGATTCAGAGCATAAATGTAAGGAAAATATTGCAAGAATCAGGTATGATTGAACAAATTGGGAAATATACTAGTAAAATAATTCAAGATAATACAGAAGAGTGTTTGGTCTGTATCAAGCATTCTTTCTTCTGGAACTGATTTGGGACTTTGAAATAATATTATTAGGTTTTTAAATCTATGATCTATCAGGCCCAAATTCTTATTTAAAAAGTGGGCATCAGAATAAGTTTAATTTGTTATTCAGGAAACAACATCCTTTGTGTGAAGTAAAAACAAACAAACAAGCCCCCAAAATATCTAATTTCTTTAAGCTGGTGGTACAATGTAGCACATACCACTGGCTGTATCAGGTCATGTTGCACAAAGCTATTGAATTCAAAAGCTGTTTTTGAACACTTACTGCCAGTGGGTTGTTAGCTACAAGCAGTGAGTCTTTTACTGTTACCCATTGGAAGGAGTCAGTGGCAGGTGTTCTGCTTCTGGCATAGCTCTGCTTTAGAATTTATGGGATTCTTTCTTTTTCCAAGGAAGATTTCATTAAATGCTGTTACAGCTCTCTATGCATAGTCAACAACCCTAGACTGAAACATAAAAGAAGAAAAGAATACCTTCTCCCTGCAGATTCTGAACAAAAGGAATATATTATCCTAATGCTTATTGCAGAGAAGAATGATGCCTTGTATGGTACCATTTATTGTTATAATAAAGAACAGGTTGCTGATAAGACAAGCTGTTCATTAGAATGCCATTGGCAATAACAGTAAGAAGTATGTAACTAGATGTTCCTGCCAGCCCTAAAGACATTTTGTGCTCATGAACAAGCCTTAGGATATTCTTTCAACAAACTACAAACTTTTATTTGCCTCAGAAATATATAGGTGTCCTGTAGACTAAATTTATGATGCAAAGAAATTTATCTCAAGAACACTCCATACACAGAAATAAAAATGTAATTATTCTGGTGTGGATCTTTCAGAATCCATGAATTTCAGTTCCAGCCATAGTAATTTATCAAAAAACTAGGGAAAAACTGTATTGGTTGGGCTTGTTTGCTTGGTTTTTTTTTTTTTTTTTTTTTTTTTTCTTTTTGCTTTGTTTTGTTTTGGTTTTTTTTTCCCCATTCCATCAGCAGAACTTAGTTCCACTTTTAAGACCTGTGTCTTGTATATTAGTTTGTTTTTTTTTTTAACTGAATGACATGAATAGCACCAGCTTGTTCCATCACAGCAATAAAATTAAATTCATTATCATTCATGAAATTGATATTTTTTGGTTAACAGTTGAGAATAAGTACAAAATTTCATAAAGAATGAATTGATATCATGAGAATGGAAAATAAATTTAGGAAAATTATATACAAATGGAATTTTGTTTTAATATGATTTCTGTAATGGATGTTTATTTGCCTTATAGATTTGATAAATGTTTAAAAAAGTTAGTTTCTGTAATTTAGTGGGTTGACCCTTGCTGGCTTCCAGGCACCCACCAAAGCTCCTCTACCACTTGCCTTCACAGCTGGACAGGGGAGAGAAAATGCAAAAAAGGGTTCATGAGTTAAGGACTGGGAGAGATCACTTACCAAATACCATTGCCAGAATAGACTTGAATTAAAGATATTAATTGAATTTGTTATTAACAAAATCAGAACAGGATAATGAGAAGTAAAATAAAACATTAAAAACACTTTCCCTCACCCCTCCCTCTTTCACAGCTCTACCTCCGCTCCTCTACCACTTGCCTTCACAGCTGGACAGGGGAGAGAAAATGCAAAAAAGGGTTCATGAGTTAAGGACTGGGAGAGATCACTTACCAAATACCATTGCCAGAATAGACTTGAATTAAAGATATTAATTGAATTTGTTATTAACAAAATCAGAACAGGATAATGAGAAGTAAAATAAAACATTAAAAACACTTTCCCTCACCCCTCCCTCTTTCACAGCTCTACCTCCTCCCCAGTGGCACAGGGAGACAGGGAATAAGGCTTATGGTCTGCTCATCACAAATTATTTTTCCAGCTGCTCAGGGAGAGGAGTCCTTCCTCTGCTCCAGCGTTGTGGTCTCTCCCACGGAGTTCTCCATTAACTTCTCCAACATGAGTCCATCTCACCCATGTATTTTCTGACTGCAATTAAAACTGTGGAATAACTTTCTTTTCTCCTTCTTGTCCTCCTTTTTGTTGTTCTTGTTGTTCTTTCTTCTTTCTTTCTTCTCTCTTCTTGCTTTTTTCTTTCTTCTTTCTTCTTCAATATGTTATTGCAGATGCCAGCTTTTCTGTTTGGCCCAGCCTTGGCCAGTGGCACATCTGTCTCTGAAGCTGCCAGGCATTCACTCTGCAGCTTCATGGGGGAAGCTTCTGGCAGCTTCCCACAGAAGCCATCCCTGTAGCCCCCTCGCTACCAGAGTTTGGACATGCAAACCCAATACAGTGGATTATACCACAACTCATTGAGGAGAGTTATATGGTATATATTAATGCTTGTAATATTGTAATTATAATATTGTAAGCATGTTTATATGATCTGTTGACAATCATTCTTGCTCTGACCTTGCTTTGAGTTGGAGATGAGACACTGCTGATATGAAAATTGAAGAAGAGTTTTGGCAAGTTCTCTAGCAGTAGAAACACCTGTAATATAGACAAAATCAACTCTCTTGTGCTTACCTCCACCCCCTGCGTGCTTCTCTTTTCCCTGTGGTTTGAAATTTTCAGTAGCTTCTTCATTCCTGCAGGTCTTCTGCAACTTTTTTCCTAACTTCCTGTCTCTCCAGGTAGACTGCTTCTGAGCTAAGAGGTGACCCTTAGAAAACCTAGCTAACTCTTCCATTTTCTCAAAGATGATGCTCCCTTGAGATTCTCCCAAGAGTGTCCCTGAAGGTCACTGTCTATCATGGTCCTGGGCTGTGACATTGCTATTTACCTTGCTCCCACCTTTCATGTGCAACATGAGCATCCACAACTCACAGTTACAGCAGTCTGCTCCCAACTTTTGTGTCTGTAACCAGTTTTCCCTTGGTTTTAAGTAAGAGGTTCAATGAAATACTTTTCCTAAACAGCTGCTTAATCTATAAGTTGTCTTCAAATCACTCCAGAAACCTCTTGTATAGGGAAAGAAGGATAAGGAAGTGGAGTAGGATAGCTTAGGAAAACAATTGTTCTTGGATGTGAGCTGCTGCGTTTCCTTTGCACTAGACAACAGCTCAGCATGACAATTTATATTTACAGCAAGTTATAGACATGAAAGTCAGAGATACACTGAGAACTCTCAATATTTTCAGTGAATGTCTCATATTGAAATTCATGGAAAGAAATAAAATCCAAAAGTTGCCTATGTGAAGTTACTAAGTAGTTTTAGAGGAAAAAAAGTAGTAATATTTTTTTTAGTAATGATGACTGAAATGTCCACCTAGATATTAATATAGGCATAATCCTAGGAAGAAATGGTTGGAAAATCAATGTCATATGACCAAGCTTATGTGTACCTAAATTTAACTCTGGCCATTCATGAATGGGTTAGTTTTCTGCTTTCTTGTTGTAGTGTTTATGAACTAAACCACAGAATAAGCTGATTTGAAAGGCACCCACAAGGATCATCAAATCCAACTCCTAGCCCTGCACAGCACCGTCCCCAAGAGTCACACCATGTGCCTGAGAGCATTGTAGAAACACTTGAGCTCTGTCAGGCTGGTGCTGTGACCGCTTCTCTGGAGAGCCTGTTCCAGTGCCCAACTGTCCTCTGTGTGAAAAACCTTTTCCTAATATCCAACCTAAACCACCTCTGACAAAACCTCAGGCCATTCCCTCTGGTCCTGTCAGATGACCCCAGAGCAGAGATCAGTCTGCCCCTCCTTTCCCCCTCATTATGAAGTTGTAGACTGCAACAAAGTCTCCGCTCAGTCTCCTCCAGAATGAACAGACCAAGTGACCTCAGCTGCTCCTCACATGCTTCTTCTAAAGGCCCTTCACCATCTTCGTTGCCCTGCTGCTATGTGTAGTGGTTAAGTACATATATTTCAGAAGAAACAAACATTTTATTAGTTTATCCGTGCTGAGTACATTTAAATATTGTTTAGCTCAGCTGTTTGTCACAGAAGGGGAAAAACTGTTTATGAGAGATTTTTCCAGCTTTATCTATAAATCTGTTAACTTGTTTATATTTATTATTACTATTGACTTAAATAAGGCATACAAAAACCTTTTTCAGTGGTTTAGTTCATTATTTTCTTATTAGTGCTATTTTATCACCTTGAGCCATCCAATTCTACTAAAAATAACTTTTTGTTTTAAGGAGTTCACTAGTAACCTGAAATGACTTTATCAATAATAGCATTGTATTTTCCTTTGAAAACCAGCATCTTAACTAAAGACAAGCCTTTTTTCTCGTAAATTTAAACTATTCATATGAAGAATTTTTCATATGTAAACTTTCTTAGTTTATTTGAACAGTGTATACTCTAAAATTTTTATTGAAATAGCTTGTATTTTAAACAGGCTTTTTACACATTAGGCTTGTGTTGGTCCTATGAGTATGCATTTCACAATCTTAAAATTTCCCTTATAGAGGTTCTGTCTTATGCATCAATGAGATTCACCTGTATTGTAAGAAGTTGGAGGAGGAAAGCTGTAAGTTTCAGATAAGGTGTTCCCATTAAACATTTTCATAATATACATTAACAATACAGACTCCTATAGTCTAATGCATAGCTGCACATAAAACAACTTTCTGACAGATTATAGTACACCCACAAAACTTCTCAATTGCCATAAAATACCATAAATACACCTCTAAAGTTAATGTTACAATTTTGCCAAATTGTTGCTTTTGCATTCTTACAAAATTCCACTAAAGTAGTTATTAATTCCTTCACCACACTACAGATGTGTTAGAAATGCAACACAATTTATATATCTCATAGATTTTTGTCTGATGAATTGCTGTTATTATTAAAGTATGAAATAGCACTGTAATGAGGAAAGACTGAGGTGAAAATAAAGGGAAATTAAATATTACAATGAATTGAAAAATTTTATCTAGAGAAATGCAGTCTTTCATATCTATTAAAAGAGAATAGATACTATACAGGCCTGTGTGCAAAAAAGGGAAGAATAAGGAAAGCCTAATTTGCTTAAAGAGAAGATTGTGCTCAGATATCTGTGATGTGTCATGTTACTACTGATATCAAGATGGTTGAAAACATTTCCTCTAGCTTTTGCCAACTTCCTAGTGATGACTTTGATCTAGGAGACTGCAATAACCTTTTTATGGCAAGTGGTTTTATGGTGAAGGGGAGAAGGAAGTCAGTAAGTGTACCTATCAAATTCCCAAATCATGCAAAGGCAAACTGACCTTCCTGTTGAGCAAAAAGTCTTTTACAATAACCTTTCACCTTTACTTTGAACTTAGTTCTCCATATGTGAACAATTTACCCTGAAGTTAATTTCATACAGAATTGGAGGACAGCCAGTTGCAGATGTGTGAACTGTAAAATTGCTTGGAGAGACATGGCTTTATATTTATTATAACCTGAAAAAATATTCCCCAAAATGATGGAAGAGAAGGAGAAGAGGAAAGGGAAGAGGAAGAAAAAAAAAAAAAAAAAGAAAAAAGGGAAAAGAAACAGAGAGGAAAAAGAAAAAAAAATAAGAGGGGAAAAGGGAGAAAAATAGAATAGAATTCTAAGCAAGAGAAATGTTCCTGAAATTTACCTGATTCTGTAATCAAATATAAAAAGAGATACATTTTTGAACACAGGTTGTTCAAGAGAGAAATAATTGCTTGAATCAGAAGTAAGGTTTTGGATCAATAAAAAATCACAGTTCATATTTGTAGACTTTGATTTTTATCTTCACTGTTGGAATAATTCTGCTCTCATGTTTTTGAATCCTTTAGAAGGATTATTGAAACTTACATTTGTTAAAAGCAATTATAATTTAAATCATTACATATATGTATATGTACATGCTTATGTCTGTCTTCATTATATAGGAACTCTAATCATTAAATTCTGCTATGCCACTACTGAAAGTTCTTTACATATTTAAACTTTTTTTAATAGAATACTTAAAATGTTCCTTAATTTCTTGAAAAAATCAGTGAACAAAAGAAAAAACAAAACTAACACAAGAAACAATGCCAAATGCACAGCTCTTGATATACAGAATTTCTAAAGCAGCTATAAATTTGCTTATTTTCATGCTGCATGGGAGATTACATTTTAATCAGTCCTAAAAATATTTTTGAAAATCACTAAGTTTAAGAAAAACATTCTACATGTTCTCTTACCAAATTTTGAACTGGATTTGCACAATAAACCTGAACCCTATCTGAGCAGCAGACTCTTACATGACCTGTACTTCTATTAATGAATTTAAACATATCCAGTTAATATTTTATGGTAGAATATAGAACACAGAACACATCTTCATTAATAGTTGGTATGACTATTTGTCCCAATCTATTTTATATTCCCCCACACAGTATGTGTCAAGACTTGGTTAAAATGACATGGGAACAACTTCCAGTTGGCAATTTGCAGGAAGATATGATGTTTTTAACATGAAAACAGTTTAATTAAAATGGCTTTGGACATTTTAAGAGTGCTTTTGGACATGTTTCATCTGTTATTGTATGTTTACTCATAAAGTCATAAGGGTTCACAACACTAATGCAATTGTACTCTGTGTATGTTGCCTTTATCTGCTGGAAATGCTCATCAGGATTCGTGGAGAGATAAAACAGTTTTTATTTTTCCTGAACAGATAAAGGCAAATTAAAATCATTTCTGGCTTTAGATCTATAAAATAATTTAATAGTCTTATATTTCACTGTCTTTCCCAATAAAAAGGTGTTAAACGTGTATATATATTTGCATTTAATCTTTGATAATTTAACTACCTTTTTTTTTGTATCAAATCAAACTGTATCCAAGTAAAACATCATAAAATTACTGTTGTTGTTGTTTGCTTGCTTTTTTAATTGGATAGTAAACAATATTTAGTGAAGGGACACAGTATCATTAGAGAAAGTATTACATACATAATATACCCTCTGCTTTCCTGCAGTTCTGCTTTGCGTTTCCTTTTCAGATCAAGATCCAGAAGATTAACTCTGCAAGAAAACAGGCGGTGGGATGATGTCTGGCACATACAGGAGTCTGGACGCAGACAATAGACAGAAGGTGACAAAACCTCAGAGTCTGGAGGATCCTGCAGTATTTAGGCTCAACAGAGCAAATCAAGGTGTGAAAGGCTCATCCTTGTCAGTGGTACGGTGCTGTGTGTAACATCTACTCAGTGTTACCTCGTAATGATAACATTATGTTTGTTTAATTTATAGTCTCTTCTGACTCAGCATCATGGTTATTTATTTCATGTCTGAACATCAGGAATGAAGCCTGATGATCCCTGGGTATGAAGCTTTGTGATTTGGAAGCAACAACTCCCAAACAATTTTTTCTCATCAGCATGCAGTATTTTTTTTCCTTCATTTAATATTATGTGGGTTTTCCTTTCTTTTCTATAAAACCATTCATCTATTTTTTTTTCATTAAACTGTATTGGCCATCTTTTATCCTTAGAATTTAAAAGGTATAACTTTGAGTGGTCCTACTAATTTACTGGGCCCAGAAAGTGAATTCTATTTATAAAATGTTGGAAAAAAAAAAAAGTGTCAGTTTACATGTGACTCCTCTCAGATCCGTAAGCTACAGCTACAAGAATATAAGAATCTTCTTGGCCATGGTGCCTATGTAAGAGGTAAACTGCAGCATGCCACAGAAAAGCCACTGCTCTTTGAAGTAGTGGAGAGAAAAGACACTTCTCTATCCTGTTGCTGAGTCAGGAGCAGTGCCACACAATCAGAAAGTGGAAGATCTACACAGCAGAATACATTTCAGAAAGTACCAAAAAAATATACATCTGAGAAGACACCCTATATAGCACAGTTAATTTATTCTTTATATTTTTTGACATTTTATTTTTAATTCTCTAATGTCCAAGTTACTTTCTTTAAATTCTTTAACATATTTTCTGAGCTGTTTGTGTGTCTCTTGCTTTTTTAATAAACTTATATTTTACACCTAATAAAATACTGGTCAAGTAAAAATTACCTTATATTCTCCATGACATCACATTAATCTTTAGCCTCTTCCCTCCTATCGCCCATAACGTGAATTGCTGAGGAGCATGAAGTGTGCTACAGCAGATGTTGAAACCACTTTGATCAGTGCACTTGCACTACATAACTTCCTCTGAGCACATATCTGTCCTCATTCTTTCTGACATTGCTTTAACATTCTTGTAAGATTTTATTCCACAACACCATGCTTCTTCATACTACTTTTTCCTCCATATCTGGGAAAAAAAACAACAACAACAACAACAAAAACACAAAAAAAAGAAAAAAACCAAACAAAAAAAACCCACCAAAACAAACAAAAACAGAAAACCAAAAATAAAATTAAAAAAAAAAAAGAAAAAAAAAAAAAACCAAACCTACCCATAAAACCCAAAACGCACACGAAAAAAAAAAAAAAACAAAAAAAAAAACCAAAAAAACCAAACCAACCCATAAAACCCAAAACACACACACACACACAAAAAGGTTACTGGACTTTTCTACTTCCTAGACCATTTTTTAGTTAGACTAAGTCCTTGTCTCATGAGGAAAGGAGCTTGAAACTGAGTGCAGGGGACAAAGATGAGGTAGGGTAGTGTGTGTCTATTTTTATTTTTTTTGTGTCATCAGATCACAATGTTGCACACCATATTTAGTAGCATAACCATCTGCTTCTTTCCCCAGTTCTGAATATTCTCTGAAACATAAAAGACCTTTAATTGTCTGGAACTTGTATTTCTTCCATAAATAGTGTTGTTTTGAGCAGCTCTTGTAATGGTAAAGCAGTGCCATTTTGTAGGCAAAGACTACCTCTTAACACCATTTCCATGGGAAGTTCAAAGAGAATAAATTATTTATTATATTCAAGACTGGGCAAAATGTTCATTAAATATATATAGAGACCTAGATTCTAGCTGAAGATGACTTTAGCAATGAACTTGAGGTGTGGCAGTTATAAATACCTGACTTGACTTGCACCCATATAGTGTATTTTTTACATGTCAGTGGCTTTATCTCTATTTTTTTTTTTATTTTATCTTAAGGGAATCTATTTCCCTTAGCTTCTCAGATTAAAAACAACAACAACAAAAAAAACCAACCCCACTATTTCCCTTAGCTTCTCAGATTAAAAACAACAACAACAAAAAAAAACCAACCCCACAATTAAGCAGCATTCATTTTGATATTCAAGAAATTTGAAGAAAAGTGAAGCTTCCTTCTTTTAAATTAATAACTGTAATTCAACACCACAAAATCTAATGTGACACACCAAAGTAATTTGCTGCAATTCAAAATGTTGCAGATCAAATACAAGAATGGTTGTGTTGGCATCTTATGAAGCTGTTTACTTTAAAACTTGGACTAAATGTCGTGATGTCTATTTCTGGTTGAAAAGTACAGCTTTGTTGTAAAACAAAGGAACAGTAAAGGAGAGAATTGGCTGTGGTGTGTACTTGACATTAGACTACCTGAGTTCTATTGCACAATAATTCTATTTAAGGTTCATCTGTTCAGTTAATTCAAATTCTGCAAGCATTCCAGAGAACAGTTTAGAAGTGTGAAGAATTTGCAGTAGGAAGAGGAGACAACTGAATATTGATACTGAATAAATAATCATAGAAAATTACATGGACTGATGCAGTAAAGAGATGGTGATCAAATAATTTGTATTAAAACTGATCAACTTCTCTGAATAATAAGTCATTATTAGAAGTCTTTCTCACTCCTAAGGCTGAAGGGTCAGGCAAGGGGGAGTGTTTGTGTATGACAGGTGTTGGTGGTTTCAGCAAAAAAAATGGAGTCCTGCAATAGAAAAATTGAATTTGAAGATAACTTCTTTCTCTTACTAAAAATTCTGTCTCCTCACAGAGGATTTATTTTCCGTGCTTCATATGATGCCACATTTAAAGGCAATACCCTCTCCATAGCCCTCTGCCCCCCAAAGAATGATAAAATCAGAGCTATCAATAATAATTATTTGACTATTAGAACAAATATAATATTTAGAACAGAACATATTTAAAAACAATTACTCCTTCAATTACAATCCTTTCTTTGTATTCCTTTGTGGAGAGCTTTTGAGAAATATTATGTCTTTGAGATTTGCTCTAAAATCAGTGAGGGCTAAAATATTTTTGTTCATACACAACAAAAAACCTGAGTGTTCCCTTTATCTTCCAGATACAAATTCAACAGCTAATTGTGCAGTATTTATCACTGGTACTTTCACAAGCCTATGAAAGGTGATGGAGTCCATTCATTACTGACAGATGGGGAGCAGGCAGCCCTGCCTGGGGAGCAGGGAATAGCAAGTCCAAGCTCAACAGCTGGAAGAAGATGAAGGTTCAGGTAAAGAGGTACAGAAGTGACAACTGTAAGAAACAGTGGTGCTTAGGGTAGGTAGGAGTGGCAAGGAAAGAAATGTGGTTCAAGACACTGTTGACACAGCCTTGGCAAAACTGAGTAAACCAGTAGAGAAGGAAGGAGCAAAACTGAGAAGCTGAGGAGAGCTGTGAGGTAGTTAGTAAAATAAGTAGGATTGACATTTCAAAAAGTTGTCATCCTTTTTCCTCCAACTTCATTGAAACCCTTTATCTGAAGACATATATATTTTAAATGTTGCTGTTATCTTTTCACTAGTTTGGGATCATCATGAGCTGTCTTTAACAGTTTCAGTTCATGAATGGCAATAAAAAGTTGCATTACATTTTTCTGTACTAGTTTTATTGTTGTGGCTAAAAGTTCCCTAAATATTTAAAAGTGTGAATTCTTTCTTTTATGACTTTTAAAGAAGTATTTCTTCACTTTTATCAAGGGCTGATAGATCACGAAATTCTCTTTCAAAATAGTCCAGACTTTTGTACTCTACAACACATTTGCAAAGTGTGCAAAATAAACTTTATAATTAACTACATCCTTAAAAGAGTCTTTAAGTTGTAGTAGGTGCTTAATTTATTATTAAGAGTACTATCATAGTTTAGTTTTATACTTCTAATCAGTTGTAATAAATTCTCATACTGAACAGAATCTAATTCCCTTGAGGACTAAGTATTGGTGGGAATTTTGCAGGCTTCCAAATCCCTACGAGCATGCAATTAGAGTTGTTATTATTAGGGTTCTCTGACCTGAATACTCTGCTTTATTGTCACCGCTCTCAAATCATTTAGCATCCTTGCTTCTACATGGAATTATAGAATGGCTTCTGTTGGAAGGAAACACCCTTCTAACCTAACTCCAACCCCTTGGTCATGAGAAGAGATGTCTTCCACTAGACCAGATTTCTCAAAAACACATACAACTGCCTGATTTCTGTGAAAAACTCAGCTGAAAACGAAAACTTAAATGAAGTGAGACAATTTTGCCTTACATGCAGAAATGTCAAAGAATGGAATGGAATATTCTGTACTCAACTATACAGTTCTTTAAACTGAAATTTATTAATGAGAAAACGTCTATTCATCTTTAAGAAATTGTCAAGGAAACCTGAGTCATGCTGAAATAAACAATATTTTTCATAAAGCAATTTTTAGATCTTAATTTTTCAGTTAATGGCTGAAAACTTTTAAATTCTGATTAAAGCAACATAATTTCATAACCTCTTTTTTCTGATTTGAAGGAATACTTCATTTCTGAAGAAGGAAATGTGCTTTGACAGTTCTACTTTATGGACTCTGATAAAATCTCTTGTGTTGGGTCTTCTGTTTAAAGTAACATGAACAGAGCCTCTTCCATTTTGTGTCAGGACTGTTCTTTAACATAAATATCTTATAAAAATAAAATTTTTCCACACCATCATCCTTGAAGAAGTAACATCATATTAAAATCAAATTGGATTTATGCAAGATATGTCTTGCTTTTTAGAAAGACTATTGTTTGTTATTGTGCAGGGGGGTAGAATATCTTTGAATTTACAGCATAGTGGTCAGAGTGTATTTGTATCACATTACAAAAGGATATAAAGAAGGAATTATAGAAGAGATTGCTTAGACACCTTTTTTTTTTTTTTCAAAATATAGCATAAAATAATATTCTATGACAAAGTTGAGGCCATATTGAAACTAGAAAATAAGTCTGTGAGACACAGGAAATAACACCATTTTAGAAAGGAAGCAATGTTATCCTTCCTAGTGCTTAGCTGGTATTCAGATAAAAAGCTTTCAAAATCAACAGCTACTCATCAACAAATCAACAAATGCCACTTATTTTTTTATTCATACTTCACAGGTTTATGCTATCCAAGCTGAAGTTAAGCTAACCATAGCAAACAGATCTACCAGAGACATCTTTACGGTGCCTGACTTCCCTATGTTTCTACTTTCTGCTACACCATGGTCACAATGCTATGTATGGCCTACAAGTGATGATGAACTCAGTTAAAAGGTCAAGATATATGCCAAGGCATATATCTTCCATTTTTATCTTCAGTGACAAAATGGGTTCTAATCACCTTTACAGAGCACTCTGTGTTGGTGAAAAGTAGTGACATTTGCATGTTGATGAGAATTAAATAACAGCATTTACATGGGACAGAGATATTATTGTTTTTCACTCCAACAGTACAGTTGTTTTGAAACATAGCTGAGTGAAATCAATTGTCTTGCAAACATCAATTCCTCTCCCTTTGCAAAGTGGGGTACAAGATATCACAAATAAAAAGGGAATGAGCACTAACCTCTTCCTTGGCCACTTGCTGGGTGTGCAATAAGGCTTTCCCACAAGATACCAAGAATACAATTTTGGCTGGTTTTCTTTCTGCAAAACAGCATGAGAGGCCGAAAGTAAATTAAATTTCATCATTGCCAAAGCGAATAAAGGACCTGGTATAAAGTGGAAGTCTTTCATAATAGAATAGTAAATAACAGATTTCTATATCTTCCAAGTATTCCCCCAGGAATTAATGTATGCTACTGATTCAGTCTGCTGGAATTTTGAAGCTATCTGAGGTTAACAAGGCCTGTCAATACCAAAAATGTCAGCAGGTGAATTCATTAATGTTGTCTCCTTGTATATATGTATATCATTTACTTTAAAAACCAGCAGTATCTGATTTGCATTTATTATATTCAAGGTCAGCAAGTTTGCAAATAATCAGCTCATATAGGAGACATTTTATTAAATAGCAAGTAATATTGCTATGACACAGATTTGAGTTATTGGGTCTGAGCAAAGATCTTAAAAAACCTATTATAATTGATTTCTAAAAATAGTAGCAATAAAAATTAGGTTTGCTGACTATGAAATTACAAATGTATTATACAATTCACTACAATAAGTAGAGCAACATTGCTGTGTTTTTTGGCAAAAATATTCATTTAAAAAACAAATGGTTTATCTTTGTTTTAATATTTACAGATACATATCTGTAGTGTCATTGTGTCAATTATCACCTTGTCTTAGTCTCTGTGAAAAAATAATACTGTGTAATACAGAAATAGTTGATACTTGCACCATATCATTAACTGATTTTATTGATTTTTTTAAGATGCAAATTTTACTTGTAACATTTGTTGGGTTTTGCTTTCAAATCAAATTTTTGAAAGTTACTGTAAATGGTTTTCTTAATCATAGAAATAAAAGGTAAGTTGTTTAATCACATTTACAACTGTAATAAAGTTTAACATCTCATCACTTTACAGCCCAGTGTATTAATTAATTCAGATTTTTTAAGTGTAAAACTGACTGATACAGAATCTTTATTAGGTTTTTCAGCTTCATGTTCTTCCAGTTATGCTCAAGAATGCAAGATATGCCTTTTATCAGTCAGCAAACAAAATGGCCACTCATAGTGTAAAAACTGAAGCAATAGAAACAGTTTATTGGGGAAAAAAACTTAAATTTTTTGAGAGATTGTTTCAGACAATATTGCCTGATAGTTGCCATTCAACTGCTGTACTCAAGATGAACAAGAGGACTTGAAACTTACTGTTTTAAAGTGCAAAGAGGGAGAAACCAAATTGTTTAAACTAGGAGTGAAACCAGACAAGCAAGAAAGGTGCTTAAAACCTATCTCAAAAATTGCTCATTCAGAACCCAGCTCAGCTTGCTTGTATGCAGCACCTTGACTCTTCTGGGGAGAAAAAGGGAGTGATGATAATTCTTCCACTTGCCCAGGAAAGCCAGCATTTTCTGTTTTACTGCACACACATTTTCTGGTTTGTTGCACACACATATGAGTGCCCTTTCCTGCCAATTTCTTTTATCATTTTGCTCATTGATTTTCGTCAAGATTACATTTTCAGGATGAGAAACAAGTTCTCTCAGTCACAGTAATTTCTATTAAGACTTTCAGAATCTCTCTGTTTCTGTATCTATCTTACTCTCTCCCCCTTCCTTCCACTCTTTTCTCTTTCTCTCCCTTAACAGTTCTGAGATTTTTTTCCTGAAGTTCTCCAATATTCACCTTCTAAGAAATCTAACAATATGCCCACTGGAATGCTACAAGATTTTGTTCTGGAAAACTACATATTTCTTGAGAGGGAAGGAAACAAAAAGAAAGGGGAAAAAATCAATAAAAGCAACAATGTATGCAAAGTTTCAGGGGGCTTCATTAGTTACAATAGAAAATACAAGAATACTACAAGGGATGAAAATATTAAAACCAAAGTTCTATATACACCAATTTTTTACTATGATGCTATACCTCCATTGTATTACACCCATGATTAAAAGGAATATTCTTTCATAAATGGGTCCATTCCTAAAACAAATGTACATCTCAGTTGAAACCTCCAGAATAACCTACAGCATGCAGATCTCCCACTGTACATCAATACTACCTGATTTAGGTTTTTCGGTCACATCTTTAAGGATGTGTCAACATATATGTTATACACATTTGTTATGGGATCTGTAGATTGAAGATCAGTTACCTATGTACAAAAAAATGATCTGGAAAAGCTCATTCCTGAAGGTGCTTAACCCTCATTTGGCTAATAAATTCTCAAATTACCACTGTTCTTTAGGTACTTAACATGAGCTACCACATTACAAGGAACAATAAGTGCTATAGTATATATATAATCTAGATATATGTTTAATCTTCTCTGAAGTTGGAAGGACTTGGTATTTTATCACTATTCAAACACACAATAGTCATGCACGTCTTGTAAAGATCTACTACACTTGTCAGGGACCCTTATAATAAAATACAGCCAAATGGAAGAATATCACCTTTATGTCCTACTTTTTCATGATTCTTTCATTTGTTTAAATATGTTTCTCATCCCTTTGTACACAAGGACACTCACTATTCTTTTGACATCATATTTCAAAACTGATCTTTTTCATCTTGGCCTTTGAAATTTCTGTCCAAATTCCAAATAATATTAAATGCTAATATTACCTTATTTTGTATTTGTCATTACTTTTGACCTTGAAAATTTTTATTCTTTACTGCCTTCTCATATGGTACAGGTTACACTGTGTATCTTTACTATTTTTCATTAGGAAATGAACATTTAATCTATATGATACAGAGCATAATGGCACTTTAGAATATTCTTCATTAATTATATCCAGTGTAGGAGTAGAAAGTTCAATCATGCTTGCAAACCTCAATAAAACAAAATTTTTTACAACTTTTGAATTTCTTCTCATAATATATAAAATAATGCCTTGTCATTTCACTTTTGTCTGGAAAAGAGAAATAAAGATCAATAAAGAAATGTAGTGTAAAGATAGTAATAAAAACAAATGTAATTTAATGTAGTTTTAAATCAACCTGATTGGTGATGTTAGAGCTAGAACATTTACAGATTTTGCTGCACATCTTCTAGAAAAATACTTCAATTTTTTGGAGATGTATATTTGTTTGGTAACAAATGAATGAATACTGTATCTACTTCCTCTTTATTTAAAACAACTCAATTGACATTTTAGTCCAACACTATTTTATGTTTTCAGTCTAAATGAAAAAGAATTTTGCATATTCTACTATATGCTACACTATTTCTTCTGTCTAGAATAAACACCATTCCATCAGTTATTTGACAGTCTTTCTTTGGATAACTAAAGGAGAAGGGGTGGTGAAAAAGAACACCAGTTTGAAACATCTGAATCCTGGATAACTAACAATATCTGTGAGTAGGAAGGTGAAACAAATAGAGTGTTGATGCTTCAGTGCCATCTACAACTGACATTTATCATTCTTCTTGTGGGAAGGCAAGAAAAATTAAGGACCCTTGAGAGATTGGAGCAAGATATTGATCAGAGTTTACTGAGCTCTAAAGTCTTGTACTTGAATTTGGAGTAAGTCGTTTAAAAGAGTTGTGTCAGCTCAAAACTTGGCTTTCGTGGAGCACGTGAATAAAACTAACATGACTAACATGGTTTTCTGGTGAAAAAAAAGGTGCTATACAGGGATACTTGAATTACAGTCACAAATCTGCTATTACAGAGTGAACTAAGTTGTTCAACTTTTCCCTTTTCATTTTAACATAAATTTCGATCTCTTATGCTATGAGGAACCTATTGTTATAGATTTCCTCTTTGTCTGTTGATGTCAGATAGCCTATTCATTGTGGTTATAGATGAGATATAGAGTTAAGGAACTTACAGTTTTACCCTTCAACATGATCCATTAGACAAGAGAATTACAAAAAATTGGTGGGTAGTGGAGGAGTATGTGCATTTACAAATTTGTGTTGAGAAAAACCTTGCATCTGTCAACTGCTTTTATAATGCAAACAATCATATTTAAACAAAGGACAAAACCCCAAAGAGACAAACAGAGCACTATGGTCAAAGGGATTATATATCACTTAAGTGCTTATCCCCTAATATTTCTTAATAGTTGTTTCTGGAAAAACTGTTTAGTCATGAACTGCAAAATGTTTTTCAAAAGAGCGCAGATGTAATTTAGGTGATATGAAGTTCTTTTTCAAAACCAAATGCTAGATGCCCTCGTTTCTGTTTATTTTCATATGCAAATGGTTTTGTTGCTTCTATTAAGAACTTACAGACAACAAACAAACAAAAGAAATCATTTGCATTTTCATTGGTTTTATCAGCAGTAGGAGTTTTATTTTATATCTCTGTGATGCAAATACAACCCAGTGTTTGTTTTTAATTTAAGGTGTTAAAAGGGTATGAGATGATTTCTGAAATGAGTTAAGTTTTTCAAAGATATACCTTTAAGATCTTATGACAAACTGCTTAAAAAAAGAAAAAGTATTTCTCTGCATAGACAGAAATTAGAGTGGTAAGGGAGTACTAGAGATCTCTATTTTTTTATGAAATAGTATATTAATATATTTGCTTCATTATTAGTATTTAACTATATCATGTCTAATGTTCCACTTATTTGAATGTGCAAGGTATGGAAAACACAGTAAATGGGTAACTAATATCAGAAAGATCTATATATTTCTGTTCTCAGGAAGGCATCAAGAACCTAGACCAGCTACCAGTTACATGAATATAATGAGCGTGCTGTATCAGTATGAGACCAAGGAAACTTGGCTGCTTAGTAGAGTTAGCTAGTAAAAAAGCATTGAGGATAGCACAGGATACAAAATTCTCCCCTTTGTAAACCTAGAGACTATTTCACTGAAATTTTGAGACTGTAATTGTCATACTGTCATTATGTGCAGTGTTCTTCTGAGTGTATACATTTAAACTTAGTGAAAAGAGCTCATTGTCAAAAAATTAATATAAACTTCTAACAATAGATCACCACTTATGGGATTTTCCAGTTAAGCAGAGAATTTACACATAAAACCTAATAGCTATGTGCTCAGGAACAGTCTGTGTCTGAGCTCTACTCTTTCAAGAGGTTTTGGTAAAAGAATGCCCGATTTCTGCATCCAGAGGAAGTTTATGTCTGGATCGATTTTGAACTAATTGGACTCTGAGTGTCTGGATATGTGCACAGGCACAAGCGTAGCTTACTAGAGAACCTAAAACTGAAGCTGGACATTTTCTAGGTAGCCTGCATGTCCCAAGGCTCAATAATAGCTGGAAGGATAGTGTTTTGGGGGTTTTCTTTTTAAGATCTCAGTGACAGTTCACATCCAAAATAAACCTGTTTTAGTTAGCTATGTACTAAATTTAAGAATCTAGTTCTGAAGTAATGAAACTTGTTTCAAGTTGTCTAAATGCCTTCTATACAAAGAACAAACAAACAATCAAAAAAGAGCAGAAAATATAATATATAGGTACTGGTTAAAAAAAACCTTGCTTTTAAAGAGACATACTAAGTATCTGATGAAAAATGAATTTACATTTTTTAAATAAATGCAATATTTTTCTACTTTGCTCAATTCCAGACATCTATAATTAAAAAGCAAACAATAAAAGCCCCAACAAACAACAGAACCCCCACCCCAAACTACATACACACAAAAAACAACAAAAAAACCCCAAAACCCAAACAAAACCCCTCAAAACAAAGTAATTAACATTTGAAAGTCATAAAATTGTAAATAATTAAAATAATTAAAAGATATTTTCTGTTCCAGATGTACCTTACAAACTTTTTCTTCAATCAAATTGGTAGCCAAATCATGTATGTTACTTGAGATCTTTGGAGAACTACTGTAGAATTTTCTAAAGGGTTTCCTGATGAACAATCACTTGGTCTGTGGAAAGGATTGTGAAAATATGTGGTATCCATCAAAGTCAGTCCTAAACAAAGAAAAATGAAATCTAAAATATAAGATTGATTAATCCGTGACTTAGAGGGCTTACCAGCCAATTCCCACACAGGAATTATTTTTTTCATGTTGTTGAATGACTTTCTGCATTTTGATGCAGTATTCCTAAAAAACATAAAATAGTAAAAATGTGCAAACTCATTCAGATAAAAAAAAAAGCATTACCAGGCTAGTAATGTTCTGAGCTGCCTCATTTTGTCTGTAATAAAACGTTTTGTGAATACATGTTTTCTATGTTTTCTGATCTTCATAGAATTTTGATTAACTTAGCTGTAGAGATAGAAAATAAAAATATATTTCTTAATAGAGAACTCTGTGTATATATGCATTAGAAGTGGACTAAAAAGTCCTTATTTTTGCTCTCTTGGAGCACACTTAAAATTATTAGGATTCATTTAGGGACTAAAACTGCATATTCCTGATTTAGTTTGTCTCAGCTGGGCTGCAGATACTTGGGAGGAATCAAATGCGTCACCAGCAGAGCCCTGATCTTTCACTGACTTTTACATCTCCTGGTATCTCCCTGAATCCTGCTGCAGCTCATGCAGTCTTTGCCTCCCAGAAAGTTCAGGATAGTTGCTCTCCAACTAGTATTTCCTGAACTGAGATGCAGGACCCAAGAGAGGCACCCTTCAATTATTTCTTTGACTGCTTCACATTAGCAGCTTCCTATTTGATATTCCTGTGTGAGGCCTGGGAAACAGGCTGTCCACCCTCCTGCTCTCCAGGCTAGATGGGGAGGACAACTTGAAGGAAGATGTAGGAACAGTTTATCAACCTCTGTTGGGACCTAATCCAGCACAGCAACTCTGCCAGCTACCCCAGACCCCCTCCTCTGCTTGTGGTTTGTTTTCTCTTTTTATCCCTCTGTACTCCTCTTTCAATAACTCTTTTCACATTTCTGTTTGCATACTGTGCAGGTTGAAACTTATTTCTGTGTCTGTGATCTCTAAATGTGCAGGAAATTCAGCTGCCAAGACCTGTATGTCTACAATAAATAAAAGACTAAAGAACTCAGACTGTCACAGCTTGAAAAGCTGGGATATAAAAACCCTGCAAGGCCTGGGCTGACAAGGTTGCAAAGCAGAGTAGAAAGAACTTCTGTACTGGGCTTGTAATGGTTGCAGAGTCTGAAAGCATTGGATGCCAAGGCACATGGAGCTGGGATAGATGAAACAGGGTGAAAGCAGAAGTCAGGAACCAAGACAAAGTTGCATTGTTTCTTTTCTCTTTTGAATAACAGATATACACAACAGGTAGTGCACTCATTCAAGCTTAGTCTACCTGCAGAAAAACGACTAAGCATCACCCCTGTGTTTGTGTTAGTGTTCATGCCAGCATGGGTGCCATACTCCCAGACAACCTCAGTTTTTCTGAACACTGCACAACAAGCAAACACAACCAGATAGGACTGACAATAGCATGGAAAGAGGCAAGTCTCACCAATTTTCAAAGAATAAGGACAATCTATTTTTCAGAAATCCTTAGTACTCATTTCTTACATAAGCACAATGCATATTTTTTGTTTGGTTGTTTTTATATGAATATCAATTCCTCTCTACCATTTCTCTCTGACCTGACCTCAATTATCATATGCAGTAATATCCTGACCAATATTCACATGAAGCAACATGTAATGTGGAATGATGGGCAAGTATTCACACAGAGGGTGAAAAGAGAATTTATTTTTAAAAAGAAAGTACTTACCAACAACAAAATGAGGTACTTTTATAATGACTTTTTATAACTGAAAACACAATAGAGTTGCCAGGAAACTTGCATAGTTTGTCTGGCATGCCAAGTACAGGAAAAACTACAGTAACAGAGGGCACATAATTTGTTTCTGCCTTATGCCTTGTTCTAAGCCATGGCATTTTTCCTGCCTTGAAATAACACTTCAGATCCTCTAACTGGTGAAGCTCACAAAACCTACCTTACGTTACACTCCGTTTCAGCGAGGTAAGTTTCACTGTAGAAAAAAAGTATTCATCATGCCAAACATTTTGGTCATCAGTTACAGATAACCAGGAATATGGAAGTATCCTTCTATCTCCTTCAGTCTGAAATATGTGTACATGACAAAACAAGAGTTTTAAGTGACTTTGATTGGCTGAGAGACATAATAGCCAGGTCTCCACTTTCTTAGCCTAGTGGCTGGAGAGGAGAGCCATGTTTTAAAACTAATGTTGCAATCACATTGAGAAAAAAATTAAAAATATGTCCTAAAAAGAGAGCAATTCTTCTAGACAGTCTTTTTTAAAATAGAAGAAGAAGAAGATGAAGAAAAAAAAAAAAACAAACTAAAACCAAAGCAAAACAAAAACAAAAACAACAACAACAAAAACCTCCCCCCAAAATAAACAAAAAAACCCCCAACTAACCAAACAAAACCACAACTGCCAAAAACAACCAAACCCTCACCTCATCAAAACAGCTGTATTTCTGTTTATCTATTATCTTCAAATGTTCCTTGTGACCTTCAGAATGAATATTTTAATGCTTTACATTAATGAACCTTACAATAACACAAAGCTCAGGTGCCTCCTGAATAAACAGTAGAACAGCTGTACTAGATAAAAAGAGAATAACCACTAAAATAACTATCAGGTAATAAGGTGTTAGAGATAATGAGGAAGTCTAATAGAAAGTTGAGAAAATTAATTCCTAACACTAGGATTCAGTTATTAAAAACATTTAAAAGGACAAATAAAAAAAAATAATAGACTTAACACTGTTATTACAAATACTCATAAATAAGAAAATTACCATAAATGCTGCTATAACATTTCATAAAGCAATATCTAGAAAGATCAGTAAATATTTATAATGGAAAAGACTTGAAATTTTCTTTACAAATCTCATTGTTGTTGTCTGTTGTTGTCTGTTAGTTTGTGAGAAGATAACGAGTCCTTTGAGATTAATACAAGGTAAACCAGGGAGGAGGGGCTGCTTCAGAGATCAAATCACTCTTTCTGTTGACCTAGTTAGAGTTTACTTCTCAAAAATAGGTTTGTTCTCTAACCCTCTTACATAACCCTCAGTGCAAAGTAAAATAGGAACAAATTCAATAAGATGGGGAAAGAAATTCACTTCTTGTTATGCTTTATAATGCACATGAAAAAGGAAACTTAGAATTCCCTTATTTCAGATAAGAAAGAAGAGAAATTGCAATATTACTTTCATACAGTCTTCATAATACAAAACAATCTGTTTCTCAAGTGAAGTGCATAAAAGATTGAGGAATTTGAAGTTTTTTAAAATACTCCAAGAACCACAGATGAAGTTTCTCTAAGCTTCAACTAAATTTGTTTTGATAGACAAGTAGCAATTCAGTCTTGGCTTTCTGTTCATGTTTTTCTCTACCAGTGCAAAATGCAAGTTAAGTGGATATAAAATGCAATAAAATCAGACATAGCCCTTTATACCTACTGTGCACTTGCTCTGTTTTAGCTCAGCTGACAATAATGCACCTTCCTGTCTTCTATGCAGAAATATAGAAAAAATAATTTATTTTTATTTGTTTTCATTTTTTCTGTCTTTAAGGCACTAGTCATGAGGACTTATGGAAAAATAGACTATGTAGCAAGACAGTTTTCTTCAGAGAAATCTGCTTCATTTTATATTGTACTGTGTTAGTCGTGTTCTGCTTGTGATCTGCCAGAAAGCCCTTACAGATAAAGGAGAAATCTCAGTTATGCTAAATGGAAAATTAGTTGCATAATAAAAGTACAAAAGACCAAATAAAATTAAAATTTGGCCAAAATAGGCAGTAATAATATCTCTGCAGGATTTATTTGGTATAGACTTTTACCCTGCTGGCACAGACAAGAGAAGTGAAGTCATGTCCTAAGGCGAGGTTAGCCATGAGCTGGTGACCCCAGCACAGGCCATGCTCCACAGGTTCTGACCAAAGCCAGCTTCTGGAAAGTGGGCCAGCAACAACTCCAGACTAGGGAAAATGAAAAAAGCAGATCTGAAGTTCAATTCATGGGGTCCACTCAGGACCAGCAAGAGACAGGTCCAAAGACAAGCTTGGAACCAAGTCACAGCGCACCTCAGGAGACAAGGTGCCTGCACGTTGGGCATCAAGTCACACAGCAAGGAGAGACAAGGCTGGGGACAGGCACACCTTGGGCACAGCTCACCAAGAACTGGCTGCCCAGGACTGAACTCAGCTGGGCACCCTGGGTGCACGGGCCAGGGCATGGGGGCACAGCCCTGCAGGTTGAAGTCGTTAATGCCGACTAGTGTCCTTATGGCTCTGAGAGCTGAGAGGGGTAAAAAGACAGAGTTTAAATTCTTGGGTTTAATAGAATAAAACAAAAACCGACAACAACGACAGAACAATGAACTCTCACAAGAATAATCCAAACCCTACAATATTTCAATTTATTCCTATTTGATACACTAAATCATACTTGATCAACTAATGAATTCAGTAATAAGCTTTGTATCATCAGGACTGTTTCAGTGAGTACAAATTCTTCAGGGATTTTCAGGCTGTAGAAGAACAATCTAAAAATATTTTCTAACTGCAACCAAATCTGGACTTCTTAAAGTATTTTTGTTAAAAAACTCAATGAAGTGTCAAATTTACATCAATTTATATCTAATAACATCTTGGTGTTTTTAATAAGAGACATTTCTTTGCTGAATTTGTATTCCTAAGAGGCTGGTGAAATATCTGTACTGCTTTTTGAAAGTAGAAAACCCATGCTGGGAAACATGCTTGTCTTATATCCCACAATCACCTGCTGTGGGATTCAGTGATTGGTGTGTGGAATGAAGTTCATTCTCAGCAAGTTTGTGTACAATGAGAAGAGCAAGCAATTTGCTGGAGGCTGTTTTTCACAGAGACCTGTTCACACTGGAGCCATGGTCTGACAGGAACTTCTTGAAGGTAAATAAAAACACCTGCAACATTCTTCATCCAGGCTGGAATAACCCTAGGCAAGCAGTAGAGACTGGGTGAGAGTCGCCTAGAAGGCATTTCTGCAGAAAGAAATCTAGGATGCAGGTGAAAAATAAGTGGAAAATGTCCCGGAAATGTGCTCTTGCTGTGAGGGAGGTCCAATGCATCCCAGATTGTATTATTTAGAGTGTAGTCAATAGGATAAGGAAAGAGATTTCCCCCCTTTATTCAGCACTTCTAAGACTCCATTTGGAATTCTGTATCCAGTTTTGAGCTCCTCAGTGTGAGAAGCTTGCATACTAGAATACTTGCATACTAGAATAAGTCCATCAGAGACTTAAATTCTGGAGCACAGAGTACATAAGGACAGGCTGAGAAAACTGGGTCTGTTTAGCCTGAAGAAGAAAAAGCTCAGGAGATCAGATATATATTTATATATATACACAGCTATCTGATCAGAGAATAAAGAGAAAATGGGGCTATACTCCCCTCAAAGGTGAAAATACTGAATAGATAGTAAGGTGATTTTGTGTTTTTCATTTTTGTTTGGGTGTATGGTTTTGTTTTGGTTTTTTTTTTTTAGAAAGCTGGTCAAACTCTCAAGAAGTTCTGAAATCTCTATCTTTGGACAAAACACTGAGCAAAAAACCTAATAAAAACTTCTCTGGGTAGGGAGTCTGGATTAGAACAGTTCCACAGGTCTGATACAAAAAAATAATGGTTGTATGATTCTATATATATTATTTTTAATTTGTCTATGTTGGAAAAAATTATTATCTGATCTAAAGATGTAAAAAGTCTGAGGACATAAGAAGAAGAATTATAATGTATAACATACTATACTTAATGTATAACTGTTATCCTTAAGAAATCTTAGTCAGTGTCATATCTCAAGTAACACTCATAAAGTAGTTGAAATTCTGAGTTATGCTTTGTGAACCTGACAAGAGAGGAAGGAATCGTCATGAAGCATGAATATATGTACAGTTACATAGATATATATATATACACTAATTATTTTACAGAAATAAATACACAGCTAAAAAAAGAGAAATCTCAATCCTTATGTATGCAGATAGGCACTATTGATATTGTAAATATGAAAGTCTCTATATAGCCACAGCAGTCTTCAATACTATGTAATTAAGACTTAATGCACATACAGGCAAAAAGGACAATTGGAGAATATTAAGAAAAGAACAGAGCAAGATTCTAACACTGATAGAGTAAGAAGGATATTAAAAATGTGCTGTCCTGAAACAGAGATAACAGGACACTAACATTGAGCTGAAGTATTGAACTGACTTGTAATAAGTTTAAAATTATAATGTATATTGGAATGGAATGACAAAAATACCAATTTCATGTCTCCTCTGGATTTAAGGCATTTTCTAATGATGATTTCTAGATTAACACATTTCTAAGCCTAAAAATAATATATTATTCACATTAATCAAAGTAATAAAATTTTAGAAATAATAGTGCTTGTGTTGCATTGCCAGTATATTAGCTTAGATCATGCACACCCTGAAATCAACTATGTGCCAACAAAAGTTGCTTATTCTAACATCACTGTCTAAAATACCCGAAGTGACACCCAGAAGATGTGACAAGAAATGTGTCCCAGTACTAAAAAAGTAACAGAACTATTAATGACATTTTTACATTCTTATTAATCATGAGCATTTGAGCACTCCCAGATCTCACATAAAATGAAGACAATAAAAAGTAGCAGGATGAGTCTATCATTGAATTATTCTAAGGTGGGGAAAAAAACCCCTCAAATGCATGTATATCTGGTGTATCCAATCAGGTTTGCAAAATCATACCCAAACTGATAGCTGTAAACTGAACTGCAGAAATTTTTGGGAGCCAGGGGGTTTTGTAGCTTTAAAAAAGGTCAGGGAAAGCCCCCTTCATGCTTTTGGCACAGTGAGATCACTAAATCAACTTCCACATCTAGTGTACATTAGGAAATAAGATTTTCCTCAATGACTCAATAGATATGTATATTAATGTACATGTTATATTTTCCATTTAATAAACATATATTAGATTATTTATCATAAAGTACTCTGTACATTATACCGATATGTTTTTAGCAAAACATTAAACTTCATGACAAGAAGCCTAACCTGAATTATTTCATACTTTTCAACACTCCCCACAATTACATTTCTTGTCTAAAAAACCCCAAACCAAAGCAGGAAAAAAAAAAAACCAAAAAAACAAAACCTCAAAATCTCCAAACCTGAAAGTTCTCAGACTTTCCCTGTAAAAATATGCTTGCAATAATTAGGCCAAAGTTGAACAGATTATACCTTCCATAAAGCTTCATATTTGTTTTCCCAAATTCACTTTTACCTGTCTTTTTTTTTTAAATTATGATATTTTAATTATTCACTGAAATAATATTAAAAAAATTGTATGCAATTAGAAAGTTTTCCCTAAAAAAATTAGCACAAGTTCAGTTAGCAGAAGAGTCCTCAAATTCAGCTGTAAGATGCCCCAGCAGAATTAATAACACTCTTTGCCTCAGCAAGGTCAAGTAGGGTTCCTCATTCATATTTAAATTCCAGCTAATATTCAGAGAGAGGGTTTTGCATCATATTTTCCAGATCTAATTAATAACATCTGGACAGCTGGGAACAGATTGGGAAGTGCTAAATGTGCGACAGCTAAGAAATTCATATGCCAGATGAGAGAAATAAGGAATGGAATGGAAGTACTCAGAAGAATAGAAGAGATTTTTCATAAAAAAAATTCTTGCTTTGTTTCATCCCAAAACTATGAGGAAGCAGAAAAGGGAAATACAACAAAGCAAGGTCCTGATCCTCTGAGCAACCAGGCCAAGTATCCTTAGCAAAGGATAATTGGAAGAAGTAGCTAAAATACATAACTGCTAAGTAAGAGAACAAAAAGCTTAGGTAAGAAGACCAAAATTTGTGATCAATAAGGAAAATTAGAGCTATTCATAACAGAATTCAACTAATGGGTTATCCTGAAGGGATAAATGCAAGTGCGGTGAGGAAAAGCTAATTCTTTGAAATAAAAAAAAAAAAAAAAAAAAAAAAGAGGAAAACATGAGATGAATCCCATCCCCTGCTTTCATACATCTACGGCACCCCTTTATTGATTTATCCAGTCTCCTTACAGAGCCAAAGCTGACTCACTTTCCTCTGTTTACCAGCCTGCTCACAGTTTACCTTGCAGGTCAAACAAGTGACCCAAACCATACGAAGACACTCTTCTGACCACTTACCACATGGATGAATTCACATGAGAAAAATAATACCAGCAGCATTTTGAAAGTGGTACTGGTGTAACATAAGTAAATTCACAGAGAAAATTAAGGCTTGCTGTACTTTTAATAGAGTCTGTGAAAGAGAGTAACTTATCTTAGGCTGCATTAAAAAACCTTAGCTAGGAACTTTGAGAAAACAAACAAAACAAACCCACAATTTAAGGCTAAAAGTTTGAATCAAATGCAAAAGACTACAATGTCTCTTATTTCAGAGTTGTATATTTTAATTACTGACTAGCTACATGGAAAAGCAAGAACTGTCAAAGTTTTGTGAAGCTCAATAATTTACATGCATCACAGACATATAAAGTAGCTAGTGCTGCATCTCAAAAGAAAAGCCACTGTCAAACAAATAGTCATTATATTTTCAAAACTGACAAAGAGACTTATCTGTTTTAATGTTCTGTGACTTTGAGCTACATTTGTCCAGAATAAAAATGGCAGTATTTCCCTTTGCACATACCCAATAAAACGTTTGGAAACTGACAAGAAGCAAAAGTGTGCAGGCTTTGGGTGTCTGCAGATGTAGGTAATGAAAGAGTTAAACTGCCCAGATTAGTTTGTATATAAACAGGATAAATTCAATCATGCAGAGGAATAGAGTCCATACAAAATGGAAAAGAATTACTAAAGGGAGAAATTCCATCACCAGACAGGACTGCAAAGGATGGGAAGTCGAAAAAGAAGTGAATAATAACCGTCTAAATGGAAACTGTCATAGGACATGCAGGACTTGCACAGGATAAGATAAATGATGGTACATTTTCTCAAATAAAATGAACCTGTAAATGGTCTACTGAACATCACACAAATGTTAAAAGGAAATATTCAGCCCATTGCTGGAGGATTTGTCTGTACAACTAATACAATGGAAGGCTGGATCTCTAGCAGTGCAATGATGACAGGTGGTTTCCTTTCATAATAGCTTCAATATTGTGATCCAGTCTTAAACCACTATAAAATGTAATGCATTTTATTGTTTTGGTGTAAATAATCCCTGGATTTGACCTGACGTCACATCTCATGACACCTAAAAGTTCCTTTGTATAAATCTGCATGGCTTTTGTGTGGAGAGTAGAAGAAGCAAACAAAAGGCTTACAGGGAAAAGCAAACCAACCCCAAATTAAAATATATAATAAATAAACTCCATATACATCAAGGTTACAGCTGAACAGACCAAATGCTGTAGAATCTTGTGATTAGGCATGACATCTTTTCTAAATTATATTACACCAGAAAATATGTATTTCAATACAAGAAATATGGCAGGTGTACTCAAAGTAAATGGCTTCATTCAGGGAACGGTTTCAGTTGTATTTTACAAATCAAAAGCAATGCTACCCTTCTACAAGAAATGTAGTCTATTGAAACCCAAGAAGCTATAGATGTTAGTAAAATTTCAGAAATAATGTTTTGAACAGAGAAGAACAGGATGCTGAAATAAACTAATCCAATGGCATCAGTTAATTGAAGATAGCAAAAGATTTGTTGTCAGCTTTATCTCAGTGTTGTCTACGTAAGATGATGAAGAGATTGCATGAGTGGAAAATAGTGGCAGTCTTTTTTATTGTCTGCAGGTGTGTTTGATACGGGGTGAAAGAGAGTCTTTTCTTTCACCACAGCATTCATTCTGTTTTTCAGTAGAACATGACATAATACTCCATAAAAATCTTTCCTTCACCTAGTTCTCCTATGAAGTCTGTGCCTTATGTAATTTTAACATTGTAGGCTGAAACAAGAATGTTTCCTGATTAATTAATGCCTTGATAATACAGAAATAACCTGTAAGAGTTTGCTTTTGTATAATATTTTTTAAAATATATTTCTGTGTATTAATTTGATCACATGGGAAAGAGTTCTAGCTTTTCTAAAGGTCTTTTTCCAACTTCAAATTCCAGCAGTATTTTAGCAGATGAAATACATAATTGCAGATTCTTTCCTAGTTTTAGTCAAATGGATGTAAACCAATGTTATTTATTTACTGAGGCATAAACAATGTTCACACTGTTTTACGTTACATATTACTGCTATTTCATATACTAAAAAATAAAAATAAAATCTTAGAAGCTAGCGATAAACACAGGAGAAAAACAGTTCTTTTGACTATCATAAGTTCATGGTGTGCAAAACTGGTTTTTCTTACTTTTCTAGCTCACTTTACAAAACCAGTCTTTCAAAAGGAATTCATAATTCCCTACATACTTAAAGAAAGCCCTCCCTCTGAGAAGTGCAGGTCTTTACTCCCTATGCTCCATTATACTCTACTCATTGTTTATTTTCCTCAGAGTAGGAAACTGATTGGAAATAATTTTTTTCTGTCAGTGGTAGTTTCATTTGGAGCTTTTCCTCAGGTTTTCTTAATGAAAATTTGCAAAAACAGAAGTGATAGAACAGGGAAGGAGTAGGACAGATAATTCTATTGGTTGCTGTTTGATTGGTGTTGTTTTACAGTACCTTAAAATGTATGGGAGTCACTTTCTTAGATGCATAGTCATGCTGAATAAATATGTTGGAATTTTGTAAGACTTGCAATAGTAAAGACATGCTGTTTTGAACCATGAACAACAAGTGCAAAGAGCTAAAATTTGAGCATAGACTATTTCAGTTTTAAAACAAGTGTTGTGCTGCAAATTTGAAAAGTGCCACAGTCTTCTGAAAGATACCGAAGACTTGAAATACCCTTTTAAATTATAAGAGGAGCCTTTAAGAATCACTCCACACCATTCTGTTCTGAACTTATGCCTTTACAAAGTGTGAAAAGCCTACTGCAATAGGACAGTGAGTAAGGGGACTTTTTATTTCTTCTTCCTTCACCCCACATCCAGGGACTCTAAGATTATATGACATGGTACATATCAAAAAATTGTCTTCTAAATAAAGGGGGACAGGTCCTTAGTATCTAGTCTTCCAGGTATTACTGAGTCCAGACACTGTAGAATTTTGATGATATTAATATATCATTTGCAGAACTTTAGATTGTGTGCCATCCTAGCAAAAAGGGAAAAAGTGAACTGAGAAGGATAGTAGAAAAGATAAATGAGCCAAGGTCATGAAGTAGCTTCTGCTAGGTCAGAGAACTGAATGATAGAAAAGAAAACTGGATTGGACAAGGCAATATGAACATGAAGATAAAGGTAATTCATCAGATTAGGAAGTACTTGTAGAACACTATTTGTAGAACACTAGTGGACACTACTGTGATACTGAAATTACAGACAGAGCAAAAAATATAAATAAATACTACCTGCAATACTGAGGTCAAAGAATGATTTTTTTGGAGACACTTCTATCCTTATGACACACTTTGTGCTTTGCTAGGGGAAAGCTCTGATCTACAGCCTCAGCCACTGCACGTTTAAGAGATGAAGAAGCACAGATCAATTTGACCCTTTTTGTTTTCATTTCTGTAAAATGAAAATGCATTAGCTCTGAAAACTGTTTAAATCTGGTCTTGCAATTGCTTAATCAGAAAAGCTTTTTCCTCTGATGAACTAGTTGTTAGAAGCAATACTTCCAAACAGTCAATAGAAAAATTGAGCCAAATGCTTATGTAGTGATGTTAGTCCTTGGCTCCCATACTATGTCCCTGCAGTAAAGTGCTCTGAAATTAATTACAGTGTGCAACCCCCACAGCAGACCAGAGGCACTAGGCATGATTAGAATTGAGTGCTGGAGCTCGCCTTAGCTGATGTGATTCTGCTGCATGCATCACCACCACCCTACAGTGGCTATTTGAAAGCGACAGCATTGTCATTGTACTTGCACAGTGCAAAGGTGTGTGCTATTGAGTATAATACAGAACTATTGTATAATTCTGCTTATGTGTGCCACAAATGCTTGCCTATAAGTGCATTGGACAAATACTATACTACTAAGAAAAAAACAAATGTAGAAAACCTGTGTCTCTAGACAAGATTTTGCAGGCTCTTTCTTAAATGTAGGAAGACGTGATTAACCATATTCTCTGATTTGGAGCATCCTAAAACTCCCAGTGTTGATGGCTTAGGCATTTGTACTCAGGACCATGGCAGAGGCAGCTCTAACTCTACCTTTTTTTCTCCTCTGCTTGTGTTAACACCACAGATTTTTAAAGGAAATGAAAACTACTTCTAGTTTGGCAGTGCTGAACAAATGTAGAGAGAGAGGGGAGGGGTAGGTGACAGTTCTTGTTTCTCCTTAAAATTTGAATTCCTCCTCAGGAAAGCAACATATTTTAAAGAAGCAAAGATTCTTGCCTACTAACATTCATAATTAAACCCAAAAAATATGCCATTTCTGTCTACATACTGGGTTAGAAGCAATGCTAAATTAACTTTATAATTTCTATTGTGTTGTGGGCTGCCTAACAGGCAGTGTCACAAGCCAACACCCCACTGTGCTAGGCATCACAAACAATGAACAAAAGACTGTCTTGGTTCCAAAGAACATTTCAGCTGAACATTTCAGTTCAGAGAAAAAGAAGCAGGAGCCAAATGTAAAGTTCAAATATAACAGTATGCACTATCTCAGTTAGTTCCCATGCCCATCTATGTGTCCTGTTTTATCTTTCTTCTGGTTTTCAGCTTTAGAATGCACCTTGTCGTTTCACAACAAAGCCACAATGAACCAAGGAAATGTGAATACAAGCAGAAAAAAGTCCTTGGACATGCCTGGTTTTCTCACATTATTTACTGTCTGTTTTCAAATCAACCAGAAGAGTAAAAATAACGTTTAGAGAAATAAAAATGTCCTCACAAAAATTGGTGCCTTTAGTGATTTTCCACATATCTGGCAACAATTAAAAAGTTGTGTTAAGTAAACAGAAGGTGCCATGATGCTCAGTCCTACCACTGTTTTTTAAGTATGCAAGCTCCAGTACTCTTCATCATTCATCTGAAATTTGTTTGCTTATGCACAATCTGATGTCAATGAAACCATCACAGAGGAATTGAAATGGCCCTGGAACTACACTGGCCAAACAACATCATCCACAGCAGAGGATGGACTATGAAAGAGGGGGAGATAGAGACTGGAGAAAATGATTGCAGGGTAAAAACCATTCAGGTGTGTGGGTGGAGGAGCATCTAGGCAAGTTATGTGAAAAGTGAGAGTTACACTGCTTCACACCCTGCACCCCTGGAGCCCCCAGCCCAGCATGGCTCTCAGTCACTGGCACACTTGAAGCAATACCCCACACCTGCCTCTTGAGCCCTACTCTAGCCATAGAGTGCTGATAAACCCAAAAGCCCCACCTAGGAGAGAGTGGCCACAGGAGGCTAGAGCAGATAAAAACCAGAGATGCAGATTACTATGTCTCTAGTGTCCTTGGGTTTCAAGATAGGTAAGACCATGCTGGATCCAAGAGGTGGTAGCTCTATTTTGCTCTCGTCTTAATTATCTCCATTTCTGCACCTAACTTCCTCTTCTTGAAATTCAGGCAATTTATACTTGGGTGGGTTAGATTGAATGATTGCTTTAAATTTTGGCAAGTTACTTATTGTCATGGGTTGACCGTTGCTGAACACCAGGTGCCTGCCAAATAAGCTGCTCTACAGCTCCCCTTTTTGGCTGAACAGGGGAGAGAAAATAAGATGGAAACAAGCTCTTAGTTTGAGATAAGGTGGTTTGCTGAAACAAAAATTAAAGTTTGTGCATGTATAAGCAAAGAGGAAAAAAAGGTTTTCTCTACTCCTCATTCCCAAGTGATGTTCAGCCACTTCTCGGGAAGCAGAACTTCAACATGTGTAGCAGTTTATTTGGACAGCAAACGCTGTAAGTAATGAATCCTCCATCACTTTTCCTTCTCTTAGCTTTTATATCTGAGCTGACATCACATGGTATGGAATATCCCTTTGGTCAGTTCAGGTCAGCTGGCCTGGCTGTGTCCCCTCCCAGGCTCTTGCCCACTCCCAGCCCTGTGATGGAGGGGAAATGCTGAGACAGCTCTGGTGCTGTGCCAGCCCTGCCCAGCAGCACCCAAAGCACTGCTGTGCTAGCAGCACCTTTCCAGCTACCAATGCACAGCACAGCTCTGTGATGGCTGCTATGAGAAAATTCTGTGCTAGCACACTGTTCTTCTAAAGCTTACAAGCTTTTTTTTTTAATCTTCTGAGAACAATGTCACATTTCTCATATGCCTCTAACTCAGGGAAAAAGTAGTACCTTAAGCCCTTTTTAAATAAACTCACCAAGCAAGGACTGGGGCTTTATAGAGGGTGGTGCCCTGCAGTCTTTAGCAGGGATACCAAGTCTCTAAGACTTAGAAATAACTATGAACAAGGACAATGTAAAGAATGAAGTATATTTATCCATATTGATGGACTGTGTATATTTTTAAGGCAGGCACGAGATTTATGTATCATTTGAAGTGTAATCTGCAGTACATTCATATTGATAGAATTGCTTCTCATGGAGGTAGCTATGATACGGGATGGTTTCTGTGGAGTGAAAATGCTTTTAAAGTGATCTAAAAATTGTCTTCCTAGGCTGGTAAAATCAATCTGTGGAGGGAAAATCAAGCCTTAATAACCATATGTTCATCATGCCAGTTTTGGGGCAGAAGGGTAGGGAACATTTTTGTTATTCTTTTTTTCTTGTTTTTAAGATGCACACATAATTGTCAGTCGTAGTAATAACTACATAGGTCATTATCTCTCATTTTCTGAGTAAGAAAACAATGTGAATAAAACTTTCATAAATCAGGCTTGGGGCAACTTAGCTACCACTTGGAGTTCTGGTTCTTCTTTCTCAGATTTCCAGTGAATGCTCTTCCTGCTCATTGTTAGCCATGCCATTATCTTGACCTCCATTGCACCACTTCAGAAAACTGAACTGAAAGAAAGCAAACCCAGATTTAAAGGAGAGCTGGCAACAGGGAGGAGTAGGAATACACCTGGGATTTGTAGGTAAATCTGTGTTCATACACACAGTGTCAGGGAACAGTGAGCTGGACTACTCTCTGGGGACGTGGGAAGAGAAAGGGGCAGGAAACAGGAACACATAGAGCTGGTGAGAACAGAAATGGCTCCTGTTAAAGAGTCCAGTGCTCATCAGATAAAAGCAAGATAACAGTTCAGGAATGGGGCACTCCTATGGCATGATTGGAGTGGGAACTGCTGGACTTGGTCTGGGATGCAATGGGATTCTAGGTCATGGGCAGGGCTGGGGAAAGCCCCGGGGAGTCTGACTAGGTATGGTCAGACTTCGTAATGCCTTGATATATGTGAGCAGAGAATGTTTCCTCTCAAATGTGAGATTTGCAAAAGCTACAGTTCACAACCTTTTTACAAGTGATGAATGAGGGGGAAAAAAAAGAGCAAGTAATGTGGCTTTTCAGTAGCAATATTTAATTTGTTAGTCTCAACCCTAATTAATTTGACTTTGGAGAATTGTGTCTTGATTTGAAACACAATATGCTTAAACACTGATATTGCATCCCCCGTTAGACATCTACACTTTAAGTGTTTCACATATAGATCTTCTGGACCAGTGAATTGCTTGAGCTCATGCCCTTCTTCCTCTCATTCATGTTTGAAGCTATTTAGCACACATGGCTGCATCACAAATTCACAATTTGGACTATGGGGAAAATATAGAATCATTTCCTTTGGAGAATGAGTAATAGTTCACACTACAGGTCTAATTCTAAAGACAACATTTTATGTTTAAAAACAAATGCAGATATTTTAAACAGCTTTTCAATGACACTTTTTTGGTATTCCTGTACTGAAAATACAATTGTGATTTCCTGTGGCTATTGCCTGAAGGAACAATCCAGTGTTGTCTGGGAGATAAGGTTCAAATTCAAATCAAATGGAGACACTGAAGCCATTTTGCAGGTAACATCCTGATTTGTGGGTTTACTACTCTGAAAGATGTCACACATTATATACTTTTTTAATGCAATATTTAAGGTCTGTCTTCATTTTAATAGGTTCATTTTCTAACTTCATTTTCACTCTATCCAAACTCATAGTTAAATCAAACAAATATTCTTATTTGCACTAAAATTCACTCCTGTAATATTTATTATCAAAGGAAGTTTAAGTTAACCTATAAAATTTAAGTTGAAGATAAATAACAGATTGTTTAGCAATGAACAGAGAGAGAAATTAGTTGCCTATTATGTGACATTATTTTTATTCAGTTTAAAGGTTAATAATAAAAATTATAGAAATAATAAACCATGGAAAATAAAATTGGGGCATTCTAAATGAAGATTTTTTTTGTTGTTGTTATATTTACTGGCTTCTACTTTCTATGCAATTGAACTGAACTAATTAAAAAAAAGTATTAAAACTCTAGTGAGTTTATAATAATTGAATCTAGTAAAATGAAACCTATTAAATAATTTTATTCAGTTACAAGCCATATAGGGCATATTGTAAATGCCAGCCTAAATGACAATAGCAATGTGAACCCAAGAAAACAAAGTATTAGTAGGAACCATTAGTGCACTTTAATCAAAAAGGACATATTTGTTGCCAGATAACTTGGGACACATTCAGACATAAATTTTTTTTAACTCACATTATACCAAGCAATGAATCAATCCAACCGCATACTTTATAGAATGTAGTGAATATTGCAGTATTGTAGAAGTACGTAAATAAACCTTGTACAAAATGTATTGCATGCTTTACAGTTACAGAATATCAAGAAAAGATAACCCATATATTAGTGTATCAACTTAAGGTTTAAAAATGAAAACAATAATGAAAAGTGTACCAGTTTTATTCAATTTTTTCAAGGTCTCTGAGGAATGAGTAATTAATTTTCAACACAGATAACATCTATCCAGCTATTTTTCAATTTTTATGCGCACTTAATAGTTTGGAACAGAAACACAAAAAAATTCAGGCAGGATATCAGGTAGGATTTTCTGAAACAGAAGAATCTGGATTTACCTGCGGGCATCAGAAAGGATTCTGAGGAAAGAAAAGCTGTGTCTGGGAATAAAATTTCCAGACTATGAAGATAAGTATTCAGCCATTCCCATTCCCCTTCACACACACTCAGACTGTACCTTGTCTTGAGAAACAGGCCAGCAGGTTGGCATAAAATAACATATGTAAGATGATGATGGAAGGTCAAGGGTCTTGGGAACTCTTTCAAAATGTAAAAGAAAAAAATTAATCCATTTTAATTTAAACATTGTTAAAAATTGAATTTTTTCCCCACCCTATTTAAGAAAGATGCAAACTGTCACTTCATTTTCCTGTATGGCATTATATTCACTGTTTCATAACAGCTTCTCACTTAGATGCTCTGAATCTCTAGTGCACCTCTGAGTGATATTTGGGGCACACCCAAAATATTGTCTTTATACCATTTTATTTTTTTTCCCCTCATGTGGCATAGGAAATATAGTGGAAGCTTGCCTCCAGTTATAATCTAATGTAACAAATCATGGGGTAGTTTAAATGTTTTTTAGTACTACATGCAGCATAACTGCTGCAGTGCACCACATCCTGCTTGTTCCTTTACTTTGCTTCTATAAAAAGCAAATAGCCTACATAACTCTGTAGTGCAGCAGCTAGAATGACTTTGGAGTCCATGCTAACTACATCTGCTCAGCAGCACTCTGGCACTTGTCAGGGTCTTCCTAAAAGTATTTTCAAGTCTAGAGAAATTTTCATCTCATGTTCCTGAAATGTTTGATCTATCCTGTTAAGTTTTAGGAAGGGCATGCCAGCCAGAACTAAGATATTATGTTCCCTCTTTTTTTTTAATTCATCCATTTATCTGACACAATAGAAGAAAACTCATTTGCAAGACTTTGCTCTCAGTGTTGCTGACTCTTGCCGTTATTTACAAATTTAGTAATATTGGATATTTTTCACGTAGTCCAGTGCTTGAAGAAAATCAACAGTATCAGAATCTCAGTTTTCACTAGAAAAAGTGTATTTCTAGTTCTCATAAAGAGCTTGAAGACACAAAGAAAATGAAGAAGAATTATTCAGGAGCCAGAAGGAAAATAAAAAATAATTATGCAAATAAGGTAGTTCTGCCTTTCAAGTGTATAAACAGTGTCATGGCTCAATATGAATGATATATAATTGTTAAAAAACCTGAAAAAGTTATATAGACAATGGTCCTGCTAACAATTTCAAAAGACAAAAGCTCACCAAAAGTAATAGCAAAGTTAAAAAAGATGAGTTAAATACTTAGATAAAGTCATATTCTCATTATATTATATCTTTTATCCCTATACTTTGTCACTAGCTCACTTTTTTCCTTCCAATAAATGTCTTCTTAGAAAATAAATATTTAAGATTTAGTTTCTGGAGGTATCAGTAATGTTGTATTGTAATTTATTTCTTATGTTTTGGGGGGTTTGAAGCATTGGAAAGATAGGACTTTTGTTATTAGGATCCTATAAAAAATGAGATCAAGATGTATCAATTGAAAGCTATAGGTAAGAGAATATTTCCAGTCTGAGACACCTTTCCCATCACCAACCTTTTCTTTTACCTAAGTCTTCCTGCCATAAAACTATGCTATTTCAGTGTTCCATTTTTGCCTGCAATGGAATTCTGAGCTTATTCAGAAAATATCTTCCTGTCTCTCACATAAGTTCAAGGATAAAGATTTCTGCCTACCATCAAGAAGTTTACTTGGACAAAAACAGATAATGCATAGCTATGCATGCCATCTGCATGAGGCATTCTGAAACAGAATGAGGTCAATAAAACACGGTGAGAAATTTTTCTCTGTTTCAATGTTTTTTCTTTTTTTTTCCAATAACCACAAGAGGCTGAAAATTTCTCAGTTGGTTTGTTAATAAGTCTGTGAAAGCTGTTTCCAGAAGCATAGACGCTACAATCTAAGCCATAAAACAAGGATTAAATACAGATTCAGAGATCAGATTATAAATTATTTGCAATCATGTCATATATGAGTAGACATAATGCAAAACACACATATATAAAGATGACCAAGCCATGGGCACAGTTATGAAGAGATAGATTAAAAAAAGTCTTAATGATTAATCACCAAAATATAATGTGCATTGTATTAAAGTATAACCTTTTATATACTGCATATTACTGAAAACTTCAGGACTTCCACAATTCAAATAGTAATAAGTGTGTTTGTAGGGGTTTTTGTTATTAAGGAATACTGTACATAGAGCTGTATCCATTCCTATTCCCACCAGACAAGTATGATATTCAAAGTTTTGAAATCTAACCTACGAGTAAGACTGACAGCAATAGAGAAAAATTTGGACACATACAATTTCAACTTACAATTAAAATTTTTAGTTTATTCATTCAGTTACTCTTTTTCAAGGAAAAAAAACAACCTTGTAATTTGAGAATGAAGCTTTAGAAGAATAGGAGGGGAAAATTTTTATTGTAGAAGTCTAGTTTGACAGTGATAAGAAAATCTTATCACTTAAACTGCATTTGAATTTGTCCTTCTTATGTTATCATTTTACTCTGAAACACAAAGTAAAATCATGAAAATATTGAAATTATTGATGTATTTCAGTCACTACTGTAATGCTTAATGACACCCTATGTAATTCTCAAATAGTCTGTGAATTAAAACAGAACAAGAACAACAAAAAATTTTAAAATTAATTTTCAGTTGAGGGAAAAGTTGTTTAAGTTAAAGCCAAGCCAACTGAAAATAAATTTTGTCATTATATTTCCTTGACCATCAACAGCTCTTCCAAATAAAATGTAGGTATGCTACTGGAACATGAAGTTACTAACAGTTGTATTAGTTCAAGATTTTATAATATCCATAATATTAAATGTATCCTGTCTTTTTCAATACTCTATACTTTTAAAAAATCTCTTTTGAAAATTCCTTCATAGAAGTGGGAAGTCTAGATTATTATTTTAAGTTTCAAATCAGATGTAGAGAGCTGAAGTATCTCATATTTTTTATACAATGATAAGAAAACATAAGCCAGCATTTTAAACAATACTTCAATATTTGAATACAAAATTAAACTCAAACTATTCTGAGAATATCGACTCTTCAATTTCTTTACCGGTTACTTAATACATTCTAATTAGTTTTCCTAGGGATTAGTAAAACATACATGACATCTACAAAACAAACTCTATTTTACCAAATTGAGGTTAATTCTAATTACAAAGATTGCACACATTAGAAGTTCTTGCCACAAAGTTTTCTGTCACCACCCATTATATCCAATATAGATATCAGAAAATAAAAGTATATAATTCAGAATCTTTTTGATGAATGTGTGCAGGTTCCTTACACTTGGCAAAGACTATTAGAATTTTTTTTTCTTACAAGAAAGAATGAAGTTGAACTTACCAAGAGAAGGCACAACGGTCCTTATCAAACTATTCCCCTGTCACCCAGATTAATAAGGTTTTCTGCCTCCTTAGAAAGTAAAAAATCATTGAAGACATCAAAATTTCTCAGTGCACCTCAGGGATTAGCATTATATTGACATCTGTAAAACTCAGAACAGCTGATTCCAGTTCTATTATTTCTTGTCTGGAAATCCTCATCTGTGCTTCATTTATTTCCATTATTATACACATTTCAGAAAATGCCTAGTAGAATTCAAAAAAAGTCATCATGATTTTTTAATCAGGAAACAAAATCAGCATTGTAAATAGGTCAATTCTGTTCAGAATTCCTAATTTTCCTTTATTGTGTTATCAAAAAATTTCTAAGTCCAGTTGATTAGGTAACCTGTGATAATCAGGGGTAACTTCCTGACCTCAACTGTATTACAGTGTAGATTTTCCAAGGGTCAAAGCTGTCCCCCAGGAATCTTTCGTTTCTGGTCAGAAAAACCTCATGTTCAAATTTATGGTCCTTAGGGATTTGGCATTACAAGGCCTCCCTCTTTGGTTGTGGAGAAGAATAAGATATTAACCTACTGATCATAGCTTTTTTCCTCTGAATTTTTGTATGGCAGTTATATGATACCCTATAACTTGATCAAATTGTTTGTGCTGTGACTGGGTTAATAAAGGCAAACAATTAAAATCTGATGTCTGTAACTGAAGTTCTGGGAGTTACAATATGTATTTTAACTCCCAGATTGCTTTATTAATTCCTTTTTGTTGTGGTTTGTTACCATAAAGTTCAACACTTGCTAATTATTCACTGAATTCAGCACAGGGATATTGAAAATCAGGAATGAAAGAGAAATTCTTGTTGTATGTTACTTTGCTCATTTCAGTTATTTGTCTGTGGCTCCTACCATTCTGGAAAATATGACAATTCTTTTGTACTTTTCATAGATCTTCTGCTCAAAATACAAGATATTTACAGAATCACAGAATCACTAGGTTGGAAGAGACCTTAAAGGTCATCAAGTCCAACCTATGCCCCAATGCCTCGGAGGCAGGGCCAAAGGCCTTGCTGAAGTCCAAACAGACAACACCCACAGCTTTTCCTGCATCCACCTGGTGAGTCACCTGGTCATAAAAGGAGACCAAGTTCGTCAAACATGACCTACCCTTCCTAAACCCATGCTGGCTGGGTCTGATACCCTGGCCATCCTCTAAGTCCTGCGTGATGACACTCAGTATAAGCTGTTCCATTAACTGTTCCATATTCTTTCTAATTTTATCTAGAAATGAAGAAAAAAAAAAGTGAGGAGAAAAAATGCAAATTACAAATTTTTGTTTACAGATGCCAAATTGTAGATGGCAGATGACATTTTGCATATCTATATTGTATTTTTTATATCTACAAAATAGTTACTGGTAGGTAAGCATAGCACAGTCACCACTAATTAGTTTGCTAACAATATCTTGGTAGAGTCCTGGCAACTCTGTCAGAGGTGAATAAACTTAAGAAGCAGGATGAAGAAAAGGGCTAACCCACATTGGACTGACATACCCATAACATTTACAAATGAACTGAGTACTTGGAAAAACTATATCATGCTGAGTTGAGGTAGATTTATTGCACATGACATTCAATGATTAATGGAAGAATTGCTTCTGGCCTTTCTTGAACAGATGCTCAAGGAGAATACATAGAGACTACTCTTATTTTGTGAACAAACACAATTACTATTCTTGCAGTTGAGCATTATCTACTCTTTGTGACTTTCCATAGATGATATAAAGAGGCGAAAAAAGATATTCCATTGCCTTCTTATGCTGGTCATGCATAGAGGTAAAGTTTATTATTCAGAGTAGTTTATAATTCTCTGACATCTTTGAGAGCAGGTGGGTAGTTCAGGGGAAAAGTCCATTTTTGCTGACTTCCTGGAAACTACAGCTGAGGCTTTCTCATCCCAAAACTAGAAAATAGCATATAAGGATAATTTATGTTTTCTATATGCAACAATCTGTAGCAAAACTCAGTGGGAGATCCTGGATTAAGATCTTCAACTTTAAGAGGCTTCACTGACATCTTTTGTTTTAGCCTTTCCATTCTCCGACAGTAACATCTGCAAAACACTATGCTGTTTCAGCCTAGTTATTGAGCTTCACAGTCCACTCAGAAATTCCTAAAATCCAAATTCTTTTCTTCTTTGTTTGCTCAAATTAAAGAAAAACAGCATTTAAAAATAATGTAGTTGTTTGGACCTTCTTTTATTTCCTTCTTGTTTAACATAGTGTAGTTTACAAAAGGAATATTTTGGTTGCTTCTGTTTTGGTTGATTGATTGATGTATCATTTACAGGCTTCCTTTTAATGAGTACTTTTTAATTATTATGACATATCTGCAAGGAAAAAGGTTTTCTTTATTCTGTTTTATTTTCTAATGAAGACTGATTTCTTCAGGCTTTTGGTGGCCCAGTTTCACTGTAGCCAGAAAATCACTCATATTTACCAATTAAGATATTAGCGAGGTTTAAAATAAGAGTTAAATCAGCTAATCTTGTCATTATACTTAAAATGGATGTGTTTAGTAAACTCAGTTCTATCTCTTACCTTCTTTCCTCATTCTGGCATAATATACCATAAACATGGAATCTGTTTTAGTTTCAATAAACACCAATGGCAAAAATCTGATCAACAAATCTCTGTTAGCTGAGGACAAAATTCCTGACACAAGACTGAGACCATATTTGAGTCTTCTGATGGTGCTATGATCTGATTATAAGAGATACCTCTGCCTGTACTGAGTTGTGAATGAGACCATGTGCCAAAGCCAATACTATGGATTTTATTAAACAGGAAATGTGACATAGAGAGAGAGAAAGAAATAGGAGGAGGGAAGGGAAGTGAGAGAAAGAGAGAGAGCACTTAAGTAGACAGATATCACCACCACAAGGTTCCTGTGGCATCCCACTAGTCCTTCTTCACTCTCACTGGGGTGTGTCTAGAGGAAACCAAGGAAGCTGGTGGAAAGTCTGGAGCACAAGTCTTATGAGGAGCAACTGAGGGAGCTGGGATTTTTCAGTGCAGAGAAGAGGCGGCTGAGGAGAGACGAGATTGTAGCCAGGTGGGGGTCATTCTCTTCTCACAAGCAACAAGTGACAGAACAAGAGGACATGGCCTCAAGTTAGCCCAGAGAAGGTTGAGAATGGACATGAGGAAAAATGTCTCCACTGAAAAGGAAGGATTGGAAGAGGCTGGCCAGAGAAGTAGTGGGATCATCCATGGAAGTGTTCAAAAGGCAGGTGGATGTGGCACTTGGAGACATGGTTTAATGGTGAACATGGCACTACTAAGCTACCAGTTGCACCCACTCTTAAAGGCTTTTCCAGCCTCAACAATTCTCTGACTTCATCTTTCCCAACAACCTAGTTTTAGATACACTGTTAATGCTCTGCAATTCACTAAATTGATACAACAGGAGAGATACTTATTTAGCATTCAGTTTAACTTTCTGTACTATGATTACTTTCTATTCTACAATTAGCAACAGTCATCCATTGGGCAACACTAATTTGCATCTCAGGGGGAAAATAAAGAAAGAGATAAAATACATGCAAAGAAGAGCAAAAAAAACCAATTCTACTAGTATGTATGAGACCTTCTCAAGGGGAAAAGGATTTTCATGGAGGGGATAGTGTTAGGGTTTTATCAGTGATCATACCTGTCATTGATGCTGCAACTTGAGAAAACAAATATTTAAGGGCCAAAATCAGTAAAAAAATTCACATAAGTAATACCCCTTTTAATTTTATGACATAGTTTCGCATATTTATTCTCTTCAGTAACTGAAATATTTATTAATAATACTCAGACGGATATTTCTGGTATACCTCTACATAAAAATGACTTAAAAAATAAATCCTATGTTTTTACCCGGTGTTCTCAGTACTTAAATCTGTGAAATATGATAGTGTTTGCATGTACTCATGATATAAAATACAGTGTGACTGCTAATATATTGGCATTTTAAATTACCAGGAAATTGTTCCAAACAGGGCTATTCTTTATCAAATGGAAGGATTATCTCTCCTCAGGGATCAACTCAGATGGGACTAGTCCTTTATTTATCATTTTAATCTTAAAAAGCAGTACAAGAAACAGTGATAGCTCAAATGTACAATGTGCCAACCAGTAAAAATATTTTTATCCCCCTCCATGACAACAATCACAAAGACAGTATTGCAGCAAAGCATCAAAATTCAGATGATATCATCAGTCTGACAATATATTGAAAAACAATTCTGTTTCTTATAGCAACAAATAACTTTATTGAGTCCTATGTTGCCTTGGGGATGCACAAAGGCAAAAATTAAAGAACTATAAATTACTAGTGAACTAACTGGTAAAAATGAAAATAAACTAAAAGCTAAATCTAATTTAGGATATAGTAGGTGAAACACCTACCTAAATCCCAAGTATCTTGCCACCAAGAAAGTTCCAAAAATGTCAGATAAGTATATGCATTTCAGGAGCATCCCACAGAGTGCCTTAGAAGGCTGATCTATAAAATACAATGAATTTGCATAAAACAGGTCAGGAAACACTAAGCATATATGGATCTGAGTTTTGCTGTGTATATAGAACATGGAATGAGGGCCAAAGAAAAACAAGTCCATGAACAGTTTCAGAAATATACCATGCTTACTAAGGTTAGCTTACTGACTACCATTAATACTGCATTCACTCACACATGGAAAAGAGAAAAAAGATGTTCAATTTCTTGAGTAAAGAACTTAGTACCCTCAAGTTTCATATACATTTCCTGAAAAGTAAGTCACATGCTATTTATGGTAGAGGCTCTTTCAATGTTTTTACAAGAGTTGAAAGAGTTTTTGTCCATTTTTACAGAAAAACAAAAGGATTCATGTCAAATTAAAACATAATAACTAACATTTCTATGCATTTGAGAACTGGAAATCTTTACTCCTTAAACTAAATGGGTGCACTGTTAAGTGTACTTAGAAAACAGAGATTAATAAGTGATACTGGCTGTAATCAGCTATTTTTTCTTTCCTTTTTCTTTCAGACAGACCTTTCTCAGTCATAAATTTATTTTGTGATTTGACAGTTTCCCTAAGAAGTATTTGCTAAAGTGGTTAAAGCATTTCTCAGCTCTTCTTTTGTACACCTATGGAATTTGGGAGCCAGATATTTGTTGATTAGGATAAGCTGGAACAATCTGGAAAGTGCTAAAGTACTGTGACCTTTCAGATCTACTCAAATGAACCATATTGTGAGATATTCAGGATGTGGCAGATGCTTAGGAGTACTCTTATAAATAGTAGCAGGTGGACACCTAAAGTCATCTAAATTTATCAGATCCGACCAGGGAGAAAATGTAATAACTTTTTATTTTAGAAAGACCACCACTTGCTGGAAAAAGCCACAAACAAACAACTTTTTTTATTTCACATATTCTGGGCAATAATTAGAGCTTCACCTCCTTTTGGGACACATTTAAGAATCAGTAGGAATTTTTTTGACTGATACATGATTGTCAGAACATATTTTCTGAAAGACTTTCCAGAAAACATGTATAAATTAACAGGATTGCAGACTTACCTGCAATTGTTTCCTCCTCCTACAGCTGGAATTTCTGCCATTGTCTCTAGATTCACTTGGATAACATGACAGTAAAATTCCAGGAACTTTCAAGTTGAAGAGATGCATCAATCAGTTGGAATAAGCATGCTTCAGTTAAGGAAGTCAGATCCTGGTATAGCAAGTATTTAATAACTTCAGAAATCATGTTCTTGGTTAATTAATTATCCATTCTATAGAAATACAGTATTTCTATGAAGATTATAGTAGCGTAATTAAATACGAGAGTTATCAATGTAGTGTCCCATCATATGTAGGTGTTTAACTATCCTCATATTTCTAGAAAGTAGGAAAGCTGGAAAACTCTTCATTTCTTTTCTGAGAGTTTGCATATTGCGTCATTTTTTGTTGTACACTTTATGACTTTTAAATAGAGACCATGGACCCGAATTCCAAATGACAAGTTGAATCTCATTTCAAGCTTACAAAATTTCAACTGCTTTTTAAAAAATCATTTAATGAACAAAAGTAATTACAGTTATAAAAGAGAAGATAACTGTGATTGAGTGAATGAACTATACATAGATCCTGTCAGGATGTCCTTTAACATTCTTTGCAGCCAGATATCTCTACAGCAGATGCCAAAATTATAAAAGAAATGTCACTTGAGGCTTGAGCTGTCTGCACTTCAACAGCCCAATTAAAGACTTGAGATTCAACCAGGGGCATTAATGATTACACGTGACTGTGAATTGCTAGGAAGTACCAGTCTGTAGGAAGAGGATAGCATATCACAGCAGCAGAGAAGTTTGAAGCTAAGCTTTTTGGTAATTATTTTTGTAATTCTACACTGAACCACCTAAATTATTTTGCACTCAGCAGTACAGTGTTGCACGCAAAGTTAAAGAGCTTCACCCACTGGATCCCAGTGGGATCCCAGGTGAAAACTTATGGGCTCTCCTCACACTTCCTCAATGTAAGCCAGTGGCTAACTATGTTGGTGATGTTGGAGGTTGCTGGAAGGAGGAGGAAGAAAAAGAAGGTATATGAGTCTTGGAACAACAACTAGGTAACTGCTTCTCACAGTTCTGTATATTCAGCTGTGCATAAGGGAGTCCAGTTAGAGAAGGGGAGGTGGCATTGTAGTGGTTGGGTTGCTGTAAGTATTTGCAATGACAAAAAAGGAAATTCTGTAGAAGAAAACTGATCTATTTATGAGTTCTTGCAGAAGTAATTCTATGAAATACAGCATATGTATTTGTCTTTTTATAGATATGCAGGATCTTACCCTATAGAATGGATGAGACATGTTAGTGCTAAAAAGCGTGGATGTGTACTGCAGATGTTTAACTCATAGCATATACTTTCGTGACAAATAAAAGGCATTACAGGGAGATGGGAACTCTCTTTACTTTTCCTTGGAAAAACATGTTTGTAGGGACTTATAAAGGAACTGTAACAAAATTTTGACTTGATCTTTAAAATCCAAGTAAGGTATCTGTGGAAAAAGCCAAACTGTCTAGACCTCTGAAAGACTTCCTCAGTCTCTGTAGAAGCTTATGAAATCAAGCTTAAAATAACTTTTAAAACAACGTCATATAAACTAGCTTATATACAAGAGATCATAGCACTGTAATTTTGTTTTTAACACAAATATGACTTGAATGTTTTTACATATTTACTTCAACATTTCACTTTTTGAAATAATCTATTCTTCAGGTTGGAAGTGTCAAGTTCTTTCCTGTGGTCTGCAAAAGGTCTTTTTCCCCTACAAATATTAAATAAACAAGATCCTGTATTATTCCATAACAGGTAGTACAGAAAACCTCAAGTGTAAGAGCTTAAGATACACATAAAATATCCTTTTCAAATAGGATTTCTACTTCTTAATTTCTGGCACTAGCTTTAACTTAACTAACCTTTCATACTTTGATGTCCTTTAAAAATACTTAAAACAAGCTATGTCTCTCATTGGTGGCAGGGGAATATCTTATGTTATCTAACTCTTGTCTGCGATTCTATGACCTTACTGTAAGTTAACTTCATCCTCCTTTGTTTTTATTTCTTTTCAGAAGCTCAGTTAAACAGCTCGTGTAAATTATTTATAAAAAATTTGCTTAGAGCTTTTTTCTTCATTTATCTGTTACATTTTACACTTTAATGAGAGTGCTTACTGTAAGCCTGTATGCTCAGTACTGATCTACAAAGAAGTTCTAGCCACATTGATTTATTTTTCTTGGTCTCATCTGTTCTCTGCATTATTTTTTGGGATGTGTGTTGTTATGAGGTCTTTTGCAGTTTGCTCCTTATATGTCTGCTCTCAGCTGTTCATGTACACATTTAAAACTATTTGCTTTTCTCTGCAACAAAACCATTTTAAATTGAATTAATTTGACTTGGTTACTTGTCAAACTCTAGGAAACGTAGAAGGAAGAATATCTAATAGACTGCAATAAAGCCAGCTTTTTTAGTTTATGTGTTTTCTTTCAAATTTCCTATGATTATCCATTTAAAAGTGCTTCTTTTCTATAAATATCCTTTTTACTTTGCTGATTAAATTTTTTGTGGCTTTGTTGTTGTTTGCTTTGTGTTTTATTCAAATTCTGCTCACCATCATTATACTAGGGAGCTCTTCTTCCAGGAATTACATGACTTATATACATTATTTCCTTTGTTTTCAAGGTCAAGTTAAAACTAAGATTATAAAACAGATGTCCGCTATTAAGGTACGCTGTTTATTGAAGGTAGTGCCTATTTGTTTGTATAGTTTTTAATATATATTTATGCAAGTACTTATTTTGCACAAAGACAAATGAATTGTGCTTTTTCATTTGAGCAAGCTAAATCCCCCATCATTCAACAGAGATGAAAATCTCAGTGCATTATGAAATACATTTCAGGAATATGGATTTACATGCACAATGTGTGCTGATTTACACATTGATACCAAAAGTTATATAAATCAACATTTTTCACACCTTATTCTGAAGAATTTCAGCTACATAGCACTGGATTTGAATTTATTTAAATTATAATATAATCTCAGAATCAGACAATAATGGGAGAAGGATTCTGTGTTGTTTTGCTCTTAGTTCATTTATATGTCATGCAGCTGTTTCTTTAGTTATGTGATCTGCAGCCACAACATTAAAAAAAATAATGACTCTAAGACAAAGGGTGTATGAAAATTTGCTACACCATTTTCTGGTTGTATCAAAAAAACTGAAGATATGCCTGTCAGAACAGAAAGAAAAGAACAACAACAAAAAAGAGAAATGTGCTATTTCTCTGTGAATAACCTCAACAGGCTGCACTTTGATTTCCCATGTTAGATTGGAATTATTAATATATTTATTTTTTATTTTAGTAAAGCAATATTAAGTTTATGTGTATTATGAGTGAAAAGCTTTTCTTTTTCCTTCTACTGCATTGAGTAAACATTAGCCTACATTGGAGTTACAAGATTGGCAAACAGCATTTGCTATTAAAACCCTTTTACTGTGTTACTAATTCAAAATTGCATATGAATGTGCTGAAAACCTACATATTTTTGCTTCTTGAAGCAAACTTGATATTCACTTTATATCCAAATTAAAGCCTGGGTAGCACAAGACCTCAAGACAAACTTTGACACAAACTACTTTTTAACTACAGCTAATCAACTGATTGAAAACATTCTGTATTTAAAACAGCCTTGACCACCATTCTTCAAATAGTATCACTATAATTACTTAGCCTGTTTCACACACAGGCTCTTGCTCTCTCTCCAAGGTACTTATTCAGTTTTATTGTTCTCTGTATCTCATACAGTATACAGATCTAAAAGAATAAAGCAAGCCATGTGGGGATTAGCAATGGGTTTAAGTGTTAATGCTTCATAACACTCCATATACTCAGAAATTCACATTAAAATTCTGAGAGTGGCATAAGCAGTGTGCAGAATCTTTGAAGAAAGATACTGTTAAAGTAGGGGGCTGGGGAGGTTATCTAGAGGTGAAAAGTGCAGCAATGAAAGTGTGTTCTGAGCAGAACTTTTGTAATATGATGGAAAAAAACCCCATATAATGAATTCAGCACCAGTAACTAGGAGTACACTAAGGCTGTGTCTGATAATTGTGTAAAGTATGTTTTACTGTTTCTGCTATGTTTCTGATTTTTTTTTTTTTTCGTGTCTTGGTAGCAAGTATACTGTTGCTACTGATTATGGTCTACAACTTTAATTATAGGTTTATATTTGTGTAATGGCATAAGTCATGTTTTCATTCATATTTTGACTTTCATGTTTGGAACTGATCACAGCAGAGTCACTACTAATTTATGAAGCTGTAAGAATGCTTAAAATGGGGTTTTGTCCACTTTTGCTTGCGTTTACCTCAATTACTTTAATCCCTCCTTCACAAAATCTGCTGTTAATTTTACCAATAACGTATAACAGAAATTGTATAATGTAAACAGAAAAACCCAGATTGATATTTGAAATCTGTCATCTTTCCTTCATAAAGAGTCATGAAAAGGAAGGTATCTTACTGTCCAAATTATTACTTGCTGTGTTGTTCTCTGTTCCTGCTGCCAGAAGTTACTGACCTCTATGCTAACTTTGGAGTTCTCATTTAGGAAAACGAGAGGAAAGAGGCCAGAACTAACTGGGTTTTTTTCACCCCATTAAAAAAATTACTTTCTCAAAAACTGCGTGACAGCAGTCAGTAAAATAACTCACAGATGGTAAAGCCAAAAGCTGATATCCATTACAGGAATCAAAGAAAAACAAGATCATGAAAGACTAGCTGTTTGATTCCTTCTCTATTTTTGTTCCAGTCCAGGCTTTTTGGTTGACTCTCTGATGTGCTAATCCTCAGTGCTGAATTTTTCAGGACTGAAGGGAGTCAAGACTACCTTTTCTCCTGCCTCTTCAAGGAACACCACCTCAATACAGTGCTGATAACATGCAGGCAAGTATAAACCTGTTAGCAGATTTAGAAGTCCCAGATTCATCACTTCCGGTAACACTTTAATCAGATCAAAGATCTAAACTCATCTTTCATTTTTATTTCACTGTCAGACCTATACTGTACTGTCTCTGTAAAATTATATTGTGTCAAATGCAAAATTTTTCTTTTTCTATGGCGATCCTAAAGCAAGCAGACAGTTTATCCTTTTCCATACCACCTGCAGTATGATCAACAGATTGTTAAAAAACGTTATTCCTTTGCTGAAATGTAGGAAGTAATCTTAGCTGTATGTGAAAGTCACTAAGCACACCTATTGTAAAGTAAAATAGAGCAAACAGCACAAATGTAATCAGGTAACATTGCTCTGCTCTGGCCTGGCAGCTTGTTAAAAGAGCACTGTTTCTTCACTGCATCAAATCATTTGGCCTCACGCAAGTCATCAGTAAAATACCTTCTTGGTGGACTAGAATAAAAGTGACATCAGTAAGCACAACAGGTAATTGTTATAGTGCAACAGTTATATATAAAATATACCTAAATATAAGTATTACTGGATACTGTAATTGATCAAAAATAGGTGGCATGATTTTGTAGAAGTGCTGGTGCAGTACATACACCAGAACTCACATCAATAACTGAAGGGGGGATTACTGAAAGATGAAGGTGTGCAGTTTTTACTGGTTTGGTACAATGGTGGCTGAGGTTCAAAACTGTATCCAAAGTTCTGTACTCCATTACAAGGAGTGCTCTGGACAGTATTTACAGGTGTTTTGACATTTTCCCTCAGCAGTGTCTGAATTTAATAATGAATTCAAGTGTTTATAATTTAAAAATCTAGAAATCATCCATATTTATGATTGCATAACACTGATATTTCCCATGCTTTGTGTTATTCTTATCAACTAATGTTATCTTCTATCAACTGCTATTCTTATCTTCCTTTTGACAGTTTGTGATATAACTATGCATGCAGGTGATCACCATTTAAAATATATCAGGCACTGTAATTTTAATTCTAGTATTATCTTTTTTAACTCTAGTATTATCACTTTTTGAAGCAATTAATATAATTATTACTTTTCAGTCATTTTAATGCGGAGCACAATTAAAAAAAGAAAAGTATTCATTAAATGGAGCATTGAGTTTTTTCATGGAGGAAGACCAAAGAAATAATATATTTGTTTTCTTGTTAAAAAAAGAAATAAATAAAACATACCATTCTGTTTGAAGAAGCCCCCAGTATTAAAAAGTGGAAAGGCAGGTCTTTACAAAAAATACAAGTTTAAATTTTGGAATGTTATACAAGGAACTTTTTCCAATACACTTACAATATAAAATAACAGAGTCATAGAATGGTTTGGGTTGGAAAGGACTTTGAAAATCATCTATCTCCAACCCCCTTGCCATGGGCAGGGGCACGTTCCACTACGCAAAGTTGCTGAAAGACCCATCCAACTTGGCCTTGAACACTGCCAGGGATGGGACATTAATAACTTCTCTGGGCAACCTATTCCAGGATCTCACTACTCTCAGAGTGAATAATTTCTTCCAAACATCTAACTGAATTTCTCCTCTTTCAATTTGAACCCATTACTCCCTGACCTATCACTGCAGTTCCTGATGAGGGGTTGCTCTCCAGCTTCCCTGTAGGCTTCCTTCAGACACTGGAATGTTGTTATGAGATATCCTGATCTTCTCCAGATTGAACAGCCCCAACTTTATCAGTCTGACTTCATATGGGAGGTGTTCTACTCCCCTTCTCAACTTCATGGTTCTCCTCTTGCTCCAACTTGCTCCAAATTCTATGCCATTTTTAAGCTGGAGGACCAGAACTGTATGCAGTATTCCAGGAGGGGTCATGAAAGCTGAGGAGAGGGGGAATCACAGGGATCCTCTCCTATTTAATTTCTTATGGAAGTAAAAACAGTTCCAGAGTTTACCTAAACAGATCAGACTATTTTCATTTACACCCTTCTATAAACCCTTTTACCACTATCTAAAAGATCAGTAATAAAAAGTTGACCACTGTAACTTTACCTAGATTTTGCATACCTAGAATTAATTTGATGCCTGATTTTCCTGCTTATTTGGCCTTTTAAAGGTAAAAGGTCTTCGGGATAGTCTCCAAGACTTGTTCATTCATTTTAACCCTGTCTTCATATCGGAGACTAATATCCACTAACACTAGCATGCCTGTTCCAGAACTGCTTTTAACAAATGAAAACATACAAGTCTTAAAAAACTTAGTTGGAAATCTCATTAACAATTTCTTTGACAAAACAAAGTTCTATTTTAATATACAAGGTCTCCCTTCCTTCTAGTGACTGTATTAGCAAAAAACCGTACATGCACACAAGGAGCAGATGGAAAACATGCTAGCACTGCAGTACTCCTGAATCTTTAATTTCTAGCACTGCAGTACTCCTAATACTTTAATTTCATTATGTACCTCTGCATGTATTTTTTCACATTGTTTTTGTCAGACTTCCTCTTTCAGAAAAAAAAAAAAAAAGAATGAATTAGCTAATGTAATCAACAGCTTTTGGAAGAACATATTTGCAAATTAGTTTGAATTAACATAGCAAGGTAGGAAGGTGCTTTCATGTTGGGAACTACTGAACCTCCCTGAACCTAGTCAGTTCATTCCTGGAATGCATTCAAGTTTTAATAGATATTAAAGCTGAACAGGATCTATATAAGTCATTTGTCTCTCTCCTTGCCAATATGAGTCACTATCTGTACAGTAAATATAAATGATCAAGTCTAGATTTTAAAAACCCAGGTCATGAATGTTTCACTTTTTATTGAGAGAGTATACATCAGCTCAGTTATTCCTTCCAGTTTGTGTTAGATTTTATGTAAAACCCAAGTGCTTTCTTCTCTTACTTTAGTGATACTGTCTCTGACTATTGTACCTTTCCTCCAGATTTGAAAAAGACTGAAATGCTGAACTCCATGCCAAGAGTCTCCTTGAGATAAAAATTACTAAGAATTCTTCCTCAGCTTAGTCTGCTAAACTTACTACTAAGTAACTTAGTAACTACTTCCTCTCACTCCCTGCATCAAATCACACACACAGAGAAAAGACTTTTCTTGATTACTGGAATAGTAACTAGGTCCTCCCACCAAAAAAATATTCTAGTCTTGAGGATAGGTCTCTCTTGTCCTACCCAACAGGTTCTCATGAAAAGATCCCAAACTGACCCAAGACTGATGATGGTTTCCACTCAAAAAAGATTAACAGACTGCACATCAAATAATGCCATTTGTGATATGACAGCCACTCTGCGGCCTAACTAAAGAGTCAATACTAAAATAAGATGATAACTTCTTATTTGCATTAGATATATTTAAAGAAAAAAGAAATTTGTTTTTCTTTCAATCAATGGTAATGGCTCTACAGGGCATAAGAACAAAACTAGTTCTATTAAATTGTATTAAAACTTTCAAAATAATTAAATTTGAGTAGTGTATGTATAAAATATACTATAATTATTCATGGCATTATACTGCTCTTCACACTGATTTTTACAAGTTTCTCTCATGAAGCAAGAATCCTTGAATATTTTTTCTTTCTAAAAATTTTATGATTTTTTGAGGGTTATTTATTATTTCATTCTCTTTCTTTCATAGCAGCAAAGCCACTATTACTTCATGTAGCCTGAAGAAGTATTTTTCTTACAGCACATTTCAGTTTTGTGCAGGGAATATCTTTTTGTCTTTATGATAACACTATCAGTTAGTCAGTTACTTTAATATCCCTAAAAAGGGAGGTAAATTAATTAATAAATTGTTCATAACACATTTTAAACTATGTAGTTTTCAATAGCAAAGGTAGTGTTCCTCCAAGAATTCTTCAGAACAGCATTTTTCCTACATTGTCTTAATTCTAGTAACAACAGTTTGTGATAATTAAAAACTATTTTTTTTCACACAATGCACTCTTTAGGGAGAGGGGCAAATGGCATCAGTTGCCTTTAGGAAGTTTTCTTTTCAGATATCTTAAATAATAATAATTTGTTCCTGTAGTGCATATTAGTTCCAAGGAGAAGAGTTTTGGGGCTTTTATTTTGATTTGGGTTTGTTTTTTGTTTTTTTTTTCAGGGGAGGGAGGCTGGTGTGGTGGTGTTGGTTTGATGGGTATTTTCCTGGATTTCTTTTCTGGGTTGTACAGGTAGAAGCATGTGGACAAATCAGAAGAGGAATTGATCCTTGAAAAAAAATAATGATTGTACATATGTTCTTGCTCAATGTAACTATATAAAATATAGATACAAAATATGCTTTGTTGCACACACATATATACAAATGTGTGTGTGTATATTTATGTATATACATATATGTATGTTTATATGTACATTTTGAATTTTTCTGCTCTGGTTAAATAAGGTGGTATTATCTGAATATGCAGAGAGACAGCTAGTACGTACAAAACATTACAAAAGTTTGTCATAGCTGTTAAAAAAACAAAACACCTTTGAAAACTGTCCCTGAAGGGATTAAACTTTGAAGATTTGTGTTATAAGGACATCCAAAGGAAGCTGAAGTAGCTTTTAAAAATTATTGGCCCATTGACCCACAAGTAAAAGTTTATAGTCAGTATTATTTTATAATAAGGTGAAGAATTCAATTATATTTGAAAATTCCTGTTAACATGTAGGCAAGTAGACAAAAGAAACCCAGCACATCACTTTTATGGACAGATATTAACCTTCACAGATCACTGAGTATATCCAGACTCTATAATTGTGTTTGCTAAAAACAAAGACTCCTAAGCTTCTTGCAGATGACTCAGCAGAAATGTATTTTTTTTAATGATGCTATATTGATCTTAACTGTATATCCTTCAAGAAAATCTATGTGTCAGGAAACTTTGACCTGAATTTTCAAAGACAGCAGAAAAAACTATATTCTTTTTTTTTCTTCCTGGATTTAGAAAGAGATTTAGCAGTGTGTCTAGTGTTTACAAGAAAAAAATAATAAAGCCAGTGATAAAGCACTATTTCAAATGTTGCTGCAATGACTGAAAAATGCATTCCAAGCTCCTGGAGAGCACCTTAAAAGTTTCATGAAATCTACAAGATAGTGATGTATTTTCTAAACACATATATGTTACAAAATTATAGAAAAGAATGAGAGAAATGCAGGCTAGGAATTTTGTTCTGGTTTTCTTTTAGTTTTAGTTAGTTGGTGGGGAGAAGGGTTGGTGGTTTATTTGTGTTGTGTTTTAGTTTCTTTTTACTAGAAAACATTTATCTATGTTTTCCAAAAACTGGTTTGCAGAACACTGTCAAGCTTGGCAGAGTTTTTTCTACTTGGATCAGAATTTATGTCAAAGAGAAGTCACACAAACTAGGTCCCCTGTTGAGTTTCCAAAGATGCATCTGGTATATAAAACCTGCCTATCAAACACCAACTATTGAACTCACTCTAAAACACAGCAGTCACTGCCACTTTCAGGTTCTCTCATCCTGCATTTTACAGAGCATCTACTGAGGAAGTAGCATCCAGTTCCCTCAGAACTTCAAGGCTTTAAAAGTACAGCTAACATGTCCTCACTGCATCCAATTAGACTAAGTGGAAACCTCTGTCCTTACTGAATTTCTAGCAAGGTTAATAGAATCATATATGTTGGAAAAGACTTCCAGGATCATCAAATCAAATCATAAGCATGGCACTGCCAAGTCCACCTCTAAACCATACCTAAGTGTCACAGCTACTTGCCTTTTAAATAGTTCTAAGGACAGTGACTCAACCACTTCCCTGGAAAATCCTTCCCATCCTTAACAATCTTCTCAGGGAAGACATTTTTCCTAATATCCAGTCTAAACCTCCCCTGGCACTACTTGAGACCATATCCTCTTGACCTATCACTTGTTACCTGGAAAAGAGACTGAGTTCTTTCATTTAAAGAAAAGGAAAAAAAAAACCAAAAAAACCCCAAGCCTTACAACATATAAAATCTCACATGTTCATGGAATCCTCCCCCAAAAAAATCATTAAAACATTATTATTTTCATAAAATCAAAACTGATTTTATGGGAGGTAGAGGTAATCGAGATATCAAAAAAAGTCATCTTTAACTTACACTAAGATTTTGAATACAGAAAAGGAGGTGTATTTTTTGTGTACTCACCCATATTATGTGATTTTTATAATAGTTGTTTCCCCATTTAAAGTAAAGTTGTGATTGGCACTGAGACATATGATGTGTGGAGGTCAGAGAGGTCTGACTAGGCTGACCATAACTCTTCATCCAGGCTACTGCTGGTAGCCAGAATTAGAAGAATCACTTCAAGTGTCTCTCCTTGATCGCTTGATCATGTCTCTCTGTGCCATGTGGTTTTTGTTGTATCCTACTACCTATCATCTGGTCACTACTTTAACAGAAGTCCATACTTAAGATTTAGGTAAATTAGAAATGCAAAGAAACGGAATAAATAGCTTCAATCTTGTATCCAAAATTCCAAGCATTAATCAAAAAACATTAAATGGAGAATGTCACTAGAGATTTCCAAGGTAAAAAGCAAATACCTTTTTATTTGTGAAGAAAAAAATGAAAATCTTTATTCTAGCTCGTAGCAAAAGTTTGCTTGCAATCCAACAATGTCCAAATAAAAAGCTTGAAATGAAATAAAAATGTTACATTGTACAAAAGTTGATTTTTTTTTAGAACAGCTAAAATATTTACGGTATTTTTGAAACATCCTTTTCATTAACAATGGAAGGCTGAAAAATAAAGCCTTAATCAATTGAAAAAAAAATACAGCTTACTCTGTGTATTATAATATATGTTAAGGAAACTTCCTTCCCTGACCATTGAGGAGCCACCACTCTGGGAGACACACTCCCGCTACAAAACATTTCACTGATGGGACCGAAGCCCCTTCACAGCTGCTGGCTCCAGTGACCAGAGAGGTGCCATTCTTGGCTCCCTACAACACCCCCTCTCCCAGCCAGACCAGGTTTCCTGACTTGTTCAACCCCAGCTTTTCCCAAGGCACAGTAACCAAAGCAGCTGGAGCTAGTGCCTCCCAGGAGCGATCCCCACTAAAGGAACCTCTGGGCTTTCATACCTTCACAGCCCAAATGCACAAATGTCTTGGCTCTTCCTGCTCAATCCTCAGCTCCTGCTGTATCTCTGGGAACCTGGCTGGGTCACAGCTCCCCGAGCCCTTTGCCATGCAAAGGATCAGCAGCTCAGGGCATCTTCACTTGGGATCCCAGCTCTAGAGCTCCAGAGCTCCCTGTGCAGCTCCCTCTGCAGCGGCACACTGAGCTACCGGCGCTGAATGTATTCCTTAACAGTGAGGGTCTTTGCATTTAGATTTTAACAGTAACCATTACTTTTCATTTACCTCTCTCAGCCTAAGAGAGAGGTCCCAGGCCCTCCTTTCAGACTGCAACTTGCTGGGCTGTATCTATCATCTGAAGATCTGTTTGGGTCAAAGCTTCTGCCCTGGCATTGACAGCTGTGCTAACGCCTCTTGGAAAATGTGCCCTGTGTTGTCAAACTGCCATTCCTTTGCTGTTGTTCCTAGTGGGTGAGCTAGTTATTTCAATGAAATTATATTATAAATATATATAATATACTATATATAATATATATAACTGGATATATAATTATATAATATATAATGATAAGTCTATTAATATTGCATAACATTAATTATAATAATATATAATATATTATATACACAATCTTATTATATATTAATATGCATAATAGCATATTATAGGTCATTATATATAATATATATAATATACATATTGTAAATTAAAACTATTTTAGTTTTGGTGATTTTTTGTGGAAGAACATGGAACAATTTTTTTCTTGTACTTCTAAAACTTTTTTATTTTTAGACTTTTCCTAGTGAATTATAATAAAAAATATTTGCAGAAGTTTTATACTTAATGAAGATTTATGCTGGAGAGAACTCCTCTATCAAACCAATGCTTACCTAAGCTTTTCACAAAAAATATCTGTGGAGTTTCTGTTATTTTAAAGTATATCTCATAGCTCTTAAGCCAAGATTTAAACTGTACCCTGTCTCTACCATTATTCTTTGAGAAAAAAATCATATTTAAGTCCTGAGGATTTTATTCTAACATTTTTTTAATGCTTAAAGATAGAAAAGCTGTGTGATTCTTTGTGAAATTAAGAAATTATCAACATTAGTGTATCTGTCTTATACAGAGGAATTATACAGAGCGAAATGCTTTTAATCTTATTCTATAGCTCGTAAACATAGCCCAGTCATTCACTAAAGCTCTTTAATAAAGGCCACAGGTGCATTTTACTCTCTAAAGCAGCCATAGAACTTCAAAAGAAGTAGCACCCAAGGTAAATTTCCTTGAACAGAGTAAGAGAAATTCATTAAAGGCACATATAACTTCAGCTTGAACCCTTTATAAAGTTTTTGCTAGGTGACCCCATAGATATACACAGATGAGTAAATGCACACAGAAGATAACTGTGTGTCCAGGAAATGAAATACCTCCTGTAGAATAGGCAAAAAGACCCCTGTATTTCTTCAGTCTGAAAAAAAAAACACTTCTCTTACCGACAAGACCCAAGGATCAAAAACAATCAAAAACAAAACAATCATGTTGAACTTGAGAAAACTTTTCTTTATGGATGCTTAATAGAACATGTTGTTATGGCATGATGTGTAAGACTGAACTCTGTACCGAGGAAATGAATCATTTAAGCCTATGAAGCTTTAATCCTGCCTCCCTCTGAAAGGTATATGTTCTTGCACTCTCTTTGTATTTACTGCTGTAAATGTAACCCATATTACCAAAGAGCATACCAATTGCTTCACCTTTTTTTGCGTATTTGATTGTTTATGCAATAGTATTTGCATGTCAACATTCAGAAATGCACCAGAATGTACATTAACTAAATTAAACTTGCAAATTTAATTTAGTTGCATATTAAAAAAAAAAAAAATAACAGTAGAAAACTAATAAAATGGTGATATGGCAGGGGTGCAGACAAAAATAAGACATAATCCAAATAATAAAGCTGAAGAACCTAGAAATTCAGAAACAGCATATGCATTTCACAGGAATCATCCTCATTTGTGGACATGTTCTTTACCAGGATCAGCCAATTTAATTTTATGCCTCTTCTTCCACTGAGGAATTTAATATTTTACTTCAGTGAAATATATTTACCAGAAACAATAGCAAAACTGCCATTTGCAGTAATAAATTCCAATTATTACATTCACTATTAATAGATTTTTCCATTGACCAGCTTTTAATTTTCTTCACAGTGTCCTCAGTAACCCAAAATGTTCTTGTGTTTCTGAACTATCTTTAAGAATAGTGGCATGGCTGAAAATGGAACTATGGGGTAGGAAGGTGCTGCAGAGAGGTGGAACTTTAGAAAGTTCACCAAATTATTTGTTCTAATGCAAATCTGAACATGAAAATTACAAGAAAAGCAAATAATTATGTGTTCCTGACTGAAAATAACCTTCTCTGTTTAAGATTGATTTGAAGACCTGCATGTTATGTTAACCATAAGATTTTGTTTGTCCTGTATTATAAGTAGCGTTCACATAATTTTATTGAGTCTTTCTACAGTCTGAAGGGCAGGAACTCTATTAAAAAACATGTCCAGATTTGTGTTATGAAAGTGCAAGATAATTACTGAAATAGTAATTATTCAAGAAACATTACTCTGGAAGATTTAAAATTAAAATGACCTTAGTAAGAGGCCAAATGTTTGCTCATATTAATAAGTCACAAGTATGTATTTCTGAATAACCCTTCATTGTGGTAGGATGTTTTTTCCCTCTTTAAACACTCTTTCTTAAATCAAAGTGAATAAAATAAAAAGAAAATCCCTCAAAAGAATGAGGCTATTATCAGTCATTGAGCTCATCAGAGTTCATTGGGGACAACAAATAATGCTATCTAATTAATTAAGTTGACAGCAAACTGTGTGACATATTTCGTATGGCTGGCTGGTTTAACATTCTAAACCCTCTTGTTTATTAGAGCTTGCATGTTTCAAATAGCAAAGGATTTTAGGCATCCCATCTGCTGTGTAACAGAGCTTCAGAAAAAGTTCACATCACAGTAACAAGACAAATGCAGCATCTTATCTGATATGCAATGACACAATTCCAATTGTTTCTAAAATTCTATTATTTTAATCAGGGTACATGGAAACATCCCACTGTCAACATGATTCCTTGATCAAAGTCTGACGTCAGGTTAGTCAATAAAATGTCTCAGTTAGAAATACCTCTTATCTCTGAGAGAGCACCAGTAAAATTTTGAAATGGAATGCACATCCTGAGATGGCACATCTTGTTTACAAATTGGTGGTTGGCAAATAGTGATATAATACTGAGTGACTACTATGCAGAGCTGTGACTCTAATTATGTGCATATTCTGAAATAAATTTGTTAGAAAGCAATTTACTTAAAAATGCATGATTCTATTTCATGCCTGAATACACTTATGTGAAAGTACTGTACTTCTAGTATACTTCAAATAGATTTAGAAAACATAGGAAGGAGTAGACGTCCAAGTATGCTATAATCAAACTTTTTTTATTTTTTTCATTTTTCTTTTAAATAAAATATTTTATAAGTAACACTTTGTTAGCATAAATATCCATATCATACATGGCTACATAAAACCATATGCAGTTATATGTTCTTGAGTTCTGATGGAATCAAACACAGAAATTAGGTAGCAGGACTACCTAAAATTAAAGCACAGGACTAAGAGCATTGTTCAGATTCTCCCTGAACTCTGACAGGCTGGATAATATGACTTCTTCACTGGGGGATATATTCCAGTGGCTGACTACCCCCTCAGTAAAGAAACTTTTCCTAATGGCCAGTGTGAGCTTTCCTTGATGCAGCTGGATTCCATTTGCTTGTGTCCTCTTGCTGGTTGCCAGAGGGAGGAGATCAATTCCTACCCTCTGCTGACACCCTTAAAGAAGATATAGATTGCAATGAGGTCATCCCTCTGCCTTCTCTTCTCTGTGCTGAGCGAGTCAAGTGACCTCAGCCACTCCTTGTAAGTCTTGCCCTTGAGACCTTTTACCATCTTGGTCATCCGCCTCTGGACACACTTCAACAGCTTTTAATAAGTCCTTCTTACAGTGAAGTACCTAAAACTGAACACCGAATTTGGGCAGTACCACTGCAGTGTAGAGTGGAACAATCACCTCCCTTGACCAGCTGGCAGTCCTCTTCTTGATGCAGGACACAGTTGGCCCTTTTTGCCTTTCATTTTTCTATTCAGAATTATTTTTTCCAAATTACAGTTAGTTTGTTAGTTTTTTGCCAAATCTTGTTGGTTTACCATTCAAAAAATAGGGAAGAATTCTCAAACTAGATTGTTTCCCATGACATACATTTGTGCAGGATTGCTGTAGCAGATCTCTAAGTTAAATGGTCTTTAAACTTTACAGAGTATTTTTCAGAAGGCATTCATGTCAGGTTGCTTTCTATTGCTCTTCAATATTTTTTTTTAAGCTACATTATCAACTAGAACTGATTTATTCTCAATAAGCCCTTTTATTCAGGAACATTTTTAATGAGAATAGCAAATTTGCATAAAAGTTTATGTTTTATTGTTGATGCTGTGTAAGCAAGAATGATTGTTACCATGCAAATACACATGGGAAATATTAAACAAAGAATAATATAGTCAATGTTAGACTGTGTCAAAGAGATTAATTTTGTATCAGAGGAATGACAAGGCAGTGTACTCTGTAATTATGATCTTAATAAAAAAACAGAAGTCCGTTCTGTTTTTTATGAATCACACCAAAACACGTAAGACTATATTCTAAACACACATTGAAGTCTTTTATTAATGGCACAGTTAAGAAATCTTTAAGATCCAAAGGTCTTAGCAAAATCATAATATAGACTGGGACTCCAGCTGATTATGCAAAACTGACAATAAACCATAACGCTAGGCAGGTTTAATTTTCATTATGGGTAAACAAGAAAAACACTACTTAAACCTAAGAAAAAAATATGTCTAGAAAAATAAACACAGAATAGGCCCTATCCGTACTATTGAGTTCTCTTACCCTCTAAAACAAGATTATCACAACTGACTTGCCTTGGGAACAATCTCTAGCCTGAGCCATGTTGAGAATTAAATGCTACTAAATGGTTTTCCTTTTGCTGAGCTGTTTAAATTCTCTTGTGTGCAGATTTTAGCTTAGACATCAATTTCTCTTCTGTGGAGTCTTGCCATGTGTAAGTGAAATTTCAGTGGAGAATTTAACTCCATGGAAATCTTTGTACACATTCAAATTTATATTAGTACAGAATTTTTTCCTTTGCAATTAACTTCATCTTGGTCTCTCTTTATCAGGTCTCATGGAACCTTTGAAGCAATTATTTAATTACTGAATTGCTTTATATCATGTATCCAACCAGATTCAGTTTGTTTTTCAAGTAAACATTTTGCCCCTGATAGCATGAGAAAATGTAGTTTGTGTAAAAAGACTAGAATATACAGAGACTTGAAAACACAATGTAAATGGTTTTCTACTGTTAACTGAGGAGAGGATGGGTAAGTAGAGATGTCAGTTTCTTTCCAGTCTGGTCACATCAATTATTTTAATTAAAAAAAATAAATAAAGAAAAAAAAAGAAAAGAAAAAAAAAAGTGGAAATTAAAAAAAAAAGGTAATTGCTCCAAAACAAGATAGTTAAAATCATACTTGGTCTATTTCAAATGTAGTAGTTAACCCAATGTTCCAAAAATGCATGCACTGAAATAGAAGGATGATTCCTGAATCAGCTGCTGTACTGACTGTGTTCAGAGAGGAGATATACTCCTGCTACACTGATATTTGCTTTTGTATAAACCTATTTTGTAAGGAAATTGAAAACAAAACTTTAATTCTTCCTGCTACAGCTTCTCTGAGTGCAGAAGTTCTTTGAAGTGCTCCCAGCTTTCTGCCAATTTGCTTTCCAATTGTAATGCAACTGTTTGTCAGCTCCTGAAATATCCTGAAATAAATATAAATACTGAATATGTCCTCAAGGTTTTTCTTCAGATTTGTAATGACTAATGCATTCAGGTCGCTCATTACTTCCATAGTGATAGCACTTGATACATCTAAAGGGGGTAGTTTATGTCTCTTCTCTCTCCTTATCCAGTTTTCTGAATGATGCAGAGAAGTATCTGGATTAATTTTGATAGCACACTTCATAGCTTTAAAATACAATAGGCTTCAAAAAAATCTTGCAGATGAAACAGCAGGAATGTAACAGCAATATAGAAGAGGTGATATAAAAGATATGTGATTTGCACAGACAGGTACATGTAGAACCCCAGCATATCAATATTTTCAACCATAGGAGAAATCTTTTTAGCTCCCACATAATGTCTTTGCCTCAGTGAATGAATCCAAATTTTCCATTTTAATGAAAATCAGAAGAAAAATCAAGTAAGAATGAACTATCAGGAAAGAGATAAAGAACAAATATTATTAGCCCATTTTTTTCAGATGTTTGTCACACACAAACACACCCCCTGGTGCAAATCACTTTAGCAATATTTTCAGCGAGTCTGTTAGCTTTACTCAAAATTGTGTTTATGGGCAAGGGAAAACTAACTTTTCATATCAAGCCAAGAATTTATTGCTAAAATAATTGAATATTCACAATCTTACCTGTCAAACCAGAATAAATCCTAGAAAAGAAAATGAACACTTTTTCAGGAACTTTATTTATATGTTGAAAAACTGAGACTTAATTTATTGACATTCTTGTCTGTTGACATGGGAATCAACATTCAAAAGAAGATTCGTCTTACATCAGACATATCAAACAGTTGTCAAACAATTAGAACTGGATCTTATGCTTCCACTGGGCTTAATTCAGAGAAGAAACTGCATTAGGAAGAGAAAGCTAAATTGCTTTGAAGTAGGACCACTAAGTTGTTTCCATACATAGGTGACATTTCAGAAATTTGAAAACATTTATTCAGTGTAAATAACTGTATAGTAAATGGCAGATTATTTTATCTATTGGATTTAAGGCCTCAGAGAAATGGAGCAATTAGAAACCTGGAGTTGTCCTGACAGGAAGATGTATTAAAGTATGGGAAGCTTAGAGGTAAGAACAACACAGTAAAATAAAAATAAAATTAAGAAACCCTTCAAATTGATTTAAAAAAATACAAAAATGGCATAAAAATCTTAGATTTGTGTACAGTAAATACGTACAGTGTGGTGGATTGAAACCTGTGAACTATGTACCAACCAGTCCAGCATGATAGAGGGCGAAGATCAAAAGAGCAAAAATTGAGAAAGAAAAAAGGATCAAGATTGAGACAGTTTATAAGTAAAGAAAAAAAAAAAAAAAAAAAAAAAAGAGATGCAAAGGCAGCCATTTACCACTTGCCACCCACAGACTGATACCCAGCTCTCTGAGCAAAGGTTATCTAGGAAAGCAGTATCCTCAGTGTGGAGCCGTATGATAATTACCCTTTGGGTCAAATGGGCTCAGTCTTCACCGCTGTGTCCCTCCCAGTTTCTTGCCCCCTCAGCCTACTCGCTGGAGAGAGGCAAGGGAAGAAGGCAAAACACAGTAAGAAATGGAAACCCTTGGTGCTGTGAAAACAGTTCAGCAATGGATAAAACACTGGTTTGTTATCAACACCATTTTGTCAAAAACACAGCACTACACAGGCTGCTATGAACAAAACTAACTCCATCCCAGACAGACCTATTTTAAAAACAAACAGGTCTGTGGTTTTTTTTTTTTTTAATTTTATAATAATGTAATAAATAAATATAATGGAAAACAAAGGCTTTCCTCATATATGAAGTAGTAATTCTTGATAAATGACTTAGTCACTTATCTGCATTTTCATGACTGGATGGATTCTTTGTGCTCTCTAGTAAGGGAAGATGTGAATAGATGTAGCTTTTATGTCAATTTATTTATTTAACATTGTGGGTTTTATCCTAAATATAATGAAGCTAAAATATTAACTTGATGTCCCAAAGAAAAATATTTTATTCCAGCCAATGTAGAACATGGCCAAATGTTGCATTAGATACCATCTGTATCAACATATTGTCAGCCAGGTGCAAATGCTTAGCTGGCAAACCTGGCAGTCCACCTTCTAGTTTTGTTTAAACAAATGGGTTTCTGTTCCTCTGGGATCCTTCCTCTGCTTAATGAAACTCTTGGCGTTTAATCATTCCAAAAGTTATAAAATGGTATTTCTTTGCTTCTGTGCATTCATACACTGGTGCATTTCCTAAAGGTGTTCAAACAACATTAAAAGACTCACCCAACTCTCAAACACATCTAGTCAGAGTTAGTAAGTTTAATGGAGCAATTCTTGCAAATGGCAAGGAGTAGCTAAAATTCAACACCTCTCTTTGAAAAACAACAGCAGAAAAAAGTATACTATTTTTATTTTATATTGTACCTCAATTGAACATATTTACTCTGTAATCTGAAGACAATACTTATGTCCTTCTATTTATGTAAATTGTTAAACTCAAAAGTCCTGCTACAAACAAAAAGGAAAATGCCTCATATGAAACCAATAATTTACTGTTAGTCCAATTACAGTTTTAACAGCTTTATAGTCTGACTCATCAGTATAGTTACCAATATTGTATATTCACAGTCCAAACCAACACAGATGAGCCTTGATCAACCAGTTTAAAATACTGCACAAAGACTTTCCAAGTATCTGCTACACTGCTGGGTGGTGATGTGCAAACACTGCCCATGTGCAGCCCCTGAGACTGTTTTTCTGGGCAGGCTTGAGAAGGCTTTGCTGTACCACCCTGAAATCTTTCCAGGAGAGCTGTGACATCACTAACAAGAAGGATTTCTTCCTGCCTTTAGAGAAAGGTGGAGATCTAGGTACTTTATTCCTTTTCAGTCTTGGAATCTATTCACATTAATTTTCCCAAATTTTCTTAGCACAGTCTGTCTATATATTCTTTCCTTTCATTGACTTTCAATTATTTGGTGTTTTTATTCACTATCTGGTAGCAAAAATTAGTCAAAGTGGAGAAGGTTATTCTAGAGCATTGAGAAATATTTCTGAAATATCAGTCTCATATTCCTAAAAGCAGTCTTTGAAGTAACTAATAAACTCACCAAAAAACTTCAAGTGTCTTTTAATATACCGTATTATATGTTGTCTCTGTTAAAAATTCTGTAGTTCTAAAACTACACATTCATATTCTGTGGTTAAGACAAAGAATATTTTTAAGGATAATTAGTATGTTACAATTTTTAATGTGTAAATATTTATATATAAATAGAAAAACAGAATACCCGGAATAAAGAAAATTCCCCTTATTTCAATGTGTATACATATACATATTTGTTTATACTTTTTTAAAAACTGCACCTGACATAGGTTATGTACTATGCAGAGATTTGACCAGCTTCTCAACCATTCACAGCTCTTCTGGAAAACATAATTTTAGCTTTGTATCCAAACCCTAAAATTGGTTTAAATGTGACAGTAATGAAAAATAAAGCAAATAAATATATAAACATTTTAGAGGCTCAAACAGATTCTTAAAAAAATTATTATTCTAGTCCCTTAGTTCACATCTACGGCAAAAATAAAGCGTAAATTAGGACTATCAGAGAATTCATAAAAAATTGAATCAACCAATGGTTTTCAATTGTATGTCTGATAAAGTGTTAGGGTTTTGGTATTGTTTGCACCCAGCCAGTGAAATATGAGGAAGAGCATATATCAATCATAATCATTGCTATATATCTACCTTATTGTTTAACATATCTAAAAGCTAATTTTTCAAAATAAATTTCAAATATTTCTTATGTACACATTTAAATTTACACAAATTTAAGTTCAGCAATTTGGCTTAGATCCAGCTCTGTATTTTGCTCCATTGAGAAAATTTTTCATTGATTTTAAATTATATTTTACATATCATACCAAGTTTTATACTAAATATACTTATAGTTATATACTTATATAGTTATATTCTATGAGATTTCAAGAGATACATACTTTACGCATCACATAGATTTTCTTGTGCCTTGATGTATATATATGTGTATATGTATATGTTTGTATATATAAATAAATAAATAAATATGTAAAATGGTAACCAAGAATATTTCTGTAAAATATGAGGGGTTTTTCCAAGATAACTGTATAGTCACACTGATTTGAAAAAAAAAAAACAAACCAAAACTCTGTAGAACTGTGTGTTATTGTGTGTTCTCTTCACTCTTACAATTACAGGAAAGGAATCATAGGTTTGTTTAAGGGTTTTATTGCTGGTTTAGTTACCAACTTTTATTTGATTTTTGGAAGATCCTACTGTAGACCAGGAAGTAGTTTGCCCCTTCTAAGATCACCAGTTATATTTATGATTGATAGTTTTTATTGGAGAGAAAGACACAGAAATCTATGAACAAAAATTTCATTTTTATGTAAAAGTCACATTCAGCTGCTCACTTGCTACTAGACTAATGGGATTAGGGAGATAATCAGAAGGGTAAAAAGATAAAGAATTTCTCGGTTGAGATATGGACAGTTTAATAGGAAAAGCAAAAGCCACACACAAAAGCAAAGCAAAGTAAAAAATTCATTCACCACTTCCTATGGGCAGGCAGGAGTTCAGCCATCCCCAAAGAGTGGGGCACCATCACAGGTAGCTGTGACTTGGGATGACCAACACCATCACTCTAACTGTCCCTTCTTCCCCCACTTTATACACTGAGCATGATGTCACATGGTCTGGAACATCCTTAGTCAGTTTGGGTCACCTGTCCTGGCTTTGTCTCCTCCAACCTCTCATGTGCCCCCAACTTCTTTGTTAACACAGCAGTAAAAAAATGCAGAAGAGGCCTTGGCTCTGTGTAAGCCCTGCTTGGCGAGAACAAGAACATCTCTACATTATCAACCTTGTGTTCAGCACAAATCCAAAACACAGAACCATACCAGCCACTGTAAGGAAATTACCTCTACCACAGCTGAAACCAGCACAATTTCATTCAGCAGAAATTTAAAAAATAAAGCAATAAACAAATAAACATACAAAACTAAAAAAGTCCCCTACCTTGTCAAATAAACAAGCTCAACTAAAATATGATTTAGCTTTCTTTTCAAAAGTAATGACATATAACTCTATTTCTCTTGCTAACATAATGAAACTGAAAAAAGATAAGAAGAGTGAGAAAAGATAACAGCATGCAAAGGATGAAAAATTGATATCTTGTACTGACTCCAGCATAAAAAGAAAGATTTCACATCTCTTCATCATCAGAGAAGAGAAACAGCAAAAGGCACAAATGTATGTCATGTGGGCTGTGTCCATGCAAACAAGAACAGACACAAGTTTTCTGCTGCAAAGGTAGTTCTAACCACATATAAAATATGGCTTCATAATATAAAGCAAAGACTGTAAACATATTTATACATAATGGCTTTCTAACAATACATTAAACAGTAATTCTACACTCTAATAATCCTTGACAAGAGCCAAATATTTTCATGGACCCCACTTTGCATCTCCATCCAAACTTTATGTTGTTTCTATCTGAAATCTTATATCAGAAGACAGAAGTGCTGACAGCTGAAGAAAATTCAGACTCCCGAAAGCTGTCACTGGAAAAGACATTGGAAATGCTACCACAAATCAAGTACATTTGGGTATGCACAAAATAAATGAATGTAAGTTTCTTATGTAAGTTTTAGAAAAAAAAATATAGCTTAGAACTAAAAATTCTGTGTGTTCAAATGTCACTGAAACCGAGGTAAACTAAATCACCTGAGAAAGAAAACCCAATGGAACTGGCAGAATTCACTCTGCAGCATTCTAATTCAACTACTGTGAATGCCAGATAGGTGTGAATGCTGTTGACCTCATATAAGTATCAAGAACCACATCTTCTTCTAAACCATATATCCTACTGCCTCTATTCAAAACAGGCTGGTGGACCCATAAGATTTCTCTGGTAGACTCTAATCACCTAAAAAAAGCAAAAAGCAGCCACAGCCACAGTGATGGATGTGAAATTATCTGAACATTTTTTTTCTGAAACCTATGATAAGTTTTAATGCTGTAACAACTGTCTCTTCCAGAGGATTTATATTTTCTAACATATCTTTTTTTCAAGCAGCACTTACACAAGTGCATAGTTAAAATTTGTGTAGTTACACAGCATTCAGATATTTGAGATAACAAAAAGGTTTGTTGTTCTTGTTTTAAACAAGGAAATATTAATTAATTGAAACCAAGATGCTTTAAGCTAACATGACAATTCCCAGAAAACCATTATAAGGATGTAGCAGATGTTATTTTCCTTTCAAAATCAAGGAAAAATGCACTGCATTGGACTCAAAATGTCCTGATGCTATATATATGTATAAGGATGTTTGTACTTAGTTTGATATTCCAATATTCAAGTGTTAGTTTAACAAAAGTAAGCTTCTTCATTTGAGGATATAAAAATTCACTCTGTTTCTGAAAATGCTTATAATAAAATTTTTGTTTTCTTCACTGATGTAAGATGCAGTTCTCTAAAACCTTCAAGGAGATTTCAGCTCCCTTTAAAAAAGAACAGTTTGAGAACTGCTAACTATTGTATTTTTAATCTGGAAGTAATTTTCTGATTGTGAAGGAATCTCATTGCTGTAGAATATCAGCAACACAAAAATACTGCATACCAAAGCATTTCATAATTTCTGCTTCTCATTTCACAGGAATCTGAAAACCACAAAGAATGGGGGGAAAAAAATTAGCCAGGCTATTTTCAATTACTTCTATGAACTAGAATTAATTTTGTCTGAGCTAGAGCTGAAGATCTGAACATTAAATAATATGACTGTTACTAAGCAGACAAGTAGGGAATAGAGTCTGTATCGGTAAAAAGCTTCCCCCATCAACTCCTGCCCCACCTGGACATGCACTGTCTGCTGACACCTTCCCAGTGACCGTGAGGCCACGCTCTGGCCAGGTTCCATGTCTGGCCCTGGCAGCCCTGTGCCTCTGACACCCAGTGGGTTTGCCTTCCTCTGCCACATTCCATGCCCACGTAACCGTGTTCCTTCAGCCTCTTTCTCAGGTCTTTCAAACCACATGTCAGCCCAAACCACCAGCCAGGTTGGTTCTTAATGATTCTGTGATACACCGTTCCAGCACTTTCAGTTTTAACTCTTTGGTTAATTCTTGACCTGTGGTTCACACAAAAGCACCTTATTCTCTGTTCTTTGCATTCTCCCGTTCACCCTGGCTCTCCATACTTAGCCCATTTGCATTGAACTCAGCTCCTGGCCAAAGCGATACCATGACACTTCTGGATCAATTGTTGATTTATGAGTCTGATGTCAAGGAACTCTATCTGACTTCAAAAATTTAGGATGAGACTGAATTTGTTCCTCCTTAATATCTCACATGTTTACATATATTTGTCCACAGTCACCAGGTAGTATTGAAGTATAAATAAATGCTTAAAAATTAGGTAAATAAATGGAATAATCTATTTTTTTCAGGTATAATTTTTTTTCCCAGAGAGACTTCTTTAAAGAAGTTTCACTTCCAAAAATGATACTGCAAAATAGGAATGAATATGTAGCTATATTTATAAATTCAGAATTATTTCCAAATCAAACATAATAGTTATAAACCCAAAGATAAGGCAATCTTCATTTGCAGTTCTGCACTTATTCTGAGATTTCACAATGCATATGTATTGTTCCTTTTTTTGCCTACTGTTTTCACTAGCAAGAGATGAAAGTCAATAGAGGCTCTCAGTTGTCTATGCCCAATATGCTGCTGCAGCTCATTTTCTGCCAAAGTTTTTGATTACAAGAAAACAGAACTGAGCTCCTTATCTCTCTTTCCTGTGGTATAGCATGCCAGGCAATAAAAAATGTTTTTCTTATTTAAGTGGCCGAAAACTATAGTTGATCCTGAATGCATGCACAGGGACTGATTCTCAACTGCACCCAGAGAATACAAGGTGACTGAACATGCCAGGTGTAGGCCTAATTTCTGAACAGGAAAAGGAATGTTTTAGTATTTCTCCACCTTACTGCAATTACTTGTTGTAAACAAGTAAAAATACAATTTGGAAGTGGGTACTGTCCAGCAGTATATTGAACAGATGCTCTTCAGCTCCATGAGGTCGAAATCTGTGTTTTTACTAAAGCATTCTTTCTAAAGAATATCCTCTGGAAGGATATTGTCCTAAAGAACAGAATTCAAAAGTGACACAGCCAGTGCTGTCCACAGACCTGTTTGCCTACAAATAGTTTTCTGGCTGCACTCCAATCATGATCCACAAAGAATAGAATTGCTTGGAGACCAAAAAATATTTTGCATATGCTTATCACAATGTATAAGACTGACTAAGTAGACATAGAAAGAAAAGTACATTAAAACTATATTCTGTACTACAACTCTTGTATTATGGCCTGAAGGACTGCAGAATCTAATGATTATATACTAAATGTTTTTCTGTATACATAGAAACTGACACCAGAGCATGATGCCAAACTATTAGGCTCTATATCAAGGAGAGGATGTTCCCCTTTCCTTTACAGGTGCAAACATAATGTATTTTCAGTAGTTTCTGTCCTTGAAAGTAGAGTGCCTTCCTTCATAGGCAGTCCAGAAACCTTGCAATTTCTTGTTGCCTGAAAAACATTTTACACTATGTTTTATTCAACAGAACTCACTTTACAGAATGGGAAATAGCATGCAAATAATCATGTACCTAAGGCTGTATCATGGTTTTATCATTATGAGGCATGGTGTACTCTCACAGAGTTGTTGTTTTCATTCACAGCCTAAGTGAGATGAGTGTGTTCTGGTTACTGCTATCATTGTGTAGAGCTTCAAGATCTATTCTGAAATGGAAAATGTTATATATAGTAAATATGGATTATAACTTATTCAATATCATTTATTATTTATATTAAACATACTACGTTTTCTTAGGAGCAGGAACAAATATTTATGTTAGGTAAAATCTGGTGGTTTTCCTATGCAGCAAATCCAATTCCAATCCAAATCCAATTCCAATCCAAATGGTGCCATACCATTTTGCAATCTGGATTTCATGCATACATTGTTATAATTGGTTTTTTTTATGTTTGACCCAGGTTTTGGTGATACTGAATACTCTGAACGGATAAGGAAAACACCAAAGAAAATGGAACATAGAGTAAAAATAAAGCATACCATTCCTGTCTCAAGTACTTTCTCAAGTGCCATCACTTGGTGTTCTGGGATTCAAAAACGGATTTTGTGGAGAAGGAATAAGAAATCATGTTTATTCTTTGTACTTATTCACATACAAGGCAAAAAAAAAAAAAAAAAAAAAAAAAAAAAAAAAAAAAAAAAAAAAAAAAAATATTTTAACACAAATTTTTTCAGCATATAATCTGTTTATAGAGCAGAGTATATTTTCCTGTCATGCCAGGGAGGCTGAAAAACAACTCATATTTGGTAGAGTATGCTTGAGCTGATGCTATTACTTCTAAATGGAAATTAGGAGGCCATTTGGCTATTTATTTATGTCTCCTCTAACATTTTTCATGTGAGTCCTTTGAGAAAACTGCACAAAAAAAAAAAAAAAAAAAAAAAAAACCAAAAAAAAACCCAAAACATAATTACATGTTTATACCACAATTTAGTGTATATTGTCATTTGAAAGCAGATAAGCAGTTCTACCTGCAGATGAGATTTGTACATGCCTGTTGGGTTGCCAGATGTCTCAGATTACCAAATTACTCTCACACACAGTTAATAAAATATGCAAGGATGGGAGGAGGTCTTCGTAACTTCTATGGGTTGTTTGAATTCATAGTTTGAGAATTTTTTCAACTATTGGCTCTTGTAGGAGACTAGAAAACAGTGAAGACTTTTTAAACCTAATTTTATCTTCTGTGTTACTATTAAAAATGTAATTTCTGTCACACCAGACCCACACATATTTTTCAACCTCTCACTGCTTCACAGCATAATTAATGGGGCTATACTATGACTCATTATATTAAACTACTGTAAAACACAATTTCCAGAAGACATTTATAGATAGAATATAATGGTTTATTCTCCAAGAACTTTTTTGTGATTTTTTTTTATTTTGTTTTTTAGATAAGCTAGTTAGGTATTACTTAGCTCATAGTGCTTGTATCCTCCAGGTTTTTCTCAGTTCCAAATCTAATTCTATGCAAGTTAATAGTTATTCACTAGCTTTAGCAAGAACAAAATCAAAAGTTTAATGCCAAACGTTAAGCTTAGTGTACTATTTTTTCTCATTTATTTTGTAGGATATTTTAACACTAAAGAAATCAATGGGAATTTAGAAATTTATTTCATTGGGAGTAAGTATCATTTGGAACTCTTGATCACCAGCTGATGGGTTTCTGAATTTATTTCACTATTTTGAGAAAAAAAATGTAAGGATAAGTTTCACTAATTGGTTTACCAAAGTTCATGGTACTACAATGTGTCACTTTAATTATAGTTTGTTAAGTGCCAAAGCTAAGCTTTTTTGTCATTTCAATTGAAATGCTTTGTTTAGTCATTGGTCCATTAAGAAGTGAAACAGATCCAAAAGAAGAGCAATGGGTAATTTAAACAGGCATAAGAGCCTCATGCAGTGAATACAAAGTTCTGGATAAAATCTGAATCACAATATAAGTAATACAGAATCACCTAGGTACACTATTAATTATTATTCCAATTTGGTTGTCTGAGATTTGGAAAATTAAAGTTTTATATAAGAAAAAAAAACATATTGTTCAAATATATCAATTAGCAAAAGGAAAAGGGTAAAAATACAAGCTTTCTGTTGACCTTCCATACATTGCTCAGCATATTATTATAACTATAATTTGCTTCCTATGTATGTAATAGAATTCTAGAATAAAATCCTGGACAAGAAATATGAAATGCAGAAGTACAAATTCCTTAAATTAAGCAAATTCCAGACTTATTCTTGTAAATATTCACCTACTTGGAAATCTTACCCTTCCCTAAGTGAGTTCAGGTTTAAGAAAATAAAAGGGTGAGGAGGAGGGAGGGGAAGCAACTAAATCTACACAAAAAAAACCATACTAACTTGAGGTCAAACTTCTACTAAATTTGTCAGACTTCTACTAAATTAAATGTTGTCAGATTTAAGGGGAAAACCCATATTTTTTAATTTGAGTCATATTTATTATCATAAAAATTAAGGTAATTTCTACACATACCAAGGATATGTGCTCTAATAGAATATAGAAACCCAATTCAGCTGTAATAGGGGTGTGTGAATGTACTGGTCCCAGTGACTGATTTTTTAAAATTCTTCAGTTAAAATTTTTACTGCCTCTTTATGCTCAATTTCCTCACTCAGAGTTTGCCCTTCTCTATTTGGTCCTAGATATTTTCCAGATGGAATTACAATTTCTGCTTTATTTACTGCTTGCCATATTGCTGCTGCCTCTTCCCCCACCTCCTCAGGGGAAGTTTCTCCAATCAGAATATCATCCATATATTTTGTTACAGTTTCACATCTTGGGGGAGTGAGTCTCTCTGCAAAAGTTCAGCAAGTGTGGCATGAACAATTATAGGTGAATATTTATATTCCTGTGGGAGTCTGCTAAAGGTGTATTGTATTCCCTCCCAAGTGAAAGGAAATTCTCTTTATCCTCCTCCTTCAAGGGAACCATAAAGAACATATTTTTTATACCTAGCACGACCATCAATGGATGTGCAGCTGCTTTCAAAGTAGCAGTAATATTTGCAATGTTTGGTACAACAGCTGTTAGCATGGCTGTACTAGCACTCAGATACTAATAATCAATTGTTAAATACCACCTCCTGTCTGCTTTCCCAGCTGGCCAGACAGCTGACTTATGTGGGGAGTGAGTTCTGGAGATTATTTGTTGTTTCCCAGTCATGACTCCAGAAATTTCATTTTGTGCCACAGCAGAAATCATTAGTAATTTTTCAATGAGGGAGTGCATTGGCTACTGTTGTTAATGCCTTAAGTTTTAGCTTTCATATTTTTCAGATTCTGTACTGCCTTGATGTGTAACTCTGAACTTCATATTAAGTGTTAGCAAGTTCTCTTCACAGTTTAGTTAGACAAAACAATCCTTTTCCAGCCTGAGAACCAAGGGCACCATTACAGCCTCAGGCCCAAAAAGTGTAAACAACGGTGAATTGAAGAAAGCAATATGGGAGGCTGGGACTTCATAACCTGAAGCTGCAACTGGACAATTAACCCCAACATGTAAATCAACCAAAACTTACAAAAGTGTGAAAAGTCTCGACCGTTCGTCAACCTGTGGCAGAGCCCCGGCCAGGCTCTTGCACTGCCCAAAGTGTATCCTTTGAAGGCCTTTTAATAAATACCTAATTTATTCCCTTAACTCTGTCTAGTCCCTGTTCCAGATCAGCTTCTCAAGGCATCAACATTAGTACACACATCGCAGACTCTGAGTTTCCACCAAGGTTGGGATTGATGTCTGAATTTACGGACCAAATATCAGCATTTGGCAGGGACATCCATTTAAAACATTGAAACCTAAAATATTTTCATTAGGATCTTTAATTAAAATGTATGGGCTACCATCACCACTCAATAAGCCTTCACGTGCCAACAGAGAGGACTAATTGCCTTCCAGGTGTTGTGGTTTTTTTATTTTTTCCTTTGTGCTCTGTAATCCCTCCTTAAGGGGAGGGAGGGGTTGTATCCCTTTTTGGAGACTGATGCCAGAGGAATAAATTATGCTTCTTCCTTTCACTGTAATCTCATTTCTGGAGCTCCTATTACATTCTCAAAACATCATCCAACCTGACCAAGAACAGTTCCAGTCATAGGACATCTGACACCTCTCTGCAACTTGTTCCAGTGCTTTACCACCCTCACTGTAAAAAAAAAAAAAAAAAAAAAAAAAAGGTCTTCCCTATATCTAATCTAAATCTACACTCTTCTAAACTGTTCTTACTAGCCCCTTCAAGTATCAAAACATTACAAATAACATCTCCCCACAGCCTTTTCTTCTCCAGGCTCATCCAGCTGCCCTGCTCCCTAACAGGCCCATGTCTTTCCTGTCCTAAGAAGTCCAGAGATGGACTCAGCACTGCAGGTGGGGTCTCACCAGAACAGAGTGGAGGAATCACCTCCCTCACCCTGCTGGCCAAGTTCTGTTGATGCAGACCAGGATGCAGTTGTCTTTCTGAGCTGCAAGTGCACTTTGTCTGCTCATGCTCAGCCCAGCACCCACAATTCCTTCTTGGCAGAGCTGCTAGCAATCCCTTCATCTCCCAGCCAGTATTAATATCAGGGACTGCCAAAGCAGGTGAAGGACCTCGCACTTGGCTCTGTTGAACCTCATGGGGTTCACATAGGTCCACTTCTTGACCTTGTGAAGTGCATTACATTTTCCCCAGAGAGTTCTTGCACTCCTAAGGGAAAGATTATTTGAATTTCTCCATGTGGTAGCAGAGTAGATTCTACATTAGTGTCATTTGCAAAACTAGAAATTTCAGTCTCTAACAACAAAAAAAAAAAAAATCAGAAAGTGAAGCGTAGTGATGATGTCTTTACAAATTAGATTTCAAACAATGACTTTTAATAAATATACCTTTTCTTCTAGTATTATCATCTCTGTATTTTTCTTTTCTACAAATGCACAAAGAGTAATAATTCTTGAAAGAAGTAGATGATATGTTGATTAGAATTCAGTGACTTCTTTCTTTCCCTTTTATGATCTTCAACTATTTGTCAGCATAGTCACTGTAAGGTCTCAGGAATAATTGCTTTAAAGAAGACAATGTTTCTTATTTCTTAAATTCTAAGGCTTTCCAAAGGTACCAGGACTCAGAAATATGCTTTCTGTATGTGTGACACAAAAAACTAGATGAAGTACAAACCTAGATCTAAAGGCTTTCAGACCTGCTAATGTTGTAAAATGAATTTATCAGCTCAGGCAGTTTCCTTTACTGGGATAAAAAGTATAATTATTTTAACAGAGATCAAGATTTTCTTAGCATTATGTATGTTATTAAAGGAGTGTAGTTTTAAGCTGATTTGATTTATTTTTTGAGAACATACATTAGGAAAAATTGAGGTCTCTGTCAAGAAAGCAGGACACTGAAACAAGAACCTAAGTTCTACTGATTGAAAGAAATTCTTCTGTTAAAAAAATCTATTTTAATATGTCTATAATATGTCTATTTTAATATGTTTATATTTTAATATGTTTAAATAATCTTATTATAACTTCTTTAGATGTTGTAAAATGTAAGTATACATGTATAAAATTTACATGTTATCACGGAATGCTAGCGCTTTTTGCACTCAGATGCTATGGCAATGACCACAGTATAAATATGTTCAGAGAATGAATGAGATCTGTTGTCAAAGATACTAAAGGTCATCTTTTCCAACCCACCACTCACAGAGGGGACTAGTGTAGGTCAGGCTGTCCATCACCCCAAGGCCATGGTTTTCACAGTGTTGCTGGGCAGCCTGTCTTTGACAGTCTAATTGTGGTAGGCATTCGTTCTCTAAGGTCTAATTGTAAAACACTGTTAGACCTGAGGTTTTTGCGCCTCATACTTTTGATGGACACCTCTGAGTCTGTTTCCACCTTCAACAGGAAGCATCTTTAGTAGATAACTTTAAACAAAGTAATAAACACTTTTTTGTTTAATGATGTACATTGGACTGATGAAACATTAATTAAGAAGACAAAGTATTTTGTCGATGAAGAAATTAGTAAGTCATCACAGTGGCTTTTCTTTCTTCTAAGCTGAAGTCAGAGATTAACCAGAAGTGTGTGGGTGGAGTGCTTGCAGGGCATTATTTCCCTGGAGTGAGGAGGTGTTGTCTGCATCTATCGTTAGGTGCATGGTCAGTATCAGTATAGAAAATGTAAACGTCAGACAGTCAGACCCTCCATAACAGGAATTCTGTATATGATGCCTAAGCACTGGCATCCTGACAGCCAATGATATGGCACGTGAAAGGGAAGAGCCCTCCATGGAGAAGTGTAATTTTATGTTGCAGAGAGAATAAATATCTCTCATTTGTTGGAAATTGCTCTACTGCTCTCCCATTATAAGCACATACATTTATAAATTATGTATTTTCCATCTTAAAGGTAGATGTGTTTAATAAAGTGTATTTTAAAAATACATGAACCAAGACAGAAATAACATTCATTGCCCACTTAGCATCATCTGGCATATGTAAACTCAAATGCCTTGTCAAACTAATTTTTCAGACACAAAGTGCTTGGCCTACCAAAGGAAAAAAAAATAAGAAAGGTATTTTGAGGATTTTTTGTTTACTTGTAAGGGGAGCAACGAGAAATCTTTTTCTGCATATGTGATTTGTCATCCATATTTCAATCTCTCTGGTACAATCTGTCTCTAATTGATGAGTATTTCTCTCCTAACTTATTACACCAGTATTAGTGTCTTTTTCATATATAATCCTTTGAACCATTTTCTATGGCAGTTCAAAGTCCTTGGTCCTATGCAAGCTCTTAATAAAAAGAAATTTTAAAGACAAATGGATTCTAGTGATACAGTACTGATGGGTTACAATTTGGTCAAATTATAGGAAGAGACTGAAATGTCTGAGAAAAGCTAAAGAAAAAAGGTCAAAACCCCCTGCAAATAAAAAGCATATGCACCTGCTGTAAGGAAGTGGCAGCGAGGTGGGGTCAGTCTGTTCTCTCATGTAACAAGTAATAGGATGAGAGGAAATGGCCTCAAGTTGCCCCAAGATAGGTTTAGAATAGATATAAGGGAAGATGTCTTCCCTGAAAAGGTTGTCAACACTGGAAGAATTTCCCAGGGAAGTGGTGGAGTCGCAAGCCCTAGAAGTATTTGAAAGACATGTTAAGAGACATGCCTTAGCAGTAGACTTTGAAGTCCTAGGGTACAGGTTGGACCTAATGATCTTGACCTAAATGATTCTGTGATTCTACAAGGCTTTAATATAGATATGAGAAATTCATGATTTCTCACATTTGAGTCTGAAGTCCTGTACATCCGCTCCTGTGGTATGTTAGGCTCGATTTCCGAGCAGCGGCGGCTGCGCGTCCCTCCTGCAGGCCCACAAAATGGCCCGGGGCTGTGGCGGTGCCTTCGCTTGTTTTATGTGCTAAAGCTGCTCCCACAGCCCGATTTCCCGGGCATTTCCCCGGGCACAGGGGCTCTGCCCCGCCGGCAAGGGGGGTCGCTGGCAGCCCGGCCGCGGCAGCTTTGTGTGCCCCGCTCGGCTGCCAGGCGGAGCCTCCCCGGGGACAGCGCTCCCAGCGCGGGCACAGCCCTGCGGCCACTTGTCACCGCGTGTGTCACACATGGAGAGGCATCAGGAAAAATCAGATTGGTCCCCCTTGCTGTCTTAGAAAAATGATAACGTGTAGAGAGAAAAAAAAAAATAAAAATCAGTATTTTAAAATGTTTTGATATGCTGTAACTGTTGAACTGTTGTTCACAGGAAAGGGCTGAGATAGGAAATGCAGGTGGTTTTCTTCCCCAACCATAGTCCTGAAGGAGCCTGGGCCTTCTAAACTGAGAGTAAACATAGCAAGTGTTCTTTGGTCTGCATGACTGAAACTGCAGGTTTCACAGCATCAGAACAAGTCAGTCAAACATGTCAGTGACAATACCTGGAAAACCTGCAAGTTGTATTTTAGTTAGCCTGTTTGTTGAAAGAAAGAAGATTTAAGTTTTACATCTAAAAGCAGAGTCTTGCCATAACCTTTCAATAAATAAATTTACTGCAGATAGCTTTCTTTTGGACACAACTGATTTTACAGATGATCATAAAATGTCTATGAGAGACTGCAGTAATGGAAAATAGAACTGCCTGACAGAACATTAATGCTGTAGTTGTTCATAAATAAGAGTACATGATGAAAATGCTGTGGGGGAAATGACCACCATTACATTCAACTAGGAGAGTGTTACCAGAACTCATCTGTATCCTTCATTTCTCACATGCATCTTATGTTTTTATTCCTTCTAAAAATCTTGGATTCTTTCACTTCAGCTTCTAAGTGTCTCCTGTTTTTTCTAAATTAAAGGATTCACCGTTCATATATTTTTAAAATCATATAATGATATTTTGAAAGAAAATTAAGTAATTTGTAAAAATTTGAAAGAAAAGCCATTTCTGTTATTTTATTGCAGTACATATGTACATATTGACTGCATTAATATGAATTATTTTTGTACATTACACTGTTTAATAATGGAAGATATTGGAAGTAAATGATTCAATCTGATACTTGCTGAAATATTTTCTTACTATACACATTCAGCAACATAAAAAAAGCATCACAAAATGAACTATTTTAACATTTCTGACATACATGAAAGAGGCAATTTATTGCATTTTCATATTATTTTTTATCTATTATAATAATTTTTTTAATTAAGCATACTGAAACAGTGTAGTAGAAAAGTAATGCTGAACATTAATTCAAACAAATGACAGAAACAAAAGATTTACTATGTTTATACTCCTACCAAGCTTAATTTTTGTGTAATTTGAACTACTATATTCAGTAGTAGTTGTAAAATAAATATTTTATATATAATAATACAAAGTATTCTATTTTTAAAAGAAATATTCAATAAATATAGATATATCATAAATATGCAATATCTATGCTATTTCCTTTGCAAAACAGTTACAAATATGAAGAAAGAAAATCAAACATCTGAAATTTTTGTTGCAAGTATGGGACTTCCTATTAATCCTTGGTATATTTTAATATAAGTTTTTAAATGACAAAATTCAAAATACTTATGGGCTTAAGAGAATCTCAAGACTCTTTTAGTAAGAAAAATGGTCATTTAATCTCTATCTTTTTATTAGTCAGCAGAAACAAAGGAAATGGGAAAAACCATATTGGAGTAAGACAGGGCAAAAATTATCATAGAGGGTGATTTTGTTTTGGTTTGTTTGGGGATTTTTTTTTTTTTTTGTATGGGGTTTTTTTGTTTGTTTGTTTGTTTTGGATGGATAGATGTCAAGTATACTTTTTGGATTATGTTTATGGCTAGATTTTTTTTCTGATTGAAATATCTTTTTTCATTCCACATTTTCAATACATATGACAACCTGGATGCTAAAGACACCTGCTTTTATTTTCCTTGAAAACCACTGCAGCTTAGTCATTAATGTCAGTGGGAAATGGATCCTCCATAAGAGCAAGTGAAGGAACAAATGATTGTTGATGAATCAGTGCCATTGTGGATTATTGCTTGGTTTTTAAATGAGAATAATTCATTTTACCAAATAGAAATAGTAATGAGCTTTTGTTTTATCTTTTATGTTTCTATTTTGTCTAACATTGAACCTCTGGAAACAAAAATGTCGTTAAAAAAAAACTGGGTCAGGAGGAAAATAATAATAAAATAAATAAGCATTTCAGACTCAAATATGTTCTGAAATAAGTATTATACTGCTTAGTCTTTTTCTGAAGATTATATCTATGCTGTTGCTAAACTGCCCTGTCAGCTTGTGGGAAGCCTGGTCTGGTTGTCTTGAAAACAGACAGCTGGTAGCTCTCCAAGTTTGCAGGCAGTAGATCTATTGTATAATGGAGTTGTAGAAACCCAAGCTTGATACATCTTGATGTGATATTCCCTGTACTTACTGTTGATTCATTTCTACTCAACATGGATTTTCAAATGCATAGAGTGAATTTTCAAGCTAATTTTGACCGAAGTCTTGAGAGTGTTTCACCAAGACATACTCAGACATTCCTTTATGCTGTTTATTCATCTGCATGAAGTTCTTCCAGAGAGTGGTAGAGGAAATTCTTTTATTTTCTCCAGCTTTTAAATATCTTCAGATACCAGAAGGATGGACTTCACTTGTGCAAGACAAATTACACAGTGTCTTACTCCTCTTCTTTTGACAGACCTTCATTTCAATGTTGTCATTATGATTCATATGCTGTCCTTACATCTTTCTAGTAGATACCTAAAAAGCAAAAGGTAAACCTTAGCAATTTTTAACCACTGTAATATCTTGTAACCATACACATAAATATAGTACTAAAACCACTACATATAGTACCTTACTTCCAAAGGAGTCCAGGTAATTTTACATAATGTGTTTTGTTTAATTAGATGATCTTAGTGTACATATTTTAAGGTACCATAAAAATGTATTAGAAAGTAATTTTTCTATATGTATTTCTGTAGATCAATCAGAAACATTGCTGCATTTTATTTTTGCAGCTTTAGAATACTGTTTAATCATAAGAAGAGGTCTCTTAGGCAAAAATGCAGGTAAAAAATTCAGGGGAGGAGGGAAGAAAAAGAGAAAACATATTCCACAAATATTTAGAATGATCACAAACTAAATGAAAAACAATACACATTCTAAAGTGAAGGTATGGTAAGTGTCCTGTACTAATTAATACTGATAATCATGGAATTAAATCTTTCCCTAACAGAATTAGGAAGTAATTTATTTCCTTACTCAACTTTCTTCATCACATAAATCAAATATGGAATTATATTTTTAAGCTAACATAAAAGTATATCTGCATAATTTACAGTAAAAAATCCTTTCAAGTCAATAGATTAGATATCTAAGCTTTAAGAATTTTTTTTCACTTTAGCAAGGTATGACCTTATTTAATATTAAAAGAGGGAAAAAGCCTTCTGAAAAAATGCATAAAAGCTAAATAAGCAAATAATTAATAAAATACAGAGGAGAAACATGTATTTTCCTGGTGATAAATTGGTATACAAGCTTTTAAAGGAATCTTTGATCTGATCAAAAGAGGTAGGCGTTTCTTATATTTCTGTTGAAATTCTCAAATGACAGGAAGGGCAATTAGGGAAGCTGGATGATTTATTGCTTCAGGGGTGTAATAGACAAAATTGTTTTAACAAAATTAAAAGCACGAAACTTAAATCAAATACCTAGCTGAGGCAGCTAGAACCAATACTTGCCCATTTTTAACTGCATTAAAAGGCTGATGAGAAATAAATTATTACAATACATACTGCAACTCTCTTCCTTTAGTTCATAAAATAATTGTGACTTTCTAACTAAATATATACTTTTTGCAGAAAGAATATTAAGTCAGGTTCATATATATGAACATTAATTATCAGAATGTGTAGTTGATGGCATACCTTAACTATAATTAAGAAGGTTACCTTGGAGTAACTAAAGTAGAGAGAATGAGAGAGAGAGAGGGAGAGAAACAGGAATTAGGGGGGAAAATGCCATAGGAAATGGTAAAAGCAGTTATAAGAAACAGGGAACATGGATACACATCCTCCCCTGTGGGGTTCCCCCAAATGAAGGAATTGTCAAAGAGGAGGATGATTTTCAGCATGCTTTTTTCTTAGTGTTACCCTTTCAGTGAGATTTGCTCAAGCTCCCCATTGATTCCTGCTTCTGATGACATTGTAACTTATTGGAAAAAAAATATTTTGTATTTATTGCTATTAAGTCCCTGTAGACACATACTATCAGATATTTATAATGAATTTCAGTAACTACTGTTCACATTCTTTGTGCACTATGCTTGGCTTTCTAGAGTAAAAAAGTAAAATCTGAAAAAGGAAAATGTAAGAGTTAGCAACAGCGTGTAGAATCATATAATGGTTTGAGTTAAAAGGGACGTTTAAGAGCATTGAGTTCTAAGCCCCTTGCAATGGGCAGGGACACCTCCCACTAGACCAGGTGGCTCGATCTGGAACAGATGCAGTGATGGTTTCAGTTCTGTGACAGTTAAGAAATATTCAGTAAGTAGAAGCTGAACTTTTAGTAGCTTGAATTTATACTCCTCTGAAGACAACAGCCAAAGAGATGATGGTGTCTCCTAATGGGATCATCTTTTTTAATACACACATGTGGATAATCAAAAAGGCTCTTAGGAATCATATATTAAGCATATCCTCATATACTTAGAATGATACTTAGAATTTTTTTTCTCTTCCTTGAACTTTTTAAAAAAAAATCCGTAAGATGTGAAAAGAATGTTTATTGTAAGAGGACATGATATAGTAGTTTTTCAGATAATAAAGTTTTCCTTCTTTTCAGTCAATACTTGTATTTTAAATGTAAAAATATTAATGCCAAAGTGATAAAAAAGAAGAATGGTAGAAAGAAAAGATAGATTAATAAGAAAACTGTGAAGACACAAGTAAAATAAAAAAATAAGGAATTAATTAATAGAATAATAAAAGAAAACAAGTTTTCAGTAAAAAAGAACTAAACTACCATAAGGACCAGCCTTTTGCTTCTTTCATGATGCCTAAATGAGAGGGGAACCTTTTATATAGAAAAATCCCTAGTTATTGTCATATTGGCAACTTGAGTCTAGAACAAGATGTTCAAAACAGCTGTTAAATGATTTGCATTCTGCCAGGGTGAAGTGTATCAGTAACAACAGAAAGCACATTTAGTCTTCAGGAATCCATGTCAAAATAGCACTGAGCATTTGAGTCAGTATTATCTCAAAAGTGAAAAATTAGGTGTAAGACAAACAATATACACAGCTAAGTACAGCTGTAGGGAAGTAGCCTGAGCAACCCAGCCGTCATTCAAGTTCTCTTTGCAAAACACTTAGAGCAAAAACAGATCGGTTGCACATGCAAGTGTTCCGTAGACATTTGCCTCTATAAAACAGTTCCAGAAGTTTATTAACTACTTGAGGAAGAGACTGTTTTTAAAAATTGTATTTATAGAATATGTACTACCAGTCTCACCAAACACAGGGTTTCTTCAGTATTTGTAAATAATTGGGGTAGCAATCATAACAGGAAGGTGAGTTTTGTAGGCTTTTAAAAAAAAACGTGGCACAACACTCGAAGAAGACAATTTTTTAATTCACCTATGACAATTGCTGTATTGATTTCTCATAAGGTGAAAAATCAAGACAATCAAAGTCTATTTGTGGAAAAGATATATATAGCCAAAATTGAAAGAATTATAGCATTCTTTCTTAATTTTCTTCACATACTGAGTATGCAAGCAAATCACCAATGGCCTTGAGAAATACATTGTCCCCTTACATATAATAATCATACATGGTTCAGTTATGTTAACAGATGACAAATAGACTTTCATGGTGCATTTTAACTTTTGTCTTATTTAATTTAGATTGCTTCTGTTTTCCACATACCAATGTTAAAAACACCAGTATTCTTTCAGTATCTGACATACAATGATTGAGAAATTTGATTGTCCTGCACTATTAATGGAGAAAGCAAGAAGATCTTACAACAGTTTTTAAAAACCTTTCTTACCTAAAAACATAGTTGTTCAAATTAGTATGAATTATATTCTTTGAAATACCAGAACTGAAATCAGTATTATTGCTACTGAGCCTTTGAATTCAAAGGCATCTTTTCACTGTCTTTAATCTTCTATTTGAAAACACTAATTCTAGGTCCCTAAAGGGACATTTGTATTTTATTTTATGCTATATGCATTTCAAATTATTGAATAGTAGTTTTGATCTGACTTTCTGATAAGGTTAAAACACAGTTGATACAAAAGAACAAAGTACTTTGTATCCTGTTACATTCTATTAATTCTCTTAATTCTGATTGTCTCATAAAACTGAAAATTGCATTTCAGCTAATGCTCCCTGGTATGCAGATGAGTTTAAGTACAGTGCAATGATAACAAAATGAGGAGGTTTTACATGTAATGTTCATTCATTCATTTTTTGGTACTTGATAGACACAGCTTCCCCAATTTTTTTTTACTTTCTTTCTTATTCATATGATCTGAAATAATTTAAAAATACTTACATTGAGTTCAGAAAGAATTTTTAAAAATTGTAGATAACCTTTATTTGTTGTTTTAAAATGTATATATTAACAAAACACAAATGAAACCAGTGACATGGACACTTGAAATAACTTAAAAAGAATTCCTTAAAAATGCCTCATGGAAAGTGATAACAGGATTGCAAACTTAGATATTTGTAATTTATTAATTTATTTAGGATGCTAAACCATTCCACCATAATAGAGTTGGCCCTAGATTATGTTTTATCATTCAGATGTCTGATCTACTACAAACTTCCTGAATATGCCTAGGCAGGCTTTATGAAGTGCCATAGCTAGCATTTATCTTTTCTCCCATCATTACTAATCTGTTAAATAAGTTCAAATTAAAGATCTATGTGGTAAACATTTAAAATCAGTTAGTTTTTCACAGAAGATAAGATCAAAACTTTACTTGAGATATCTAAATACAGGTGGAATGCCTTATAAAACATCTACAATTTCAGTTTAGCAATGAAGTCAGACTCTTAGTTTGTAATTATTCAACCATTGCCATAGTAACAAACTAATCTTTTTAACACAGGGTCACTGTTTCATTGCAATTTTATCAGAAATTGGACATGAAGAGAATGAAAGCACTTATCTATCAAGAAAGCAACAAATTTGAACAATAGTAGGAAAGGAGAAAATAAAGAAGTATTCTAACTTAAAAGTGACTGTTAATTGTTTAAGTCAACCCCAGTAGGCAGCTAAGCACCACAGAGCTGCTTGAACACTCCCTGATTATTAAAGCTTATTAAAGCAAAAGCTGCATGCACAAGAAAAGCAATGTAAGGAATTAGTTCACTACTTCCTATTGCAGGCAGATTTTTTTAAGGTAAGCAGGGTTTCCTCATGCCTAGCAGCGACTTGGGAAGACAAACACTATAACTCTGGACATTGCAATGCTCTGAAATGGCCTTTTCAATGGACACAAATACCTATGAGTTATCCCTGTGCCCATGCAGACTTATCCACAGGTCCTAGTCCTTTTAACTGGAGTTCTGATCCAAGTTCTACCCTGTCCAGTACAGCAGCAGAGGAAGAGCAAAAATGCCCTGTCCATCTGCTAACCAAGGCAGATTGTTGTTGCTGTTATCAAAATGTTTGCAGGCGTAGCACAGTAAGATGATAAGCAATACAGAAAATAGTGAAAGCAGCTGCTAAGCACTATACTTTTATATACAATAAGGCAAGCAAGCCCCATGGCAAGCACAGGAGACTAGCAGTTAATAGCTGAACAGTTACAGCAGCAATAAATTCAGTCTATCACACTGGAATCTGTCCTTATCACGAACCCTTCAAGACTCACCTTGGGTTCCCTAAAGGACTGTTGTAGCTTCACCCCAGTAGGCAGCTGAGCACCACACATCTTCTTGCTCTCGTCCCTCACAATGCAATGGGGAAAAGAATTAGAATGGTGAAGGCTGAGATAAGGACAGTTTAAAGGATTAAGCAAAAACTGTACATGAAAGCAAACCGAAAAAAGGAATTAATTCACTGCTTACCATTGCCAGGCAGATGATCAGCCATTTCAAGGAAAGCAGAACTCACCACATGTAGCAGGGACAAACAGTTTTGGGCAATCAGATGTTGTATTCAGAACATCACCTCCTTCCTCCTTTTCTTTCCCATCTTTTATTGCTGAGAATGACATAATATGGTATGGGGTATCCCTTAGGTCAGTTTAGGTCAGCTGTTCCGGTATGTCTCCTCTCAGTTTCTCCTGCATCCCCAGACTACTCATTGGCTGGGCACGAGTGGATGAAAAGTCCTTGACTTAAAATGAGCACTGTTCAACAACAATGAAAACACCAGTGTATTTTCAACACTGTCTTGGTCACAGATCAAAAACACAGCACCATACAATCTGCAATGAATAAAATTCACTCTGTTCTAGCCCAAGCTGTAAAAATAATTTATTTAACCTTCTGTAGTTACTACATGCTAATTTTTGATACCACAACATATGAAATAATTCATTAATATAGATTATAAAATAATACTAGATTTGTATTTGAAATATCATGTAAAATTACTTGCATAAAGTTGTTCAAATTCCTTCTAAGGACTTGGTGTCTTTCAAGAGTAATAGCTATTTGTATGGTCTTCATAGCAGACTGGGAAGCTGGATTGTATTTCTGCAGTAAACATGGTTCAGAAAAGTTAAACTATGTATTAAACTTGAATTATTTTGAACATTTCTGTATGCATATCTTTGGAGTAATTTTTTGATTGTAAATGAATTGTAATGGATAATTCAACTAATATAAATGAGGTTTAGAAATTTAATGTAGCATACACAAGAGTTAAATAAGAGATTCTACATATTATCTTGGCTTATTTTTTTCTATTTTTTTCTTCTCAGGGTTTGATAGATACAGTGGCTTTCAGCTAGCATCTTATGCTGAAATTTCTCCTTAGACAGAAGCAAAGCTTTGTTATACATTCTCACAACACATTACGAGAAGAATGGGTATTTTAAGTACCAATGCATCAGTGTAAATAATAGTGTTTGTGAAAACTGCAGTACAGTAAGGCTCCAAGTACCAGTCAAAGTGGCAGTTCTGGAGTATTCTAGTGTAATCTTTTCAGCTGTACTTGAAACAGTACATGGAGTGATAACAGATACACCATGTATAGTTAAATTGCTAATATGAGCCATTGACACTAAAAGCAAATTCACAGAAGATAGTTTTAAAATATTTTCCCAGTGAAATCTGTAACTCTAACTTGCATTTTATATTGTGTTTTGCAACACAGAGAAAGAGAATGGAAATGGAATCTATTACAGTATGGAAAGGGCTAAAAGAATGAGCTTCACATTTTTAGGTCTTAGAATTGTAGAATCATAGAATGGTTTTGGGTTGACAAGGACCTTTAAAAGCCACACAGCTCCAAACTCCTACCATCATCAGGGACACTTTCCACTAGATCAAATTTCTCAAATCCCCATCCAGCTTGGTCTAGAACATTTCTAATGATGGGGAATTCACAGCTTCTCTGGGCAATCTGTTCCAGTACCTGACAATGCTTTTAGTTTTAATCTGTTAGCTTTTGTCCTATCACAGGTGGCCATCATTAAAAGAAAAAAAAAATCATCTTTCTAGTATTCCACCTTTAAATATTGAAAGATCAAAATAAGGTCTCCACCCTCACCTTTTCTGTTCCATGCTAAACAATCCCAAATCTCTCACCCTTTTCCTCACAGGAGAGGTATTTAATCATTCTCATTATTTTCATGACCTTACTATGGGTCCACTTTAAGAGATCCATGTTTTTATGTCCTGCGTGCCCCAAAGTTGGATGCAAGATGGCACCTCACCAGAGTAGAGTATAGGGAAAGAGCTTCATACCTCAACTGGCTGGCACAGTTCTTTTCATGAGCTAAGGATATAATTGTCTTTCTGTCCTGCAAATGTACCTTGTCAGCTGACATATAATTTTTCAACTACCAATATCCCCAACTCCTTTCTCAGCATGGCTGCTCCTAATCCATCCATCTCCCAGTCTGTCGTGATATTGAGGATTTGCCTAATCCAGAAAAGGGTCTTGCACTTTGCCTTGTTAAACTTCATGAGGTTCACACCAGAAATAAAATCCAACATATATATGTAAATGTATAAATTAAAGCTTGCTCTAAATATCTATCAGAATTTTTTTTGTCCAGCCTTTGAATTCATGATGTAGATAATTTTTGGTTATGTTGATGTACTGAATGGGACATTGTCTCAGAGCTGGTAATACTCTACGATGTCTTCTTTGCTGCTGAATTGAACTGATTATGTCACTTTTTCTTCTTTTAAATCATTAAGACTTAATGAAACTTGCTCTTTTCAGACATAAGTATCACAGTCTAGATAATCCATAAAAATTGACCTCAACAACAGGTTTTAAATGCTTTTTAAAATTTATAGTAACCTTGTTATCTGAAACCTTATATTGTAAGAAATATTTTTAGACTTCTCATTTGAGAGCTTATGTAATATGTGATTTACTTAGCTACAGGTTGTAATAAATTTTGACTTACATTTCAGTTTATGACTATGGAAAAACATGCTTTTTCATGCTGACTTGGTGTATCCTGTCTTTTTTTACTACATTAGAAGTAGATGTCTACATAGAATAATAGCTAATATCTCCATCCTATCCATAGTTAATCCTTCCTTCTCTTGTCTTTGAAAACCCAAATATTGTATTCAAATTACTTATATTTACTGATATTATGAAACTGTGGATATACCCTCAAAATTTTGACAATTCAAAGGAAAAGAAAACATATTTCTCTTTCATTAGGTACTTGTGAATGTTTCAAGTGATGCTGTCTAAACAATCATTCATTTCATTTTAGTCAGTACTTTTGACAAAGAAGCTTGTATCTGTTGAGCTTAATGATTGTGAAAATCTAGTCTTACTGCTCTTCAGATGTATAAAAATTCTAACAAAGGGTTAGTAGGATTTTGTAATACACAAGGACACAGAGACTTGAGCCTTTAAATTTCTCTACTATATTATAGGTTATCACAAATACCACATGAATCGCCATTTACCATGTAAACTATTACAAAACTTACCAATAACAAGTATGCCTATGATTAATAAACTGAGTACATATATCTCAAACTATTACAAATTACTATTAGCATTCATTTATATAGGATCAATCAAAAGTGTGTCAACAATCAATAATAACAGTAATCAATCATGTATCAATAAGCAATAACAGCGACAGCCAAGTAGACATATCCTTTTATAGAAACTTATTATTACTGAAGCAATTTATCAACAATTTAACAACAGGTACAATAGAATAATTGGGAGATAAATATCTCATCACTATCACGTGAAATAGACAGATTTCAGAAGAGGAAAACAATCCCAAAGGGAAGGACAAACTGATTACAGATGGAGATCCAACCATCCAAGAGGTAGGAGGGCAAACCAAATGAATCCCAAAACTGGGGTTCAACAAGGTAACAGACAGAATATCACTTCAGTGACAGTCTGTGTCTGAGTCTGAAGTCAGACAGTGGCAGTCCAAGATTTCATAAAAAGTTAATGTGGAGAATTCAATCTGAGAAAGGAAAAGTAGGAGTAGTGTGGGGAGTTCTCAGAGAGAGAGTGGCTCCATTTTTGATGAAAATAAATGCCCTGTTATAGAGATATAAGAGGGCATAGAACATACTACTTAGAGCAGACAGTAGATGCACTTAATTTTGATTTTTTTTAACCTTAACAGCCAGTAGATGATGGTATTTTCTGTTCTTTCAGAGTAATTTTATTTTTCCAGACAGTTTTCCATCCTTTCAGACAATAAGTTGCTGTTGCAGTGCCTTGTTTTTTGTGCTTGTCAGTGGTATCTCAGGATGTGTCAAGTCTCTGTGTATCAAGCTGTACTTCAAGGACGTTTATCATTCCTCAGCCTAGTTCCCAGGCCAGCAGTTTCAGCCTGGGAGTTCTTTCTCTGTCAGTCCTTTCTTGTCAGTATTTTTCAGCAGTCATGTTCTTTTCTCAGTAAGTTTCAGCTTCTAACTGAGCCACCTCTACAGCTGCTCTCATCAACAGTGAGCCAAACCCACTAAAACACTGACTGAAGAAGTAGCTTTCCTATAATTCAGGACGTGTAAACCTGGGGTTTCTACAAACCTCTTTGGCTATTATGAGAACAGAAATATGAGTATGTATATATCATTATACAAAGGATGGCCTTAAATAATTTTTGATTTTGACATTTTCTTTTCAGAACATGTTATGATGCCCACTAGAAGAAGGGCATATGGAAAACAACTGGTAACATGCTGAAAACTAGTGAAACTAAATGCCAGCATAGTGAAACTAGATGCTAGCATCTATTGTGATTCAGAAGATTTTTATTTTTAAGGGGGACTGTTTGCTTACATTTTATTTGCAAGGTTTACATTCTAAAAAACCAGACTGCCAGTATCCTGGTGATTGTGCATAACACAAATTTATTGAGCATGATAGAAAGACATCTGTTTTCTTTTGTCTTGCTTGTTCTCTCTGTTAGCAGGAATTCTTTCAGAAAAAGAAAGTGGTTGCTGAGTCTTTTTTCTTCTTCTGCCCCATGTGAAAAGGAATTAAACACTTCCGTTGGCTGACTGCTGCCTCTAAGCCACAAGTACACAATTTGGGCCTTAGTGTGTTTTCAGATTCCTTTCTTTGTGATACATTGTTGTCCCCAGGTGCCATTGCTGACATTGACTTGCCTGTGGCTATACATTCCTCATACATACAGTTTGACACACAAACTATTGCCTGTTGCAGGTTTGTTCTTCACAAACATTAACTGCAGTTTGTCTTGTTGGAAAGGTACAATGTACCTTCAGGTTCCTTTCACAATTCTGTGCAGTTGTCAGCAGCATTTTTCTATTGTCTTTTGTTTAGTAAAAAATAAATTTATAAAAACCAAAACATCTCTAAGATGTACATGGAGACAAAATATCAACGAACACATAATGAAAATATAAAAATATGTTTCTATACTTTAGAATTGCAGTAGAATTTCAGTTTGTTCAGAAAATTATTATGAAGCAGAACCCAGTTGTATCATGTGTATCAATATTATTAATGCAACTTGACTAGATATAAGTTTCCAAATGTACAGAGTTTTGAGATATTAAGATAATATTTTCAAATGGAACCTGTTTTGTGATAAGTAACATCTAAGACTACTGACTTGTAAACTTGGTTCTTGCTAACTTATCATCATTATAGCAGAGTGGACATAAAAGGAAGACTTTCCAGCAGAGACATTCACACAAGACCTTATTAAGAATTTTTAGAGCTAGATTTATCAGAGAATTGGTATTGTGTGAGAAATTACATAGCAATAGCATATTACCAACAAATCAAATTTTATAAAAAATAAATTACACCTCAACCTTCATTTCATGTTATGTGCAAGTCTTCCTATTAGTATGGAAGACAAGTTTAAAATAAGTTCATAATCTTTCTTTTAAAAATAAAGCACATTTTTTGCTAATCATAACATTGTTTATCTATTTCACCAGCCCTCGTTATCATATAACTTCAGCAGGATCCTTATTCTTTCTTATTCTTTCTGTCTTCAATCTAGAAAAAGCTATAAAATTCAATTAAAAAATATTTATTGCATTAAGAAATTTGGCAAATCTAGCAAGGGGTTTGTTGGCATTCTAAACTGCCTTGTTAATTATATTAAATTACATTATTATACTTTCTTGAAGAGAAACTAATATAATAATAGAAACAGAGTGTCCTTCCACTCATCAACAAATGAGCTTGTGTACAAAAGAGTCCTTGACAATATTTTCTTTTCATTACCAATTGCTAATTAGTCCACTGAACTTGTCTGTGTGTGTTGCTATTGTCATGCTTGAGTGCCCTTGAAAAAATCAAGTAGCAAGCATATATGTTTGATGTCTGATAATTAGGTAATGTTGTACTCACTTGGAATAATTGGTCTGGAAATATATAATTATTTATTATTCTGAAAGTGTTAGAGGTACTGAGTCTAAATGCACCTGATTATTTGGTAAGTTGATTCCAGTTAGGCTTTAGTTAAAAGGATGTCTTGCAGAAGCTGGTAAAACTAAGCACTGTTTTCTGGGACAAAGGTGAGGGAAATATTGACTCTAAACAGAAGCAGAACAGTTGATGTAGGGCTTCCTAACTCTGACTTAACTAAGACCAAGTAAAAAATTTCTTGTCTCTCATGAAAATGTTTCTTTCTCTTGCTTTTACATCTTCTGTATCTTTCTTGGTTAAAAGGGGGAAAAAAATTACTAAGAATCAAATAAAGAGACATTCCTTCTTGTAATGATCACTTCTAGACTTTTCTCTTCTGTTTTCAAGCTTGCATCATCCATTTTCTCCTCTATTATTTCTCCTATGTTTTTACTTTCCACTTTTATTTTCATTGGTCCCACTCTTCTTTTTCCTCATTCTCCCTGTTCACGCCATACACATACATTTATGATCAACTTTGTTTCTACCAGCAGTGAATCACTTTAGTCATACCTCAAAAGAAGTGAGATTGAGATGAGCTATAAGGATGAACTTTTTTCCAGTGAAACACTGGAACAAGTTGCCCAGAGAGATGGTCCATGCCCCATCGCTGAAAGTGTCCAAGGTCATTTCTGACAGGGCTGCGAGCAAGCTGATCTAGTTGATGTCCCTGCTCATTGCAGGGGGATTGAACTTCAAGTCTTCCTTTCTACCTAAACCATTCAATGATTCCAAGTAAGGTTTGTGGGAAAGTCAGAAATTGCAAACTAACTGGCAACAAGTTTACTGAGTTTAATACATTGTATATTATACACTATATATGTGATACATATGGCTTACATTACAAAGTATATGACACGTATATTATTTATTATTTGCTTATGTTAGCTTCAAATAATCCATTTCAATTCATGTATGTGGAAAGGCAAAAGGTATTTTTGTGTTATGCATAGCTACGGAGAAAGAACTATGCTCATGACACTCATGACAGAGATGCAGACTGAAATGAGGTCAATATAAACTTCGCTTTTGTAAAATATTTGTGAAATGGGTTTTTTTTGTCATTTTTATACAGCTTTTCATGGTTATAGATAACCTGTGCCTCTTCTGTACTGATATTTGTTTGGAAAATCAATATATTAACCATTAGTTATGTGTGTGTGGGGTTTTGGTAAAAAACCAAAACTTTTCATAGTAAAGCATTTAAGAGAAGCACAAAAATGCAGAAATCTACAGGTTGTAAACATACTTCTCTTACAGAAGAGGTAATGAATAGTCAACAATATTTGCATGTGTTTATGGACGATATGCATGTTGTAGATCCCTGTGAAGCAGTAGCAGCTGGGAGCTTGATCAAATATATGTGGAAATCCATGGTATCTTACCTTTACTAGAATGACTTTATCACTCTTCCCTAACTGAATTGATTTTAAGTCTTAGAGTTGAATTGAGGACATAAACTCCATCAGCTTTATCTTCCAGCAGGTAGACTGTCTTTGCCAGTGAAAAAAGAACTGTTTGAAGATCAGATAAGTACTAAAACCTCTCCTTATCTTAGAGTACCAACAAGTCATAAAACTAGCATAATTTGTCTTATTTTTTGTACCAAATAAATACAACCCTGAGTATGAATCACTGAAAAAACCTCAAGGTGTATTAAAATTCTCTGATACATAAACCACAGACCACATAGTAGGTTTGTAAATAAACATGATGTTAGATGAAAGGGGTTTAAATAAATAAAAGGGTCGCATGTATTTTAGCAAAGTTATTAAAGAATGATACAATCAGGAACACAAATTTCACACCTAGAGGATGCATCCTGCAGCCTTAATTCTATGCAGCAGAAAAATATTAGAAATTCATATGTAGGTACTGAGCACTATGAAACACCTTTCACAACAGCTTTGAGGCTGAATATTTTATTTTTCTATATTGACAGAGGGCTAACATTGGAAATACAGGATCCAGTTTGCACCTTGTAAAATACACCAAAAATCTGAGTTTAGAACACACCTGCAAAATATTCTGAGAAATCAGGGCCCTGAGTGCACAGATGAGCCTTAATATTCAGGGAAGGATATTAGACTTATTTAGCCTCTCCTGAACATCACCCTAAACACACACATGCACATCCATATACACCCCCCTGTCCCTGTGTTCAGAGGCTCGCGTTAAGCTCAGCTGTGAATGTCACATCCCTGCCTGAGGCCTGCCCTGGGTGTCCCCCAGCTCAGTCCTGCTCCTGCCCACCCTGATGTGCTGACTCTGCTCCCCAGACTGATCCTGACCTCGCTCATCACCTCCCTTTGTCCGGTGCTGATTGTGCCCTGCTGTGGGCTCTGCTCTGCTTCTCTCTTAGGGCGGCACAGCCCTGCCTGCCCTGGGCCACCATCCCTCAGGAGCAGCCCTGCTGCTGCTGCTCCCTGACAGCCAATGCCTTATTATTTGAGACAAAGAAAGATAGTATGTGTTTATCAAACTAGAAGGATCTTGACCATTATCTAAATGGAGCAACATTTCTCATTTTATTACATATGTTGACTAAGGTATAAAATTCTATAGAAGTTCAGATTACATGCTGTATATGTTTTAAATTCAATTTTTTTCTGGTTTGTTTTTTTTTTTTTTTTTTAATTATTGAACTAGCCATAGGAACCACATACAAAAATTATTGTCATTTATCACTTAAACTTCTGAAAGCCCTGTGAAAAAAATGTGGTAGCACAAGATTACTTACTCAAGTGTGTAACCTCTAACTAAATCCTATAGTCTTTCTTATTCAGGATCAAACTAAATGGTTGTCATACTGTTCTCTGTCCTCATGAAATCTATTAAATAGATTTATCATGTAAGTAGTGTGGAAAATAAAATATTATTTAATCTGTCTTTTCAAGGATAAGTGTGAAAGTTAGTAATAAAATACAGAAATTTCATTCTCCTAGATTATACATTTGTCTAGGAAATAGATAAAGCTTTGCTGACTATGCAGAAATTGTGGAACATGTTATAATGTAAATATGGCAAAATCAACAGCCATTCTAAAGTGAACTGCATGAAATCCAGATCAACACTTACAGGCAAGAATGCCTGCTCTTTTTGCACTTGAATGAGATAAGAACTTAAACTTATATTTAATTTCATACAAAATGCTTCATTTTACATAATTTAGCATGTCTGACACTCATTACACAAGCATTAGAAGTGTTCTTTCTTGAGTCAGGAGTTTGCCCAGGGCAGTTCAGAAGTTATTCCATGTTTCTTTGTGAATAAGATTTTTTGCTGATTTACGTACATTTACTACCCTTTCAATATTTTAGTGTTCTTAATAATTTCAAGACTTCCAAATATAAAACATAGACTACATTTAAAAATTCAGTTCTAAAAGATGACAATAAAGAAAATAATTTGCTTTTTCTGAAGTGCCTGTACACACTAGAATGTCACCCATTTCTCACTTCTCAGTATCAGGCTCTTCTACTGGAAAAATAAATCATATCTAATATGCAATGTATCATGCAGTGTTAATTCAAACTCTTTGGTTCAGAAATATACCATTGCATGAGTCTCTTGCTCAAGTTTGCATGCTGCTGTGGCTGACACCACAAGATACAGCAAATGTACCAAAAATCCTCATATATATATTTTAAGCAGAGTTTTGCTTTCAGTTCAGTAAATATAAAAGCATATCCTTTGCTTTCCATTGCTATCCTTTCCATTTAATGACAAAAAAATATTCAGAGGAACATCCTATGTTCTTTTGTCCTTCTCAGGGCAAAAGATGGTCTATTTCTTTTAAAACATTGCCCTAAAAACATCTAGCCATTTTACCTCTTTCATGTCTTGAAGACCTTTTGGCTATGCCAGCTACGAATCAGATCCCTGAACTAACTGCCAGCCTCTGCACTTGGGCTCCTTAAAGAGAAGAGCCATCTGGTCTTCTACATTCTTCTTGCAGCCTAATATGCCAAAATAATATCTTGCCAAAATCCTTATTCTTCAATATCCTTGCTTTTACTTTTTTCTTGGATGAAATCAGCTGTTTACTCTTGTAGTGGGTTGCCCCTGGCTGGGTTTCAAGCACCCACCAAAGCCTCTCTCTTACTCCCCTCTGCAGCTGGAGAGGGAAGAGAAAATATAACAGGGAGTTCATGAGTTGAGATAAGGACAGAGAGACATCACTCACTGAATATCATGATGGGCAAAACAAGCTAGAATTAGAGTTATTAACTGAATGTATTACAAACAAAATCAGGTCAGGATAATGGGGAGAAAAACCAAAATCCAAAACTTTAAAGGACCTTCCACCCACCCCTCCCTCCTTCCCAGCTCTGCTTTCTCTCCCAGAAGTGCAGGGAGACAAGGAATGGGGGTTGCAATCAGTTCATCACATGTTTTATCTGCTGCTGTTCAGGGACAGGAATCATTCCCTGCTCCAGCATAGGGGCCCTCTCACAAGAGACAGTTTTCCGCCAGCTTCTCCAACACGAGTCCATCCCACAGACAACAAACTGCTGCAGTGTGGGTCACTCTTCCACAGGGTGCAGTCCTTCAAGGACAGACTGCTCCACTGTGGGTCCCCCACAGGGTCACAAGTCCTACTGGCAAACCTGCTCCAGCATGGGCTCCTCTCCCCAAGGTCCCAGCCAGGACCCTGCTCCAGACAGGCATCCCACAGGGTCACAGCCTCCTCTCAGGCTCTGCAGGTGGATCTCAGCATCTCCGAGTTCCCCCATGGGCTGCAGGGGCACAGCTGCCTCACCATGGGCTGCACCAGGGGCTGCAGGGGAATCTCAGCTCCTGTGCCTGGAGCACCTCCTGCCCCTCTTTCTGCACTGACCTGGGAGTTGTTCCTCTCACATATTCTCACCTCTCATTTTCTCTGGACACAATTATAATTACACAATAATATTTTTTCTTTTTTTCTTCTTCTTTCTCTTAAATAAGTTTTTACAGGGAACTTAACCGATTTCTGATTGGCCAATCATTGACCCACACCCATCGTTGGACCTACCAATGATTGGCTCTGCTGGACATGGTGGAAGTTTTCTCCCTCTACAAAACTTGGCCATGCAAACACTGTCTATTAAAATTGTTCAAAAAAAAGGTGAAGAAGGTGGTCTGGGCAATGAAATTTCCACATTTTAATAATAATAACAACAATAAAAATAACAGTAACAATGTATAATAATAATAATAACAGTTATTGTTACTACATCTTGATTACTGATTCATGCTACTTGATAACTAGGATTTGCTGGTGGTGGCTTAGATCTGCTCTGTATTTTGTGAGTGAAAGGACTCTAATGACCGTCTTGGCTAGGTGAAGAGGGTGAATTCAGGCAGAATTGCTATCCCATGTGTCCTTGACCAATAACAAATATAATAGTGGTATAAGCAATCCACTAGAATCATAAAATAATAATAATAAATAATAATAATAAAATTAATTGAAACTATGGTGGAACAACATAATAATTAATGTAAATGAGACTGCCCAGACATGGCTTTTTGTCTGTATTGGGGACAAAGAGTTCAGTCCCTCTAAGGTCCCCAGCTTGTGAGTTTGTGCATACATTAGCTTCAGTGACAAAAACAAGAATGAAATGTATTTAAAATAAGTATGAGTCTGTTAGAGGAATGGAGGAGCCAAGAAGGATCATTTGCTAACCTTTAAAATGGAGAAGCAAATTAAAATTCCAATATATAGCTGTTGTTCTATTTTTCTGAAAAAAAAAAAAAAATAAAAAGAGCACATGAGATTACTGAAATTAAATACTTATATGATTTCCAGTAAGGTTCCAATGATTATTGCTCTGTTATAATTTCATTATGTGTATTTTCAATAAAATTAAAGTAGAAGAGTTAATAAATCTTTGTTGAGCTGAAGCTTTTAGCAAAAAAGACAAGTGAAGGCAAAAAATGAATTAGACATACCATATTAGAATGGCCAATGTTTCAGATCATAATGGTAATTAGTTCATTTTAAAATATGCTTAGCTGAGGCCTACTGCTATGTGAAAGGCAAGAAATAATTTTTTAAACCTCTTGTACATATATTTATAGGTGACAAGTCAAATGAGTCTTTTGTTAAATGCTACTTTAAATAAATCTGCTTGTTTACCATAGATTAAGTAAAAAGTGGACAGTCACAAAATACATTTAAAGAAAAACAAGAAATAATAAATTTTCTTAAATAGACTGCAGAATCAAAGCACCAGAGTTTTTCAAAAAACACAGGAAGAATATATTAAGAAAGAATTGCAATTGTTTTCACTTAGTAAATGTATGCAACATGAACTGTATTGCATTCATAATTTAATTTGGGAAAAATTCACAATATGAAATTATTCTGTTTCAAACAGTCTCCATCAGTGAGCAACAGATGTTCACAATTATATGTTAAGCTGTATAAGTAGCTCTTCAGGATATAAATGTAAGTGAAATTCTGTACCGGCAAAGGGCAACTGTATTTCTAAGTGGTCCCTCACATGAGAAAATACAGTTAGCATTCACTAAGAAGCAGGTCATTTTTCAGAACAACCAAAGCATTCTGAATCACACAGTGGAAGTGATCATGTTTAGCATCTAATTATGTTTTGTGAAATGTGTTGCACATAGATCCTTTAGGGCAGGAGCACAGACATGATTTTTGAAAAGACCAAAGTGATTCTATAAGAGCAATGAAATCCCAAACTTCTAGTGGGGGGAAAAAAACCCCAAAAAACAAAAAACAAAAACAAACAAACAAACAAACAAACAAAAACAAAAAAACCCCAAAAAACAAAACAAAACAAAACAAAAAAAAAAGCTAGGAATGGCAATGCAAAATACCATGGTTTGTAACTCCTAAATGCTAACTCCTTAAAAGCTTGGCATGTGAGAATCACATAATATATTAATCATCAGATGCAATAAATTACACTATATTTGATGACAATAACCATCCCCTTTCTGTACACACTTTCTTCATAACACAAATTTAGCTCATTTTTTTTTTCCATTTTTGCCCTCTGAGCATTTAGTTTCCATGTATATGCCTTTATTTCACCACTCACTTAATAAGGTTTCCTTCTGTGAATGGGACCCAAGTCTCATTGCAGCAAACTACCTTTTAAAAATGAAGTCACTGGGAATTAAATTGGAGCTTAATTTTAAGCTCAAACTAGAATTCAGTCACAATAAACACACATGAGCTCAGAAGCTTTCTCAGCTGGGGGCCTGAATCATGAATGTGCTTTCATTCAGTTCTTCCTGCTTTGCTTCCACTTTTTTCCAAGTAAATAGATAGGTCCCAGCTCCTAGATACTTATTTAATAACAGCTGACTTAAAGATAACATTTCTGAATAAAAAAACCTATGTTTGAACTTACTTTTTTTTTTATTCTGCCCACAGCATTTTCTCAGAACAGATTCACACCAAACTGTCCTTTATTAATTTTTGTACGTGCTGTTGTACACTTACTCGATCATACCATTTGACTGAAAAATTGTATCTTTTTACAAAAGAATATTATTCTGAACCTGTTCACATCAGGTGTACCTTTTCAAGAAATCCAGGATCAAGAGTATCTCTTGGTTTGAGTTTTCTGTTAAATCAGAATATTAGTTTATAGTCATGTGGGTAATTTCTGTTGCACATAACTTAATTGATTTGTTCTCAATTAAAGCTGTGTTTTAAATAAATATATTGTTATATAAAACCTTCAAAACAATAATCAGTGAAACTAATAAAATACCTACTGAGTCATATAAAATGTATGCACTTTTTTATATCAACTCTGGCTGGCTAAAAATATTATATTTTAAAATAATGTAGGAAATATAAATATAAATAAATATATAAATAATAAATAAAATAAATAAATTTATAAATATAAATAAAATATTCTGGATCTTAATTTAAAGAGATTATCCTGAAAACTTCCACCCTCTAGGTGCACAGATAAATTTCCTTTGTTTTTATTTTACCTCAATAGTAGGGTTTTTCTATGAGAAATATGTCCATGCTTAGAAATTATAATCAAATTTTGTGTTTTTCTGTACTAAAATCTTTTCCACAGATAATAATTTGTACTATAGTTTATACCAAAATCTCTCAGAAATTACAGAAAAATGTTTCAATGGTTTTATTTCTTTTCTCTTTGCATCTTTGCATTCTTTATCTCTAAAGTGTATGTTTTAAGTACCTATGAAAGGCATCCATAGCAGTTATCTTCCATACACAAATGAATTACAACAGTAATATCAAAGGGACTCACTAACATGTGAAACTGGAACTGAAAAATTTAAGGCATAATACAAAATATTAAATAATGGATATTTGGAGAAAAAATAATGTTTTTCATAGACAGAGGTGTAGGTCCAAAGGAGGAGACTTCAGAATCTAGACTTTTTCAAACTTATTCATGTGATTTTGACCAAAGTACTTGATGTCTTTGTGGCCAAAGCCCCCTGAGAAAAATGGAAGTAATTTTATTCCTCCTACCAGTTTGTCTTTTTAGGTTATCAGATATTGAGTACAAAGGTTGCTTATTATTATGTACAATGCATGAAAATCGAGATCCTGATTCAGATTTGGCAGAGACACTGCTATTATGCAAATTAAAACCCCACTGAAGATATTTTAAGAAGGAAAATTCCAAGGATTAGTAGGCTCATAATTTTTGGGAGGGAAATAAAATGACTTTGCTTATGCTGCATCACATTTGAATTTCAATTTCTACATTGTCTTTGTAGATTCGTTTTCTGAATGTTTTTAAAAATGTTGAATTAAGACTTGTATAAATATGTTTATTGCATCTCTTGCGGTCTTATGCTTTTGCTTTACCATTATTCACTAAGAGTTAATGATGTAGGAGAAAACAAAAAAAGTGAGGATGACAACATAATGTTATCTATATTTTTAATTTGTTATTTCTACTCCTTCATCTGGTAATGAATAGTCAGACTCCCCAAGCTGTATGATTCCACTCAACATATCCTGCAGAGAAGGAAGACCATAACTGTGATGATTTGAGCAGAGGAGACTTTTCCTGTCAAAGACACAACAACCTTCTGTTTCACAGATGGAGATTAGACTGGATGCCTCATATCTCTGGAACAGACAACACGGAATGAAAATGGCAGGGACAAGGAAGTAGCAAGCTAAGGTAGACATTGGACACCACAATCTTTCTCTACCACTGTAACTATTAAGGGCACCAAGAGAGGGTCGGAAGTGATATTAAATAGCAGTTGTAAATATTGTCCTGGTTAATATGCTTTTTTGTATCAGCATTGTGACTGAACATGTATATCATGCACATAGATGTATATATGTATATATTCTTTCAAGTTAATCATACTCACATGATTCCTACACACAACTAAACACACCATTTCCTCTCTTGACCATATTACTCACAACCTTATGTAATCTTCTTGGCTAAGCAAATATAGTGTTAGAAAATACAGGTAAGACTGTTCATGATTACAGTATTTTAGCACACGCACTTGAGTTGGAGACAAGCTGATATAAACTATATCCAGATTATCCCACCAATAATGAATACTTTTCATACATGTACCTATACTGTAGAAACAGAAATAACTTTGAATTTTGTTGGTTGTTTTGGTTTTAATCAAGAATAATGGTAGTACAGGGGAAATTATGCATATCTATATATTTTCCACATATATGCACATTTGTCCTGTACAAAATTTGACCATATATTGTAATGTCCTAGTGATGTCATATGATCTTTTTAAAATATGGTGATGCTCTGAAAATACCCCTCTAAAAGAATTTTTCTTGCCACTGCATTTCTTATACACTGTCTTCCTCTCAAATAAAATCAATCAGCATGTGAAAAGGGATTAATTACCTTTTGCAGAATGACTGCAAATCCCTGCAAATTCTTTCAAAGCAAGGTATCAAGTGTAAGATAATTTGGTGCCAAGTTTAAGTCTTCTGTTTTTTCTCTGTGAGCAGTAAAAAGCAAATTTAGTTTTGTTATGTAATTTTCCTTTAAACATGTGGATGGCTACAGAAATCATAAAGAAAAAAAATTCTTTTTTTTTTTTTTTGGTTAAGGATTATCAGACCTATCGTTTGCTTTGGTTTTTTTTTTTTTTTTTTTTTTTTTTTTTTTTTTTTTTTTTTTTTTTTTTGTTTTTTTTTTTGTCCTTAATGAGCTCTGGCATTTCTGGTAGTTCTTACCTCACATAATTTTAGAGATTAATATTTGTTGTTAGATATTTTATGTTTTATGCTACAGCAATCTTTTCTGTTTTTTAATTGTGATTTGTACATAGACTTTTAGGTAAAAATAATCTTTATGTTATGCATCTGTTTATTAGTACCTTATGCGTCACATTTTTGACTATTCTTAACTTTTATACTCAATCACCAATAAAACTACATAGTGCTTTGATTGAAACATACAGCTCCAAAGTTGTCTGTTGATGTCTTTCCTGTAAATGATAAGGATTAAATCAAATTCTCAACAACATATGGAAGTGTAGTGTATATTTTAAATTATTTTTAAAAAAAGAAAAAGAGAAACTTTAACTGACAGATTCTGAGAATTGGAAGTTAAATACTTAGAGACAATTTTTGTGAGCTTTGGCATTTTTTAATACTCTCATGGGATCAAATGAACTTGTCACCCCTTATGTAACATCACATCTGCTTAAGAAAATAAAAGAAGTTATTATGTGACAGTTTTTGCAATATATGAGTCACCCTGTCCTCATAGACTATTAAATGCATTTGAAGAGTAACTTTTGAAGATTTGGTGAATGTATTTTGAGCAGTCAACAAAACTGATACATACTTAAGATGAAAAATTCAGTCTTGCAACTTTGACATATTCTCTTATTTTCCTAAGGAGAGTGCCCTGCTAAGGGCAGATTTTTGCTGAGGCTCTCAGTTATGGAGGAGACAAAGGCTGTGCTAACAGACATTGGTGGCAGCTTCCACTACCAATGATTTTAGGAGTACAAAACTATGGCAAAGTAGCTGAAAAGAATAGATTGCTTTCATTGTGACCACACAGTATTTCAGCATTCAGTATTTTTTGCTTATATTGAGTCTGTTCAGATGTAAAGATACATGAAAGACAAAAAATAAAGGAGCATTGTTACAATGGTCAAATAGTTGAGAGGTGCAGACAGATCTTTACATCAATTAATAGTTAAAAGTATACAGATATTGCTCAGAAGCATGGAAGTGGCCGTCATGGGTGCTTCTACACAGATAATTCAATGAAAGCCAGCCACACACTTTAATCTCCCAGAACCCCTCAATACTTACCTTTGTACTGTGGTGCAGTTTCAGTGTGCATGAGCTGTATCCCTTTCAGACCAAAGTAAAAGAGTAAAACAAATGCATTCTAGGTTTAAACATAGATTTTGTCTATGGGACCCACCTACAGATGATTCAGAGTCAGAAGCTCCTGCGATATATACACTGTGCGTTTCAGCTCTTTAGCTTATTTCCAGTCATGTACGCTACTTACTAATCTATACAGAACCACTGACTCCATTTGTCTTGAAAGTACCTTGACTCTTAATATCTCATATCAGTTGTCTGGAGTAAGGCAAGAATTTAGTGAATGTGGGTTTCATTAGTCAGAGAAATGTTTGCTTTTCACAGCACCATCAAATTTCTATTTCATGAATATCACATCATGAAATACTTCTGCTTGAAAAGAGTTGCAGCTTACAGAATGATTATGGCATTCATTAAAGTGAACTGTGTAGTCAGTAGTCTTTTTTTGAAGATTTTTTTATAATATTTAAGTGGTCAGTGGTTTAGTTGCAGAGGTCATCATTAAAATATCATTGGCTGTCACATAGCTGACAGGCATATATATTTACTTCTTTAAAATTAATCAGAAATCTTTCAAACACTGCAGTGACTGCTGACTCATCAAATGGTGACCTGATTATGTTACTGTTTTGATCATGTACCACAGTTTACAGTGTATAGTTTAACAGAAGAGATTTGCTTACACATTGCTTATTGAAATTAGGTGGACTAGTGCAGAAATGTTCTTGAAGCCTCCCAAAGACATATATTATTATCTCTCTTGCTCAGTAATAAGACCTAAACAAAGAGACAAGATTTATGAAGATATAAGCATAAAGCTGAGAATGATTTTTTCTCGTGATACACTTCATGCTATTTAACTTTTGTTAAACCAATAGGAACGAGAAATTATCTCTTACCCCCCAAGGAGAAAGACTACAGCAACTACTTCACACCTATGAAGTGATAGAGATGCTGAAGGGCACTATTGAATTCAGTAGATACAAGTCAGAGTGATAATGATAATGATAATAATAAATAGTAATAATAATAACAATAATGGTGCAGTGCTGATCTTTCCCTTTATTTATTCTCCCTCATGAATGAGGAATACGCAAGTATGGCAAGAAAACTTATAGAAGGGAAATACTGGTTTTGTTCCAATCAATATCTAACGAATTTGTACTAACATGAGCAGGATCTGTAATACCAGTTTTCTCATGCTATCCAAGTGAATGTTTTAGACTTTAAATTACAGACACATTCACACATGAAATCTCTCACTTCAGCTCCCTTTTTCTCCATCACTTGCTTCCTCTTCCTCCCTATGTTTGTACCTTCTAGTGAATCTTTGAGTTGTTTTCTTTTTGTTTTGTACTCAGAATAGAGATCTGTACAAATGAAATACTGAATGGTCTTTTTTTGAAAGACATTAAAGTAAAAAGTAAAGGAAGACATGAAAATTGCTAAGGAAAGGAATTAAAACAATCTTGAAAGGCAAGAAGAGAAGCAGCAAAAGTAGACTGAGCCAATCTCCTGCCTTACAGATTGAAAAAATGGAAAGACACTGAGAATACCTGCTGGAAAAATAAGCACAAAACTAATAGAAGTTTTGACATCCATATCAAACTTGCGTAAACCTTTTTTTTTTTTTTTATTTCTGTGGTTTTTGCATTTGTTTTCTCATTTTTAACATTTGATCTTTATCTTTGACTTTCTTTATTTCTTCTTTCTTCCTCAGCTTCTCTAGAACTTATCTAATTGAATTGACAAAATTATTTTGGTGCTACTTTTTTTTTTTTTTTTTCTTTTCAGAACTTTTCTAATTTAATTTACAAAATTTTTTTTGTGCTTCTTTTTTTTTTTTTTTTTCTTTTCATCATAAGAAGCCACTTAAATAGTAAAAATATGGCAGTATGTAACACTATGGGAAAGAGTGAGGTTAAAAGGAGAGTAAGTGCTCAAAAGTAAGTATTGCTGTCCAACAGCTACCAATGTGAATTGTATATTACATTTATTTTATTACCTCTCCTGGACCAAATCCTTGTCCCTGGCAAATTTGCCTGATTTTAAATAGATTCCATTAAATCACACAGCTTTATAACAGCTGAGAATATGACTATGCAAAGATACCCATGCTAATACATGCAAAAGAGTTGACAAACTTAGAAGGTGACTAACTTACCTTTAATTAGTATTTTTAATACAGAACGTCAATGAAAAGTGTGTTTAGTGAATGAAGAATTTCCCAAGAATGATTTGGAGCTCATGTAAGATGACAAACAGCAAAGCATAACTATATTAAGGATATTGCTGCACATAAATTCTAGTGGAAAAAGTTACATAAAATTCTTAATGTTAACATAACATGTTAATGGGATTCATTCAAGGAGTGTCAAAAGTCACATCCTCTTGTAAACCTGGATGCGTAATTTATTTTCTTTTCTGAAAAGTAGGAGAGCAAAGAACCAATTTCTCACTCTTTTTTTTTCCTTCTCTGCACTGAAGTGTTCTGTAGGAATATTCACATTCAGAGGTAAAACATAACTTTGTATTTTAGACCTATCTTTCGGAAATTGTATGTCAGTCTATCTAATCTATTAATTGCTATAATAGCTGCCATATTTATCCTTTTAAAGGTATTGTTTCTTCTTTTCGCTATGCCTGACTATACCAGATTATTTCTCAAATGTACTCACACAACTTCTCCTTACTATATATGAGGGCATAAAGAATCAGTCCTTTAGTTGTGCCGTGTAAAATGGCATGTGCACTTTCTGAAACAATTGTAACTAATAGGAGGATGACATTGAATATTACATAACATCTGAAGTCTCAGTTGAAAAGAAACACATTCCCTCTCAGTGAGTGAATTAAAATAACATTCTGGCAAAGGAAATCTCAATGTGTCTGGAGGGCAATTTGTTATGGGGGGAATTCAATCTTTTTCATAAGCTTGACAATTTTTTCCAGAACTATCTTTTTTTTATTGGTGGTCAAATACTCTGAGTGCTCCAGCCAAGAATCCTTTGGCAGAAAGCAGGCTGAAACATATTGATACTGGTTGATTACTTTTATTTGAAAAATATTTTTCACATTAGAAACTTGTTTATAATTTTTTGAGATAAGTGTTTTAGATAGGAAATAATGATGGGAAGGATGTCTAGGTAGAATGGTCTGCACTAGATTTTTTTATATATAGTTTGTTTTAGTATCTATAGCCCGATTCTTAATTTGGTGTTCCAGTATTTTGCTGTGTTTCTGTCAAAGATTTTTTGATAACCCTAAGCCTATTCTGGTCCACTCGAAGTTCTATATTTTAAACTTAAAATTTATAGTTTCTTTCTTTTTCTTTTCTTTCCCTCTCAACATTTATTCAAGTCATTAATTGGTTGATGAGGATTTGTAGAATGTGAAGGAAAGGAGTACTGCTACACTGTTTGCTTTTGTTGCATTTTGCATTATAACCAGCATATGCATCTTTGCAACTAATGGTCCATTTGCAAAATATCGCCATAAGGTTTCTGTGAATCTGGATTTTACAGCACAGCACAGTACATTTATCATCAGTTCTACTTCTCTCATCTGCTCCTGAGGAAACAGCATACAAATGTGGGATTTTTTTGGATAAGTTATTCTAGTGTCTAAGGAAACTGCAATATAGGCTCTCCAAGCAATTGTAAAGCCTATTAATATCCTTTCTGGAAGAAGCATATGCTATCTTTGGACATTATCAGCTGAGAACTGCACTGACAAAAAAAAAATAAATAAAGTAAGATCCTGAATCTTGTCTCAGTGAGACACATCACAAAGTAAGAAATATACATGCATGTAAAAAATGCATGTTCTGATCCCTTTTGGAAATAAAGTAAAACAAAAAAACTCAACAAAAAAGCTGTTATATGTAGAAAAATAATATTCATGACACGCAAACTAATGCTTCTTTCGTTTTTCTAATAGAAATCAATAATCCAGCCGCAGCTTTGAGATCACTGTAAGCTTTGCACAGAAGCTCATTAGAAGTGAAATTGGTATAGTTAAAATGAAACCAAATAAGATGCCTTGTACTGTGGTATTTTAGCAGAATAGGAAAAGAACTATTATTTTCCTCCTTGTGGAATAAACAAAATGCATAATAAGCACTTGCAGCATTGCATGGAATCGATTTAACTGGAGAACAAATACATTTATTACTCACTTGTGGCTTTGACTTCAGCTGAATTAAGAGGTGCTCTCATTACTTATAGAATGCAATTGCTGTTCCATAAGTGCCTAGGCACCCTAATGTGTGTGTATACTAAGCTCTGAACTTCATGAAAGAAATTCTATTAATCCTAACTGTAGGCTCACTCGTTAGAAATAAATATATAAAATAATACAACCAATTATTATTTGGCATGTTCAGTGTACACTGAGACAAAATCTCATCAGCAGTAAAAGAGCAGTAGGATATTTTCACAACATATCTATATTAAATTTAATCTTAACTGAAAAGCAGTGTTACTTCATGCTTCCACAGTGACCTCTGATGAAGAACCCTATCCCATCATACCATTTATCATGTACTATGGCCTCACTATCAAGGCATTTTAGAATGTGACCATTTTTAGCTGACATTTTACATGTCAGCTATCAGATACAAGGTTTCTCAAACTGTGCTCTGAGACAACTGTAGCTGTTAGAACATTTACGTCTGATGCAAACCAGAATCATTCCCCCAGTGATATTCCCGAGGATTATAGTCTGTGTTTGCCAGAGTACTACTACTGCTATTTGACTAGGAAGAAACTTGTATCCTTTCTGCTCAGAACACCAACGGATCAAGCTCAGTTTTACCAGAGATGTCTTACAAAGTAGTGCCCTAAGCACAGGCATATCTCTGACTTGGATTTTCCTATAGTGTTGTAAATCCTTAAGAATTCATTTTTCTGTTTGTAAACAGCTCTCAAGTGGGGTGTGATTGGACCTGATGACACCTCCCAGGCTTACTGTACAGAGATCTCCCTGTGCTAGGAGGCACAACTGTGGTGCTCAACCTTTACATCAGGAAAGAAGAGCATGCACAGTAGGATTTTTTCCAGCATCTCTTGGCAAAGACTGCAAATATTCAATATCAAAGATGATAAAAATGGAGGCAAGTACAAGTTCTTGACTGTAACTATTCTAGCTATAGCCCTAATTCAGACACTTCACTAAGCTGGGGGTGTTGAATAAAGACCAAAGTATTTTATTAAAAAAATATTTATTTCCTCTCCCTTGTACATAAAGTTAAACATGTAAAAACTTGTTAAATAAATCTCTGGAACTATATTTAGATAAATGACCACTGCATCCTGTATTTTACAGCTGAGTGTCAAAAAAACAAAACAACCCAGATGAGAAGAAAAAAAAAACAAAACAAAACAAAACAAAAACCAGCCAAACAGCAGTAACAACAGAAACTTCACAATTAGAGGTAATCAGATCTACACACTTGACTGAAGATGACCAAGTAAATTATTTAAAATTGACTTTGGCTATCTGGAAAGGTTTGTAAAAAGGATACTGAGAAAGCCAACCTACTTTTAGTGTAATATTGAAGAATCAAATGCAAGATTTGGGAAAAAATCTTGTCAAGTGAACTATTTCTCTTTAATATTTGTGCTATAAATGAAATCTGTCAAAGAAATAAACTATTGCAGAAATACATGTTTGTGTGGGTCTGTATCTGGATCGCTATGATAAATATACAGAGGCATACACATTATATTTATATTTGAGTGTAAATATATCTTTTCAGCTTGTGTAGGCATAGATGCGGTAATATCAGTTGAATCTGTTAAAATGCTGATGTGGCACTTTAAATCTTTTGTTAAACTTCCTCATTCTGCAGACAGGTTATACCTGCATTTTGTCTAAGGAATTTATAGGACATTTATTTTAATTCTAGATTATTTTTACAACTGGCAAAAAAACACTATAAAAATAATTGCTAATGTCTCATTTACTAAGGGAAATTATATAATCTAATTAGAAATAATTTGTCATGCACTGAAAATTACCTATATGGATGACAATACTGCTTGTACTGAAAATGTCTACATAAAGAAAAGAAAGAAGATAAGTAAAATCCATTGGTATTCTGTGTTGTTTTGATTTCTATTGATCTGCAGTAAGCAAAACAGTATATAAATTGATACAGTGACATGGAGTGTTTTGGGAATTTATTTCTTCATTATTTCATTTTCTCTGGTTTGCAAAACTTGTGTCTCCCAGACTGAACTTTCTGTGTAACCTTAAGTAATTAAAATCCAAACATTTCTATTTTTTAATAGTTTAGGTACACCCTTAAAGGAAGTGCTTATAAAATACATATGTAGTAATTGAATCATATTGAAACATTAAAGTCTTTCTCCTTTTATTCAGCTTTAAAAAATTCTGGATAGATTTTTCACCTTTGAAATATCCTTGTATTGTCTTGTAGATTTTGTTACACAGAGAGAAACAAATCCTATTCAGATCCCTTTTCTTGTACTTTCATAGAAGTTGTGTGACTTGAATAAAGCCTCATCATTTTCAAAATACTAAACCAAATTTCCATAAAAATTTTTGTCGCATTCCCATTTATGGAACTTACAAAGAATATTAAAGCTAAGTCACTATACAAAACACCAGAGGAGAAAAATGTATGCGCTAGCTTATTCTGAAAAGTTGAGATAAAATAGAAAAGAAAATAGAAAGAAATGTATATTCAGCAATTATAGAAAGCAATTTATTTGATACTAAAAACAATAAAGAACTAACCTAAAACCAATAAGAATGCTATCCACATTTATATGTCTGATGATAAAATTAAGCAAATATATTAATTCTTATGTCCACATTTTTCTATATTTTAAAAAGCTTTGCTGGGAAAAAAAAATGACGTTAATATCTAACAATTTCAAAATTTTACAAGTGGGGTTTTTTGTTAGTTTTTTTTCTGGGGTTTTTTGTGGGATTTTTGTTTTGATTTTTTTGTTTTGGTTTCTGGGGTTTTTTTTTGTTTGTTTGTTGGTTTTTCAGGGAGTTTTGGTTGGTTGCTTGGTTAGCTGTTTGGGGCTTTTTTGTTTTTGTTTCTTTATTTTCCTGATGAAATTTCTCCTCAGTGTTTCCTGGAAAAAATTGGACATAATTTCATGCTTAGAGCAGTTGTTCATGCAGTATGCATATCCAATTTCTTGACATAAAGAAGACATGTACAGCAGTATTGTGGATGTGCTCTGGGCTTATGTTGTTCCAAGCAACCTATACTAGGGCCAGATAACCTGGGTGTGTTTATAGGAAGATATCAATATTTATTTGACCTTAATTTCTGATAAGAAGAGCAGGAGACGTACAAGAAAGCCGAAATTTATGGCATTTTGTGGAATTTGTGGTAGTTCAATAAACATATTGGGTTTAAAAAAACACCCAACAAACCAAACCAAAACAAAACAAACCAACAAAAGCTGTCATTGTCATTGTCTACATGCAATAAACTCTATTTTTATTTTCCCTAGAAATAAAATGCTTTATCATGCAAGAGGAAAAGGACAGGGGCTGATTAATGGTGCAATCCTCATATAAACTGTATTTATCTATATTAGGTTCCCTCTTTGTGGTACCTGTGAGTTTAACAATTACTAATATATTTTCTCCAACTCTTGGAATTGCATTCATTTTCAGAAAGCAATGGAGCTGTACACAAAAAGGTGTTTAGGAAGATGGTTCTATTTAAGCAAAATATTCAAAATGTAAACCTTTAAAACTCCTGTTCAGCAAGCTCTAAACACCAGAGGTCATTAAGTTTCACAGGGACCTACATTCTTTAGTTTTCTGCTTCAATTTGAAAAGCGATCAGTAATTCACTATGCAAATGCTCTTGGGAAAAGAAAAATACATTCTACCACCTGTCCCATTTCAGGGGTTTGAGCTGTTTAGTGCAAAACTAGTACTTGAGTTGCATTTAAAATAGGGCAAGATCTAACTATGATGATATTTTGCCCTCCCTTAACACAAAATGACATATCACCTCAATGACAGTAATTGGAATAATCGATTCAGAACAGATCCCATGATTGAACTTTGGGGCTTAGTCTTCACAAGCATGCAAATAGCAGGCAAATAGTGTTTCACTATCCTACTTTCTTTATCTCTTTATGGTTTAACCGCTATCGATAGATATCAAGTCTTCAATAGAAGACTCCATCAAATAACTTTATGTTCTGATAACCAACAAGCTTATCTGAGTGCTAGGAATGTTTGGCTTATTCATTTTAAGTTACTAACTGGTATTGCTTGGATATTACTGCTCTAAAAAATGAGTGGGGTGAGGTGGTATATTTCAGGTGCAGAAGGAATTGGAGATGCATGGGGCTGAAAAACAGTTGTTCTGAAAACAGTTACTGTGTCTCCTTTTTTCTCAGCTTTGATTTTGAAATCTTCACAGATAAGGACCTCTTTGCAAGGTGTATTCTGCTGGGAAGAGAAGTAGAGGTCAGTGCTATCCAAAATTGAAAATCTGAGTTTAAACAAGATGTTTAAAGGATGCTGATGAATTTGCTGCTCTGTGATAGTCTTGCAAGTCACCAAGATACACCAGTTTAAAAGAAAAGCCAAAGTGCTAAATGAATAAGAGCTTGCCTGTCAGAAAATCCTGGTCGGTATATTAAAAAAGAAAATTAATACAATTATTAGTTCTGCAGACTAACAATAGTGAAAGAAAATGTGTGAAGGAAACAATTATATGATCATTTTTAGAACATTATTTTACATTTTTAGAACATAATGTAGAGAAGCTCTGTGCCAGGCAAGCAGTTGTAAAGGGCTGAGATAAAAAATAGTAAGTTAAGGTATGTCAGCTGTGAAAATATCTCAATGAGTCCACCACACAAATACACACTCAGACAAGAAGGAAAAGAAAAGCAGTCTTATTTCACTTCCCTGGACTTTGAGTTTTGAATATAAAAACCAGCATTCAAAATTTCATCAATGTTGTGAAAATAGTTTCAAAAATAAGTAAATATTGGGAGTAATAATGTGAAACTAGATTTCATTAATAACTCACAGTGTTCTAACTTAGCATTTTAATTTCAAAAATAGCTTATTTTCTTAAAGCAACCTTTCTTTGCTTAAATAATATATATTTTTTATTGTTTATATATTTCAACTTACTTAAATCTTTGAATTTGCCTGTTGCAGCATCATTTCTTTGAAATGAAATTACTTTTACTGATAGCATAGCAGCTAAATGAAAAACCTGAAAGATCCTTAGGGCTATGCTGCACAAACGCTACATTAATACATGTTCTCTGCATCTGCCAAATCACTCACAGATTTAGTCAATTAAAAGTGAATAAATCTTTTGAATAAAGATATTTTTTCTAGTGTTTTCCAGACATTTCAAAAGCATTGAATATTAATAAAGACAAATGATAAACAAATTGAAAGGAATTTGTCATTCCTTATAAAATATCAAAATGAGTTTGTGTTTTGTGGGTTTTTTTGCTGGATATTGAATTACATTCGTACATTTCAAAGACTTGTTAAAGCATACCAGAAAGACATATAATTTCTATAACATTTATTTTTGATGAACTGTTTTACATAGTTCTTTTGAGATAACTTACTTGAGATTAATCACAAATGTATAAACTATCAAGTTATTACAAAGGCATGCAGTGCTCTTTCAGAAAATGTGGATACCTCTTCATGTCCAGGAAATTGTTTAACTCAGAATTAGATACCAAGCACTTGAAGTGTTTGATCACATCTTTAGAAGATGGAAACAATCCTAGATGCTATAATAGAAGCTGCTTAAATTTGTATAATCTTGGTATTGTCCCTAACATTATGAGGCAGAAACAAATGGACGATGAAAAAAAGTACCATGCTTCTGGAGAAGATCACTCATGACAGAGAAGACTAATATGGCATGAGAAGGTCCATTTTCAGTCAGGGAAATGCCTTACTCCTTCTCTGGCATGGTCAGTGAATAATTACCTGCAGTATTCCTGGCTTGATATATGTCTCAGTTAATCTACTACAACATTAACTCATAGAATTTTACCACTCAATTGTCTTTATTTGAATGAGTATGCTTCTCTAGCTTAATTTCAAGCTTGTCTGAATGTTATAGAAAAAGTTTTTTACTATAATGATAAAAAAAAGGAGAAATCAAACAGTGAAAAGATCATAGGGAAAAACAAATTTGGAGTGAGCAAAATGAGAAGTATATAGCTATTGCATGAGTGGACACAGAATCTTCACAATGCCAATAAGAAAATACACTGTATTGTATATTTTGAAATACCATAGAGGAAATACTCTTTTAGATTTTGAATAGATGTTTCAAAAATAGTGACCCTGTTTGTAGGCTGGAATATATTATTTCAATTTGAGTTTGAGACCAAAGAGAAAATTGCTATAGTACAGGTGAAGGCAACTTTAATTTGATTTTGGGCTTTTAAAAAGAAATTTTTATGCCACCAACATATCCTTTCATTTGTTTTGAATACTCAGTGGAGTGGGAACCATGTAGAAACTCTGCAAAGGCATATAAGGAGAAAACAAAATCCCTTCCTAAAATTCTAAGAGATTCCATTTCTCAAAGTGACATCCTGGAAACAGAAGAAATTTGTTTGATAAAAGGTGAACTGTTAGACAAGACATAGTTCTGGGTTCTTCGGACAAGCCATCTGCGACTGCATTCAAAACCCTGTGTTCAGAATGGAAATGTTTGGCTCCTTCTTATTCCTAATTCCTACTTCCTACTCACAGACACGGGGAAAGAAATAGGTCCGTTTTTTTCACATTCATCTGTTCTCCATATTCAGAAACTCTATCAGATTTTTGACAACCAAATAGTTTCTATTGGAATATTTTAAAGAAATTTAAAACTATCATTAACTAATTTTATTCAGTCTCCTCAACAGAGAGTAAAAAACCTTCATGGTTCACCAGATCCTTGTCAGAATTTAAAATGCCTTTCTGATTTCTGTCAGCATCATAATGCTGATAGCTGGGTCCGTAAGAACACTAAGTGAATACTGGGCCTCCAAACCTCCTAAAGATAATGTAAAGAGAAAGTTTTCATCTGAGCTCTTCCCTCAAAATTGAAACACCAGAAATTCCTGTTAGCTTTTCATCATAACTACTTGCACAGAGTAGAAATATTTTCCCATTCTTTGAGTATTTTTAAGAGGCGGTATTTCTGAATTATGGAGAATCTTAGATATAGAATTCTGTGCATAAAATTGTAATATTTATAATGCCCACTACTTCTAAGTACAGAATTAAGTAGTCAGCTGCAGGTTTCTTAAAAATTCAACTTCCTTGTTTCATAGCTGCAAAATAAGTAAAATTTTTAATATCAGAGATATACAAGGTAAACAAAAAACTAGAGTTTCAAGATCAAGTCTAAAAAATGGTTCATGGAAGCAACATATATTAAATTCTGAATAATTGATTAATACTACTTTAAATTACTGCTTTAAAAGGAAGTTACAATGGTTTTTTCAGAAATAATATCAATATTTAGGAAAATGTACTGCATAGCCAAAGGACTGCAAACTAGTTAGTAAATTAATTGCCCATAATCATCCTGGTGAGGTTGTGTGTGTGTTATATCAATGGTTCATATGTTGCATTCATCACTAACCTTCAACAGTTCTTGAAATAAACTCTAAGTGAACTGCTCTTGAACTTCCTTGGTAAAATGTCATCTAAGTGCTCATTTTTTTCTGCATTAATCCCACATACACTTACTATTCTAATTGAGTATAAATGGAAAGGCAAAGAGTATGGTAAATGGTATGCAGGTTTTAGATTAGAAAAATATTAGCCATATACTGTGCCAGCACATATAGCTAAGCAAATGAGCTTGATGTAATTGTGTATACTTAAATGTAAGCTACATAGGACATTCAATTAATGAAGCACATTATGTAAAGCATTAGCAGTACTAAATGATCTGTTTATCATTCACATCAAATCATCTTTTTCCATTAAAATGCTTGCATCCCGTAATAAGTATTAGCCTCTTGTCTCAAAATGAAAATAGCAATTTACTGGCTTGCCATTATAATGTTAATGATAGCAATACTCTGGAAAGGAAAAATACAATTAAAAATATATTATCCAGTGTGTTTTTCCTCTTCCCTTCTTGAATAAAGACTGTTGTAGATAGATCATATAGAAAAAATCTGATAAATTTTCTTTTTATGTTTCTTTACAATTTAATTTACACATTGATTACATAGCTTGAAAAATCTCCCAGTTTGATTTAGTAAAGCAAAAAATGCCTAAGAGAAAATTGATGCTGAAATTGGAGAATATACTTCATCTTGTTGCATTAATAAACTACACTGATTAGGTTTGTTTAGTAAGAAAAAGCCCTTTTGTAATTTTTATTTCACATAGACTCTAGCACATCATCTCTCTGTCTTTTTACAGTATTCTTATCTTTTTAGAATATTCTTACTACATTCTGCAAAATCAAACACTTTTAGAATACTTTATCAAACAGAGAAATTAATGGAATAGTAGAAAAATAAATTATTTGAAGAGGTAGCTATTTAGTGTTTGTGAAGCTTTGTTTTTAACTGGTTTTGTGATGCAAGATGCAAATTATGAGACAGAAGAGCTGTAGTCTGACATTTTCCTTAAACAATTTTTTGTCAGTGTCTTTGTCTATTAATATGTTTCATGAATTCTCCAGTGTGTGAGTATGGATTTTTTTCCACTTTCCAAAATGTAAGGAAGCTTTTTTTTAGTTACTTGCATTGCTTGTTCTTAATAAATATACACACCCTGAATTTGTTCTTTTGAGCTAATACTTAATATCATAGATTAGAAGACTTTTCTGGAAGTTGTTAAGAGATTGAGGAAAAAAACAATAAAACTCAAAACAAGTTAGTAGATTTTAAAACATTTGGAACAAAACCATTTTTGTGGAATGGCATTTTGCTTAGAGAAACACATTTTCTCATCTCCACAAGAGAATGAACAGTCAGAAAGACTGAAGTATCCAAAGATATTAATAACGTCAGATTATAAATATTTGACAGGACAGTGTCAGAGGAAAAGGAACACCAGCCAACATAAAAAAAAAAGAAAGATATTTGCAGTATTAGTTATTTCTCCTGTTTGTTTCTGAATCATAATGGGTTTTTTTTTGAATTTGAGAATGTAACATTTTCTTTTCTACGCAGTGTATCTGCCAGTCTCAATAGTGACTGCAGCTTTATCTCACTGTTTTGCTTAATCACTTCTATTACTTTTTCCGAATTATATCTTGTTGTCACCAAGCTAAAAATCTCCTCTTATGAATCAGTCATAGAGCATTACCAACTTTCCAAAAGTCACTGTTGACCTCTGCAATAGCTTCTTTTCTGACCTTCCAATCCTGAGTTGCTTCATAGCTCCATTTCTACTACACCATACAAGTTCTTACTTTGATGTGATTCTATCAGCCAGCTCTCATGTTCAATTCAGCATCTATGTTTTTAATTAAATGCACCAAACTTTAGTAAGAAAAACCTGTCCTTAGAAATCATAGAAAAAAAATATTATTCTACTTTTTGTAAATAAATTATTCCCCTTCTCTTGCTATTCTCTTACTGTAGCTGTAGAATGATTTAAATGTCTTATGTGTTTATTGAAACTTTCATTCATTTTCTTCTAATATTCTACATACACAGAGGAAAAAGGAATTTAATAGCACTCTGCTTATCTGAATCATATCATATCTGTAGAAAAGGATTTCACTGCAAATACAATTGAGTAGTTTTACAGACTTAGTACTACACAAAGCTGACGATTTAACATTGTTACACAAGATATTTCCTGATGTATATTTTTTCTTATTTATCATCATTGTTTTGGTTTGATATCTTTATTTCTAGACTCTGCATGATATCTCTTTCTTGAAGGCTCAAAATGGTTTAGAAGAAAATTCCTTGCTTCACAACAGACAATGTGAGTTTTGCTTTGCCTGGAAGTCCAGAAGGTCTGCCTGGCTATCATTTTGCTTCATAAGAATTGAACCAATAGGAAGTAGGTTATTTCTGTGTACAAAGTATACCAATATCCTGGAAGTCAATGATATTTACTCCATAAAATGTCATTCTTGTGAATATATATGCCACTGCATGTTTCTGTGTGGCATCATGGCTTGTTTCCTTCTTATTTGGCCTCCAAATCATGAGGTAGAATATATGTTATCAGAATATATTGCTGACTCAATAAATGATATAATTTAAAAAAGCTGTCTTTCTTTTGAGAATTAGATTATTTTCCACCAAGTTTAAAACCTGAAAAGCAAAGTATATCCATTCTTAGAAAGCTTATCACTGTGCAATATTCCAAAAAAATAGGTAAGGATGAAAGATCTAAAGGCTTTGTAATAGCAGGGGATCATTTGAATAGAACAGACAGGGATAATTCTAGGAGCTGAATCATGCACACACTGTGAAGTGGAAAAAAGGAATGAAGAATACAGAGAGAACAAGTTCAGAAGAGAATTTATTCAAAATTTCTTGGAAGTAGTGGGAAGAAACTGGTCAGATTGAAGAGGCGAGCAAGAAACATCAGTCAGTTACCAAGGTGAAAAGCATTCTTTGAACAGGGATTATTGATCTCTTTGCTTGAGTTTATCATGGCCAGTATCCAATGGGAGAATAGATGACAACAACCTGATTGTGCATCATACACACAGATGATATATAACTCAGACAATAGTAGCTAATCTGCTGAAGTATGAATTTTTGTTTCAACTATGAACTGTGACTGTCATAAACACGTAGCACACACATTCAATTCTGTTCTACAATTCTACAAAATTCTACAATTGAAGCATGTAGAAAAAAAATTAAGATGCTGATTCCAGAGATTCCAATCTCCAGTGTGAGAAATGACCATTGTGCAAAAATACTGATGAACTTTTCACACAACACAAAGGTGTTAGAGAACACCTTTTGAAAGGTTAGCTGATTCTTTTTGAAATACTTAGAACATTGGTAATTATTTCACCTGCCATGTTATTGTAGAGGCAGACAACCCTCAGCCAGGAACAGATTTTTGATCCTTGAATCTTCTCATACCTCAGTCAGAAGGGCTGAAAAGTGTCCCATTACAATTTTCTAGGTGTTTGTACCTCTACACATGAACTAAATTGTCTTGTAATTTTCTCTTCAATAAGAGGGTTTATTTGCCTTTATCTAGCCTTTATCAAATAAGGGTAAAATGCTTAAGCTCATGAAATGCTGTTATTTCCAGAAATTGTATGTTTTTGCCTCTTCCAAGTGTGAATAAGGTTGTTGGAGGTCTGGGATCTCCTGAAAATATTACATATACAGCCTTCTCACTCCATTCTCAATATCTTCATGTATCCATTAGTTTTGACACTGACATTACCCATTGAAGAGATTTCATTGTAATTCCTATGTCCTTATTCTTTTCTGAAATGATCTGTCAAATGAGTCTATGAAATGCAGACATAAACTTTGATTTCAGTTTCGTTTAGCAGTGCTATACTTTATTGGATTGCTAGCAACCTTACTAGCCAATGCAGGTATTTTGTAACAATAACCTGTCCTACTCATTATTTAGAATCCCACTAAATGCCATTTGATTTTAAATCAGCCTTGGATTTTGATACTTTAAATAATTAAGCAAATTTAAAAAAATTAATCTTTGGAATATGTTGAGTACTAGATCTCTGTTAAATAAGGTTAATTAGCATGAGTGTTTTGAGATCTGTTTATGAACCAGTTTTTATTTTGAGATCCTTGTGCACATTTTTCATGCAAGTGGTGAAGAGAAAAATCTTCCTAAGATTTCAACATGAGTACAATGGTTTTAAAGCACTTTAGAACACATAATAAACTATTTTAATTATACAGAGTGAAACTTGTTAACTTTTGGAGAGGCACCGATGAAAGACAAGTCCAAAAAGATCAGAAATTAAAAAAATAAAAGTACGTGGCTGACAGATAAGACTGAAAAAGGGTCTGATAGATCAAAAAGTTAGGAAGGTGAAATGAATCAAAACAGAAAGACTTTTGAAATAGCAGAACAAGAACCGAATACCGATATTTAATAGAGAGAAAATGTCCTTTATCTGAGATTGGACTAATGAAGATGATACATTAAGAATTTAAAATGCTGGCTATAAATATTAAGGGTTGCAGAATAAATCTCTTCTAGATGAAAGTGCTCTAGGTTACTAGGTATATATACTGAAGTACACTGAGCATAGGAAGGAACAGGTGAAAAGCTAACTTTATGGGTTTTATTTTAGTTGTTATTTTTTAATTTTTAATTTTTAAAATTTATTTTTATTCAGAATACAGCATAACATTTTATAATTTCTGACATTTTAGAAGTATGATCCAGAAATGATAGACTAGATATTCCTTCTTGAAAAAAGTTATCCGAATTCAGGATTTCATTAATAAAGAATTAGACACTAAAAATATCCTTAATTTCAATCAATTTGGTTTTAAAGGAGGTATTGTAACTAAATTAGTCAGTTATTAGTTGTAATTCATACAGGATTTTGACAAGTGCAGCTTAAAAATTTGCCACTGGGTTTGCTCCAGAGAGAATCTGATTGCATCTATCAGGTCAAACCTTCAAGGCTATCCTAAATTTGAGAAAAATACTCAAGTTAATTTTGTCTTCATTTTTTCCTCGCTTTTTAATACACTAAGAGAGCTATTCAGGAATACAAATTGCTTTGGTACCAATGAGTAGCAGATAGGAACTTTTTATGATCTGGCCAATTTTATTCTATTCTTCCAATTTTATTTAACAACGCCCATTTACAAAAGATACAGAGGTGTTCACTCAGTTAATGAGAATTCCACCCCAATTTAAGAGTACTAATGTTTTAAATTCTGTGTCAAGTATTTGTCATTCCATAATAAAGGAATAATGCTTTCTTCAGAAAAAGATGGTGTCAAAATAAAAGCTCCTTCTAATGTTCTCCTGTCTTTGCATACCTACATTATTGCAAAATATTCGTTTTTTTTCTTTTCACTGTTGAAATCCTCAGATAAATACAAAAGGCACATTTAGGTTATAAACTCCATAAAGAAGAGTGCTGCTTCTTTTTTTTCTAAACCCATAAATATTTCTTACAAACAAACCCCAAAAGTATGGTGTTGATAAAGTTTTTAGTACCTTAAAAATTGCTAAAGCAACTGTATTGTTATCAGCAAGCATGCTATAATTGCTACAGCAATTTATCACTGTTAACACTGAGACTATTTTTATAAATACTTCTGAAGCTCTTGCAGCTGCAACTTCAGATTCTCAGCTGCTAGCTGGAGCCTCTCAGGGGGTGGATGAAGTGGGATTCTATTGTTTCACCTGAGATTCTGCCTTGAGAACACAAATTGTGTTGAATTCAGACTCCAAAACTGGGTTGAAAAGTTTTGCTCTATAAAATTTAGTTCATATAATGAAAACTGAAGAGGCAGTAATTCTGTGTCACGAATCATGGGAGAGGAAACTCTGATACAATTCTGAGTCATTGACAAACTACGGACCCTTTGCAAAAAACAATAAAATTCAAAGCAGTCAAGATTACTAATGAATTTGGACCAAATTTCATATTTTGATTAAACGAGATCAAATACCAACTCCATTAAAAATATTTAAAGATGTATTGGTATTCAAGGCTTCATGAATATTTTTGGTATACTTGTAAGCTTCACTGTAAATGAATATTTCCATTTTCTGTTCATAATCCTGAACCAAAGGATATAATATCAAGGAAATAACACATTCTCAAATACAGTGACTTAGAGCATATGTATTTGTGCCTTTGTCTTCCTGAATGTATAAACTGTCTTCTCTAAGAGATTTCTATCCCATTTCTTACCAATTAGATTAACATATTTCCTATTTCATCCTTTTAAACTGGTTTAATATAATTGTATAAAAAAGCCCTCAGCATTTCTTGGGCACTGTTTTAAGAATACAGAGAATATGATTTCTTAGAAAACTCAAATTAGAATGCTTAACTGAGGTATCTTCAGGGCTGTAGTGTTCAGGCAGGTAGAAAGGAGACAAACACAGCAAGAAGTCATACAAGTGCACATATTCTCAGGGTAACAGAAGCCAATTTTTCCAGGAAGGCCCAGAAGCTGGATGAAATTTATTACAGCCCAGAGGAGACAAAGTATTGTCGAACTGAGGATGGTACCAATGAATAGGACTCAGTGAATAGATTCAGTGTCCAGAAGGAAGAGTGATGCACAAATTTCTTTAAAATTAGTTTCCCTATTTCCTCAAAGTTCCCCAACATTCTGTGTTTCTCAGTTTGAAACATTTTAATTACAGTTTTTGCTTAATTGTTTGTAACTTAAAATAATTTGACTAGTGCTGGTGTCTTCAATGTAAGAAAGCAACCAAACAACCACAAAACTGTGGTTGGGCAGAAAGTCACGTCTTTGTTTTAATGACAGTTTCACAGCACCTACCAACATATTTAGCCTTTAGAAAATCCTATACCTTTGTATATAAAAGTTTTAAGCATCATATTAGCACACTATATCTGACAGACTACTGCTTATTCTTAAACTATTAAGAATGTACGTGAAAATTGTAGCATGTGTTTGCACCAGAGAAATATAGATGTAACAATGATTTCTCTGCTTTGTTCTCTAGCAATGAGAGGAGAGGAAGAGGCTATATGCTATTAGTGTAGAAAAAGATTGTCCACTGGGTTTTACCTCCAATAAAAATAACTCATTTAAAAGTGTCAAGACTGGCCTTTCATTAATGGACTTTCACATTTGCTGAAAATCTACAGCTACAGAAGATAGCTTGCTGTTTTATGCTTGTTCTTTGTCATGACTTTATGTCACATAGTTTTATTTATTTTTATTTTGAAAATAAAAAATCTTTAATGAATTCAAGCACATTTGAAAACAGAATTTGTTTCAAAAGTTTTTCTCTCCAAAAATTCTTTTTTTTTTTTCTTATTGTCTTTTCTTATATTGTCATCATTTGTCACAGGATGATCACAAGAAGACTCCTGTTATACCTGAAATTCTTAAGTGGTCTCCCTTTTAGTTTCAAATCTTTCCTGAATCCCAAATTTTCACATGAGTTGAGGGTGAGGAATTTCTGTGTATGAAAAATGCTATTTTCTGCTATAATATTCAGTATTTGAAATATCTAATTCAGGGACTGAAACTAGCATTATTTGTGAAAAGTTCTAAGAAATTAGTTTTCTGATTAATGTTTTTTGATTAAACATATGAATAATAGGATATTTTTTTCTTAAGTATCACTGCGAAAATCAGGTTTTGATGCAATTGTTGAGGTCACAGATTCCACAATTTTTCTATGACTCTAAAAACACTTGCATTCAATTCTTTGCTAAACTGTATGCTGAAGATTTAATGTACTTGTTAGTACATTAATAGGAACTAAATAATTGAAAATACCATAAAAATGAATATTTTAAAATAAGCTTATCTGCTGCTTTTAATTTCTAATATAGTAATCTCTAATTTTACAACTCCTTGTTTTCTTAAGAAAAAATTTATGTTTCACATTTAAACAGTTCTTCTTCTAAATATCTTGTACTAGAACTTATCAAAATATTATCTATTGAAGCAAAAAAAAAAATTTATTACTGTAGCTGTTTTTCCATAAAGAAAAACATGGAATACACTGCCATTATAAATGCTCATTGGTTCTTTAGACTGACAAGAGTAAAATTTCTTTCCCCCCTTAACCCCTAAACCTTGCTCAGAACTTCAGAGAATGAGATAACAAAACCCCTGCAGTGAAAGATTCTTTATTTTCGTAGCCAGTATCAGAAAGGCTGCAGTTTCTTTTGCTGGTTGCTTTGTCTTGTTCATGCTCCTGAAAAAGACAGTTCAACACACATTGAATTTGACACTTCACTTCAGGACAAATCTGCAAGTGTGGTTCTCTCTTCTGTTCATAAATGCCTTGAAAATAAGTGGAGCTCCATCAAGAGTCAGGACTAGAGTTTGTAAGAGTGACAGCATGTTTTACACACATGCATGCCAATGTGACAACAAAGTCCATTTTTAGAAAGCTGCACAGAAACCTCTCTGCATCAGTGTCAAATTAGAGATACTGTTCTGAAACACTGATTACAACTGCATATTTAGCCTGTGTCAGCTGAAAGTATCTGACTTATCTATCCATCTATTACTGCCTGCTGCTCAAATGAATGTCATCTTGTCAATGCACTCGTCATTACATTCAGCTGGAAGGTTTGCAGACTTTCAGCTCTGAGAAAGAACCATTACGGTGTTTATGTTTGACTTCAATATTAACAAAACCCTTTTTTAGGAGTGTCAAACTTCTTAGCAAGTTGAACAAAAATGAGTCCCTGAACAAAAGTGAGTGAATCCCTGAGCTTACTATACCAGTTTTTCAAGGTATAGCCCCTCAATGATTCTTTATGCCCTTATGAATGTTCCACTTCTATGCTTCCTTTCATGTAGCTCTGGCTGCTTGTGTAGTATTATTTGTTTCCAAAAGTACAGTTCTGTGTGAGAGTATGTGTGGAAAATTCATGCATAACAAGCAAATTTTATGACAAGCTGAGGGAGAAGACAGAACTGTTTAGAAATACTTAATTTTATTTTTAACATGTCCTCTATAAATTAAATGCTTGTTCAGTTAAATTAGATTGAAGTTAATGTCTTATAAAAACAAAGTATTTTTCTAGTAAGCCTGCAATACCTAACATTATAAGTTTCTTGTCTCCAGGTTTTCCAGACAGTGAACTTTTATTATCTGAAACTTATGGAGGGCAGATTTGCTTGGGTTTTGCTTAGGTGGGGTTTTTCTTCTTTGTTTGGCCTGTGTGTTTGCATCTATAAATAGAAATTGGTAAAAATAATTTCATGTTTAGATGCCTGTTTACACTCAACTTAAAAAACTTACAGGAAAAGATGCTAGCCTGATTAAATTATTGAATTTTTCTACGTCATAAGTCACTGCAGTATTTAGTTTTTTGCTTTCTGAAAATTCTGACAGGTTAAAAATACTGTATGGATGATATAAGAAAAGCTTATTGGTTTGCAAATATGAATAAGATAAATAAGTTAAGAGATGTTCTTAAAAGAGTAGAAGTTGGTAAGGTGAATGGCATAATGTGATCAAGATATATGCAAAAGAAAAGAAATTAGGGTATTTGTCGAGAGATTCTTTCTGTGCTCTGGACTCTGTTGTTGGCCACCTCATTGAACCACACTTCTGCAACACCACACGTCAAAGAAGTGACAGGATTGAGCAGAAATGTCTTATTAAAGGTCATGATAACATTACAGAGATGGAAATAGAAACATCAGAGCAGAACAGAACCAAGAAGTGAAAATATTTTTCCTTCTGGCTTCCATCTACCACTGATACCAAGTGGATTGATGCAAGTGGTTAAGGATTTATCTGTGAACAAGTATTTTAGGTCCCTATTAAGCATATTTACTAAACAGTCTTACAAAAATTAGACAACAAAAGAATAGTTATGCTAAAATTAATTCCTGCATAATTGAATGATTAATAATTCAAATGCAATAAACAGACCTTGAATTTGCTTTTCTTCTAGCACTGGCCTTTATTTTATTTTTTTATTTTGCATTGTGGTAGTTATGCCAAGAGTAGTAGTGACACTTGACAGCTAAGGAGTACATGGAAATGAAGCAATCCATAAGTTCTGGGAATAACTCTGCAGTCCTTTTCTGGAAGGAAATGTAGCCCACTACTGTATTTGAAATAGCAGCTCCCTACTATTTGAAACAGTTTAGAAGGCCTTTCTGACCTCTATACGTTGTTTTCTGTGCTGATTTTCTTGAGATGCTCTATAAACAAAAAACCCTATGATTTATATTTTTTCTAGCATGAAAATAATTTTAAGGCTGATCTAGTAAGCAGTGATGCTGATCTAGTAATCTCATACAAAAGTGGCTACTTTTGTAAAAGATGGAAAAAATCTTTTTACAAATGCATCATCAACACAAGGAGGGCTAAGGAAAATTTCCATCTCTCCTTTATTGCATACAAGGGGAAATATTAGGACAGAGGATACACAAAAAGATGAGATACTTGATTCCTTCTTTGCCTCAGTCTTTAATAGTAAGGTAAGTCATCCTATGGGTATTCAGCCCACAGGCTGAAATACAGAATTGGGGAGCAGAATGAAACCCCCATAATCAAAGGGATGAAGCATCTCTCCTTATGATGAAAGGCTGTTCAGCCTGGAGAAGAGAATTTTCCAAGGGAAACCTTATAGTAGCCTTCCCATGCCTAAAGGGGGTCCAGAAGAAAGCTGTAGAGAGTTTTTACAAGAATGTGTAGAGATGGGACAAGGAGGAATTTTTTTAAATTGAAGAGACCAAGTTTAGATTAGGAAGAAATTCTTTACTGTGAGGATGGAGAGACACTGCAACTGGTTGCCCAGAGAAGCTATGGAAGCCTCATCCCTGGAAGTATAAGGACCAGGTTAGACAGAGCTTTCAGCAAACTGGTCTACTGAAAGATGTCCCTGCTCATGACAGGGGCACTGGAACTAGGAGATCTTCAAGATCACAGAGTCACAGGATCATTTCATTTAGAAAAAACCTTTAAAATCATCACATCCAATGTTTAAGCAATTACTTCCTTGTCAACTAGACTATAACACTGAGTGCCATGTCCAGTCATTTCTTGAACATCTCCAGGGATGGTGACTCCAGCTCCCAGGGTAGTCCATCCCAATGGTGAATAACTATATGCAGAAATTATTTCTGGTCCCTTGAAAGATTTTGTATCTATTTTTCTTAATATTCTACTTGCCATCTGGATCTGCACTCAAAGATATAAAATTCTGTAGAAATTGGAGGTATACAATGGGAAGGATCTATTTCAAAATAAGTGGAGGAAAGAAAAATCACATGGACTAAAGATGTCACAAGATGAACAAATAAAATGCACAGGAAAAGGAATATGACCACTTAACTACTGAAAAACATCTAGGATTTTGTCCCTTATCACAGAAAGATGGAAAATTTGTTAGCACATACAATTTCACAAAAGCCACCCTGTTTATCTGCATTCTGATAAGTAGCTTTTCTACATTAGCGGAATTAATTCTCAGGATTCTGGCAACTAACATACATAGAATAAGGATTTCTGGCGACTACATATGTGAGAAGTTCCAGCTTCTGATTTCAAGTAATTCCACTGGGATTTCTTTGTCTTTTCTAAGTTAAATTAAAGGCAGAACAACAGATAGCAATGGTGTGAACATTTTCTGTGGCAATTGTTTACATACCTAGAAACTCAGGTCCCAAAAGTGTTTAGATGTTACTCTTCCTAGAATAGAAAGTATGGTGGTTTTTGTTTTATCAAAGAAAATAAAGCCCTGAGGTACCACTTTAGATCTCTGCCTCTAACAGGTTAATGATGAGATCTTCAAATATCTCTTTCTAACACAGAGATATTGAATGCGCCCCGTATATTTTACCATCTTACTCAGCCCCATAGAACAGTTGTTGCCTTGTTGTGCTTAGTCTTACAGGTGTGCTCCAAATTCCATGTAAATGGCAAACAAAAGTGTCAACAACAGGGAGCAGGGCACTCTGGAGAGAAGGAGCAGACACACAGGCCTGCTACCTTGCTCCTGCAGTATCCAGGAGAGCAATCTGTAGCCCAGGTGGGCTGCAAGGTGCCTGTCCCAAACACTGTCTTCCATGACACTGTTCCACAGGCTTCCATAACAGCACCCTGAAGAGGACATCTTCATTATCTTCTCCGCTTTCAGCTGTAGAATACTGTATTTATTATTGTTGTTGTCATTTTTTGGTTGGTTTTTTGTTGTTGTTTTTTTGTTTTTGGGGTTTTTTTACTAAGAATTTATTTATAATAAAAAGATTCCTTGAAACAGAACCTTTTGATTCAGACTGCCAAGCATCTAATGAGGTTATACTGTCATAATCAGTTTGTGGTTTTCTGCCTGCTTTGCCCTTATTTAAGTTGTGAACCTTCACCAAGAATGAGCAACATTACTCATGAGCTTGATAGTGAGTATATCTTTGCACAAAGTGACAGACCTTGAGCAAACATCCTTCTTTGAAGGAACATAGGGATCTGAAGGCTTGAATGACCTCAGTAAAGTGATATATTTGCTACTGAGTCTCATGTAAGAAGCCATTTTCACTGCCCAGTTTCATAGACGTAGTCTGAAACAGGGTTTTTTGTGGAAGGGAGAATAGGTATCCATTTACTAAAATTACATCATTAAACAAAAAAAAAAAAAAAAAAAAAAAAAAAAGGAGAAGAATTGCATATTTAAAAGGTGTTAAAATAAATACAAATCAAATAAAATATAAACTCTGGCATCCAATGCACAATGTGCACCCTGTTATAGAGCATTTCTTTAAATGAGTTTAACATTAAATGAGTTAACAAATACAACTTAGTAGGATGTGTCCATCAGTTATGTTAGTTCAAACTGCATTCAGAGAGAAAAGTCTCACCTAAGAAAGAGAGAAAGAAACAGAAAGCAGTTCCCATATTCCTGTGTGTTGAAAAAAACCCCTGCCTTCTTTACCAAATAAATCTTTCTTAAAGGCACCTTCTGACATTCACTGTGACAGAGAAAATAGCCATCAGCAACAACTGGCAGCCAAAGAATATTGAGCTGCTTTGAGTAGTTCTCAAGAGATAGGAATTCTAGGAAGCAAATCCTTTTACACTGGCTGAAAATGTCCGGTTTTTTTTCACCTGTGATCACCAGATACTCAGCAAATAAATCTCTCCTGCAGCATCCCTCTGCTGCAGAACTCAGTGAGGTTCTTTCAAAGCATTTAATTTCTATTGACTTTTTTATACGTTAAAAGTTTAGTGAAGGAGTGAAGATGTGATTTAGGCCTGAATTACTTTTTTATTGTTGCAAAATAAGCTAAAGTTTAGTATCTCAGATCTGGTTTTCTGTATGAAATATCATCATCCTTTTCTAAAGGTTTTGTTATCATTGCTTAAATGTCACAGGCCACTCCCTGTTAGAAGTCTCTGTAGAGACTATAAAGGTATAACAACAACAACAAAAACAACAACAACAATAATAATAATAATGTAAAATAAATAATACATATTTATAGATTAAGAAAATTTTGCTTATGCAGCACTTTGTGAAAATAATAGACCTAAAAAAATGCAGTGCTTCAAAGTAAAACTAGCACACCAGTTTCTGCTAGTGCAGTTTGAATAGCAGTGAGGATGTGCAGTATATGACTGGGTGGTTGTAAGCACAACAAGCTGTGACCATGTAGCCCAACAATAAGTATTACCATGGCTGTTAACAGCCCATAAGCTTTTTACAGAAATTGCTAAACATCACTGCTGAGGCTTGTCAGACATTGTCTGTCTGAGCTTGAACTTACAAATTTGTTGCACTTTGAAAACAATTTATTTATTTGGCCAGGTATTTATGGCTAAATAGTTTTCCTTTTGTTTATTTTTATGTGGTGCAAGCATGGTTTTGTACAGGCTAACAAGCAGTTATTCTGTATAGAGTGAAATATTTCAACTCTAACATAATGCAGTAGAGAGTTGCAGACATGGTACAGTTGTAGAGGACTTGAGAAGTGGAGACAAAGAACGTGGCATAGAGGAGTACAGGCGTGAGATAACTGGAGATGAAGCACAAATAAAGAAATCATGCTGTAATACATGTTTCTATTTGTGTAAATAAGGAAAAATAACAGTGTCATTTCAATGTTCTGGAAAGGTTACAGTGTCTACCATGGCTGCATATGAATTTATGGGACTTCTAATGCCCTAATTATCTCTAATATTAAATATACCTGAATATCAAATATTATGCTATAGAATATCTTCTTAATAGCATGTATTTGACCTTTTCTGATTACTCAGTTTTATTTCTGCCTGCTAATGTCACAAGCTTCTGAGAATGTTTAAACCAGGTAAACATTTACTTGTTCTTGTAAGCAGAAGTTGTGTCGGAAGCTTCTGGTTATGTTTCAGTAATCTAAGAAATCAAGTAAAGTTACTACAGGATCTTATCTATGTTCAACATTTACAATAAAAAGTCCAAATTTAAATTATTTGGTTTTGGTTAATTTGCCTACATGCAGTAGAATATCAGGAAGGTTCTGTAGGAATCTGAAATCTCTTGCTGTCTGAGTCTAATTAAAACCCAATATTTTTTAACCCTTATGGCAAAATAACTTTATTTTCAGGGATATATTTTCAAAGTTTATAGGGGATATATTTCAGGGATATATTTTCAAGGTTTTGAAAAACGTTATTGTAAAAATAGATACCTTGGTGAGTATGCAAATGCTTCTTTTGCATGAGAGGACGCCAGCTCTACAGTATGTATGCAAATGTTGTATGTGCCATCCATTTCCTAGCTATGCAAAAAGAAGTAGAGATAAGGATTTGATTCTTCAGGAAATAAAGTACAGTAGGTCTTTTAAAGAAATGCAAGAACATTCACATTAAACCCAAAAAAGAATATTGAAAAGTACCTTGAAATTATGTGAAAACATATATGTCTTTTTAGATTCATGGTCTTAAAATAAATAGAATTCCAAACTGTTTTGGAAAATTTCTTCTGTTATATCTACAGCTCTGCTTTACAGGACTGAGATTTAAGAAAATGTACATTCTTTCTTTTGTTGTACTACATTAATGATCCCTCTTTTTGTATCCAAAGATATGATGAGGGCAGCTTAGTTCATAAATAACTCACTTTGCATTCTCCCTTACTAAATCTCAGTGATACGTTTTGTGTACAACACAAAAGCATACTGGAGTAAAATAAAAAGAAAAGCATTAATCATTACACAGATGACAAAAAGAAGAAAAGAAAATACCTGTTGCAACATAAAATTAATTTTAAAAAAAAGGTTAGAATAATGGAATACATCCAATTGCATAAAAATGCAAAAAAAAAAAATTCAAACACAAAGGGAGATTCAAAAAATAGCAATTAATTAATTAAAAATTAGTTATTGAATTAAACAAAAAGTGAAAGATAATCTAGTTGCTAAGACCTTGACTTTATAGTGTTTTATTCTCATTACAAATACATGCTTTTAATTAGTTTCTTTCCAATTTCTTTGCACAACTCTCAAAAAGGAGGCCTCTGTACCATAGTTCTGACAGTACCAGAGAGCTTATTACCATAATGATAATTTTATTTGAGTTTTCTATAGCTGCTTTAAGCATTTTTCTTGTCCAGATCTGACTTATGAGTTTTGTTAATTTAATTCATTTATGAGAAGTAGAAAAATCAGCACATGGGGACATATACAATATTTAAAGAAAATGAAGACATAACTGCTCTCTATCCTCATTAGTTCAAAACAGCCAGAATTTAGTCATTGGCCAAAAAATTATTTGGAATATTTCAAAGGGTCTGTGACTCTGTACAGTTGCTGCCTGTAGATGTGTATATGAATTTTCAAGCTTTACCACACTCTTCAAGAACACCGACCATAACATCTTACCAAGGGTGCTTCACCAGCCTTTAGCTTCATCATCTTATTCAACACACTACTGTCCATTCCTTACATTTTCTTCTGACACCCTACTCTTTTATGACCTTTTTCAGAGCTATTTACCTTTGCCTGTCAGTTTGCCTGTTCTATAATGGAAATTTTAGAGGCTTCTTCTCTAATAAGCCTACTCTCTTTCAATAAAAAAGAAAGAAAAAAAAACACAAACCCAAACTAATTTATTAATAACACATATACAAGAATTAAATTTTGCAACTAGGTGCATAGTAGAAATAGCTCCTTTTTTTTTTTTTTTTTTTTTTTTTAGCAGCTTTTTTATAAAAGCTCTATTCTTTGTTGTTCTGGTAGCTATGCTTCTGGGAGGTTGGGAAAACTAACATAAAGAAAAAAGTGTTTCTTTTATTCCTACATAGTGGTCATACAAATCCTTTCATTTGTTCTGTTTAATTCTTCTACCATAAAGAAAGATCAGAAGGTATGGTCTTCTGTTTTAATCTGCTCTTTTAGGAGGCAAATAATGAAAGGTGAGTGGCAAAGATCACCCTACTTCAATTTAATGTTTTTATAGTGCTATTCAGTAGTTCAGTCACAAATCAGAGAATGTAAGAGACTGGAGATGGCTTACTGTTACATAGCGAATGTCAGAAGATATATTTTACAGAGTTTTAAAGAATTTTGCAATAAGAATATCTTGTAAAATTATTTATCAGTGCATCAAAATAACAAGGAATTTCTCAAATTTTATGTCAGGACTCAGAAAATTCAAAAGTTTATAAAGAGGTAAAAAATACCAGGGGTCCTGGCCATTTTAAATCTCACTGTAGAAATTAATTTTACTTTGGAATATTTTAAGTAAAGTGACAAACTTCCTTGAATTAAAACTGTTTCAGGAGTCCTTAGAACAAGAGGATAAATATATGAGTATATTTTCTGGATGAGCATCAAATTGTTACATTTTTTTCGTTTTGAATATAAAAAAAGTTAAATCTCGTCTGCTGCAAGGTGGGAATATCTGCATTTCTGGTCACTAGCAGTTCTTTAAAAAAAAACCATACAAAATGGAGTAAATGTAAGAGAAAACCACAACATTCCTTTAATGAGAAAGCAAATGGAATAAAAATTGATGAAGTGAAAACTCTTCTAGTGATATTAAAGATTTTATGTTGATTTTGAAGTATTCTTGGTTTTGTGGGTTTTAAAGTTTTCTAAAAATGAGAACTTTTAAAAAATTTTAAATATTTTTGAAGATAAAATTGCAAAACATTTGTTGTTCTCTCAGTCCACAAGTGGTTGCAGGAATAAATCAATGTATAATCCTAGTTCAGAAAAGCAGTTGTGAAGAATGTTCTTTATTTAAAAATAATTTAAAAAGAAATCTATGTGCTACAACATATTAGAATGTAATGCATCGTAAATATGTGTGGTATTTTGAAGGTCAGCAGGAATTAAGCTCTTAATTCACTTAAGTGCTTTTGTAAAACTGGTGACTATATGCTCCCTAGGTCCGTGAGGATGCTAAAAAAATAATCTTTTATATTTTGCTATTTAGCTGACACAAAACCCATAATATTTGCAAATATTATTTAGAAGCTTGTATGCATAATAAAGAATGACAGATTTAACAAGAGGTTTGTAATATAAATCACTCAAAGCTTTATCAGCACTAGGGAGCAAATTCTTATAAAGATGGCAGATTGTAAATGACCAGCAGAATTCCCGTCGTTATGAAGTAAAAGTTACTTTAAAATATAACAGGTCAAAAAACTGTGCCTTGCAGGGAGGATGAAGTAGGTAGAGAAAAGTGGTTATGGTGTCTGTACTTGAAAATAGGGTTGTTAAATATAGCTTTATTGTTATACTGTTTTTACCAAGTTACTTGGTTAGTTATATAGGGTAACATTCATCTTTGTGAAGGCCAGAAAAAAGAGTGAAATCCCCAAAGGTCCCTTTGCTTTCTTCCCCTGGAAAAGAGACCGAAGAAAATAAAATATCAAGTCTTCACTTGATAATTTTTGCATGTTCAGTTTCTTTTGACAGATATTTAATATCTTGATAATAACTTTTAAACTGAAGTTTGCATTTACTTGCTTTTTTTTCTCCTTTGCAGTTCTTTTAAATTTGGATCATGGTAAAATTTTTAAGAATTTAAATAGAATGATTGCTGCTGCATCAGAGCATTCAGAACAGGAGACTGTTGACAACAAAAATATCCACATAGACAAATTGCTTCAAAGAAATCTAGGGATTTATAAAATATGCAGAAATTTATTGGGGCATTAATTAACATTCTAACATCAAACTTCCCTCAGATATTATTTCTAAAACATTTGTCCTTGCAAAAACAAAAAATATATGGTCACCTTTTGCAAAAGGTATCTTCCTGGAGGTTTCCATGTTTTTGATTTTATGCAGCACATGGAAGTACTGATAAATCACTCGTGAGTTCCATACACCTTCAATGCACCTTCAGCCTGATCTGCAGTGCTCAAGCTGTCATACTCTGAATTCCTTCTGGACAGAGCTGCCAATCATGCTAAACCATGTGAACAGCTTAGTGACACAGACAGATGTTCACAGGGAATGAGACAGAGACCACCAAACTCACTCATTTATAAATTTAACAGGGTTGGAATATAGGATTTCAGTGTGAAAGTCTAATTCATTTATCTGGTAGTTTCTTTTGGTTATGTTTTTAGAAGATAATTTTGCAAACAATCTCAGCCCTTATATGTTGCTACCACCAAACCAGAGGGAATACACTTGGCCTCATTCAAGCTTTCAAGCTCAACATTCTTCACGATTTTGTGCTAATTCAGAAAACATCTTTTCATACTAGGCTCTGAACTTTATTTCTCAAATCTTCTTTCACTGGGAAAGGAACATGACATTGAGGCTTAAACACATAACCTTAACAGGAAGGAAACTCAGAAAAACTAAGTTTAAACAAAACCTGAAACAGAGGGACACAACAGCCTACAAAAACAAAAAAAAAAAAAAAACCAAAGTTGGAGAGACAAAAGATCATAAATAAAAGATCATAAATACATAGGTATGATTTTGGCTTAAATAGGAAATACCCAAATGTTCTTAATAACTTCAGCAGAACCAAAAAGCATTACAACATTTTTATCTATGCCTGTGGTAAGAACACAAAATTGAACAAAAGAGTAGCAGGGATATATATAATCAAGACAAAATAAAAAATCACCATACTTTAAAAACATTTTTTAGTGAAGCCTAGTTCTGACACAAGTAATAACACATTTTCCTCAGTTATAAGTATGTATGTTTGAGAAGACATTCTGAACTTAACTGTTTTCCCCCAAAAGCTTTGCCAATTACCCTTATTTAAGTATTTTGGCTTTTATGAGACAGTTTACAACACATATTACAGGAAAAAATAAATGCAGATTTTCTTATATTATTATTAATTCTTTATTTTATTTAATAGTTTGAACAGCAAGTAACCTACATATTCCATTTTCTGAGGCAAAGATAAGGCAAAATCCAGTGAGGAGTTTTTATCCAGAAATGGTGAACAATAGATCATTTTAGGAATAACACTGAAGTTTGACTTACAGATCCAGGGATGATATTTTTTTTTCTGGGTATATTTCTTGTCTCTTTAAACTCATACACAAATGTTACCCTGTGTGCAAAATTGTATTTGAGTCTGGAATGAATTCATTCTTTAAAAAGAATTTAGCTGTTTGTCAGAGGGCTAGGAGAATCCATAGATTTAAATTTTCTCTATATATGTGGAAATTTAAGCACACAGGTATGAGATACAAAACCAAAAAATTTGAATCTTCAGCAGGGAGTCACCAAAATTAATGAATACAAATAGAAAAGTAATGTCTTTCTTATCTTTTTCCACTGTAGAATTTTTCTTCCACCAGCAGTAAAGATTCATAAGGATTTAATAGGTAATTCACCAGAATACAAAGAACTATTTCAGGAAGCAAAGAAAAAATAAGAATTTTTGAAAAACTGATCAAATATCTCCTGTTTTACAGTGAAGAATTCCAGTGAATTGAAAAGAATAACTGCTCTATCATACTGGGCTGTTGTGTTTTGAATAGAACTTCCAATAGTGGGGAGAAAGATTTCATGAAATAGTCATCATGTTATTTCATTGAGGAAGGGAGACATGGACTCCATTAGTCCTTTAAAATTTATCTTAGATGCAGTTATATGAGAAGAAATTTAATTCACTTTCTGAATTTTTATGTAGTGAGTCTGTAAGATTTTTCTACCTGTATTACTTTACTTCAAATAATTCTTTACTATAGAATGGGAAAAGAAATCATTTTACTGGGAAAGACTGAAAAAAATCACCATAGATTTTCCTACATGGTGGAAGTTTTCTCAGCAATGTCCAGAAAAATTTAAATTTCAATGTCTTCATACTGAATCTATCAATTCTCTGATGAGTGCTCCAAGTTACCAAACTAGTGAGAGCTGAGGTGATGAATGATTACTAACCATAATTCACAGGATATCACAGGATATTCTAAAGTTCACGGTAGGTGCACAACTCTGGAAATGAAGTGAATGGAAGGAATAACAAATTTTGGCCCTTCAATTGAGTGACTTTCTCAGCAGTGGAAGAATTAAGTATAAAAAAAAAAAAAAAAAAAAAAAGAAAAATTAGATGTGCCTTTGGAAGATGACTGGTTTATCCAAAGCCAGGTGGCAGTATCAAGTGTAGTGGAATGCTTACGCTACCATTCTAATTTTATTTAAAAATAACTTTTTACTTCTTAATTACTCTTTGTTCAAATATTTAACTATTAGTTTAGAAACTAAGATTCAATCTCAGTTTGGGTTTAGAAAAAAATAATGCTCAAATAATGGCAAATTGGCCTTTTTCTCTCTTTTCATGACAGCTAATCTCAGGATTAGAAAATTATTTATTGCTCATTTTTAGTTAAAATAATGCACTTTTCAATATTAATCCTCCACGTGTTCACAAATTCTTCTTTCTTATGTTAGGACTCAATCCCCTAGAACACACTGTCAATAATTACTACAGACAGAGGGTAGGAAACAATTTATTTTCAAACACAAATGAAACAATTATTGAAGCAAAAGTGTTATATACTGTATCTGCAAGGAATGCATTTACATACTTTCACTTCTAGAAAAGGCTTCTTGCTTTGAAATGGAAGCAGTTTTCTAACTTAAAGTAGGTAATTACACACTCCATTAAACAAGTAATTAACAGATTACAATTTAAAAAAAAACCAGCTTGAAAATGAGCAATTCAGATGCTAAACGTGAAGCACACTGTTATAATTAGCATAATACTTTTTGAAATGGATTAACAAATACACAAGGAAAATTAAAAAAAAAATCTATTTTCTCCTTGCAAATCATAAGCAAAAAACAGTGTAAGTCAAACAATATCATAGTATAAGAAGCTAAGGCAAATACCTCATGCTAAATTGTTTACTTAAATAAATAAATAAATAACTTAATTCCCTGGAGATATAACTAAAATTTCCAGAAGATTATTACTGCCTATGCACATGCTGGGAACATTCATTATGTGAAGAAGATAAAAGGTCAAATACATAAATGGGTTTTTTACAAGCAAATATGCTTGTATTAATTTGAAGATGCAAGTGAGATTTTACCTACCACTATTCTAAACATCAGGAAAAGCTTCCATAATGAGAAACACTATTCAATATTTTATGCTTCTATGTCTTGTGTGTATTTTGTACATCTGATGAAGTTCCTCAAAATAAAGGTTAATAAGCCCAGATAGGGCATTCAAAGGCTTGACTTGGTTTGTGAACTAATTTCTTCAGCTTCTTCAACCCAGCTGGAACATACTGGCCACCGGTCTATTCCACCAGTACAAGATGTGTGCTTTTCAGCTGCTGCCCTGTAGAAATGTTAATTTTACTTCAAAATTAAGAAATGGACTTAATTAGGAAATAGGAGCCATGTCCTTTGTATATAGTCAACTTATTTCATCTTCTTTATAGCTATCTCTTTTTATTTGTTGAAAATATAAAGTGTAGACAAGAAATGAACAAGACAGAATCTAGTTTAACCTCTTTTCTACAGGTATTTAATCCAGCTGTTCTCCTGAAATCATCACCTTACTTTAAAATGGTACATTCTTCTTTTTCTTCTTCTTCTAATCCACAGGAAGATTTTAATTATTCAAACATTATTTTCAAGTGTTCTTTCTTCCATAAAAAGAAATTACTAGAATAAGTATTAATACCATTTTCATTATTTTTATTAAATCAAAAGAATTAACATAGTGGTTTTTAATCAGAAAGCCAGATGAAGGCAATAAACAGTAAATAATAATATTATAAAGTCCAAAACAAAATAAAATATCAATGTTCTGTCATTTATTTTTTTTTTTTTACATTTTCCATTAATTCATTAATCCAGCTACTGGAAACCCAGTTTTAGTTTATAGGACATGACAATCAGAGCCCATGGCAATATGGCTGTACAGGAGCAATGTTTTGTTGAATGTATTAATGTCATGATAAGCTGAATTACTCTCTTGCTAATGAAGTTGACCTCTTCTGGTGTTATTGCTAGCCAGGATAGTAAAGAAATTCAAATATCCCAGAATCACTCAAGACTTAATTTGCATGGAAATAGAGCAACTACAACATATAATAAAAAATTGAATTACTGTGTAATACTGAATCAAATGCAGAATGTATGGGTAAAGGAGACTGCAAATCTTACAAAAGGGAATTGTTGTAAGGTGAACACATGATGACACATCAGTGTGAGGGGTTACTCCCACATACAGCACATTAATTTCTCCCACTTTCATTTACCTAATAGGTTGTATTAAGGAAGCACCTTCTCCTATGGTGGATGGAGGAGGGCCATGAGGTGCAATCAGAATGGCAAAGGCAGTTACTATTCCTCTGAGTATCAGCAATAATAGTAACTTCTTCAAGTGAATAAAGCCCTCCTCCGTTTCCTTTTCCTTCCTTAAACATATGTCTTTGTCTACATTGACACTTAATTATTATCACTGATGCTCCTCATCCCAAGATCATGCATGAGAGCAATAGCAATTTAAAAGTTGGGTTTTTTCATTCTTCCAAGCATGACTGAAAGTTACAAAATAAACATGAGAATGAATCTGTAAATGTACTGTATTTTATCCTTTTCCACAATGGGGGAATGATTTGTATGAAAGTATTAATTTCTACTTAACTCCAGAAATTATAAGACTCTGATGACTGTTATGAATAGTGGAAACATTGCAATTTTGAGTTTGAATTTAGTAAAGACAAAAGCCTACATATAAATACACATAAGTGGCAGCATGGGACAAATTACTCAGATTAATATAATATTGTAAAATGACCCATATGTGGAACTTTTTGTAGTTTTCATTTTTGTTTGTTGCTTTAAATATACAGATATAGTTCTGGGCTTGTTCCATTTAAATAACTTTCTTACTTACTATTATTTACTTTCTCAACAAGTATAGAAAACTGTTCTGGAATACTGTTAGACTGTTTTACAATATTTAAATAAACTGTTTTCTAGAGTTATTCAATTTCTGAGAATTTAGCACAAAATATAAGTCTTATTCACAAAAAAAAAATATTTCTGAATATATGGTTCAATGGCACATAAAGTGCAATCCTTTTCCCCACTTATTTAAGATATAACTTTATTGGACATGGGTCTTTTGAGCCTGAAAAGAGAGGTAGTTGAGTACAGATCTCCCTAAAACTATGACCCATATATTTTCAACAGCAAATAAATCTCCAGAGTCCATAGTGTTTCTGTAGAAAATAAAATTTTAAAAAAAGTATTTTGCCATCTACATTAGACTTACTTGTTTTTATTTCCATTGTAATTTCAAAAAAAAGGAGAAAAAACTTGATAACACACCATTAGACTGGCAATGAAGTAAATAGTAACTGCCATGGTCAGTCTTATGTTATAAAAGCCATTGCAGGCAAAAAATTTAATCTAGAAAAGTGCTGTAGACACCCAGCAATTCTGATCCTCTTTCTGCAATGGTTAAAGACAAAATCCCTCTCACTTTCTATCTGCAGATTATTTTTATGATTAGTCCTCTTTTCAATGTCATACTTTCTCTGTAGAAACCAAGATGCGTGTACAAAACCACATGAGGAGATGCTACCTAGAACAGCTAGGAAAAGTTAATAATTTTAGAAGATAAACCAATGCAAACCCACATGACACTGAATCTGGATGTCTTGTAACACCCATTTCCTCTGTGAAAACAAAGCACTTTAATAATTGGCCTTGTTGCAGACTTCAGTGTTACTGACATTCTTGCTTCATGGCCTGAGGAAGTAGTTTTGGAAGCTATAGAGAGATGTATTTTGGAGGAACTTCACAGCTTTTCTGTTCAAACAAAAGTAAATAATTTCTAAGAAAAACAATTAATTTTTAAGAGGGAAGGAAACCTTTCACAAAATTTGAAAGAAATAGAGGCAAGGCAGAAAACGCCTATTCCTGTCTTGTGTATATTTTTTTCACATAATGCTCCTTTATATTTAAAATGAAATTGCAAAAGCTGTTTAAATATTTTTTGTAGCAGAAGAATACTTAAAATTTGGCCATAAGAAAATTCTGTGATTTTGATAAATAGCATTTATCAATTTATCAAAGTGGGAAAACTAATTTCATATGAATTTGAAAGAAATACACTGTGATAAATTTTTTTTAGGCAATGCCATAAAAATCATCAGCAATATATTTGAAAATAAACCAGGAAAAATTTTATCATGTTGTTCCTTATTTTCTTCTAGATTACTCTACCAAATAGTTCCCTCTTGCTAGAAATAACCATAATCCAGTGGAATCCACAACAATATCAAACTTCAGGGTTCACTCCCAAAGTGACATATCCTAGATATTACATTCAGATTATTAATTATTCTGCCATTGTTGTGGCTCCATTAGATATCAGAAGTTAATGCCTTACTGTTGCCAGCTACTGCAAATTTCTTATATTGGACTCCAAATATGTTATATCTTCTAATGAGGTTTCAGGATGTCTCTTTATTAGAGGCAGACATACAAAAGAAAATGCAGTAAAGTTTCACTTAAGAAATGTCTGGAATCTCTGGCTTTCAGCAGACTGCAGCCTCAGGTGTTCTTAGCTGAGGCATCTCCCTAAAAAATAGCCACTTATGATTTTTCAACCAACTTTTTAGTCTTGAAAGATCCAATTTCCTTATTTTACTGTTAGTAAAATCTGCTGGATAATTCGGTTTATAGAACTTTATTAATTTTTTTTTTAGATCTGCTAGGTAGGAAACTGGTGATCTGCTCTAGTTGTGCTAGCCAGCAAGAATTGGCTGCCTGTGGCAGTGAGAGTGCAGTAATTCTTCAGTCTGTTATGCAATAGGATATGTAACACCTTTATAAAATGTGAATCAAACACGTCTCATGACTAGAACTTGGGAGAGATGCAAGTAAATTATATTCATAGTTTATTATCTGTATCTGAACCATTGTTTGAGTTGCTCTACCAAAGAATGTTAAGATGAGTTAGGAAGGATTTTGAGTCCATGTCAAATAGACAGAAGCCTTCTGGATATTGAGTTTCCTATATTACACATATTGCTCTACTTGTTGGGATCATCTGTGTGTCACTCCATGCTCAATTCCTCTACATCACTGAGACTACAACACTTGCAGTGTTTTAAACATCTGGGAGGACTTATGTGCTTCCACATTTATGACAAATTTGAACTTAAACTGCCTAGATGGCATTATTACAAAATGGAGTAATCACAAGTAACAATTTGGATATTGAAATACTTTTTCCCAGTGTTATACTCCAAGCATAGATGTACACTGTTATGAAACACATAAGTTCTGGGGAAGACTCTGCCCCATAAATCCTGTTTTCAGCTTCTATGAAAACAAGGGTGTGAGGTAAAAGGAAATTAAAGAACATGTATGCTTTAGTGTCATAGTGGCACTGAAATAAAATCAGTTGAGAAACACACACAGATCTCAAAGCTGATATGTAGTTTTAGGATATTGTTATAGTGTACATTTTCTGTGTAACATATAACAATAATATGACTGTGATCATTATATGTTTGCTCATAATCAGGACTTCAGGAGAAAAACAGCAAATTTGTTTCACACTTAATTTGAACAAATATAAAAATGACCAGTTGAATAGAGTGGTGTTTCATGATGGAGAAGTAACAAATTACTCCACCGAATTAATATCCTCTTCAAACTAAAGTTGTTATAAAAACCAAAGAACTTTGTGAAACATGGTGGATAACATATCATACTGTCCTATCATCCAAAAGTGCACATTTTTTTACACATTCCTTTAAGTCCTTTGGTTGCATGCAATTTTTTCATAAATAAAAAATATTGTTTTCCTGAAATTCATATGTTCAAGAAGAAAAAGACAAAAATAACAACTTTAATCAGTTTCACCTCAGCTTAACAAGCTGAGAGCTACAAAGCATAATCATTTAAAAAAAGTGCATCAACTAAAGAGTTGTTACAAAGCAGCATTGTCAAACAAAACAAAGGAGCGTTGTCTATAAAAATCTTGAACCTTCATTGCCTGCCTCTTTGGGCTATCGTTTATACCTGTACAAAGAAAGTGTAGAGTGTAGTCATACCAAAAGGCTCACCTATTCCAAGTACAAAGTAGCAGTTTTTGGTGTTATTATGCAGAAAAATATGATTCCAGAACATATTAGAATGAACTGTGTGAGAATTTTGGGACAACTTATAAATAATTTCTAAAAGGTTTTCTTGGCTTTCGAGAAAGATGGTAGAAATATTGTCACAAAGATTTTTGTTCCCAGTCTGAGATATTCTAAAAATTTAATCAGATGCAGAAATACAAATTAAAGCGTGTTAATAAAAATTATACATATTTCATTAAACTTCCCTGTAATAATAATTAAGTGACAAAGTGAATGAGACTATGCTACAGGGCACTTACCATTAAGTCCATTTGAAGTTGTAGGTTAAGCTTTTGTTTATGAAAGCTGTATGGAAGATATTTTTTATTTCACAAAGTACTGCACCTATTTATCTCCTATAGAAGCAGTGACAAGGAGGAGATCCTTCTTAATCTGCTGCTCATCAGCATGTATTAAAAACCTTTGCTGGCCATACTTAGGTGTGATGTATGTTTCCTACGTTTTCAGTGTTTCAGCAAAAATGCCACACACTTTACAATGATAGTCATTAGTGCTATTTGCATATAATTGCTTTGTACATACCTCATCAGTGCAGCTATTCATATATCAGTGTTAGAAATGGGTTTGGAACACCAATGTCAGCATCGTGATGCAGAGGGCTGAAACAAACACACTTGTTATGATTCCCCGTGCCACCTAGGAGATTTGAATGTTCAGTTCCCATTAATTAGCATCCCCTGAATACCTGACAATCTCAGCTTTCATCTCCCATGAATTTTTCAGGAAACGGTATGAGCTTTGACACTGCAAACTTCAGTATGCTTAAATGTTCGTACAAGGAAAGTAAAGTTCTATATAAATCTGATTTAAAGGTTAAAAATACATAATAATATGCAAAAACGTTGATACTTCAGTGATATCAGGTATACTTATTAGCAATATTTAGAATTACTCTGACAGCTTTCATTACTGTTACTCTCACACTAATTTTTTTAATATTTCCCTCCAAAGAAATGCAGTCAACTATGTTATAATTAACTTGGCTGCCAAAAAATATTATATATCATCAAATGCTCTACCGGCCTAAGGTAGTCAAAGAGTGGCAGCTGTATTGTTCAGTGTTTAATCAGGTCAAAGCTGTGGCAACTTTAATTATAGTTATTGTCAAGATGCTGCTTAATGCATGCAACAAACCTTGTCATATGTCAGCTCTTGAACCTTTCCTTTTAGTCATGTGTAAGTGAAAAGACCATCCCCATTAAATGTGATAGGCATGATTCTGTAACAAAAATGGGTATATTGCTAGATAAATTTGGGGTAATTTGGACATGTAGAAATGAGGATAGGAAGTAGATGAACATATTGAGGTAAAATGGAAAAAATACTTTTGTAGATAACACAGAGGATAGGAAACAGGTGAAAGAGAAAGTGAGGCCAGCAAGTCACAGGATTTTTTCTGTTTCCTTTTTAGAAAAACAGTTCCACTACATACACCACACTATTTTAAAAGCAAAATGTTATCATGTGTTATCATGTATCATTTTAATATATCCATCTGAGTCATCACACTATGCTAAAAATGTAGACCTGTCATTCATGCATCTGCCACCTGGCTCAACAAATGAATCTAGTGGTCCTTTGCCCTGTTTTCTAATTTATAATGTCTTGTTCTGCATAAATGTTACATTTTGAAACAGGGTCTCAGTACTTTTCACACACTAATAGTTTGGCTCATTCATTGTTTTTTTCCAAATGTATCCATACTGTCTCTATTCTCCTTGGATCCCAAGGTCCCAGCTAAATAAAACTAAATCACTTCTCCCGAGAAAATGAGCTGAAAGGATAGTTGGCTCCGCAATCTTCTCCCTGTAAATCTGCCACATCTTAAGGGTGGATAAGGTTTCATTCTCTGTTCACAACAATCCTTCAACATTATTCTGGCATATATCATATCATGTCACAGTATGCCTCCACAAGCAATGGTTGAGATGCATGCAGCCCACACTGTGGGTGTCATGCTATGAAAAACAAGCCAGCAAACAATATAAAAAAACTGGTAAGGGAATATATCTCAATTATTTTGCTCTTTGTAATCACAGAATAATAGAATGATTTGGGTTGGAAGGGACCTTAACAATCATCCAGGTCCTATCCTGCCATGGGCAGGGATACCTTCCACTAGACTGGGTTGCTCAAAGCCCCATCCAATCTGATCTTGGGCAGTCCAGGGATGGGACATCCACAGCTTCTCTGAGGAGCATGTATCAGTGTCTCACCACCATCACAATAAAGAATTTCTTCCTAATATCTCATCTAAACTTCTTCTTTCAGTCTGAATCCATTCCCCTGTGTCCTATCACTTATGCCCTTGTAAAAGGACCCTTCACAAACTTTCTTGTCAGTCACCTTGAGTTACTAGAAAGCTACTGTAACATCATACTGGAATCTTCTCCAGGATGGACAACATCATAAAACCTGAATTCCTTTCATGCGCAATCCTTCACAGGAATCTAAAAACACCATAGTACAGAGAGCTTGAGAGCTTAGGAACTCTTAAAAAAATTAGGACATCTAAGTTATTTATGTTGATTTTGGGAGTTGGAAACATAACAGTCAGCTTTGGAAACATCATAGAAATATTAGTGGTTTTTCAATCTTAACATATGTATTGGTAGGACTTAGAAGGGAAAACTCCTTTTAAATTTTTATTAATATATCACTTTTTTCAGTTTAGGGATTGAAATTTTCCTAGTTCTGTATAATGAGTGGAATTCATAATTACTAATGGTGGCCATTTGGAGAATATAAAGGTTTTACTGGAGCCTGAAAAGTTATTAAAAGAGATTATCTTGATCTGTTAATATGTCATCATTATTATCTCTCTAAAATCAAATAGGTTATATTGCCTAGGTTTTGGAAGATAGCCATGGATAGAATGGATGTTTATCAATTATGAATCACTTAATTTATACTATAGCTGTGTAAACATTATGTTTAATACCTTGTCAGATTTTATTCTGTTGATGAATTTCCTGAAGATAAGTTCTCAGTTCATAGCTTCTAATTTTTCAGATAATTTCTACTAGAGGGTTATGATACACCAATAATTGGACAAAATAATTCAAATAAATGATGATAACAAAAAACTTACATTTTCATAACATCTTTCATCTTGACTTTATATCCAGTATCTCAGTAATGCCTCATTTTGTGATACTTCAAGCATAATCCATCCCTCATGTGTACCTTTTCTTAGTGCTAATTGCTATTTTGATGTGAAAGTAGGCAAGTAGACAGGCAGCTCTTTCCAGACTAAGAGAAAATATTAATGGTCTTTCTAAGAGAGGTTTTTTGTAACAAATTTAAGCAGACAGGTGATTATAACAGAACCATTTATAGAAAATTCTTGTTTCTTTTTACATGTCAGAGTGGCAGCTCTGCTGTAAGAAATATTGAGTATATATTAGTAGCAAAACCACAAACTGGTCTTTGAAAAGTGTTCTTTTCATTTTCCTTTGGGGTGCTTTTATATAAAATTTTATCAGAGATTATTGCTAAATAAATAGTACATCTTTATGATCTTATTTCTTATATTAGTGAATAATATTTATAATGTGAAGAAATGAGGAAGTCTTCATAGTAGTATTATTTGCCCACTGACAAGAGAATTAGAAGAGTTACACAGATATACTAGTTTTCCCAAAAACCCCCATCAGTATTTTTATAACCTGGTATTTCAATAATTCATTATAAATAACCTGCTCCTTAGATGACAAAGATAGCACCAAAACACAGCAATTACAACAAACAACAGTAACACAGGTCTCAATTTCCAGACTGATCATAAAACAGAAATTGTGGCAGCAGATACTGAGTTCAACATCACATATTTTACAGCTCTATATTTAACATCTCTATCCTCTGGACAGTTTTACCCTTTGGATATCTTGGTATTCAGATTGATCAGTCACAAATTAATGTACTGTAAACCCTGAAGATTTTGCATAAAAATACTTAATCTACACTGCGAGTGATACAATGCAGAATGTTATAGTTTAATGTAAATAGAATTCAAATCAAGTATCAAACATTTTTATTCTTTGAACTACAATGATATCTAAACTATTAGTAGAAGAAACAGTAGTCATTTAGATATGGATTTCCCAAAAGTAATAATACCCCAATTCTACTTTCGCTGAAGACAGTGGTAAATTTTCATTGTATGTAACAGGAAGAAAATTTGGCCAGTGTTTTGAGAACTCCCCATTTAGGCTAAGCTTTACTCAACTATTTAATTAAAATTTCTCCTTGTTTTCTACTTGGTTATTATTCCTATGGTGAGCTTAATTGCTGCTATATGAACAGGGCATTTGCCTGCAGAAATTTATTGGTTTACAGTTGAGAAGCATTCACTTGTTATACACAGTTTGGGGTAAGTTGCATTAAGCAGTATCCTACTTCTGTGCACATAGTTCATATGATGAAGTCTGTAATGTGAAACTATATAGACTAATTAGTTTCTGCTGTCATTAAAAACTGACGGTAATATCTTTATTCATTCAGATGCTCTGCCTCTACTTGCTTGGGTAAGTATTATTATAGCACTGCATGATGCTCTGTGTGTGGCTGGGGATTTTCAGGGGTTATGCAACTTTCACATTCCGTACATGCACAACATTCCATCCCAAGTTCATACTGAAAGTGTTTGGTTTTGCAACCCTCTTTTTTCCCCAATATCAAACCCAGAAGGAATATTATTATAATAATGGTAGGCAAGAGAAATTGCAACAATTAATATATCTGTCAAATACAAGAAACAACTTTTCTAGCTTTTTTTCTATCTGTTATGTATTGAATCATTAAATAGACCTGCTTTTAGGCTTTAGTATTTTTGACAGAAAATTTGATAATTCTTCCTTTTTATACTGTACAATTCTGACATGCTCCATCTTCCAATAACTTGCTATCATTAACTTCAAAAATGTGCACCAATCCCAAAAGCAGTTGAAGGAGTGAAGGAGAAATAAATTGACACACAGACACATTTTCTCAAACACAAAACTAGGAACCATTCAGATAGATAGTGAATGCAACCAGTGTATCTATTTAGTCATCATCTCTGCAATGAAATATGTTATTGTTTCAACAGTATGTGTTACACAGACAAATAGTTCTAGACTGTAGTACACAACACTCAAATACTCCCTTCTTTACAGAATTATTGTATTCAACAAATTTACCTTCTGAAAATACACTTATGTACCTGCCTATTTTCTTCTTTCGTCTCCTCAATACAGGCACAATTTGATAATTTTCATTGTGTGGGTTTTTTTTTCTTCAGGACCTTTTAACAAACTGTTTCTACATAGATATGTATATTTACCTGCCTATTTTCTTCTTTCGTCTCCTCAATACAGGCACAATTTGATAATTTTCATTGTGTGTTTTTTTTTTCTTCAAGACCTTTTAACAAACTGTTTCTACGTAGATATGTATCTCCTCCTTCCTCTTATGATGCCATTCAACATACTGCAAATCCACACATTCTGGAAAGACAAATTAATATTATACCATAGGAATGTTAATACAAAATATGTTTTTGTGTATAGAAAGATTACTGCCTATGTTTTAAAGATCATATTTTTACATGTACTTTGCTTTCTCATACCTAATGACCATAGCAAGATGCAATTTTTCTTGTATTTTCTTTTCTATTTTGTGTCTTCATTACACTACAGTGTAACATCAAATTTTCCCTTTTCACATCCCAACTATTCTTCAGGGAAAAATACTTACTTAATATTTGTAAAAGTACATTTATTTCTGATGTTTGAGTTTTACTCAAAATGTCATCTTTGTGTACCTTGATTTCAGGACATGTTGAATTTCATGCATGTAAGGATATCTACATGTTCTTCTGTTTCTTTTCTGCATTTAAGTAATGTTTTTAACAGGAGCTGTTCTGAATAATTTTTTTCAGTGAAAATATTGGTATCTTAGTTACCTAAGAGAAAAAAGTATTTTTGCAAGTTTCTAACACGTGGAATTGTGTATAATACACAAATTTAAGTCATATGTCCCTTAGTCATTCTGATAAAGTTTCTAGTTTAAGAAAAACGCAGCAGGAGTCAAAATGCTAACCCAGTAATGTTTTCAAAGTCATGTATTTTTCTGACAAAATCTACAAAAGATTCCTATTCCTTACAAAAGTATACAGCTATTATACCTGTTTTCTAGGTGCATGAGAGCAGGTTAAATACTTTTCTAGCATTTTCAGGAAATGGACGTCTTAGTAGGTACAGCCCAAGGGGAGGCAAAGACAACTAAGCGGCCATTATGTGGATTAATTCAAAAAGTCATTTTAGCCCTTGGAAGACATCCCAGTGTCCTAGAATTAGGCAACGACAAAGTTGAGCTTTATGTCTCTTGTGTGCAATCAGTTACTTCTCCACCTTTCAGCTGGCACTGCGTGCCCTTTGGCTATTACTGAGCATGTAGCTGAGTTTAACTCATTAATGTGATAGCAACTCACCAGCTGACACCGGAGGCCTTGTGCTTAAATGGGCACCTTCACAGAATTCTAGTGGGATTCCTTTCTTGTGAGGGATGATGGATCAGAGAGAACAACCTAATTGCTCAGCAGCAGCAGAAATACTGAGTCTGTATGAGAGAACTTAAGTGACTGACTCGTGCCAGTTGTCTGAAGAAGTGGGCACTGTGACTAAATGCTTTAATGCTTCTTTTAATAATAAAATTTTAGTATGGCTAGGGAGGATGTAAGAAAATTAGGAAAACTAAAATGACCTAGAAATTTTATTACAAACTAGTCTTGCACTCTTCCTGGAGGTATGCTTTCATTTAAACCAACTAGATTGATGTAAATATAAAGTAATATACTAGAAAATAAGCTGCCAGCTGTCTTTAGAGTAAAATCCCAAAACCCATCCAACAAGACCCACCTCAGTTGTGATAGTACAGTCTATTTTGGCTTCTCAGTAAGTCAACAATTTTACACTACTTGAAATATTTTTCATATATTTTATATCTCCATTTCACTATGTCATTTGTCCTATTTGTTCTTATTAGTTGCACTCTCATTAGTAAAGGATATTATCTGCTGTTATTATAGATATCTGGACTAAGCCTCCTCTATAATAACTTGCTAGGATATTTTTGTATAGAAAGGTTCTAGTTCCTTGACAAAAGGACATTCTTTTGTTATGCAGCATTAAACACAGAAGGTTGTTTCCTATGCTACATCCATGTTTGTCTAGAGTTCCTTGGTGGCTTAATGACATGCATCCTGCACATAAACAGAAAGGAAAGATTGCAGAAGAAGAAGTGTTGGTGTATGTATCTCAGAGCAGAGTACAGCACTGGATTGGAGAACAGTAATACTGAGTGATCAGGTAGCTGAACTAGATGATCATTGTAGATTCTTTCCACCTGAAATTTCGATTCTATTCTAGCCTAGTCTGGTCTAGTCTATTCTACCCTATGTTATTCTAAGTAAATGTAGGTAAACCCAGGGTGGAAAACAGCGCAGTGCTCAGGCCAAATGCAGAAGTCTATAACTAGAAAGATAACTCTCTCTAGAACACAAAAGTTTTAGTAGCAGTTGGCTTTTCAGAACTTGACATTTTAAGCAAGAATAGCTTTTTGAATTTCACCAACACATCAATAGAAAATGCTGTGTAATGTCACAGTTTAGCATTATTTTAGGAAAAATAAAAATGTCTTGGAATATTTTGTAATCCAATTTATTACTTTTCTGCATAATTCCAGTTACAGTAAAGCAGAGAGTAAGAGTGAAGAGACTGAAAAAATACTTGGGGTCTTTTAATGTATGTTTTTACATTCTGCTTTGGTTATAGTGAAAGTGCTCCCCAGTAACATAAAGAAATTAATCACAGTGCAACTAAGCATGGGATAAAATGTCACTAAAGCCATTCTTAAACGAGTGAACTAGCAATCTCCACCACAGAATTATATAATATTCTGTGTTGAAAGGGACTCAAAGGACCATTGAGTCCAGGTCTTGAGTGCATGGCCCATACAGAGATGTCAGTGTAGCTCTTAACTCTTGCCTCTCAAAGCATAATATTGTGAGTTTAAGTAACTGAAAAGACTGCAGTTTTCCAGAGAAACTATTGTATTTGTTTTGGTTTCTGTTTTAGACATTTTTTTCCCCACCAGCTCTCAATATGAATCTCCAGCTACATAAAAGTCTGTATAACACAAGTGATGACAAGCATCATTCACTTACTGAACTGTAGGAAAACTATATGCCCTATTCTACTTCTTCAGGTAAACAATTAATACTTGATAAAAAATTAAAAGGTTAATTTAGAAAGTTATCCCATTTTAAATTAAGTTTTGATGTTTGAAAATTTATTAAATCAAACCATCTCAAGACAGTGCCAGTTATTCCCCAGTAAGAAATAATATGAATACTGTCATAGGGGAATAGATCCTGCAAATTTCATTCATGTAACTAGGCCCACAGAAACCATTGAAACTATGCACATCGTGGGTTGATTAATGTGAGAAAAGCTTGCAAGATGAATCACTTCAGGTATGTTGTTACTTTTCACTGTTAACTTTAAAAAAGGGGGGAAAAAGGCCATATTTCAAATAATATAGAACCAAGATTTAACTGAAAGTTCAATAGTTCTGGTAAAATTGATGTTGAGTTGGTGTGATAGATTATTTCTGAAATGCTAGTTTTGACACCAAACATTACTTTGCTGGCAATTATTAGGCTGTTTTGATTTCCATCTACATCCTCTTGCCATCTGGATGGTATAAAATGTAGTGTGGAGGTGAGCCAAAGTTAGTTAATCTGAAGGTACATACTCTACTTCTCCATTAGATTTGCATGGAATTCCAGGAAAAGGGCAAGTTCCCTTTAGGAAAAAGCAGTTCTATGTCTTCCTGCATCAATTTGTATGGAATGGGAAAGATTTCTGGCCTCTTCTTTTTTTTATGTTGTGGTACTACTAGGATTCTATTAGAACAAGAGTATGTGCACTTGCATGGTTAGTTCAAAGGGGATGGGAAGAAAAAAGAAGGAGATATGGAGATAGGACTCTGAAATTCTTAGTTCTTATGTCTGGCCACCATCTGGCTTCCAGAATGTATTGTCAGAATATGAAAAAACTATGCAATTCCTTAACAAAACTGAAAAGGCTTTCCTTACCCACTTACCATGGTACCTATCAGCTTTCCAAGGTTTTATGGTTTGTTTTCTCAAACCATGAATATGACACTATTTGGAGTTTAAAAAAAAAAAATCAAAAGAAGTCATAAATGTTAAGACTAAAAGGCAAAATATAATCTATTAAAACAGTTATTTTAAAAGGTTTTTTTACTCCTGTCTCATTTGATATTGAAGGATGGCTATAAGGACTACAAAAGTAGTTGAGTCAAAAAGTGTGTGTGTGTTGGGAGAAAAGAAGGAATGGCACACTGTTGGTGAGTTTGGAAAATGTCACATGTGGTTTCTTGGTGGGACTCCAAATACATATGGAGCTATTACTGCTAAAACATTAAATTTGTTTATCAGGAACAGACTTATGTATTGATAGATTTGAAGACTTACATCTGCTGAAATGATAAACAACCAAATTACAATTACACTAGGAAAAATTCAAAATATATGAGTCTATGAGTGAAACAGAAAGGATACATGACAGGAAACTCAAGACTAAGACTGTGTGGTTTACATTACAAATTTAAATGATTGTGCAGCATCATGTCTCAAATCGTAGAAGTGATTCTGATCTCCATAGTAATTACATGTTATTGACTTCAGTAAATTTTCTTCAGATTTACACAGTTGTCAAAGAGCAAATATATCCCATAGCTTTTGGGAAGGAAGTTTTACTTTTGAGGGTGAATATCTAACCAAACTAAAACTTAAGGTGTTGGTAAAGAAATCAATAAATAATTAAATAAACATGAAGATGTAAGAAGAGGAAGAAATACTCTGGCAAGATTACTGGGATCATAAGAACCTTGCAAAAGTCAGTGCATTTTCTATGCTCCTGGGATTTGGAAACAGTGTATGTAAGGATAGCAATGAAATTACAAATGATAATGCTACCAAGAAAGCTACTGAAATAAACTGCAAACAACTTACAAGTTCATGGATTTTGCAATTCAATACATCCTAAGGGAATAGTTTTAGAAGTGAACATTGAAAGTTTAATGCCAGGCAGTGTGGAAATAAGCATTTCACAATTTCTAACACTTGATTTAAGCTGCCTTGTGTAAAGGATTTATATTTCTTTTTAAGCTTGCCTTATATCTGGCAGCAATAATAACAATAAAAACTGTGAAACCTGTAAAATGTTTTCTTTTGGAAAAGGAGTTAATATTAATAAATGATTCAGCTTTTGGAAAACAATATGTTTATCGGTATCAACAGTAGACTGATGGCAGGGTGAGCAGAAAATTTCACTGGAATAAATCAGTGACAAGTTTTCCTAAACCTGGTAAGTTTTTATGGAAGCATCTCAAATAGACACAGCAATTTTTATTGACAAAAAGTAGCCCTTCTTCTATATTTACTAAGTAAATTTTTGAAGTCAGTATGAGTATTGCTGTTTTGTTATTATAGCATAAACATTTTTTTTTTCTTTATTTTAAGGTGGGTTTGGTAACTATTTACTCTTAGATTGTCTTCATTTCCACTGATTTCTATTAACATTACTGAGAGTTGCAAGAGATCAAGGATCAACTGACAGCCAGAATATTTTTTCACTAGAGATAAAATTATGTAGATATATAATGAATTCGTAAAAGCAGTTTCACCAGTGATATTTTATGTATTTCTGTAGCATAAAGATTTACTCTATGTCTTTCAGATCAAGAGCTTTGTTTTTTTCGGTTGAGGTGTTTGCAGCTCTTTTTTTCCCAAAATCACAGAATATGCCAAGTGGGAAGGGAACTGCAAGGAGTCCAAAACTTGGCCCTGCACAGGACCAGCCCCAAGAGTCACACCATGTGCCTGAGAGCATTGTTCAAATACTTCTTGAATTCTGCCAGGCTTGGTGATGTGACCATTTCCCTGGTGAGACTTTTCCATTTACACTTGGTGACTTATATTTCCTATTGTGTATAGAAGTATTTGTAGTTTCTTTGTAGTCAAAGAATACCTTGCCTTTAGTTGTCTTGTTTTATTATTTGATTCTTTCATTGGTAATTGCCTAATTTTTGCCACCCATTTAAATGTCATTGCACTGAATGTACAATTTAATGTTTTATTTATTGCAACATAGTAATGTTTTTAACATATGGGTATTTAGAATAATAAAATTAATGTAGCATCTTACCTTGGGAGCTGTCACTGAGCTACTGTTTTCATAGGACTTTTATTATATTTTCTGTCACTAAGGGGTTTTATTGTGGCAGTTATACAATAGTCTCCTACTGAGATATTCTTTCAGTCCTTGTTCCACTCTGGATTTAGAGTGTTCAGTAGCCAGATCTGTACATTAAAGGTCATTCTTTATGAATGTCAGGAACCAATAGAGGCATGTGCACATAAGTACCTGCAAAGAAAATACCACTTAAAAATAAAGATGTTTTTATCTTGAGCAATGATACATTAGGAAGTTAGTTTTAATATTCAGGACATTTCTGTTCTCTCCACCAGGTATTTCCACATTGTATTTTACTAGTCTTAACAGTCTAGTTACAAGGACATGGCGAATTTTTTAAAATAATCTTCTCCATATATCCTTACAAAGAGTAAGATTCTATGTATCTGTGAGTGGTCATGCTTGACTGAAGGATCAGTTTTTAGCCTATAACATGGCTCAGATGCCAACACAGGTAACAAGCCAGGGAAGCTTTTTCAAAATGTTCATATGCCATTTTTTTTCTGCAACAAAACATTTAAAATCACAATGTTATAAGTGAACAATGAATGTGGATCCAAAAACTGTATCAAGCAAAAATATTTTTTCTCTATTTCTTTTATTTTCCGCATAATTTTACCATAGGTTCTAGTAACAAGACAAAAGTCTTTAAATCATTACTTTGACCAATGATTATATTATAAACACTGCATAGCTAAATGGCAAATCAAGTTCCATAATTCCTAAGTTTATTGGATTTTATCAGAATATTTTGATGAGGCTACTTTCACCGCATTAAGTAAATTCATTTTCCAAGTGAACACAAGAGTTATTTAACAGCTCTCAGGAATACTAGATATCAGTCTGCTCCTGACATGAAGATGCCATCTTTCTTTAAAGCTTTCCTCTTCCTGTAGTGCCAAGTAAGTTGCCAAAGAGCAATAGATTCAAAATCTGGCCAATAAACTAGAGATAATTAAAAAGACATCAAATGAAATCACTGAATTTAGGACTTCAGTGAGCTAACAAGCCTCAGGAGGGACTCACTAAACATAATGCTGAATTGAAGAGTGGAAAATAACAGGGACCAAAAAAAATAATAAAATTCTGCTATTTTCAAAGAGCAGAACTCTCTTAGTGGGTACATTGTTCATACTTATGTCTACTGGTAGATTAAACAAGGCTTTGTTAATTCTGCTGTCCAGTAAAATAGTAATTTAAAAATACTATTCAGATACTTTTAGTGCTTTCACCATCGTGCTTTTATATACAGAGTTGTGATGGAATGCTAGACTAACATTTCAAAAAATAGCCCGTCCTTTTACGGCAATAAAGTAACACGCTAGATGAGTAAGGGTATGATGGCAACACAATGGTATTTTCAGCCAAACAGTTCATTAATACTTTCTGTTTCTCAAGCCTGTTTACTAGCAAAGTTGACACCTGGACATAAGCAGACCAGAATGGAAATCCAGTACTGTGTGAAGCAGTAAATTAGGATATTTCTTCATAATATTCCATAATACGGTATGAAACATCCAGTTAAGGATTTACAGATAAAACCAGTCTCTTATCCACGTGAGAGAACTGGCAGACAGCATGAAAACAGAGATCATTATGGATACGTAGTGACTTCTTTTGTGTTCCTATCTAAGAGAAAATAGAAAGATTGTCTTTCTCACCTTGTATTTTGTCTAGCAATGAAAAAAAATTCTGGTAAAATTTGGATGAAGTAATTGAAGACTTATAGTAATTTTATTGAAAGTAAAATGACATGCTCTTAACAGGTCAACATAAATGAAATTATATTTTAAATGAAAACTTTTCTGAAAGTATTAAAGGGGATTTGCATCTATGTTTATGTAAAGCACTACTTTTTTCTCTGTTATCTCTTCTGGAACCCATGTGTGGCATGCAGGAATGTATTAATATTTTTTCATGCTATTATCACGTTATCTGGAATTATTTGATCTAATCTGAAAAAGCGTAAAGAACCTAATAGATTATTACATTTAAAGTGATGAACAGAGTGTTAGGCATTAATTTGGCTCTTTTAACAACAACAGGAGATCAAGTATCATTTAACTGACAGACACTTTCTAATACCTAAATACTTAAACTCTGTTCCAGATTAAGTTATTCGGGGGGAGGTGGGGGGGGGAATTTGCATCAGTTAGAGCAAAGTCTGTATGTAGATGTAGCTTTGCTTTCAGATAGTCATCAGTATCTGAAAAGCCTTTTGAATGGCTTTCAGATGTAATCTCTTCTTGTGCAAATACAAAGGTGTCTGATGGCTTGCATTAGCTTTCTCCTTTTGGAAGTCACTCTGTTTTTTAGGTTCACTGAGGCATGCCCTCAGGCACATTTCTTAATCTTGTGTTAGTATTAGTTCTGCTTACAGAAGGCTGACCAAGGATGTCATTTGAACCTCCTATTGCCCCAAATTTTACAGCAAATTTGAAAAACTATAGTGAGTATTCAGAAATAGTTTTAGTTTGTTTATTTTTTTCTTCAGAGTTCTTATTCATCTCAGAAAGAGTACTCACATGCAGTAGAAGACATCCATCAGTCTCAGTTAGGTCTTGATTGGCCTGCAGGAAAACTAGTTAATATCAGTAGTAGGGAGATGTAATTCCTACAGTACTGACTTATCAAATAAACAAATAAAACTTCTGCATGAATAAATATTACTTATTATGATAAGAGATATTAAGATGATGTCCCAGAGTTTTATTATAAAATCTGGCTATTATATGTTTCCAGGAACTACTATGAAAACTTTTATTTTGAATGACTATATGATGAGGTTTTTGATTTGGAAAACAAAGGTGAAGTATTCAATTGAGAAATAAGACATTAAGATCTAAAGTCAAAATTAGACCTGTAAACAAATAAAAGATATATAGAGAAGCCTAAATTCCCAAGGAATCTAAAAATACTAGATAGCAATGACATTACAACCATTGAGAACATACAGAATTTCTCAAGTCTCAAAAATGCAAAGCAGACCAATGCCAACAAACCTATATACCAGTATCATTCACAAAAAAAGCCCTGTCCATTTTCCTAACTCATGCATAGAGTTTGAGCCTGTAGAGGTGCTCTGAACAGCTTTACAATTTCTAATGTGAGAATCCAGGACTTGCCTTTCATAACTACGCACTCAAATTCCAGGCTACAGAAACATCTGATTCTGTATCAGTAGGCAAGCATTTTATGTTGCAAGCTTTACCAAAGGCAATAAAGACCATCACTGTTTTTCCTGTTTTAAATTTCAGCACAGGAAAATCAGATGCCAAAATTTGCCTTGATAAAGTCCATTTGACTCAACGAGATTACTTTGACTTAAATTAATTTTTGCTTACAAAGCTGGAAGAAGCTTATATCCCCTCATAACCTACATTTCCATTGAACAGTTAAATTGACCTTCAAATGTAAGCCTCTTTGTAAACCTGAAATTCTCATGAGTGCCTGGTATGCACTGGTGCCTCATGACAGTGTTTTGTGCTATAGAAATAAAGCAAATGTCCTTCTGGGAGAGAAGGGTCTTTGAAAGCAGCAGCATCACAACCGCCTCTGTTAAGAGGAAAAGAAAGGTAGTTGTAATAGGGGACTCCCTTCTAAGGGGAATGGAGGGCCCAGTATGTAGACTGGACTCAACTCACAGGAAATCCTGCTCTCTCCCAGGGGCTTGGGTAAGGACCATTACTGGAAAACTCTCCAGTCTTGTAAGGCCCCCTGATTACTAGCTATTACTGGTTGTTCAAGCTGGCAGTGACCCAAAAAAACAGAGAGAAGTCCAAGGGCAATCAAAAGAGACTTTGGGGCCTTGAGACATTTGGTTGAAGAATCAGGAGTTTAGCTAGTAGTTTTTTCAACCCTTCCAGTAACAAGGAATAATATGGATAGGAAAGGGCAGATCTGTCAGGTCAGTGTGCGGCTCTTGGACTGGTGTAAGCAGAAAAAGTCTGGGTTTTTGACCATGGGATAATCTATTCAAGGCCTCGTGTACTGACACTTGATGGGATGTAGAGGGGAAGAAGAACCTCTCTAGAGGGGAAGAAGATTTCTAGCACAGGGTGATTTTTGATAAAACTTTAAACATTATAATTTGGAAGAGCGAAAAAGCAAATACCAGGCTTGCAAGTGATGAACAATGGGGTGGTGTGTCAAAACTTGAGGAAATGAGTACTAATGGGATCCCTCAACCTGCATCATGAAAAGCTGGCTACAAAGTACTGCCCCTGAAATGTTTCCATACTAATGCACACATCAAGAATGAACAAGACAAGCTTGAACTTTGACCCAGTCCCAGATATTTGATAACAAATCAAAACCTTGTGAGGAGCAGATGAAATCACTTGGTTTGTTCAGCCTGGAGGAGACTTAGGGGAGACCTTATTGCAGTCTACAACTTTCTCATGAGGAGAAGAGATGGGGCAGACACTGATCTGTTCTCTATGATGATCAGTGACAGGATCCAAAGAGAACTGGAAGAGGCTCCCCAGAGAACATGCTACCAAGCCTGTCTGAGTTCAAGAAGTAGTTGGACAATAGACTCAGGCACATGGTGTGATTCTTGAGGCATCCTGAAGAGAGCAAGACGTTGAATTCAATAATCATGATGTGTCCCTTCCAATTCAGTTTATTCTGTAATTCTATTAAATTAGTAATCCAGTGTGACTGTTTCTCAGAAACTTGCTGGAGAAATATTCTGTTCTAGGCACAGGGGAAAATGCTGCAGCACCACAGTTCAATTCCCTTGGGATTAAAATAATGAAACCCAAGTGTCAAAACCAAACATGTGTTGTTCTTCAATGAAAACATCACTTATATTTTGCTTGTGGTTATGATGGCAGAGAAAAAGAAATCTGCAGTCAACCAAACTGCAAGAGAAGCTTTTGTACCAGGTGGCCGAGGTATTGGTGGTGCTGGGCCTCAGAGATGGCCTTGCAAGAGCACATTGGGTCTGCTTCCTGCCAGACAATTCCACAGACAATTCCAGCCATTTCCAGTGAGTTCTATAACCGACCTGACACAGCAGACGTCAGCCTGGTGGCACTTCCATGAAGGTGTTTAAGAAAGAGAAAAAACTCCACCTAGGCAAAGGAGAAGGGAAAAGAACTCAGTGTGGAATGGAGAACACAAAGATCAGAGGAGGAGGTGGAGAAGTTACTGCAGATGCCAGGGTGTTTCCCTGTAGTCCAGAGATGAGCAGATATCTCCATGCTGCAGGTCATGAAGGACTCCATGGAGGAGCAGGCAGGCATTTCGTGGAGGATCTTCAGTGTCTGGAACATCCACATAGAAGGAGTCTTAGCCTGAAAAACTGTATCCCAAGGGAGGGACTGTGTGCTGAACCAGGGGAAAAGTATGAGAAAGGACCAAAAAAGAGGAAGAGTTACACACTGAAAACTAAGTACTTCAGTACTCCATTCCCCCATGCTGCCAAAGGTAGGGAAAGTAGTCAGAAGCATCATATTAAGAAAGAAACCAGCTGAGCCTGGGGAATACAAATGTGTGGGAGAGGTAAAATTATTATAGGTCTGGGTTGTTTTTTTTTGGAGGGGGGATGGTGTTTTGTTGTGTGTTTTTCTTTGTTTGGGGTTTTGTTTTTTTTTTTTAAAGCTTTGCTCCTCAGTACCTGAATATACTTTGGCAATAAATACAATTATATTTTCCCTTCTCAAGTCTGTTTTGCCCATGACAGTAGTGGGTAATCAATCTCACTTTATCTGAACCCATAAGCTTTCTCATCCTATTTTTACCCTCCATCCTGAAGAGGAGCATGAGTGGGAGAATTGCTGAGTGGATAACTGGCTGCTGGACAAGACTAACTCTGTTGTAGCTAAGTGGCAAACCATTACTCAAATTAGATTTAAGAGCTCTGTGTGTGGCATAGATGAATGTTACTGATATTGCATGCCAGGGCTAAGTCTTTGGTGAAAATGTGCCACAAGAATAAGTAATAATTAAGATACCTCAGGATAAAGAAGGAAACATCTTAATCTTTGCAGGAGGATTCAAAACACAGCAAAGATACAGAATAATTTCTGAAAAGTATAATAAAATCCTTTAAATATAGACTGTTATATAACAAACTGAATTCAATCCCATTAACTCAGACAGATGTACTTTCTAGATCAACCTCACAATCATTTAAAATAACTTGAGAAGCTTTGTATGTGTTTATTTTTTCATTCCATTTTTTTTAAAAACAGATTTTGTTATAAGCAAAAGCTGGTAGCTGGCATAAGCACTGATAGCCCATACTTTAGTGTAAGGAATTCTCTGAGGAAACACCACGCACAGGAAGATATGGTTTGTTACATTTCTTTTTTTTTTTTTTTTTTTAGTAACAGCAGGTCATTATGAGCACCAGAAATTCTGCCCTTTTCTGCCCTGCTTCTAAGCATAGTTGTTCCATTTCCACCACAGCCATGTTCTAAAAAGACTCTATATTTGTTATTGAATATCTTTTCTAGCCTTATATTAATGTCTGAAATCTGAACAATAATTTCAGCAGGTATTCCTGGTTTGTTTATACTTTTTTATACTTTTTTAAAAATATCTCTTCAGAGACTATGGCCAGTAGTGGTTTCTGCACCACAGGGTACATTATAAACAACAGCTGCCCACACTTACAATTAATTTCCTGAAATGAGAATTAAGAGAATTAAGAGAATCTCTTCAAGAAAGAATTTCAGCTTGCCTCATACTTTATGAAGTATTCTAATGGAACCATAGTATACACGCATAAACAGAATATGTAAGTTTTATGGGAATAGAAGTGGTTTAGCACATGAACTTTGAAGGGGGGAGAAATAAAGAGTATAAGCTTGAAGCTTGTAACAAGGTCTATAAAATTTTAGGGCTTAGTATATGTGTTTATAACTGAAATATTTTTTGCCATTGTCAATTATTAACTCATAGAACATATTAATTCTGTGTAGGATATTTTTCATACTGTCTTTCTGAAAATTTTTTGTTTATGCTTTTTCAACATATATAAAATCCATCTGCTTTGCCAGTAGAAAGTGTTTTAAAGTTGTCCAGCTCCTAAATGTCACTGTGCAACTGAGAAATATTAACAGCCTTTGTTTACTCTGTAAGGTATGCTCACTTGCATATAAATTCTGCTGCTGGGGCATATGTTTAAATACATTTTTAATTGTCTGTAACACCTGTAACAGCTAATTTTATTCTTTTCATCTATACTATACATTCATATTTTCAGAAGGTATTTCAAAAAGGTATGTATAGGCATGGTATGTATGGACTTGCATTACAGTACATTCAAAGATGTAAATGTTTGTTAAATTGTTTCTAGTAGATTTTTTCCCAAAATAGGAAGGTTACATGGAGAATAAAGTAAATGTCAGCACTTTTAAGGATTTGTCCAAAGCTTTGCAAAATTGTGAGAAAGCCAAGAAATAAATATAAAACTTTAAAGTTATAGAGCAGGGCCAAAATTGCTGGCCACATTTCTTAAACTCAATCTAACATTCTTTCTTAATTATCTCAGTGCAATATGTCTGTATAGATATAGTAACTTACCTCAGTAAAATTTGGGAAAAGTAGGCCCTCATTCATATTAAGAACTAAATCAATGATGATGCAATTTTAATATTAACAATCTGCTTCTACAAGAAAGAAATAAGCGAAAATCTCTTAAGAAGATAAAAACTTGGTTAAAGCATGCTATAGTCCATCAAATAGAGCTATAACAGACAAATGAATAGTAATGGATAATAGACTACTAACTAAAAGTTCATTTAATAGCAGTTCCACCTTTATTTTTCAATACTGAGTACTGAAAACAATACTAATTGATGACGTAAATTAGAAGTGCCAAAAACAGGCAATATCTTTTTTACCCAAGAAATATTTGGCATCATCAATTCTTCTCTTCAATCAACCTCCAGTAATTTCTCTATAGGTTTTTGTAGTTCTCTGAGTAGAAATAGCACATATTCTGTTTTCCAGGTTTTCATTGTGATGGGAAGGGAGTCACTTCTGAATTATAGCCTGCTGCAGTCTTGGGTTTGATTTAGATTTGTCTGCTAAAATCCATGTGTAAATATTTTTTTTTGAAGCAATTATTTTAGAATCACTGTATGTTGGGAGAAAAACTTCATTACTGCACTGGTTTACTTTTGTCCATATACTTAAATCATCATTCTTTTGTGACTATATGATTCCATTCTTTTGTGACCATATGATTCATGGTTGACGCTAGGAGCAGATGAGTAAGTTATGAATTCTCAGTCCAGTGTGATATTTGTAGAGTTCTTTATTTTTTATGTGCTGACAAACATTGATCAGTATAAGAAATGAATGCACTTGGAAAGATGAAGTAATCTGTAAATTGTAAGGATATGATTCTGAGAAAAATCATATCTATATATATATTAATTGATGATGCAGAATTTTTATTTTGTTGAAATATACTTCTACTATGAATTGTGGCAGAGAATAGAAAGAGAAGAATCAATCTGAATTAGCAGTTAATTAGCACTGGGGGCTATGTCAAGGCATGTGGATGACAAGGAGGATCTATACAGATAGCTAACACTGTTTCAAAAAAGGCAAATAATGCCTTACTAATCTAGTGCTCTTCTACATGGAGTGACTGCTTTGGTAGATAAGTGAATTGCAGCTGATATCATCTACCTTGACATCTTCAAGGACTGATACAGCATCCCTGTCTTTAAAGTGGAGAGATGTGGGTTTGATGGGTGGATTCTTTGATGGGTAAGAAGTGGGCTCAATGAATGCATCCAAAAATTTTGGTTAAGGTCTCAATGCCCAAATGGAGATCAGTGGCAAATGCTGTCCCTTTGGGGTCTGTTTTGGGACCGGTGGTGGTCAGTATCTTTATTAATGACATAGTGAGACTGAGTGCAGCCTCAGCAAGTTTTTAGATGACACCAAGCTGAGTGAAGCAGCTGATATGCTAGAGGGAATGTATGTTATCCAGAGGAATCTTGACAGACCCGAGAAATAGAACACTATGAACATCATGAAGTACAACAAAGCTAAGTGCAAGGTTTTCCAAATTGGGTCATGGCAATCCCCAGCAGCAACATAGAGTGAGGAATGAATGAACTGAGAGAAGCCCTGTGGAGGAGGACCATGGGGATAGTGGCAGGTGAAAAATTAGACATGAGCTAGTAATGTGGACATACAGCCCAGAAAGCCAAATATATCCTGTGCTGCATCTAAAGAAGTGTGACAAGGAGGTCATGGGATCTGATTTTTCTCCCTCTGCCCTCAAGAGATCCCACCTGGAGTACTGCATCATATTCTGGAGCCCCAGCACAACAAGGACATGGACCTGCTGGAGGGAGTCCAGATGAGGGCCTTTAAGAGATCAAGGGACAGAAGAGTCTCTCCTACGAAGACAGTCTGAAAGAGCTGGGGTCGTTCAGCCTGCAGAGGTGTCCAGAGAGACTTTATAGCAGCCTTCCAGTACCTCTAAGAGGGCCTACAAGAAAACTGATAGGAGAAGGAGGAAAGGATTTAAAATGAAATATGATGGATTTAGACTAGATATAAGGAAGAAATTCTTAGAGTGTGGGCAGGCACTGGAACTTGTTGCCCAGAGGAATTGTAGATGTACCATTCCTAGAAGTGTTGAAGTTTGGATTGGATGAGGCTTTGAGGAAACTGTAGTGGAAGGCATCCCTGTCAATGACAAGGACATTGAAACTAAATGATCCATATGATTCCTTCCAACCCAAATAATTCTATGAATTTATCAGTATTATGGTTGAAGTTCTAGCTTTATGCAGGGAATCAGTGGAGGTATATGTTAAAAACAAAAAAAAAAAAAACCCCAATGTCCTAACTACTTCTTTTTGCTTCTGTTATTGCTTTAACTGCTCTTCCAACTTATTCCTAACGGAACAGGTGAATTAAACTCAGTTTACCAATCAAAAGCTGCATAGTACTAAAAGGAAGTTTACTGTAACATCTGCATTGTTGAACTAGGGTTTCCTTCCCACCCCCTAAGCCAACAGCTTAAAATAGAAAGAACCAAACATTTGCATTTTGTAGAGAAGAATCAGCAGTTAAACTCAGCAGGGAAGACTTTCCTTTTACTCTGCTACTCGTGAATAAAGGCAGAAACCATTTAGTATGTCAAAAGTAATGGAAACTTTCCCTAGGGATATTTTCCATCTTGGCCTTTGCCATGAGGCATTCTCAAGCTCACGTTACTTTTTACATTGTACATTATTGTTGTTAAGGTGGAAACATAAGCAATTAAAAATATAATATCCACACTGTTTCCATGGAGGCCATTAGTGTTCTTCACTCTTGTGGTTTTTGTGGTTTTGTTTCTTTTTATATTAATGAAGCCCATTTCCTTTTTTTAAATTTTGTTGTAAATTGTATAACACTAATGGATTAGACTAAATTCTTCCCATCTCAAGTCAAATGCCATGTAACAGTTTGTTTATACTGTTGGCTGCCTTGAAATACATAAATAGATAAATAAATAAATAAATGAACAAATAAAAGATGAAAGAATATTGTAATAATGAAAGACCAATTTCATCACTTATATCATTAATGGGTAAATTTGTTGGCACAGAAGTGATGATGTTGCTGACAATGACTGGCAAACACAGGTTTTTTTAGCTTAGTGTTTGATAAAATGGTATTTAATTTGCAGCTCTGAGTTGAAAGACAATGGAGGAGGACACAAAGAAATGTCGGCATCATTACCACAGCAGTTGGAAGGAAAATAAAAGCCACAAGTAAGAGCACAAGTTTTTCAAAAAAATAAGTTATATAGTTCCTTTAAAAATATATGTATATATTTATAGCTAAGCTTTCATTTCCCAAAAATAATTTATTTAAATTCGTTTCAAGGGCCATTTTTCTTATCACTGTTATGGAACAACACAAGTTTTTCTGTTTCCATTTCATTTTTCATGGTAAAATAAGAAATAGGATTAGAGAGTTTAGTCATGTTTCCAGATTTATCATTGGTACTAGCTACTGCATCACATTAGAAACAGATCCAAATGGTGGATTCCTCAATATTATTGTGTTTTTAAAAATTATTTCTTTTTTTGTGTTCAGGAGATTTTAAAGATCATACTCATAGACACTCAAAGCATGGATTAATAGAAGATCTGATGAGTCATCTGAAAATGTAACGGAATAAGAATTGCATTATTGGCTCTGTTCCAACAATTCAATATCTTAAAAACCATTTATTCCCTCCCTCTGGGGTTATTTTACACATTACAATGCTTTCTTTGAATGTTCACTGACAAGTTTTGACCAGCCTAGCTGAAAGAACAAAGGTATATATAAACTGTGCATGCACAAAGGGCTTCTGTCCTTCTTCATAAGTGTATGCTCAATAAAATATAAAATAAAAATGTGTAAGAAGATGCTGCCTTGGCAGCTGAAGCTCTAAGACACAAGTTTTATTCACATGCACACATATATAGCCCTCTCTGAAGTTATTTGGGCTGTGGTAGCTGACCCAAGGAAAAAATAGTTTCTTGACATCAGTGTTCATAGAGAAATGTAGAACAGTTGTGGTCTGAGGATTTGTGGCAATCACATAATTTCTGTTATATAGCAAACCTCATCTTTGGTCTTTCTTGTTATCTGTAGGACAAAAAGACTGATAAGAAAATCTGTTTTGCTCACATCTACTACTTTACTAGACTTCGTTCATTCCCTAATTCATGAACATAAAGGAAAACAAACTAAGTATGAATTCTTCTGTTATTCATAATGTTCTTTTAGCTCATTATGCTTGAAAGGGGATTATTATGTCACAATTCTGGTTGGAGAACTATGTCCTTAATGCTACCACTCTCCTGACAATAAGGAAGAAAATTGTACACATAATGCAGACTTGATGAGGTTTATTTCTTTTTTTTTGTAACATCTAGGTAAGAAAAAGACAAGCTAGGCTAAGAGGTCATGTTCTGTCCAATGCTACTTGTTACATTTTAAAGGCTTAATTTGACTGAAAACAACCTTCTCTATTAAATCTAATACCACAGTTAGAATCTGAGAGCTAAATTTTTAGGGTTTTATGCATGCAGAATAATCCAGAGACTAATTCCTGACTTCAGAGGAGTAATTTAGAGGTGTTACATTGACAATTAATATATCTTTGGAAGCAAGAATACCCAAATTAATACTAAATAGAGAAACAAATTATTATCTAAGGAATAGAAAATCCACCTCCTCCATTCTTTCTGTGTAAGAATTCATCAAAAATAATTCATGTTCTGTCTTAATTTATACAATGTACACTGTGAAAGGACTGAATATAGATCCAGGAATACAAGTAGAACAAATCTTTATTTAAACTTAAACTATTTGAAATTAGAATTAATGCAAGTGTAGAGTATACACTGAAATTTTAATTTTCTAAAATATCAGATATATCTTCTTGGAGACAGTGATAAGTACTTTGTATAATTAATCTGAATGACAACAATAAGAAGTTAATGTTCATACAAATCCTTTAATTTCTATTATATCACTAATTTTTATCAAATAATTGGAAAAAAAACCCCTGAAAGTGTGTTTTGATTCAACCACAGGATATGAGTAAAAACTATAAGTAATTAGCTCATTCCAGTTCATATAGGAAGTAAGATTAAATATTGTAAGAGGCCAGAATTTTCTTAAAATACATTGGCATAATGGGAAAATGTACTGAAAAATAAAAACAATCAAAGTGAAAGCAGTAAAGTGTTACTGCTCCAAGAAAGCCTTCAGACAAGTGGAAGAGAAAGAAAAGAAGTACAAGGACATCTTTGGAATGAAGGTGAGTGTTATACTGACTGTGACTAGATTGGCAATAGCTGAGGATAACATTCAAAGTTGGGAACAATTATTGGCTCATATCAGAGACTGTAACTGTATGTTAAAGCAAAAATCATAAAGGATATATGTCCCCAAATCCCAAATTCTAAGAGTTTTTTCCACAGAATGGAAGTCAATACTCTTTTATGAATATGTAGGTTTAAATAATTCAGGTGAACTGAACAGTAAGGAGCACTACACCTGGATCCAAAATTATCTCACTAAGTAACATGACATTTAGATCTTGCATTCCCAAGGTGGACTGATTTAATTTCATTTTACATCGTATATGAGGTTTTTTTACAAGAGACACAGAGAAATAAGAATCACCAAGATCTTTCAATTACAATTGCTGTTACAATTCATAGCAGTTCTCAGAGTACAAGTGGTATAAAATCTTATGTAAACTACCTACGTTTTTTGTCTCAAGTACTAGATCCATGAGCTTCAGTTCCTAGAGGCTAGGAAGCTATCTAGGAAGCATTATATAAGATTGCCTTCATTTTACACAGTTCCTAAAGTATCAACTAGCAAATTCCAGTCTACTGTCAGAGTCAGGCTACATGATTAGTTTTGGTTCTGATCTTTCCTATTACAATTCATAGCTTAATAAAAGCTGATAATGTTCTTATTTGGACAATATAGAATGTATGTACTTATACCAAGCCAAAAAGTTGAATTTGTTTTCATGTGCTGCTGGACCACTGGTTCCTTCTCTAATACAAACTTTAAAAAATTCTTTTCTAAGAGTAACACATTTTAACGTGACTGGTGAAGAAATTCATTCTGGCTCTATGTTTAGTGAAAAAAGCACAGTAGATATAAAAGTATATGGAGAAAACAATCTCTATACCTGCATTTCTCAGGCATTTCTCAGGCATGCTAACTAAGCATGCTGCAAGAAATTGCATGAGGTAAATAGTTAGACCCACAAAGAAGTCACAAGGATAAATGTCTAAGTTCTGACTGGCTGTAAGAACTTTGTTGTTGCTAGTTGCACAGATATAGGGAGGGGTCCTATGAACTGCAACCAAAACAGAGTTAAAAACTGACTCATTTTATCAAATGTTACCTGGATAACAGATTATATTATCTTAATTATCAAATCAACTGCACTTGTTGAACTGAATAGTTCCATTAACAATGAACACATTATTTTTCCTTAGGAAAAAAAAAAATCTAACTTCTGCAGAACAATATAATACAAAATTTAGTTATTTAAGCACATAAAGAATGAGGATATTGAGAGAACAGAAGTAAAAGGCCAAGACCAAATAAAACTGGAGTTAAAAATTACTTCAATAAACAGATCAAGAATACCGTTCACACGAGAAATTTATTCTTTAAATCTTTTTTTCAGATGAATCATACTCCAGACAGAGCAAGGGGAGAAGTGATCTGTAAGCAGAAAAAAACCTTTTAAGAAGTTGTACCAAAACCAGAGTGTGTACTGCAGCTGGGCTTTTAAGAGGCAAGCTAAAGAATCACAAGGGTTTGTGAAGTCAGTATTCTCTAGAAATAAAAGGAATAGGATGGAAATTCAACCAAATAATATAAGAAAACTCCAGGCCCTACATTAATCTTATACAGGGTTTGAAAGGAACCCCAGAGGAAGTCAGATTTAAAACAGATCTTCATCAGTTAAAAAAAAAAAAAAATAAAATCAAGGAAAAAAAAAAAACAAAAAAAGGAAAAACCCCCAAAAACATAGAGTTTAGTACAATTATTACAGAGCTGGGTTTAGTAGTCCAGGAGACCCTATGGTTTATATTTTCCATATAAACTCTCTGAACAAGCTTCTTATAGCTAAAAAATTGTTGTGATGAGTGGGTGCAGACATGGGAAATATCTCCTTCAGGATGGTGCGACCCAGTGGGAATCCTACTGTGTCACCTCATGGCCACCCAGAGGCTCTTACATGGACCTATCAGTAGTAGAGGCTTACTTTCAGAGGGGCTAGGAATTCTGCCATCTACTACTCACTGAGATTTTAGTCTAGTCCTTCATTAACGTTCATGTCAAAATGATTTTTGTGATCTGGGTTTTACCTTTTAGAATTGAGGGAACTTCTTTTTTAACCACTCATGCTTCTCTCATCCATCATACTGCTCTTTATTCAGTGAGTCACAGGAAAGATATAGATATCTTTACATGCTAATTCTGGTTTTGAATAGACCCAAGCTTTTTTACTTAAAAGGAAACTATCCAGAATAAAGTTCTCAAACCAGAATAGCCTAATGTGGTTCCATATGTTCAATATGTAGAGATAGCTGTCACTTGAAACTCAGGTCTGAGTATGTGAAATCACATGGATAGGGAAAGAACTAAGATGTTCACTGCTAAATTGAAGAACTTCACCAAGCCTCTGAAGCTATCCTTTCCTACTGCTGTTTCCACAACAATTATCTTCCAATGTTTCCTGCAACTTCTCAAAGTCATACTATACTTAGTGCCTTATTTCCTTTCCTTAATCTTAACACTTTAACGAAATCTTAACACTTTATGGGACCCTACTGTTCTTTCCTACAAACTCTGGAAAATTTCATTTAAACTTTATTTCCTTTCCTTTCTTTCTGACATGCTCCAGGCAATTTATCATCAAGCGATGAGCTCTGCTTGAGACCCTGTATTCCAGTATTTGTACATCATATTGCAGCCCAGTAACTTCAGTGAGGTTTTTTCAGGTAGGTGTCTGTGTCCAATTTAAATTCTACTTGCCTAAGGGTTTTCTCTGCTGGAACTTCTATAATCTGTCACACCTGTACAAGTGACACTTTCTTGTTTGACCTTGACCCATATCCCAGTGAATACAATTTGAGTGATTTTTAAAATATCATCAATTTTCTAATAATATGATCTGGAATTACTTATAAATCCTTAAAATATGTAAGTTATGATGCAGAATTATTGGATGTGACAGGACATGTAAAAGATTTGCCCTTAATTCCTATGCCCTAGAAGCTAAGAAATTCTGAATAAAAAGCTATGAGACTGAAAATAAAAAGATGAGTTTGTCATTGACATACACAATGTAGGAAGGTTGTAAAGATCTCCTTTAAGAAAATAATACATGTAAGCTTTTGAAATTATGTTAACTTTTCTCAGCCTACCTTTTTCTTTTCCTTTATCAGACAGACTTCTAATCCTTTTTAGCTTTTTTCTCACGATTTTCACATCTGAAGATCTTTCATCTGAAAAGTTATGTCAGACTTTTTTTAACTATTATCCCACTTTCTGATTTTATTTTAAACATTTCTTGATCCCATATTGAAAAGCATCACTGATTCACAAAAAAAAATTCTTTGTGTTGTATTCCTCTGTTGGTGACAAGCTAAACCTTGTCAGTCTTCATATACCAGAAGCAAAAACTGAGTGATTCTTAACCTAGCTTGACTGATTTTTGTGACCCTACTAATTATAAACCTTAAAACGTAAATATAAAATATTTGCTGCAAGCTAATCATGCTTATATGACCCTGAAGTAGTAACACTGTTCTGAGCTTTCTGCTAATATAGAAGTCAGATGGTTTTACTTTGTATTTAATTTATTTATTCAAATTGTTGTTCTCTTCCCTTGTGAAATGGAAATAAATAGTATGAAGATTCTCTCTCTTGAAACAAAGTAAAATAAATTACTCTGAGTGTCCTGATATACATTTCCAAGTGTGAAAACTTGCTGGTAAAGCATTTGAGAGACATTGTTGCTGAATTAGATATGATGTGTAAACATTTTTCCCTGTTAAAAGAACCCTTTAGAAAGCCTCACTCCTAAGATATTTTGGGATGCTATTGATTTTAGAGACATTGATATGTTTCTTTGTGTTCTCTGCCAAAAAACTAATGCAATACCTGAGTAGCTATGGATTTTAGCTATAAAAATCTGACTAAAAGTACATGCCCATCTAAACGCTTGTAGCTTTATAATATTTACCAAAAAAAAAAAATCTTTGAAGATAATAGCCTACCTTTAAGTTTAATACCTATGAGATTTTGCATTCTGTCTCTCTGTATTTTGGTAGGGACTATGTTTTTTATAGGCCTTCTCATTTATGCCGCTTTCATTAATTAATGTTTTCCATAAAATATTCAAACTCTGTTCTGACCAGTAACCTTAATGACACAGGAATCCTTACAATGTGATTTCTAAAAGTAACAAAACCTATTTTGATTCATATTTCTGCATATTTCTCCTATTATATGAGAGTGTCTAAAAGGCAAAACTACTGTCTATACTTTCCCTACATATTAACAAATTCAAAAAATCTATTTTGTGTGAAAGAATTTGGTTTTGAAATAGCTTTATGCTATTGCCTGTCCACATTTTTTAATAAATTTGAATGTTTTGGAAGAAAATAATATAATATGGAAGTAATAATAAAATGCTTGCTAATAAGGTCATATTCCTTTAAGCCTGAAAATAATTATTCTTTTGCATTAAGAAAGACAAAACCATAATAAATTAAGCCATCAAAACTCATAATGGTGGTCACTTCTTATCCACTTATGGGTTTAATGGCTTTTAAATGCTCAAGCTGTGTGGAATTTGTAAAATAAATTACCATAAAATGTAGTGAATATGTGGTGTCCTCATCAGATAAGTACTTGAAAAAAAAAAAAGAAAAACAAAAGAGTATGCTTATGTTAGGTATACCAAAACACTCTGGAGATTTAATAATTTGATCACCCCAGGTAAATTGAATGCGTTTTCTAGAATTCACAACCGAAAGTATGATGAATTCATTAAGATATTCAGGAGAAATTCCTTCCATTATAATTTATCTGTCAAACCTGCAATATTTGATGACAGTGTATAATTCCAAAAAAGTGAATATTGATATAAAGATTTTGAGTGATGAAGAATCCATTGTTTAAAAGCCATTATTTTTAACACATTTTATTTGCAATAATAATAAAACCTATTAAAAGCAACTTAGTCTGCAATCACTGTTATCAAGTCAAATTTCAGGAGATTTCATTGAGCTTGAAAGAATGGGTATTAAATATCACACTTAAATGTGATTCCCTTTTTGCTGCTCCTTACCAGAATTTAGGATACAATTCAGCTTAACTCTAGTTTGAAATCCCCAGGAATTTTTTTGTCAGAGTTTCAGGCTCTGTCTAGTTATGTATTTTTGTTGCTAGTGTCAAAGTTCTGTGTCACTGGAGAATGACTAGACTCATTTTATGCAGCATATAAACTAAGCCAAACTGTGATATCTAAAACTGTTGCATGTACAGGTTCATGAAACTACTGGAACACCAAAGCCAATCAAAAGTCCATACTTGAAAAGCAAGTTCTCTGAGGTTTAAAGCAGTCTTCTCTCAAGGATAGCAAATTGAATGCACTCCTTTTGTTTAGGGAGTTTTTTAATGGAGCATAATTTTATATCAACATATATATACACAAATATATATACACACACTTTATTTATTTTACTGCACCCCCATGCAGCTGCATGCTGTTTTGAACATGTGTAAGTTTATTTGACTTTTGTAGTTTTGTATGTGGTACTTCTTCAGTATAATGATGATACTTCTGTTTATCCTGGTGCCCAGACACAATGAAAACAAAAATTCTCTGTGCCCTAAACCCCTGCATCTTCCAATTTCATCAGTGGTCAAGGTACATGAATGATTCCATTTTGAACTAAATATCACATGAAAAGTTCCAGCAGGGAATAATAGTCTGTGTCCCAGAAGATAGAAGGTTTTCTGGACTCATAAAATGCTTAAAAAATGTTGGATTTGCCAGTCAGTGTCTTATACGAGTGTTGAAAATTCATTTTAAGCTAATGATATGTAAAGTGGTCTAGCTAGGAAGTGCAGTTTTCACTCATATAGATTTACAATCTCATTTACTTGTGTAGACTCACTAATCTGTCTGTAATCATGTTACTTATCCTTAAATTTTGTGTGTGGCAGCTATACATCAGAAATGGCATACAGGTGGGACTATCATATATTAAATAAATTTAATCACATTTAAATATTTCAAGGTCTGGTCTTCCATAAAAAGCTGGTTCTTAAACAAACAACATTAAAAAAAAAAACCTTCAAAACATAACAAACTCAGTTACATGCTTATTTCTAAGCAAGCTTAAAATATTTTGACATTAAAATTTACCTTAAAATAATATAGTTATTGCTCACAATTAAGAAGACTCAGCCAGCTGTTTGATTACTTTGTGAAGAATTGCAATGCTCATTTAATTAAATATATTTTTCCACCTATTCAAGGGGAAATTACAGTCTTTAATAAATTTATATTTATAATTTGATATTTCACATTCATCGAAATATGACTATGTATTCAGAGCACCTAATTAGATTTCATCTTGTTTGGTTACTGTCCAAAGGGACTTGGATCTAGAACCCAGTAAAACTATTTCAACTCTTTGCATGATTTCCAGTGTACCTTGATTTCCTACCGCATTGTCATTTGTAGTGATGAAAATTCTGATGACAGGCATTCTTCCAGGGGCTGTTGCTACTTAATATCAGTGTAGTCTTCTAGTGGCAGTAAGACAGGTAGTACTTCAGGTGATACAATCCCCGTCTTGGCTGTCAGTCCTTTCTCCATTATCCATCTTCATGACATTTGCTGAGAGCACCTTATTACTACCAGTTGTATCTCATGTCCGGGCCTACGTCTCTGGAATAATGACACATATTCCTTTAAGAATTTATGTAGCTTAATCATGTACTTAAGAGCACTCCATGTAAGAAATATTTTATAACAAATATAGAATAAAATAATTTTGTGAAAAAAAGAATTTACATATTCTCTTCAAAAATTAATACATACATTCAATATAGCATGCATACAACTTGTATATTGTTTTTTTATGATATGCATTTTTTGCATATCTAAAGTACAAGGACTTTATATGCCATTCTGTACATATATTGATAGAGTTGACAAATCTAACATCAAGAGATTAAGTCTGTCACTGGGTACAACCAGTAGCGCGTTTTCCCAGTAGGTACACACATATACATACTATACAGTACATGCTACCTTGTGTACAGAGCCAGCCACACTGGTCAGCACATGCAGGCACATGCAGCGCTCACACAAGCACAAACACCACCAGCACCCTCATCCCACTCCCTTCTCTGGCTGATCAGGGTAAGGATCCAATAGTGGGAAGAGATACAAGTATATGATGTTCACTTATCCAGTGTGTGAGATCTGCTGCCCCTGGATGCCAGGATTCCCACTTGGTAGCATCTGGCCATGCCACCCTGAAAGCCATAGCCCCATTCTAGCTGCAGGTGTTTAGACCTGCACTCACACATGTATGTGTGTATATATATATATATAAATATATATCCCTTCAAATGAAGAGGTATTAGATACACCAGTGCTGGGGACCCTCCCGCTCCCCCACTGCCTTTCACGGAGATATTCATATACTCAAGGAGGTCCCACAGTCAGTCTCCAGAGCCCACTCCTGTATGTGTGTCTGGTCCTACCTACTCACCAGTCAGGCTGACCTGATGTTTGCTTGTGATCATACACAGACTTGGGTACCAACACTCATCATTCTTGCTGATGACCCAGATGCAAAGACTCTCTGGCACTCCAGTCACTGGCCCTCAGACTTCCCATATGCACATGAAAAGAGTCCTTCACCCCAGAAAATAGTTAAAACTTAATGAGAAAACAAGATAGCCTGTGGTGAGGCAATGTACAGCATGGTCAGGAAAGAGCACTGACCAGCGTGTGCAAGTGCAAATCCTCTCCTTCATCTTCCTACATCTCTGGAGAACAAACCTCATGAGGAGCACCTGAGGGAGCTGGGGTTGTTTAGCCTCAGGACTAAACATTGCTCTCTCTCCTCATTGCCCTCTCCACCTACCTGAAAGAAGGTTGTAGTAAGGTGGGGATCAGCCTCTTCTCCCAAGTAAAAAAAAAGACAGGACTAGAGGAAACAGCCTAGAGTTGTGCCAGGGAAGGTTTTGTTTGGACAAAAGCAAAAAATTCTTCACTGAAAGGATTGTCCAGCATTGGAACAAACTTCCTAAGGGAGTGACTGAGTTGACATCCTGGAGGTGTTTTAAAAGGCATGTAGGTATTATGGTTAGGGACATGGCATAGTGGTGGACTTGGAAGTGTTAGATTATTCCAGCTGAAATGATTTCCTGAGCTACTTTCCCCAAAACAGCTCAGGTACCCTTTCCTCTCTTTTCATCCTTTTTTGAACATGTAATTGTCTTCTACAATTCCCAAATGTCCTTCTCCTGCATTCATTGCAAGTCCCACACCCCTGTAAGCATCAACCTCCCCTTTAGTCCAAAAAGTGAACCAGAAGTAATGGAGATGCATTAAGCATAGGAAAAAAGTCACAATACTGTGCTTTTTTCTAAAGGTTTTGTGCTCTAAAAAGACAAAATATACTATATTATTTATTAAGAATATAAACTAATACAAAGGGATATTCACCCAGAAAGTATAGCTAAATAAAAATAGAGAGTAAATCATAGAAATTTAAGAATTTATATGCAGAGCAATTTGGAAAGCAACTTTAATTAACCTAGGTTTATATTACACAGTAAAGCTAGCAGAGTTAGATCAGTCAAACAGATTGTGGACAGCAATCTCTCTAGCTGGCATGCAGGTGGAAGACCCTTGTTGCAGTTATGCCCTCCAGCTGCTCATTATTACCCTTCTGCCAGCAGAACTGGGAGGGCAGTCACCTCCAGCAGAGTTGTTCCTGTGATTGATCCCTGTTCCTCTGCAGGCAAAAGCAGCCAGGTAAACACAAGCAATTTAAATGGTTGGCTTGAGGCTCAGGACAGATATCCTCTTTCCCATCTAGCTGTGCTGATAGCTATTGTTCCTAGTCATCTCTGTGCTGGAGACTATGCCACTCAGGATGTTCAACCAAGCAGTAGATATCTCAGGACTACTTCTAAGACAGGCAAGCTGAGATCTATCTATGCACAGTTTAAACCCACCTGTTAACCTGTTGGTAGCAGATCCTGTGTTAATCTCTGTTATAAACAGCCTAGTGTGTTTTTCTGTATCATTTGGGAACTTCACTGGCTTTTCTCTGAGTGTGGATTAGACAGAATTTGCCAGAAACACTTTACCAGCTGAGCTGTGAAAAGGGGTAAGCTATAGCCAGTGAAAAAGGGAGAGCTTGATGTTGCTATATCGGCACCTGCAGAGGTGTCTCTTCATAGCTTTAGGCAGCTAAGAGGGGCAAGAGATGTGATTCCTGATTGTCATAGTTTTGTTCGCAAGTGAAGAGGCTTTACAGACACCAATTATAAAGCTTCTTTAGTTCCGTTTGAGCTGAATGATAAAAAGAATTTCTTGAATTGTACAAAGTGTGCTTTTTCATCTGTGTTAGTATCATGCTGCCAGTAAAACATTTGATGTTGCATCAGATCTCAGATTCTAAAGGTATTACCTAAATGAATGTTCTAACTAAAAAAAAATAAAACTTCAGTGAATGCATTCTATAAGAAGACATTTTTATTTACATTCTATTTGCTGCTGGAGCTAATTTTTAAATGTGAGGGCGTTAGGAAGCAAACTGCAGGTATTGCCAAACGTGCCTCCTAATAAACTCCAGACCTTCCAGAATGTAAGTAGCAGCTGTTCAGCTTGATGCACTTTTAAACAGAGGAAAATGGTTTTTGGGATAAATGTAACTTCTATTTTATTAAGAAAGCAACTTAGAAAGGGAAAACTGTATTTGTGGTATGTATTGTGAAATCCTAAGCATTTGTGACACACTGAACGAAAAGACAGATTTTGCTAGAACTGAGTGTATTATAAATGCATTAACTATAAATATGTTCATTTTGTAACTGTGTTAAAACTGCTGCTAGGCAGCAGCATTACCTTGACCTGGAAGGATTTAACAAACCAGACCTTTTACTCAAGCCTTTCCAGCCACAGAACCAGGAGGGGCTGGACAGAGGCACAGAGTTCAGCTGCCATGCTGACGTGCACGAAGGGCCATCCCTTTGGCCAGGGTCTTTCAGCACCTCAGGTCAGTGTGGTACCACAGGGCTCTCTCTGCACTTGCCAGTGGTACAAAGAGGCTGTGACTCCAGTCAGTGATTCTTTGACTGAAAGGAATGTCATTCAGTTAAATGTACTGGGCATTCCTTTAGCACAACCTTAAAAAATTGTAAGAAACTTACATGAGCTGAAGTATACAAGAGACAGCATGGATACAGTAGGGTAATGGTCAGGCAACTTTCTGCTAGGGCTGTTAGCAGGAACTTAGGCTGACATCTTCATTCATAGTTATTGTGTTTACATGAATGAAAGCGAGATGGCACTTGTAGATTAAAGTGCACTTTAACCACGCAGTCATTTAGTCATACGGAAACACTCATGTTTTTAAGTTTGGCCTGCTGTGGCATCATCTGGCAAATTCTAGTTTTACTGGTGCTCATGTCTCCATTACAATATAACCATAAATGAAATAAATTATATCTTGATATCCTTAAATGCATTTCTCCAATAACCCCAAGAATCATAATTAAAGTAATGGCAGTGAATAAATGTCCTTAAAGATAAGCTACAGTAAAAGCTTCATACTGAAAATCTAAATGCTGAAAAATTTACTATATTTAGTCCCATATACCATTGCTAGTTACATGAGTGTCAGGTTAAATTTTACCATGATTACTGCAACTTCTCCTGTAGTCTGATGCTAATCTTAGCTCTTTAATCTATTAAAATCACAGCCACTATAATTATCTTCCTCATCTCTCATTTCTTCTGTAACACATCAATGAAGAGTCCAGGCATTGATGCCCTCTCCCAAACTTCATTCAGATATAAGTTCTTCATCTTCTTCAAGACCTTATACAATTTAGACTAAATTTTTTGATATATCTTTACATCTGCAACACCACAGATAAAGTCTTAATGTTCAGTTCTGTCTAGAAATTCTTCTTCAGATTTTAATGCTGATTCAGTTGCATGCACTGTACTCCTTATTCCAAAGTTTTCTGATTCAAAACTTTAAAAAATGTTAAATTCTTCTGTGAAGTTAATAGCAATTATGACAATAAGAGAAGAGGGGAAATTCCTAGCACTTTATTTAGCTATGTACATTTTTAGCATTCACTGAATAGTCTTCACTGAAGTTTCTAGATGCTGGAAATGAACTTGCCAAATGAAAAGCCAGAAATACTCCATCTCTTTTCTAAGCTTTATTTCATGTATTATATACATGCAATAGCATCAATTGGATTATTTATCTGTTAATCCTCTGCAGCCCTCAGTACAAAATTTCTCTTGAAATGTATTTCAACATTCATTAATTCTGACAATGGTAGCTCATAGTTGGTATGTCAGTGACAACAAGTCTCACAGAGAACTTCTAAATATTGTCGCCTGGGATGACATTCCATGGCATCTTCAGCCTCACTGGAAAGGTCAGTGACACAGATTTGCTTTCAACAATGTAATCCAGTCCAAGAGTGACAGCCAGACTATGCAGCATGACAGAGGCAAGGAAGGTTTGCTAAGGCTTTTCATTTGTAAATGACAGAAACAAGTCATACTGGGAATTGCAACCTTTGCCTATCTAGAAACATCTTTGCACACAATGAATCAGTACTTCTTGATCTGGTTTGAGATGTAGAAGGTGAGATGCTGATGTTTTGTCTTAATCATTTCTGGGATAATTAAGCTCAAAGCTATTCTTATAGAATTGTTAATGCCCTCCTATTGATTCTGGTATCAATATATGTATTTAAAATCCTTATATATGGAAACATCACTTGACATTGATATTCTTTCTAATAGTTTATTTCCCACCCACATCTTCTAGCAAGAAGAGATTTTTCTTTAACCCCTATTTTATATTATAATTTCAATGTTTCCTTCAGTTGTGAACATTCTGGAAGACTATATCCTTGTGTTTAGGCATCAACTATATAGGTATATAGGTTCAAGTCTTTTAATCATATGAAGAATATATAACACAAATTTATTCTTAGAATAGAGGTTTTTCACTTGCTAAAAAAACTAGAATTATCGTAACTCATTTACATAAACAAAGATACACTTCTGATACATACGTGAGCATTTAGAAATGGAAAATTAATTTCTGCCTGTGTTGGTCCTTGTAACTTGTTGTGTGCATTCATGTACTGTGTGTATGTGTGAGTGTCTGCCTGCTGGCACTCAAATTCACTGGCTGGACCTGGGAACACAGAGCTTCAGCAACCTCAGCTCTTTTGGGCTATCAGACTTGGCAGTGCTCTGCAATTTCTACTTTTCTTCTTGTCCTTGCAAGTTATTCCTCTCACTAATTGTATATAACTCTCTATAACACTAATTGACTAGTTTATTAAATATAATAAACTATAGCTACTGCAAGCTTGGTTTCTAAATAATGTAGGCAGCTCTATGTGCTTCATGTAAAGCCTCCACCTTCCAAAAAACATTTAAAAATATAATAAACTCCCCACAATTGAAAAAATATCCCCAATGTCATTTATGACATATATTGAAAAGAAAATTATTTAAGTAAAGGAATTATTTAATTTATATAAAGAAAGCAAATATAAAGAAAGAAAATACATGAACATGCATATGAACTGTATTAAAAGCACTGAAGTTAAAAGCCCTTGATGTTACATGAGTTCTTTTCTGTTACTGAGTATGAAGTCTTAGAAATAATGTACTTTATTTCACATTAATCTCAGTTATGAAAGCTTTTAAGCAAAACAGTAATTACTACTATATGATTAAAAAGAATATATGGAAATTGTTCTTTTTACACTGAAAAAAATACTGTCTTTTCACCTTGAATTTAGTAATTAAGATTTTGGCAATGAAAAGGGAAGACAAATATTAAGAATTTACTCAAGCATGCTGAAGAAGTAGAATCTTCTCATTTGCATGCTAAGGTCATCACAAGCCTGATATTAATGTGAGGCCATAGAAGGAAATTCGGTCATGGTTTAACAGTACTACATCATAGGGTTTTTTGTTGTTTTTTTTTTCTTTTCTTTTCTTTCAAATATCAAAACCTTGTTATCACCACAACACAAAGAATAGAAAAGTAGAGTGTATAAGCACTTACAGGTCAGATTTCATATTATTTACCTTTTAGACACTGCCTTGCCTAAAACCCTGTGCTGGGTGCATTGATTCCTCTATCAGATGAAAACAAGGTAACTTAAAATTGCTACCTTCAAAATATACCTAACAATATAACTGCTAATAATTGCCCAAATAATAATAATTTCCCCAGAAGTTTACTTAGAAGTGGCTCATACTACAGAACACTGATATGCCACCTGTCTTAAGCTCCCAAGACCTGTTCTAGTCATTCAGTTCTGTGATGTCTGTGCTGCAAGCTGACTAGCTACGCAATAAATGCACTAATTTAAGACAGCTCAAAGGGCTACCACAGTTAAGAAGACTTCCTGGGAATATGAGCAAAAACTTGCCATATGGATGAAAATAAAGTAGGTGAAGAATCTATTCCTGCTGCTGACAGAGCAGAGGCAGCATAAAGAACATGTTCTTACCCCTGTCAACTGCAGTCGCAGATCTCATGTGAGATTGGGCTGTGGCTAAGTTTCTGTTCTATTTAAGTGGAAACTCTGCCCTATTAATTGAAATCACCTAAGACATTGTAGATTAATTAATTGGATTTTGTCCAGATAGGGAATAGAAGCACAACACTGTCAGGTACAGACTGTCAAAGAAACTGCTCCTTTCCTGCTGCATTTTGGACTGCTACTGCCAACTCTTGCACCAGAAACAGGCCTACTGCAGGCAAACATTCCCTAGCCAAGAATTCAAATTTGACTTGTAAGCCAATGTACCATAGCTCAGATTCTTATCAAGGTCAGGTAATTAAAACATGGATTAGGAATACTCTCACGAAACTGAACCACAAAAAAAAGTAATGTTACAGCCTTTTTTCCATCCAGTTTTGCAAACTTGATTCTATCGAGATCATAGGTGTTTGTTGTTTACATCCAGTTACTCAAAGGATTTAACAGTGACCTTACTTTTAAACTTGGATGAGGAGAAAAGAAAACTTTCTGCCATCTACTTTTCATGAAACATTTCAAAGGTGCACCAGTCTGGGCTTGGATAGAGTTCATTGTCTTTATAGTAGATCATATGGGGCTGTGCTTTAGACTTTTGACCAAAACAATACTGGCAACACATTAATGTTTTAGCTTTTGATGAGCAGTGTTCACACAGCATCAAGGACTTCTCTGTTTTTCACTTTGTCCACAAAATAAATGGACTTAACAGGTAAAAAGTGGTGCATAATAAGTGGGAAGACACACAAGCAGGGAGCTGATCTGACCTAATCAAAGAGATCTTCTATACTATATAGCACCACATTTGCAAATAAAAGGGAAAAGAGGCGCATTTATGAGGGTCAACCATCTTTAGATCAGAAACTATCTGAGCAATATTCTACCCATGGAAGGTGGGGAGTGGTTGCCTTTACATCACTTGATTTGATTTGTTTTCTTCCCTCTTCCACTTACTCTTCAATTATAAAGAATTTATTATTATTACCATTATAGCTTGTTTTGATACATAAGTTTTCTCTTTTTTTGTCCTTCATTTACTCTTCCTCCATTCCCCTGACAGAGTGGGAGAAGTGAGCATAAAGCTTTGTGGTGTTTGGCTGCCTATCAGAATTAACACACAGCAGGAGAACAAAGCATTCTTTCATGAGATGGGAAAAATCCAGACCTACTGTCATCCTCACTGACCAGATAGGTGCTTTTGCTGCAGATTGTAAAAACTCTGCAAGATTATTATTATCAGATTATGAGCTATGTAGATTTTTTGTCTCTTTCCAGTGTTGCACCATGAGCTCAATAATTTAGATTCTTTCCTATATAGTTATGTTAAATCTTTTTACTGCATAATGAACATCAAATATAGAATGTCTACTATCAAAATACTATCAAAAATTACATCATGTTCTTGTCATTTGTTCTGTTTCTTCATCATACCCTTCTGCTTTGCTTTTACAGGCTAAAACCACAGCTCGATAAATGGCAAATAGTGATGTTGTTGAATTGTTCTACTAAATAGCATTAAAATTTGAAGATGAATGCCAGAAAATGTAATTCAAATAGTGAACAATTTCAGTCAATTGAAAGGGACATTTTACATTTTATTGTTTGGAGGATTTTTTATTCCAGTAATTATCTCCCTTTTTTTTTTTTCTGCTTCTGCTGCTAGTCAGAAAAGAAACTGTTTCAGTCTGAAAGGTCTTTATAATTAAATCACTTTTCAGTTTTAATTTTCCCTCTATTCTCTATGGTCATATAAACTGGGCAAGTCTTCTCTGTTATTTCTGTTAAGAGGTATATTAGTTATTATACATCAAGGCACATTTTAATTGTGGAGCCAAAAGACAGAAATGTAGAGTCACAATCCCATGGGATACATAAATGATTTGGTGTCATATTTTCAAATATATTCAGGTATGCCATTTGGGCACCTGTACAAGCTTTCCTAAATAAAATATCTAAATAGGTTAAGAATCTGTCATTGAAAATAGACTAAAGTTTTTGCTTTAATTTTAGAGAAAGTGAGATTTTCCTCCATATTTTCCCTAAGTGTTCTTAATTACTGTTGCTTTCATTGTCTCTCAATATTTTACTCCCTTACTTCAGACACTTTTAAACATTCAAGATACTCTAGTAGGTTTCTAACATGTTTTTAGCTAATAAGTTTTTATCTCTAACCTAAGAATTCTTAGAGAAAAGCTGGAGAAACCAGCTTTCCAACACAGCACATAATTTAAATTGGTATAGCTGTCTAGCTTGTTAACTTCAGTGACTGCAAGTCAGTTTGAAAAGACAGTTGTGTTCATGTTAACCCCATTCCAGATTCTTATATCACTTCTAGCTTTGTTTTTTGGTTGGTTAGTTGTTCTGTTCTCATTTTTTATTTTGTTTTGGTTTGGGCATTTTGTTAGTCTCTGTCCTAAATGATTGCCAAATCAAAATTTACCTTAAAACTGATATGCAGAATATACATAAGATGCATAGGGGCCCTTTTAAACCCTAAAAGAGTTGCCGACTCCATTCTGAGGGATAAAAAAAATAAAGGGGAGGGGACTAATTTCTGTGCCTCTCTACCACCTGGTGGGCCTCATAGTCTACAAAAGGTTTTTTCAACAAGATGGTGGTTTCTAAGATGGTTGTTTCTTAAGGAACCATGTGTTCTATAAATTAAAGGCTAGTTTCATTTTGCAGACAGAAAGATGAGATTACTGGTGTGTTCTAGTCTTTATCTAGAAGGCAATTCTGCTCCAGTTTATTAAATCCTTCGGTGGTAAGGCAGCTAGGCTACCTGGCAGTAGGTGTATTTAGCTCAAAGGAAGGAGGCAAAGGTGGCATACAGTGCACATGAAACAAAGTCTGGTAAAGAAACTGGATTTTACTGTTATTGTTATGTACCTAAAAAGGACTCCTCCTGTGTCCTCGTGCTTACTCATTGGCATAACAGCCCAAAAGGTAATTATATGGTACTTTTGATAGTCTGTTTTCAGTATTGCATTCTTCCAGTTTAGCCAAGCAAGGAGAAAGTTGTCATCTAACTGCTTAAACCTGATTTTTGTTTTCTCTACTCTTTGCCCCCCAACAGACCCCTAAAAAAAAAATTCTGGTCTAAACTGAGAGTTTTTTTAGTAATCGTCTGTTTTTCTGTTTTTCTCTGTTGTGTTCTGATTTGAGTAGATTGGGTCTGTTTCATCCAATTTCAGGATCCTGGGAAGCCAGAATCTAGTGAAATATTCAAAGAATCACTTCTATGAGCACTTCCACAGGAACTAATAACTGTAATTCTGTTTGATCCTTAGTGACAATATTTTAATAGTAATTTATTAGTTTGTAACAGAGTACACTCATGAAGCTATAAGAGACCATGGAAAATATTTTCCTTCTTTATTTTTCTCAAAATAAATTAGTTTCTTTTTGTTTTCTCTCCTGTCCTTTGTGTAAAAAGAGAGAGAAGGTTAATACTTTTCCATTGGGTAGGACAGTTAAGTAAAGAAAGAAGGACTGTTATGTCTCCTGATGAATATTCAATTTTGCAAGTTTCAGTGGAGTAAGTCAGAGTACCTTACTGCAGAACAGTTTGTGACTGGATAGGTGTGAAGAAAAATGGTATTTGAGATGCAGAACAGGTGCTACTTATTGGATGTCTGCTCTAATAAATGGGAGTGTGCCTTAGCACTTGCCTTGAAGGAAATGAAAGCTACTATAATGATCCTAGATGATATATGGAAAATCTGTTCCAAAGAATTTTTATTTCCCTATTAAAATTCAACTTGTGTCTGGTGAGCTAAATGCTTCTATTGACTCAGTCTGTCATATTTAAGCTGCATAACGAAAAACTGATTTTTACTGTAGTTGTTTTTCAGCGGTGTCAGCATTCTCCTTAAATATCTTATATGAATTTTTGGGAGCATGTTCGTTAAAAGTTGCACAAAAGCTAAAATTTGTCAAATTAAGCTTCGTTCCTTTTTTTCTTTGATTTTTATTAATGCTGCTGGTTTGTTTTTAGTATAGCAATGGTTCTAATCAGAATAATTTCTCAAATCAACTGAGGTGCTTCGGCATTTAAAATATGACTAAGAATCTCACCTAAAGCTGCTGAAGTTTCCTGAGGTTGTATTAATAGTAAAAGTATTTATTTATTATTTCAGGTTTATAAGCTTCTGAAAAAAAAAAAAACTAAACTTATTCCCACAATAAAAATCTCACAGTAGCAATGAGATGCTTTCCTATATGTGACTGTAGGTTCGTTTCACAGTGCTTGATTGATTCCCCCTTCTTGCTTGCATGTACAAATATATGTACATATGTATATATACTTATGTATAATATATACTTCTGTGAAAATATATATGAGAATGTGTGTGTACATGTAGCCACATGTAAGTCCTCTAAAAGTATGCAACATGAGACCTTGACTTTAGTGTGGAAGATTTTAGTTTGGTGAGCCCAGATGACAAAAATCACAGTATAAAGTTAGCCAATTTTGTTGTGAGTGAAGTGCATAACATTGAATTCTAACAGGTCTGCAAAACAGATTTGTTGAAGGTATGAGTGACAACAACAAAAACATGACTATTTTTCAACAGCTCAGATATGAGAATAGGACATAACTGAGAATTACTCAGCTAATATATGGAGATTAATCTCCTGAAAGATAATCACTTCTCATCACAACCTAGGAAGATGCTGTTGAAGTGTAGGCAGTTAGGTGCCTCTAGGGATGACTTAGCAATGATGTTTCATAGCTTTATACAAATGTCTCAATTCACTGAAGTCTAGATTAGCCATTTGTTTCTTATTCTTGGTAATTAATACTTGAGATTAATTAGCTTTGAGATCACTGCAGAAATTGCAGCTAGCTGCTGGCAGTAAGTATGCTCTCTGTTTGTTGCATGAGATAGTTTTGTTTTCTTATCCAGTCAAATTGCATTAAATCTGTGGTCTAAATAATAAAGGGTCAGCTGGTTTTTTTTTGTTTGTTTGTTTTCCTTTTGCTCACTCATATAACCTTAGTGATACTAGCCCAATTGAAGAGATGTAGCAGGTGTAATTCTCATTTGTCAGTGTCTTATTTAATGGCATGGTTACAATCCTAGCGAGTTTAGAAACTTAAAAAAATAAACTACAACTAAATATATGTTTCACTGCTTCTTCAAAACAAGCTTGCTCAGAGAATTTAGGTAACTACAAGAAATAATAACACATGAGACAAAATAAAGATATGAGCAGTTTATTTGGTTTGTTTGGGATTTTTTAACAATGAGTGACTAACAAGTGATTAGGGAACTGTACATTGACAATCACTATCAGCAATATAGCAGTCACAGCAATAGCTGAACGCTTCTAAAATGTTAAAAAATGACCAAAAATTTGTTAACTATTTTTCTTGACACGTCCTCCTAATTCTTAATGACATAGACACATTTAAATAGTTGCAACTAGACCAGAGCCCATCTCTCACAGGGCACTATAGGATACCCTACTTCCACACAGCTGTATTGGAGATGTGGGTGCTCCAGCTTTATTGTACCCATGCAGCCCACTTCTTTCAACTGACTAGTGTACACACAGGTGATGAGGATGCCCAGAAGGCCAAGTGTTACCTAAGCCCCCAAAGGTGTGGATCCCCCTCTAATATGCCTCATACTGTTAAACTAGGAGCTGCTTTTCCCAGCCTGGCAAAGGCCATTACACCCCAGGGAGTCTTTGGCAACATCATACCATTTTAGGTGCATTTCTCTCTTCTCACTTTTTCAAATTTTAATGATTCTTTCATATCTCGCTTAAGGATGACTCATCTATTTTGTTTGGCTTTCTTACCCAAAGTTTTTGTGATCATTCACAGAGGATTGTTTATTCCAACAGGTGTTAATCATTGGTGCCATCAGAGTTGCTCTTAGTTTGTTGTGTGGTTTGGGTTTTTTTGGTTGGTTGGTTGGTTGGTTGGTTGGTTGGTCTTTTTTTGGAAGTAGCCTCTCAAACATCTTTGAATATTCCACTCATATACACCATTTCCATGCACATTCCTATCTTATCATATATTGTTACCCAGGGTGTTTTACCAAGGGAAAATTATTAGTGTTTCTCCACAAAGATATAGTGCTTCTAGTTTATATGCTAGCATGTTGCTACAAGAGGAGCTTGAACTCAGGCTGCTCCGAGATCCCATCTGTCTTAGTGAAATATTGAAGTTTAGTGACAAAGGACCCTCCAGCTCTCTGCAGACAGCTTAAATGACAGACTGACACCATATATCCTATATTCAAGCTGTTCATGGATGTGTTGGCTCTTTTTGTGTAGTTAACCACTTTCAAATCCTATTCTTCCAGGCCCTCTAAATAACAATAATTGCCTGTGGCTTGCAAGAGGTGTATTTTAGTACACAGTTTTTTCCACAGGTTATTGAATATTCACAACTAATTTTTAAGGTCATCTTCCAGATGTGTTAGAAGTAGGGAAAATAACACATAGAAGCAGCTATGTCTTCAGATGCTGAAAGGCTAGATGCTTGGGGATTTGCTTTCTGCAGTTTTGTTGAAGGATATGGGCTGTTTTTAATTTTTTTTTTTCTCAGTACCAGAGGTACACGTATTTGATTTCTTCTCTGTGCTCTATGGCACCTATGATTATGAGCCAATGTAGCGTAGATTTCAGCTGTGTTTTATTTTATTCAAAATATGCAAATTAATTTTACCAGAGTAATATGAAGCAAACGTAATGAAGAGGCTTCAGTTATTCCCAGAGAATGTTCTGTGGAAAATTTGCAAGTGTAGCATACATCTTGCCCTGCTTATCCAGCCTCTTGACAGATACTATGTGAAAAGCAAACCAGCAGTACACTTCAAGGCATGTGCATCTTTATTGTCTTGAGATAATATAATTTTGTGTACTGTGGCCAGCACCTAGCACAGGTGTGCGTGCATGTAAGATGTCTGAGGAGAGTGTACTACGGTTACTTTCTGAGTTCTAATTTTTCTGCAGAACAATAACTGTCATGCACACTAAACTCCAAGACAGGCCTAAGTCTTTGAAGGATATATCTTATTTCAGTTATTTACAGACTTTCTAAAACTTAGCCAGACTGGTATTATACGAAATGGTTTGAGGTGAACTCATGCCCCAAGTATGTCGAAAGAAGAAATATTTTATTCCTACTGTATCTACTGGCTCTGTTTGTCTTTCTTTACAGTAAGTCAATTTTGCCAAACTGTTGTTGACTCTTTGGGTTTTGGTGTTTGTTTTTGTTTGTTTGGTTTGTTTTGTGTTTTGGGGTTTTTTGGGAATTTTTGGGTTTTCTTGGTTTTTTGGTTGAGCTTTTTGTGTAGCTTTGGATTTCGTTTGGGTTTTTTTTTTTTTTTTTGTCTTGTAATTGTATTTTCTAGGGTGGTGTGTTTTGTGTTTTTTTGGAAGATTCTTTGCTCACTTGTTTGGAGTGGAATGTTTTGGGGGCTTTGGTTCAGTTTTTGGGCTTTTGTTGTTGGTTTTGTTATGTGTCTTATGTATCTATGTGCCTGACTTAACTTATCTAGTAAATTTGGAAGGGTCCAATGAAGGCCAGTGGAAAGGTGAAGAGAGGTCATGGGACTGAACTTCTGACAAAAAGATTTGAAGCTGTAAGTGGTATCAACTTTACATCATGTTTTCTGAGAAAAATCCAGGTTTGATAGTCCATACAGAACCCTCAGTGATAAAGTCTCAGTCCTTAACTGTCCATCTTCTGATGTAGGACAACAGTTCCTGGACTATAAACATTTTATATTACCAACCACTAGAAAGCAAGGATATAAATAAAGGAATAGTAACCCATCATGGAGTGTGGCCCTGAACATCCCTTTGCACTAATGTACTTTCAGGCTCTTGATTTCATCTTACAGAACTGTGCTTTTGCACAATAGTTGTTATAATGTGCCTCTGGGCTTCATCATTATAAATAATTACAACCATAATAACAAAAACGAGAAACAGCAACTTTTATTTTTTTACTTTAGAAAGGAATGTGCCTTTCAGGCAATTTTCTTTGTTATATATCACTTGGAAATATTTTGCCTTGTTTTACTCCATCTTCATATTTTCTTATTTCAAATTCATATTCAAATACTTTCTGTATCTATGTTAATATTTCATTCTTGTAAGCTGATTTTAGTGAACAAGGAACAAGAATAATTTTTGTGTATGTGAGTGTGTGACATTTCAGATATTTAATCAATAACTAAGCTGCAAAACAGTGTGGGCTGATTTCTTTCTTTTGGCGTGATCTCCTCAATTTATTACTGAGTTTGTTGTTGCATATGTAAAAGTTTAAGAAAAGTTGCATTCTAGTGCTGTTATGAACTCACTAAGGGATCAAAAGTGATGCTACCAGTCACGATCACTGAGTTTAGTCATGAAAGGGAATCACATAGAAAGTGGTAGTAGGTTGCCTACAAAAAAAGAAAAGATTTTGCCTGGGCATGCATGAATAGATCTAGAAAAGCCAAAGCTTAGCTGAACCAGAAACTAAGGAGCAAGTGAAAGATATTAAGAGTTTTGTAGCTTGCTCAGCAGCAAAAAGAGGCATAGGGAAAATGAGGCACAGTTGTTTAGTGGGGCATGACTGCAGTGTGGATGGCCTCAGGTCTTTTGGGCCCCTTTCACTTAGAGCAGATGACCAAAAGCTATTTCTGTATTGTGGAGGAAGATAAGGAAAACATTCTGTGATGAAATGACTGGCTAAATGGAAAAGGAGATCACAGGAGATGCTGTATGCTTACTTTTAGTGAGGCTTTTTACTTAATTTCTTATAATATTGTGAAATCCAAGTTGGATATAGTTGTGCACTTAGTAAATGGATAATAAGATGCAAGTCTGGATCATTGAGCTCGCAGGGTTGTAAGCAGCAATACAAAGGCAAAGCATTGCTCTGATGATCACTGTAAGTGGTGATCACCAGAAATAAAAGTGAGGCCCTTCACCAATGCTAATAGTAATGACAGCTATCTGTCACCAAGTTCCCCTGTAGTTCAAACACTCCTGGTGGCCCCAGTCTCAGACCTGTTCCAGTCTTATGTTCTTATCTGCTTTGTACCACTATTTCTAATCCAAAATGATTTTAAGGGAAAAGCAGTTTCCCTCTTGATTCTTGAGGGACAATTATGATAATATCTGTTCAGTCTCATCAAATTCTTGTAAGTATAAAGGTACAGATTTTATGAGGGTAGGAGGAGAAACATAAAACTTTGTGGAAAACAAGAGAATGCAGAACCTCTTCTGTATTCATTAATCAAACTCAGTTTGTAATTAGGCAGCTCTGCCCTTGTCTTTCCAAATAAGAAATATTCTGGAGAAAAAAAAAAAAAAAAAAGAAAAAAAAAAAAGGGGGAGGTGGGGTTGGGTTGAGGCATATTAAGGCAGCATTGGTAGGTTCATAACAGAGATGTGCTCTTCCTAGTCCTTTCTAAACCCAACAGAATGGTATTAGGACAGTTAATGTCACCTGTGTAATTTTATATGAGCAGGGAAACAAACTCCTCCAGTTCAGCTCAAAGAATGCACTGAGTTTTTCTAACTCCATAAAAAAATTCCGAAGATGTGTAATGAATGACACCAAATATTCTTAGGCTAGCTTTATTTTTGTAAACTTCTCACTTTTCAGCCCTTCCCTGCATCACTCTGGAATGTTGATCACACCCTATTCTGACCTGGAGGAATTATAGGAAGGTACACTTGTTTTAAGAAAGGTGGTCACTTGTCACTGTTGCATAGATTTGTCTGAGCAACAGTATATTCCCTTCTCATTATACTCACAAGGAACTCAAGTCTCTGGCAACCTTATGGTATTCCATTTTTTGTACAGTTTACAGAGGATTTAAAAAAAAATATGTTGTTAAAGATCTGCATTTTAATTATGCCTCATATGCCCTGATTTTTAGTTATGAAGTTTCTTGGCATATCTTGTTACATAATTGGTCACATTTCAGAAACTCTTAGAATATCCTGAACACTGCTGTGCTCCTGGAATTTAGGACAAGCATAGCTGTGTGTACAGAGTTCTAATATCTGCTTTACTGAATCACTAAGTGGCTTGTTAATGTTACTTCAAAACAGCAGGTTTGCTATGCTTGACAAGTAAGTGATTTATTTTCTCAAACCTATTTTATTAAACACAGTTTGACATAAAAAAAAATCTTAGACCCTCTCCTCAAATAATGTAATGTTTTATACGTCACTATAGGAATAAATGAAATTTCCTTAGAACTAGAAAAAGTTCTTATAGTTCCAGTGAGGATAATGAGTAAAATCAGTCTTAAATGAGAATAAAATTATTTAATGACACATTAGAAGTTACAAGGTTTACTAATTTCCAAGATGGTAGTTCATTCTATTCACCTTCATTTTTTATCTTTTGCACTCCTTTTGGGGAGTTTTAGGGAGGCGTATAGCATGCCTTAATCCAAAATTTGGACAAAAATTCTTCTAATGCAGATGGAACTATATTTCTAATTATTCACTTTTGCCAAGCAATCTATAAAAGATCAGCTCAAGTCATAAGTTTCATGACAAGTGGGAAAATAAATTGCTCAAGATAGGATGTAAATTAGGGACAAGGTTCAGCTGACTACCAGAATGTGTAATTATATTTTGATATGTCACAGAGTAAGACAGTCTCACTTGATTTAAATTTGTAAACTAAAAATAGTTGACTGGAAAAATGGTAGGGAAAGGGTGTATAAAAAACTTGTAATTCTTGAGAAATGTAAATATGACCTTAAAAAGTAAATCCAGAGTAGGTTAAAGGATAAGTTTCTTGAATGCAATTTTATCTTGCAATAGTGTAGAGGTGAATTTGTGATTATATATGTTTTATGGATGATCTGGAATATCCATAAATGCATCATTGGTGGTCTGAGGGAGAAGATTCTAACACATAACCAGCTGAAAAATCCATAATATCCTGAATAATGTGCTGATAATGAACAAATAAAAGTCAATAATTATGACCAAAGAAAATTCCACTAAAAAATCAGTGAGACTACTTTAAAAACAATTCCATGACCAGAGGATTTTAAGAGTTGAGTACAGTGTGTAAGCAAAGAGTATGATTAAGAGAGTGTGGCTGCAATACTTCAAGGGCTGTGCAACATAATTGGTACTGAAAATTGACTCTCTTAGAGTAGTTCACTCTTACAGCTCTTCAGAACCTGATTTTGATCTATCATTCCTTGGCTATACATTTGTATGTATACCTGCTTACTGAACATTTGATAGTGTATAGAGATATTTACATGCATGATCTGTGTCTGCACGCATTCAAATTGCCTATCACAATGTTGATTAATGAATGCAAATTCAGCTTTTTTTCAAAGCTACTGATATACTGTAACTCAGCACCTGTGGATGCCAGAGTATCACTACGTATGCTAAGCAACATGGATTTAAGTGTTTAATGTGAGACAATAACAGCCAAGTAGTAGATTAGTGGTCAGAGAGCTGTTACAAGGTGCTGTTTGGTATCACTTTTTTCAGCTAAAGTTAAGCTTGCCCTTAAGCACTTGATTGTATCTTTAGTTTAAAGTTTTGTTGTGTTAGGCTGGTACAATGTTTGATGGAAAAGCGGTGGGGTTTTTTCCTCAAACAGTATAGACACTAAAACATTGAAGGTGAGAAGAGAGGATTTCTTACAAAAGGCAGTGTGGTGACGTGCAGAGCTACTCGAGTCTTGACAACACCATAGCAATAGCCTGTAGCCCCCTCTGCACAGCAGCACTGCTCTGCTTATTTGTATCTCAGCTCAGAACGACATTGTACAGTTTGGATACAAAGGACCAAACTGTATGATCTTATTTCAGGTTTACAAGAAACAAAATAGGAAGTAGAGACATAGAGGCAGAAGGCTGGTTTGCCGAAAAAGGCAAAAAAGATGGTAAAATTTTTAAACAGGACAGGTTGTAGGATAAACTCCTCCACTTGTCACTGGCTTCTAGGTAGGGGAAGATGCTGTAAACATCACCTTCTGTTTTCTATCAGATTTAAGGTGGTTTTTACCCAGTTAGATTTTTTATTTTTATTCATCCATTCAAACTATAATATTGTAACTGGGATATAAGCATAAGGCAGGAGACAATGTTGAAAGCATTGATTAAAATCAAGGTAAATTACTACCACTAGTTTAACCTCATTAATAAAATAATTTGTTTTATCAAAGCAGGCAAAGAGGTTTCTCAAGAACCATTTACACTTGGTAAGTATTGACTTTTCCCAAACACTGTTTTTCATATGCCCAGAATTATATTTCAGGAGAACTCCCTCCTTGATTTTTCCCAGGCAAAAAAATTAGTCTCATCCATCTGTAGTTTTCTAAAGTTGACATACTGGTCTTTTTTGAATATGACTGCATTATTTTCTACTCTCCAGTTCTCAAATTTCCATGACCTGGCAAAGATGACTGACATCAGCCATCCAAGAATGTCAGCCACCTCTTTTTGGTACACCTGGATGCAGCTCATCAAGATCACTTGGATTTTCATGGGTTGAATTGTCTGAAGTAAGTACCATTTTTATCCTCATCCAGTATTTTCTATTCTTTCTGAATCCTTTCACTGAGCACAGATGCGTGGGAGAAATTCTCAGCAAAGATTGAGGCAAAGGTGGCATTGAGCACCTCATCCTTACACATCTGCTGTCACTAAATCTCTGACTCTTTCCAACACTATACTTGCATACTACTGCAGTGCTAGAAGCAGTTCATATTGTCTTTCTCATCCCTAACAGGTTTCCAAGAGAGCTGCAGCTCTCCTAACAACATCCTAGCATGGCTGAACAGTGCTTCTATATTTCTCTTTAGCAGCCTCTCCTCAACCTTCTTGTATACTGCCCTTTGGTGTTTTTGTTTTTTTTTTTTTTTAAATTTCATTTGAATTCCACCATGAGCTCTCTGTTTAGTCAGACTGGCCACCTGAGACATTTGCTTGTTCTTCTGGGAGTCAGGATGGACTCTTTTTGTGTTTAACTGGTGTCTTTCACAACCTTCTTGAGCATCTTTGCCCTTTAAAATACCTCCTCCCACATGATCCTCTACACTTGTTCCCTGAATAAGCTTTCACCTTATCTCTGCTTATCTCCTTCATTCTCCTCAGGATCTTGAACTCCACTAATTCATGGTTATTCCAGTCAAAGCTACCTTTGACATTACTCCAAGACATTAAGTAACTTGTCCTCAACTGGTTCTTCCTTGTTTCTGAGCAGCTGATCCAGCTGTACTTAACCCCTGGCTGGTATCAGTATTTGCATCAAGAAGTTACCCCTGACAAAAATCTTGTCATAGTAACCTACCAGAAAATGCCAAAGTATTCCCTCAAGAGAATTGGGTTCTGTCATCCAGAATTCCTTATTTCCAAATAGCTTCATTCATGTCCTCACCCTGGTCAGGTGAACTGTAACAAACTCCTACCACTGGGTCTCCCTTACTGGCCTCTGCCTTGATCTTGAGTTGTGAACTCTCAGAAAAATTGCTGTCTGTCTCACAGAAAGGCTTTCATACTTCTGAGCTACTCCTTCACCTCTCCCTTACCCTCTTTGTTGTCTTCTTGATATGTCTTCCCTGAACAATGTGTATCCACACATTCTTGCAATAACCTATTTGTATGAGTTGTCCCACTACAACTGAGTAACCAAAATGATGTAAGATATGTAGATGTGTAAACATGTGCACAGTTGCAGTCTTTGCTCTTTGTTTCCCTGGCTGTGTGCATTTCTGTTCATATAACATGTTTGAGATGAACCTCCTTTCACCCTCTCTTTTTACTCTGGAATTCTGTCCTGTATCTGCCATCTACCCACCCACTTCTTTGCCTGAGTGTGGGTTGTAATTTCCTTCCATAATCAGTTCCTAGATTAGAGCTCTACTCACCAGGTTGACCAGTCTGCTGGAAAGCTGCTCTCAACAGCTCTGTCTTCAGGTCTCCAAAGAAGGGCCTTGTGGTCTAAATCCAAAATTGCTGTTGAAAACAACAGCTACACAAGCCTCTAATCAATTTCCTAAAATAACTGGGGCCATACACTATAGTTTGCAAATTTTTGTGATGAACCAGCTATTGAATATGAGCTATGGCAATATCATCATCTAAACCAAAAAGAACACTTAGGAGAATGGATTTCTCCTGTATAGATTATGTGCTGATTTATTGTAGCTGAGAATTTGGTAAACAAACCTCCATGCCACTCCTCTTAGATTAAAAAAATATGTTTTTATAATCTCCAAATAGCATCTCTATAAGCATTCTTGGTTTCAATAGGCACTGGAAAGTATTATAATTTCTCAGGACAGGTTTTAAATCTCACTGTACTTTCTCTTTGAACTAAATTGCTGCTGCTCTTTGGTCACTACATTTCTTTCTTGTGGACTGGGAAGGTGGAGCAAGGGGAGATACTTCTGTCATGTATGTTCAACCTTTGCTGAGTTAATCCAACACTTACTGCTCCTTTTTCTCCCTAGGAAAAAAACTTTTTAAAGTCTTTAAGTACTATTGAGAGCAAGAGGGTAAATGTTCTGTATTGACTTTTAGGTCAACAAGAAAAAAATAGACGTTTCTGGGAAAATTTGAAGAGGAAAAAATGGACAAAAACCTGTCAAAGGAAGATTGCTTTCCTTTGCCTTTTGAGAGAAGGTATTCTGGGGGATATTTAATGTAATTGCGGTAACAATGTTCTATATTAATAAACAGTGGAATTATACACAACTGTATGTCATAATAACAATAAAATCATGCATTTGGGCAGATGCTTTGCAGCTCAGAAATCATTGCAATTCAGTCTTAAGAGATTTCTATTTCAAGAAGAGATATTTGTGACATTTTAAATTTTTAGCATTCCAACCAAGTCTATGTTAGAGTGAACTAGAATCTGGATGTCCAGTAGGGAATGGAATTTATAGCAAAAAATTTTAAAAATATTAAGAAGGCTGCCTCAGTTTTCCTGCTTGTAAATTGTAATACCAGGACAAACTCTATTCAGATTTATCCCTATGCACATAAATTCCAATTGCAAGGGTAAACTGAAACAGAATTTTAGTAGTTATTTTTCTGTACATGTATTCTGCTGCAGTGATGCAGCAGCAATATTTTTTTTCTATGATTAAAAGGTAATTCCATTTTCTCAGGAGTAGGGCATGAAAAATTGTAACTCATCACATCTTATGTTAACAGATTTTCCTTATTAAAAAACTTTAGTAAGAATTTGAACTATTCAAAAATAAGTGGCAGCCAAATGCAAGGTTTCCAAATAAATATTTTTAGCCATATTTGATTCCTTTCATTTCTACAGTTTTAGTGTGAAAACAAAGGGTAGAAGCTGTAAGAACCTGCAATGACTGCTTTCTGGTGCTCAGAGGCAGAGATCTCTCATTGAGGCATGATATCTGATCCTAGCTTTTTCTACAGAAAATCAATACTCACAAAGGTGGTAATATATCTTTGGAGTTGGAGTATGTCTCCTCCACGTCAGAGAGTACACTGTAAACTCCTCAGGTTTAGAGAGTTAATAGTTAGGTTCTCCTGTCTAATTTGTGTAGAATGAACCACAGTCCAGAGCCCTGCTTCATGTATTGAAAACATACCTTTTATCAAGCTTTATGAAAATAAAGGAACCAGTACTGAATTGAGTAACATAGCAATCACATGTAGGATAACTTGGTTATCATCTCTGCACTGTGCTGCTTTTTTAACAGTAGCAATATCCTTCAAGACAGAAGGATAGAAACCTTCTAGTTTGCATGAGGAGAAAAATACCATAATTTATCTCTCCAGAGATATGGCAGATTTGGCACTCAATGACATTACTGTTGATAGTGTAAGAAATGTCAAACACAAAGAGATTTGAGGGATCAGGTTGGGGTAAAAAAACCCAAAAACCCTTTTTGATTTCATTCACAGGTAAACTTCTGTAGTAGTTTTCTCTTGGCACTAGTTGTCACCATGTTTAGGGAAATAAAAAAGAAAAAGAATAACGTTATATTTTCTCCTTTTATTCATTTATTGTATCCTTTTATTAATTTACTTTTATCACTTAAATGATGGCATTTCTTTCTTTCTATCCTTTCAGCTACATAGTTAATTAGGCCTAATCAAAATTCCCAGTTTCTCAATTTTCAGTACTGAGAATGCACTTTTCTTAAGGCCAATGCATTTTTGTGCAAATGCTGTCTTTTATTAATTTCCTTTTTTTTTTAATGTTAAACAGCATATACTTTCCAGGTTTTGAATGGGGTGTAAAGAGTATTTTGTTCTGTAAGCCAGAGTTTTAAGAGCTCTGGAGTCTGAAGAAGTTGCAGTACCATCGCTTTCAAACAATGATCTTTATACACATGACGAACACCCCTGGTATTCTGAACAATTCTTTAAAGAATATCATTGTGAATAAAACGAATGTACCTCACATAATAATCTAATTTCCTGCCATGTTATATGAGAATGTTTTTTGAAAAACTGCTGCATGACTTAAGCTAAAATAATACTAACTTGGACTCAGTGAAATATTTGCTATGCATGTTAGCTTCATGAGTATCAATCAAGGTTTTAAATAAAACTTTAAAAATTAGAAAAAGTTTTATTGATCTCAAATCATTGCAGATTAACCTGCACAGATCCTAATGACTCCAAAATGAAGGCCTATGAAGGCACAGTTACTTTCTCTAATTGAATGTGAAGGTGAAGAAACACTTCTTTTAGATATCTTTGGGGTGAAAATAGTGTTGTGTCTTTTCGTTAGTATCAAAAGACTCAGCAGAAGTTCTTATTACATCATTGATGACAGATATTTTAGGTGTCATATTTGATAAAACGGTCTTATCCATACACTCCAAATGTCACAAACATCATCTAGTGAGACCTCACATATATAGTCTATACTTCAACTATTTTTTACTAGCTTCTGTTTGTACTTGTGTTCAGAAGTATAAAGTTTGAAAGATCAGAAACTCTTAGAAAATTATTTGCAAATGTTTTTGGTTAGCTTTGCCATCCATTTTTGTCTGTATGCATCTCCACAATGAGGAGTGCACAAGGTAAACACCTGTCACTGAGTTAAATTACTGTCTCTAACACCTGTGTTTGTTCACGTGTCAAATAAGTCCTGTAACAGTCTGTTTGAGTGCTTGTAACCTACATAATTCTGTGAGTTCAGCCATGTGTTCCCTGAGGCACTGAGTTTTGGAGTTTAATTGGTAAATTTATTGCAATCTGGAGTAAAAAAAAAAAAAATCTAACTTTTTCTCACCTGTTTTCTAATTTTTTCCCTGGTAAGTTTTCTCACTAGAAGACTTGCAGCTGTAGATTTCCAAGGAGAAATTGTGGTTAGGCATAAATTATTTTTCATCTCTCTCTTGGAGAAACACCATCAAAAGCATTGACTATCAGAAAACAATTCCTGAAGCAAAGTTTTTACTTTCTTAGCTAACAAAATAGTGGTGAGGGCTGAGGTTTCTGTTAATTTTGTTTCAGTGTGTGTTTGGTTGAGGGTTTTTTAGAGAGAGAAGGGGACTTGCAACACAATATTTCATTTTTAGCATATTTGTTTTGGTAATAGAGTGGGTGAAACAAAGATATGCTATTACTATGTTATGCTTACATCCTTCATAAAAAGAAAAGATACTAGAGATATTCTGGGATTTATTGTATTATTTATGTGAGCCAAATTCATGTGTGCATCCCAAAAAGTGATGTCTGACAAAAAGTTGTGTTTGATTCAGTGTGAGAAAACACACTTCCGTAATCTTTAATCCAGTGCATCATAACTTCTTATGATGACTCATAGATGATTTATTAAGCAAAACTATATATCACTGTCAAACCTCTCAGTTCTCTTCTGAACTGAGGCTGAAGAATCCTACTTTTTTATTGTATAATTTTGATCACCCTAATCAGTATATCTTCTAGTATTTATATTCTTATCTATTTAGAGGGGAAAGGTCAGAATTGCAAAAAATCTGAATGACGCACCTGCATCTTTACTTAAGCAAGAGAATTTATTCTGTTTGACACCCCTTCCTTAATTCTAAACACTCATTCTGGGATTTTTTTTTGTGAGACTGAACAGTAAACTTCTGGAATCCTATCACTGTGTAAGGAAAGACAAGATGTATTTTTTCTGAGTGTTGCTAAATTTATTTTATCTGCAGTCAGTGCAGAAGACAATGTTCTGTAACTTTCAGATGTGATCCCAGTCCATGACGAGCCAAATTCTCACCCTTATCTGTTTCTGAATGCTTATTTTGATTAGCTGGATTTTTTTTTTTTTTGGAATGGACAAGTGATATTTAACTTTTATATTACTGTTTAATATTATTTGAAGCCAAAACATTATAGCACCTTACAGAAGTTACAGTACAAAAATGTTGTTCTCCAGCCAGCATGTTTTCATCATATCCCCTCTATTAATTCTATGCCCTCCTAAATAAGCATGTCACACTATATGTATCATTAATTAGCCATCATCATTTCACTGATGATGTATAAACATAATCAGAATATTCATCAGGGGATCCAAACTGATTGGAAACAGGCTTAATTTACTAGGCTCAGGCAAAAGATGATTCCTTCTTTCTTGCATATATAAAGCACTGTACTTCGAGAGGGACCTGGAGCATTTGTGCATTTTCCTTACAACTATACAAAAGGCACAAATTAGAGTAAATAGAAATGTAAAGCCTGTTATTGTAGGGTTGTAGCATGTGGTTGGTTCTTTATCACACAGAACAGTATTTCAATCCTCTCTAGAATTCAGGATATTTTTATTTTCATCACATCACGAGAATATTTTAAATTCAAGGAATACTTCTTGCTCTACCTTTTAATATTCAAACATGAAGTTATGTGTGAGTGAGTCTACCATAATTTTATGCTCCAAAAGATAAGGGTGGAAACATGATGCCTGCCAGATGCTCAGAGGTCAGACTGAAAAAGAATATGAAATCACATGCTGTTCCAGGGCTCTCTTCTAGTCCAGCACAAGGTGGAGAAAAGGTGCCAAGCTGATTCCAGGTACTGTCAGCAAGAGGAGATGAAGATTAACAAAAATGCTCTGACTTTTGTTCTAGCAGTTTATGTAAGATAGGAAACTGGAGAGAATCTGAAGCAGGTTCAATGATAATCCAGTAGTCTGAGTCTGTGGTCACCATACACTGCCAGACTAAATGGTAGATGCTAATTTATGTATTTTGTTCTGTCTTGTTAAACCTTATAATAAATACAGGACCTCTTACTGAAAGTATTTATTGTCCAATATCCTGAATTGGAATAATTGGATAATGACAAAGAATTTTCTGGAATCTTAAAATCTACTTCAAAAGCAAGAGGTGTACATACACACACATACAAACACATGCTTAGCCAAGTTGTCCATCCGTAACTCCTTCTTCCACTTTTGCTTGTGAATTTTTTCACCTCTTCTCTCTTAATCATGCCTAAATAATGAACCATTACAGCGTGTGCAGCAGTTTGTGGATCTTTTCAGACTAATAACTTTGATTTCTTCACTTCTTCTTGACTCATCAAATATATATTCAATTAACTTCGAACATACTACTAACACCATAACCTTGCTACAGTTAGAATCTGCTTCATTTTCTGGAGTCATGTAACACAGTTACTATGTAAGAAGAAAAAGTCAGGAAGATGATTTTCCTGAACTAGACTTACTACAAGTTATAAAACCTGCAAGTATCTTTGGAAGAAGTAAAAGTGTACACTTTTGTTGGAAATGGTAGAATCCAGTATTGCTATTAGGGGAATTCCGTAGATGCTGGAAATCCTTGAGAAGTAGGTAGTAAAAAGATACAGTTTTTTTTTCCCCCCTTTTTTCTAGTCTTTCTTCTCTGATTGCTGACAACATTGGGAAAAACTCAAGTGTTTCATTGTTATTTAAGTTGCTCTCTTCATGACACTACATTATGCTGAGTGTGAATTTTCCAAAGGAGAAGTAAACATGATACAAACATGCTTTTATACTACCTTGGCTTCTTTGTGCCTTCAGTATTATCCTTGAAAGCACAGCTGAAAAGTGTTGGGGTTTTTTTCATTTGTTATTATAACATGAACATGAAAAAGTTGGTTGTTATCCTGAAAATAGAATAGAAATATGAAAACTATATCTTGCCTATTTGGTCATTCCAAAATTGTCTTTTCCTTCAGTGAATGCTGTAGAAGCCTGCTGAAATTTGCTTTAGTAAGCTTAAAAAAAAAAGGAATACTAATATATAAATATTTTTAACCATTGCTTAAATCTTTAGAGACATTACCTTAAATAGAATCATACGTCTTATAATTAAAAGGAATCCTTTCTTGTAAATTACAGTACCATACCATAGATAGCTAAAAATTATGCATTAATATCTCCCTATTTTCAATCTTTAAATCAGTTTGAAAGTCCTAAAGGAATATATTTCTATAAATTCTGTACCAATTACATTATATACATTATACTTATTTGGTGTTCTTTGCCCCCTTTTTTTTCCCCAGACGTTATTGCACACAAGCACAGAATATGTATTTTGCATTTCCTACCCCCCTCCCCCACGCCCCAGTTTCTTGGTGAGTGTATCTCAGTCTTTAAACCAGATGTACTTTCTTCAGAAGAAGGAGCTGTATGAACTGCCTGACTAGAATCCTATGATTTCACTAAGGAACACACCCATCTAATGCTAGTACTGCTTTCCTTTTCAGCAAAGGCTAGATAATTTGCATATTTATGAACTATTAAGCATCTTCTATACACTCCCCTCAGGAGGCTCAATAAAGACAAGAAATTATTTCTGCCCAGGTCACGTTTATTAATTTCAGTCTCTGCATAAGATTTACAATTTACTGCAACGCAGGAGGGAGAACTGAAGCCAGGGTGAAAGGGGAGCATAAATTGTTTGCTTTTGCTAGTTTATATCATCCTCTCTTACCACTCTTAGTGTCTCAGGAAATTTATTTTATCTTCCTGTAATCACCTTCCTGGATGCAGTGGGTAAACAAGAAAATGCAGATAAAAGACAAACAAACATAAGGTCATGCCTTGCATGCTACAACAAGTATAAAATAAACTTGAAAGCTTGATTGAAGTAACTCATTAAAATATTGTTACTGCTGAAAGAGGTGGAGGGGTAGTTTCACCCACTTATTCAAGTGCAGTGTGAGAGATACAGGGTCAGGTGGTGAACTAAACTTTCTCCATAGGCTTGCAGATTCAGACCTCTGCTTGTGGAAGAATCTTCTTTGACACATTCATTAGAGCAGACTAAAAATGTTAACTTAAAGCACATTCAGAGAAAGAAATTTGCAATGTAAAGTTTATTTTATAAAAAGTTCTGGCCAGTTTGTATTCACAAAAACCAAAGCCTAATTTGTAACTGAGGTAAAAGGATATAAATGGCTTTTTCTGTGATGTTTACTGGGAAATTGTATTCAATGGTTTCCAAGGTCTCTGTGGTAATTCTGTATTTTGCATAACACAGAGCGGTGAAAGGAGTTTTGACCTTCGATCCCTCTCCCCACAAACACTTTTTTCACATGTTATAACAGATGCAAATCCCAATTTAATGGCTGTTTTGGAGCCTGCTCTTTTAAAATAAACAAGCAAACAAACAAAGACAAAAAAAGCTATGTGTGATCCAGACAGCTAAGGAATAAACTCTTGCTTCTCAGATGTTCCTTCTTGAGGAGGATTCATTCTTGATTTACAATTATGCTGAGATGGATAATTTGATTCACAGCCAGAGAGAACTGGAGGCTCTTGTTTCCTTTTTTTCCCCTGAAATTCTGCGTTAATTGTGTTGTTCTGTTGTTTTTCTCAGTATAGATGCTCTACTGACATTTTAGGATGTGTTAATAGTTCTAAACCTGGAAAAAAAAGCAGCCTTGTTGTTAATAAGAAAATTGCCATTCTGTAATGGAAGTACATGGACTTTTACTAAAGGCTTGTTATTCCACCTAATAGGAAGGTTTTGAACACATTTTAAAAATAAGCCCTTTTAAAGAGTAATCAGAAACAACTGTTCAGGTTACAAGTACTCTCTGCTGTGAAAATAGCTGTGCGCTGTCCTGGGTGACAGTAGCCTTGCCTATATCAAATTTCACTCTGAAGACAGGTAAAAAAACCTCAGCTACCTCTGCAGCTGAATCTGTGGCCAATAACTAAGGCAGTGTTATCTTTGTTATTCAAAATACCATTGAATATTGAAGCTAGCATGTGATTTAATCTAGTAAAATTGGAATAGACTGTCCAAAAAAGTAAACTGGCAAATGGGCAACCAGTTGAACATGTTATATTTTAATTTGCAGAGACAAAAATGACAAGCAATTTATTTACATAAAACTGTACAAAAGCAAATTAAATTATGTAAATATTTCATAAATAGAGGTGGACTAGCGTTTAATACATTTTGCCATGTTTAGCATAGTTGCGTGCATAGTGACTCATAATAAACAATGATAAATTGTTCTCTGCTTCACTATCAACATCCAAGTTGCAGAACAATAGTCAATGATTATTATTACAAACAGATCGTACCACACTGAATGCAAGTGCTTTAAAATTTAGGAAAAGTTGTCTGAAAGCATACCCCAGGTAGCTGGTGAATGTTGTCTTCTTCCTAGTGCTTACGCTCTTTCAGTCAGTAATTCAACTTAACAGATGGGCTTTCATTTCTATTGCTTTTTCATCTGCTTCTTTCTTAAGGAAACTCTGTGTATTTATCACCAATGAAACAGAAAGAAAAATATTTCATTGTTCAACTTCCTTACAAGTATTTGGTGACAGCTGGATTTCTGGCAAGGTCTTTATCCGTATTCATGATTTTTCTGCTTGACAACTTCTAGGGTAGCCTTTCAGCCAATCATTTCAATCCCATTTAAGTTTTTCCCCCACATAAAAATAATGTTTAACTTTTTCTCCTGAAACTCAGGCAGCAGGCCAGTCAGAAACCATATTCAATAAACATAGTGGGTCTGAGATCTGGAATAAGCCTTAGATTTTAGACCAAAGCTATTGAACTTTCTAATACATATAAAGTTATATATTAACGCATCAATCTATAAAGGTGCCCTAATGTAAGATACATGCAAAGCTCATTTGAGTTTCCCATGGAAGGAAAGAAAAAGATGATTTCTATACTGTACAAATAAAATGTGATGAAGGCTAAAAGCTATTAAAAAAATTGTCAGTTTTCCGGGCAACATGAACTGGTGACACCTTGCTAAATAACTATCATATAGACGGATCATACTTTTCCAGGCAGCAGAAGTAAAAACAAATTAAAACAACCCCAAACCCACACAAATAGTAATTAAAAAAATCCTCAAGACCTACTTAAACCACAGCCTTGTGTTAATAATGCTTAAGACTGGTCCATTAACTGAGTTTGGCAAAAGGCTTGTTTTTAAATATATTATTTATAATTTCTCAGAAAATAAACACAGGTAAATATACAGGTTCAAAAAAGTTGGGAATAGCCCCTTACCCCTCAGTGTCCAAACCCAACTACCACTTTACCATAATAATAGGTATAAAAGGCACAGTTGCATATGTTGCATTCACCCTAATTATTTTTTATAGCTTTATTTGTTTATTTTTTATACAAAAGCACTCTATTTATGGAGTGGCACCAGATTTAACCTATTTCAAATAAAGAGGAAAAATACAAACACAAAATATATTTGTATGTCATGCCAGGTCAGAAGAGTAATCAGCATATTAATAGTGGCCAGTTCCACAAGAATTACTGTGAATACTTACAGTAGATAGAATTTTAAAAAAATTCTTTCACGCATTTTAGATCTAAGGAGATGCACACAAGAAAATTATTTCATGACTGTCTTATGTGGTGCAAAAATTGGTAAGTGACTGCTGATCCATTTAATCTGAAGGTCTATTATGACCTGTATTATTAGCCTTGTAGAAAAAGTGTCTAAGAATATATGGAACCCAGCTACCTAATTTATTTTCTTGTGTGTAATATTAAATAAAATCTTATTAAAGGAAGTTCTGTTGAACATTTGTGTTATGCAATTGTGTATTCTTTTGAAACGTGCAAGAAAAATGTGTTTACATTACATAAGCATTTTTAGAAGCATTTTTAAACAGGTACTTACAGATTATACAAAGCAGTAACTGCTATACGCAGTCTCATAACAAAGTACTAGCTTGCATCTCCCCGTATTACTTAAATAATTAAACATAAAAGTGTTCAATCGTTAATAATCTTTGATTTTAATAATTTCTTTCTAAAATGTGCCCATTCATCATAACTGCTATACACAAACTAATGTTACTTGAAGAAAGTAAACTTTAAAGAGGAGAATGAAAAGGCCAGTAATGGCACAACCCACAATACGGAGAAGTGAATTCAAAAGATAAATGTGATGAGTCCTTTTGATTTTCCAACCACTACCTTAGGCTGTTTAAGGTTATTTTTATGCAATTCTTCAAAGCAAGAAACTACCCAAAGCTACATTATGACTACAGTTACTAGAGAGCCATCTAGCCATGCCTTCACACCAGTTCAACAGCCAGGGATCTGAATGCTTTCTCCGTCCTTGGGCTGTCCTTGCTGTGTTGTTTGATTGTCACATTTGTCTGAATGTCTGAGCTCAGTCTGTGATTATTAATACAGCATCAACTACAAAGCAATTGGTTGATGTTCTGCATGTTTTGTTGCTTTTATTGCACAAAACCCTGTTTCATTTCCTCTTCCTTTCAAGAAGCACTCACAATGATAATTGTTACAGCTCTTGCACATCATAGCTTGGACTCCTTTTAACTCCTCTTGACCTCCTAGGTATCATATCACTGTTTATCAGACCATTTTGTACTAATGCTAAATGTTCTGAGTCTTGATATCATTTAGTATTGCACTTTTCTTGGTTTTAATGCACTTGGTTTCAAGAAAGCTTTCATTATCATCATTTTTGACATAATTGAAGCAGTTGATAAGCTGCAACACTGATGACCAGACTAAGCAACCATGCCTTGCAATCTGAAAAGAAGCTTTTATATCTGAGTTGTAATGTCCTCTTGTTACTGCATTATCCCATTGTCCACCTTTTTCCCTCCCATCAAGCATTCCCACTAACATGGCTTTCTCTTCTACTATTAGTTTTTAATTTTGATCTTAAAAATTCCCTGGAACTAGCATATGCAGCATATCATATGCAGCATGTGCTGCAATGTATCATGTCATTACAAAAAAAGCATTAGTTCCTTTGGGCATTCAACTGAACCACACTGGAAAAAAATTTGTCATCTGGGCTTGTGAACTGTGCTGCTGCATAGAATGTAACTGAAGCTTTGTTATGAGTACATGTGTTTTTTTGTGAATGTATTTATTTTCTAAGTCAAGCCCCAATACTTAGCAGTTCCCCTGATCCATTGTGTGATCTTTGGCCTTTTTGTTATTACAATCTTCCCAGCTAAATGTTAGTCTTGCCCAAAATAATGATTTCAACAGTATATCATTGCTATCCTATGGTATAAGTGTTAGTAGTTGTGTTTACATTGAAATAATCATTACAGAGAACAAGAGAAAAAGAGAGAAAGAGAGAAAGAGACACAGCAAGACAGGTTTGTTCAATGGATAAAACAGAACCAGAGTCCATGAATCACGGGAAAGTATGCCATGTTTTTGACTGCAGTCTCAGGCTGAATGTATTTCTGTTGCTTCCAGCCTCAGATGAGAGGTGAGAATATTAAAGCTGTGGTCTTCACAAAGTGCCTATTAATGATTATTCCTTTATATTTATCCTATATCTTTATGGTTTCTGAAGGATTGTCCCTGATGGGGATCAGCAATATTCAGATGGTATGTTTTGAATACATTTTCCCTGACCTGTTATCCTCAACAAGCCAGATGACAAACAAACAAAGTGAGTGGCTTAATTCATGCTTCTGCAGAGGGGAAACAACAGTGTGTCGTGTTCTTTTTAATCAAGCTTGCTACTATGGGAGGAATTTGCAACCATAGATCTAGGAAAATAAAAATCAGCGAGGGGGAATTAGACATGCAAGTAACAGCAATGTTTTCTACATTGTACAGTATAGTCAGGCAGACAGCATAATTACATGCCTGCTATGGAGGCAGAAGTGGCAGGCAGATCTTTTGTCTCTTTGGTGGCCCCCTCTTTATTGTTTCACATTTTTTCTTAAAATTGTTGTGATTTTAAGACTTTTGCCCCATTTCTTTCTTATATTATGAAAGAACTTTGTTGCTGCTTTTTAGCCTACAGGTAAACTTCTCTTCTAGTTAGAGTGTTGACAGGAGATGGCTTGTATTCCCCTGTCTGTGTAAGGGGGATATCCTCTGGGTTGCCTTCTTCATTTTTGCTGAAACTAGCTGTGCTGAAGGTCTCATAGGATGAGGTCAACTTTTTGTTAAGGAGGTTTCTGTTGCGGTCACCCATGAGGGAGGCTTCTCCATTGGCCAGCTTTTCCTGACTGCCCCGTTCATCAACAGGCATGAAAGTGGAGAGTTTTGGCTGGCTCTTCTGCTTTCTCTCCGGAGAAGTGCGGACTGGCATCCAGCAGGAGTCTGAGTGGCCATATTCATCACATTCTCGGGTGCACTTCCCTGTTAGGGCTACATCTGGTAGAGGCCGTGAATCTGAAAATAAAAGAGAGTTGTCTTTACAAATTAATATTACAGTGAGTTCCACTGAAACTGAGAATCCTTGCATTCACAAAAGGTATTTTTAAAGAACTTGGTAGGAATGTGGCAGTAAGTTCCTCAGTAATAATTTTTTCAATTGCATGTGCCCAGAGGCAACAGGCAGATCTGTTATTCTGAGTTATTCTCAACCTTAATAATTGGGAAAAAAGGCTATTAATCCTTTTCCTGTGCCTGTAAATCAATTGCAGAAGTATTTGGCATTATGTACTGAATTAATTTTGATGTCTGAAAGAGTCAAAGAAGCACTTAATTCCATACTGCCAATTTTCTAGAAATTATTAAAAATACCTTTTCTTGAATTCTTTTGTAAAGAATACTCTGAATTTATGTGGAAGGATCCTGCACCCTGCAAATACTTACAAACATACTTAATGCCTTACAAATGAGCAGATCCGTTATTGACAAAGGGACTGAATTTTCATATAATGTGACCTTCTGTTTGTATTTCTGAGGATTGGACATTTGAGCTGTTAGTCCACAATTTGTTACGTGAGTTGTACAATCAGTAATTGCAGAAGCAAAAATACAAAACCTCTGCTATGGGTTATAAACTTCATCAACAATACAAATAAAGCTGTTCTGTGTGTATATGTGCATGGTAGGGCATGGGATTAATCTGAGTGCTGCCTAAAGAGAAACATTTTATATGTGACTATATGTGTTAGAAGGTGTCCTGTTCCTGTTCACTATGTCTAAGTTTTCTGTACTTGTAAGAGCTTTCACTGAAAACCAGCAAAGTTCCAAGGCCTGCAGGATTGACTCCTACCTGTTTGAAAAGCAGGTATATTTAATATTTGTATTTTGATATTTGCATACAACTGAATTTAAAAACTACCTCAATTATTTTAAGGAATGGGTAAGATTCTTAAACCTTGATTTTATTCAGTTATAGTGTACTTTATGGTCTAAAAGAATAACTGAAGCTGCCTACAAAGGAAGAACATTATATTCAAACAAAGTTGACAAAGAACATAAATCAGAAAATAATTTTTTTGAGTGTGTTTGATATGACTTTCATTTAATACAACTTATTTGATGAAAAATTTAGGTTTGTTTTATAAAAAAAATAAATTATTTTAGAAGGGAACAAGGAACTTCAACATGGGAACATAACCAGGTACTTCATATGGGTTGTGGCATCTTTCTATCTTCCCACTACAATACCAAAGTTCTTGTGAACAGTAATTTTTGCCTGTAATAACATGTATTATACAAGCTTATAAAAACTCCTTCCAAGGCCTGCTCAACCTAGCCTTCATTCTGTTACTTTTGTTTTGCCTATTTTTCTTTGATTTTGACTGATAGAGTACCTTCTTAAATGATGACAATTTCAGCTGTGATTTTTTTTATAAATTGATACAAAAGACCACTGTTGAAGATTGACAATTTCAGCTGTGATCAAAACAAAACAAAAAAAACCCCACAAACAAACAAACAAAAAAAAAACAAAAAAAAAACCAAAAAAAACCCACAACCAAATATCCTTCACTCTTCAAGAATAAACCACTTTAATTTAAAATATTTAAAGCAGGTGCTTGCAGAGAAAGCATATTTCATTTCAACATGGATTTAATCCTGATAGAATTGCAAAAGCTCTTGAAAGTCAGATTTATCTTCATCCTGTCCCGATTTTTTTTCCAGGCATTTAAACATTAATTTAATAAATAATTTATTGCAGTATTGTAAAGAGTGTGTATTTGCTACTGACAGGTATCAACACTTAATTGAATTTACTGTATGTATTCTGAATACTGTATAAAATTTCATATTTCAATGAAATTTCCCTGACTTTAATGAGGAAACACCCGTGGTGTCTAGATAACTGAGTAACTCTGTAACTAAGATGTGTAAGGCTGGGAGGAGGAAACTGAAAGGTTTTTTCTTTTTAAACTTTTTTCCCCAATTTCTTTTTAAGGCTTTTCTCCTTAGACCCAATTCCCACTTTTTTTTTTTTTTTTTTCTCCCAATGAAGAATGCAGTTCTATGAAAATTTATCAGCCTATCAGTTTTCAGGTGACTGTGTTCTGCAAACATACACAGAATATGGGGAGGATTACAGGAAAATCCTCTGTCAGATAAATCAGCATTATTCTGACTCTCCCTAATGATAAGAAGCATAAGTAACTGCTCAGCTACCCTGATATTCTTTGATTTTTAAGCAGAATTTTTCATATTTTTACAACAGGGCAAACTCCCTTACACCTCTATAAATTATTTCAGCCAACACTATATTATAAAAAAAAAAAAAAAAATAAAATCCTGGCCATTAAACTTTATGCTTTCTTCAAGTATTTTAATTATTACTCTGACATAATATCAGATCAAGGCAGTTTGTTTGACCTTTATTTAAAACATAGGGATATATGTTTCTTGAAAAGATTTTCTTTTGTTGTCTTTTGAGTTTGGGGTTTTTTTCCAGATTGAAATAATTAGCATCTCATTATATCTGATGGAGTCTTTCTAGCTGAAAAAAAGTTTTGAATTGGCAATACATGGGTTCATAAAAATCCTCCCCTTGCTGGTGGTCTTTGAATCATGCACTTGAAAATGCACCATTTTGCATTGCAGTGCTTTTCCTGTTCACTTCTAGACAAATACTGGAACCCCTTATAGGGAAGCATGAGGACTTAATGTGCAATCCAGCCTTATAATGCTGTTTTAAGAAGCAAAAACCTCCATGTCAGTGTGTTGCTGAGTTGCCCTGTTAAGTTATATGACAAATTTCATCTTCACACCCATAGAAGAGCTCAGAGAGACACTGGAAGAACAATACTAGCCCAAACAATACCCCAACAGACAGACCTACCCAGGCCCATCATAGGGCAATCAGACCCTCAAAGGTCCATCTGTCCAGGCCCAGAGTAGCACAGGGGGGTATAGTGGCAGATAGAAATTCGAAACAAGGATTCATAAGGAAAAATCATCTTTCTGTGTAATGCTGGGGATTGCTGTTTAGGCATGTAGAGCAAATTATAAGATTTGGAGAAAAGGAATTTGGGATAGCAAAGGACTTAGTTGATGTTTAGGGGAGAAACCATCAGGAAGACAAGTGAGGAGTTTAGGTGATAGAGGGGAAATGGAGATAAAAAGGGATAAAAGGGCCAGTCACATGTAAATAGTTTGCTGGGTAATAAATTTATCTGGCTATATTCTGTGTCTGATGAACACCATTTGTCCTGTCGTCTTGTTAGATTCCTTTCTAACTCTTTGCTGGGAATGGTTTCTCTATTATGAGTGCATGAATAGATGGGGTGTGTCCATTATCACTGGTGGTCTTTCATCCTGTCCAGCCAGAGAAGAGGACAGAATGAGGCCCCTGGTGCTGTTCGTGTTCATGGGAAGGCTTTGAGTGTCTGTGATCTGTGTGGACAACTCAGTATATATCTGGTGTTGTGTGTATGTGCTTTCTCTATGTGTACGTGCCTACTGGGAATATATCTTCATCTTTGCTTGGACTTGGGGGTATGGAACAGCAGCAGCAGCCTCATCTCCCTCAGGCTGTCAAACTCAGTGCCATATATTTTTCTCTAAAACAGCTTCAATTAAGATTTGACACGTACAGCCTTCTATTCCATTGCTTTCTTGCATCTTTTCTTAGAGCTTGAATCAGTACAACATTTTAGTACAGATTTAATCTAACATGGTTTGAAACCTGTTGCATTTTAATCTCTCATATCTTTAAAAGATTGACATACCTAAACTAGTGGGTTAGGGAAGATGGGGAGTTTTCTATACACTGAAATTGATAACAGTGATTTAACCTTTAATTTGGATAAACTGCCATGCCACTTTAGCTACACAGTAACTGCATTTTTGCTGATTCATTGAAACAGATCAACCTTCTTTTGCAGAGTAGAGACTCTATAGTCAACATTTTAAATTGCCTAGCCCATGGAGTTTTGAACAACCTCTAAATTTGAAAATAAAAATAAATTTACTTATGTCCTCTAGTATAATTTGCATTGAAACATATCTATCTCTAAGTGAAATGCTCTTCTTAAGTGCTTCTCTGTTTAAAATTTAAATACTCCAGTAGTGACCCCACTGAGAACTGACAAGTCTAATGGAATATGACACAGCAAACAAATTGTCAGCAGAACTGGCAAATCATCAAGGAGCAGAACAACAGATTTCTACTGCAGTTACATATCTGGAAACCAAGTTAAACTTGTGCATAAAATGCCCTTTATTAACCAAAAAAATTATCACAATGTTAATTAGTAGAGAAAGATACGTGATATTTCTTGTTATACTGAAATCTGTAGATTTGGGATTAGGTTCTAAGAGTTTGTATAGACTAGTCAAATTCAGCCTTTTGTCTGCACAAAAATACAATCAGAAGATGTCATCAGAAGGTATCCTCTTAGTTATTTTCAAACATATCTTCTTATGGTATCTCTAGATAAGAACTTGACACAACCATTGTAAACCCACTCACTAAAATGCAGATATTTAGAAAAAAAATTTAGGCATACATGTAAATGGAGAATTCAAAATGTAATACTTTTAAAACAGATTTCACATGCCAGACTTGAGCTTGGGAAAAAATTGGAAACCATTAATTTAAAGGGCCTTAAATCTATTTTGTCATTGTATCTGATAGAAGCTTCCACCACAAATTTTTAAAATTTATCTGATAAAAGTTAGGTATTTTTTTAAACTTTAGTAACTATTCATCCAATACATCCTTTATCATTTGCAGCTAATTTCTGAGACAGAAATATGCTTTATGTTTTCCATAAAACTTTGTACAAAAGAATATAAGTGATTGGAAATATTTATATGTATGCTAATGTTTCTACTGATTGTAGCTGACTGTTTCCCTAGGGCTAGTAGGGTTGTTATTTGTCAAAAAGGGAAGGCACCTACCACTGCAGGCTGGACAGGGGAAAGATGATGTTCTATCTCCAGTTTAATGCCAAAGAAACTAACTCAAATATTCCAAACAAGCAGTTTTCCACTATTTTCTCTCCTCCTATTCTTGATCAAAAGAGGTTAATATATTTCATCAAGGATATAAACAGTATTATGAACTCAGTAGTCAGCAAGTACACCTGGGGATTGGAATTAGATGATTTTTAAGGTCCCTTCCAACCCTATCCATTCTATGGCTCTTCATGTTACAAGTTATGTGCTTTTATTTTAAACACACATTGCAGAAATCTAGTCAAGAATGCTCACTCTAGCTCCACTCTACACATTTTTAAGAACCATTCTTGTACAACATATTTTATCAACCCACATCTAGTCATAACATGATTCTAGCACAGACACTGGAGAAAAATGCAAAGAGCTTTTCACTTTTTCATTTTTGTAAACCATATTCAAAGCTGATGGTAGCAACAGACTTAAGACGTACTTAAGCTGGGAAAAGTTTTGTTCCACTTGTCCCTGGAGATGGAAAATCTTCCAAATCAATAGTGACACTATATCTAGACACAATAATTTGAACATCTGCAGAAAGCATTCCTAGCTGTAGATCTTTTTCTTGGAGGAGTGCAACACCACAGTAGCCATGTAGACATACAGCAGTGCAACGCTACTTCTGTAAACCATGCAGTTTGGTCCACAGGATCTGAGGAGTCATTGGCAGAGGAGTTCTAAATAGTATCTATGACAAATCAATGACTACATGCAGATTTTGCTTTCCACATTGACAGGTCCATAATATCCCTGCATGGTTCCATTTATTGAGGACCTATACAAACTGCATGTGGAGTAGTTCCAGCTACTGTGAGAAAAGAAAAAAGAATAGGAACAGTTATATAGAAAAGAAAGAGATTGTGGTTTGGATGAGCCCCATTTTTCCTGCATTCTGTACACAAATATGTTACATTCAGAAGACCATCCAAAATGCAAGTGAAACACCATTATATGATTAAAGTGGAGTACGTTTATATGGCTTTTATATTAAAAGCCACGACTCTTTTATGAGCTGTGTGATCAGGGACTGAATAGATCTCTTAAAGCCTAACAAGTATTGACGACATGATCAGGGAACAATAATGCAGAAAACAGCTGAGAGAGTAGATATTGTAGAAAATCACTGTTTAAGGGGGAAAAAGAAAGCTAGTCTACAAGGATATACAGCTACAACAGTACTGGTGTTGAAATTCTTGCCTCTTAATTGCTGTAATTCAGGAACTGCGCCCCAGTTTGTGCTGTGGCATATTCTGACATGCCAAGACACTATAAAAATACTTAAACATGTTAGAAAGCATCAGCAATTTCTTTCTCTGTACCTTAGGCTAAATACAGTTAAACAGCAGTTGAACATATCTCAAGAAGCGTTTAGTGCCCCAAGGCTTGGACTGCTGTCATTCTGAATGTGGCATTATCATGTACTGCAGAGATAGTGCATGCCATCTCTAAAACAGTCTTACTGAATAAAGTCAAACACAAATCCACTGCTTGAGATATTCCAACTGCACTGAAGTAATGAATATATTAATTGCTTTTGGACTAGAATAATTTCATGTATATTATGCCTAATTCTAAAATTCCTTTCAGTGCTTAAGGAAATACTTGAGAGTACAGAAAGGCTTTATATATATTGATGGAATGATTAATATTGTGAGACAAGGTAGAACAATGTTATAAAATAATGAATTCTAAAAATCTCATTTATTTTTCAATGCAAAAGAAAGAAATATAGAAATACAGAATGAAGAATACAGAATGAAAGCGACAATTTTCAATACTTTACTTGAAAATGGTTGAAAATAATAGTTCCTCTTAAGCAATCCCTAAAGCCAGAAAGACTCACTGCTGTGATGAGTCCAAAGTCCTAGTACCTAGCAGTTTCAAGACAGACCAGAATGACATATTAGAGGAAACATGGTCCATTAGAATTAAAACTAATAAAAAATGAAACAGACCAAGAAAGCAGTGTCATAGGAAAATAGAAACAGTTATATGTTTTATATTTGAAAAAAGTTCATGCTAGATGAAAGAAAATGAATTAGTGAGAAGAGAAAGCAGATGTGGTAGAAAAGAGCGCTGTTAATGTACCTCAAAGGCAAGAAAAAAACCCCAAAAGTGTAAACAATCTACTTTGAATGCCCATAGTGAAAAAGACCAGAATTAATGTCTTGATTGCAATAATGACACATCATGTTAGAAATTAGAAAAATCTTTGAGGATGAATGAAGTAGTAATGGAAGCTTACAGAATCTGGGATGAGTTTTACAAATGTCTAGAAAAATTTTTTGCCAGGATGACATAAATGTAGCTAATCATACCTTGGGAGAGAAAGGATGCACTAAATGACCTCTAAAGTTTCCCTTCATCTCTACAGTTCTGTCGATGTGATTGCCAACTCTCTCGTACTTTGGCCTCAATCCAATTCCTAACTGCTTCTGGGTTGAGACTCTTGACTTGTTCAGTAATAAATCAACCTCAGACAGTGGGCCTCAGTTCAACCAAAAATCAATTTTAGAATCCTCCTTAAAATTTTATGTTAATAAAACTACAAGCAAAACCCAGAAACAGTTGGACCACTTATTTCAGATGTTAATCAAAGGAATACTGAAACATAAAGTACGTAATGATAAAAGCACCCCGCCCACTCTCAAGTTCCAACATAATAATTTAGCATTTATAAAATCTTGTTTCCTGAGGAAAAAAAAATCCATCCTATTTTACAATTAGTTTTTTTTCACAAAGTTAAAGAACGAATATTGCTTCTGCCTGTAGCAGTACAAAACATATGCTAACACTCTGAAATCCATTAAACCTGAAACTGGTGTAAAAAACAAATTTGCACAAATTTTTGCATCTTATATGATATTTTTGTTTTGCTTTCCTTGAATATTACCTGTCTGTGTTTTAGGGAGGAGCAGTCAAATAAGATAATGAACATATGAAGTTTTGATTTTTTTTATGCTTATTAAACATACTACACCAGTCTGTATAGCTACTTAAAATGACTCAGACATGTAACAAAAGAAATATCACCCAAGTAATAAAGACGTATTATCTAAGAAATAATATTTCTGGCTGAGTTTCCACATAGTCGTAGTTATTTCTATCATAGTTACCTCCATCATGTTAAAGTATAATATTCTTTAATTGTTTCCTGAATTATGGATCAACTTGATAAAAAAAAAAAAATTCTTGCCTAAATTCTTGCCTAGTGATTATACCAGTTCAATAATATTGCATCCATGATCTTCAAGGAATCACCAGTATTTCACAACTAACTTCAAGACTGTTTATGTTAAAAACAGTTATATGAGTTTGGTTTTTTTTACACTGAGAAAACACACACTTGTACTCTTATGGGCCAAAATCATATTGATCTGATGGTTGTCAGTGGAGGACAATAACTTAAATTGTTACAACATTACAGTTAAGTGGAATCAAATTCAACTGGCTTAATTCTAGACAAATACTACTTTGATTACATTATAAAATAGGAAAGGCCAGTAGAAACACAGTTTTCTCTTTTTTAAATTGTATTTATCCTGTAGTTCAGACTGTATTATTTCATTTTCTTTCACAGAACCACTTGCATATATATAACGAGAACTATCGGCTTATGGGATACCAGTGGTGAGTACCATACTAAATGCACCGTGCTGAACCTAAATTCCCCAGATTTTAATTTTCTAGATTTAAATGTATTTGCTGCAAGACTTCTTGTAATCCTGTTAAATCCTTTGATAGCCTGATTTACTTCTATCACCGAAATGGCAACATATCCTTCAGAAAAGCAGGACTTACTGTGGCTTCCTGAAGTAGCACGGACATTAAGATGTAGGAAACATTTAAGCCATCTAATTGTTCTGCCAATCTAATGCTAAGGTATTAATCTGTCACTGTGTCAAATTACATGCCTTTATTTTTTTCAGTAAAATGTGTCAGTGCTTAACAAACTCTGAGCTGGAACAATTTATGGAGCAATTAGAATGTCAGCTCTCCTACAGATGACTTAAGAAAATCTAAATCGAAGCTCAAAAGTCACCATAACTTCCTTGATATCCCTGCCAGAGTGATGGAACTGCAAGAGCTCTAAGGGAATCAGGTAACTAGCAGCCATTATTAGCTCACCTCAGCTGTTCCTCTCTTTTATTTTATTTCCTGTTGATAAGGATTTAATAATGTATTTTCACATCAGGAATAGACACCAGGTAGGAAAACAAGTGCACTTCCCACAGAAGACAAAAACACCATGACTTCCCCTAATTTTCCTTATATTTATGCCTACCTCGTTCAACAGATAACTTATTTTTGGAGATATTCAAAATAATATTTTCTAAGGGATGTTAATGAATGCAGCATTGCTTTCACTTAGAAACTAAAAGACATGGGCCCAAAAGATGTCTGGTGTCATTTGGTCTCATGGATATCTCACAAATATCTTCAAAGACATACAGAACTGATAATGAAAGTTGAATACATAGAAAAAGTCATTGACATGGAGTTTCAATCTCTTTTTTAAGACTGATATTTGTTGAAGCAATTAAAAGTGCATTATATATGGCTAAGGTTTAGCTTCAAATGGAGACTGATTAAAAAGATAAACCCCCACTAAGCACATGGCCAGTTAATTGTCACAAATAATGGCAGGAATAAAATCAATAAACAAACAGAAAAACTGAACCATTTGTGCTTGTTGACAAGAACTCAAACTAAAGTTTGAGGCTTCTGTTTGAAGGCTTCTATATTAAAGAATTGGTTTTAAGGGAAAATACTGATTTCTTTCTTTCATACTTTTCAGTGAGCTACTCATTAGAGAATTATTCTGACACATGAAATAGAAACTTGAACTGATTATGTTGGAAGTACCATTGCATTTGTGAAAATGAAATGCTTCATACTGTTCCACTTTGTGCAGCCAAACATTGCTGGATATTTTATACCTGCATACACAGAATAAAATACTGAATAGTAACCTATATTAAATAGTAGTACTGCTTTCATAAAGAAGGGAATTACTCGGGTTTCCAGAGGTTTTCTCTGTGACTCATGCAAAGTATATTTTGTTACAAGTCATAGACTCTCAAAGGTTAAACTTGTAAGTTTAAAATGAGCTGAAGCTCTGTTAATTTATATTATGTTATTTTTGAGTGGGGGAAAGAACAAAGTTATCTATGCTCTACATGCAAATGATTACCTAAATAATGTTGAGATCAGCATGAAGCATAAACAAATAACTTGTGACTACTTGTCTTTTTAGTAGCTGTCAAGAGAAAGCTGTATTTTAAGAAGAAACATAGCAGTCATGCGAAGGATCCGTTTAACCTTTTGTGTCACATGAAGGGAACCTTATCCCAAACAATGGGGAAAAAAATACACTTATTTGTTCATGTCATACATGTTTCTCTCACGAATGCACATATAAATTTGTAATTTTGCTTAATGGTATTAGAAGATATGGATTAGAACCAAATTTAATTCAATGCAGTGAATTGAAAAGTACAAAGAATGCATTTTCATGTCTTTTACAGAAATTCTACGTAACAAAAGACTGAAATGAATGTTAAAAACAAAAAACATTATTGTATTAATTCACATTTTTCTTATCTGTGTAAGTATACTTCAGAAGAAATGGGTTAAATTTTATAAAATATATTGCTCATTCTCATTAATTATGAAGAATAACAGAAATATAAAAGCATAAAACTCAGCCACAAATGATAATACTTCCACTTGCCACTGGGAAATAAAATTATTTACTGATTAAGTAGTTACAGAGTTTTGTCTTTTACTCCATGTCAGTGGCATAAGCCTCCTCTTTCATAGAATTATAGAATAGTAGGATAATAGAATATTCTGAGTTGGAAGGGATCACTGAAGTCCAACTCCTGACCCTGCACAGGACATCCTCAAGAGCCACACTACACCCTGAGAACATTGTATAAATATTTCTTGAACTCTGGCAGATTTAGGATCATGACTACTTCCCTGGTGAGCCTATTCTGGTGCTCAAACACCCTTTGGGTGAAGAACTTTTTCTAATACCTAGCCTGAATGTCCCATGAAACAGCTTCAGGTCACTCCCTCTGGTCCTGTCACTGATCATCACAGAAAAGGGATCAGTGCCTGCACCTTCACTTCCCCTCATGAGGAAGTTGTAGACTGCTTTGAGGTCTCCCCTCAGTCTTCTCCAGGCTGAACAGAACAAGTGACCTCAGTGGCTTCGTTGCATGGTGTCTTCACCATCTAGACCTCTAGACTCTTCACCATCTTCATAGCCCTCTTTTGGATGGTGTCTAGTAGCTCTATATATTTCTTATACTGTGGTGCCCAAAACTGCACACAATATTCAAGGTGAGGCTGCCCCAGTGCAGAGCAGAGTAGGACAATTCCCTCCCTTGCCAGGCTGGTGATGCTGTGCCTGATGCACCCAGGACATGCTTGGCTCTCCTTGCTGCCAGGACATACATTCAACTTTTCATTGACCAGCACCTCCAGGTCCCTTTCCATGGCACTGTTTTCTGGCATCTCATTCCCCAGTCTGTCCATAAGGTTGCACCACCCCAGGTGCAGAATCTGGCACTTTCCCTTTCTGAACTTCATATTGTTGGTGATTGCTCAGCCCTCTGATTTGTTGACGTCTCCCTGCAGGGCCACCCTGCCTGTGAGGGAGCCAAAAGCTCCTCCCAGTTTTGCATCATCTGCAAACTTGCTCAGTCCCTTCCAGTCCTGTGTCCAAGTCCTATATGATGATATTGAGGAGCTTAGAGCTGAGGATGGAGCCCTGTGGAACCCCACTAGTGACAGGTCACCACTCTGATGTCACCCCATTTCACTGTAGCCCTTTGATGCTGACCCTTGAGCCAGCTGCTCACCCATCCCGTGATGTGTTTACCCAGCTGTATGTTGGAACTTTTGTCCAGGAGGAATTTTTGTCCACTGTGAGAGACAGAAAGAAAAGCTTTGCTGAAATCCAAAAAGATTACACCAACTGGCCTCCCTTGATCAACTAGGCGAGTAATATTTTTGTAAAAGGAAATTAAGTTTTACAAGCAGGACTTTGCCCTCATGAAGCTGTGCTGGCTGTGACTGATGATTGAATTGTCCTGCAGGTGTTTTTAAAATCTCACTAAATTAATTCCCCTAAATTTTTACTTCTGTTGTGAGTACTGATGCTTTCTTATTGAGATTTTGCAGGGAAGAGGGAGTTTGGGGAGTAAGGTTTTTTGCTGTTGATGTCATTTTTATAGTAAGTATGTGGAAAAGTCTTTGCACCTCAAAAAAAATGAAGAGAAAAATACAGAAAGATAATGAATCTTTCAGTGCTCTCAGTGTGATTTATGTCCTGCTCAAAGGGATTTTTTCCATTAATTTTTTTATTGATTTTTCAGCTGTGTCTGCAGATTACAATGAATTAATTGCAAACATCAGCTCAGAATTTTTCCATATTTATGACAGATTCATCTGGGTTACAGTCCATTAGTAATTAAGTATTAAGCACAGCACTAATTCCTCTTGAGCACACATAGCCGAAAGACTGTAATCCTACACATGAATCATAGGGATGTTATATGAAAAGAGTTTAGAGTATCAGTGCTTATCTCAGTATGGAATGAAACAGTATAATCATTCTTTTTTTCTTAACAATATAAAGTATAGAAGCAGTTTAAATGAAACAAAACAGAGGAAAAACAATCAAATGTTTCTTGCAAAGTTTAAGCTTGTTGGAAACCGTAGTGTCAATCCTTCTTGTGAGAGGTAAAATCTAACACACTGCAGTGTGTATCATGGCTATTTGACCATAATTATTCAACACTTACAGGTGGTAAAGAAGTATAGCTTTTACTTTACAAATAGAACTGTGGATTGATGAATGTTAAAGGCAAGACTGGACTAGAACAGGGGTATGTAAGCACACCAGTCAGGAGCTCTCTCTCATCCCTGTGATGAAGATACTGGGGTTTAGTTGACTAGGTAACAGCATCTTCAAATTTCCTAAGTCATTTAGTTAAGTTGAGCATACTCTGCAACAGATTTTCTGAGATATTCCTCTGAATTTTGTGAAATATTTTCCAGCCCCAAAGTAAAAATGGAATAATTTTTGTCAGAAGTAATTGCAGTGGAAGTACTTTTTCAGTAAATCAATTCTATTTTTGTTTTAAGAATGTTTAATATCACAATTAATCTCCTCTTACATTGTGCAGCACAATACTAAATTAGTCAGTATATTTTTGTGTAATGTTGTTGCCAAAGCATTTACCATACCCATAAAATTGTAAATCTCAGGGAATATTCAATTTTTTTTCTGCTTGTGACATATCCAGATTTCTTAAAACTTTGGCTACTGCTTCAGATTGAACATCTACTTTTTCCAGAATAAATGAGATATTTTCCAGCTTGTTCCATTCATTTGAATATCAAGAAATTTTAAAAATTATTAATTAATGCTTTTACTCAGACTTCAGTAAAAATGACAATGTTAGGCTTGCTTCTCTGGCAGTGCATGACTAAGTTCTTGACAATAGGCAGGAAAAAAACCTTAATTATGTCTGTTATTATTGCATAAAACTTATCCAAGCAAAACACATTAACAATGAGATTAAATTATCTTCTTTTTAAGAGTACATATACAACCAAAAAAAAAAAATAGTGTTTAAATGTATTGACTGGAGGTGAGGAAAATAAAAAAATAATCCTCTTGATTATTCCCAGTTTAAATCCACAGTCTACTAATCTACCCAGTATTAATTGGAGTTGTCATAATCAATTATCAGCTGCTGGAGTATTTTGAAAAGCCAAAGAAGACACTATGCACCAGTGGTTAAAGGGTCAAATATAGGAGCTGGACAGAACATAAAGAAATGGAAGATTTAAAAAAAAAGAAATCTGTAGATTTCATTTGACTTGCAGGTAACTATTGTTAAAGCCAATAAATTAATGTGGTATTTTGGCAATTATTATTTCAGAGAAATTTTTAATAAACTGTTAATTTACTTTTATTAAATGGTCATCCTCCACTATTGCCCCACAACGTACGACAACTAGGCCATATTTAGTCTACTACAGGCATTTTCCTTTCAGGCCATTCTGAATATGGTTTCCTGACAGAAAAAAAACTCTCTGTCTTCTCTCTGAGATCACAATAGAGGTGTCAGTTAGTCTTGTGGTTCTTGTGAATGTAAAGCATTGTGTATTGAAGTATAGCTAATTTATTCATGTAATAGATTCTATATTGGCTGGTACATTTGTTTTCTACTTGTGTCTACTATGAAGCTGCAACTTCAGGCAAAGAAATGTGTACCAAAATATCACCTGAGCCACATTTATTGTCACATGAGGGATTTATTCCAGAATTATTCAAGGAGTATGACATGCTCCTACCAGAGCTGAATGAAGTCCTACGAGTAACTGCACATCACACTTTGGTATTTCATGGACCTTGTACAGGAATGAGCAACAGAGAAGGCTGATGAGCATATTTCATGGGATTTTTTTTGTAAACAAAGCATTTCTGATAGTGATCCATTAAATTAGGTCTAGACTAAGCACAGCAGATAAACCCTCAGTCCACAGTGGTCCACCAGTGATTACTGTATTAAACTTACACTTCAAGATAATTAACTTAAATGGATTGGTAAAGCATTTGCTCTCTCTCTCTCTCTCTCTCTCTCTCTCTCTCTCTCTATATATATATATATATATATATATATATATATATGTATATATATATAATTTTAAATCAGAGATGAATGCCTAACTAGCTAAATTTAAAAATTATCTGTTCACTTTCAAGTGATACAGATAGAAATGAAATGGAAAAACTAATGTGTTCTCAAAATACTTTGACAAAAAATACTTTTCAGCATTAAAATTAACATTGATTTTATTCTGCTCTTTCTGTGAAGGTATTTTGAGACTTCTATGTTTTGCAAGATTATTTATGTATACTCTAAAATTCCTTTCCAGCCAGGTATGTAAAAACTTGCTATATGTGTAATAGTGCAAAAACCAACTGAACAAATGCTCAGTGCATGTTCTACCCTGCCAGACATGTGAACTGCAATTGCATACATCTTGAGTGTTGTTATAATTATTTTTTTCTGCTGCAAAACTACTTTGTGGAGTTTTCTCTGTTTCTATTTATTGATGCTTTTAGTCACTGAAAGTAGAGGAGGTACCGAAAGAGGTCAAAATTGACAGCAAAACTGAATCAGGACTTCTCATGCCAGTGAAATAATGAAAACCAGCACTGTTCTTACAGCAACTATAATGAATATAAATAGACAAAGCTCTGAACAGCTACTGGGAGACAGAGAATAAGGCATCTATTTCAAGAAAAAATCTTTTCCTGCAATCACAGATAGCCTTGTGATCTGGATAAATTAGGATGCCCTTTAAACAATTTTCATGCTTCAAGAAATGTCTGTGAAAGACAGGTCTTCCTCATTTTCCTTTAAGGAATCAGACCTAATAGGCTGAATTTTACGTGCAGTTTCTACACTTATATTTCTCGTGTCAATCAATCCTGGACGAAATCTGTTATCTCATCTCTGACCAATTTAGGTACTTAATATGAATGCCTTTTTCCCTCTCTGCATTTGTTGACTCAAGCACACATATCCCTATATCTCTACAGATAACATAAGCAGAGTGCAAGTACCATCTGAATAATTGTCACTAGATATAAAACATTTGTCCAACTCGTTTTTATGTTTAAAATTAAGTCCATAAGTAAATGTGTAAATCTGCACCAAAGTAATATAATGGAATAGCTTTATCTATCTGATTTTCTTCTATATAAAATGCTGGACACTATATTTAAGGAAATATCAAAAAAAGCAAGTTTCTTTGCTTTTTTGACTGATAGCATCTTCTAAACCCACAAGATTGAAAGTCATTGAATAGGTCCATATAATTTAATCTCAAGAGATTAGGACATTTTTGTCTGCCACTAAGTGATCCTATGGACCTAGTGTGTTTTATACCACATCTGTTGGAAACTCAGTAGAGAAATATCTTCCCTCTCATTGAAACAATTTGAATATTGTTACATCTTTTTCTTGAATAACAAAATAGCAATTTTGTTAGGATGTTATTAATGTTAGGATATTTATTAATGTCATCATGCTGTAAGAGAACAATTCTTCTGGTCAATTTACAATAATTTTATTCATTGGGAGACCTTAATCTGAATTAAGATTTACAGACATATCTTAGATTTTAAGTTTTAAGAGGTAGAACTGATGGAAAAGGAAGAAAGAGCAAATTTGGAATAAATTTTCCTTGCTTAACAAAGTATAATTTAATTTCTCTTCTGTTAGATTCATTTATTATGCTTCAGTCCATGAAAATTTGTCTAGCTGCAGGCATCTCTTGTTCTAAAAACCCAAAATTTATACAGATTTCTACAATAATCTGTATTTTGAAAACCCTCTTAGGGAATTTAAAATTGTTTTAAAGAATTCAGCTACACAAATTTGCCAAAGGAATTATAAACATCTATGAGAATTTCTCTGTGGTTCAGTTTTACCTAATTTGCCTTTCAGGGAAAACTAATACACACCTAAGGCATAGCTTTCACAAGATGCATTACATCACTAGAACACAGGATTTACAAGTTCGGTCAATCCAGCTTCATGTAAATTTCTAAAAAAGCATAAATATTTTGTTAATTCAGAGAGTAACTTCATACTGCTCTGATATACTTTGAATCAAATATTTCTGTCACCAATGAGAAGTGCAAACTCAAAATAAACAACTAAAGCTGTTGGCATGCCAACATCTGAAATTAATGAAAAGTATGATCCAGACCTGTTCCTAGGATAGCAACTGAAAATTTCAGTGAACAGAAAGACGAGATAAGGTCTCTTGAGATTATTCGTTTTGCATCTTAACTACTATAAAGCATATGAAGATTTATGCATTTTTCAACCCTTTTCTAAGACACTGACATCAGCATCATATCCAAAGCATAGATAATTTTTCTCCAAAAAGATAACAGGTACATTAAAGATGGTACCAAAATTTTTGCTATATTTCACTGCATCTCATCTATTAAGTTTACAAGGACAGAGATAATAAAACACCATGATAGAAAATGCAATTTAAAGATGTGTTTGTAGCTTGTCATATAATTACTGAATAATGTATTTTTCAGCTCAAAAGTGTAAAGCTGCTGAGCAAAGCTGCTGAGCAGCAATGTGTGTGTTTTTCTGACTGAAGAGTTTTAGGTTAAGTGGAACTCCTTTGAGGAAAGTGAAAGATTGCTCGATTCTCAAGAGTAACTAAACTTGTTTAACTGAGAGAATTTTCTATGGCTCAGTGGGGAATCTGTGCCCCTGACTCTAAATTTATAGGTGACAGAATGAGACTTCAAGGAGACTATAGCGTATATTCACACAGGAATCTACTGAAGATTGCTTGACTACATAATGTAGGAGGAAAGGATATTAAAGAGAACTGGCAAAATACATATTTCACATTTTCGTATTCTGTCTAGCTCATAAGATCTTGTTTTCACTATTGAGAACAGTAAAAAAATTGTTAGCTTGTTACCTAGTGTTTTAGTAAAATAAGGCTATAGAGAATATTATTATTTTGAAATCTCTTGCTGTGTTATTTACCCAGAAAAACTCAACCAAGAAGGTTATCAAACAAAAATATATAAAAAAGTAATCTTATGAAATCAACAAGTATGAATTTGTAAAGAGATAGCACCAAAAAATGAAACTGAAGCTACTTATGGATCCATACCAGCTTTCCTTTACCTAGGGGTTACATGTATAAAAGTTCAGTAACCCAGAAACATAATGTGATGAAAAAAAATTCTGGTATTACTAACAAAGCTTTTGCTTTAAAACTGCAGTGATTAATTTGTCAATGCAAATAGAGGATTCAAAAGGATTAGTGTAGTAGAAACTTGATCTAACCCTTAGTCACAAAGCACTGTTGCACATAGCATATAATTTTTAGGAAAAATCAGTGTTTAAGACAGATGTGTGCTGTGATATACCATTACCATTTTACAAATAATGTGTTTCATCCTATGAAATACCAATGGCAAGTTAGATATGCCTACAAGAGGGTGGAACAAAACAGACAGGCTCTACAAAAGCACTGTATAATATGAGATTGCAGATGGAAAAAAAAAAAAAAACCCTAAATTTTACAAGATGGGAAAACTTTTAAGTAGTTAAGACCAATTTTCTCCAATTTTCTCTGCCTGTTATGAAACAAATACAAACTGTGTACTACACATACTATCTTACCTGGAATGTTTTTCCAGTCTTCTAGGATATTTTCAGGTATTATTTGGATTGGGGGATATTATTTGTTGGGATTTTTTAAAAAGACAGCAAAATGAGGCTAAGAAGAACATGGAAGAGGCATTCTGTTGATAAAGTATGCATAGGTTAAAAAAAAAAAGTGAAGAAAAAAAAAAAGAAACCGTTATATTTGAAAGGAACTCAACCCAAACAGAAGATAAGCAATTATAATGAAATTTTTGTAGTGTTTTGAATAGCCATTCCAGTCAGTAAACCTGACTCAGTCTGAATATTATAATTACCTGCCTCATGCTTAGTATTCTGGTGTTCATCAGATGAAATTAAAAGCAACTCTAGGTAGTTCTGCGGATCTGGTTTAAAAAGAGAAGTGTTATCAATAGTTATAGTTCATCTCATCTCAAAACAAATCTATCAGGTAACCAACACATCAAAGGACTTGCACTGCAGTCCTATCCTACTCTGTTTCTAATTATGAGGTTCTTCTCTGCAGGAAGCAATTCTAAAAGAATTGAAACAATTTCTTTTAAACGGTACAAACATCAGAAGAATTCTGTGTCATACATCCTAAAATGCAGAATATTTTAGCACCTCACAGCTTGCAACTGGCGCATACACAACACTTTTGTAGGTAAAGAGTCTCTGGAAAACAGCTTTTCAAAATAACTTCTGAAATTAAATTCTCCCTGTTATTAACTTCATAATCTTATGTTAATGAAAATAATCTTTTATTGACCAAATAAAATTTGTGAAAAAGTATCATTCTCTAGTATCTGCCTAGGAGACATATTTTGAATTTCCCATATTTTAAATAGTGAGAAACAAATAATGTTGAAATTAGAAGAACGACACTTTCTTTGCCATATGCAGAAAATAATTTGTGTGGAAGTGTTAAGATGGGGAGAAAATAGTGTCAAACAAGACAGACATTTTCAGACTTTTTTTTTCTAGATAAAGTTATACTACCTCACTTTGGAAACTATTCCACTTGTTCTGAAAGTACATGTCTTCTGAGCTCTGCTATGCACAACAAAGTTAAATAGAACCTTTTATTTCCATAAAGATGCGTCAGCATATTGCAGGAAACAAAAACATTTATGACAGTTTACATTATTACATGTCTGTATTATACCCCCTACCATGACCTTCAGTACAGGTCATCTGCAAGATTTTGGTGTTATTGTCCCAGATTCAAAACCAATTGAAATGTTGCATAGAAAATTTTCTGATTTACAATGGTCAGCAACAGTAACTTAGAAGAAACTTGCACCGACAAAATGTGATGTCTTATCTTATTCTAGGTACAGAATTCGTGTTCCCAAATAGAGACCTGAATTGCATTTTTAACTTTATTTCTCAGTTGAGAAGCTGATATTTCAAGTCATTATGCCTGTGTTCAAAACTGAGTGCTCATAAACAACTTCCCTTCCTCCCAGGTAGTGTCGTGCGAGCATTCTCCTCACTAATCGAATATGGGAGAGATCAGGACCATGCCCTACATCTCTTGTGGAATGATAAGCACTCAGCTAGAAGAGGAGGTAGGGACCTGTGGTCAGATATCAGAAAGCATATTTCTGTCCCTGGTTGAACGTTTGAAAGGCCAGAGAGGGAAAGTCACTTTGCTTCCTTCTCTTGCAATAGCTCCTAACAGAGGCCATGCAGCACATACCCATATGGTGATGATGGCTCCCACCAAGAATGTTCTAGACGTGAATCCCCTTAAACAAAATACAGAACCTGCAACTTCCAAAAGCCTGCTTACCTGAAAATGCCTGTGCCTTCTACTCTGATTTTAACCTATGTGCTGGGTTCCTGTTTTAAGGGAGCATTTAGAACTTAACTGTTCTTTTTGGCCTGATATCCAGATGTCACCATAGCACAGATTTCCAGATGAAATAGTTTTGTGACTGTGAATCTCAGCTTAGTTTCACAGGTAACTTTGTGATTCAAAACACAGAGTAAGAGAGATACAAGAGATTAACTTCATGAAACTTCTTCTTAGGCACATATGCGTATACCCCACTGCCAGAGCCAAAACCTGATGACCTTGAAACTCTCCCATTTACTTTAACAAACCAGTCAAAGAGGTTTTGTCTGGCACCAAAACTGTGAAAACCGTGCTAAGGTTTTTAATTTGAAAATGGCAAGGTCTAGAGCTGCTCTATGACACAAATCATAATGCTGTTAATTAAACTCTAAAGCAAATACTAAATTTTGAGCTGCAATAATTACCAACATTTTCTCTAGGGCTCAATATCAAGTACTTATTTCAATTAATTAACTGGTATGATGTGTTCAATAACATTTCAAAAGAAAAAAGAGATGGTTACAATTCAGCTGAATTTATTAATAAAATCTTTGCCCCTCAAAAGACTGAAGCTTATCTTATTATCACCTTGTTCTCCAGAGATTAATAGCATGAAGTCCATAGCTATCATCTCTCCTTGAAAAATATTTCAATATTCTGCAATAAAGTCACTTAAAATAAATATGAGATGACAACTGATTAGAGATCTGTCAGCTTGAGCAGGAAGAGTTGACACTTTGTTTCTAGCTGAATTCCAAGTCCGTTATTTCAATAATTGCACAAATGAAACTCTTGCATATTTTTCCACAATGTGAAAGCTATGAGCAAATAAGGGCTGTCATTCATTTGTTAACATGATCTAAAAGTAGTACAATGAATGCAAAACATTTGATTGGCCAACTTTTTCTTTTGTGAACCAATGCCCTGCTGCTTGCTAGACATTTTGAAAGGCTCTGAGGGATCTGCATCCATCATGATGGCTTATGAAAAGCAATTGTTCCCTTGTTCCAGTCATCATCTGCTTTCTTCAGCTCATCACTAGATTCCCAACAATAGTCAACATCTCACTCACCAGTGTGATTGAACATGAGTTGCAGGAGCATTAGAAGATGTCTAACTAAACTGATATTCATTTAATATTTCCAATCAATCTTCTAGACAAATTACATCAGGAGTTTCATGACTGTAACCCTTCAAATTTTGTCAGAGAATTCAGTGCTATCAGTCAGGATGCACATTTAAACCTCCATAATCATCACTAATTCAATTATTTGCAGGCACTGTAATGTTGTTATTTGATACAAATAAATCCAATAAAGCAAATATTTGCAAAAATACTTAGACTCAGTTTCTCTGTCCAGAAGATGCCACTATTATCTTCCAGATAGTTCCTTGAATGCATGAATTGAAGATTTTCCCTCTTCCAGAAGAAAGATAGAAAGTATTTCTTCTAGAAAATAATATGGTTTAGAATCCAAGAAATGCTGAGTTTATTAAATCCCTCTGCTGAACTGTTATAATTACCCTTTCTCTTGCTCTTTGGAGGAGCTCATTCTGTCCATGTGTACCAGAAACATACAAACCAAGAAAAACCTGTTTTATCATAGAAATATGCCTGTCACATTACCTTTCCCCTTTCCTCTTTACTTTCTTACTTAATGAAGAAGCTCTGCTCTTCTAAGAAATTATCATTGCTGAAAAAAAAATCAGTTGTAATGTATTTCCACAGGTTAATAGCAATATCTAGCCTGATAAGTAATTTTGAGGCCTTGGTGCAGTTTTCCAGACTTTAAAAAGTATTTGTAAACAGACAAAGACAACATTGCTGGCTGCTGTTTTATTTCCAGAATTCAAGGTCTTTAGAACACTTTTTTTTCCTTAAAACCAAAACTTTCCTCCCTTTTGGGAAAAATCAACATCTCAATGTATTTTATCATACAAAGCTTCTTTAAATACTTTTTCAACTTTTATTTGCACAAATAGTTTTTTCTATTTTTCTTACTTCTTCTTTGTGTCTGAGCTACACCATGCTACCACAACAGCTTACATGGCAGAAATAGACTTTAACAACTCTTAAATCTCTACCATTGTTCACTACTATCAAGTGAAAAAAAAAACCAAGAACCAAAAAACAAAAAAAAACCACAAAAAACAAAAAACAAAACAAAACAAAACAAAAACAAAACAAAACAAAAAAAAAAAGAGCAAATAATAAAAAAGGTATGGTAGTTTCATCGCTGGTTAGTCTGAAAGCCTTATTATACTGTTACTGTACTAATAGTATAATGGATTTACTATAGAGATTCATTCATGAAAGGCATGGTATCTGGACACTATAATATACCTAAAAATTGATGCATACCTACCGCATTAAAAAACCCAGAAATCTTTTTTTTCTTTTAAATTCAAATTCCCTTTGCAATGTCCTGTTTAAATAAAACTCTCTTTTTACCTGTGGACATTACCATATGTTTGATTACTTTCAATTTCAGTGACTAAAACATCATCTGCTGCTTAGAGCAAATAAATACAAAATTCAGTTTTCCAGCAAATAAAAAAATTGGACAGGGACGCAAAAGCCATTAAAAGCTTTCAATTCATAACTAGCAATTAAGAAATATTTTTCTCATTTAAATAAATAAATGTTCTCCAGACAGAATGTTGAACATTGTAGTCTCACATTCATTTTTTTCAGTTTCTAGACAAAAACAACCCCCTTGCCACAAACACATTTCATCTGTATTATAGCATATTAAATAATCTGCATTTTAGTCACAATGTTTAGCATTAGGTTGTATAAGCATAAAAAACCTTTTCCAAACAATATTGCTCTCAGATTCCCTAAAACCATGTGGGGTAGTATCATCTGACAGATACAAAATTTAACAGGATTCTCTACTCGTGTACTAAGTAAAATCACAAGCAAACGTGCTTCACAACCACATTTTAAATGGTTCTCTTTTGTCCCTCTACCAACAAAGATACACACTTCCTATAACCTATTTCTGGGTTTGTTTCTAACTTTTCTCTTTGCTGGCGTATTTTTCGCTTGAGTTGGCATCAGTCAATCAGTACTTTTGTTCTTCAGCTGCTCGAGCGGCAGCGGCCAGGGCAGCCACAACAGACACAGTCCTGGCAGCTCCTAATGTGTGTCCCTGCCTTTTATTCAGATGCTATTTACACAGTGTTTACATGTAGACCACGTAGATTTTACAAAACTCAAAGCTTGGAGTTTAAATGGAAACCTTATTAGGCACAGGAGTCTCTCAAATTAAATCATAGTAAGTAGCTACTTAAAATGCTTTGGAAAATAGAATCCAGAGTAATACATTTTTATACACAAATAACATTACTCTAAAGAAAAAGAGAAAAATGGAATAGGAAATTTAAACAGTGAGATGAACTGGACACGGGGGTTTCATTGCTACACCATTTGTCTACTGTAAAAAAAAACCGCAAATCACTCTCATCTTAATTTCATCACACATTGTGATGCTCACAATTGTGAGCATACAGAAGAAATAAAAACATGAAAGCAATTTCTTTAGCTAAATCTCCGAGAAACATACATTGAAAGGGTACAATACACTTCTACTGTTAATTTTTAATTTCCTTCCCAAGAATTCCAGACAAAACAAGTTGGTCTGTCTTAGAGGCCAAGAAGCTTCCCTTCTGCCCCAAATTTTTATTTTGTTCTTTCTTCTTATTAATTTTTTTAACATGAGGGATGTAAAATTTCAAATCTAGGGATGTAAAATTTCAGATCTAGAGATGTAAAGTTTCAAATCTACATTTTGTCTCAGACATGGAAATTATTTCAGGGTGGGTGAATTGCACATATAGTAACATAGAATTCTGCCTAGGAATTAAACTATGAATTTTATTATCAATATTTCCATTAAAATATTGTGGTTTTATATTAAATGTTTTGATTAAGGTGAATTGAATTTGCATTGTACTGCCTCACAGTTTGTGCTGAACTTATCTTTTAACAATTCCCTATTTCCTCTTCAGTCTGCTTGTCTACAAGTTCTGTATTGATAATATAAGCTTTAGGAAAACATAAGCTCCTTATTCCATATTTACATTGTAGCTGTGTCCTCACTCTTTCTTGTCCAGTATAGCACAGTATTCATTTAAAGCAGACATAAGTGCACATCCTGCAAATCTGACCCTGCAACAGTCCCCTGAATCCAAGATATGTTTGCATCAATGTCATTTTATTCAGAGCAGAATGCTACTAACAGTTACCATTTCACTGTGGCCTTAGTGCACAGAGTTCACAAATGCAAGAAAAAGAGAAGATATTACAGGATGAACTTGAAAAATCTGCTTTAGACTGCACTTCAATTCTCTTTACTAAGATTTGAAATGTTCTTGGAACGTATATCTCTGAAAAAGCACGTGTGAAGGTTGAACAAAGAAGCAAAAACTTTGATCATTAAAGATAAATGAAACAAGCCTTTGAATTTCTAAATATTTTGTTAAAAATTTTAGTTCCACTTTTCTTTAAGCTATTTTGCATTACTAATGGTTGATATTTGTGTAACATTAAGATTTCATAACTGATAGTACTGAAAAAATATTGCCTCAAAATTGCGATTATAAATTGCAGATTAAAATTATTTTCATCATTCCAGAGCATGCCACCATTCCAACCTTATTTATCAAACTATATTTTTCTGCATATCCTTGTAAGTAAAATAATTTAAAATATGCTGGATGTGCATAACCAATCTTTTAAAATTAAGCACTTGACTGGTTGAACATTCACAGGAATGAGGTAAAGTCTATTTACTGTAACACACATCCTTAGGAGAGGAATGAAAGTATATTAATATTAGGTTCTTTTTTTTTGGTGACATTAGCTGAGTTTTTTGCATGTGTAATTCAGAGCAATGCCTATGAACAGTAGTGCAGGAAAACTCTTATTTTACACTGCTCTGGAGATGGTGGCTCAAAATCCAGTACATAATTAAATATATTGGATGGATGTAGCTGAGTGGTTAATGCATGTAAAATTTCCTTTGACAATTCAAGTTTAAATTCACTTTAGTTCTTATAAATCTTGCAAGAGTATAATTGACTTAACGTTTTCCCCAGTACAGCTAATGCATTACTTTTATTTGTGATAGCCGGCACTGAAATATCTGGGGAAGACTAGGCTTTTGGTTTGCTTTTTTTTTTTTTTTTCCTCTAATCTTTCAGATGTAGCCATATGTGTAAATAGTTGATGACCTAAAAGAATGATCTGTTAATTTCAAGACATTAATTTCTAGTGAAATTAATCTGATAAATTCTGACACTATTACACTAGGATCACAGGTAAACAAATTATTGTGTTAAGAATTATGTATTCTAGGTCTGTCACACTTTAATTTTCTACTTGCCATTCAATTAAAAGAAAATGAAAAAAGAAGGATATTGTCTTCAAGTATAACTTCACATTCTCTATTTTGCTGACCCAAATCCATAGTTAGTTCCATTGAAACTGAATGGCTTCAGATTTCCATACCTTCTTTCTGCTGCTCATATCAATTACAAATATAATCTTGAATTTAAAATTAACTTTCTCTTTCATTTTTTTTGAGAATTTGTTTAGCACTTTCACTACCTATGAATAAATTACTTTATATACATGCATTTTCAAATTTTTAGTGTTATAATACATATGTTTAAGTAAATATAAGTCAAAAAATGTCAACTTCCAGATAGTTATTTTAGAAAGTTAAAAAAATTACACACTTATTATAAATAAATAAATAACAACAGAAGGAAAAACCACAAGCACCAAAAATTTTCAAAAATCCTCATGGAAATCTGTGGTGGTTTAGACCAGGGTAGCGTTAATTTTCTTCACAGTAGCTAGCACATAGATGTATTTTGGATTTGTGCTGGAAATTCTCTTCATTATCAACAGTTTCCCACAGAAATCCTAAATAGCCCCATACCAGTTACTCACACATGAAGAAAACTATCATTACCCCAGCTAAAAACACCACAACAGCACAAAGATGCGCTAGGCTTTGCTTTTCCTATTGAACTGTATTTCTTTCAACCCTGGAGTTTTCTCACATTTCCTCTTCTGATCTTCTCCTCATCCCACTGGGAAAGGAGTGAGTGGCTGTGTGGGGCTCAGCAGCCAGCTGGGGTTAACACACAACAAAAGCAGAGAAAGGACAAGTTTTATTCAATATCATATAAACAAAGTCGCATATACAACCCTGACATATACTGGTTGTAAATTTAAGTAATACTGAAGACATTTCCTTCCTATTGAATTTAATGTGAGTTTTCAGAAGAAATAATATTAATTAATTGTCCTACTATTTATCAAAACCCCAACCATTTAAGCAACAAAGCAAAGAAAACAATCATATCATTACACATGAAAATTTTATCAGATACTTGTAATATTTGCTTCCTTTCCTAAGTGATAATTTCCTTCCTTTCCTAAGTGATAATTTCCTTCCTTTCCTAAACGATAATTCCTTCCTAGGTTCTACATTTATTTATCTTTAAGCTGTTATCTTCTATTTTGTCAAATACAGGAGAAAATAAAGGTTGCCTGTTCCAACATTTTCCTCAAGTTAATTTTCCACTTTGTACTCTAGAATGAACTGAATTGCTCCCAGAGTCTCTTTAGAGAAAAGTCAGTCATTCCTGTGTTATCAGCAGGACATGCATGTTTCTCAGACCTGCTGAGTTTTACTTTAGTTTGTCTCTTAAATTATTTACAGATTAGTCTATCCTGTAGTTTTTCTTTTCTCCTTTGATAATAAATCTTTTAGCATTCAATCACCTCTTTCTCAAAATGAAAGCTTCTTTTTTGTTTGCAACACTACATTCTAATAGTAGAAAACTCATTCAAGTTGGTCGGTGGACTTTGACTGTCAGTCTGTCTCACAATTGCTGCCTCCTGTTAGACTGTGTAAGGGGATATAAGAAGAGGAGCACTGCAAAACTACCCCCTCTTTAATAATTAACTGATCTGCTTTTCTTGTCTATTGGATAAATTCAGCTTTTTCGGCAACATTTAAAACCCTTTTTAATGTCTAATCAATGATTTTATGAATCCATTTTTTTTATGAGTAGCATATGCAAAGTCTACATTGAATCTCGTTCTCCTCTTTGGCTATTCATAACAATTGCACTCAGAAAAAACAAAATAAAACTAAATAAGCCAATGATTTTCACAGTTTTTGTATTTGTTGCTATAAAATGGATTCTGTTTTCATCATAAGGACTAATGTCTCGAGCAGTTCCCAATTCTGCTTTGGCAATGCCTTGTCTCTCATTAGCAAAAGCCTAGGTAAGCAAAGAACACTGCCTTCTCCAGGGACTTCTCTTATGGTTTTTACCTCTTCCCCATCTCATTTCCTGTCCATAAAATAAAATAAAATAAAATGTGGAAAGGAAAATTGTGGTTTGCAGCAGCATTTCAGGAAATACTCTCTAAAGTGTAGTGTGAGAAGAGATCCAGAATGCCCCTACTAATATACTAAGTAAATTCAACTTTTCTTATTGGGAATTGGGAAATACCAGCATTCAGAATTTTTTCTTTCTTCTGCATCTGTCACTGTTAACTTAGCCTTTTTTTAAAAAACATATATTTTAAAAAGTATCTCTCTAAAAAAGAAGGGGGCTATTGTTTGCTTTTTTGGGGTTTTTTTTGTTCAAACTCCTGTAACAGGTTTTTGTTATATAACAAAGCAGATTTGCCTCCCTGTGTCTCAGTAATATCCTTGAGCATTAAGAATGCTGAAAAGGAAATGCTTCACACATAGAAGAAAGAGGGGAAAACAGGTGTGAGAACTCCAAGCATGTCACGTGGAACAGCTTTTCCAGTGCTATTAGAAAGTATTCCGTTAGGGAAAAAAACAAGTTAAAAAAAAAAAATCCCAAGCCCATGTATGTACCTTTAAAAACTCAAATGGCACCATGAGGGAATCAGTTTTGCTCTCTACACTCTGCAGAGAGTGCAGGGAGTGTGCATAAAAACATGTCAGGCTTGAGTAATACTGTGAATATAATTACATAGTAAAGAACTGGTACCTGCCACTATCTGTGCTTCATTAAGATCTCTTCATGCCAGATTCCCAATCTAACTGTCCCGTGCAACTGCTGAACATTTCTGGATATCAGTATATACTAATTAAGCAAAGTAAAAGGGAAAATTGTACAGCTCCTCATAGTACATCATGCCACCTTCATTTTTGAAGCTTTTCTCTGATTTTCATGGATTTTTCTAGCATAGTACCCTGAAATAGCAGAAAAAAGCAGGCAGTGAAGAAACAACTATTCTGAAGTTTCTTCCCTTTAGAATATCAGCAGTAAGGCAACAGAAATTCAGATATACTCAGAAACCATGAATTTAAATTATAAAGTACTTGTGAAAATTAACTGTTGCATCTCTAAACTGAAATGTAAAGCACATTATATGATCTGAGTTCAAAAGCTCTGGTGATGGGTGCAGACACCCTTTGAGAACCTGGCAATGAGACCCTAGAGGAGATATCAGTATGACATCACGCTAATCGGGCAGATCAAAATTATTTGTTACTTCTTCCTTAACTCTGGGGAAGAAGGCATGAATTCAAATGAGTTTCAGGTTTACTTAGGAAAATCCATTTCAGTGCCACATTTAATTTTACTTTTCTGTCATACTAATTTTCAAGGAACAGAAATAAAGTCCATTTCAGATGAGCCTTCTTACAGCACTGTTGTCTTGGAGTTTGGTTACAACTGCTTTAGCTTTGGGGCATGAGCTATTTTGAAAACTGTAATATGAGACAATACACAAACTAAAAGTGAAACCTAATCTCCCAGACACTTGAAATAGCCAATGGGAGTATGTAGAGGTCAGAGACCATCCATGGGACCCTAATCCCATAGACAGGCTCACACATTCTGCACCAGAGCTTTGTATGCTGCTTTATTAATTGAGTATTTTTTTCTTTTTATTGATTGCAATAAAAGAACCAAAGGAGAAAAGTGCTGGAGTAATTGAAGGTGCAAATGCTGACCCAGCCAGAAAACTGCAACCCAGAACTTAAAATTTTAAAAAGGAAAGATCACCACTTCAGACAATTGCAGCTTTTCTTTTACATTATTATCGCCATGGAGAATCCCACTACTTTTTCGTTCCCTTCATCATATTAAAAGTAATTTTGTAATCTTAATTTAGAAAATTTATGTCAGGAATTTGATATATCTACCTTAAAATTACAAATCCAGAGAATAATGGACTGAACTTCATCAACAACAGCAGTCTGTGGAGAGTTGTCAGTATATGTGATAGGATACTATGTATCATGGCCTCTTTAAAACAAACTGCTGAAATAGAATTTGTACTGCATGGTGACTTTTGCAGCTTATTCCTACTGTGTTTTCCAAAGGAGACAATTTGGAAATGCTCATGCATAACACAGCAATAAGATTTCAGTAAAGTGGAGCAGGATGGGGAAACAAAAATAAAGATGTATTTTATAGAAAAACATTCTTATGCTGTAAGTGCATCGCTGCTAAAATATTGATTTGCCATCTGTCCAGTCATACAAAAAAAAAGCTGATTCATCAAAATGCTAACTGTATGCATCATAAGACTGAATACCAGATTATTCTTTTATCATACTAATTTGCGTTTTATTTTAAATCCTATTAGATTTTATTCACATGAATTTTACTCTCCCTTTTCTATACTTTGTAGTAAATGGTTTCATAACATCTGTTAGTAAGATGAAGGCTCTAAACCAGAATTTGTACAAATAAATCTGAAATATATTACCTCACCTTTTAAAAAAAGATATACATATTTGTGAGGATGTCAATCTACTTGAAACGATGACTTAAAATATTTGCCTTAGTAAAAGAGTGTATGTACTGAAAATATATAACATTCATATTATGCATGCTCAGAAGGTTTGTTTTATTCATATATCAGATATATAACCCTCCACAGGGGTGGCAGATACAACAGAATCCACCTGTAGTCTGGATGAATGCCTGCAGACTTCAGCAGTGTGATCTAGGGAGTAATGGGCCGACAAGTTCTAGGGAGAAGAGGACCTGAAAATAATGAACAAGACTTGGAATGAATATATATGTCAATGAGCTAACACTGGCCAAACCTCTTCCCTAACCCCTTAAAGGGAATAAATTCCTAGTCATCTTCCTATGCTTATATTAATGAGTTCAGATCCACATCTGATTTTGTTGGGTTTTTTTTTTTTTTTCTTTCTTAAAAACCAATGAAGCCTTTTGATTTCCAGTGTTTTTTGAGATCATGACTCATAAATGCCTGAATAAACAGTCTCTTGCCAGCACAGTTGACTTCTGAAGCCAGTGATACTGGTTCATTGTTAAAAGCAGAGCAGGAAGAATAAGTAATGACTTGCATGAAATACAGTTCCTCTGCTCTTTGCTCCTAAATTCTAAAATGATCTTCCAAGCACTCTTATTTCCAAGAAATGTTGAAGTTCATCATATGTAAAAAAAAATGGTTACTTTTCCATATTACTGTCTCAGAGAGCATTTCTGGTTCTTTATGGCATCTGTCTTTTTTACAGCTCGAGTTTACAGACTCTTTCCAGACCTGCAAGTTCTACTTTAAATGATGCAGACCCTTGTTAGGAATGGGAGAATCGCACATGGATAATAATCATGTAGTTCTAACATTTCATTATTCCTACACTGTCCTGGGCTCTAAGAATGACACAAAGAGAAATGTTGTAGAAAGGACCACATATCCTATTACATAATGTATGTGTTCCTACCTCCTTTCTGACACAGGACAGGGATGGAATGACAGCCCATATTAAATTCCTTCTGAAGCATCCCTTTCAGCATATTCCAGATACTTCACACATGGTTAACTTTGGTCTATTCATTTAAAGTGCCTCTTTTCCTGTTGCTTTTTCTATAATTTTTGCATGGTATGTAGAAATCAAAAAGGGAAATAAAGATCAGGTTTATTTATTTATACTAAAACCTATTCCAAAGTAGGTAAATAAAATACAAGTGCAAGTCAATAAAATACAACTCAATAAACTACAGGACACCAATCAAATACCTAAAAGCCAGGATTATTTATTTTCTTTTGGGATTTCATCTAAAAATATTTAATCTATTGACCTAAAGAGCTGTATAGTTCCAACATTTTGAGAGTACCAAATGCCACAGACTTGAGAACAGGAGTTGTTTTAAGTTTTGAGATGAGTAATAAATAGATATAGATACTCCATGTAAAGGGATTTTACTTTTTTTCCTGCTGATTTTAACAAGAGGAGGAAAGTAAGAGAAGCAGTTTGACTACTGTGTATAAAATGAATAAAGTAAATAAGTCAGCTTTTTTCTTTCTGATGCTCATGGGATCTCTGTGAAAATAGATAGATCAAATCACGTTTGATAAGCTTCTCTTGAGAGTATAATCTCTTTCCCGCTTACAAAATAACATATGCTCACTTTGTTGACACTGTATGCAGAAGCTAGCAGACTGTAATGTGAAATTTGGAGCAGTATACTTCATGCGGTTAACAAAAACACTTAGAAAATAAAAATCATTAAGAAATAATTTTTGGTGGGAAGGCTGGCATTCATGATATAATTTACTTCCATTTTTACTGGCATGAATTCCAACTCTATTGACTTAAATGCCCTATTTTTGACTTTGCACGGACAAAAATAAAATCAGGAAATGATTAATTATAGCTGCAACAAAGAGTTATCAAGCAACACTTTTGGCATAATGAGGCCTCTGTTCCATTAGTGTAGACCAGTTGTACTTATAAAGATCTGGATCAAGAGTAAAGTGCAAATTGAAATCTAAAGTTACTCATAGGTATTACCAATAGTAAGCAAAATGTTTAGCGTTTAATGACCGTAAGTGTTCTTCCCATGACCCGCTAGCTTCAAACATTACTGCTTAGAAATGTCACCATGCAGGTTTTGCTCTTGATTTTTCACTTCATTCTCCATGCTCATTGACAATGCAAATTTAATGGTAAGTGGCAATGGTAATGGCAAATACTCATATGGAAAGCTAACAAACAAACACACATCTCCTTTGCCTAAAGGAAATACTTTGTGCCCAGTCAACTGTCTGTCCTTCCAATATTGAAGTAAAATTATTTTAAACAATGAAACAATAATTTAAACAATTTAAACAATAAAACAGAAAACATGAATAATCAAAATTTTGTTGAAGAAGAAGAGAAGACACTTATGGATGTTTCTAAGTTCATAAAATAAAGGGCTTCAATTATACTACAAACTCTTAATACAAAACAATATATAAACTGAACAGGGATATGTCAACAATACAAAACCAAAACCTTGCTGTCATAACATTATAACTTATGTACACACAGATATAAATCATGACATATTTCAAAACATTATCATTTGAGTAGTTGATTTACTAGTAATTATGGCAGCAAAATTTTGTATTTTGAAAACCTGAAGATTTCATGACAGTCTGATGACCTAAGTCAACAAACCTCCAGTCTTCAAAAGTGTTTGTATTCTGTAGTACAGAAAAATTTGGCCTCCCTATGTCAAGAGTTTTGAATTCGCTGGAAGCTGAACAGCAGGGCTAATGTAGCACTGAGCCATACTAAGAAGCCATACTGAGGAATGAGGTGTAGGAATTAGCCTGGAGATGGCTCCACACTGATGCAGATGCTGAGAGACTGCCTCAGAGCAGAAACACACTCTGCCCGCCCAGAACAAGCTCAAGCTTTCCCGCCGCCCCTCACCCAGCAAAACTCCTGCCTGACACTGCAAATATCATCTGCAATTAACATTAAATGATTTCTCTCTTTCACCAGGTAGAAGAGTTCCCATTGATCCTGAGTTTAAAGATTTTCCCATCAGAATCTTGATATTCTGCAGTCTTTATTATTTCAGCATTTCTCCTACAAAGAGAAAGGATTACAACTAAGAATAGTCTGTAATCTTTCATTATCTCTAATAAAAATAAACAACCTTGTGACAGCATGATTTGAATTTTGGAGAGAGCATGAAAATAAGACTTTTGCAGAACTTTTGTTCCAAAACATGAGAAACATCACCCTTTAGTTTCAGCTCTGTTTAATTGCAGTATCAAGCAACAGATCTTCATGTCATGAAGAATATTTCCCACAACTAACTTTAAACATAAAGGTATAAATTGCCTCATGACTACCCCGCTGTACAGCTTCTGCCTTTAAATTTTTACCTGCTTCTGGTATTTTCTGCAGTTTGAGCTCTGCGGCTCTTCTAGATTGTGCAGCTCACCAAAATTTTCAGCATAGGAGGCATCTACTTTTATAGCATGACTAGATTCTAGAAAAAAGAACCCATATAAAAGTATTAAGATATTTTTACAGTCATTTATCCCCCTCTCCTTCAGGTACAAAAAGCATAAATTGAAAAGGGGGAAGGGCATGGTTTGTTGTACAAAGGAAAAAAAAAATAAGAAAGAAGGTAGAGTTGGAATTTTCTTCAGCTCAGTGTCATGGATTATTAATATTCCTGCAACCATATGTGTGCTGAAGCCTTACTTTCCTCAATATCATTCGCTGAAGGGAAGTAGAGAATAAGCTATCTTTCCACTCTGCTTGTGCATGCAAACTTCTACTTTTTCTTGCTTAATCTTCTTTATCTCAACCTATCAGTTGCTTTCCATCTTATTTTCTCTCCCCTGTGCTATGGAAGGGGAGTGGTAGAGTGGTTTGGTGGGCACTGGGTGTCCAGCCAAGATCAATCCACCACACCTTGAAGAAGTAAGCGTATATCACACCCTCCACCCTCATTAACAGTTTTACATTTCTCTGGTTATTTGGTGGTGCTTTCAGCAATGGTAAAGGCAATGGTCTCTGAATGTTTTTGGTGGGTTATTTTTGACTAAAAGTCAAACTACAGGACGAATTGAAAGAAACTACAGGAAGAATTGAAAGAAACAAAATAGATTGTTTAATCCTTCTGAAGGTCTAAGTGCTCCTCATCCTTTGTAAGCTGCTGGCTGCACAGATGAGATTTATCTTAGATGATGAAGATCTAGTCCTAGTTTCTACATTCCAATTTACAACTAAAGAAAACAAGTAGAAAAGAGTAATTGTATAGACAATCACCCTCATAAGTTAGAGCTGCCCTCTACCTGCTTCAACAATTCTTTGAATATGGAAGTACAATAACTTCCACTGCTTTAGTGTTTGTCAAAGGTCATCTAGGTCAGGAAAGGGAGGTTTCAAAATGATAAAAATATCTGGCTTTATTCAGGCTAAAAGATATCATAGCTCAAAGGCCACTTGAGATTGGATCCCCAAAACTTCTTCTTCTAATTATGATTATCATTATAATTATTAATAATAATATCTTGTACAGAATGTGTCAGTAACCCAAATTATTAAGTTAGAGGTAAGTTGTAAAGTCCTTCACAGATCCAGCATAATTTAAATACAGTTCAGTTGCATCAATAAAGTAATTTGCTTTCCAAAATTTAGTGAACAGCTTTTTGCTTCTATCTTAATGCTTCCCTACTCTGGCGTGATAGTGTTTCCAGAAAAGACTGCTTCCCCTGCTGTTTGGGGAAATGTATCTATAATGTCTTGATCCAGGCATTTCATATTCAACAGATGGTAATCTTGGCTGTACTTTCATTCTGGTTTCTCTGAGCCTGAGTGCTTAATACCTCTTCCTCTGCCAATCACTTCCTAACTAGCAAATGAATCCTGATCAGACATGTACCATTCCTGGTGTTCTCGCTCACCTTTAGTGAACACTGACACCTTCAGACACAATTCTGAGATCTGTACTTTAGATCTGCCAGGTGAAGGAGGAAGTCTGTTACCCTGTTCTTTAATCCTGAGTATGGGCAGGAAAGAAGAGAGGTCTAAGTTTCTACAGAATTAATATTTATTTCTTCATCAGAACATGTTTGACAACCTGTACTTCTACAGGTTGAAAAGCTGCCCCCTCAGCCAGCTGCTCTTTTAAACCCAAAGACAAAATCATATTGTAGAGGAGTTTTTCCTATGAAATTTAGTTTCATTTCTAAATCTGAAGAACACTGCTCTAAACCAGATTATCCAGAGAGATTTCTTGAACCGCAAGTCCTATGTAAGAGAGTTTGTTTGTTGTTTGCATTGATGCTTGCTTTTTCTTTTAGATCCTTGAGCAAAGTTATTTTTAAATAAAGTGGGAATGACACCAACAGTTATTGTCCCATTTATCTTTTGTCTATACAAGAAATGGTGAGGTAGAGCATAATCTGCTCATATTGATGTCCATATCAAGGTGGACTTTCTTGTTATTGCTGTTGTTCTAAGATTTTGTTAGTTTGTTTTTTGTTAGGTTTTGGGTTGCTTTCTTTACTTATTGGAGCTATTTGGTTGTTTTTTTGTTTTCTTTTTTTAAATTCATGATAGTAGTAAAATCAATCCAGAAAACTGAAAGCAAAGTCAAAAATGCAAGCCTCTGTGTAAGAAACAAACCCGTCGGTTAACATTTCTAAAACAACATATATGATTAAAACCAACTCATGTACATGCTTGTAGTTTATCAATAATGTAAGGGCATCTCATAAAATCTATAAGGAAACAGATTCTCAGTCTCTATAGAGAGAAATCACTTAATGAATAAATATTTGAGAGGCATACAATTTGAGGAGATAGATCATCCAAGCACTGTTTCCTGATATCATAAATAATTTTGTCACATTGTCTGTAAATGGTGTGGAAAATGAAAAATAATTTTATTATTAATTATATATTATAAAAATTAAAATTATAAAATTATTAGCCATATTAATTACATGTAATACTTTCACAAATATTATTGCCACACCACCCTGGATTTTTGTCCTCTTTCTTGCTGACTAAGGAGATTGAATTCACTTTTGTTTTGTAAAAACAGGGATCCAGTAAACAAAAAAATTCTGATCACAATACTGGACTATAAAATGGGGATATAAAAACACTGAACACTTGGTTTACAGAGTAGGATTTTTTTGTTTGTTTGTTTTGCACTGTTTGGTGCAGTATGTCCTTCTATTTAGATTAAGTCTTATGATACTTAAATCTACTTTCCAAAATAATGAACTTTAATGTCACTATTAATTAACATAATTTCATGCACAATCACTATTACTCAGCCTTCCGTATTCAGATTTTTAGTAATGAATTAGCTTTCTGTGAAATCTTTAAAACCAGTGTGCTCCACATTGTGTGTATGGTCTAATTAACGATATAAACAGGACAAATTTAGAGGTTTTGAAGCCACTGTTTTGGGTTTTTTTATAGGCATATGGCAGATCTTAAAAATCTGAAATTTGAAGCACTATCACTCAAGACTTTACAGAAGCCACTGTGCCTACCTATCAACATCTAGATAAGACAATCTCTATATTCATCACTTAATGATGTTTTTCCCACTGATGGTTTGAAATTTTGCTTATTTCAGAAAAAAAATTCTCATTCACAATTTTCAACTGCATTTTTTTATTCACCATGGGAGAAAATTCACAAGGATAATTTGTGGTTTAAGGATATATTTTCTTGTTTTGCATATCATATAATTCAGATGATAGGTTAAGTATCATCATCCCCACCCCTAAGGCATTTTTCATCATTATTCAGGTATGAAAAAATAGAGCATTTTGAACTGTGCAGCTTGCCAGCTTCTATTAGAACTCATGGCATCTGAGTTTCAGTTCCCGTTTAGTGAATATTTCAGAACATTGTGGATTCATTATTTTTAGACTTTCCAGCTAGAAACCTGAAGTCTTTTCATTTACGTTCTTGCCTAAATGGTGGCTTTAAAACTCAATATTATTGTTATCTACTGTGATTATCATTATTGGCAAGATATGTTGCCTTCCCCCCTTTTTAAAACCATAATAATGGATTAATAAATATAGTCAGAACAGGATTTTTTACAAAGTGTAGAGGTTTGACTTCAAATAACTTTCTCACTTTTTCAGTAACCTGGAGGAGATGAGTGGAGTGTGCAGATGAAATCAAACCATGGGACCAATTCACATGCTACAGGACAGGATGGCCATTCAGAGGGATGCAGGCCGACTGCAAGAGTGGACCAGCAGGAACTATATGAAAATCAAAATTAAGAAATGCCAAGTGTGAGATCTGGGAAGGAAGACTCCCTGAGTTGATACAGGCTGGGAGCTGATTGCCTGGGCTGGAGCAGCTCTGCAGCAGCTCTGCTGAGAGGACTTGCAGGTGCTTGCAGATGGCAAGGTGGGCGGGCATGAGTCAGCAGTGTGTCCTGGCTGCACTGAAGTGCAAGAGCGTCTTGGGCTGTACCAAGAGCAGCACAGCCACAAGGTCTGTAGGAGTGATTGACACCTCTCCTCAGCCTTTGCTAGGCTGGTGTCAGGGGTCCTGTTTCGGATCTGCTGCTCAGTATGAGACGCTGGCAAACCGGAGTGAATTCCAGCTTGGGGCACTTGTCCTGAGCAGAGAGGCCGAGGAAGCTGGAAACTTTGGAGGCCTAACAGCAGCCCCCAAGTACTTATGAGGAGGTGATGAAAATATGAGAGTCAGACAGCTCACAAACATGGAGGGAGGGTAAGAGATAATGGCCAGAACTTGGAACAAAACAGAATCCACCTCGATATAAGAAGAAACCCCTTGACCCCAAGGACAGTCAAACAGTGGGTCAGGCTGTACAGAGAAGTTATGCAGTCTTTGTCCCTGAGACCAGACTTGGTTTTAGACATAAAGACCTAAATAACTTATCTGACCTCATAGCTGAATCTGCTTTGAGGAAGAGGACTAGAGATGTCCTGAGGTTTCTTTCAGTCTGAATTATTGTATGATCTCATGATAAAGAATAAAGCATGCTGATGCACACATATGACCTTCAACTGCTGAAAACCCATCTCACTTGATTGGAAAGATAGAAATAATTGTCTCAATAGTGATTCTTTGTATAGATCCATTAGGTAGCTTGCAGTATCATTGCATTTGGAAATATTAATGCATACACAAAAAGTGTCATTAGTGTACATTTAAAGCCCGTGTATAATGAAGAAGATAATTTCTCTTTCCATTACTTTTTGCTCATTTCTCTTATCCTTAGAATTATTGAGGCAATTTTGGTTTCCATAACAAAGGGAAGATTAGACTTTCTAGAAACTGGTGTCAGTGAAACTTGCTGAGATAATGCCCTGTTTTATTATATTTGGTTGCCTACAAAATATTAGTTTAAATGATTACTTGTACTAAAACTTTCTACACTATAGGGACTCAGCATAGTGAATAATAACAGAAAACACAGATGTGATATCTGTTAATTATATTTTAAAAATTAATTGCCTTCTGCTTTTCTTCCTGTTATGGAAGCAAAGATTAAGTCCAGACACCCTGTTTTAGCTTCTGGCTCTACCATGGTCTGAGCTTTGATCTGGCAAGCATTGGTATCCCAGTAACTGGATTGCTTAGTCTGTGAAATAAATCTTTTCAATTCAACACGTAGAACACTTATTGGAGCTAGAAGTAATTTATGAGTGCTATTCTAAGTACATTTTTTAAACTTTATTTTGTTCTGACAAAATATTTGGAATGCAGAATATCTAGATTAGGTTAAGTTATGAATTTATCTTACTTAACGTTTTCACCAGAAGAATAAAAAATATCAGTGATTACATATTTATGTGTTCATTTTCTTTGACTCATAAAAGAAATTTTCCTATTTATCAGAACACAACACATTCTCCATTCATCTATTTTCTTTCCTTACACTAATGAGTAAAAAGCTAGTTAAACAAAATACAAAAAAAAACCCTCTAGGGAAACACTTTTCCTGCAAGAGGTTAACATCCCATATTCCAGACACAAGGGTAATGATTGCATATTAACACCTTGAGAGAAATTACAACAGAAAGATATGAAAAAGATCTCTTAAGTTTTCAGAAAACTGATACATTTCATGACCACTTTCAAAGTAGGTATCATTATTAACAGAGTAAATGTATTAATATCTTACTTTGTTTTTTCTGGCTAAATTGTCTGACAGACTGGGTTCATCAAAGTATCACAAGGTTTAAAATAGCATTTTATGCAGCTTAAAAGCAAAACCAAAACAGGAACAAAGTTTGAATTGGTATAACTTTTTATGTATACATGCTGAAAATTTTGTTTCTCATTTTAAGTTTTCCAATCTACTGTCTTAACATTTGTACATACACACACTAAATAATCACACAATTAGCAGCACATATTCTGTGCATTCTGCTCTAAAGGTTTTAATAAACCATCTGAAAGCTATCTAGAAAGGTATTGAATCACTTGTATAAATAAATGCACTTTCTGGACAGAAAAGCAGGATTCTAAATACAGGATAGGACATTTCTCAGGATATAAGAGTATTTAAGTAAAGACAAAGCATACAAAGAAATTCTAGTTGTCTTTCATAGACCTCTACATTTTTTATACTCAGCTTTATATCATAAACTCTAAAAAGCCTCTTGCTTGGCTCTTAGAGAGCCTAAGAAGTCAGTAGGTAGTCAGCTGGTCAAGAACAACATGATCTTGAGATCTGCTTCTGTTCCTAAACTGACAGGCCTCAGGAAAAACAGCTGGAAGTCTGGCTGAGGTTTAATCCATACATTTCACACATTCCCTATAGTAACAACAATGCACAATCAAGGCATTTTCAGAGCGCATCTGCAGCTAAAAAAATTGATGGTGGCACTGTGCACATTTCCCTGTGCAATTCAGTGTTTTCAATGGTTATTAATACCACTGAAAAAACACATTCAGTTACATCTTCTGCTCAAAACATAACCCTATTTTTCAGTCTTCAGGTATTCTGAACTTAGTGTTTGTGCACTTACTCATATTCCTACCTGATGAATGTTCTGCATTACATAAAAAAGTATTCATTATTTTCCTCCCCCCGTCCTCATGGGAATAAATGCATGCCTCTATGGGTTACTAGTGAAAATATTCTTGTTCTTATGAAAAATAATAAAATACATATTGAAATTGGGCTTGAAGCACAAGGGTTTTTTTTTGCCCTCACATTAAGAATTCTGGCTACCGTGACATGTGATATAGCTCCAGTGCTCAATCACATTAATTATTCTCAGCCATATAGTAAGGTTGCAGCAGAAGAAATTGAACTATTCCCTATAAGTCTGTTCTGTACCCAGCCTGCTAGTTATGCTCCCAAGGACTAAAGGACTCTTTTAAAGCCACAAAGACAGAAGCAGGAACTTCCATCAGTACTCTAAGTGCTATAATGGGAGAATGAAACATCTTCTCTTTTCACCATATTTTAAAAATTATAAAAAAATGCACATGACGGTTGCCTGAAGCAATGACCTTACAGAAGGCATTCAAGCCTTTGAACACTTACTAGAGTTATGTATTTCAATCTTATGTCCCCCTAACCTCAGCAATTCAAGCACAAGTTCTTTTAGTGGAAATGGATTGTAATGATCACCTTTTGGGAAACTTCATGTACCCTGTTATAGGAGCAGTGGGTTTCCTCTGCAACAAGCTAGATAAAAGGTAAAGAGCTAAACTCTAGCCTAAATATCTCATTCTATCTACCCCCATGTTTTAATTGAAGGGGCACCAGGGTATTTCATGAAATTGTATGACCTTCCATGTATTTAATGCACACAGATATGAAGAGCATTCTTTCTGTTCACTAGGGATTGCAGAAAAAAGGAAATTCACAGCAATATCAGTAAAAGTTTATCTAAAACAGTTAATCTCATACAACTTAAAACAGTTAAGCTCAACAGCAAGATGGAAAATGAGAACGGAAGAAAAAGGAGAAGACTAACTCAGACTGACACTATAGATAATTAATTATTTTCAAGCAAAAATGAATAGTGAGTTCAGTAACTGGAACAGAGACCCCTTTTAGACTCATCTGCTGGCTGGGGAGCTAGAGAGTAAGGCACAGTAATTCCCAATTTAATGGATGACAAATATTTAGAACAATTTGAAGTGGTTTGAAGGCGGAATTTTCCCTCTAACCAGTCTACAAAATAGACAGTTTAGAAACTCCTCAATTTCATCTGAATTAGGACTATTCTATGCCACTGAATTTCATTCTGAAAAGGTTTTCTTTGTAAAACAACACTGGGATATTTTTTCATATGTGATCTCTTTCATTTTATTCTCGAAATCCAAGTCAGGAAGAGAAGAAAAAGATACAGTCAAAAGAATATGTTTTCCTTAACCACAAGAAAGTTTCAAATATATATTTGGTTTCAAAAGAAATAGTTGGTTTGATTTTTTTATCTTAACTAAATCCATTTTTAGATTCTTGAAATGAATCAGATCCTGGCACAAGATCCTTCTATAACTCATTGTAATTTCATGCTCCTATGCTATTCAAATAATTCTTTGGAAACAAAGAGAGAGATTGTGCCTTTTCATTCATTCTAGTAATGGGAGCACAAGGAGTCAGAAAATAACCCATTCAGAACTTTTTACCCTCAGTAACAGAATAATAAAGAACAAGTCACAAGTCAGTAACACTCCCCAGACTGCGCCCCACTGACCCCTCCAAAAGCAGAGGAATGCTTTTTTTATTTTTTACATGACAAAGTAATGCAACTCATAAAACTACTTCATAATTTTTTTTCATAAAAATTATTCTTTCTAGTCCTTTTATGAAGCAAACATATCCAAAAAAGGTAATACATAATTAAATACATTTTTAACCTACAGTTTTGCTAAATGAAGTGTTCTTCACAAATATCAATGTATCAACAATGATAAAAAAATTTCTCTCTTAATACCCAATAACATTTTAGCATTTCAGTACATCTAAGTTAAAGGTGAGATAAAGTTTTGGTTTTTTTTCAAAATTACTGTTGGTCATTAAAATAAAACTTTTATTAAACATACACATTTCAGCAGATAATCATTGTAAGGAACACCTTGGCCAAATTTAGCTTCCAACTGATGGACCTTGCTATGCTTTATCATTATTGGAGGGTTTCTATTTTCTTTTGTTTTAATCAGGATTTACTTAATTTATATTTATATATTTAAAATTTTTAAACCAGTCTTCAAGTATGTTTTACCACTTATTTATTTAAGCTATTTTTTTCATAAAGACACAAGAAGAAATTGCAAGTTTCAAGATTGTCTACAGAAACAATAGAACAAAATATTCTGCTGCAAGAGAAACTGAAATTAATTGTAGTTGAATTCCAGTTATAACTAAAACTCACCAAAAATGTGTGTTTTTATCAGCCACAAGTTGTTTGTTATGTTTCTCAAAATAATTATTCCACACCATTTACTATGTCTAAGCCTGTATATTCTTATGAAAGGGAGACTATAGAAATATTTCTATGTACCAGCAAATTTTTAATTTGTTTAGCAACAAATGTTCTTTTTTTGATGTCTTAGTTACAGAACTTTAAACATAAATTCAAAGAAAAGGCACGCTTCTCATTTACTGATTAAATAGAGATACTGTTAGACTTATTCCCAGGAGTAGATTCACAATCTGGAATAGAGATCAGTCCACTGTTCTTATCAGGATCTCTCATTGTGCTTGATATTTTGCAGGTGAGGGTCTACTATTATGACTTCTAAGTGAGGAATTTTAAAGGGACGTCAGTGTCTGAAATATCTTCCCCTGTCAGACTTGATCAAAGAAAAATCAGTCTCAAAGCCTCTGTTTCAGAGAACATGACAATCAAACTGGGAATGAACTTCGGATGGTATTTCTTTAGTAGGAGAAAACCAGTAAAAAAACCCAAAACATTTATTCACGGCAGGTGGCTTATACTCAGTCCTTCGCTGGGGACAAAAATGGTTCTTGTCCAGATCCCACACATGTAAAAATTCGTACATATTTCCAATGCTGACCTACCAACTGCTTCTTCACACTACCAAGAGTAATTTCAAATGGAACAGTATCAAGAGGAAAGGTATGAGAGCAGGAGTTGAAAGGAGGGATAGAAGTTTGCACCTCTCTTTGTCTCTCTCTCCCTCTCCCTCTCTCTCTGCACACATACATATAGGAAACATTTTCATAGGACAAGGAATAAAAAGTGAGTGACAAAAATATTCTACAGTGTTCTTAGCCCCAGGGAAAAAAAAAACAAAAGGCTTTTTGACCTTCCTTGAAATTTTTATTCGCTGATTAACTTGTACTTTGGTTTTGTGTTAGACTGACACAATAATAATTTAAACCCTTAAAGATGTTTAATTTGAGAAATAATTCTGAAGAAAGCACTTATACTCTTGCAAATAAAAGAGCTTGAATCTGGAGTTAAATATCAGGTGGCAGAGATTTTGATATGTCTCCAGACAAACACAACTGTTGATTTGCCTTCTGCATAAGATAAAGAATAAAAAGTATTTACTTCTTGTTTAGATATATTTTCCTTGATTTTACAATCACTATATACTGATATAACATTATTTTACCAGATTTAAGAGCTGTCTACAATCAGCTGTCTACAATCAAGTTGTGTTTTCACAACTTGACATATTGAAACCATATTCAAGACATTGTGATTCAGAATTAAATATATTAATTATCCCATAGAAACATTACTGTATTCAACAGAATATTGAAAATTTTAGCCACAGGAAGGCACATCCTACAACCAGATTTTTTTTTGCTTTATTGTGAATAAATGTACTTTGGACTATCTCATCTACCTAAAAGGCCTTTGAATACATTTTTAGGTCATAGTTGCAAGTCATCTAGAAATTTTTATGCTTCTGTTGTAATATTATTTCTATTTGTAATAAGACCATTATTAAAGTGTTTCTCATTTTTACCTTAATTAACCCTATGAATCAATTCTCCAATAAGTTTAGGCTTGGCCTGTAAGAACACAAGCATCTGTGTGCATGAGGATAAAATCTGGATTGCAAACTAAACATCAGATCAAGTAATGCAATAGCTGCATTTGTAAGCATAGAGAGAAACATAACTGTAAGCATAACTCCACAGATGTGAAAACTAAAACATCATTCTACAACCCTCAATGAACATTGAAAATATTCATAAAACCTCAAAGAATTTTGAAGTTAAATTAATGGAAAAGAATATAGAGTGAAACATGGATTAAATTTGACCCTGAATGATCTAGGTATTTGGTCAGCTGCCAAAACTTTATTGTCACATAAAGTCTGTAATATCTTTTAATTTATAATAAACCTATTGGTAGTCCCTCAGCTGCAGTGTATGAAGTACTAAGATTTGCCTGTATATTCCTGGAACATCTGGGTTATTTTCTCTGTCTACAAAAGTAATTATAGAGTGATATCATCATGGATGTGACCAGCTTTATAACTAATCAATGATTGTCAGCTAATACCGTGTAATAGCTTTTTCCATACTGCCTGTCTCTTACCATACCAAGTAATAACGATTTTCCTTCACCTCTATGCAAATTTTGTTTCAGATAATCAATATATCATCCTGCTTGTAAAGAAGCAAAACTCTCTACCACCTACTTAATGCCATGAAATATATTTCAGTGAGAACTGACAGTCTTCTTACAGATGGATGCTTACAGTCTGAATGGACTATGTGAATGGATAACTTGCTCCAAATAGATTAATGCTAAAGCTTCTTAATGCCCTTCTATAAAGGAAATGAAGGGATATTTTCTCCTCATGAGGATGTAAAACAATTCCACTTGTGAACAGGCTTTGAATTACTTCACTTATGTCAAACCCATTTATCATCCACACAGACCATATCTTTAAAAGCAAACACAGAGAAGAAAGGTTTTTCCACTCACTTCAATAGAACTAGGTTTTTCTCACAGACAAAAGGTGAGATTGAACACATTTATAGCACTTAATACAAGCTCAATAAACACTGCATAATTCCCTTTGTTGAAGCTTCTATTTCGTTCATTTTGACCTTGCAATAATGGGAACTTAATTTAGGATTATTGATTTGAGGTTTTTTTGGTCTATTAAACCAGCACTTAGAGAAATTCCAATTTCAAGACATACAGATGTGAAATGGTTTTGCATATTTTGCAGCGCTTTTCATTTTTATTGGCAGTACTTAAACTATATTAAAATTTCAACATCACTATGGCTAAGAACAAATGAAATATAGTTTCTGTATTAACATCTTTAACTAATATGTCATTTTATATCTTACTTTCTTGGGGGAAAATCTATTCCCTTACAATAGCTATCACATTTATATTGATAAATGTACATACATGTAAATTTCTGTGAGTATTTCTAGGTACATGATGTCCTCGAAAAGATCAATCCAAAACACTAAAAATTTTCTTTTGTTTATAGAGCAGTATATCCTGCAGTGATACCTAATTTAAACTGGTAGTATTTAATCATATAAGAACATTGAATGTGATGAACTTTCCCAAACTAATTAAAAAAGTATCAATCATCAGTTGCATGTCCAAATACTTAGAAAAATATTGCTTTAATTAAACAGTTCAAATATTATGATGCTGACTGATTTTTAGTATAATAGCTCAATCACCCTGTAAAAAACTCACCCTGCCAGACAAACACATGCTGAACCAAAGAAGCACACTGGACCTTGCACAAAACTTTAGTTCCTTTTTTTTGGTAATTAGAAGAAAAGCTTTGACTATATCATGGTTAATTTACCAGGAAATTGTAAAATAAATATAAATAAAACAGCCTTTGTCTTTCATAGGACCACAACAACTTTGTCGCTTTCAAAAACTATATTGTAATCCTATAGAATTACAGATTTTGCATTGGAGTCATTGCATTACTACATGTGTAAAACTCTGCACTTTTCCAGTGATACTTTATAAATACATACATATCTAGATAAATAGATAGATAGATAGATAACCAATTTACCATTTGCAAATTCACTCTTTAAACCCAAAAAAAAAAAAATTCCACAGAGATGCCAGGCTGGGCAGGGATTTGCAGAGTGCAGAAGAGGGGAACAGGAAAAGAAAACTCTGCATAAACAAAATACTCTCATAAGTTACGTGAGCATCAAGCCTGGAGCTAGCAGCTACAGATTCTGACACAATCTGACATGCACAGAGGTTGATTAACCAGTGAAGTTATGATTACTTGAAGGAGGGTCACAATTGACCTGCAATCTAATAAGTTTCCATGCTGCCATCAGCAGTCTGTAATTCCATCATCAGTGGGAGCTAGAATAATTTTCCCTTTTAAATAAACATACAACACAGTACACTCACTCTATTCACAACACTCTGCTCTTCAGACATGAGATGGAACATTTTCTAGATGCATTCATCTCTTTCTGTATAAATATTGTGTATAAATATTGTTCTGTCCAATAGCCAACATTTATATACCAGGAGAAAAAATAAATACTGCTATATTACCACTGAACAGCATGTAATAGGCAAAGAGAAGTTGTTATCAAATAATCATCACTGTCTATTTAGCAAGTTTTTTCTCATATTATCTGATTTTTGTATTTTGACAATATCCTGTTTTCTGGCAAGCCAAACTATGATAGTTGATGGTTTTTTTTTTCAATTAGCCAGCACAAAAATAAAGGACTAACCCAAATGTCTGGGGCATTTTAGAAATTAATCAATGGAAACTAAATTTTATGAAAAATCTTACCCAAAAAAACAACCTACATAAAAACTGCATTCTTCATGTTTGGCTTTATAATAGAGTAATTATGCTTTAGAATCTTCATGGGAACTATGAGTTCCTTGATTTAGTTCAGCTGACAAATTTTAAATAAAAGGACAAAACACGGATGTATATGCACAAAGGCATAACTTCGTGAAAGGAAGGAATTTTAAATAGCAAACATCTCACTAATGGGCAGAGCATCTACAGTTTTGCATGTCTGTAAATCATTTAGAGTTGCATAAAGCTTAGTTTCTTACCCCCTACTGTGTCTGTTTTGCAATGTTCCACTAAGCTGCAGATCCAGCAGCTCAACGATTGTCCCATGGAGTAAAAACAATGCTTCATTTACTCTCTATGGCATGACCTGAGTCCCTCTGCCAAGTTTTCTTCCTTCCTTTCTCCATACACAATATCTACATATTTAAAATGTAAGACGAAATGTAATGGCTGCCAGCAAGTTTCAATATTCAGGCTTCTCTCCCTTCCTCAAATGGAAAGGCAGGATTTAAAGTAAAAACACGGAGAGACTGCTTTTTCTGCTTTGAGCAGTCCATTAAGATGAAATGCATTATTGGGCACAAAGATAAAATTAAAATAAAGAAAAAAAAAAAAAAAAAGGAGACAAAAAACTAAAAAATCCCATAATGCTAAAACATACATATCATAGAAATGGAGCACCAGAGGGATTACGGAGGAAGGAATACAAAGGTAAAACAACATTGGTATGTCTTGATGCAGATGTTGTCCCTTCACCTTCTCCCCACCTTGTCATCTGCAACTCCCTACCTACAGAGCAAGTCCTTTATCAATGCAGCAATAAATTCACATGTGCAACCATCTGCCTAGCAGATGGGGCAGGTGCTGAGAATCGTCATTCAACACCTTCCACTCGTGCTTGTCATGATCAGGAGCTGACAGACGTCGTGGCAGGAGGGGAACCATGCACACCGCAGGAACAACAGCACCTTGTGCCATTTGCTCACCCAGTGTCTCCAGGGGAAAAGAACGTGGTGAAGGGAGGAGGAGGCAAAGGAAATAAGAAGTTTTTCATCATGTCATTACATAGCAGCCAGTAGGTGCTACATCAGCTTGTTAACAAATGTTATCTCTCCTGTGCAGCACATCCCTTCCATCAGAGAGATAGACCTTTGTACCCTGAACTCACACAATGAAATTCTGAAATTGTTAACACTGAACTTATGTGAACATGTAAACACTCCTTTTTTTTTGGTTTTGATTTTGTTTTGGTTTTTTTTTTTTTTTTTTTTTTTTTTTCGTTTGTTTGCTTTTTTTTTTCCCCCAAGTGTAGCTGGAGTAAAAAAAAAAAAGGTAAGTTTTCAGGAAAAGCTGGGGGGAAACCCCACCTGATAGTCAGCAGCTGCAGAAAGGATACTAGTGGTAAACATACAAAAGAACTATAAAAGGGAAGAAAATCCTTTTTTAGTTAGATCTGAATTCCAGTACCTATTTCTTATCCAGACTAGGTAACACTGAGTTTCAAGAACTGTCTCATTTGTTTCCTCTACAGGTTTGCACTTCCATTATGCATTTGATGTGACTGTCAATAAAAAGTCTACTTACTGTAAAGAATCCCCACAGAAATCTGGGAAACTTCATAGCCAGTGCAATGTTTCTCACTGAGGTGTCAATGAAATCTGCTGGTGACTTACTGTCCCCACAGAACAGTGCCAGAGGATGTGAACTGTTACTCAGCACTCTTTCTGTGACTAGAAACTGTAGATCTCATAATCTGAGGAAATTACTTTCTCTGTACATTCAAATGATTGATTACAGAGAGAATTTTTCATTTGGAAAGATGCTAAAATAAACAGAATATACACTCTAAGCAGAAGTCTTAACTATAGAAATGTTTCTTGATATTAAGAAAAGTTATTCAGTGCTGGTTTGTTTTGGGGTTTGTTTTATTTTGTTTTTATTCACATATCTTTAAAATGTTATTTTTGGCGTTTTACTAGTATAATGTATTATCACATAAATTTAATTTTATAATAGACAGTCAACCATCTAACAAAAAAACAATTTCTTTGCCAAAAGCAGGGTATCTTACTATATTTAAATTTACTTTGCAGAAAATATTATCACCTTACTTACTCTCCAAATATGTGTTTCAAAATCTCTACTTTTGATACTAATACCTAGTTTTGATTTCATCTTGTCTATAGAAAACACACCTCTTCCAATGGACACTAAGTATTACATGCTTGAACACAGGGTAGGTTTTTTCCATTAATGTTGAAGATTATTTTCTTCCAAATTTTCACCACAGGTCATATCACTAACTTTGATTCCACTCCTGAGCACATCTTTCCTGTGTAGCACGATGACTCACCAAAAAACAGATGGTTGGAAACAAGTACAATTAAAAAAACTTTAGATTAGAACGCAGCCATTTTAGTGTTTAAAGAGAATACAACTGAAAATGATAATATTTCATGACTTTATGACATCCCAATTACTTTGTAGAAAGCTCCAGCTGACAGATTCATCATGTGAGCAGTCTTTTTTTACTGCCAAATATTTACAAATACATACAACTGTTATACATATATAAAATCATAAACACACACACTTCATGGTCCCACAAGATAATTTTCTGCTGATTTTTCTATCAAATATATTGATTTCAAAAAGACTACATCCTCCAAGGAGGTTTCTAGATTGGGTATCCAGAAGTTTATTATTAATAATATACAGAAATATTTTATACCATGTGAAGTACCGAATACATAAAGTCTCCTGCAAGGAAGTATTGCCAGTGTATTTTCAAGCTTTTTCTTTTCTGTTAGCTCATAAACATCTGCAACTAATGCAGATTCTTGCATCTATTTCTCATGATAGCACATTTATCTCCCTTCAGAGTCACACAAATATACTCTCTAAACCTCATAAGTATGCAGGCTCTGACTTAACCTCATTTTGTTAACTCCTATGACCCAGAAATAAAAGCTTGAAATGTATACCAAAAAGATGAGCAACAGCTGTTGACATTCTGAATTTATCAGTCCATGAAGAAATATATATTTTTTAATTTATGTTACCTTCTCAAAGTGACATAAAGGCATTAAAAATTTAAAACAGAAATTGGGTGCTAGGAATTCAATCAGAAGAGAAAAATGAATAAATAAATTGTTTCACTTTGTCTGGACTCTGTGGCATTTTTAGAAAGCAGATCCAGAAAATAAAAAGGATAAACCAGTGGAGAGCAGATCATGAATGGCGATGGAAATTGTCTCTATTTATTTTCATTTTGTTATGAGCAAAGGAGCTCCTAACACAAGGATTATGTTTATAAAAAGCAGGTTCTGCGTCATCAAGAGTCTCTACACACTGTCCAGGCAAAGGTTGTTCCTCATCTTTTAATTACTAGCATTGTCCTGGTGTGAATCCTCATTGCAAAAGAAAACGGAGAAGAAGTTTAATAAAAATAATAATAATAATCACATCAAGCATCTGTATTAAAGGAAATGGGGAAAAAGCATCCTTAAGATTACGGATATAAACTCACATAGTGTGAATTGTATACAGAACCAGTTCCACCCCCTTATAATATGCAGTACTAATACTAGTATTTTGCTTCCAGGTAGAATTAGAATCCCACTGTGTTAAGTGTTACACAAAGAATACGGAAAAAAGTCTTTGTGTGCAGCCTTTTTCAGCAAATAAATTATGTAATAGTTTTTTCCTTATAATCATTGGTTTTTTTGTGTAAAATGATTTGCTGGATTGGACAGAAGAATCTTTCAAACCTTTCACTGTTTAGTCTGCTAGAAGAATCTGAGCTGGGATCATGCTGATAGATTGCAATAACTGCTGTGCCTTCAGGTTTATCAGGATACAGTGCAATGACTCTTTGATCTTTTCCTATTTAAACCCGAGCCATTAAAGAACAGCAGCTACAATAGATAATTACTATTCTCCTTGCATCCTTGAGTTTGCAGATAGCTTCACTTTACAAGATCAAGACTCAGTCTCAAGGCCTGATTGTATCCTCATTTACATTTATGTACACTGAGAATAATTTCACAAAGGCCAGTGGAAACTTAGTGAAGTAAAATTGATGTGTTTTGTGATGTGAAACATAAGATCATGGGTTTTGTGTAATGAATTGCCTCATCTGCAAGAAAGCATTTGAAACTGGAACAATTCATAATGGACAGTAATAATGCACTGTGTATAATTTATTTTTTTATAATGCAGTAGCTTTTTTCAGGACCGTTTCTTATCTCTTGGATGCTTTGGTTTTTTTTTTTATTTCTATTCCCTTTCTACTTTACTATTAAATGGTTGCAGATTTATTTTCTTAACAGCAGGACACACAACAACAGAATTTAAAAGGTTGGGGGAGAAAAAGATAACATATATTTGTTCTTGTCCAGAATTTAAATTTCAGTTTTGAATACAGGTTACAGAAAAAGATTTTAGACATCAATTTAGAAACAGTACACAATACACTACCTGTACCACTTCTAGAAAATGGAACTGAATATTATATAGGGTCTTGTCCTTAACAAGAGAACTGTATGCTTTCTAACCAGAAGCAGCTGAAATATAAGATGACTTAAGTTTACCTGAAACCAAAGAAATTTCGAGTTTTAACACAATTTTCCCTAATGATCAAGATTATCAGGAGAAATTAATAGTCTCTGATTCTATGCAAAATCTAATCTGTCTCCCAGTTTTCTGTATGGATATCTCTTGAAGATAAGTGGCCACCATGACTATTAAAGAGAGAGTGAAGAGAGAATGAAATGGTGCAACCCGTGCCACATAAGTATCAGTACTTTAAAAAATATTTTAAACTGTGTATTAATAAAAATTTTTTTTTTTGAAAAGTGCAGGGACACCACCATACTCCTCTCAAAATAAAAAAAATTAAAAAAAAAAAAAGAGAAAGAATCAACTCCTAGAACACACTTCTTTCCTCCAAATACAGGAGATACTTCTCATCTAAGTAGATGAGGTTCCCTTTGGCAATCATTTCCCCAATCATCACATCAATATACCCAGCATCACCTTCTCTAAGATGTGTACTACTTCCTAAAATAGATATATATATTGGACAAAAGGAGATAATATATTGAATTCCTATTCACAAAATTGGGAAGAAAAGAAGAAAAGCAAACTAACAAACAGAAGTCATGGAACACCTTAGGACTGGAAGATTTTAATAAATAGGTGCCTAGAAGTTAAATTCAAGACCTTTCACGATATGCCAAATGGATGTATTTAGAACAGTGAAGAGGAATCAGAGGCAGATGTGTTTAATAGTCTATTCCTGTGTGTGAGTGATCCCTCTGCTTTCCAAGTGACACAACATAGGGCCAAAGGAGCTATGGCTGGGGACTGACCCAGTTGTTACGGCCAGGATGGTGATTATGCACTGTGCTGTACTCCAACTGTGATCAGTTGTTTCCAAAGTTATTCAGCAGCAGATCACAATCAAAATTTTTACCAAGAGTGTTGTCAAAATCATACTAGATGCATTTCACATTTCTAGAATTTTAGCATTATGGATTTAGAAATATGCTGTCTATGTCTTCTTCTCAGATGATCTTCTTACATAAAATTATACAAAGTATCACAACATACGTATATCAATATGAACTAAATATGAAACTGCAAATAGCTCTTTCACCACTCAGTAACAGAGACTGAGGGTATGATGAAACTGCATGATACCCTGTCACCTAACAGTGATCAAAAAACTGCGAAAATAACAGAATCAGAGACTGGCTAAGGTTGGAATGACCTTGGGAGCTCTTCTTGTCACAAACCCCTGCTCAAGCAGGGCCACCTACAGCTGGTTGCCCAGGAACACATCCAGATGGCTTTTGAATTTCTCTGAGGAAGGATACCCCACAATCTTCTGAGTTTATTTTTATTTGAAGAGGGAAGCTCCCCCACATTTTGACTAGCTTAAACGTGATAATGGATTTTTAAAAAGACTATATAAATCATTATTTTTTTTTTTACCCTGAAAGACAAATTGAAGAGCCACAAAACAGGAAGAAATCTGAGAAGTTTGTTGCACACATTCTACCAATAATGCTAAATATTATATTAGCCTGTAGGAAGAGAAATATTAATTTCTAGGTTATCCAAATATTACCATCTTCCAAATGACACAACAGAATTCCAAGAGGAAAAGTCCATTCACATTGCATGAAAACAATTTAACTTTACTATGTGGGGAAGGGCAAACATTGCAAAGCAACATAAAAAATACATAACTGGTAGTTACAGAGATAAATTTATTAAAGTAGAAATGAAAGGTCAGATCAATTAAATAAGAATATGTATGAAAGTTTATTATGTGGGTAAGCAAGTCAGATCTAAACAGAATTTAATTCTGATGTTGCCTGAAGAAAATGATCTTTTGAAAGTATATTGGTGAAACCTATGCTGAGAGGCAGCACTTATAGAGTTTGAAGAAGAGAAATATTTAACAGCTTGTAAAATGTTTTCATACAGATATTTCCAACATTTGAGCATACAGATTGAGATTAGGGGTGTGGTGGGAGAATGTTTTTGAATATTCTGTAAACTAACACAAGCATTCAGCAAACATTTGATAATAGAAAATATTTATGTATTTTTTGTAGATCTTACAAAGCATGGCTATACTTTTAAAGTATAGAAAACATGAAGTATAACAGTGTGAATCAGGAAGCTGCAATACTTTTCAAGAGCGTTAATGAAACAGTATCAGATACTTGTGTTGGAAGTGTTTGAGGAATTATAACTAGTTCAAGATTTGCAGGGTGGAAAACACACTAGATGAAATAAGACAAGCTGACAAGATATACCAGATCAGCCATGTTAAATTCTGGCAACACATCAGTTCATATGGAACAGAAATTGAAAGTGAATCCATGTGTTATTTCTGAATATATTCTAAAATAATGTAACTCCTTCACTTTAAAACCAATTTCATCTTGTAATAAAGACTGCATCATTCAAATTCAAAACTTAACATATAATCAAAATACTTAGATTAGCAGCAGTATAGCTAGATAATGGGCAACCGAATTACAAGAAGACAAAAAAACCCCAACAAAACACCTCAGGGAAGTCAAATAACACATATTAGCATGGATAGCTGTGAAATTATGCTGATGTAACCATGTAAACTCATGTAAATATGCTACATAACATGACTTGTCTCTATAATTGTGCCATTATTTTTCATACATTTCCATCTTTGTCAGTCTATTACTGTATGTTATAAAGCAAAGTTTCCCTGGCAGTTCAACAAGAACTATATTTGTAATAGTTTTTCAGAAATTCTTTGACTGATTAATTTTCTATTGCATCTATTTTTTATTTAATCAGAAAAATATTTAGTAGTGCACCTCTAATGATAGCAATTGCTCTGCTTTTTCTTGTGTGTTTATTCTTTCCAAACATGCCACATGACAAAAAGACTTTAAGTTCCATCTAGAAATCTGAGCTCAGTCTGGTAGTTCTACTTTTATTGAACATTTTCTCTGAGGCTGTACTTTATGGACTTAATACATAAGACTAGTACATTCCTGAGAAGCTTGCTGCTCCCTGAGTCTTGTCTTACAGACATAGAAAGCCTAACTCTTCTGTATATTTCAGTGAACATGATGCAGCTGATTTTCCTGTGACAAATATCTTAAGACATAGATTCATCTTTATTACAGCATAGAAGTAATAAGTTCAGATTCACATCTTAGATTGAAATTGCGGATCAGAAAACAATATTTTGAATCATGTAAGGACTCCCAAAACCTTCAAAAAAATGAGAATGTGTATATGATATGCTCCTTTACAAGAAATTGAATATGATAAAGCAAAAAAATGAGCAAATTGCTTAGGGAGGTAGGGTGTGTGTGTGTGTATTAGAAAAACAGGGCATATCAAACAAGGTCTGCTTCATAAAATCAGACAAGATATGTACATTTCTACAGAGGATGAGTCACCACCTAAGTGCCAATAATCAAGTCAAAACTGCAGTGGTACGTTTTGGAACATCCATTAATTGTAGTCAGGTGTAAGAGCCCACTGGGAAGCGTGGAATTGTATAAAAAGCATGTGAACAGAATTAAAACCTGCATTATAACAAACCAGGAAGAGTGCTTCTGAAGTTAAGAATAGATGACTTGTTCACAAACCTGAGATGATAAATAACCAAGATGATAATAAAACTAAGCCACAGACTTAACATTTTAAGTGCACCTTCTTCTTACACAGTAAACAAGAGATAAGCAAAATAAACAAATCTCCTCCTCACTTCAAATCTACAAGATTTTACAGACACAAGACAGAGTGGGGAGCTTGCAAAAACTACTACAATGAAAAGATTGCATCTAGTCTGAAGTCAAAAGTAGCACAAAAGCTTAAATCTGAAAGGAAAAAAATTATTACTCCAGTCTAATATGTGGTTCTATTGTAGGTGAATGTTAAATATAATATTAGACTAAGACAAATTCAATGCCATTATATTCTTTTCATTCAGTAATAAAGAAAGAGTATTTTTCCTAACTCCTGAGGCCAAAGCACAACTGGAAACACTCTGTTAAGGCTTTATGTAATTTAAATCACACTCTAAAGAAAATACTAGTGGGCTGTGTCTTCCACAAGGATTGATATAAATAGGCAGTGGAGGTAAGATATAAGCTAGGGATTTATAATTAGAGTTTTAGAGACTTTCCTATGATATGAGAATATTTATTGAAAATGTGCTCATCTACCTCCTGCTGCAGCTTTGCTACTCCAGTACTCTTGTCTGGTCTTCATGATTTGCACATCCTAATGCTGCTCACTGTACAGCTAGTATACACACACTTATGCCCAGGGTATTATAAGATATATAATACCTATACAGATCACTTTGGAATTATGGAAGCTCTGTCATCTACCAATTTCCAAAATATGTTTTCAATAGAATGGATTTTAAGATTGGAACAATGTACCAATATAGGTGGTATTACTACTAGCATTGTAAGTAAAATATCAATGTCTGAAAGGAAGAACACTATCAACATAATTTATATTTTATGTAACTTATAGATATGTAAAGTAAATGCATTTAGTAAAAATATTTTTTTTAGTATATCTGCTATTATACTACCACCTAATGGTAAAAGATAATTAATATAACGTACAATTGCATAAAGATTCCCTGACAAGCTCTGCAATTCAAGCACTTGCAAGTAACAACATCCTTTTCTCTGTCTTACAGGTCTCTTATTTCTCCTGCTGTTAAGACGCTTTGCACTCCTTTGTCCATACTTCTATCTTTTCCTGCAACTTTCACTACTTCAGTTACATTCATGGATTATTAAACAGCTGAACTTATATCATTGCAGATAAGGTCATGTACGTTCTGTGTTCAGCGGTATAGAAATTTCCAGTCCTCACACAGTTATGCTAGCAGTGGCTTTCAGCAATGAAATTCCTTTTCTACTTAAAATAGAGTATTTACTTTCTTCAATTTTATTTTTAAGATACATTCACTCAAATCTACAGCAGACTTTAATTTATCTAGTCTTAAAAACTGAAAATCAGTAACAGATTCCATTGCAGCCTGACACGACTGTAGAAGCCTAGAATATAAGCGGAGGGGAAGCTTTTTCAGGCTCTTTGACTTTTCTTGCTCCTTTTGAGCACAAGAATTTATCTATCTTGGCTGCTCCCTTCTCCTTAAGAGTAGGGTGCCATAGCCACACAACAGGGAAGATGGGGAATACGGAGAAAATAGTCAGATTCCACTGGAAGATACACACACACACACAAAAAAAAAAAAAAAAAAAGTAAGGAATGGAATTTGCAGCCAAGGAAATTTCAATTGGATATTAGAAAAAAAAAATCACAGTGAAATGATTGGAGGATTATGTGGTTACGTACAGGATTATGTTGTGTAATATCCATCATTGGATATGCTTGAAGCTTGATTGGACAACACCAGGAACAATGGGAAAAAATTATCATCATGATCTGTCTGAACTTCTTGCTACATTTTCTCTCAACTTATAACTAGCATAACAACTGAAATATACGCAAAATCTTTGCTCAGCTTTTTTGTAAGTATGACTCAGCATGACCTCCTTCAGAATGAAGAGTCCTATTTGTTTTCCCCTCCATGTGACTCACATATTAGGCTACATATAAGGAAGTTGTGGTTTCACCCCAGCTGGCACCCAAGAACCATACAAATAGCCACTTGCTCACACCTCATTTCCCCACTTTCCCTCCAGTGGGGTAGGAAGGAGAATCACAACAAAAGTAGAACTGGTAGGCTGAGATAAGAACAGCTTAATAATTAAAATAAGATTCATGAAAAGTAGAGAGAAAGAGGAATAAAACCCAAGAAAAACAAGTGATGGACAATACAGTTGCTCATCACCAACTGACCAATGCCCAACACTGAGCAGCAATTAGCTCCTTCTGGACAACTTCACCAGTTTATATCCTGAGTGTGTTCTATACTCTGGAATATCCCTTTGACCAGGGTGTGTCAGCTGTCCTGGCACTGTTCTCTAACAGTGTCTTGTGCCCCTGATCACTGGCAGAGCAGGGGAAAGTGGAAAGTCCTTGGTTTAGAATAAGCACTGCTCAGCAACAACAAAACCATTAGCTTGTTTTCAAAACAGAGTACTGTACCAGCTACAAAGAAGAAAATTAAATGTATCCCAGCTGAAACCAGGACAAAGGAAGACATTTTTGATTATGAGTGTGGTTAAGCACTGGAAAAAGTTGGCCAGAGAGGCAACAGATGCCTCATCCCTGGAAACACTCAAGGTCAGTTGGATGGGGGTCTCAGCAATCTGATCTAGTTGACGATATCTCTGGTCACTGAAGGTAGGTTGGTCTTGATGACCTTTAATTGTCCCTCCCAACCCATGATCCTATGACAACAACTTGGAAGAAAAAATAAAACCGCTGCAGAGATAGAGCAATTTTTATTTTGCTTAAAAAAATATAAGAAAAATAAACCCCTAAAATCTACACAAGGATGACAAGATTTGTTTACTGAAACCTGTTCCTTGATAACACAAACTGCAGGGAAATTTAACCTCAGCTAAACAGAGCACAGATTAATTAATTCTGCTGCAAATTAGAGTTCTATTTAAAAAAAAAATATTCTGTTCACGATTGTTCACATATTTTTGAAGACTGATGATAAAAGCATATGACACATAACCAATATTTAATCTCATTTTAAATTCCAATTGTTTATTCACAGCTATTAATCTGTATTAAAAAATAAACTTTCAGAATAAAAGCCTCCATGATTTGTGTGTTAAAGCTAAATATGTGATTAATTTGTCAATTCAAGCAATCACTATTGCAATTATAAAACATGGATCTCTTTTCATCCATTTTAGTATTGGGGAAACATACCACAGATAGCAACCACTTTCAAAAGCTAAGCACTAAACTGAATATACTTCTTCCTTTTCTCCAACTCTGTCTCAGTATTTGAAGAAAGCAACTGACCACTGAAATTTTAAATCAAGTTAAAAACAAAAACTCCAGATTATATTAATTATATATAAATATAAAAAATACATTTCTCTAACAGCTGCTTAGTATTATAACAGAGCTATAAATTAATCTAAAGCATAAAAATTAGATTTAAAAAATTCATTATAAAAGGTAGGAAAGTGCTAATCAGATGATGCAAAATATCAGTATTGCACAGTGTCATAATTTTAAAGAAAAGGACTACTTAGATGAATAATTACTGTCAATATAAAATGAGCTGACAACTTAAGAATAATTAATTTACATTATGCTTAAATTTTCTCCTATGTCACATGCAATTGTAAACACAGGTGATATTATAATCTGTGCTCTTAAATATTTTCTGTTTTATAACCTCTGTTTCTAATCTGAAACACACATCATGTACTTGGTTGTCCTTCCTGTGTACCGCTGCCTTCAAAATTCGAAGTGAGTTCTCTGTCTTACTCTGTTGATATATGTAGAAGATACTTTGCTAAGACAACCTTCAGATTTAATGTTTCTGCTGCATCTCTTGGCTGAAAAACTTAGTGTGCACGTGGCTATGAGCATTCCCTTTGCTGTAGTGCAATAATGCCCTTGTTTGATGAATTAAGCATCCTGTCATTTTTAAAGCACAGTTTGATGTTTTATCCTATGAGTACAGTATGTAGAACTAAGATCAACTGTTATTAGTAAAAGCTTGAGGCTTATGACCACTTCTGTTGAATTTACCTTTCATTCCACATAAAGTAAATGAGTTGGAATTAACAGGTCTGTCCTTGCAAAAGTGAACAGGAAGGCTGGCAAAGTAATTCCCTGGTAATCACAGCAAATTAGTCTTGAAGTCCACTGACATGGAAATATTCTTACTGTCATCAAGCCTGAGGAGTAGGCATAATCCCTGATCATAAAATTGTAATATTAATTGGGAAATCTTAACTAAGGAGAAGGCCCCTTTTTCTTTTAGTTTGTTTTCTTTTTTTATAGCTTTCTATTTTTATCCTGTTTTAGAAACACTCTTTGCTAAAAATTATGTGTACATGTACACAGTATATATGCATATTAGTCAAGTTTCAAAGACGCATCCACAACGAGGAAGTCAACCCACATCTTTCTTTGGAGCTGTGTGTGGAAAAGAACAAATCCATACCTACCAATTGTGACACAGAAATAATTTTATTTTTAAAGACATAACATCTCACAATTACATGAAATCAAAATGTTGCCCTCTAGTAATGATGACTTCTTCTGAAAGCTGCCTAAAAGCCCTTGTTGGGGGAAGAGGCCAAAAGCACCAATCCCTGTTAGTAGAAGTAATTATTTCAGAGTTTCACACATGGAACTTGAAGCTGTCAATCTCATACTAGGTACTAATGCTGATGAATTAACTGTGGAAGAAGCAGCAATCAGATCATTACAAGAAAGGCATGCCAAGTTATTCTTTTAACAGAGTGCATGTTCCAACGTGTTTTGTAGTTGTGCTAATATTCCTGGTTTTAATATCCCTGTATTTGTCTGCATGTGTGTGGGACCTTAGACATAGCAGAACAGTAAAAATACCCATCACTTTGGTGTCACGCAATATTACAGAAGCATGGCATTCCTTTCTACATCATAGAAATGCAGTATTTTGTGTACTCAGTACTGGTGCTGTTAAGTACAGTAAAACAATCTCACTATAACATTTTTGGGGATTTTTTTATGACTGGTCGGTTTGGTTTGTGATGGTGGGCAGGTTGCTTGTTTTCTGGAGGGATGTGTGAAGCAACACACACAGGTCACAAGGGTGACCACCCAACCACAGCTGAAATGCGAAGAGTACATTAATTTCAGTACCTCAATAAGGATGTTGGGCTCCAGTGGAACACGGGACCCAGGCTCCTTAGGCTCTGATTATCCTAACACCCAGCAGGGTGGAGGCAGGGCTGCTGCCTGCCCCGATACAACAAAAAACTTCTTGTAAGCAGAGTTTATCACAGAGTTGTGTTTTTATGATCTCCCTCTCCCTCCCAGCAGGAGGCTCAAGCATGCCTGTGAGACTGCACTATCTCTACACAGGAATTCTAATTCTCAAAACAAGCAGAGGATAAATGACTTAGGCATGAATTAGGAATGACTTAGGCAGGAATGATTTACCCACGTTCCTTGCATTCCCAGAATTTCACTTGGGGTGAAATCATCCCCTCCCTCACAAAAAATTCTTGTTTTAACCCTTTCCTCCAAACAGGGTGTGTTGTTTTTTTTTTTGTTTTTTGTTTTTTTTTTTTCCTTTTTCTAAGAAACATACTAGAAGTCATATTCTTACAGCTACTTCTAACTGTTTCATTGGCAGAAATAATTCGGAAACCCAAGCGAGGATTTTAAACTCTTAGACACCGAAAGTACACTCAAACTGATGGATATATGGATAAGAATTTACACACCTTGCTGCATAAGCAACCTCATAATTATACAGAAAGTAGAAGCTTGAATATGTTCATGATTGGACAGAACCAAAATGCTGAGGCCTGAAAATGCAAGGTGGTATGCAACAATAAACATTTTTTCTGCCTTGGAAAACCTACAGTTGAGATAGAACCGTCAACAAAAGTAGGCAAAACACAGAACAGAAGTTAATGCCAACCAGGGTTAAATACTAAGACAGTATGCACTAGATTGACACCATAAAAATACCCACACCATATGACTTGCACCTCAGTGCTCTCACGATCCAAAGCTAGCTGCCTTTCATCTCTGCTGTACTTTTCTCCTCTCAGTTCAGCATCCATATCTCCCTTGTACTGGAGGAGCACACACTGGGACACAGCACTCTAGATGTGCCTCACCAGAGCTGAGCAGAAGGAAGGACCACCTCCCTCAACCCACTGGTGATATTCTGCCTAATACAGCTAAGAAGGCTTTTGGCTGCCTTTGCCATGAGGGCATGCTGCTCGTTCATGTCCAGCTTGTCTGCCAGGACTCCCAAACATTGCTCTGCTGAGTCACTTTCCAGCTGGTCAGCACTTGGCCTCTTCTGGTGCTTGGGGCTAATCTTCCCCAGTTGCAGGACTTATTATATTATAGGTACTAAACATCACTGGGTTTCATGAAGCTCCTGTTGGCTCATTTCTCCAGCCTGTTTGAATGTAGCCTCTGAATGGCTACACAGCTACCTGGCATATCAAGTTTATTTCACATATATTATGTTTTGGAACAAAGTTATGAATTCATTGAAGAACGTACCTCACTGAGTTAAAGTACATGAAAATTAGCTGGAGTTTCTTACTCCTTAAGTTGTCAGTTACATATGGCAAGCTTCAACACTAACTTAGGGTTTCCACCCACCCCAAAACTACAAAAATCAAACATGTCCCTGATCAATACGGAATATAACCATGTCTTGAGTTACCATGAATATTTAGTGCTATTGAAAATTGTCATAATTGGTGGTGGTATTATATTGATTTAAGACTTTTATTATGCTGTCCATTAATTGTAGAATTCAATGAATTACCTCAAAATTAAAAATTTCCTATTTTCAGAAGAACATGAACAAATTTGTAGAAGAAATTCATGTCTCAATGACCAAGATATCTTCTGAAATAAAAGTAAAAAAAACCCCACCCTTGACAAGCTATATATACATATATGCTTTCCCATATCCTTTCATATATCATCATCCTCATAAAAATGTAGAATATCAGGAGCTTCCAAGGATAAACAGATAAGAGATCCTGCTATGTCTTTTACAGCTCCAAATTCTGAAAAATACTTAACTACTTATTTACGTATTCAACATAGTTTTTGCAATTGCCCAAGACCTAATTCAGTTTGCTTAATCTACAATTATGTGATTTAAAACAACAATTGAAATCCTCATCTTCCTTCTCCAAATAAGTATTCCAATCATCAAAACATGGACAACAGAGCTTGACACAGAGAGAAGAAACTGGAACTCTTGAAAAGGAATTCACACCTCTGACAAATTAATTACTGAAAAAAAAAAAGAATAATGCATCTTCCTCTCTATCTGTATATTGAAAAATTTGGTTTAAGTGCTTAATTCAAAGTGGTGAATTTTGTAGTAGATAAAAAAGGCTGTAACACGCCCCCCCTCCCCCTCACCTTTCCAGTAATTTCCTACTGACAAACTCAGGGGAGTTTCACTCAGAATGCTGCCTTCTGGGAGTTCCCGTCCTTAGCAGACAACTACATGGAGAGAGCCATAAATAGCTCAGACACTGTAAAAGGTGTGCTCCACAGACATCAGGCTCTCAAACAAGCTGGTGGATGGTATGATACATTTTCTAGATCTATTGCTGCATCCCCAGCCATATTGACACACAAATAACCCTGAAAATTATAGCTCGATAAAGCCAAATCAAGACAAGGTCATTCATAAGGTGACTTCAATGTCAAATTGGTGAGAGCAAAAATAAAAACACTGAACACTCAAATTTTTTAATCAGATGGATTTCATCACTGAAACTGCTGTGAAAAATAAAGGCCAGCATATCAATAGAGTGCCAAAGACTTTCTGCAGAAATACAAGATTCAGGAGAACAGTGGTAAAACAGCAAGAAAGATAAAAAGTTTCATCAGAAGTATAGAACACATGAAATACAGCAATGGCTAAATAGAATGGAAAAGATAAAACACAGATTTCAGTACAAACACAAGAAAAAAAGCAAAAAAGAGTGTAAAAAAAGGTGATTAATATGGAGAGTTTTAGAATCAAGGGTTGAGGATGGCTAGACTTGGAGGAGTGGGAACATGTAACGTAGTCTTTAGAACAGCAAATTGCACTGCTATAGGTATTGGGTAATTTATGTTCTCATCTGTAATGCATCTTCTGCCCAATAATTACCTTCCATAAAGCATAGTGGAAATGAGCTTTCCTGGTAATTTTTGAATGGCATTGCTATACATATACACACACATAACAAAGCTCTTATGTTTCAAAAACAGACTGTAATGTCAAGATTAGTAACTGGTACTCTGCATCTGGAACTAATTCATGGACTGTAAATGATAATACAAAGAAAGCAGCCCCATTTCATTTTCCATTCCAACACAACTGTAATCAACGCACAGACCCTCAAGATATATAAGTAACACATATTTGAAATTAAAATCTCTCTTCTAAGTATTGTATTTGTATCTTGTCTACTAACCCTTGTCACGACCACAGGAGAAAAAAAAAAAAAAAGCTATATCAAGCCTCACGTTTGCCATAGCTTCCACTTTCAAAGGAGAGGAGAAGTCTTACTAAGCTCCCAACACTAAATGACTCTGGTTACCCTTCCATGAAATGTGCTTAATGTTTGCTCTTACTATTCATTGAACATTCTTTACTAAAGAAGGACTTGTTCTTTGCCAGACAACTTCTTTATTAAAACCAGCAATGGTGTTATCATGCTTACAGCAGAATAGAAGAGATACAATCCTTCTTTGTCATGCCAAAAGCAGGCAGTAATCAATCATGTTGCAATTAACAGAGAAATACCATTATCATTATCAAGATTTCTGGTCTTGTATTTCATAAATTAGATGGAAACCACACAGGAGAAAAATGGTAAGAGTTCAACAACTCTACAAGCCAAGGCTTAGATGCTTACCCTGGTATCCCAAAGTATGCATATTTACAAAGCTGACAGATCCAGTATCCCTAATGGGAGGAGTTCTGATAATCAGGAAGATTGGTGGCTCAGCATAGGTGTCACACAATAACCTTTTAAATTAGTTTTGTTATTTTTTTGTTTTACCTTTTATATCCCGCTGAACCACTCATATTACCACAGGTAACCAAACTTTGTTTCACAAACAGGAGTGCAGTTGCTCTGCCTTTTCTGATAAATTAATTTATCAGAAATTTTAAACTAGGGGGAAAGTAGAATTTTAAAAATTATTTTATTTTCTTAAGCATATTCTTAATCCTGTGGTTCTGTTCAATTACTGAATTGCAAAACTATGTGCAAGCTGAGATTGCACATACCTTAAAGGTATCAAGTGTCAAATTATATAAACATATGTGCCATGCAACATTTGAGAAATCTTCTCTCAGTAGGTGTTTTGACTTTTTCTTTTCGGTATTTACATGCAACTAATATTACACAATCAAACTAGTACATAAGCAAAGCCTTAATTATGTTTATCAGGCTGTTACTTGCCTTTTAAAAGACAGTTGGTGATAGGTCAATGGTGACTTTAGTTAGCATAATTCTCTATCATTCCATGGATTCTCTATGGGAAGGGATTCTTGTGCAGCCTACAACACACTGAGCAATGTGGTTTTCTATCCACCTGTCAAGAATTTGTGCCCATAGTACTTAGTACTGTGTTTTGACATGCTAAGCACGATCATCCTTCTTAAAAATGAGAAGAATTTCTGAGAAGTATTCTGATTTCAGCACATTTCCGTGTTGTGAAAAAGTGAGTCACAGTATTGTAATCCAGTCACTACCATTTCTATCAGGATTCAAAGACCTTGTGATAACACTGTTGATCGTTCTCAAAGAACACCTCTCAAGCAAACCGGAAACACAGTTTTGTGTATAGTATATATCATAACTACTGCTGAAGGATAAACACTGGCAGATTCATTAGTCAAAATTTTCATGTCCTTTTTTGACATCTCTAAGTAGAACAGAGAAACCCTGTGCAACAAATAGGGCTTTGCTTCCAAAACCTATATATTTTGGTGAAGTCCATTGCATATGAATCCTCTTAGAGGCACTGTTGTTCAATATTTTTTGTGATACCTCTTCCCTGCCTAATAAAATTGCTTCAGTATATTCAAACACATTGGCCTGCAGGTACCTTGGAATATCCTCTAAATGACAGTGTCAATATGTAGGAATATTCTGGAAAGAAATTTTAATCCCAGCTGTGATTTTTAGACTTTTTTTTTTTCTGTCTTTGGTTCGTTTTGTTGTGTGGAAAGGAATTACACCCTTGCACCATTAAATACAGACAAAACCAGTATCAAAGTTTTATCCAAAGAGATATCTGTATTACATTTCACAAGCAAAAGGAATCTTTAGAGGGCAAGTATTTAGTACTCTCTAAAGAAATCAGGTTTATAAGCAACATTCCAGACTGGCTATCTCAAAAACAGAGCCTCCCAAACCAGTAGCCATTCCTAAAAAATTTATGTGATCTTTTTTGGTAGGTAAGAATCATCTAGTGAAACTTGGACACTTATAAGCTGCATTTCTGGAAACAGTTTAACAAAAATATAACTCTGTTTCCAGCCTAAAATGTTATTTTCTGTGACAATGGATAATTTGAATTTAAAACTATATTTTTGTTAATTGGGCTCTGGAGAAGAACAGATGCTAGGGGAAATAGTGCTTAGTCAGCATTTCATATTTCCACAAACTCTACATTCCATTCTAAAGCACTACAGCAAGGGCAATAAAGATTCACAGGTCTTTCATTGAAAAGTATTGCCTCTCCTGCTAAAGGTACATATAAAAAAATACAGTACAGTTCCTCAAATCTCACTTTGTGGCACACACAAAATATTAGCACCTAATGTTAAGTACCCTCTAGTTGAGAAGGAAAGGGGAAGGCATTTTGGATAAGTTGCTCATTTTGTCATACAAAGAGTAACCAAACTTGTTTACACTCTAAAGAATCACGTGGTGAAAATGTTTGATTTGTATAAATTGCAGCATAGGCTTCCAATGTAAAACAAATCTAAGAGGAGAAAGACAAATATATTACCCTTGGTACATTCCTGTCCACCATTTTCCTATACGCATGAAAATAGGTGGCATACCATGTACCACAACTGTATATATACTTGCATGTAATTCTAAAGTGCATTGGAAATTCCTGTTTGCACGGGTATTTTCAGAAATAGAATCTTCACTACCCTGAAAGTGGTTTTTGTTTGTAGATCTCAGTAAAGGAAAACACAAAATGGAAACATGAGACATTAGCTACTTTGTACACAAAAGTCTAGGTAGCCAACAGCTAGAAACTCACGGAGTTATAGCTCAACACTTAAACTAGTGAAAAAACACAATATTCTTTCATCTGTGTTTTGCTGGGAGGGAATCCTGCTACTGACAGAGCCTAACCCTTGGAAAGGGATAAAACCTATAACTCTTTAACAGAAGCATTTACTTCTTGCAGCACAGGCATTCAGGCTCTTAAAGGCATCCATGATTGAAGTCTCAGTAATATCCTTTGAATTTCTTATCAGCTCATTCAGTAGCTGCTGACTGCTGTTGTCTGCTAATTGTTAAAAATTCATTCATATTCATCTGTGTTGTGCATTGCATAGGAGGCTGAGATGTTTAACATAGGACTCTGAATACAGTGACAAATTTCTAAAGGTTTAGACAACACAGTAATTTCCTAGTTTCAGTCCAAATTGCTTGAAATCTTCCCAAGAACATATCTCCCTTTTCCTCTTTTCCTTTATTATTCCAGCAGCATAATGTTTATTTTCAGAATATGGACTGAAGTTGCAGTAATTTAAACCTACAGATTTTATTCAATTTTTACTTTTGTTTCTTTTTGATAATTGTTTTCTTACAGATAGAAAAATGAGTTTAAACCACATGCTAATCCCAGGACTGGCAGGTGCAAGAGATACTTAAGTATAGGCAACACCAGTAAAACACAAAAAATTGTTAATTTCACATAAAGAAAAAACCATGCACCAAACTATTGTGGTTGAAATATTATCAATACCTAGTATGGACTTACCATTATTACATTACTAAAAATAAATATCAAAATTATAAAAAGAGTCTTTGTACTGCATCAAACTAGACTTAAAACATAGTACTCAGCAGAAATGACTCTGTGTAAGCAAGCAAATTTGCAGGTTGTCAGGTTTTATTAGCTCAGTTCTCATGCTGTAGTAAAGCAGCAAGACTATTTTGGACTGAACTTGATCTTGAAGGCATCATGACTGCATTTGTACAATGCTGAATCTGACCTAATCATTCTGGCAACATGAGAGCAGGTTGATGTCATCTGCAATGTAGTTCTCTACAAACCAGTTTATCTACTCACTATTAATAAAGAATTTACTGTTTTAGGAATAAATAAAAAAGCTGTAGGTTGACCCTTCATAACTTGAACTGATTCTTTTGGTAAATTACATCCTTATATGTCATATTTATTAAAAAATACAGAAGAAAATAAGTTAGAGTGGGAAATTATAGCAGCTCTTCACTTACTACAGAAATCTTTACCAAGATGAGCACTGTTGACTTTCTTTTTTGAGGGAAAAACTATTTTACAATAAAATAAAATAGAAGTTATCTTTTTAGACAACATTTAATGAAGGACTTGAATGTATCTGTCTGTGTTCTTTTGTGCTTCTGCATTCTTTTATGCTTCTGCACTGCTACATGGAAGAAAGAAAAAAGGGCGTTTCCTAGGCTTCTTATTTGTGTGCTATTCTAATACTCCTCACCAAGCAATTTGTTTTAAGAGACATGCTATTTGTAGCTTGACTACCACATTACAGTTGTGTGAAGAAATTTGCAACACACAAACCTCCTTAACCTCTATTAGTCTTCAGCTGTATGGAATGCATTTTAACCTGTCAGATCTTGTGTTCCACTGCTCTAAGATCAAGCCATATGTAATATTCATCAGTTTAAATAATGTCTGAGACAAACACTATTCACAGCAACTTCCTCAAAGAATGAAACAAGTAGCTGGTGTTGAGTATTATACCATTTGTTATCTACCTCAGCAATAGAGAGAGCTCATTATTGGACAAATTAGCTTCTAAGTTACTGATGCTGATCCATAAATAATTGGAACCAGCAGAAGCATTCCTAAGAATTTTTCTGCTGTGTTTTTTCTGTGTGCTTGGAATGGGTAAAATTTATGGGTAAAAATTATGGGTAAAATTTATGGGTAAAAAATATGTATTCCAATAAAATGTTTTCTTCCACATATGTCTGTTTTCTATCATGTTTACTGCAAGCTATAAAATATCAGGTTGGTCTTGTAAATGCAAATGAGGAGACATAACTTTCTTTAGCATCTCAAAAGTCTCTAATGACTGTGATGAACTCACATGCTTTATGAAGGTAGTGGTTGTGCTAACACCATTGTTTTGAACAAACAGCATAAAGACGCTGTTGGTACATGCTGTACCAACATGCTAACTGCACTGTTGGCAGTATTTTATCAGACAGTTAAATTAAACATGGTAACATACCAGAATAAGGTGCATAGTTTACCTTCATTAAAAGTAATTTAAAAAAAAACCCAAACACACAAACAAACAAACAAAAACCCCAAACAAAATAATTTTTAAAACCCAACCAAGCAAATAAAACAAATAGCCTTAAACAAGCAAGCAATGCTACCTTGTCTTGAACTACAAAAAGAAAACTAATAGTGTCTTGCCTTTGTAGATGACATGAACTGATACAACAGTGAAAATGAGGAACTTCTGCACTGGCACAACAACTGTGCCTCCTTTGATCACGTAAGAAAGTTTCCTAATATATTCATATGTTCTCTGCTGATCGAGAAGGTTTATTCACAAGGTCAATGCAAATTCATCTTGAACTACTCTCCCAGCTAACAACTGATCCCTTGGTTAGCTGGAGTTAGGGTGAGGATGTAGGAATGGAGCCAATAGGCCATGGTGGGTAGTATAAGCTTGGAAGGAAAGCAAAAAGTTCTAAAAACTTTTTTAACTTGCTGTAAGAAGAAAATGTTGTGTGATTACCTGTACAAAGTCTCATGTCAAAGTCAAATACACTCATAATTAATCGTACAAAATCTGGTAAAAACTACATTCTAAACCAGTCCTAATTTTTTGTGACTGTTGTCTGTCTAGTAAATGCTTTTCAGCCTCTTTTACACTTCTACTGCAAAACAGCTAAGAAATTTAATTTTAACAATTAACTAAATTAAAACTTAGTAGCTATCTGATTACATCGATCCTACTTTTCTTACTTCATTCTTATTAAATATTTACTGTCTGCCTCTGGAATTTTACACTGCATTGACTGCCTTTTCCTTGAACTTCCCACTGTTTTGTACTGTGTGTAAGGTTGGAAGGAAGCAGGAAAGGCTAGCATTTCTCTTGCTCCCGCTGCAAATTTTCTTAACAATTTCAGAGGCACAATACTCTCTCAATTCTGTAATCAGGATACAGGCTCTATGTATCCTATAGGTTACATACCTCACCTCATTCTTCTTATAGAAAGATTGAAGGTTATCCATAACTGGAAATCAGTTTGTGTAAAATACAAAACATGTTCTCGTTACTGTGAAAAACTGATTTTATTACAAATAATTGTTAATACCTTCTAGTTATATTTGTAATTCCATATGCTCTCGAATTTTTACGTCTTACTTCAGTCACAGGAGTGATGAAGTTATTAAAGTTCAATGGGTTATAACCACACTGTAGGAGTCGGGTGAAGATGAAATAGACTTCTTCCAATTGTTATTCTGGTAAAATGTGACCCAAATCAAATTAAATCCACACACAGTTCTTCAGCTTTGAATCTAGACACTGAGGAAATAAGGTGTGAACATTCCTTTGCATTAAGACTACTATTATATGTAACTGTCAATGTTCTATTTTATTCTTTTACTGAAATCTATTGAAGGGGCTGGTAAAGTAAAAATACTGAGTATTTTTATCAAAACAACAAACAATGCTAGTTGACTATATTCCATCTGGTTTTGCAGCTCCATTGACATTAAATATTTACCTTGCTCTTCTGAAAATTCAGCATTTTAATGAACACCTTCACATTTTCCCTGACAATACCTACTGTATTACATCACATAGTTTGAAAGTAGTAGCAAAGGTTAGTGCTTCCTCCATCACATTATATGCACATAATTATATTCATATCAGATAAGCTGATGCAGAAACGGTAGTTTCATATAATTAGGTCTCAAGTGACTTTAAAACACACGCAAAATTCCCAAAGAAAAACAAAATAACACAATGACAGATTAAGAAAATATTTCTTCGCAATTTTAAAATGCATACCAGGATTCTTATTTCAAAGCAGTTTCAGATTTGATCACTTAAACCTAGTCATTATGAAGGAATAACCAGGTCTAAACATCCCCTTTTACTCTCTGGAGCAGACACCCTGTGGTAGACTCAGTTTCAAAGGGGCTTCTACATTCCAGAGGTAGATGAGAGGGGAGCAGATGTGAAGCATACAGCCTGAGCAAATGCCACCTCTCACATTATGCACAACTTAGCTACTCTCAAAATGTTAGTTCAGACTACACCTAGATTTTTTAAATTGTCTTCCTGAACCAGAGAGTTAGAGGTGATTTGCACAGATGGAGACCAAGAAATAGAATGCAGCTCAAGATATGACCTTAAACAAAGTTGGTTGAGGCTTTCAAAACCCAATGAAAAAATAACCAAAACAAGCAGAACTGGAATTTCAGAACAAATATCACAGAGAAATAATAGAACTCATCATTACATGAAAATATTGTGTGTGGGAAGAGACAAAAGGTAGCCTACAATGCAGAGGGCTCTTGCTTTAATTTTTGTTTTCTTGCACTGGGGCAGTAAAACATGTACAAACAAATACACATTCCAGATGGCTAAGGCAAGCATACTTGTTCCTAATGGAATCAAGATATTGTTTAGTAGCAGCTTCACTCTTGTGGAAGCAGAACTATCCCTGCAATGCTGCTAAGGTCAGTGAAAGCATAAGATGCCTGCTGTGTAAGTACCACTGCACAATCAGAATGGCCCAAGAGATGCACACTAGGTAAGTGTCCCTGACAACATTAAGCCATCTCTGTTGATAAATTGTGCTTGTGTAGACATTAGAAGGACCATAACTAAAGCACAATTACATGGAAATTGAGCAATAATTGAGCATAACTAATTCATAAACAGATAACATATACATCGTCGTTTTGTCAAATCTTGCCATCTGTTGCATAAGTTGTAAGTAAAAAATAAAAAAGGAGCTGATTTTTCCCTTGCAATGATCAAACTCTTCTGAATTCTTTCATCTCCTTTCAGACTGTAATACATAGAAGTTCATTGATTTGAGGCAGTTTTGCAAGTTTCTGACAGCCAAGAGAAATGAAAGAAAAAAGAAAATATCGTCTCAAAGGATGCCAAGTATTTGAAAACAATTTAAAAAAATAAAATGCGTCTTTTCTTCAATTTTTTTCCAAATGTGTTTCAAACCACTCTATCTTAAGAAACAAGTACATTATAAAACTATTCATAACATTTGTTTTGTTCGGTGGCAGAAAAAACCTCTTTAGTAAGAAGTCAAATACAAGAAGAGAAGTAAGTTATCAAGGCTCCCATATTCAAGAGAAAAAAGAAAAAAAAAGAACAGTAATGTCTTTATATCCTTTTCATTTTTATTTTTTTTTAATTTACTTCATTAAGGAGTCACTTTAGGCTAACCTAAAATTAAACACCAAATCTATTTACAACTTTATACAAAATGAAATGAAAGAAGCATGTTGCCATGGTTTTCCTGTACCTTGGAATTACTTCAAAATCCTTCACCAAACATATAAATATTTCTATAATATTTGTTCATATATGCATATGTATGTATGTGTACACACATAAATACATACACAAACATATTAAAAATATTATTATGAATGCAGGTGGCTTAATGTTACAGACATGCAGGAAGAAATGTTTTCTTTATCCTTTCCTTCCAGCAGAGGCCTGGGAAAACTGAACCAGATAAGGGAAGAGCACAAAATAAAGTATTACTTTTATGTGAAGCAAGAGGCTAGAGTTTTAAGCTGATGATTCAGGAATGAGATGTTGAAGCTGCCCTAAGCATGTCTTTCTCTATACCATCTCATTACTTAATAAATTAAAGAGCAAATAGAATTAGAAAGAATTACAAAGTGAGAAAGAGCATTATTGTACTAATGAGTATTTGAATGGCTTCCTCACCATTCACAGTTTTGCATGTGCCACACTGGGTTAGGTGAGTCAGTATAGAAGATTTTAGATTTCATAGTCTGGAAGTACTGATAGGCAAGCATATCTATATAAAGAAAGAGATTATATGCACTGTGTCTGGTTTTTGGTGCCTTCTCCAGTAACTGATTAGCATATAGCTGTAAATAAAACCATCTGCTGATGTCAATACTTTTTCTGAACCAGGTAATCTTTGTCTGTACTAATTGTTGCTCATTTCCATCCGAAGTAATTTTTCAAGGGGATCAAGGTGGTTAGGATGGGAAACTCAACATGTCTTGGTTTCCAATTTCCTTTACAAAGAGCAAAAACCTGTTTTGGGCAAGATAATCCACCATGACATTTCCATTTACAACTAGCTAAACAAGCTATTAAATGTACAGTGTTAAAGTTTTATAGACCTTGGTTTCACAAGGACCTAAAAGGAAGACTCAATCTCTGCAGCCTCCTGTGAAAACAGCCACACTATAGCCTGAAACAATTGGTGGCTCCAGTTAATTTTTAACAGATTTATGACATGTTATAATGGAGCTGCACTTCCATTAAGTCAGAATGGCATTTTCAATTATGCTAAACCATTTTTATTGATCAACTTTAGTTTCCTAAAGAAAATGGATTCTTCTGGGAGTAAACAAGATCTTTATACAAGAGACTACATTTAATGTCAACCTTTTGGAAAAGTTGGTATTTTTAACACCATCTCTTAGCAATAACATAAACAATGTTTCCCAGCAAACTTTTCCTAACCAGACTCAAGGATTGTGTGCTTGAGGCATCTTGAAGATTAGTCTGGCTTCTGCTTTTCCAGGATTTATGAAACCTACACATTACACTTGTCTGTCTACACAGATATTAAGGTCTGCTATCATATTTGGCATACCACAAAACTTGAAACAGAAAGCAGTTAATCCTCAAAGTTTTTTAAAGTCATACCTGCTGTAGTCTTAGCCAACAGGTGAGTAGGCACAATCCACGCACAATGATACATTTATATGAATGGCTCTGAGAGCACATGGTTACATGCAATACACTGTTGCTTATACACACATATTTGTACATAAAAAGACATCCAAATAAAACCTTTCTCAGACAGAAAAATATCTAGTTAAACTGATGTTCTGAGGCAGTGGGGAAAACCCCAAGTACATCCACCCTATTTCCCTATTTCAGTCACCAATGCTGTTATAACAATTTCTAATTCAACATTACCCCACTTATCACCTTCCAGTATCTTAATGTTCTCTTTCTATGAGGTCAGCAATGACTTAAAGTGAAAAAAAAAAGCTGTAGTTCTCACTAAAGGAAAATGCAATACTTTATTTTCAAAGAAAACAGAATCTTCCTAAAATACCTCTGTAAGAATTAATGTGTGTGCAATACATATTTTACATCATAGCATTTTTGTTGCGCCAGCAAAGCTGCCCTTGAAGCCTTGAGATGCACCACCCTTAAAATATGTTTTACTATTTTACTTTTACTGTATTTTACCTTCAAGGCATTGAGATCCTTGTGGTATTATTCATACTCTTCAAAAGAATTACGCACAGGATGGATGTGGTCCACAGTATCTGCTACTGGCATTGTTTACCTCCAGGTGGAATTGAATTCCCTGAACTCGGAAGAGCAACATAACAGCAATGTAACATATGTGCAATCAGGTCATTTGGCCTCTACCTGCTCTTTAAAAGATAATTCATCAGGAATTTTTTTTTAAAAACCCTTAAAGTTACTAGGTGCATAAATTAGTCACATTTTTCTGTGCTAAAAATATATGAATTTTTACAGCTTTAAGAAAAAGAAAATCACTGCTTTCATGCTGTCCTATATTTTATAATTTTCGGTCTTATATTTTCCTGTTTACTATTTTCTAATAAATCTCAGTGGGTGCAAATACATAAAAATGTAATATATTAACATTTACTATTCTTACCAAGAATTTAAAAATATTTTATATGCATTTATATATTCTTCCTAAATATTCTATTTTACCTATGTCTACTTTTCCCAGAAGACAGGAGAACTTAAACATTGCTAGAATGACATTACTGCTGCAGTAATTTTCTAAGGAACAGGAAAATAATAACTTTTAAAATACATGCTGATTGGTTCTTGCTAGTGTTAACTTTTCTAATTACAAAGACATTTCTAAACTCAGGAGTTCATGAAAAAGGAGGCTGCATCAAGACTTTAGTACAATTCTCACTTCTATTTTTAATTCCATAAATTAGGAAGGTGTAGTTGCCAGGGATTTTTTATCCTACTGGGAGGCTTATTGCATTGAGTCATCCTTACAGAAAACCACACAAATACCAGATACAGGGGAAGGGAGGAGACAGTACTTTCCGAGTATGACTGGCAGTGAAATTAACTCATCTGGGAGCAGAAAGTATTAGTCCACCACGACTGTAGCAAGGAATTTCCCCCTGAAATCACCTAAAGTTAATAAATAAGAACAGTTTCAAACTGAGGCAAAGGAGAATGAACAGAATTTTTTTGTATTCTTAAAAAACTATTTTGAAGGGAATGGGTAGGTAAGGAAGAGTGGGAGGGTTTTAAACTGTTTCCCTGGTAACACAGAGGGAGAGTACAATTTGTTAGGAGAGGAAAAAAAAAAAACAACAAAAAGTTTAGTTTGCAACAGAATTATCTGAACCTTTTCACAAAAACTGAGTAGGTCAGATTATAAATCTTTATACTAGAACAAAGTCCTTGGTCTTGTTTGTTGCTTAATGATTTATTTCCCTCAAGTATGGGTTCTCAGGTTTTATTGTTATTATTATTATTATTATTATTATTATTATTATTATCATTATTTTCCCCTTTCCTTAAAGAAACAATCAATTTAGACTCCTTACTTCCTCCTTTAATGAATTTTAAGCAATCCATGTCTGGGGTTTAAAATTATTTTGAGCTGGATACACAAAAGGCCACTAGATACTATCTGAAATATTTTCATTTATCTCCTCATCCAGCTGTAACCTGGAAAAGAAAACAAACAATGAAACAAAAAACTAATTTAGTTTTAAATTCAAACCTTGTATGTGACTGACCAACAAAAATCAAAGTAGTTGTTTTCCTGGTTGCAACACATGCAAGGAGTGGGGTGGGGACTACACATCCAACCAGTTCAGGTTGTCTTTTGAGCACTAGGCTGCTGTTTCCAAAGTCAGATAGTTGTGCAACCAAAACAATAAGCATTAGGGGGACCTTTTCTTTTTTTTTCTTTTTTTTTTTTTTTATGGAGCAAAATTTCTCTTGTCTATGCCTAGCACGACACAAGGCTTTCAGCCCATGTGCTGCTGGGCACAACACTGCAAGCTTTCACTCAGATTGCAATCCCTACTTGGAGTCTGCTGCTTTAGACAAACAGTGTATGACATATGTCAACTCTCCTTGGAGAAACAAGAACAATGGCAAGAGATGAACAGGTTTAGACCAGTACCATCATCTCCAAACTGTCTGTGGCTTGCAGTTATCTTGAAATAACTGGAAGGCCACTATCTCTCTCTACCACAGGGCTCTGTCTCCCTACCACAGCTTCAGTCACTCCGCTGAACACTCCAGCATGGCATGAACAATCCAAACACACATAAAAACAACATCATCACAGTGCCTCACAGAAGTAGAAAATCAATAGTGCTGAATGAATTATTATTCAACAGTAATTGCAAAATCATTTTAAAATTAGACCAGAATTGCTGCAGCTATTCCTGAGTTTCTCTGGTTCTCTTTATTCAATTCCTGTGGCTACCCAGGAAGTATTAGAGTAACAATAGACATATGTAATGAAGTGAGTAAGATTTTTTCAGATTCTTTGGGAGGTGAAAACATCTCAATGTACTTAGCAGATGTGTCTCTAACTGGATGTAACTTCTTAAACCTCAGGAAAAAGTATAAAATATAGCCATAAGGACATGGTATGAAAGTTATTCAGACAGATGCATGCACTACATTTGCAGTGTAGCTCTAAATTCACAATTACACCTTCCAGTTATAGTCCCAAACATGTCTGATGAGAGTCTAACTACCCTCACCACTGCATATAAACTTTTTTTGTAAGTACTCTTCGTACAAACTAAGCTTACTTACCAAAATAAGGAATCACCCAGCTATATGGAGAATGCACCAAATATTTACAGTGTTAAACAATTTCCTCTGGGTGACAGCTGTGGTCAGTGAACTACAATAGCTAATCTGCTATGAAGATTGTTTATGCCCCAATGGATTACAAGCTGACTACAGCTAGTCCTCTAGTAGAACTTGATAGAAACAGAAAAGCAGCTGCTACCAGGGTAAAAAAAAACCACTTTTTGAATGCACAAAAAGCATGTTTTCCTGAGAAGCAGTCTCCAGCTTCAAAGATATCTGATATTGCAGCAGAATGCAGTCTTGAAAAGTAACATCACACAGCCATTCACTCACAGTCCCCCAGTAGGATGGCAAAAAGATCAGAATAAAAGGTTGACATAAAAGAGTTTAGCAGGACAGAAAAGGGAGGGAAAATAATAATAGTAATGATTGCGACAAAATAATATACAAAACAAGTGATGCAGTTGCTGACCAATCATTGATGCTCAACGAAGCCTTGAGAAATGGGCTGCCATCCCAGGCCGAACATCCCAGTTTCACTGTTCGGTATGACATCATACAAAGTGGGATATCCCTTTCATCAGCTAGAGTCAGCTGTCCTTGGCTGTGTCCCTTCCCCACTCCTTGTGCATCCCTACCCTCCTCACTAGTGGGGTGGTGTGAGGGGCTGACTTCTTGTAAGCACTCCTCAGGAACAACTAAAACATCAGTGCCTTATCAGCATTATTTGCACCCCAAATCCAAAATACAACATTTTACAAACTCCTAGGTAGAAAACTAATTCCATCCCAGCCAAAACCATGACTAATCCACAATGCGAAATGGAAATCTATCGGCAACAAAAAAAAAAAATCCATCAACAAGAGGGCCTATGAATAGAAATTTTAAAAATAACCCAAGTATAGGAAGAGTGTCTATCACTGTTAGAACCTCTGAAATTGAATTGATGGATCTGTATGCTGAGGTAATGTTTTGATTCATCATTCCCATTGACTTTATCACATTCCTTAATATTTCCATTTTTCTAATGTCCATTCACTTTGTAGAAATCATTATTTTGTTCCTAAGATACTTTAAATTCTTCCAAGAGATAAGAAAATAAAAAGACATGAGAGAACTAAATGGATTTTGCTTACTCACCTGCAAAGAAAGCATAATGTTTCAAATGCAGTTTAATATCTGTGACCTAAATTGCTATTATTAGTGTTTTGAAGTGACTTCAGTGACTACTTCTAGCCACAGTCTGAACACAGATAATTTCAGCATGAAGGTATCTAAACTCTTCCTGTGTTCTGCCTTTAGGATTTGGGATTAAGGATGAAGTGTCAAGCAAACACCATTCTCTTCGTCTATTAAATTGCTGGACATACAATGCCCTGGATTGCCACAATCATTTCCTGCCCAATAGACACATATTGACACATCTAAACTTTAAGGGCACTCTCACTGTTACAAAGTCTGACATAATCTGTTTGCTCATACTTATCTGCTTTCCAGGAAACATAAAATCATTAGGGAAAACAAGGGGTTTTTATGATGCTCTAGTTTTAAGACTTATTTAAATTATTTTGGGGGAATATAAAGATCAAATATATATACACACACATGCACATAAAAATAAATTTAAATCAAGCATTCATTGAAAGAGGAGCTGGGATCCAGGTCTTCTAGCCAAACCCACTAACATCTGTCTTTGAAACAATAAATTTTCAAAATATATCAATGTGATAAAGAATATGAAGATTAACTGTGAAGATGATGTTAGTCCTCAGGACTTGAGTGTGCCCAAAACAATAAAAATAAAAGGCATTATTTCTTCATATTTGTAGGATATGTTTTAAGAAAATGTATTTTACACAATTTCTTAAAAAATGGTTTAAACACTGCAGCATAGCTATTGTCCATGCCGATAAAATTTTCCTTGGTTGTTGTTTTACTGAAATGGCAATATATCACCACTTATATCAATGCTAGATAAGACTTGCAAATCCTCAGGCTAATTTATTCTGACCTTATCCTCATTGACTACACTAAGAACTGTGAAGGTTTACTGCACTGAACACAGAAAATACCACTTCCAAGTTACTGTCTTTTTTGTTAATGAGGATAATAATAAACTCCCCAATTCATGGGAATATATTTTCTTGTTTACTGTGTTTATATTACTGAAATGATTTGATGATCCCATTCAAATTCAACATCTAGTGAAGTTCACAGAAGACTCTCCATTCTGTACTAATGGGTGATATTAACACCACCTACACTCAATTTACTACTGTTAATGGGAATGGTCTTAGTCGGGCAAGCTCCATAAACATGAAACAAGCTTTAAAAGTCATTGGCCCCCTCATTGGTATAACATATTCAGGTGAATGTGTCTTGAAATGTATGGGAAGTACTGTACTGTGTCTTGGACATTCTGCAGCCTGTAACATTGCTCACCAGCATCTGACTGATTCCAACTCATCTCTGCCACTGAATCAGTCAGCACATGGGTGAAATTCTAGAAAAGAACCTTTGAGTAAACGCAGATCAACCCATTACACCTCGGAAGTACAGCATATCATAGTGCTGTGTGATATAGTACAGACTAGGAATATCAGCAACAAACAATAAGATACAAAATTAATGATTAGGTAAATCTTACATTAGAGAAGCAGCAATAAATACTTACTTAACTTTTTTAGATTTGTTAGTTCAATTCACCCACATTTCATTTTGAAAAGTATAAATGAGAAATCTCACAGGTTTGAATATCTTTTATTTCTTTCCCAGGAAAAAGACTAAGGCCATATGTTTCTTGTTTTAGTGTCTATTGTTAAAACTTTTCATTGCTCTACAATATTTTTACATATATTACAGCCATAATGCTTTTCTTTCAGAAATTTTCAGACTGTTTTTATTCCAAAGCTCAAAATAAACCTGATTTGCAATTCTTGCCGAAGTCTTGGTGAAATACATTTGCTTATTTTTAGTGTTTTGTGAACACTAAACAAAGTGTAACTTTACACTACCATAAACAGTCAAGTGTCTTACTTAATTTAATTTGATTTAAACTTTATTTTAGGACTATATTTGCAGAGATTGAATCAAGATGTTTCTTGCTCTATATATACTGTAATTCTTAAAAAATATACCTCATCCATGGCACTCTACAATAACAGTTGCCCTTGCAGAAAAATAATATATTCTCACTAGAGGTCTTGACATACCTTTTAGTAGAATTTAGAATTAGCAGATTTGAAGGAAATTTTGTCATTACATTGTCATGTATTCCCCTGACAAAAGTGTTTATTCATTATACCATCACTTTTAAATAAAAGTACATATGGAGATTTATAATTTTAAAAGTTGTTTTTTATTTGTTTGGATTTCTTTTGGGTTTTGTAGTGTTTTTTTAAACAATTGTGTAAAAATATTATAGATCCTTAAGTGGGTTTTAAGATCAGTTTTTATCATTTTGGCTGAGCAATATGAACAAAACAAATCAAAATCTTACCTAAGCACTGTCTGTGATCTTAACATGTATGTGAATAAAGCCTAACATTTATGGAGTCTCATTGATTATTAAAAAAAAAAAAAAGCTTATTTCTGAAGAAATACTATATTCAGATTTGCTAAAAAAGTGAGACACACAAGCAGAAAGCAGAATAAAAGTTACTCCCTTTAAGAAGCATATAAACAGTTCTGAATAAGGCACACATGTAACTGGTGTAATCTGACACAAACAAACCTCAACAGCCATAGAAAGAATGAGTATGAAATATCCAATTATGGTATTGAAGGCTCTTTCACTGAAAAATATGTTTCAATTTTTTATATTGACCTCTTTGACCACATTATTAATGGCAGATACAACATTAGTGTACAGAAACACTTGTATACACATATACTAAGATATTGCAGCTTTAGTTTATATGGACAGGGAATAAGAGGACAACACAGAATAAGAATGGAGAGTAAGAAAGTTGTACCTTCCCTTCTCCTTGCAACAGTGCTGGTGCTTTGCCTTGTTTTTCCTCCAAATGCTCCAAAGCCAATAGAAAAATAAAGTGTGCAGCACAGCTACAAACTGCCCTCCTCGGTGTGCATGCCGGTGAGCAAGCATGCACATATTTAATACATTGTGTGACAAAGCTTGGGAGATTACCCCCTCCTCTCATCACAATTTCACTTAAACTCAGATTTGGATACTGATTGTCACAAACAGCTTTACTGAATTATATATTATATATTATATATTACCATTAATTACATAATAATTAATCATGAGTAAGGACTATGCACCATGCTCCAAGAAATACTAGTGGTTAATATTTCCATTTATTTCTTTATTAAAATTCATATCTGATTATAAACCCTCTCTAAATGCTATTGTAAAAAAAAAAAAAAATTATTTTGCTGACATTCATAAAACCTAATTCTTCAGGACATGGAAAAAGACAAACTTCTTATTCCAGCTAGAGGAGCAGCAGCAACAGTTATTTATGGTTTAAGTTTTTGGGGATTTTTTAGTCAAAGATAACTTTATTTGATACAGGGATAATTTAGATTCTAAAGCCTGATAAACTGATTTATTTATCCAAAGGAATATCAAGTAGGTTGTGAGAAGCAGAACACTAAAAGAGAAAACTCAAATTTTATTCTTTTAAAAGTCTCTTTTAACTGCACTATTTATCTAATTAAATTAGAGGGAGGGAAAAATGTCATGGCCTAACATTCAAATTTGAAACACTTTCTAATAGATACTGAGAAGTGACGGCAATCTCAATTTCTATTCTAAACAAATAAGTAAGTACAGAGCATGGATTTGGATAGAAGACATTGTTTTAATTAAAAAGAGGTTAATTTTTAATAACTGCACTACCCCCCCATAATTAAAAAATTCAAGATCACAACCAAGTTCTGTCAGACTATAACAGATGAAGTTTTTCAAACTATTTTTCTTTCTTCTGGTGGATACAAATGAAATGGGGTACTAGTCCTGTGAAACAATATTCACGTTCTAAATGGAGCATAGTAGTCCCAATTCCCATTGACTTCAAGTGCTCATGTTAAGTATTATTTGTTGCGCAGAAACATTTTTCAGTCTCAGGAGGTTTAAGCTCCACTTGAATGAATAATATCCATTTTCCCATGCAACTGATAGATTCAGGGAAAACTGTTCTTCATGCAAATTAGGTTACACCATGAATAGAATTAACCTAAAACAAAGGTATAAAAAAGTAATAGAAAGCTTCTCTTCCATCTCTAGTTCAAGTGCAGGAGTGGGAAAATGATTCTGTTCCCTGGGTGAACTTCAGTTCTTAATTTGGCTGCTCTAAAAACTTGACACAAACTGTAGATCTTAATGTCACATGCAGAAAATCCTTGAAGAATAATTTCCCTCTTTATTTCAGAATAGTGACAGAAGAAAGGCAATTTAAACATATATTCAAGCAACTCCTACTAGTAGTATAATTTCTGGCTACCTTTTCTCTTTACTTTATTACAACTTTTGTTTTCCTGGAAGCAACAAAGTGAAAACACAGATAGATACCACAGTTCCTAAAATAACCAGTCCATTTCCACATAACCTGATGGGCTTTCCAGCTCCCTTTAACTGCCACAGGGTTATAGTTCTAAAGTACAAGTAAATATATCTGAAACATTGTCTAATGTAACTTTGAGCAATACTCCATATATTCTTATCTTACCCTAGTGAGGGGAGGGAGAGAAAAACACTTTGTTCAGTCTTTGGAGGGTCTTACAGTCAGTGGCAAACTGTCCATAAGAAGGTAAAACATTACCCTTAGCCTACTCTGCCACCATCACTCCTCCAGAAGTAGCTCAGCATAGTAAAAGTGGAGGATTAACAATAAATAGAAGAACTGGAGAAGGAGTGTACACACTTTGCCCAGCTACTTTTCCATATTACTGTTATCATTATGCAGTATCATAATCATATTGCATAATTCCCCCATAGCACATAACGTTTTATTCAAGTCTTCTTGCATAAACAAGGAAGCTTCTACTCCCTTTTCTTATGGTTTAGAAATGGCTTTTTCTATCAGAAAAAAATAGATTGTCACCAAGATTGTCCCATTTTACTCATCTCACATTGGCAGAGGTACATATGGCACTAATTACGACTACATTCTACCTAGCAAGAGATGATGAGGCAGGATTAAAGATGATGCCCTGCAAAAAGTCTGTGAAGAAGTGCACTCTAACAGTTCTTTCTTAATTCTTTTTATCTGTATCCAGTGCAAGTGTGTCCTAATTGGCATACTAAATTCAGTTAAGAGGCCAGGAAACATCTGCCTCCAGTTAAAACACATGTGGAAGGGCATGCATCATGTCTTTGTACCCTTTCTGTGGAGTACTGAAAAATTCAAACATACATTCTAAAGTGGGGAAAAAATAAAGGAAGAGAAAGAGCAATATAAAAGAAATTCCAAGAGAAAGCTTGAGATGGCATGTTAAATCATAGAATATATCAGCTTGAAATGACGCTGCCTTTCAAGAAAATATTTCCTTTGTTGTACTGCTGATTAATTTCTCATGCAGAATATTCATCAATGTATCTTTAGAAGTACACTGGTTATAATGAGGTAATTGCACTCAATATTGGAAAAATGTCATTTTATTTGTCTTACTGGTCCATTAACATGGCTTGCATCCGAGTAGAAAAGTTACTGCAATATTTGCCTGAACCACAAAGTATTCTTCAGATGTTTCCTCTCTACTGCCAAGGAAGGATTCCTTCTTTACTTGCACATCTCCATTTGCATAATATTCTAGAAGTTAATACAGACAGATATGGCTGTCTTTTTTTCTCATTACTATGACCACAATGTTTTCTAAAAAAATTAATCTACTATTATCTTCAAAGTAAAACAAGTATTATCCCAAACAAGCTTCTACAAGTGCTTGCAGCACTGGGGAGAAGAAATCCTTTATCCATCAGGATACAGTTTGGCAGACCTAGCAATAATTTACGGACACTTTTCAGCCGTGTAACTACTAAATCACATATGTATGCACCTATTCCTGAACTCTGTTTAAAATTTCAGGTTTAAACTCTCCTTTGTCATAAATACAGCTCAGACATCATCACTGAAATATTCAAAAGCATTTCTCAAGAGAGGCTTTTTTAAGTGACCTATATTAGATGCAGTTCATAGTGATGTTTGTTATAAATGAATTATTGACTACAGTACAGGGGAACATGTTTATCATGTCTTTCTCCTTACATTGATATATTGATATGAATTTGTATACTTCAGTCTCCAGGTATAAGATATTTTTTGAGAATTGGATAGCATCACATGAGACTGAAGCACTAAATGTGCTGAGAGAGGAAGTTATTTTCTGAAGCGCTACAAGTTTCATCAGAGGGTAGGAACTGTGCTAGACCAGACAGAATGGCATTTGGATTACACAACAGTTTCAGTTAATATCACAGTACATATATTTTGGGCATAATTTTCACAACATTAAAGCCAGAGGTCTTTATGTATTTGCACAAACCATTAGGAAAATTCATATTTATTTATCAGTGAAAAAATTTCAATTAAATTTTTCTTACTGCATTTACAAAAGTAGTGGATTGAACATGGTTCCCAACTCCATGAAAATCATGCTTCTCTTCCAGGAATGACTTGAATAAAGAGGATGGGCCAATCAAAGCATGTTTATTATCTTAGGCACTAGAAACACATTATCTGTGTGCAAATCCTTTCATTGATAATATTTAATTTTCTTTAATTAATTTTTCTCATTAGTTTTCTAAATGAATGCCAGGGAACTTCAAAGTATGGCATAGACAGATGACAGAATTAGGTGTTAGACCAGCACATTATCTGTATGTCAGAAACACACTCCAGCATTAAACTCTAGGAGAGTCAAGACTGAATAAAACTGAGATAGAGTAACAATATAACTGAGACGGGGTGGGGAGGGAGTATGGAGAGGGAAAAAGACTTTGAAAGACTTGCGAGAAGACAAGGATTAAAAACTTTTTTTTCTGGTATTTGCAAAAAGATAAAACAGAAAGTAACTGGACAGATCAGGAGGCAAAAGCTCTGCCAGACTGCACAGACAACATTAGAAAAATTGAGCCAGCTTATTTACAGAGAATTGCTGCACAGTTTAAAACCCAAGTAGTGAATAACGTTAAAGACAGTACAGCAGTGCCGGACCATGAGAGAGTGGACAAACAATTGAGAAAGTCAGGCAAAAAAAAAAAAAAAAACCCAACATTTTTTAAAAAATAAGGTACAAGTCTTTATACTAACATCTAGGAACACAAGTTCCTTCATCAATCATATGGCAATGAATCAAGACCATGTAAAGACAGCATTTGGACCTTGTCCCCAGACTGATCACGTGCAAAGTTCTGTTGCTGGAAAAGATTTTCTACAAATAGCACTATACCATATTTTATATTTGAAATTAACCTGATGGCAATGCATAATCTAAAAGATTCAGGAATCAATAAAATATAGCTTTTATAAGTGCATAATAAGGAAAAAGTCATTAACCTGTTTTATAACTAATATTTAGATAGAATTTTATCTCCTTAAGCTTATTTTTATATATTAGTATGCTGCCTTTTTTTTTTAAACTGTTATACAAAATATTTTTTTTTCTTCTCAGCTCCTCCCACTATTTTTCAAAAATTCTTTGTTGAATGTTTTTATACCACATTTTCCTGCCTTTCAAAACATTATTGTGTGCAAAAGGTACTGTATTATGCAAGCCCAAAGCTCTGGCCATTTTGATAGCTGATACAATAGTTTTTCTCTCAAATTACAATAAAAAACAATAGCTGCCACCAGTTTTTCTCTCAAATTACAAAACAAACCGATAATTTTTCCTGTCAAAGTGAAATCACAAGTCAACAAAAGATGAAACAGAAATTCAATAATAATACTGTCTATGCTGCATACAGTTTACACACTGAATTTGAAAGCAGGAAAGGAAAATAAAGGACAGGGGAACAAAAGAATATTGCCTCACTGAAGATCTCACATGGGAATACAAAGTTTTACACTATACAAATAGTTTATGTTTCAGAGATAGAATCATTCCTTAATAAGTTTGGCCAGCGGATATCAGCAGCTGCATATCAGCTGGAAATAAGACCCAAATAAGATCCCTTATCTTAGCAGAAAACTCAGTGCAAGTTCAAAAATTTACAATTAGAGCTTACACTGAAGAAATGAAAACGAGGCACTAAAGAGAATAATTTCCTCAGTTTGTCAGTTGGTATGAAAGACAAATGTGATTGGCATCCATCAGTTCTCAGAAGTAAAAGAGTTTCTTTTGACTGGAGTCTCTAACAGTAAGAGCCAGTCAAAGGGCAAAGGAAGTTAGTGCAGCTGAAACAATCACACTGAAAATAACATTGTCTAGAGCTTCAGAAGACATTCCCAGAGAAAGTAACACCTGGGTGTTAAATATAGCTTTGCTTATAACATTTTTGACCTTTTCCAGGACTGCATAGACCAGCTAAACTCAGTTGTATAATTCTAGTGGAAATAAAAGTTGGTTTAATTATAATTTAAAATACTTTTTCTCCTTCCTTGATCACATCTGATCTTTAAAAAAACAAACAAACAAAAAAAATCCCAAAATCCTAAAACCAACTAACAAAAACCCACACAAATTTAAAAACAAACAAACAAAGTTTCAGTAAGATAACAGGCTACTATTGTATTTGCACACAAATTTCTTTTAAAGGTCCAAGGAATGTCTCACACAACAAGTATAAGATTTGGAGAGCCTCTGGAAAAGGGAGGTGAAGTTGTCTGAACAACACAAAGCCCAATAAATACTTTAGTTAGTACATCTGTTGAACCATAGCACAGTCAACACCAAGAACTAGAGGCTAAATTTGATTCTTGGGAAAACCTTTTAAAGAAATAGCCCAACAAGTAATACATCAAAAGAGAAGTCCAAGTTTTCTGGATGATAGTACATAAAACTGAAAGAAAAGGTCAAGGTATTCTTTAATATGAGCAAGAGCACCTTTCCTCACACCTATTTTTACTTCACACCAATAGATTTTATTCTGTTTGTGGTGTGTCATGAAACTGTTGGCACATGAGTGCAATCAAAAGCCATTTGATAACTCTACATTTATTCCATTATTCAGGAAAGAAATATGAAAGTGTTCAGGTTTTCACCTAAGCTCAAATTATTTTTCAGTGAAGGAATTTAGTTTTGGATATAAATGTAATAATCAGTTCAACAAGAACTATTTATAACATGTGGAGCTTAAGTTTAAAAGGAAAAAAATAGAGGAAGACAATGTAATTGCTATAGGGAACAGAGTTATAAAGAGAAAACTTCTTCATAAACTGTAAGAACAACTATAAAATAATAATTTGGATTAATAATAATGTTACTGACAAGGTTATTATGCAAACCATACTCTACACCTCTAGGAAAATCAGAAATCATTTACATGCAAAATTTCTCATTAACATGGCACTAATCTCTAAAAAGAATCTTCCAGAAAAAAAAAAAAATCAGTTTCTTTCAATCTGATTTATTAGTATACTAACGATTTTGGTGATAGCATGGTAGGAAATTTTATTTTAAGTAAATGACTGATATTTTATAATGAAACAGGTGTTAAAGGAATAAAAATTATCAGGTAATAAGAATGACTTTCTAACTTAACAATAAAAGTAAACATTAAAGGGACCTTTAGTAATCACTGTAATAGACATCATGATATGGTTCTTCTAGATCCACTGAACACAATTATGCCAACAGGTTTGTAAATTTTTTTAAGCTCTCTACTAAAGTTCAAAAGTTGATTTTTAGTTCTGTTAAGCTTAGAAATATTTTGATATCAAATTAATTATGCTCTTCACAGAGTGTTATAACCCAGCCTGCTACAATGTTGTGTGGAAACATCACTGTTTGTCAAAGTACATAAATAAATCCTCATGAATTCTATCTGCCTTTTTTTTTCTCTCAAACAAAGATATGATATCAGAACCTTATCAGTCTGATAAGAAAGACTATATTTCAATTTTACCTTTCATTTCTGAGCATCTGAATTTGAAGCAACTTTGTACATAGAAAATACAAATTCTGAAAGGTAAAGGTTATGGATCCACTTCCTTTGGTAATTTTGCTTGCTTTATACTCCTGTCCATGGCCAGAACATGTTCAAAGGTGTTCTGAGCACTGAGTCAGAGTTGATGCAATGCTGTCTTGCACTGCACTGATATAAAGTAGAAATGTATAAATAAAAATATATCTGTCTTAAATGACAGAATTATTGTAAAACACAAACATAAGAAAGAAATGCAAAGATAATAGAGGTAAACCATAAATAATAAAAATATATGAAGTTTTTGTACACCTAGCTTCAGGAGATGAAATGCTTTGCTGTTCCTGGGACAGCTTACACAGACATCAACTAGAAAAAGTCTAGCCAATTGGAGCCCTGGTTTAAACAGTTCAGTGAACCTCCTTCTTTTCACTATGTCTGCAGCCAAGATGTTTGTGAGTTCTTTTATCTTGCACCAGGCCTACTACCCAGCAATAGCCTCTGCCTTTGGGCAAGTAACCTGCCAGCTTGCTAAAATGTCTTGGATGATTTAGCAACTTTCTTACATTTCTCATGGGGCTATTAAATCCTATCTCCTTTTCATAATTCACTTCCTTGTAGCTGGCAGTTTAATTATTTTACTGCTAAGCTTTTAAGTTGGTGCGCTGCTGGGAACCCCACAATATACAAGTGTTGATGGGTGTCTGCCCAGGCAGGTTAGGTCTTTGTAGCTGTTTACATCACCCTGCAATTACCTGGCTGCTTTAAAGATAGTGTGTATCAGTCTTGAAACTTCACAGACCTTAAGAGGTATCTCACTGAAATATGATGCCTCTTCTACAATTCTCTGTTCCTATAGTGCCTTCTGAAATCTGAGTCAGAATGATTCATGTTATATCCCCAAAAGAACACCACCTTTCCCTCCCAGTGCTGTTCTGTTCATCTAGTTGAACCTGTTTTCAATACGAAGTTTTCTTTTTAAAGGCAAATTGTGTATGCATTATATCACTGTTATGAATTGTAGCTTTATTTGTAAAAAGAAAAAAATTATTCTTGTAAGAAGGCACATAGGGAAAAATGCAACACCAAAATTCCAAAAAAACAACTCTTCTATGATTCAACCCTGAGACTATACCAATTTTATGTATAACCTTTACACTAAAAGTATTCATAAAGCTATAATCACCTTATTAAATCTACAGTGTTTTAAGTGTACAATGAAACCCAAACCTATTCTGGCTATACTTAGCTTACAAGGAAGCCCTGTTCACATGCACAGGAAAGAAAATAATTCCTCTTAGCCAAAAAGAATATCTTTACTGCACTAGTCCTAGACGTCTAGGTGGCATTTTTGTTTGTGTTAAAAAGAAAAACAGGAATCAAACACACCTAATTCATGAATACTTCCTGACCTCTATCTGTATATCTGGCTTCTTTGTGGCATTTCTGTTGCAATAATCCAGCTCAATATACTCTGACTAAGTAAACAGAAGAGTTTATACAACACCTACTTAGAAACAGCCATTTGTCACTGGGCCAGGGGTATATTTGCTGCAATCAAAGAAATCAAGTTAGAATAAAACCCAGTAAATTATAGAATGGTTTGGGTTGAATGGGACCTGAAAGATCTTTTAGTTCTAACCCTTCTTCCATGGACAGGAAAGCCTACCATTAGATGGCATTGCTCAAAGCCCCATCCAGCCTGCCTTGCACATTGCCAGGGGTGAGACAGAAAGCAAAATTATTGCAACAGGCTAGAGGATGCAATTATTAAAGGATAACTACAAAAGCCCATAATACTTCTGAATTTGCCCCTGTATGGAGCATCTTGACTCTCTTGCCACTTGTCATTGACTTTCCACTTTGCACTTAAAACAAAACTACTATTCTCTTGCAGCAAGTTTTGATGTAGGATTGGATAAATTTTATAAGTCTCACAAAACTGAGACTACTCAATTACACCTTAGTAGTTATCTAGCAAACTACTATAAAAATATTGTAGAATACCTTGTTATAGCTACTTTTATTTAAAATTGATTCATTAAAATAATAACACTACACTCAAACATACAATTTACCTAACCCTTTTGGGACTACAGCTATTATATGAAGAAAATAGGACATAAAAAGTCCAGTCTGGGGGAAAAAGAACTGAATTATACAGGAGTCTTTTGGCATGTGACTGACCATGTGAAAAAGGCATTTCTATCTTTACAGTTACACTACTACATAGAATTTGAAAACTGTGCTGACATCAATTAACTCCAAGGGAAAAAAAAACCATGTACATATTTAATAAATATTTTTTATTAGTAGATAAAAATTAATACCTCTTATTTCAATTGTTCTGTGTTGAAATTCTGGGAATTCATTAAGCATGAACCTTATTACTAAGATGTTTATGTCTTTGATGACAGCACAGGGTTGTCTAGCATTCTGTTCATGATTTTTCTCCAAAAGAAGCTTTTGCTGCACGTCAGTCAGTATCACCAAAGTTATTTCACAATTAGAATTTAAATTGTATAGTTCAGAATGTGTCAGTACATCATTAGGATCTTACCTAGCAATGTAATACGTTTAAATTAATAAATCCTTCCAAAATATATTGAGACACTGTCATCACTACCTAAATTTATTTTCAATTACCATTGACTAATTATCATTAAAGTAAAATATTTATTCAGTATGTAATTATATATTAAGATATGAAAGCCATTTCAGAGTCTGCATTAAGTTCTTTGCATAAAAGTAACTTCCATAGAAGAATCGTTGTTTAAGAAGAAAGTAGAAAAGCAAAGAACCCTCTTAAAAACAAGTAATCAAACAAAACCCCAAATCATTCTGTATCATGCATATCATGATGCCATTTGTGGAAAAAAAAATATTTTTTTCCCCCAGCAAGTTGTACATCACTAATATTCCTTTGTACAGAAAATCTTCTACCCTGCAGCCTATCTACTCTATTATAGCTACCTAACAGTCCCTGTATATTTTTTTCTGTTTGTGATAAAAAATTAGTTGGTGGAAGTAATTCTACTTATTTTTGGATATAGTATGGCCCAGTTAAAACACAAATTGTATTTTGTCCATTGATTCTGATGAACACCTAATTTGGCAAAGTGTTCAGTTTACATTACCTAACATCTACATCCAGAACTCCAATGGGTATCTGTGGCAGTGCAGTGGGCTGCATGAGAGTATCTTAAAAGATAGATCTTGCCAAGAAACCTTGCTGTATCTAACTGTGCTAGGAGAAAAGGATGCCTGCAGGGTTAATTCCAGCATTGGGGAACTAACCTTTCTTCACATCTGCACTTTCCATTTGTCTTCAAAAACACTGAACTATCTCCTTATGTGTTTTGCACTGTGAATTAAATAAGTGCATTATTTAATTTGCCTGCATTTAGTATGCTCCTAGATTTTGAATAGTGACAATTATCTGGGGACGTGATTATTATTTAGTACAAACATTTAGTAATGTTGAATTAAGACAGCATCAATATAATGCCCAAGCTGCGTTTCCCTAACCTTTACATAAATTGTAACACTTAATGCCCCTTACCCTAAACCTCAGTTCTTCAACAGAGAATTATTTCAATATTTAGAAAAAAGATGTTTTACTTAAAATCAGGTAGTTTAGGTGGTATTCTAAAAATACAGTCTTTCAGGTCTCGTATTGACAGATATACTTTACTTAAGCAAATGTAAGGCTAAATTCTTCAGCTTTTCTTTGAAATATTGGCAGAACAGAAAGAAAATTATGAAGAATCCTCCAGAAAAAATGAAACTACTTTTATTTTAATGAGTGTTTATAGTGGAATAAATAAATACTTCTCTAGATTTTATAGCAGTCCATTTAGGGATCACTAATTTTATTACTTTAGTTCTCTCTGGCAATTAAGAACTCAGAGAGTTATGACCAGAGTATGAAATAATTGGACTGTTTTCCCTGCTTTAAATTAAGTTGTTTTCACTGCAAGAAGAAAGAAAATAATTCAAGCATTGCTGAATTAACCTTACACATAAATACACTGTGAGGTTATCTCAATTTATTTAGATAAAAATGTGTGTTTTAAAATCCTCCTATGAAAATTAGTAGAAGCTACAATTACAATACAGGAAGAGAACTGAGAAACCTCAAACCTTGCATTGCCTCCCTAATCAGAGGAATCTTCAGTGTTTTCACTCAGAAATTAACCTCCAAAACCCCCCTTGCCCTTCTGCCCATGAATAAAAGTCTTACAAAAGAGAAAGAATAATGGAAGAAATCAATCCACAGCCTTAATAAAGATAGGGACTAGAAAAGAGAGCAAGAAGAGATAAATTCCCCTTGTCTGACATTATCTTACTTGCCTCATGTCTTTAATGTCTAAGGAACTACAGACACACACACAAAAAACTTCCTTGTGTGATGATGAGAAAGTGTCTTGAATCTAGATTCAAGAAAGTCATTCTAAGTTACCAGCAGGAGGGGATCACTCTATAAGCATAATTCAAAATTGTTTACTTCAGCAGAGAGAAGAAAACCTCTTATGCACATCCATGTATTAGAAATTAATTATTTTGTGGCCTCATGGTGTAGAGCAGATGTCCTTATGTCATGTGGAAATGGAAAGGTTAAATATTCTAATTAATTATCACTTCATCATCTAAGAAAACTAAACCAATGTCAAAGAGTTAACTACTTTTGAGAGAGTGTTTAAAAGTATCTTACTGAGTAATCAAGAGCTTGTTTTGTAATACCTGACATCCACTTTGCTAAAATCAAATACCACTGGACTGAAAACATAGTTCCTATCCATCATCCTTGATTTTAAGTTTTCGATTATAAGGAACAAGAATAACAATGGTCATTTCAGATCCATTAAAAGTGAGCACCAAGACTTGCATTTAGTCCTGGAATTTTTTCAACTTTCACAGTGCAAGTGAAGCTGTTTCATTAAACACATAATTCATTTATTTCTGTGACAGTTCTGGGTTCTCTCCTATGTGTTGTGTGAAGCAAGACCCTGCTTTACATTAGTGGGAACAGTTAGGGCATCAGTCCTAAATTGCATCCATAAAAGAAATAATTCAGTTACTTGTCATTAATTTTTCTTTAATTGACTGTATGTCTGAAATCTTATGCAGATTCGAGGTGTCAGTAACCAAGCACCTCACATCCACTCACTCATCCCCACCAGCAGGGTCAGAGAGCAGCGTAAGGCCCTCAGCGGCCAAAAGAATTTTTGGTTTTGTTTTGGTTTTAATACCTTTCTTTATCTAACTTTCAGCTTAGTCAGTATTTATTACATATCCTCATGTTAACTTTTTGAAGATAAACAGCACTGAATTTTCCTTAAGTGTACATGCACCAAGCTGACTTGTAGAAATTTAAGTTTTTAGGGATAGATATTAATTCATAAAAGTTAAAAAGTGAATGCCACTAATTTTTCTGCTAATTGTGTCTTTTGTATTGTCATACTGTATTCTCAAGTCCCTAACTAACTATAGTATATTTGGCTTTGTTACATGTTGTCACTCCATCATCTGTATAATAATGTCCTTTATAATACTGACACGTGTAATAGCCAGCAACTGCAATCGTCTCATGCGTTAGCATTTATAATTTACAAGTTACGAACAGGAGAGAAACTGTGTTGTTAACTTCTTTCATTTCATTCTTTATTCTCTTTCCTCCTGTTATTTTTCTAAATAGAACATTGCTTCGGTCTCAAAATAACAAAAATGCTCTCTTCTATGGTATCAACTACTTTGTCAATACAGAATCCATTTTCCAAAATTCTCTCTTGTACATTTTAAGCCTCAAAATCTGGAACATCCTGAAGCAGCTGGCTTTAAAAAGAATGCACACACAGTACATTCCAAATATTATACAATTTTTTAAATAGTTTGTAAAGTTCCTCACAGATAGACATTAAAAACAAAAACAAAACAAAACAAAAAAAAAAACCAACAACAACAAAAAAACCCCAACAAACATTTACTACTTCAGAAAAACAAAAATCAAATCCTTATTCCTCATCAAAAAACATATGTTTGTATTAGGAAAATATCAAACTGAAATAGAAAATAACTGAATATGGATATGAAAAAAACCCTCAACTTCTGATTTATTTAAAAAGTTAAGACAGGAATTCAGGACCACCTCAGTTTTTCTCTTTGGCAGAGGGTTTTGGATAAGTTTTTTGTTTATTTATTTGTTTAAATTTCATTGGTTCATTTGTTGTTGTTGTTGTTATATCCACAATGGGATGCTATTTCAGAACACCAGGAAAACACATCCAGAGAAAAGATGGTATATCATGAAACTATTTGTTGTATCAGACTATTAAAAACGCAATAAACTTTTGTCAGTATAGCCACCTTCAATATATTCAAATAACACTTTCTGCCCTTAACATGACTACCATAGCTATGAATACAAACACCTCCTACGACTGCACATGTAATCGTAATACTATATACATGATATATATACATGATAATACTCATCTAATCTGAGATTTCATATATTCTTTAACAAAAAAAAAGAAAATACAGATGTTTCTGCAAGAAGGGCTGTAATATTTCTGGGACACGCATTGCTCCCTAAAGAAAACATATATTTCAGAATAATGTTTTTGATCCCTACAAATGACTTCAAGAATCAAACCCAGGCACCTGCAGAATAATTCCTTTGTTGTCCCATCTCATTAGTAAATGTGTGAACATCCTTATACTACTCTCAAGACTTCTCCTACTTTTTGTTTTCAAATGTTTTAAATCCATAGAAGAGTAAAATAAAATTTGGTGGAGGGATCACAAAATTTTGGTGTTACTTTTATCTAGAAATATGAAATATATTTGATTTGTCATTAAGACTGAGTCTCAAAAAAGTTCAAAGCCAAACATTTTAAAATATTTTACTGATTCACTTAAATTTCCTGTATGATATAAACCAAATTTATACTTACATGCCATTTCTCATCACTTATTTTTTAAAATATCTAGAATATATTTCAGTGTATTGCTAATGCAGATTTCTTTGTAGTTTAAATTCTATTTTATTTATCTTGTCTTGCCAGATTGGAGCAAAAAACAAAATAATCAAATGTCTAAATAGGGTCTGTTTTCCATTACTCACTGATGGTGTTACATTCCTGACTAAATGTTTACATACAAAGGTATTAAAATTAATTAAGGAATATGCTTTGCATATTCCTCAATTAATTTTATATTATGCTATGCATACTTTTCTGTGATACACAGCAAAATATCTGAAAACATTTATTGAAGAGCTTGTTTTTAGGTGCTCACTCTGTGAGATCTAATGTTTAATGAATCTGGGGTTAATCTACATCTAATCTGACAATATGACAGTTTTCCCACAGATTTTATGTTCCCAAAACAGAATGAGAGAGACCAAATAATTCTCTTATTAAGCAGAACTGCAGTATGATTCAGTTACATTTGACACTAAAGAAGCCTACAAGCTACACCAGAGGTCATCTACATAAGATCAGCCAGTCATAAAAGAACTTTCTTTTCTTAAATCATTTCTTCCTTTGAAAGGCCATCAAGGAGTTGCAGAACATGAGTTAACCTGCTTCTGTAAAAAAGAGTAGTGCTATGTTACCCTGTAGTGTGTGTACAGAGTTAAGAATATGAGGGTTATTTGAAGAGGACACAAAGTTGAGAAGGCACTTGCCAGAGCAAGCTGGAAGAAAGTGTCAGTAAGGTGTTGGTGTTTAACACCAAATTCATGCTGTATTCAGGGTGTCCACATAGAATCATGAGGAATAGTTTGGGTTGGAAGTGACTTTGAAGATCATCTAGTTCCAGTCACACTGCCAGAGACAGAAACACCTCTCACTAGATCAGGGTGCCCAAACTCCATCCTGCCTGCCCTTGAATACTTCCAAGGATGGGGCATCCACTGTTTCTCTGGGCAAGCTCTTCCAGTACCTCACAATCCTCACAGTAAAGCATTTCTCCCTAATATCTAATCAAAATCTATCCTCTTTCAGTTTCAAGCCATTCCCCCTCATCCTATCACTACATGCTCTTGTAAAAGGTCCCTCTTTAGGTACTGAAAAGGTCTGTTGAAGCCTCCTTTTCTCCAGTCGGAACAATCCTAACTCTCTCAGCCTGTCTTCACAGGAGAGCTCATTGGAACAGTTCTTGGTTCCAGTGCTTGGATACCTTAGGTGCTCAGTGGGGAAAGCCCTTTTTGAAGGGAAGGCCAGATGGTCTTTGCTTATTGGTCCAGCAACCACAGGAGTAAGAGAGTGCTTTAATAATGTCTGTGCCTTTCCATCGTTCTTTACAATGACAAATTATTCCGTAGGTTTGTAGAGCAGAAGGGTGTTCATTTTTTTTACTCAAATATCTAGAGCACTCACCTTCAGTGTGAAAGTTTCAGTTTCCAGTCTTTTTCCCTGAATATTTAATGATCTAAATAAAGGTGGGTCTGAGAACAACGGAATATGACGATCACGTTAGGGCAGGGGTAGGACAACCTTAGTTCTAATGCAGAAAGCACAGTGAAATAGCACTTATCTTGATGACCAGCCCAAGTGAAAGTAATGGAAGACAGATTCAAAAGGAATTAGAACAAGTATATATGTTCTCTACCAATAATTATGAGACTGGACTGAAAATTCAACTTAAATCAAAAGAAACACACACACACACACACCAAATATTGTGAGATTCATGATAAAATCTGAAGAGTTTGTAAGGCTGGTTGCAGCACCTGTGGAAGGTTAGTTAGCACATACACTTACAGGTATATTACAGAAACTTGTAGACACACTACAGACGTACAATATTTGCATATAAAACAGACAACATGCACTGCTGCAGGCACACTACAGGTGGTAGGTATTACAGCTATAATGAATGCTTATCATGTAAATAAGAACTTGGACCAATTCTAATTAAACATTCTAATAAATAAAAATTCCAAACCATGGAGAAAAATAAGCTACCCTATTAGATGGCTAATAATTTGCTGTTTACTTTCAGGTATCTGGTCTTTCTGTATTTGAGAAATATGAAGAATTTATAGCTTGGTATTTCTAATATGTCAGCCATCTTTTATCTACAATTTCTTGATATTCCTGTGTTATCATTGTCTAAACAATGCAGAATTTTATGAAATATAGGTATAGAAAGCCATTTGAAAACATTTTGTCCACCAAATATTACAAAATCTGTTTCACATTAATCAGAATTTACCAATTAACTCAAAGTGCTTTATGTTCATTCAAAATAGAAAAATAATAAGAACTGTCTAATATAACTCACTTTATTGTATAAAGACATAAAGAACAATTATTTATTTCATGGAACATAATTATCTTTCTGCAAAACATGTTCTGGGAAAGACAGTGATTTGACTGAGCTAGTTTAAGGGGTAACACAGAAAAACATGCATTAACACTACCATTGCTGTAGATAGCCTGCAGGTAAACTGAGGTCTTCCATTCCCAGTTTCATTTCATATCTTTAATTTTCAACGCCGAGGGTAGGATTTTCCAACACTAAGTTCTAGCATCGAAATTATCAAAGCTGTACCAGTTTTTAGTGTTGCAAATCTCAATCTTGTCAATGCAGTATGCTTCTGTGGCAGTTCTATATCCAATATTGTAAGAAATTAAGATTTTGATTATTTGCCTCAGAATTTACAAATTCTGTCTTGTCATAAAACAAAACGGCTTTAGCTAAGCAAATACTGCACGGATAGCAAATATCAAAACAAGTGAGAAATACTTTAGTTTGCTTTTATCTTTTGTATCTTCAAGCCTAGATTCATCCAATACTAAATGTTAATGGAACATGAATATTAGAAAAAGGGATGGAATATGACAGTGCATATGGAAAATATTAGGTTTCCTTTTCTGTCTGAACTTTGTTTCAACTTAATTCTGACTAGAGTGGGTTTTTTAAAGAGTTAGACCTGAACAGTTAGAAAAGTGACAGTCTTTACATATTGAGTGTCAGAAGTAATCTGTTATATAGTTCAAAAAATCTCACTGCTGTTTATGTTTTTATTTTAATTGTACATTGGTGCACAGAATGTGATTTATGAGTCAGGGTTTTGGTTTTTATATTAAATGCTTCTTTTAGCAATTCTTCAGCTTCGTCTACAGGAAGCTCTTTTAAAATTACTAACCTCTTTAAAGCAATTTGGTGTTCCTTAAAACATTTTGTTACCTGCAGCTTTATAATTTTATTCATATAAAATAAAATAATATTAAATTTTTTCTTGTTTTAAGGGCTTTCAATCTGGAGGCAGCCCATTTTTTTGCTCATTTGGGAGCTCAGCTTGACTTCACAGGTTTTTTTAATTCTCAGAATGCTTACTAACTAAATGAGTATTTGGGAATACCTAAGAGTTTTAAAAACATACCACAAAAGTCTTAAACAGGATAAAAAGGAAAAAAAAAAAATTAAATAAAAACAAAAATTTTAAATAAAAATAAAACAACAAAGACAACAAAAACAAAAACCCCAAACCCAAACAAAAAAATTAAACAGGGAAAAAGTATCACACAAAACCTTACCAGTAATTGAAAATATGAAAATTAGAGACTTCTCTTAAATGTGTGTGCATCAGTGTAGCAAGTTCTATATGCTGAGTGGTAATTCATAAAAAATTTAGTTCAATTTGTTCTACCTTGTTCTTTGAGAAATAACATATAATATTTCTTCAAAATCAACAAGTAATCTTCAATGCAATAATCCACACATTAGGGAGGTATGTGGGCTTTGGGTGACACATAGGTCTCTGCCCCTCATATTTCCAAATACCAAAATAGAAAGGATGCGACATATTCTTTAAAGAATTTTTAAAATTATTAGATTTTGGGGAAATAACTGCATGAAAAAGAAGCAATAATTAAAGCGCAGGAGCTTTGCAGACTGTGAAAACACTATTTGGCAAAATCTGATCAAGATTGTCTAAGGAAACAGTGAGGGGTGACCTCATCTTAAGCCTCCTCAAGAGGGTTAGAGGAGAAGGTGATACTGATCTCTCACTGACCAGCATCACTACACGAGGAAATGGAGTGAAGCTGCATCAGGGGAAGTCCAGATTAGTAACAGGTTCTTCACACAGAGGAGGAGGGCACTGGAACAGGCTGCCCTTTTTTTTTTTTTTTTTTTTGTGTAACTCAAGGACTTCATAGAAGAGCTAGCTGAAAAAAAGAAAATTATCTGTTTCATTATGAAATAACTTACGGAATGTTATTGCTTTTCTGTTTTATGAATGATGTCTATTATTAAACATATAAATGTTTGTGTATTTATAACTTTACCATGATTGTTTAAATCTACCCTATTATATAACATTTAACTTTGCTCTTCACACAGAGGAGGAGGGCACTGGAACAGGCTGCCCAGAGAAGAGGGCATGGCAAGGCTTGTGGAAACATCTGGACAGCCCTTGTCACATGGTTTACTGTTAGGGACTAGAACTCAGTGATCCTTATGGGTGCCTTCCAACTAAAGATATTCTATGGCAGACTATGATTACTTTGGCAGAGTTGTTTTTTTTGGGTTTTTTTTAACCCTGTGTGCCAGAGTATATTTACATTATGTATTGCGGTTTTTGACTTTCATTGTCTTCATAATATTTGGTATGTGTAACAGCTCTCAGAAGCTTCCTCAACATGGAAAACATCTATGATTATTTTAAATCACAAGAAGGAACAGTTTCATTACACTAGCAGTATAGCACATCTCTGTAATGCTGTATATCTACAGACAAATGCAACTATGCTATATTTGATAAATGAAGTCACAGTAATTGGTTTCAGGATGTTATTCTGGCTAAAGCATACCCAGTAACACTTTTGGATATGAAATTGCATATTTCAAAATGTCAATTTTGTTGCAGTTCCACATAGAATGCATACTGATTACTGCTACTTTATAAACATATTTGGCCTAATAAAATAAAAATAGTCACATTAAACTCCTGCAGGTTGTAAAGTTTGTCAAAGTGCAATAAAAATAAATAAATAAAAGGATAAACATGTAGCATAAAAAATACTAACCTATTAATTTTTCTGTATGAAGAATGAGAAAAATTTATTCTAAACACTTCAAAAATTTCAGGAGCTGTATGACTGAGATCTATTGCATCTTTTTACTCTCAATAAAAATAAGTAAATAGAAATAAAACTAGTTTTATCTTTAGCCATATCTATGGGGTTAGATTTTTCTAAAAACAGTTATTTGAGATCTCAGTTTTGCTGTCCACTGTATCCATTAATGCATATTTTGGAAAGAAAAAAGACAAACTACTAGTATTACTAATCATGCAACCTAGATCTAAAATGAAACAAAAAAAAAAAGTAAAACTTATTCACTATTATTTTTTTAAGAGGACTGTGTTTAACAATAAAAGCTCTTTCTTGCAAAAAATCTCAGCGCTTTTTTCACACCATTACCGTTTGCTAATGAAATTAAATAAGTCTTGTAATATTTTAAAATGTCTGGAACACACAACTTTTTTTTTTGCATTTTTACTTAATGACCTTTATCCCAATTCTGTGGAAATGGCCATTGGAAAAAAAAATAATGGGAGATGAAAATAATCAGCAGTATTTTGCATCCTTTTTTAACATTTGGACTGAGATTAGTGGGGTTGAGTTTGAGATTTGGTGGGACTCCAGAAATTCAGTTTCCGGAGTGCAACTACCAATGGCTACTGCCTGTTCAGAAGAGAGAGTGGTGGAAGGACAGATGTAAGGGTTGTCCTCTACAATAAGAGCTGGATTGAGTGTGAAGAGCTGTCTCTGAAGAAGAGCCATGAGTGGGACAAAAACCTGTGAGTAGAAATCAGAGATTAAGGTAACAAAAAGAACCTCATAGTTATGTCTAGTACAGGCCACCTGATGCAGGGGAGCCTATTGATGAAGCCTTCTTTCTCCCACCACAGAAGGTATCGTGCTCACTGGCTCTTGTCCTGCTGGGACACTTCAGCCTCCCCAACATCTGCTGGGAAAGTAGCACAGCGAGCTGCAGGCAGTGCAGGACAGTCCTGCAGTGCATGGAGGATAACTTCTTGAGCCAGGTAATAAACAGCCCTACCAGAGGGGAGGCCATGCTGGGTCTAGTGGCATGATTAAGCAAGATAAATGGAGATGTCAAGATGAGAGGCAGCCTGGAATGCACTGATCATACACGGGAGGAGTTTGCAGTCTTGAGGGATATGGATGTGGCAAAGAGCAAAGTTAGGCCCCTGGAATTTATGAAAAGAAATTTCCAAACCTTTAAGGAGATAGTCAACAGGATCCCTTGGGAGACCTCCCTCAGGAACAAGGGAGTGAAATAAAGCTGGCAGACCTTTAAGGAAATCTGTAAAGTGCAAGGGCTGGCAATCCTCAGGAGAAAGAAAACAGGCAAGAAAGGCAAGAGAGCAGTATGGCTGAGTAGGGACCTGCTGGTCAAGTTAAAGGGAAATAAGCAAATGCAGAGCAGTGGGAACAAGGACAGGTAACCTGGGAAGAGAACGGAGAATAAGTTTGGTTGAGTAGGGATGAGAGGAGAAGGCCAAGGCAAAGCTGGAACTGAACCTAACAAGGGACATAAAGAATAAACAGAAGGGTTTCTATAGTTATAGTTGAAAACTTTCGTGCCTCAGTCTTCAATGGCAGTCTCCCTTCCCACACCTCCAAGTGGCTGAACAGCAGGATGGGACTGGGGGAGCAAAATGCTTTCCACTGTAAGAAAAGACTGGGTGCATTGACCACCTGAGGAACCTGAATGTGCACAAGTCTGTGGGACTTGATAAGATGCATCTCAGAATCCTCATGGAATTGGCTGATGTAGCTGCCAAGTCACTCTTCAAGATATTTGGAAAGTCATGACAGTCAGCTGAAGCCTCAGGTGACTGGGGAAAAAGAAACATCCTTAAAAAGCACAGAAAGCAGGACTCAGGGATCTGACAACCTGTCAGCCTCACCTCTGTTCTTGGGAATATCATGGAACAGACACTCCTAATAAGCTATACTAAGGCACATGGAGGACAGGGAGGCAATTTGAGATATCCAGCATAACTTCACCAAGGTCAAATCCTTCCTAACCAAACTAGTGGCTTTCTAAGGTAAAGTGACTACATTAGTAGACAAAGGAAGAGCTACAGATGATCTAGTCAGAAGCAGGCATATCATACCCTACAGTCAGATAACATGTGACACACTCCTTTTTTAATCTTGCAAAAATATCTCATTGTTTACCCTTCCTTTGTTTATTTATTCCACTAATCTTTCTTGTTAATTTGTTATAAAAGAAGGTTTCATCATTTAAATACTGCTGACAATTCATTAAGCCTGCATATGTTACAAGCTCTTTTTACAACATACTCATGTCTCTTCACAGTTGAATGAAATTTGTTGCATTGATGGGTTTAAATACCCTTATTGTTCATAAAAATACTTTTACCTCTTTTACCTGCTGCCACAGTGTACTTGAAGAGTGGGCGGATGTAGAGTCAACTCTTGGTATGTGACTGGCAGCTGTTCTCTTTTCTAATGAAGAACTACACATCACAGGCAATAGAATATACAAAATATCTTGATCGAAATGAAAAGTAAAAGACCAAGGAAGCTAAATGAGAAGTTAGCATGCAATTCTCCAGTATTGCCTGAATCTTTCCTTTTCAGGAAGGGGAGTGACTAAGCTCCTAGTCACTTTTTTATTCAGAGTGAGTATACTCATTGAGTTACCATGTACTGCTCAAAGGCAAGATATAGGTACTTCATAAAATTTCAGTGTCCTTTGATTTGACATCATTGTGTTAACTTGTGATCAGGCCTACTGTCAAATGCATGCAGCATTAAAAACTAAGAATATAAAGTAAATTGGACACTCTGGTGTTCACTTCAAGGAATCCATTACTAGACAAGGAATGGGTTCATAAGGTTAATCTACTGAAACTCAGGTATTTGTTGTTTTTTGTAGTTGTAGGGAGCTATCCTCTAATTGCCAATATTTAGAATAATCTCTTAACTCTGTATTAGGAAGAACTATTATAGCATTAACTAGATATTGGTTAAATTTTGATTCCCGTTCAGCTACATTTTCAAGTAATATTTTTACTGCCAAAATAAAAAAATAAGAATAGACAGCAGACAGACACAAACAGTGTAGAATTCACAATGTAGTCAAAATACAAACTCTACATTTTTTGATTTGATTCACTAATCTTTTTTCAGGACCCTGTCTTTGTCTAAGCAAGAGGATGCCATTTTCTTAACATATTTTTGAAAAATCTCAAAAAAAAAAAAAAAAAAAAAAAAAGCATGTTCCATTTTTTTACACAGATACAGAGGGATTATGATTTTTCATTTTACAAACTATTCTTAGTTAAAATATTTTAAGCAAGTTTCAATTGACTGGATTAGATCTATCTATTTATTATAAACAGCTAAATAGTGATAATGTCCTATAGAGAAACTTAGGAAACAACTAGTCATGAGGAGAGAAAACTGAAAAATAAGATTCAGCATGAAAATGCAAAAGAAAGAAAAAATTCTCAGAAAGGACTATTAATATTAAAAAAATATTAGAAAATACATAATACCAGAATAAATGTATGCCATGAAACAAAAGGCCAGTATGATTTGCAGCCAAATATATTAAGTCAACCCATTGTAAAAGAAAGAGCATTGTATATTCTATACATGACTAATAAATCACACTCAAAACCTGCATTTATTTATGTGCACTGAAGTGACTGGAACCATAACAGCAAAATATCACTTCATATATTGCTGTATTTTCTACAGACATGGCTTAAAAATACTGAATTTGTGTAAGTAAATTAGTCAGTCATCCAAGTCAGCTGATATTCATATGATGCTAAAATCATGGAGACTTTTATTAACTAAATTTCATCAAAATCCAGGTAAAGAAACCCACAGAAATAAAAGTAATGAAATTGTGGGCCAGACCAGTATCTAAACAAGTACAGCCAAAATTTTAATGCCCTTCTATGCAAAAGAATAAATCATTACCGATCAGAATGCTACAATTACATATTTGCAGAATTCTATTTCCAGGTATGTTAGTCCTATGAATTAAATACCTCCTATCCATTGGGAAATGTTAAGCTTTTCCCTGCAACATATAGTTTGTCTAGCTTCGCTAAAAAGGAATTCAATCCTCATGCTACAACAATGCTCTGCAATAACAAAGCTCTTTAAATCTTTGCAGTCAGCAGCTTAAAGAATGCTCTTGCACCAAGTAGGATTCATACATAGATATACCTAGAGCGTAGAACTGTGAGAGCAAAAAACTGATTGGTCTTTTAAGGCACTTTGTGTTTTAGCCCAAAAGTTTTAAACCACACTTCCAGGCACACTCAGAACTACATTGGTTTTGACAGGGCTAGGTATGTATGAGCTAAGTGTCTGGCTGCACCATATCAGTTTCTGGAAATCAGACGTTCTGCCTACAAGGAGAAGGGAAGCTTTCACTCCAATTTCTGTGAGAAAGATTCAGTTCTTAGTCAGAGAGCTTCAAACACCCTGTCTTCATTCCCCAGTGATGACACACAAACAGTATGTCTAGTCTACTTCTAGAACCTTTGTCTCTTGCTAAAGTCTGGTCATTGCTTATAGGAGGTCAATCTATTTGGGCAAGAGAAAGAGCAAACACACAAAACATGGTTCCATAAAAGTCATTACAACATCTGACTATCACAGAGGCAAGAATGGAAGTGAAAGGAGATCTTGTTCCATGTTATCTTATTATTTTATCCAACAACTGTGGGATATACAAGTAAAAATAGACATGGGGACGGGAATCATAATCTGAGATGTTCCTTCCCACATGCAAGTACAGAGCTGCTCATAAATATTATTACTTTGGCATTTCATAATAACTTTAGCATGAAGAAAGAACTTGGCAAATTCAGTGAGCCAGATTTGGATGTCATTTATCTGAAGGCTAATCCAAGCCCATCTCCTGCTTCAAAACAATTTCTAGTAGTAAATTAAATAAGCTTAATAACTAATGTAATCAGATCAAATTAAATGACCTAGTTTTATTCTTTATACTAGTAATGTCTAATGTCTAAAGGACTAGCACTAAAAATGCATTTTATCAGGAAAGAGTCTGATATATTAGTGAATCAGAAGAGAAATTATGTTGCCAACTCAGATAAAGATGAAATAAATATTTAATCTGTGTTTGTCATGCAAAACATAAATTCTGTATGTACATCTCAAGGTGCTGCAGAAGCATTAGGAGGTGCTGAGGCATCACAGCTAGTTTATGCAAACTTTAAAGCACACAATTTGAAAATAATTAATCTGTAAAACTTTTTTTTTTTTTTTTTTTTTTTTTTTTTTTTTTTTTTTTTGTACACCCCCAAAGGATGAGAACAAAACAGCTGACTTGTAAAAGAGGATTAGTAAATTATTCTGTTTCCTCTATCTACTTAACCATGCTGGGTGGTCTGCCCTCAAAATTTGTCTGCTAGCTATCCAGCTGGCAAGTACAAACCACTGTCTGTTGAAACTACAGCACAGCTGTATGAATGCCATGAAGGATTCTTTTTCTGCACAGATCACATCCAAGTTTCTTAGCCTACAGTGAGCTAGAAGGAAACTACATTAGACAAATGACAGACACGATGTGAGTTAATGTTTCAAATACTCATGGCTATTTACTGACAATTTTTTTCCCAAAATCAAGAAAGTGGCAGTGAAATAACATAACAAATACAAAAGCCAGACAGCTGTTCAGATGATTATATTTGTACTTTAGTTGTGGTTTAGAGGAACTTGTAACAGTGCCTGAAATTAAAAAGCCAAACTCCTTCACACTTAACTTTCACAGCAGTCTCAGTAATTGCACTGAAGACTGGTATGCACTGTTCATATGCTCGGCTTAGTTTCATCCTTTGGGATTCCAGAGCACGGAGCTCCCCATGAGAGAAAAAAATTTCAAAGAGGAGTTTTAAGTCATACACACACCACACACACACAGATCTACTGGTGTCCAGGAAACACCCAGCAGAACTGAAATTTTGGTGCATGATGCTTATCCAGAAATGGCAAAGCAGCTGTGGAATATACATGTTATGAAGATTCCTTAGGAATAGATGCTGGAGAAAGAGCAAGTAAAGAAGACATAAAATTTTCTTTAACTTACTGGGTTTTTTCTATCACTGGTTATGAACTGAAGGCAGTGTTTCTGCTGTGATAAATAGTTTCAAATTGTTGCTCATAAAGCAAGAGGGGAAAAAAAATAGTTATTTGATAACTCACATGGCACCATTTAGTCATATGGACTAATCTTCCTTGGGTAACTGATTGCTGGGATTTCCACCCATTTTTGTTCCTCCCCTTTTCTTTTGAGAAAGAAAGATTTGTAGATGACAGCAGGCAGCCCAAATAAACTACAAAGCATGAAATCTGTTAATAATGACCACCAAAGGAATGCTGCTCTTCTGGCAGATAGAGCAGATGGCCAGATAGTGCAGTAAAATTAATAAAGAGAAGCTCATAAGGACTGAGGTTTTGCTGCATGCTAGAACAGCAATGGTTAGCAAGTGAATGCTATTTCAATTTGATTGGGGTCTTCTATATTGATCTTTCTGACTGGCAGATTTATTAATTTTTTTTAATACCAAGACTGGTAATCTATTATCTTCAGGTGCTTACTCTCTGCTTCCTTTGAAATCAAAAAGTTATAATTCAGAGTTTAGCTTTAATACTTGTGTACTTTAGAGCTTTATTTTTCATTTTAAAGTGCATTCAACATTTATAATTTCAGCATGTACACTGATTATTTGTTTAGCCAATTTCTACTACTTAAAAGGACAAGATCAGTTCCCATTCTAGAACACTATCTTATTTGGAAAATAATACAAAAGGGTAATCTTCAAGCAGATATTAATTTAATGCAAAATTATATCCTTTAAGAGAAAACACATAAGCACTGTCTTTATATGAGGAACACTCCAGATACCAAAAATATACTCAGATCTTCTGGAACTTTCTTTAACATGTTCTTTAAAAAAAATAGCTAAAAGAGACTTATTTAATGGAAAAAGAGTTATATTGCTAAGCCTGATGAGAAGCTGAACATCTGTCATGTCTGTAAAATAAGAAACCCAATGTTGAATTTGGAAATTACACTTTACACTTCACAATAGGAAAAAAATGCAATTTAATTAACACATGGAAGCTTATATTTAGAAAAATTATTCCAGAAAACTAAAATCAAAAAGAGAGATACAAAAGAAAACTAAAGAATGGCACAAGAAATATTATGATTAATTCTGGTTTATGCCACATGTAGATCAGCCAAAAATGACTGCTTTCCTTATACTTTTCAAATTTTCTCAGACACAACTTTTATTCTTTTATTCTTGTTGCAAATATGACACCCCTTTTTTTAGCTTTTTTTTTTTTTTTTTTTTTTTAAGAAAACTCAGTGTATGAGGTGTTTCCTCCAAACCTGATATCAGTAAATAAAAGCATGGTTTATTACATAGTCTGTAAGTTCAGATAGAAAAATTGGGCATCTATTTTGCAACCAAACCCTTTGTAGGGCAGATTTTCCAGCTGTTTATGATGGAAATCCTTTCATAAGTAGGATTTACTAGATGTCCTTTAAAATCCCTTCCAACCAAAACCATTCTATGACAAGGAAATTCTTTCATAAATGGTGTAAAGAAAGTGTTTTTCAGGAATTATAATATTAATAAATAAACAAATTAAAGGGAAAACTGCCATTGACCCTCTTTATGAATACCCACAAGTATTTAATATTTTACTTTCATAAAGATCTGTCACAAGCACAGAAGGCTGTGCTAACCATGAAGTTACAAGCTAATCTGAGGAAACTATAAAGACCTGTACACTGGGTGCTGTTGTTCTATGGTAAAAATACAAACTCTTTGAAGTAAAGCTAAAAGACAGGACTGAGAAAGCAGAAATCAGTGTCCTAGTGCTAGATTCTCAGCTGGGCTAGCAGAACCCTTGTTCTCTGGAAATTCTCTTTACTTCATCTCACTATTGTTGAGCACACATTACTGACCCAGTCCTGGGAAGAGAAACTGCAATTTGCCTGTGATTACAGCAGTCAAAAATCGGGAATCTTGTATCCCAGCACAGCAGATTTTTATTAATTTTACTCAAGACAGTCACTTGTTAACACTTGGTGGTTTAGGCACTCCTGGGGTTTGTAGCAGTCAGAATTTCAAGACTGCAAAAAATAAAAATACTTGAATCCCAGTTTGTCTTTACAGATAAATTGTTGTGTCATTTGTCTGTGGTGGCATAAGAGAAACCCATACAGATGTCTAGAAGATCGTGAAGCAAGTTAAATTAATCTGGGAAAAGAAAGGGAAGGAAAACACTAATTCTGAGAATCCTTCTTCACAGTTTTGGGATTTTGTCTAACACCAGAGCTTAAGGGTATTGGAAGGCAGTAACAGTATAATGACTTTTTATATATCCACCAATAAGAGTGTAAATGCTTGAAAGATTAGATTCAGCTGAGTTGTTTTGAGGCTATCAATGACACTCAAATGATAGATGAGTGCTTAAAGAAAGGAGATAAACAACTACATATCTTTGAAAAATCTTAGCAGTGGTTGCTAGATATAATTATTTATCATAAAATAATTCTAGAAATGCCTACTGGGTTAACAAAATAGCCTTCAAGCAAGAGATGTTCCTTGCTCTACAATTACAAGTGTTCATATGAGGCCTCTATCTCTTCTTTCACAAGAATATTCTACTTCTTTTTATCTGTAAGCACAAAAATCTTGGCAGTTAATTTTATTTCTCAATTTAATGATAAGAACTTATTTTGCATCTGCCACACCTAATTTCAAGCCTTTTAGCTGCCAACTCATCAAAAGACAAAACAGGAGATGGCTGAATTTTTATTAACACACTAACTCATGTTATGCAAAAAGTGCAACACAGTGGCTTCAACCAAATAAAACTTGGGTCAGCATTATGTGGTTTTGAAAGGCTTATCTTCTCATGCATATGAGCTGAAAACCCTCATCCAGAAAATGAGAATATCTTGAGTTGGAAAGAACCCAGAAAGATCCAGCTACTGGCTCTGCACAGGATAGGCCCAAAAATCCCACCACGCCACGGACATCATGGTTCAGACACCTTGGACAACATTTCAATGTGACTTTTGGTATTTCTACATTGGAAAATGAAGAAGTTCTATAATTTAAAGAAGAAATTACCTTCCTTATTTTTTTCTATAAAGAGGAAAACGTGTTAGACCAAAGGCTACCTATGTCATACTAACTAGTTATCAATCTGTAGAATCTACAATGAAATGTTTTCTCTAAAACTCTTAAACACTAATATTTAATTTAATGGGCTCAATAGAAAAACTAGAATAACACACAAAGATTAAGAAAATTTGACTTTTTCTAATGTTTATTACATCAGATTACAATAACTTAACACTAGTACATTCCTACTCATATATCTCCTTCATATGCAAAGGTAAAGGTTTATTAATAATTTTTAAAAATATATCAAAAAAAACCCTAAAAGCCCCAAAAAACTGCAAACAAAAACAAATAAACAAAACCACAAACAAAACAAACCCAGGAAAAGCAAAATATGATTCAACAAAATTACTAGTGGGTGCTAATATAATAAGGACATTTCAGAAAGTGTCCATCTGACCTTACTGGTAAACCAACGTGAACTATATTGAATGAGGATCAGATTTGGCTAAACAAATAACCTGACTGCAATTTCCTGCAACCCATTAGCTGATATTCATGCAGTGAAGGCCATGAAAATTGAAACATGGTTCATTAACTGTGTGGGGGTTTTTGACAAGGAGCTCTGAAATCTGTGTTCTCTCTGATGGCCAAGAATAACCTGCACTGTAGCAACTTGTTGACGTGTTTCAGTGCATAACTTATTGACCAACTGCTGCTTAATATGCTACAGATGATACTTTAACAACCCACAAGAAGCTAGGAATAGTCCGGAAAGAAAGCTTCTCATCTCAGCTTCAATCTGCATTACCGAAAATCAGCAAGTTATTTGACTGAAGAAGTCAAAGGATGGTTTAGTCCATATACCATGTACTTTTCCCCTTCCTGAAGTTCAGAACAAAACCTTTGCTTGTAAATAATAAATAACTAAGTGAATTGAAGGTTTACTACTAAAAACTTCAGTTAATTTGCTGAAGATCTTAAGGTTACTGAGAAGTGTGAGGCTTTTCACTGAAATGCACTGTGAGAGGCCAAGAGGTGGTGGTTATGCAGTGAGACAGAGGGAGTTCTGATTGTGTGAAAGGAAAAACAACATAACTGAAGATATAAACATCAGAGCAAGTATCCCAGTAAGGTTCTGGAATCTGTCCTAAGAGATTTTCAAGATCCAGTTGAACACAGTCCAGATCAGGGCTCAGTCTTAATTCAGATCTGATCCAGTCTCACCATGAAGATTGTGAACTGATTCTATGAACAAGGGAATAACAATCAAACACTTCAGAAATTTCTGAACTCTGGTTTTTAGATGTGTAATCTATATGTGTATAATTTTGACTTTTTTAAAAGGAACAAGGACGCATAAGCTCATTGTGGGCTATATAGTACCTATACAAAGGGATTAAATAAATATTTGGTCTTCTATTGCAAACAGAGAAATGCAGATTCCTACAGAGAATAATTCAGACATGAAAAGTTGTGTACAATGATCAAGTTCTGTGTTGTTATGGAATAGCCAGAAAAACTTATCTCTACTTTAGTTTTAAACAAAGACAATTCAGATGACAAGTAATAAATTAGAGATGGGCAGGATGACTTTTACACTGCTGATTAACAATGATAAAGTAAGCACCAAATTTTTATATATAAAATGCTTAATTAAAAAAAAAAGAAGCATAACTATAAAAAGCTGTAAAATTTAAATGTTACTGGACTGAGTTTGTATCGTGAGCAAATTTTTCACTCAATATTTTACTGTAGATCTAATGCAGTTCTCAAATTTTGGGAGTCTATATGTCTTTTTCCATGCAAGAAGCTAACATCTGCCTGCAAAAAATTATTGCATCAATTGTTTTTTGGTTCCAAGGGCACATAAAAATAATTATATAATGTGAATTTAACCCTGATTTCTCAGGCACCTCTGCCTCCAGGAAAATAATATACATATTTTTAAATCTTATCTATTGCTAAAATTATTCAAAAGTCTAAATGTAATATGATCACAATTATAAATCTAAGATTTTTATCCAATTCCTGAGTTTCCTAAATAATCCATTTTTTTAATACTTGCCACCATTGCAAACCTCTCTAATATATTACTTTCAAGTATGTTACATTTGAAATTAATTATTTTGTGAAACAGAAGTATTAAGTATTAAGTGAAACAGGAAATATTTATCAGATTTCCAGAAAGAAAAAAAACTCAAAACAACCAACGAACAAAAAATCCCCCAAAAAACTGAAAAAAAAATAAAATCCTTCATATGTGAATCCTTTTTATGAAAATATTATTATTTTCAAAATAATAAAATAAAGTACTTTCACCATAGTCTCAAAAAGTTAAAAGGATCTCATGAATTTTCTAAACATTGTCTTGTAAACATGCCCATTTTTATACAACATTTTTAACACCCTTTTAAAAACATAATACAGTTCCTTGACTTACTTGATTAATAAGTGTTTTAAAATTATATAACTCTACCCTTTTTTTTTTTCAAATATAACTACTTAAAAAATGCTTCTGTACTATGACATTTGATTATAATTTTTAGGAGCCCTTGCTCACACATCATAAAAAAAGGCATCCATTATAATAAAAATATTCAAGACAAATTTTTCATGGTGCTGCCTGGTGGGAAGATGAGAGGAAAGAGGTTTAAGATAAAAGATGTTCCAACTGGAAAAGCTTTTACAATCAGTCTATTTCCATGAAACTCACAGCTCTATTGTTCATCATCATTGGAACTCATATCCTGCAATCAGACATCATAATTATCAGCAGATTTATTAGAGGAGAATCAAATGGCACATACATAAAAACAAGGAGATGCAATGCAAGGATCCATCTTTGATTTGCTTTCATACATAATCAAACTAAGAAGTAATTTAATCTATTTCTCCAGTTGAGATCAGGCTTAATGTCAATAAATCTAAAGGGAAATTCATGCTATTTTTTAATCTTCTATAAAAAATACACTGTTGAATGTTATTTTTCAAGGAATTTATAGATGTTTATTTTGCATTTTCCTAGCATCCATCTTAAGTACAATAGGTTTCCTCTGAATAATACATGCTGTTCTAATAGATTACACTTATTCAATAAAGTTAACAGAAAAGACTACTTTGAAGTTCCTGTTCCTCCCTGGGCATCAACTAATATGTCTCTAACACTGGCTACACAGGAAATCATTTAAAGTAGAACTTGAAAACTGCTTCTCAGATAAAGGCTTTTCTGCCCACTTATTATTAATTTGCATCATATTAAATTGAAAATCTTGTTTTGAAGTTTTATGGCTACTACCAACTCAGTTTATAAATCTTAGAAGATTTGAACTTGTGCAGCATTGCAATGATTTTCCACACTAGGATCACATGCTGCAAACCAAAAACTCTGGAATACATCTTCAAATAAACTACTGGAGTTAGTTTGTTATGTTTTAAAGAAGACAATTTAAAACATAGTTCAATCATCACAAAAATAACTACAACCTTCATAAAGTGAAAAGGTATTCTACTTCGAATTGCTATAATAATAAAGTTCCTAGACAAAGATATGCAAATGTTGGTGTTAACATAGAAAGGTTTCTTCCTGCCAGTTTTATAACAACTTGGGGAGATAATTTATTTTACTGAGCAAAACTGTAAGATGAAAATAATCTTAAAATAAATTTAATATCGTCTGTGTAATAGTCTGAAGGATTAGAAGAAGAGTTAGTAAGTTCTCCCCCTAATCATGTTATGATTGTTAACAAAATCTGAGAATTTTGTGTACAACTGAAAAGTTGTTACCTACTCTTATTATTAACTGCAAAAAAACTCCAAATCAAGAATGATGCCTTCACAGCATTTTGGAAAATTCCTTTTCTTATTTTAAGCAGCAAGTAAGTTTTAATTGATGCAGATACAAAGTTCCTGCTTCCATCCCAAACTATAGAGTCCTTACATTATTATATACACCTCTGTTAAAGCAGAGAAATATTATGATACTGTTATATCTCTTTTAGGAAGTGCAGCTTAAAACTTCTGATTATACATTGGGCAAAGAATTGAGTAGCAAAGTTTAATCATGCTTTGAAGCATTAAATATAGTTCAGGAAAATAAAAGTGGAAAAACTTTGCATCTTGCTCTTAAAATCTTGTCAGACAAAATTATATGAGTGGGAGAAATGTAAAGAGAGTGCATTTTAGATCACTGTGTATTCATGTAGCATAAAAAATTGTTCTCTAATATGCATTTGATGACTTGACAAAATATATATATATCTATATATATGTCTACTCATACACATGAAACATCACATAAAAATTAAGAAAGAATAAAATTGACTTGGTAGAGGAGTTCAGCAGTTTCCTATAATAATGCCTTCAATAGTGACATCTTTATGCTTCAAAATATACCTTTGTGGGGTTGTCAGGATTATTTGAAATTTTTGATGCTTTTTTCGTTTTTTTCTTTAGCGGGGAGAAGAGTGAACCTAAATAATTATTTGAAATTACCAATGGCAACATTTCAGTCGGTATGTTGGTTCTACACTTGCATATTTGGAAACAATGAAAGCCTGTGTCCTGGTAAAGGATACTCACTGAAGGAACATTGCATACCACCAGTAATCCGTTCCAAAATTTTGAAGAGTAAAGTTTAAAAAGAGACTTGGGAGAAAGACAAGAGAAATGCAGGGTATGATCAGTTATTCAATCAGTAACATGACATAATATGCAAGCTAACTCAAGCACTCAGTGAAAAATCTAATTTTCCATTCAGTAACCAAAATAAAAGTATTTGCTGGAGAAGGTAGAAAGATAAGATATGCATATATCATTCAGCAAAAAATATATGCTAGATATATCATGTGCAAGTTTCCCATAAAGCTTAACCCATGTGAATTTAGTTGGCTTTTTGATGCCAAGGGCAATGAGACCTTCAATGATCTGTTGAGTGTGGGTCATCTAAGTTAGAGCTGCCTGGAGTCACATTGAAATAATTTTCTTCCAGGATAAAAATCAGAAAAAACAAACCAAAACAAAACCCCCAACCAAAAGCCAAACAGATTCTCATCCCTTTATTCATATCTGACAGGTTTTGTAAAACTCTTACAACAGAGGTTACAGTAGTACAAGCATGTTTGCATAAAATAAATTTCTCCTCAATTTATCACAAACTATAGAGAAAATAAGAAAAAAATCCAAACCCAATGGCACTATGTAACCTAGAAATACCATGCAATCAATTAACTTGTTTATTAATTACTAGTTCAGAAAACCACATTAATAATATAGAGTAAAGAATAGGTCATTTCAATAATTGAAAAAAAAGCATGGAAAAAAAATCTATCTTCATGTCTCTCTTCAAAAGAAAATAAAAATTGGCTACATTTACTGAATATATGAAATCTGGAATGACTTTTAGCCTCACAACTAGAGCTTAGTCAACATCTGGCATGATATTCTACCCTTAGAAACTTAGTCTTGACTGACTCAGTTTAGGCATGAAGCCAAAGAAAGTGGTGAATCATTCTGCATCTCATCCATCAGATATTATTACATCAAAAGTTGAGGAAAAAGACAAGCTGTTTGTTTAAAACCACCTAAAAGTAATGGAACTAAATTGAAATTTCCATTGTTTGCCTGGTCACATTTTGATTAAAATTTAAGTTTTAGCACCTATATATATTAAATAACTAATGAAATATGTTAAATGACATGATAGTTCAGTTAAGAGGTTTCTCCTGGAAACAGTGGAAATAATTTCTAATAATGGAAAATGTTGGCATGCTTTTATTTTCCTTTTATTTTTTTTTCCATGAAAATTCTACTGTCAGGACTATTGTGGAATTTATTCAAGTCTTTTGAAAAAACCCACAGTGAATATCAACAACAATAAAGTCATTTAGAGAGAACAGATACACATGGTTGGACAATTGATGTAATTAAAATAGCAACTGCCTTAAAGGAGGTCTAAACATTGCTAGTCACACAACAACAAAAATCCCAGTCAGATTACTAGTATGACTACAAGCTTTTCAAACTTAATTTAGGGGAATTTTTAACTTAGCCCATATGTCTCACTCATATTACTTCCTTCTGTAATGCAAGCAACAGTCAAACCTAAAACAATTACAGAAGAGAAAGCCTTCAGCATATCCAAGTATTTGTTTTTTCTTTCATAAAGGTTTCAGTTTGAACCTGAGAGTGTCTGAGTAAATTAAAAATACAGCTACATAATTAATATCTTGTTTATGCCATGAGTAGACATGAACAGTTCAAGTTACAGGTAAAACATCAGTAGCTTAATAGTCTGTTTCTTTGACATAAGCAAGAACTTTCAATCTGAATTAAAAAATAATAAAAAAAAAAAAGTTAAAATGCATCCTAGCTGTCTTGCAATTTTCAGAATTCTTGCCTGTTAGACACTAAATATTTTCCAACAGGCATGTCACATGGTAAATCTATCATTGAGACCAGAAATTTATAAGACAAAAATCTAGTGAGAATGCAAATACACAAACTTGCACAATAGCAAATTAAGTATATTTGGCCAGCTTGAGAACCCAAGAAAGACAAATTTATGTCTGAAATTAATTTCTGTATATAGAAAACAAGCTGCTAATATGAAATTATCTTGAAACATCATAACTATTTTGTATTTCAGAGCAATACTAGGATTTATTTTAGATTACACCCCTCATAGTTTAACATAACAAAAGACTAAAAGGTGCTTGTAGATTACTATCCACAAAAGTTGGGTGCAGATAACTAATTTGTATTCCACAGTGAAGAGTAGCTGCCTTTTTGAAAAGTACTGTAAGCAATTTGTCTGTCATCACTGTCATATCCTTAATACTGGGGGATAGTAAAAGGATCTGCAGCACCTTTGCTGGCATCTCCCCCATGCTGATAGTTCTGTTCTTTAAGTATCATAACACCAGTGCCATGGTCCTTCCATAGGCAGTTTAATGTAAGCATTTTCTTTTAATGATATGAACAAAAGCAATGAAGTAAAAAGTTAATTTGTTAAACTTTTGCCAGGGAAATATTATTCCACAAATTGATCAAAAATATTGAGCGCATTTTGATTTGGATTTTTAGCTAGGATGAATTTAAGTCATTGTTTTTCAAACTCTGACAGCTGAACTTTCAATTTAAACAACACAGAGACACATATTTCTAAGTATTACTTGAATTACATATGTGCATATATATCTACACTGAGAAAAATTTCAAAAATCGGCACATATCAGGATTCATTGCCCTAAATTACCTCTGATACCAAAATGGGATGAATTTTGGTAAATGTTGTCATCTAAAAGCAGAGCACTGCATATGCTATTTGATCTGAATACAAAGATTTTAAACACTAAGAGTGCCTGGAAGGTGTCTCTACAGTTCTTTAAGTGTATTAAGTATTTTCAGACATTTTCATAGAAAGGAATCCTTAATTTTCTACTCAAAGAGCATTCAAATATGCTGTTTGAAGGGAAATGTAAATCTTTTGTACATATAAAACCACCTTCCCTGTGTTCACCCTCCCTGTGACACACATTAAAGATGAGCTAAAATTGCTAAAGTAAAAAAGAAAATTAAAAGTAGATTATGCAATAGAACTGTATTTCACTTCCTACTTTGAAATAAGAGGTGCTTTACAGAGATATCCTCAAAGAATCCAGGAAAATCGAATTCCTTTCCATTTCAGATGTAATCGACAATTTTCAACACAGGCTTTTCAATACCTTCTGAAATACTTCCATATATTATCCATTTCATTGGAGCATAATCTCATAAATTACTGTCTTTTATGAGCAGTCCTTCAGTAGGTGACAGAATTAAAAAATTTAAGTGTTTCATAGAATCTTAGAATGGCTTAGGTTGGAAGGAGACTTGAAAAGCTCCAGCACCTCTGCCATGGGCAGGGGCGCCTTTCACTAGACCCAGTTGCTCAGAGCTCCAACCTGGCTTTGAACACTTCCAGGGATGGGGCATTCACAAATCCTCTGGGCAAACTGTTCTAGTGCCTCACCACTCTTGCAGAAAGCAGGCTTTTTTCTAGTATTTAATCTAAATTTACTCTTTCAATTTAAAACCATTATCCTTTGTCCTGTTGCTACATGCCCTTGTTTCTTCTGCAAGAAAACTCCTATGCCTTTAAAAGTGCCAGAATTCTGTCAGTCTTGGTTGTCCAGAATTGATTTTTAGTATGCATTTTCATGGGTTTAGAAGCACATCTGATCTACATTTTAAGAAACATATAACTCCAAATTATCCCAACATTTCTTTTTTATGAACACAACATACTGAGTTATTGAAGCTTCTCATTTGAGAAATTTTTAAAAAAACACAATAATAATGTCATGCTTTTTATGTGGAATTTTTTGATTCTTTCAACACCCTCATCAAATCTTGCATAATAAAATTATGAGTTTCTGAATGTGCAGTTCAGAAATCAGGACTCCCACCACCTGTGCAAGAAACCTACCTCAAAGAATTACATTTCTTTTGTATGTTTTTTCCTCCAAGTTTATGAATTTTGCATACCTTTGTGTCACATATCCAGGTGCAGAAAGTTACTTCACCCAACCCTACTGCCTCCCATGAAAAAAAGAAAGAAAGCTTGAGGAAACTTCAAATGGAGTTTCTCTATTTCCTGTGTAAATATTCTAATAATCATTCAGTAGAAAATATATTAGTATACTAATATAAAATATGGTCTTGGCTACCATTCTCTGCCTATTATTTTTAAATAATATATTTTTATAAAAAAAAAAAAACCCAAAAACAAACAAAACCCAAAACCAAACACCAAAAATGTACTTACTATAAAGACAAAACTCAATGCCCTTGTCATCCGCTTTACCTTACTAGTGTAACCTTAAAAATCTGAGGCATGGTAGATGTGCCCAGAGTTTCACATTGACTAAATCTGGAGACCTCACTCAGCTCATGTATGGTGTTTTGGGGTTTCTTTGGTTGGATTTTTTGTTGTTGTTTTGGTTTTGTTTCTCTTGTTTGTTTGTTTCTTTGTTTGTTTTGTTTTCTCTAGTTAATCTATTTGTTTAGGGTTACCTTCACAAAACAAAAAGCTCTCAGTTTGGGAGTCGACTCTTGATGGTTGCCTGAAGAGAAAAAGACACAAGTAGCTCTTGTTCCTGAGTCTCCTATAAATTGTAGCTCGCATGTCACTGGCCTAGTTTATGCTACTTCTTTTCATTGTCTTTTTATTTGAGTGTTTCCCATATCAAGTTTATTACAAGTAAAGTTATTAATAATACTATTTTCAGAAAGATCTGCCTGAGTGTGGTACTATTCCCACTTATATGTCTTAAATATAACCATATATACCAAGTTTGATACCAAACTTGCATGATTTTCAGAAGTCTTCTTATGCTGTCTGACTAAAATGTGAAATGCCAACATTATTTCTCACCTTATTCAGTAAGGAAGGAAACACAAAAGTGCAAGCCAGCAAAATTATTATCCTACTTGTAGATGCTAGAACCCTCCAGGGAGTTTCAGGTTAATTACTGATGACTCACTGGGACAGCTGTGCCTGATTACACTCAATATTTGGTTATAAACAACTAAGAAGAACAATATTCTCCTGCAAGTCCAGTGAATGAATTAAAAAAGCTGGTATTGAAAGCAAGGGAAAAGACCATAAAAGAATGCTGGCTCTATGTACATTTTAAGGTTGAATCTGGCTTCCTCACAGCATAGGTGAGGAAGGCTCAGCCCTGCCTGTTACTGTGGATTCTGTGGTCAGGTGAATGTTACAGCTGGGCAAACAACCCAACTCGAACTCTTCTGTGGGCAGAAGCCAAGCACAATTATTATCCTTCAGTAAAGTCATGTGCCTTTCTGAGTTAATAAACCTGCTTAGTTCTGCTAATAATCCCTCTTAAATTGCTTGATTTTAGAAGCTGGCAACCACAACACTACCACTGTCCTTAAACCATTGCTAGACCAAAGCAGGATTATTCACTCATGCACACAGTAATCTCAGCTAGAAGTTGGTGATTGCTGCTGTCTAACAGTTCATATTGTAAAAAATACATTTCTAATTTGTTAATTTACTTAATATAAACACTTTTTCTACTATGTACCTTCTCTCTCTATAAATATATATCAAAATACATGCACCTACATGTTGCACATGGACTCATCCATGTTAACAACTCAGCTAAAACACTGCACACATAACTCTTCATCTGCAATCTTCTGAACCATTTTCCAAGATTTCATTTTGATATTAGCTGTCATAAGAAAAACACAGGGGGAGAAAAAAGGATGGCCTGATACCAAATGTCATGCATATGGGCAAAAATCAACTTGTTTGCTCATCCAGGAAGGCTTGAACAGCAAAACATTTTTTACTTAGGAATATGGATTATCTCATAGACCTGGGATGGAAAAAAACCTAAAGACATAAGGAAAAAAAGAGTGAATTTACTGATATTTTTCATCTGCAAACTTGTAGCTCCTGTCTGTCTTACAAGAGAGCTGTAGAAAATGGTTTTCCTTTTATGGTAATGGCTTTAAATTGGAACTCAACAAATGTACAATGTGACATATACAACAGAGTTTATGAGAGAATGGGAATGCAGAGTGGAATACCTCTTCCAGTCCCTAGAGTCTCTATTTTATGAAAAAAAAAATCTTAAATATAATATTTTTAAAAGGGTATTTGCATCTAAAGCACTTTTTATTCTTGCAGCTTCCTTCAGTCAAGCTATGCAGCATGAATTAAATGTTTCCCATCTTTTGAGAATGTTCTTATTTCAACATGATTTTAAGCATGTGTAATATTGAAAATAAATACTAGTCACATTAGAGTAAGTTTCATTTGATGAGAAATTTTTAAAAATCTGAGCTTTAGAAATGTATTCTGAACCAAACATCTTTAACAAAGAGATGTGAAAAACATACTATCAAAATAAAAGAAAAACCCAGAAAAACAATTTAGGGTTTAGGTCAGGCTTCCTTTCCTCTTTTTTCCTTCTTTTTCCCCTTACACACAACATTGCATTGTGTTACATTACATTTTTTGTAATTAGAATAGAATAGTTGTAGTGGGAAGGGATAGACTCACAATTATCACCTAGTTTAACAAAAAGTTAAAACGTTTTAACTTTTAGCTAAGGGCATCAGCTAAGGGCATTGTCCAAACACCTCTTTAACACTTTGGGGCCGGGGCATCGATCACCTCTCTAGGAAGCCTGATCCAGTGTTTGAGTACACACTCAGTGAAGAAACGCTTCCTAATGTCCAGTCTAAACCTCCCCTGGCATAGCTTTGAAACATTTTCATGCATCCTTGTTACTGGATCTCAGCAAGAAGAGCTCAGCATCCCCTTTTCCACCTCCCCTCCACAGGAAGCTGCAGAGAGAAACAGGTTCACCTCTCAGCCTCCTTTTTCCTAAAAATAGATATTAGGGCATGATCCAACAAAGAAAAGAATCAGGTGATCTACTAGATCTTAGGTATAGTAGTATCTTTTCATGGTAGATTTAGCTAAGATAGGTAGAAAGGAAAAGTAATTCTCTCTATGTTAGTTTTTGCTCTGTTGTTTTAATTTTCAGTTCACCAAACAAATAGGTAAAAAGGCTAATAAATTATTTTTATAGATGTCTTGATTTGATATTAGTGGTTTGCATGACATTTTACTATGAGTCAGGAAACCACCATGCAGTGATATAAATATTTCTCCTGTAGCATATCCTGCTGTTTTATTTCTGTACCCCTGCAAGGCTAATAAGCTCCATGACTTATTATCATCATGAGGTGAGGGTAACACTCACAAGAGACCAAAGTATTTTGCTATTTATTATACTCAAAGTGAAATCATTTCCTTCACTATTAGCATAATCAACTATTGACTACAGAAAACTTTCTAGAAAAAGGAAAAAAAGCTACAAAGCTACCAGATGAAACTAGAAATTGAGAAAAAAACCCCAGTGGTTTTCCAAAGAAAGATATATTACAAATAATGGGATATATCCTTCACTTTTTCAATATATAATTTGAAAAAAAAATAAAAGCAATTATACAATGTAAAGCTAACACCAATGAGTATGCCATTGCTCAAAAGAGTAATCCACATTATTAGTAAAACCCTAATGGGGGGGGGGGGGGAAAAGAAAGAAAGAAAGAAAGAAAGAAAGAAAGAAAGAAAGCATTGGAAAGTCTTAAGTCCTCAAAAGTATGCATATTCAAGCAAGCTATTAAAGAAAAAATATGCTGTATGCTATTATTGCCTGAAATATGAAGGAGGAATAATTTTTTTTATACAAAGAATTTAGTTCTGGAGAAAAGAATTATTTCAATCATTTTCAACTAAAACAAAGTTTCTGTCATTCTTTCTTTCCTGAGGGAAAAAAACCCAAAACATCCCCCCACTCACCCCCCACCAAAATCCACCACATCCCCCGAACTCCCCCTCCCTGCACAAAAAAACCCCAAAACTTTAGGATGACAATATCTTCTATTAGCTCAGGTTTCTTGTAAGGAATTTTTTTGTTATTGTTCCTGTTTTGTTTTTTGTTTGGGTTTGGTTGGTTGGTTCGTTTTTGGTTTTGTTTTTGGCCTACCTCTACAAAAACTACCACCTTGAGCATAAGAAAATCTTACAAAATAGAATTTTATATACATAAAAATGTGGAAAAGTAAGTGAGATTTCATCTTCATGAAGACAGTTGTCATTCTGTCACCAGGGCTGTGATAAGCACTTCCATAAATAATTATATAATGATAGGTTTATGGTAAAGACACACTGGGATAGAAGTGTGTATGATCTTCCGGAAATAGAGCACTATCTATCACTCAAGAAAAACAGATTTATTCTGATTTAGAAGAAAGAGGGAATAGAAGAACTTTGCAGAGTACATGAAAGTATTTATGCACTTGAAATAATTTAAGTCCATTTCTTTTAAAAAACTGCATTAAGGAAATATTTAATGCATTTTTTCTACTTTAGATTACCATTATTCTTAGATAGCTAACTTAACCTTTGAATAAACATAAAAAAATAATTTAAAATGCTAGATTTATAACACTTAAAAATGTAGAAAGAAGTTAAGTATAATTCTAGCATAAATATAAAATGCCCTTTTTATTCTCTCCAGCTAAAGAATCTCATTTATAATAATCAACATTGGAATGTTACTTTTGTTGAAGTCATTCCCACATTAGTGTTTATAATATTGTCACATAATCTTCTGCTACAAGATTTTATTTCTTATGACAAATACAAAAATTTAAGTGATACAGCTATGTTGACTAATATATTTCTGAAAGTTGTGCCGAAGACATAGTATCTTTTAACATTAAAAACCCAAACTGAAAGCTAAGTCTGATTTTCTGAAGCACAAAGAGGCATCTTCATTAATACACATCATCACTAAAGGCACCACTTTTTGCTTTGAACTCCAACATTATCAATGAATGGTCCACCACTTTACTAGAAAGCTTAAAAAATATTTTTGAACATCTAGATGGATAGTTTAACATTGTCTTAATTACAATTTTAGCAATTTATTAATGTGTAAGAACAGGATAATTATTCCTTAAGCATATTAAAACATTCAGCAAAATAATCTCCACTACATTGCTAGCAATAGTATTCCTACATATTACGCTAAAGATAACTTATTGCTCAACAGGTTGTTTTAACCCCAACACCTCAATTACAAACATTTCTCCAAATTCTGGAAACTACTCCATTGCATAAAATTTCAGTCAAACTTAAGAAAGGAAAGAACTTTCAGAAATGTTGCTGGAGTAGTGGAAGCTTTGTAAACTTCTTCCCTCCTGCTCCAGATATTAGATGTACTTCTTAACAACAAACAACTTCTTGGTGGGAGCTAGAAAGACCAGCAAGGCCTGGAAAGGGTCAGAGCAATTCTGTTGGAATTAAGCATTGCCAATTGTTTTTTTTTAAATAAACAGGATATTCATGTGAAACTTAACTTATTAATACAGTTCTCTCAACTCTGAAGAAAAATATTTATTTAGGAAAATTAATGTATTGGTTCATATCAAACCTCTACAGCACCTTTTCCTTCACTTTTAATATTTTTCTCCCTTTGTTGACAAATTATGTCTTTGCAAATCACCATGAATATAGAGAGATTTTGCAGAAGATGAGAATAGTTGGAGTAAAGGTTGAACATAATCGAACTAAAACTTGGAAGTAATTTGAAATTAGCAATTATCAGCAGCTTCCCCTTTAGGAAGCTCACTGATCTTTACATAGAACTTCCTATTCTTTTCATGAAATATATTTTGCATGTTTCATAAAGTTGGGTTTTTTTTCATTTTTTCATAGTGGTTGTGGAAGAGCAGAAAGCATATCCTAGACTCTCCAACTCCCAATATCTATTCCCAATCATGCTGTGAAATGAATTTTGAAACTGGACTCAAGAGTGGAAACTGCTTATTTCTTGCTGATGCAGCACGATGAACTGCTTCCCCTGCAAAGATTTCTATTTGACTACCTGAGTTTCTGATTAATCACTGATATTTGAACATAGGTGCCGTTTTATTTACTTATAAATAGTTGTCCAAATTTTTTTTAAACCTATTATTTTGACCTATTATTTTAGAAGGATTTCTAGTTTTATTTTCTCATTCATCTGAGGAAGGGTCTTTGTGAGACAGATCTGCTAAACTGATAAAAATAGTTCTCTCTAGTTAACTATAGTAGTAAATGTGAAGATTTCAAAGGCTGTCCAAGTTTAGATTACAGAGTAAGAAATACACTCTAACTTTCAGGAAAACTCTTACCTACTAGAAAATTGAGGAAAATATAAATAAATAGTTCTCTATGTGCTTTACTTGAAAATTGTATAAGTATCTTAGGGATCAGAGGCTTGAAAGGCACATATATTTGTATATTTTGCCAGATGTTTCATGTCACAAAGCATCACAACTCTCGCTAAGGTCAGCAGCATTTAATATAATGTTAAATGAGAAAATGTCACATTATTTGGTAACTGACTGTATACATAAATAAGACTGAATTAAAAAATATAAGGAGTCTTTTTCAGTAGAAATATGACATTATTTTACCATAAAATAATATCATTCTAATTATCTTTATTAATAATCTCAACTTTCTATGTATTTTTCTTCTCTGTTTCCCAAGGGAGTGTTTTGTTGCACACACAGACGTGCCAGCTTGCCCAACTTTATTATTTTTCTAAAGTCACATCTATGGAAATTATGAAAAAGTTATACACAAAGATCCAACACTCAGGGGCTATGGATGAAGCACAGAAATAGGGAATAGATATATGAAAATATGTGAAGTTGAATAAAAACTATCAGAAATTTGTATATGTTTATATTTTGCTTTGAAGTCAAGCTAGAGTGTGTTTTTCTTATGGGGACTTTCAATAAATTCTGACAGTAATATTCTATTATATATGTGAGCATCTTGAGACTTGTAGGATTTAGACAATGTGTTGAAGCATACAGTGTTTGATCCAAAGTGTCTGTAATCCAATAAGCATAAAATATAACAGGTTTAGATATTTGCTGCAATTCTACATCCCTACTGATAGCATTAGTTACAATCTTGTCATTTGAAACTCACAAATAATGGTTTGTCTGGTTCAACAGATACTACTTGCAGTGTTTTCATGATATCTCAGTATAAAATGCCAGTTAAGTGAAAAGCATTTGCAAAATATAGGGCCTTAAGGATGGAAATATATGTAGCTTTTTATAATGGTTGTAAATCCCTTCTTTACACAGTTATAGTAATGTGAATGAAGTTTTAATCTATTTTGTTATAGCAGTATCTCAGAAATACTGTATGCTCAAATATTTTATCCCTTTTGTGGAGTGTAGTTCCTCTGCAAAAAGAAGCAGTCCTTGTAGCATCATGCTAAAGAAATTTTAGTCCTGTGTGAGATATGGAAAGGGAAGAATAACTCCAATTTCAACTGTCTGAATTAGTTTATCATTTAATTGTTGCAAATTGATAATCCCTTTGCAAATACTAGTAAAAAAGATGATGCAAGAAAGTCCCACAATGTCCTCTCTGTGTTCAAGATATTTTGAGATTTTGATACCAAATTATGAGGCATAACACAGAGACTCTGCTCTCTGAAATTTTGTCAGTGAACATAGGAAAAAAAACAACAAACATTTTAAAAGGCAGTTTAAATGGAATTTCTTCATGTTCAATTGCTCTTTCAAGACCTGTTTGGAAACTGTATTATAAACACTTATGTGAATATATACGTGAATTTCTACAATTGGAAATGATGGCGTTATTTTTTGAAGAGGTAATCAAGGAACTGGGAAGTTCACTTAATGAGAGAGTTTCAAGAAATATTAATGAGAAAAAATAGTGAAGCAATATGGTAAAATTTTGGAAAAAAACCTCTTTTTTAACAGGAGATTATAAGTGGTTAAAAATCTAGAGAGTAGAAAAAAAAATTTTTGTTCGACTATGTTTTCCACCCTTTCTTGATGAAGAAAAATTAACATTATTTTCAGCTAATAGAGCACAAGCACTCCTGAGTTCCAGTACTGCAAAGTACTTTCCAGGAGGCAACAGTAAGCATTTCACATTCTATTATTACTAAAACACCTCTTTACATTGAGGTGATCTGAACTTGTTCACGTAAGAAAATTTAAAATTAGATTAATATTAAGTGCTAAGAAATAAAGGAATGAATTCTGCTTTGAAGCTTAGGCCACAACTAGTGTCCTTCACTACAATTATGGGTGAAACTATTTTAATCCACTGCTGAAGTTCAGCCCTATGTGGATTTCCTCTTTCCACATAAACATAATGCTGATAGGAAGTGCCAGGTTGTGAGCAGACAGAACACTCTGTCCGTGATACAAAGCCAGACTAAAAAGTAACACTTGGCAGCCGTTGCTATTCGAAGACTAATGGGCTTTGTATCAGATCCTTTTACCTTAGTTGTTCTTTGCTCTCCTCTTTCCTGAGCTGACAGTCTTAACAAGATGCTAGTTAATGCTTGTGGGGGCACGAGCACCTCTCCAGTTGGCAATACTCTCGAAGTGCTAACTCATTTTATACAAGCCAGTTAACTGTCACCTGAGAGTAATGACTTTCTATCACTACTGAACTGAACTTGATTCAATTCTTTTACTATTTATCTTCACAGTAATAAACAAATTTGTCTTGTCAGTACAGTTTGTTTGCTTAGGCCCTTCTGAAGAAGAAGCTTCTAAATGTCTGTTACGTGTGACAGAAAATACAACAGTACTAGACAGAGAGGAGAGGTGGTAGAGAGAACATTTTAGTTTTATAAGTTTCTTAAGTTCCTCAATTAACATAGCATGCTTGATAACATTTATCAAGAAACTTCAGGATAATGCCTTTCTTTATGTTTTGGAAAGTTTTTCCCCTTAAAATTCATAGCATGTGGGACTCTACCTGCTCAAAGCTAAAGGCAATTGTTTCTTTTTGAAGAGAAAAGCAAGAGAAAAATATTCACTTATCTAAACCTTTGGGGGCATCTTGGGTTTTTCTGCATTTTCCCATTACTATTTGTGAGATTAGATCTGACTGTGTCTCAAGTTTCCATATCTATGCTCCTGGCAAGTGAGCTATGCCTCTAAGCAACATCCTTTGTTAGAAACAGTGCACTGTGGCAATACAGAGCCTGTCCTCTGTATTGTCATTTATAAAATCTAGGATGTATTTGACTCTGTCTTTGACTCTCACAACTATTTTGTTTTGCCATTCTCTGTGAGTCAGCTTCTTAAGCCACTGTTATTTCCCAAAGTTTAATTCTGCAGATATGACCATTTCCAGTATAGGAGGACCAATGAGTGGGAAAAATCAATTCTATTATTGCTCCTTGCACACTGCTGTTGAGCTCCTCATATCGAATAAAAAACACATAAAGACATTTTGGTGTATATTAAATTTGATTTTTTCCTATCACCCTTTACCCTTCATTCTTGGTGTCATCCAAGTAGAGAACTATGGCAGAATATATTATTTTAGAATTGCTTCCAAGAAAAGGAAAAGATAATATAGTGTCAAAATTATTAAATCCTGTTCTTCTTACAGTTTTTCTCAGGCCAATGTTAATTGTTAAAATATGAGAGGGCTATCTGGGGCATGCTAAGAGCAGAACCAGAGTCCATGCTGCTTCTCTCCTCTGCCTCTTTGCTGTACTTCTGTACAACACCACGTTGGAAAGAGGGCTTCAGGAAGGACATGAGTCATCCAGGCAGACTCCATGACTCTTGAGTCATACTGTGCAGGTTCCTTGCATATTGTTAAATGGAACAGTCACCATTTTTTTAGTTCTCCAGGATTGTTTAAATTTTTTCTTACATGCCTTATATGTCATTACAAAATTTATTTCATCATGCTGCTACAAGCTTTCAATAAGAACTAAAACTTTCTGTACATATAATTAAGCAGGTCTCATTTTAACTACCTTTGCCCACCCTTTTTTTTACCAAAATAATTTAACTGAATATTGAAACTGCATGAAATACAAAATATTAATCATGCTGTGGGTCATTGAATGAGACAAATTCAAACTCAACTAAAATACTTAAATTTCTCATATTTTAAAAATCACCATACATGATAATGTTGCTCATGGTTACTCCTCTTTTGTCTATTTAACCTCCTTAGCCCTAGAAACCACCAGAAACCTAGAAAACAAAGTTAGCTATTTTATTACTTTCTCACACTTGAATAATGTCTGTGTAGGAGATAGCTAGAACAAGCACATATCCAGAGCTGTCAATTCCACTGATATATTACACCAATCCCACATTATTATTGCAATACATAGCAGAATATGAAAAGAATGTTGGCATAAATTTTCTTATTCAGTAGCAGGGAGTGGCCACTGTTAATAGAATTAGACATTGAGAGATATTAATAAAATAACATACCATGCATATATGAATTTATCTCTCAAATATTTTGTTAAAAAAAAACTATAGGTTTCTATTCTCTACTCAGAGATTAGAAGTTTCTGTTATTGATTAACTACAGCAGAAGATAAAATTACAACAACTCTCTTTGCCTTCTGTTCATAATGAAAGTTTGCAATGTCATATTCCACTGATAATGTTACTTTAATATCTCATGATGATGTGAATATCATTGCACTGCCCCAAAAAGGGAGAGATTCTCCTCTTCAAAGAAAATATGAATTAATTTGAGCAAGACAACTACTTAAGAAAACCACTGACTGTGCAGCTGAAATACTTTAATGCCAGTAGGATAGTAGGGCACAAATATCACACACTTTTTGAATTAATGAGATTTAATTTAAAGAACGTTTTCCCAGAATCCTCTCTATGGACAGTACTGGTCTTTATAGCACTATTACAATTTCAGAAAAAATTGTAATAAAAATCCTTGGATCAAAAAAATAAATCTTCCTTAAAACCATAATGGGAGAAAACTAACACTTTGGTGGAAGATAGTCCTATCTCTTGTTTACATGCAATTTTAGATATGATACACTTTGATTTGTCTTCCCTTTGTGATGAAATAATGCAGATTGCTTAGGAAAAGAACAAGTGCCCCTGCAGGGATCTTCAGGGTTGATATGTTTCTTAGATATAGCTAAAAAAAAAGGTTAAATCAAGCAAGCTGGGGAAGCTTATATGGGCACACTTGATAGCAAGAAAGCACACAATAATCAATATAAATTATCGATACTGTTCTTCCTTCACTGCCTTTACCCTTTACTTTTTCTATCATCCAAATAGAAGTTTATCTTTATGTCTTAATTTCCTATTTTGCATATTAGAGAAAAGTACAGATTTGAATAATCCATCAAAACAATCTTTTGTTATTTATTTACTGAGAGATGCTTTTGTCCTTTCTAAAAAGCTGTATAAGAATTGACAGCTCCTTTAAACATGAATGTAATTTATCTACAATAAAAGATTTGCAATTAATATTAATAGAATTTATTACTCTAGTCTACAGAAAAAAAAAGCATCTTATAAAATACTGATTACTAAAATACCTTTTCTTACATAACAAATGCTGACTTTTGCATTTGTTATGTAAGAAATAATTCTGTGCACAAAAATTTTGTTGGAACATAAACCTCTGGTTTTTTGGTAGTGGGAGTTTTGTTGTTATTGTTGTTCCTTACCCAAAACAAGTCACGAAGCCTGAAATATTAAGTTACTGTACCAATAAATTGAAGAAATTTTTTAAAAATTCTATCTATCAAGTGTGCCCATACAAGCTTCCCCAGCTTGCTTGTTTTAACCTTTTTTTTTAGCTATATCTAAGAAACTGGACAAATTTTAATATGTAAATCCATAAAGATTACTAAATGCACATTATGTGGCTTAGGGAATCGGAATTCCCAACTGTTGATGTATAGAAGACTACTTGGAAAACAAATCAGTTTATTTGTTCTGCTATACTTTTCCCTGAGCACCTTATTTTGGCCACCAGATGATCTTTGGTCTGAACCTACACATTACCTAGATTTCCCATAAATAGAGGAAAAAGTATTTTTCACTGAAATTAAGATGAAATACCCCTGTGCTTTGGATCTTCATTATACTTGAAAATTTGAAGGGATAGAAAGATCTAATGTTGTCCAGAAAATGAAAGAATCTATGATTAAATAAAGCCAACTTGGAAACGGAGTATGTTGAAAGGACTCATTGGAACAGAGGAAAAATAAATTTCCGTTGAATCTTTGCATTAGATTTCTTTCAGGAAAGATCCTGCCTTGGATGCAAAGGTTGCTAAATATTCCATTCATAAACCAGATGTCTGTTCTTCCTTGAGTCTGTAAATTTTGGAATGCATTTTGCCTTCCATCTACATTGAGGACTGCGACAGTATCAAAGGGAGTTCTGCAATCTGCATCAGTGGGAGGCTGCCTGAGCTAGCAGCTGGCACGGAAGGCTTGGACAAAAGCCTAACTTCACTAAGTCAGTTGCAAAACCTTGATCACACTGGAAGCTGACGTTCAAATTATTACTTTTGAGGGGTGCACAATGTTTCGATCAATTCATAGCATGACAGTGGACATAAATGCTTTACTTTCTGATCATTTAGTTCTCCACTTGTCAGTTTAGTATGTTCGTTCATATCCACCTCAGTGAATTGATTTGAAATTCATAGATGAGGCAGGTTATATAACTGCAACTGTCTAGATCTCATGAGTATTTGCAGTGAGAACTGACTCACTGAGATGTGTACAAGTGTGCACACCCACATGCACATACAAACCCTTCCCTCACTGCTTCATCCGAACAGATATAGCTGCAGGTGTGGTTCTTTAAAAATCCAAAGTCTTCCTCCACTTCAAATTATTGGTTAAAAACTCATGTAATGTAAACATGGACTTCCTTTTTTAAAGGGTAATAAAAGAAATCAAAGTTTTAGTATGTGGCATTTCAAGTTCTCTGGCAGCAATAGGCTATTTTCAACAGTGGTGAACAGCTACTGCTGTGTGTATTTTATTTTTAAAAGCAGGATACTGAAATCAGGAGTGAAGGAAGAAATCCTATAATATGATTTTTCAGAAAAAAGGCATATGCTATTCACTCTGCAGCACAAAAGGAGCTAGAACAAATACAATGGGAAAGCAACAGAGAGAACAGGAAGATATATACAATTCTATTCAGAAAATCAGAAAAGTGCTGAATAATTTGTTTTGCTACCAATGTGTGGGGGTAGATTTCCAATACAGAAATAAGCATTCTTTCTTTGATTACAGCAGATCCAAGCATATGTTCTCTGAGAAGTTAAAATCCTGATTGAGCAGAAAACCATTCACAACAAACTCAGGTACTCTTCATGAACAGAACAGCGAAGTTGTTGATATTTGCATGGATAGTCAAGGAAAATAGAGAAGGCAGAAAAAAATGCTATTCTACTGTCTTCAGTGAGAGCTATTTCTGATCGTATTTGGTATATATTTGGGGCTTTACTTTGCAGAGTGCATTTGAAGTACAATGTAAACATAGAATAGTTAATATATAAAAATATATATCAGCACTAGGAATTTGATACAAAATGTATTTCCCTCATTTCTATTATAAGTATTTATGCATAACACTTCAAAATACAAGCAATTCTTAAAGAACAGGCAGAATATAGTTTCGAAACAAAGTATTAATGTGCATATAGATTATCAAATTTGTTTCTCTGTTGAAAAAATTCACAGACATACGGGGTAAGGTGATCTAAAGGAACAAAGTAAAAGATTAGAAATGAAAAAAAAAATCAAGGAGAAAAGCAATGTTCTTCTGAGACAGGTTCCTTGCCTTACATAAGACTGCACTAGTGTATCAGGGATTCCTGCACAGTTTGTCTTCTGTCTTACAAGCTAGGCTTTTTTTTCCCTCTTATAAAATGTCTTTTCACAGATCTTATCAGAATGCTATATTCTCAAAAAAAACCCTGATATCATTCAAGATATCATTCATCACTGAATATGTATGTGTTCCAAAACACTACCCATGTATGTTGCTAGTGTTACAGAATCCAAAATTCATCATATGCCTAATTATAGGTTAAGATTCATCAGAAACAAGGGTAAGAATTCTTATGTATTTGTATTACATAATAATTTTTGCAGCACTTTCTTGTATTTTGGGTTCATGCATGCAGAGTGATATTTAAGAAAAAGTAGAGGTAGCAGCCATGACAGAATAAAAAGAAACCAACCAAACAAGAAAGGAACAGTTACTTTGTAATCATTATATTGAAAACCTTTACTGACTTATCTTCTGAGATGGACTACTTACATCAGCACTTTCAGGACACAGTTTTAAAACAAAATTATTCTCATGCAATTTTAGGACCTGAATTCAGGAGGAAAGAACATTTGAAAATAACAGGAACTGCAAAAATGCAGTCATTCTCTGAAATAAGTCAATGAGTCTGTTTGCCATTATACAATAAGGACAGTTAAGTCTTCAAGAAGTCTTAAGCTGTATTATTTGCACTACAAAAAGCTAAAGGAAAATAGATTCTGTAAACATGGTTTCTCTAAATTAATGTATTTTTTCATTTCACACTTTGGTCCAGAGAAGAGATTAAGAATCTATTTCACAAGCAAAAGTGATAGAATGCTCTGATAGATAAAATTAATTATATGTATTAATTGTCAAAATTCACATTTTCAAGCCATCCTTTCATATATTATGAGCCCCTTCTTTATACTGATGGTGGAACTTTGACTCTTGCAGTCTAAATCCGAAATTGTAATTGAAAACAGAGCATATTATCAGACTATGTGAACCAAGGTAATGCACTTCTCTTCCCTGGCTTTTATTTCATGTGTCAGTCAGAGAGTAATTTATCTACTGATTTCTTTGTGGGAGTCAAGTAACTGAATCACAAAAATTCTGAGCTCCTTTTTAAGCTCTGCTCCTTACTTTATCTGTGACTTCAGACATGTCACTTAATCTTTCTTTACTCCATTTCCCCCTGCAAAAATGGAATCTGTAAACCATTCCTTATTCTCCTTCTTTCACAGAGACGACTGCTCTTCTCCAACCGTATTTGATATTGAAACATGGGCTAACCTAACATTCTGTGCTGCAGATCAAAGACATGTTCGTGTAGAAGTACCTGAGCTAGCTTTAAGGCAGATATCTCAGGTGTGGCATGCAGTTTAATTAGGACTGCATGGAAACAAATCTCGAGGGAAGATCATACAAGCCATAACCTGCAGTGCTGCAGTTGCACCACTGTAGGTCCTCTAGCTAAATTAAACAAAAAAAAAAAAAAACCAAAACTGATTAGGCCACTACATGCATAAATAAACTGTAGGAATGCAGAAATCAGGGAGTAGGGAGAATATAATGAAATATTTCTGAGAGTTGCAAGAAACATGGGAGAGACCTAATGGAACCAGGTGAAGGGAAACAAAACAGAACAATGAAAGCTCCATTTAAAGATCATGTCTTTAATAACATAGGAATTAGTATGAAAAGGCTGTCTTGTCCATTCTTCAGATTTTGAGAATACATCTCCAGCTATCCCTACCTTTGTCAGAAGAAGATTTATAACCTAGGAAGATTTATAATTCAGAGGAAAGGTAAACTATAAGGAAACATAACAATCCATAGTATTTGAAAACTAAAATGGAATGCTTCCATGCTCTTCTTCATAACGAAAAAAAAAAAAAAAAGGAATATACACTAAACAGTTAAATAAGAGTTAAAAACAAATGAACCCCAAATATTTTTGTTAGCCTTCAGAGGATTTCACTGTTGAAAGACATTGCTCAGGCCAGTAACTTGTCTTTTGGTAAATTAGTGGGTTTTTAGTATTATTATTATTATTATTATTATTATTATTATTATTATTTAGAAAATCACATGCTGACTATTAACTGTTGAGGTCAGGAGGAGAAGTAATTCTGGAAGTTTCTGTCACAGAGTATTTTCAAAATTTTCTTCTGAGACCTTGCATTAGGCATGGTCAGAACTAGAAAGCTATGACAAAAGACCAGGAAAACTAATTTACCATGGTAATGTATTTGCCCTTGATATACAAATATGAATGTAATGAAAATGGTCTTCAGAAAACTATTGTGCAATTTACATTAAGACAGTACCATTCTAACAGCAAAATCAGAGAAAGCTGCACATATGAGCAGAATTTCTTTGCAAGAAAAGCTCCAAGGGCAGGGGATAAATTAACTCAGAAGTTACTTTTGGTTCTGCAGATTTTACTAATTAACAAGATCTTTGCATACTGAATTTTCACAGTCAATCTGCTAACATTTTTTTTCTTTCTTTTTTTTTTTTTTTTTTTTTTCTCCCACATCTGACACCACAGCTAATCAGCAGAATAAAACTTCAATCTACATCTGACAGTCATGTAGGCTGCTGGGCAATGTTCACCATATTCTAAGAAAATCAACCCCCTTATCCATTTTTTTCCACTTTTCCAGTGTTTTATTCTCAACTGAGAAAATGTAAAGAAACTCTTAAGAGCAAATAGAAAGTTGAATTTCCCATATACTCTGGCAGTGAACTGAATCTTTTAAATTTGCCTTAACTATAAAGATTACTTCTTTTCCTTAGTCATCTAGGCTTGGGGAAAAAAAAAAAAAAAGAAACATTTTGGAAGGTTTCATGTACTCTGCTGAAGATTATTATTTCAAATTCTAAAATGAAAATAAATCCAAAGCAATTAGTTATAACTGCATTGTTTCACACCAACTGAAATTAAATGGTAAATATTTGAAGTAAAAATCAATAATCAAGATCACTTCCAAAATGCTGTTTCCATGAAAAATCTTCATAAAAATCCAATATAAATCCTGATTAAAACTTAACCTAGCCAAACACTGCAGATTACCTAGATTCCAATTAAATGTGACAAATGAACGCTTGACAGACTTCAATTTCAATTCTATTTCAACTTCAGTTTCAATTCTGTTTTCTAATAATGGATCAGAATGATCCATTATTATTGAAGATTACATTATCAGAATTTGAACAATTCAATAATTAAAAGACAAGTGGACTTAAGAATCATGTGACAGAAAACTCTCACTCAAATATCAGGTAATACATATATGAAGGAGAAAAAGTGTATTCCACCCTGTTCCATCATTATTTATAGATTATTGTTAACAGAAATTTCTGAAGATAGATGACTTGCCACTGTTGAAATCTTGTCTTTAAAACGTGACAGAAAAATCCAGAAATCTGTACAGTAAAATTTTCACCACAATATCACCCAGCTTTTAAAGATTTCTGTTCAAGGTTTTATAAATAAGCAGGAAATCCTGGTTCTATTCATATATTACCATGCAAAATTTTTTTACTGGAGACTTTTTTGTTCATTCGCCATGAACTAATGTATTTATCTACCTCTATATTTCCATCTATTAATGTTAGAATACTATTTTTAAAACCAAATCCAAGAAATTCATCCTACCAAATATAAAATAAACTATTTTCAAAAAAAGAAGCACCTAAAATATTTTAGTTATTAGAATGCAATTCCAGTTTTTGCGTCAATACAAAAACTTAACTATTTTGCTTTAACCTATGACATGGCTCAAGCACTTTCCATTTTCAATTGCACTTCAGTTAGTGTGATTTTCTTTTTCATTGGCTACCAAATACATTAAAAAATATATTAATTTCTGATTCTACAGTTTCTCCAGCATGGAGCATGCATATCCTATATTGAAATACTTTCTGAATTCAGAATTTCACCTCTACAAATTATCTACATTGCATGATGTCCAAGGGAATTGACAAGTTGTTTAATTTTATCATTCTAACCACAAAATCTCACTACAAAACAAAACAAAATAATCAGCCCAATTTAGGTACAAAATTCTACAAGCTTTTTTCTGACTTTTTTTTCCACTAATATCATTATCACTTTTTCCCCCTACCACATCCCCAGTAAAATGAAAAGTAAACAAATATATTCATATAAACAACGAAGGAAAATATATAAATGCAAATGTATAAATGTACATAACCTAATATAACTTTAGATGGATAGTACTGTCTTCCTTTTTAGTCAATTACTTTTTTTGCTGTTGGGATATATAGTTCAAGCATATGTAGACTGCTGTAGCCATTCTTCAGCAATACACACTAGATTTGGAAATATCTTACCATGAAAAATAGCATAGTTTTAATGGGTTGACATGTCTATCTCAGATATGACAAAACCCCAAGGGCAATTATTCAGTATTGCAATCTCCAAAAAACTAACATGCACTTAGCCAAACTAATTAATTCATTCTATAACAAAAAAATACACCACCCTTCTTGCATGTACCCACCTATTACAATTGAATTAGAAAACACATTAATTCTTTGGTTATCAAAAATCTGTACACTTTAACATGTATTAATTTATTTTATGGGCAAATTAAAATACAATGAAGTCAGTCTCTGACTTCATAAAACTTTAGATCAAGGCCAAAAAGTGGAGAACAGTGAAATATTCATGTTTGGTAAAATATATTTCAAAATTAGTAAGTCCTTTTGGTTTTTAAATCCTGAATAGTTTTAGATAGAAAGAAAAACAACCTAACCTGAGACTTATGCTAACATTTTTTTGTTTTTAATAATATGAGAATTACTGTGGAGCAAATAAGTATTTAGCATTTTCCCCTTCTACATAAATGGACCCTGAATTTAAATAAAATGTAAAAGTACTGTCCAAAATAACATGTGAAGAAAAGGAAAGTAATATTCTTCTATTCTGAATAACGAAGAATGAACTTGACATTGTGTTTTATTTTGAAAACAGTCTATACAACTTTTTTGGGGAAAAGACAATTCTCTAGAGTGGGGTTTTAAAATACTATTTTCTTTTCCTGATACTGTATATATCACATTCTGGGAAATTTCCTAAGTAGGTTTTTAGTCAAAAATGGAAGGAAATGAGGATATATATGTCCTTTATGGTCTTTTATCTAAAATGAAAAGTATATAATTTTATTCAATTACCATTTCCCCAGACCTCTACTGATTTTTTTTTTTCAATGTTTTAACTGCTTCTGCAGTACAGATTTTAAGTAATGTAAAAAAAAAAAAAAAAAAAAAAGCTGTTTTAATTAGTGGTGTTATGTTACATTATTTTGTATACCTGCATTTTAACAAACTTTAAAATCAAATAATTACAATATTAATTATTTAATATATTTATTTATGGTTTTGGACTGACCTTTCAAAAGTCTACTTAGTATCACTTGCTAGTGAGATTATGTGTGTGAATGTTGTGTTTGCCCCTACCATTTTCCATATGCTCTGCCTCACCAACACTGCCATCCGGCGTAGTCCTTTCGTAGTTGTCCTCTGGGAGTGGAAGGGCACCCAGTCTTGGCCCTGATGAACTCTTACTGCTTGGTGTTTCTGACTCCTCCAGACCGCTGTCATAGCAACTCTGCAATGACCCTTGATGCGGGTCCTGAGGCTGACTCACAACAGAAAACGTCACTCTACGAAACGGCTGCAAGAGAAAAGATTCTGAATGTCACTGCAAAGTTCAGTCTTTGAACAACTGATTCTCAAAACATGATTTAAGCAAACTAATATTTTAACATTTACCAATTAAACAATTTTCTCTACATTAAACAAACAGAAAGTACAGTTCTTACATAAAAGGCCACTGGACAGAGTATGCATGGAATTTTACTGGAATACACGCAGTTTGTCATAGCCTCCTTTCAAATGGCTACATGGGCTAAGGGAGCTGGTTAAAATAATTTATAAATTTTGCACAGCTTCTCTATCGATCACTGGTAATAGGTTGATCATAATTAATACCAGACTGCATAAAGGTACTTCACAGTGCGTGCACATGTATGTGTGGGTGGGTGAAAGTGCTCATCTGTAAACTATTTTGTGGGTGTTACGAACATAGCAACACACCCATAAGATTTCTATAAAAACACTACCTGTGTTTCTGACAGCTAGTTAACATGGGATAAGAGGGGGGAAAAAAGGAAAAAAAGAAAAAAAAAAAAAAAAAAGGAAAGGGACAAAAATGTCTCTTAGGTCCTTTGCCATAAAAGCCAGTGCCTGGAGACAGGGTGTGTTGCCAGCTGACTTAATAAAGCCGTTAAAGTACCGCAAGCACAGCTGACACAACATGCTTCCACTGGGACTGTACAAACATGGATTGTTAGAGATTTGTATTCATTCAAAATGACAGATATTACTGTTGCTCTGGAAGCCTACATGCTGAACCCTGGGACCAGTGAGAATCCCAGGAAATGGAAGAGTCAATCCTTCACATTTCAGAGGACGCTGAGGACATGCAGGATTTTCAGTGAGAAGTTAGGGGATTCTCTTAGGATTTAAACTACACTCAAGCAGCAATGATACATTTAAAATAATTTAATGATACATTTAGAGAACTGCAGAAAAATGTTTGCTGTTCTAGAAAGCACTTTCTGAAAAAAAATACAAATAGATTCATTTTATGAGACACCAAAAAATTTTCCTGTGTTTAAAATGGGATGTCTGATAGTGCTGTCCTTTGGATTCAGATGTGTTTCAAGCTCTATGTTAGAATGAGACATAGGCATACATCATTGCCCCTAGCAACTGTAGTCACTACAGGATGGAAATATATATGGAGGCCAGAAGGGAGCAAACAGCAACTGCAACCACTCACACAAGCCCTGAAGTACAGAAGTCCACATCAGGTTTACTAGTAGAGGGGTAGGTGGAGGTAGTTTCATTTTGAGGGTACAAAACTTTGAAGATATCAAGGTAGTTAGTGCTGATGGTAGACAGGCTGGACAACAAATATAATGCTAAACCTTCCTGGCATGAGTAGATCAAAAGTTTAAATAGGTGACAGTTACCAGAAATACTTTACTGTATGGCAGACCAAAACTTCATTCAATGATATGCTGTAATCTGTAACTATACATCAATTATTACCTATGGGCCAATGGCAAAAACTGTGAATCTCAGAGATTTGAATTACTTAGAACATCCTGTAGATTATTCCTGAATATCATATTATTTTGGCCGTCACATTTGGATCAACTGAGCTGGGAGAGAGGCCCTTTGACATCTACTCACAGCAAACTCACATAGTCATACTAGGTCTCCTTACTGGCTCGACCCCAAATTCCCTATAGCACAGTCTCAGATGTGTCAATCCTTAAAATAATTTAGTCTTGATGCAATAACCATGCAATAAAGTAACAGCTTGAGCTGGTACCTCTGAGGAGGGACCCCGAACAGAGAAAATCCTGGGCTTTTATACTTTCATATTCAAAGCATGTGGAAGCATCTTGGGCTCTTCAGCTTCTGCGGCGTCTCTGAGTGTCTGGTCACCTGAATGGGCACAGGTCCCCATGCCCCTTTTTATGCAAAGGGTTAGTGGTGCATGACCTCTTGCCTGGGCTCCAAACACCCAGAGCTCCCACTGCAGCTGCTCATCAAGCTACCTGCACTGACTGTATTCCAAAAGACCAGAAGGACTTTGCATCATCTACAGTTCCTGCAAGAGCACTGATGTAACTTACAATGGGAATTAGGAAAAAAAAAAAAGCCATCAAATATTTGGAACTTTATGTTTTATTTCTTATTGATTTCTTGGAAATCATACTCAACTAGATCACAAGAAGAGAACACATTTTTATCACATCTGTGCTACCACAAGAGTAATAGCAAAGTTATCTAAAATAAGTTCTGGAACAAGCTATAAAAGATTCAGGAGCATCCTGTTCATTTTCAGATATTCTTTGAAAGTTATATGCCATACCTAATTGGCATGTAGGGAAGAGATGTGACAGATGCGAAGTTGGGCTGTTTTACAGCTGAGGCTGAAAATTCCCTAAGAACTTCATTACGTATCCTTGAAACTAAAAGAAATTTGATGTACTTTTACTAAGCTGTTAATACTAGTTTTTAAACAGAACTGGGTGTTAATCTTGCTTTTCTCTTAAGTGCTGTACTGAATAGGAATTATCTAACCCAAAACTAACACACAGAGTATTCAGTTCAGTAGAGCCAATTCAGCTCTTTCCACCGAATATCAATGAGAATGACATAATGATGATAAAATTCTTTCTGAAAGAATGATGTGCATGTTAATGGTTATTTTGCAGGATTTATTACACTTCTACTTTCAGTATAAACATCAGAATTCTGACCTTTCTATTGCATTACCTCTGAGAACCAGACCTTCTCAGGCAAACGTATTGCAAATTATGAGTGCATCTGAACTGTTGGAATAACATCATGGCCTGTCCTTTTCCAATAAAAAGAAATAGACTTAGATTATAATATATGTCTGTTACCTGCATAGTTAGAAACACTCCATGTGATTAACATAAAGAATTTTAAGAACAAAAAAAAAAAAAAAAAAATGTATTGCAGTTGACTGTTTCCCATGTCACCATCTCTGATATGCAAATTACCATATAGTTTAGACAGTATAATCTGGATAAACACTTGTCAGAGCAGAACTACCAGTTATAAAAGATACTGAGTTCTTATACACTTGGAATATTTGGGCTAAATGATTTATGGCACCTCATTTTTACACCCAAAAAAACAGGACATCTTAGAGATAAAGTTGATGAAAACACAGCAGTATGGGGTTGCTCTAAAATGCCTCTGAATAAACCCTGTATATGGATGTACATGTTACTGTTCATGAAACTCATATTAGTCCTTTAATTGTTACCAATAAGAACATTTAAGTTAAATGAGTTTAAACCCCTATGAACTTAGTTATGAACACTAGAATACTAATGCACAATAAATACTACTTGGGCATTAGTTTCTATGAATGCAATAAGTCCCCTCCAAAACCAAGAACTTTCTTCATATACTCTAATCTTCGTTTATATCCTAATCTCTAAAACAGTTGAAGTTTCACCTAAAACTGCATATTAGTGAAACAAACAAGAGGGGAAAATTATGAATTACAACATTAATATTTACACAAAGTTATTGGTAAAATGCTGGTCTCCTTATGTATTTATTGCCATGAAAAAAGTAAGGATAGTAAGCTCCACTTTAACAAGCGAACACAGACTATGTACTAAATTTTGTTCTACTATATATAAAATTACACCAGTAATTTCTCAGAAGACTGGACATGAGAAATTTCCAAGTGTTATGTGGAGTCGTGGGTTGGTGACAGACACAGGACACGATGTTGCAGCATGGGCAGATGGCAGATTGCTGCAACCTTCCTGAAGCATCCCCATGAGGAGACCGCTCCACCAAGCACACAGCAAATACCACACTCACACGCAGCGGCTGGTTATCTAAGATGGCAGAGGCAGGAAGGGTCTTTGTATAGGTTTCCAGTGGTAGTTTATTTCGCATACACACTGAAAGGGTCCAAGGACAAAGACAGGGAGAGGTAGAGGGTCCAGGACAATATGCTGGTAAAAAGGGGAAGAGCCAACAGCAACAATCAATCACCTGAAGGTGTGAGCAGGAAAAGGATTACAGTGACCAGCAGGGAAACACAAGGGTAAACAGACAGGGTATCAATGAGGGTACAAAGAACAAAGAAACTGCTACAACCTTTACCATATGTGGTTAACAGGCGGTTAAACAGCCAAAGGGCCAACAGGGGGAGTGGCACTGGGAGTGATTGACAGCATGTCACAGGAGTCCATGGGAGAGGTTAAAGTTTAGGGGACATTCTTCCAGGGCATAGCCCCATGAAGTCTAGCAGACTCACTGGCCTCCACAACACAACACTGAGTCCTCAGCAAACATCAATGAGTTTAATCTAGCTGCCCTTTTTATAGGGGTTTTACATTTCCCAGGCTCAGATAGCTAATTGGATATGACCTCTCTCCACCCAGATCTCTGTCCAGTGGTGTATGTGGATCTCAGCTAGAGCAGAGTTGGCTGAGGTAGTTGCTTGGGTTTGAATGCAACCTATCCCAAACTTATCCAGGGACTTGTTTTCTTCTAAGTTGATTGAGTTTAGGGGGCAGCTTCAGGTCAGCTGCAATGCGTCATCCAAGTGCTGGCAAATTAAGGCACCAACCTCTGAGGGGACAGCGTTATGTTTAACTTTATTGATTTTAAATGCACACCATTAACACAGCTGCATCTACCACCACTGTGAATCAACATCGTCAAGTAACTTTTACCCAAAGAACTCCACAATTGTTCAATTTGTCTATCCCAGCAAAAAAAGCAACCTTAAGCATTTTTTAGTCCTTTGGTAGGGACTTACAATATTCAGGTTTAGTAAGAAGACTGTAAGTTTAATAAAAATACTGTAGGTTTGATAATTTTCACCCTCAGAAAACTGATGTCATCTTTTCTGAGAACAGCATATGGAGTTCTTTCTAATTGTATCTGATCTTGGAGGTGAACAGATCACAGAGAAAAGATACGCCTTTGCATTATACCTCAGTGATAATAAGAATCTCCATTTCTTCCTTGTTTCATGTGTATTTCTTAAATGGGATAGTTTCCTTTCCACTCAACCATAGAACAAAAAACACTGCAATGCCAAAGACATACACTTTCTGCTGTCTGTAGTAACTGAGCTCTATTAACTTATTCTATGATACAGAGTTTATATTAACCTGTATTAAATAATTAATCTCTATCCAAGATAGAAATTAAAATTATATTTTCAATACATGAAGAACCCTAGTTCTGGAGGTTGACATTAGGACAGAGTTTGGCTAGACTTGGTAAAAAGCAATATATCCGTGTAGCTCCACAAGGCTTAATCGTGACACTTTTTCACCTTCATTATGAAAGAGTTTTTTTTTCATATCCCAAAGTTTGAAGTTTTGCATTGTAATTCCTGATATTTCACACTGCTTATGGGTTATATTCTTTCATGGTTTCTGTAGATCAGTTGCCATCAACATTATAAACATTTTTCAAAAATGTTGGTGCATTTGAACTGTAGTAGCAGAGTGGCAGAGTAAACCTTTTTTACGTTTAATTGTTTAGAGAGCTAAACTTGCAACCATCAACCATTTCTCTGCCAATTACTCCACAACTTATTCTTTGTAAAAGTGTACGTGCTAAAGTATAACTATCTTAATTACTTAACACTTGGACAAAAAATAGTAAGGCTTCCGGGCCTTCTTGTGGTCACAGTACCTACACTGCAAAACCATAAGGACTGAAAACATTTTAAAAGTGTAAAATGCAGTCCAAGGTGCAACTTAACATGTAGAGAAGCATAAAAAATTAGCCTAAACTGTATAATAGTATGTTTAGTATAGCAAGATAAAGCAAGCTGTATTTCTACAAGTATTTCTACCAGTTTATTCGTCATTGGCTTGGACATTACTCAAAACACTGGAATATTAGGAATTAAGGCTCTTATTTTTCCCTGACTTTCAAACCAGATGAGTTTCCACTTTAACAATGTGTGATATCTTGGGGGTATTTGCAGGAATTTAAGGTGGCCTAAGAGCTAGCTGGAGAATATCCAGTACAACTCTTCTGCTCAAAGTAGAGTCAGCTGGAGCACTTTGCCTGGGGATCCAAACAGTCAGGTTTTTAGTATCTCCAAAAATGGAGACTCCATGACCTTTCTGAGCAGGATGTTCTGCAGTTTTTCAACTCCAACAGTAAAGGAAGTTTCTCTTAACTTTCAATGGAATTTCTGTATTTTCTGTTTGTACCGAGCATTAAAAGCAATGGTGATGAATCAGGCCTAAATAATGTTATAATTCCTGTTAGCTTCAGAAAGTCAATCAATGTCAAGCAGATTGTATGACTAATATAGTGACTCTGAGGTGTGTATAGGGTAGATCTGAAAAACAAGCAGAAGAGATGCATCAACTGATCACATAAATTCAAAGTGTTTCTTTAGCACTTGAATTTTGATACAACATGTCATTATCCTTTTCTTTCTATTCATTCTTAATTGCTGGAAGCTTGTTGAAAGACAAACAAAATATTAATGAATGATTCCTATTCGGCATGAATAGTTTCAACCCACACAACTCTTTTCCCTATTCAAATCACATATTTCTACTGTTCTAAACTTCTGTCATTGTAGTTAATATAAAATTGGCAGGAAATTAAATTAAACAGGCATTATTTTTTTCAATGGGAAGATTGAAACACCTGAGATTAGTATTAGAGTAGCAGGCTAAAAGAGGAAATATGATGCTGATAAGAATTTTTTTTTAATATTTAGCCAAATGCAGTGACAATTGTAACTTTAAACTTAAATAAAATATTTATTATTTTAAATATTAATAAATTAAATTAAAGGAAAAATATATTTTGATGTTAGAGCTCTGCAGCGGACATTGCCTGTGTTGAACTGTAATTAACTTATTTTCATTTATTTTGGTTCCACTTTTGTTAACTTTTCTTGCAGTAGTGGTATTCTGGTCATGAACAAGAAGTGCTTTTTTTTTTTTTTTTGTTCTATATACAGTTGAAATACACATCCATTAATATCTATTTGTTTAAGCCCAAGGCTACATGTTAAGATCTGCTATTCAGGGATAATATTTCTTAATTCATTTTGCATTATGAACATCATAGTGTAACATTCAAACATACTTTTTTCCTCTTAAGTTTAGTGCTTTTCTCAAATATATTTTGTTTCCCGTTATCCAAATTTGTCTTTCTGAATCACGACACAGACTTCTGAGCAGCCCAAAATTATTTTTATTCACTTAGATACATTCATTAAGTCAATTCCTAATAATTTCTGTCTCTAAGTAAACAAATAAAAGGCATTCCTTTATTTCAATGAATATCACCAAAGAACCAATAATATGAAGAACATCTCTTACTCAAAGATACTCTCAAAGACACAATACTCTTCTGTGTGAAAATCTTCATAGCAAAATACAACACACAAGCTCATTTAGGAAATTTAAACAAAATCTTAGAAGACTTGTAGGCCAATATTTTTATCATATCACAAGACCTCTTGCTAACTATTGAAATGTGAGCATAAAAAAACCAAGAATAAGTGAGAATCTGCATCAGAGACATTGAAAATAATTTTAGCATAATCTTTTGACTGCTCATAAAATGTATTTTTGTTATCACTTCTGTGCCCAATTGTTTGAAAATTATAAACCTAAAGCATCTATGATGCTGAAGTGCTCTCCTATTATTCTGCTGCAAAATTAAATGGATGAAGTAACATTTTCTCTTACCAAGACCAATTACAACATGAATTAAGATTTTTATCAGATCTCTTTCAATTTTCTTAAAACAGAAGGTTTTCCTATATCTTTCATGAAGACTAAACAGAAATTCAGTGTATCTAGTATTTTTTTCTGAACTCAATGCATTAGATTCCACTATTCTAGTCTTTCTAATAATTTCCCTTGAAATCTTCTGAACATTTCTTTGACTCAAATCTATTATTAAAACACCATAAAAGTGTTCTTTTAGCCAAGCATCCAATATCTGGTACTATTCACTGCTTACACTTTCACATTCTTGGCTTCCATTCTCTCAAACCTTTCTGTGATATTATCTGTTGCTGAAATATTTGGGGAGCCTTTCTTTCCTGGACGAGTTTGTTTTGTTTTCTTTGGCTTTCAGCAGAGACTATGCTGCCTGAAACTACTCCAGGGATATTAGTTCACAGAGTGTTGTGTCTCTCAGCTCCTGTCTTTCAGTGTGAGAAATCCTTATCTTTGCCATGCTGCTTCACTGAAGTCTTTAATTGCCTGAAAACAAACAAAACCCTAATTTCCATCCTACCAGCTCAATCACCCAAATGTTTGGGTTGCAAACATCATCATTTTCTCTTGAATCTCATATTATTAAATAATGTAATGTGCAGAAAGGGAAAGGAATATACTCCTTAAACCTAGTTATCAGGCATGAAGAAGCCCTAGAATGGAGGAAAACCTTTATAAACCTTATTCAAAAGTCATTAGCACAATATTTTTGTTCACTTAAGGTATACACTATAGAAATGAATCTGCTTATCATCCTCAAGTTTGTACTTTGCTATCCTTGGAAGAAGTATCAAGAAGCAAATATATTGGACCCTTTTGAATCAAATTCCAAAGAAGGAAATGATCCCAAAGCCTCCCTAGATATCTTGAACTAAAAGGAGCTCAGTTCACAGTATCAGACAAGTTACTCCACAGTGAATCTCCACAAAATGCATATAGGATGAAAATAAGTCTCAGAGCCCACTGTTTCACCATTCAAATCAATTCCTCTTGAGACATTCTGTTTCTGGTTGAAATATTCTCTATCTTGTTCACATAAAAGAAACAGCACATTCTCAATTAAAAACATGGCTGGCTATACATGTCTGATTGCACCAACAGTTTAACAAAGCTGATGTATAAAACTTCAGGTATGACAACCATTATTATATAGCAATATATTATACAAAAATACTATTCTGTTAATGAACACAGGATGTCCTTCAATAATTAGAACCACAGATTGATGCAAAGATTCTCTTTTAAAAGATTCAGATCATCTGCTTCCCTTCCAAAACCTTTTCTGCATAGCTCAACTGTGGAAACATTCACAGACTTTTCTTTGAATTGGTTATTTGTTTGTTTGTGAGAAAGATGCACTAATTTTTCTTAATAGGAACATGTATTTGCTAGATCTTGTGTTCCTTTAATCACTTTAAGGCGTTCTGAAAATAAGATAGTAGAAAGAAAAATACTCTAGGCTTAGTAAATGGCTGGTTTTGATTGAATGTCTAATACAAATAAAATAGAAAAAAAGGATTCATGATACATTTTGTTATGTGGCTGATGAAGGATGAGTCCAAATTATGGTTCACTAAACCCTACAGTTTTAGTAGTCACTGCATAGTCATCCCTGTCAATCACATTTTTACAGATATTTTTTGATCATTAGAACATTATCCAAATTTTTCATAAAGACACTGAGTCTCTAGAAAGTTCTACAAAGAGATTACAAAATGGAGTTCATATTCTTTCATTTTACAGCTATATACCAAATGGGTATCTTTCAACATCACAAGGAAACTGCTGAATGAATTTCCTGGAAGAAACTGCAGGACCAGAGAACAATACTGTGATTAAAAGATGATTAAAAGTCCACGTTGTGTTTTCAGACATCCCAGTTCATTCTTACTGTGCACTTTCTCAAATATTCATCTAGGAATGTTTTGAATGCTGCGACTGTAATTCAAGACAGTCTGATGCTTGATGCTTGTTATCAGTTCCAAAGAAGTTTTTAATATTAAGATATTATTAAAGAAAATGTGACGAGGCAAAAATAGACCTTCATTACTTCTACCATTAGGAAGTGTTACGTAGAGATGAAATGTTTTTGCCTAACCACCTTTCTTTCTCTCCAGAAAGGGAAGCACCAAGAGCAAAAAATTATTTGGACACTTGATGTAATTCCATTCTTTCATTGTACAGTGTCATGCAGAACATAAAGGGAGATAAAGAATGTAACATTATCAGTTTTGGGATAATTAGGTGTCACAAAAAAAGAGTAACATTTGACTAAAGCAAAAATAGAATGAAAATTAAATGCAAGAATTTTTCGTTCTAAAACCTAGTTTTTAAAGTATTGTCATTCAGAAAGAAATTAAGGTCACATCTTGAAAATGTCATGTAACTTAGAAAAGAATCACATACTCCAGAGAGTAAAGTGGTCTGCAGGTTCTGATAAACTGCATGGATATCAAGTACTGGAATCCTCACAGGACATGATCATTCTTAATATTCAGCAGGGCAACAGCAGTGCTTTGATTTTCTCTCTGGATATAACAGAGTGAGCCTTTTTGGCAAGGAATCGGGGCTTCAGGCTAAACTTTGCTATGCATCTACACCACAGATTGTTTTTCTGTGAGAAGTCACCCCAGCCAGCTCTAAATGAATTGCACTGGAAGGTTGTTTGTGAGCTTCTTAAGTGCTTTGCGTCTGTATTTATGCAACACCATATAGTTGAATGTGGGCAATTTCCACTTTGACTGCTGCAACTTTCAGGATAAATTTCTCTATTTATTCTTCATTTACTTCATGTGAATGAATAAGATTAGAGAGGTCAAACCTTTGGCTGATATAAATCAATGTACTCTTGTTGTCTGACTCCAGACGTCTGTTCGTTCCCTAGTTATACTAAGATGTTTTTCTTTTTTCAAACAAAACAACATAACGGGCAACAGTATTGTCATGGCTGCAGACAGTCTTGGATCTTGATTGCATGAGGCAGCATGCACTTCACAAAGCCAGCTGGCATTAACAAAACACTTTCTGGTCAGTGCCCTCTAAAAATAAAACAGTACCAATCTCACCAAGAGCAGAACCCTATTTCAAAGTCCAGAATTAAATGCTGCTCTCCCATTTTGCTGCTTTACTGCTGCCACTATGCCATCTGGCCAACAAAATCATTTAGCACTGCATCAGTTTTATGTCTGTAACTTTTAAAGCACAAATATTTATATTTGAGTTTTGTCCAAAAATTCTCCTAGATAAGTGGTAGAAAAAATGTTTCCAGTTCAGGACAAACAAAGCAGAAAGTCTGGGCTGATGTAGGGGAAAGAAACTTAATTCAAGAACTTTACTGTGAAAAAGAAATTCAATACTTGTGAGACTTTTAGAAAGATTTGAATAAATAAATTATAATTTATTTTATGCAGATGTCTTCATCTTAAATGACATGGCTTAGTCAGATTGTTCTAGATGATTGTAGGTTATTGGATTAAAACAGATGTAAAACCACAGTCTGTGTAGAATCGAATGTAAAGTTGTAAAGTTCTTATTCAGAATTCTGAATGGAACAGTTAGACCAATTAACTTTTTGTTTTCTTTGATTTCATGCCTTCAAAGATGAATTTGTACCTGTTTAAATCATTATATAAAACGTAACAGAAAGTGCACAATTTTCTAATGGTAAAATAATTAAGTGATGCTCATGTAATTGCATTTATCACAGCACTCTTCAGCTAGAAGGAAGGAAGTTGAAAGAAAAAGAATGTTGGAAAGTCTGGGTTTAATTCCTGGCTCTGCACAAATGTCATGTTTTGCTTTGGCAATGTCTTTCACCCATCTGTAGATTCAAGACAATGATTACCCTTTACCTTTGTATAATGATTTCCTTGACCTCATAAGTAGACATTGTAAGCCTATGGTGGAGACTGTTGGGAAGACAGATGGGAAAAACTGCACAAGCTAGTGAAACAGGATTTTAAAGAACTGAAGACATTGCAGGGGGCCACCACAACCCTAAGAATCCAGAACACAGGGGGTACTGCTGAATTTTTTATGCTATGGATCTTCTTGGAAACTGAAACAAAACTCTATGAAAATTTCTGGCCAGCAACACTATTATAAATATGAAAACATCACTGATAAAATGTTTCCAATACTGCATATCATCATGCAAATTTCTTTCAATTGTTTCCAAATTATTAGCCTCTGAAAATAAACACAGCAAGAATAACTAAAAGTAAGGGGCACGTCACTAGGATTTTACAAGCATTGTCTGTGTCCCAGCTGAAAGAATATCTTCTGAGGCTACTCTGTCTCAGTGGAGTATGTCTGCTATCAAAACAGCTCAACTTCACTGAACTGCAAAGCCAGCTAAAACTACAATTTCTTTAGCTTCACAATTATGTTAATATTTCAAATTTTAATTTTAAGATCAAGGTTGAGCTTGCAGATTCTCTAAATAGGACATGACAAACACGGCACAAATAGACATTTTTTGATGTATACAAAAATACCTGGTAATTCACAAGGAAAGAAAATAACATTTAAAATATCGAAAGACTATTCTTCAAAAAAAAGAACAGATTGTCAAGTCTAAGAAAACTGTAAGAGATTTTTTTTCATTATTTTTCTAACTTATTTTAATGTAGAAAGGGAGAAATTATTATTATTATTAGGTATGTGAATATCTGAAATATTTCTTGTATACATAAAAATACTTACAGTTTTTTTGTAAATCTGTATTCCTTAAAACAATTTAAAGTATATCTGTTTCTAGAAACACAATTTTTTTATAACACTGAGACATTTAACTACATTAAAGCTGAGTTGCAAATTTCCTCTGCAAGTGGTTTGGACAACAAAATGTCACATCAGCACAAACTTTATTCACTTTTTTGTGAAAAGATAAGGAAGAGATTTTGAAAGAATTTAAAATATTAAGTTGAAAAATAAAATATTTTTATTTCTTCTTTCTGAATTTAACTGGGTTTTAAGATGAATTGAGCAATATATGTTTTGAATACATGTTTATAAAAGATAAATGCTTTCACAACTGTTTTCTTAATTCCTTTTTTTCCCCCACAAACTTTCATTTTGATAAAAAAAGTATTTTTTCATATAAATCCAAAGCTTTTTCTTTTCCATATATTTTTCTTCTTCCTACTCATTATGAGTGGAAGAACCCTACTGGTTTTATAATGTGTCAGAACTCCTATAGTTCAGTGACCCCTGCACAGAACTCACATGCAATAGTACTAATGTAATGAACCTTCTTGGGTAGAAAATCCCTCTCTTCTTAATCTTATAAAAATAATCATTCACACAACTTTATTTAAAATATACACATACAACCTTTATGAAATTTAATGGATCTGCACACGCACCATGGGGATGAGTGTATTAACACAAAGAATCATTTGTGTACTCCTTTTTTCTACATTCACTATTCTCATGCTGCTCCTCTTAGTCTCAATGCCTTCTCATCTCTCATCTTAGGCTTAACGCCTTCTTTGCCTCAGTCTTTATGGGAAGATGGCTTGTCCTCAAGACAACTGCCCTCCTGCATTGGTAGATGGTGTCAGGGAGCAGAATGGTCCCCCTGTTATCCAAGAGGAGGCAGTCAGAGAACTGCTGAGCTGCTTGGATGTTCATAAATCTATGGGACAAGATGGGATCCATCCCAGGGTGATGAGGGAGATGGCAGACAAAGCTGCTCTCCCTCATTTACCAACAGTCCTGGCTGACTGGTGAGGTTCCAGATGGCTGGAAGCTGGCCAATATGGCGTCCATTCACAAAAAGGGTGGAAGGAGGATCCTGGTGATTGTAGGCCAGTCAGCCTGATCTCTGTACCAGGTAAGGTAATGGAGCAGTTTATACTGAGTGTCATCACACAGCACTTACAGGATGGCCAGGGTATCAGACCAGCCAGCATGGGTTTAGGAGGGGTAGGTCATGTTTGACCAACCTGGTCTCCTTTTATGGCCAGGTGACCTGGCTGGTGGATGCAGAAAAGGCTGTGGATGTTTGGACTTCAGCAAGGCCTTTGGTGCTGTCTCCCACAGCACTCTCCAGGAAAAGCTGCAGCCCACGGCTTGGACAGGAGCACCTTGTGCTGGGTTAGGAACTGGCTGGATGGCCAGGCCCTGAGAGTGGTGGTGAATGGTGCTGCATCCAGCTGGGGCCAGTCACCAGTGGTGTCCCTGGGGCCAGTTCTGTTCAATATTTTTATTGATGACATGGATGAGGGGACTGAGTCTTTCATTGTAAATTTGCAGATGACACTAAGTCATCTTAGAGTGTGTCGCAGGCAGCAACTGACAGAACCAGAGGACACAGTCTTAAGCTCCACCAAGGGAAACATAGGCTGGATATTAGGAATTGGGTTTTTTACAGAAAAAGTAATAAATTACTGGAATTGTCTGTCCAAGGAGGTGATGGAGTCACCATCCCTGGATGTGTTTAAAAAAGACTGGATGTGGCACTCATTGCCATGGCTTAGTTTAGGTGTTAGGGCATAGGTTGGACTTGATGAACTTGAAGGTCTCTTCCAAACTAGTTTTCAGTGATTCTGTGATCTTCTAACTTTTATATGAAACCTTCTGCATGTCTGACAGATAACCTCTGTAGATTCAGACTGATCTCCATTTTGAATGCTCCTAAACTGGTATTTCATGACCAAACCCAGAATCAGACTTTAGAGGAACTATAATTGACAAGGAAATAATAGATTCAACCACATTCAAACTTGAAAAAAGGATAAGAAAGTACTGTGGTGACAGAAAAATTGTATTACAGGCAGATACATTAACAATGAAGATGGCCATGTTTACTGTCAAAATACTAAAAAATGTTAAAGTGACATTCAGTCAGAGCAGAAATATTTGTAGGAACGAAGCTCAAAAAAAACATTATCATTCCAATGCTTTTTCATAGTTCTGAAATATAAACTCATCAGTCACTCATATAATTTCAGACATTTTGCCAACTGTTTGAAACTGTTATCTGTTTATTCAGCGATAGTACAATCATTGGTATTTCCTCTCATAATTTATGTCCAACATTTTCCATGTTTCCATGTTTCACCATAAAGACAAGCCTGGACAGAGCTTTTTTTTTTGCAGCAAATAAATAAACGTGACCACACTTCAAAAATATCAAGATATTTGTTAATGCTTAACCTTTCTGAATGAAAAAGTTTTAATTTTAGACTGGGCTATTATGTTGTAATCTACAAGTAATTCACAATATGAATGAGTACTAGTAAGCTCTGTTTGCTGCTTGTAAGTAATCATATGAAGTAAGCAAAACATAAGTTGTCTGAATCTTCAGAGCAGTAGAGGATACTTTAATTCACTTAACTTTTCATGTCATAAGACAGTACCACAGTGCATTCCTCTTTCCAGGCCAATTGATAAACAGTCAAACTTTAGCTCTGTCTGTGGTCTTTCACAGATGGTCAATGTCATCTCTCTTTCTGTTCAGTCAGTGGCATCACTAGTTAAGATAAATATCAGAAATCATCCCTTTGTAATCCTAGAGTAGGATCCTAGACAGAAATGAGACATGGAGACAGTTTTACAAAGGGATTCTGGTATTCAGCACAAATTGAATCAGAGGGTGACTTCATAGAATTTATAATCCTGTTACAAGAGCATGAGTAAAGTCAAAAGTCAAAATTTCCAAATTGCAAAGACTCTCTGCTTTATTTAACCTCCTATATCAACTAAGAACAGGCTTCCTAATCTGTTCTGTTCAGCGCAAACATGGCAATGATAGACTGAAAGGGTGGTTACAGGCCTTCTCTTTTCCTTTAACCAGCTTTTGAAATGTGAGGGGATGGTTAGGGGTTGTACAGCTAGTTCTTCCCAAAGGCATCAGAGAACACTCTAGAGGTCAAACGACAGAGATCAACTTCCATTCATATTCTCATGGAAGAGTAATAGCTAAAGGAAGCTGATTTCCTCTCTAGGCTGTAAATGAAATGCACATTGATTATAACCAATAGTGAATTACACTCAAACCTTGCAAGAGATTGAGGAGCTACAAAGGTGTTGTAAACCACAGAAGGCTATTATCAGGTCATATTCATCTTAATAACTAATAATTAATAATTAATAATACAATTTTTACCTACTAGTTTATACAGAAATCGGTTAGGATCAAAAGAAAATTTGTTCTGTATGCCAGAGTACACATGTTGAAGTGTCTCTAGCTTATTTTCAAGTAGAGGGTTTTATTTGGGTTTGACATATCTACCATTAACTCTGCCTTTCAATATAACTATAAATAATGTTTAAAAAAAAAAAAAAGGGAGGAAAAAAAACACTGACTGAGCCACTGAATTCTAAATTCCTGAAATCAATTTGCAGTAGCAAGCTGGTATATTACTTGCTCTTTCCAGATCTCTCTCTCTCTTCAAGCCATTGTAAATTGGATGTAAACCCTTGGCAGCAATATGCCTTGAGTCTGCACTAACCTGTTCTCCAACATTTGAGACAGAAATAGGAACACTTAAATTTCAAGTGAGCAAGCACTGTAACAGGTGTCTCTTGGGGGTGATGGGTCTCTAGTAAGTGAGCAAGTGAGTGCCTCCTAGGGGTTTTAGGGGCATGGTTAATTATTAACCTCAGCTACTGCAATTCTCCACTACTTAGAATGCATGTTTTAAAATTCACAAGGTCAGAAAATATCTCTGTGTGGGTGGGTGTCTGAGTAGGCTCTCAAGGGGAGAGGAAGACAAACAGCGCTGAGAAATAAAAGCATTTACTGAGGTGCTGAGTGCTAGTCCTAAGAAGAACTACCTTCAAAGATAAGTAGTACTAGAGGAGGAGCATTTAAAAATGTGTAATGAAAAGAGCAGTCAACGATTTTTTTTCAGGAATCTTTTTGGTTTTGTTTTGTAGAAGAATGACTAAGAACAGCACTAAGTTGGTTTTTTTTTTGTTTAAATCTGCTGCAGTTTGAGTGTCTTTTCCTGTGGTTATTTTTCCTACTCAGTTCTATTTCCTTCTTCATGCACATTTTATGGTAACATTGATTTATTGTACTATTCTTTGGGGAAATTAGCATGCACGTTCTGTCCCAGAGCTGCAATAATACATTTGTGGACAAAGCAGCATCAAAAATATGACTGAAAGAGTAGTGAGCAGGGCTGCACACAGAAGCAAAGACAGTAAGACAAGTCCTGGCATCCTTCGAGTTATTATCTTGAATCATGAAAGAGGGCCTACAAAAGACCAGAAAATCTTTTACAAAGTTGAATTATGGAAGTGCTTTTTTTGCAGTCTTCATTATAAATATGAAAAGGGCAAATTATTAATCTAAGAGAGGTTACAATTAATAATTTGCAAATTTTTGCAAGTGTTTGATAACATCTTGCTTCCAATCTCATTGTCTTGTTTCAATGTAATAATGCAAGATCTCTGTTAAATATATATTGACTCAGTCTTAATTACAGCAGGGATTTACATTGATTTTTGTACCACGTTGTCCTTTCAGAATAAATTTTCCATGGAAAATTCTGACATCTTTTGTTTCAGAACAATTAAGGCATGCTGTTTGAATAGCTCAGTTGGCTAGGATGCTTCTTATTTTATTTATAACATTCAAATGAAAAAACCTATTCAATAATAGAAATAAAAAATCAGCTTTTGTTTTCCTGAAAAACATAAATATTAGCACGCTTCTTTAAACTATCTTAAACTTAACAAATGACATTTCCAATAGTAAAATGTTCCATGTGAAAAATTCTGGAAATGTTCCACTTGATGTAGTTTCTTTGTAATGCTACAAGTATGCTACCTAGCCACTGAAAGTAATTTTATTTTATTTATTACAAAATTATCCATGAGATCCACCCATACACTTTGTAGTTTCATACAGTCTTGCAACAAAACACAAGTAGTGGATAGATGAGAACAGGAACACTATCCATAGCCATCCTATCTAAAAATCTTCATTACTTGTTTGTTCAATCCACAGTCTGAGGATTCTTAACAGGCTTAATAATGTGGTTCATATTGTCAGCATGTACAGTCAAAGAAACAATTTTTAACAGTAAAACAAATTATTCTATGAGTTAAATGCATAACATTGAGTATTTTTCTGAGTTCAGCACTGTAGGTGAAGAGAAAAGCATACCTGTTTGGGAAGGCAGTGATGAATAAAGGATTCTTCATGTAATCAGAAGCTGCAATATATTCTTCTGTACATGTTATTGAATCCAGAAAATAAGTGTAAGCCTTTGTTAAGAGATTAATTACAATTCTGACATAAGCAGTTGTGGTCATCTGAACTCAGGTGAAGCAAGCTGGTTATGTAGGAGATGTACTAGGTCGCTGATAAACCACAAATGTGTATTACATGATATCTGTTGTCATTCTTTTAAACAAAATAATTAGAAAAATTTTGTATATCCAGGTTTAGAAAAAAATGTAATGCAAAATCATAATGGCTAAGTCCTCTTCATAAAATAAACACTGACCTGGACTTTTGTGATTTATTCTCTTTTTGCTATGATAAAGACAGGTATACTGATTTTTTTTCAAATGGAAGTATAAAACCATTGTCTGGATAAAATCTTTCAGCAACATACTCTCCTGGCAAAGTATCATACAAATAAAATTTAGCTTTGAATGCCTCAAGCTCCTTTTTTTCTTTTATTACAAAAGTTTAAAATTAAGGAAGAGGAGTGTAATTTTTAATATCAAAATGCTGTTTCTTGCATCCTGGGGAAAATTATTACCAAAAGTAGGTGACCTGACTAGCATGTAGAAGAAAATTTTGCATGTAAGAAATATCTATAACACTACAATTAGAATAAACAATATAAAATTGCACCAATAGCTGACAAACAGGAACTGCTTTACCATTTGTTATGGGCCTCAAGTTCTATGTCAATGGTCTGAATGCTAATGAGGAAGCCTGGTCTTCTGCTGAACACAGGAAATAAAAATACAAGCAAGAGAAATAGAGGAAGTATCCCCTGTCAGATCAATATGGATAAAGTGACACATCAAATACATACCACTGTAATTCTGGCTAGTCAGCTATTGTGATTCACTCTCATGCTGACTCAGTGCTTCACAGTGAAATACTGCCTCCCTCCCACTCCACTAGTGCTTGCCAAATCCCATTAGGAAACGTATAGCAATTAAGTTTAAATAATGCCTTGCTATCCCACTCTGCCCAGAAGGTACTCCAGAATGTCTCTGAAATCAACTAGAAAAGAAGCCTCTCAGTCCAGTTCCAGTAGAAATGCTTAATATCTGTGAGTAGCAAGATCTGGGCTGATCCCTCCAGGAAAGTGAGCCAGGAAGCAAGGGTGACTCTAACAGAGGCCAGGCAGTGACAGCACTGAGTGGGAGCAGCCCCATGGCACCTCAGCCAGGCAAGAAAAGAAGGATGGTGGCACCAACAGGTTCTATCAATAGCATAAGGAGCATCAGGCTAATGCCACCTAAGACCAGCCCAGAAAACTGAAGAAACAATTCATAAATAGCTATGTTTGAGCTGAAGTGGAGCTCCTGGACCTACATGTTTCAGATCAATTGCTGTACTAGTGCCTAAGATTTAGCTTTACTGATTACTTTGTCCCTATCATTTCATAAAACCAGTCTTTTTCTTTCACAGATTTGATGTGAAACAACAATCTTCTGTGCAGATTTAGAAACAAATGTCCTTTATAGTTTCTTTTCCTCAGGAAAAGAAAAAATTCAAGATACATATTAATTAGGAAATGTATTTTTCTTAAATAGAAAGGCTCTAGCTACCAAGGCACATTTTTTCAATGGAAAAAACCCAAATAAACCATTGCTACATCTGCCATAATATTTCACCTAAAACAGCCATCAATAGAAGCCTTTCTGCACAGGCAGATCACAAGAGGTCTTCTGCTGCAGAAGTGCAGCGAAAGGTAGCAGATCTGACACCCTTTAGTTTACCCTGACTGGCTTTGGGCAGCAAAGGGCAATAGAGAAAGGGGAATGTCATAAGTGGTCCCAGAAAGGAACATGAAGACTAGCAAGCATTATGTATATCATCAGTAAACACCACTACTTAAAAAACCCCACTGTCTACCACAAGCTGAATGTTCACTTGTGTTCTTCACAGACAGAGGTAAAGCACAACAAGATTTGTGGGTGCTTGGTTTTTCGTAACTACTTGTGGAACAATTTTGATTACACTCTCCTCAGAATCTTGGCATCTGGATATGCAAGCGCTTAGTAGGGTGTCTGAAAACATTTGGCTTTAGCCCGTGACTCATCATGCACTTTAGGTGCCTGTTTATTAATCAAGAATCACACACCCTGCTGTGTGTTATAATTTTCAAGGAAGCAACAGAACCATTAGTGTTCAGTGTTTCTTGTTTTGTATCTCACATCCAAGTCAGAATTAACGAACACACCTGAGATTTAATTACTGTAAGCACCAGCCCATTTCAGTCTTTCATGCAGTTCAGCCTTTCCCTGACAGTCTAGGTTCTCACGGACAGGTCCTAAGAATTCCTATAAGCACTTCAGTATTGAATTGCCTGTGTGTTCATATTCACATTTGTAAGTTTGAATAAAAAATAACCTATTTTTTGTTTTCTGAAAATCTTTCTGCGATCAAAGTAATTTTTGGAGGAAAAAAAAAAGCAATATTTAATGTTTTAAAATGGCATACATTACAGGTATCTTTCTAAAGTACACACACACAGAGATTTCCTACTATAATTATGGAATTAAAGTATCACAAAAATGACATCAAATACCAGAAGTAAAAATATTTTCTACTTTAAATTTCTGTTTGGTTTATTTGTGGTGGGTTTTTTTTGTTGTTGGTTTTTTTTTTTGTTTTGTTTTGTTTTGTTTTGTTTTTTTTGGTTTTTTTTGTTTGGTTGTTTTGGTTTGGTTTGGTTTGGTGTGGTTTGGTTTTTTTTAATAATAAAACTTTGTGGTACAATGCTGACTTTTCCTGGTCAGTTAGAAGTTTTCATACTTACTTTAATGGAAACAAAATTTATGGAAGCCTCACCAGACATACTTGTCATCAAGTTCCCTGATTAATAGACATAGAAAATTGCTGGAACTTTGGAAATATATATTTTTAAAGATAAATCTTATCAATTAGTACTTCATTCTGAAATGAAAGTTTGATGGCAGCCATTCTGAAATCAAATTGTTCAACTGTACTTTTTGCTCCCACTCTGCTCTTAGTCTTGCTGATCTCATACCATTTGATACTGTCCCTCTGCAATTTAAGACAGCCTAAACTTCCAATAGCTCCCAATAGAACAGTAAAAGCAATCAGTAAAAGTAAAATGGCAATGAGAAAAAAAAAGAATAAAAAGGAGTTATGATGAGGGAGCTAAGTGATATTTCAAATCACCCATATTAAATCTCTTGGGAATCTACCTGTATCTTGATGGATCATGAAACACCAGAAATTAGAGTAATCAGTGATACATATTTCAATAAAATAACAGAATCAGTTTTGCAAAACAGAACTAAAGTGGTAGAATATATGTATTTTAAAAATACCCCAAACACATATAATAAGCCTTATGTTTACACTGAGGTAAAATGATGCCATTGCTTTCAGATGCTGACTACCTGATTCATGCCTCCAACACTAATAAAGTTGACATATTTTACTGATGGCAATGCCTGTCTAACAGATCAAAAGTCAGTGCACATTTAGACTCATAATATCTTCATACTTTTAAATTAAAGACTCAGAAGTTTCCTTCTTCTGAACCACTAAGAGCAAATAACAAATTATTCTTCCATTGCAGGTTATATTGACACATAAACAAGTATGTATACCAGTATAATCCAAAGACTGTGAAGGCAAACCTTTTCTTATTTAGGGATAAAAAGCAAATAAAAATGTATTACTATGTAGTGCCATTTTGTTTCCTCATAAAGGTGCATTAATTGCAAGTCACAATTGAACCAACTTCCTGGAAGGGTTTATTCCACAGGTAATTAAAGCTATTGCAGAATTAATGTTTTTCATTTTGTCAGGAAGGTGCTGACTGTGAAATCAGAAGCATCCTACAGGTTAGGTGAGAAATCAAATTCCTCTTTACACTCACAGAAGAAAAGGGAATAAGAGAAACTGCAAAAGGAAGCGGTGTAAACTGGTTATACAGAGAAACAAAGTAATTGAAAGACCAAGACAATTCAAAAGCCTTTAGGAAACACTATGAAATAAAATATATTTTGATTTTCATCGTATTTGTGTTAAGATAGCACGACACAATCATGCTTTTTGTACTTGTTTTATCATAAGCCACAGAGAGGTGCAAATTGCGTTTTTTTTAGACAAGAGCTTCCTGAGAATGTTAGCACACTTTAAAAAAGTATACCATGTAAAACACCTCTATATGAAAATATGTAATGGGAAAATTTGAATGGAATTGTTACTTAAGTTTATGACCTTTTCTTGTCATGAAATATTAATTCAAATTATATAGACTATTTCAATTTATAGTTACTTTAATTAGGATTTTCTCTGAGGCAATAATCTGAAAATACTCTTTATTATATATATATATTGAATATATAATCTAAGGTGGTAAACCTCATGCATTTGTCCAGAGACATATAAGCCATAAACTAGAATGGTGTTGCTACCTAGTTCTTCTTTTTTAATGTTTTTTGATATAATTTTCCCATTCCAAGTTGGAATAAAAAACTGAGAAGTTTCAAATGTTTCTTACTAAATAATAACTGAAGGGAAAAAAGTAAAAAGAGGTCAATCAGAATTTCATCTTGTATATTCAAAATTTGTCATGATAATATATGCTGTACCACTATTACTAACACATTTCCAGAATGAAAAGTTATTTTTAAGTCAAACATTTAACTTTTATTTTCTAAGTTGAAAAGCACGATATTTCATTATTCTCAAATGTTTGTTTAAAAAAAACTCTTTTGAAGCAGACTTAGAAATGGTTCCAGCTAAGGGAAACCAGAATTTTCTAAATAATATAATAAAAATCTTCATTTTACAATTTTAGATAAAAAATATCTAATTTATTTTGTCATAAAAATTTGTCTGTCCTTTGGACTTTCCCTAGGATTCTCATTTTGGTTTGACATCTGTCACTCTTTGCAATTTGTATTGGCACACTAAACAAAACCTGGGTACCAGCACTGGTGACTTTTGGATTAACCAAATCATACACCAGTATTTGATTATCTTTAAAATAGAAATAATCCAAAGAAACTGAGGACATGAAAAATTTAAAAAAAAAAATCTTTGTTCATTTAGAGTGTTTGGGGTTTTTTTGTATTTTTTCATCCTTAGGAAAACTATCTCCAAATGACAAAAATATATTTTTCCTCCAATACATTGAAAAGAAATTTTTTAACCTTGAAAAAACCCTAAAGCTGGAAAATCCATTAACTTCTATGTATTTTAAAATAAAATAATTATAACAATGAAAATATAAGAAACATGAATGTGCTCAACAAAAATGTGTGGTATACCCTTTCACCTTATCTGCCTCACAAATTTTTCTGGTCATGGTTACAATAATGATATTTTACTAGCTTAACTCATTTGAGTCTTTTGAACAGTAGCTGAAAATATATGCCAAGTATTTTTGGCTACAAGCAGTATCTTTGCTACTTATATCTTTCATGAATTCTCTGCAATGGCATTTTTCTGGCTGATCACCTTCTGTTCCTTTGGTATATTCTGCATCTGGGGTGCTCACAAGAAGTTTACTGCATTTCAAGTACACTCAGAGTTATCTCAGAATTGAAGCTGATTAGACAGAACAGTGACACAGGAAAACATATTCTCCTCTAGCACAGTTCTGAGGCTGACTAAGCCTTTAGAATCTCTCCCCACATCTGGAGTAACTACTTTCTTACATGTTTTATGCAAAATAATTCCATCTAAACATTTACCTTCTCAAGAATTCTTGAAAAACCTTGCACTCAGCTTTGCAGAAAAAATCAATGAACTAATGCTTAGGATAAAGTATGAGTTTTTGGCAGTATCTTCTGAAAAAACCACAATTTTTAGAAAAGACTGAAGAAAAAGGCAAACTGCTTATTCTCTGTAGAGACAATATATTAATCATTGTTGTCACCAAAAAAAAGCATTTTTAATTACAAAGATAGAAAAAATGCCAAATGAACACCTGACTTAAAGGTTTGTTGGATTTTTTTTTTCCTAATTAGTTCTATAAAAGAAGAAATTTCCTGTTATGTGTTCCATTCTGTCTTAGTAGATTAAAGCACTTTGGTATGGAGTGGTTCACTGCCAGTGCCTTTAAAATCAAAATTTGGAAAAAACAAATTCTTTTGGATCAAGCACAAATGCCTAGTGCATTTACAACCCATGTCAAAACCAGCTAAAATCGTCCCACAAGTATTTTACACCAAATTAGTACTGCCTTTGTGCTTCATAGGGATACCAGAATGAGACTGGTCAGATTTTAGCTCTTCCTGAATAAACCTGGAACTTCAGATAGCCTTCAAATCGTTGTATCTCACATGCTGATGCAGGCTGCCTACTTGTTAGCATTAGCATTAGCTAAGCATTTCTGACAGTGTCCAAAATCAATACAAAGCACTGAATGCCTTAATTTGATGTACTGTGCTGGATACATTATGATTGTATCCAAAACTCCACAGGAGGCTGAAGACACTGGCATAGCTCAGAAAACGCATTTTGTTATGCTTCTGAGCCAAGCAGAAAAATGCATAAATGTCTTCCTAGACAAATTTGAAAAGTTTGTCATGTGAGACTTTAACATATTACAGTGAGGTATGATCTGTAAACCTCTCTATGCATCAGAGACTACACTAAGTCATTTGAGGATAAGTTGCCTATATGAAATTTAACCTTTATTTTATGAAAAAGGACTGGGATGTCTATGGTAAATATAAACATATATATGTATCTCTGAAATAAAAGCTAAAATATCTGAATCTGTTTTGACCTTAGATAAACTTTTTGTTAATGGCCTAAATATACAGTTGCTTAAGGAGGAGAAGCTGCTATTAATACCCTGTAAGGATAGGCATTGCTCTGTGAAGTTCAGTGGACTTGTTCACTTATCACCAACCTCATTAACTTTTAATTTTATTTATATATGTTGTACGTAACCAGCGATAAGATGGATGCTGCCAAAGCACCTAAAAATCAATTCAAAAAGCTTTTAAAACAGTGTGGAGAGACAGAGAGCGGTTATAAATGGAACTGCTGACAGACCTTATCTCCAGTGTCTTGAATGTTTCTTGGTCATACTCTAACATAGTTCTTAAAATAAAACTAAAATTCCTATCTCAACTCTTTTAAGAAGAGCTAAAATAGAAGAGGATAATCTTTATTTTAAGCACATTCCAAATATTGCTTTTTACTTTTAGTAACTTTTGGTAGGTTTTTCTTACTTTCTACTGTAAAATGACAGAGAGGGAAAGAAAACCCCTGTGTGTGCATAACCATGTAGCAAGGGAGGTTTAACCACTGGAAGATCTTTGTTAAGTTTATATTTCTGAATATTTCTTGGGAAAAATATGGTGAATAATTTTTTAATTTTTTGTAAAATTATCTACAGAATCTTTCACTGAACTTGCTGGGAGACATTTCATATCTACATATATATATATACACTATAAATATTACTATACAACTGAATGATGAGAAGAATCATGCTGAGTCTTACATTTGGAAACTTCCTTCTGAAACAAACTAAATAACAAAAGATCAACTAAATCATAAAATCAGTAATACAGACTCTAATGTGTAAGAGAAGAGTGAAGCCTATGAACATGATAAAAAACACTGGTAAGTTATACTGACAAAAATAAACTGCACAGAATATATAAACAGTAAATTTTCAAATATTCAGCTACCACAGAAAATATTGAAAGTTAGATCATTGAAATATGAAATATGAAAACACAAATCTGGTGTTTGTTCTAAACACAAGAAATTTAGTAGGTTTTTTTGATCAATTTTCCTTTCAGGTTTAACTGAAATCTTGACCATTGTAATTAAAGGCTGAGAATGTACCTTCCAAAGTGGGCTATATAAATATGTAACAGAATTATAGGTTGTTATTATATTAGGTATATTATTATAGGTATATTATTATTATAAGCAATTATATTAGTAGTTATGCTAACTATTGAAGGAGTCCATCTGACAAATTACCCACTATTTTTAGGTGATCTATAAACACAAATAGTAAACATTTAATTACTCTTCTGAATAATATAAAAATTGATGAACATAGTAATAAGTTGATAAAACTTATCAATTCTTCTTCATTATTATATCCATTAAATTCTAGATTTGTACAACTCTTTCTATTACTTCTGTCAACTGTGCTGCTTTTATTTTCAGTGGGAATACAGCACTGAAACTGATGTAACCAACTAAAATATTAAGCCTTGCATAGATGGCAAACTATTTCCTCAGGCTAATGCCTAAATTAAATATTAAGTAGAGATCAGATAATTCAGTTGGTTAGGTTTTTTTTTTTCTCTTGTGTCATGAAGAAGACGTTATTTCCCCAGTGCCTACAGTTTTCACCAGCACTAACCATTTCCTAAACCTGTGTGGTGTCTGAATAGGAAAGGTCCAGTATTGGCTCTAAGGACTGCTGACAAAGGAATTTGAAACAATGGGGAACTGTTCCCTAAAGTGATATCTCCTTAGTCTCATAAACTAAATGAGAAACATAGAGGTTTTGGAATTATTTCATTATGCTATGTCTACCTATGGAAAGACTTCTGGGTAAGGAAAAACTACATAAATTATTTCCTCAAGAAGAACACGAAAGGAAATCCCAATACTTATTTTATTTTTTTACTGTAAGAAAAGGAAATGTTGGAAATTTGGGAGATTTTCTGAGGCACACATTTTTTTAGCTAATTTTTTACTATGTACTTCTCCAATGAGTTTCTGCTATAAAGAATATAAATATAATTTTAGTGTCATTATGATTTTGTTAATCTTTAATTGAGTAATATGCTGTAGAGGCAAAAAAATACCAGCAAGATACTTTTAAGTAAACCAAATTTTAGTTACTCCTCAGGTAAATTTTCCAGAAATTGACACAAAATATTGGTTGACAGTTTCTCCTGTAATAATCTTCTAGATATGCTTTATTATGAGTTATCTTACTCTTAAATGTGGAAATACATTTCTCTTTGCCAAAGCTTTGCAAGGAGGAAAAAACATTTGTTCTCATTCTTACCTTTCTAAGGTCTACACTTATCTCAAGGTGATATATATCAACTACTAAAAAGCAGGAATTACATCAGGGAAGGTGGATTTTAAACTGATAGTTCACTCTTAAAGTGACCATCATTGAAAGAATCTAGAGTATTGAATGTGCTTAAACCAGAAAACTGGCAATGATTTTTGAAGACAGGGACAATTCCTATGCTCATTACTAAAAGCAAAACTGGTTTGGAATTTATTTTTTTTTTTAATTTGTATTCTTCTCTACAATGGATAACTGTGCAAATTGACAAAAAAGAGCTTTGGACTTTAATCTCCATAGGCTGTATCATATTGACTTTTTATAATTTTCCCTTAAATGCATGGCTGACAACTAGGACCTTCATTAATGCTAACTGAAGAAAAGTTGTTCTTTCAGTATTTTTGCAAGTACTGAGCAGACTGATGTTTTTCTTAAAGAGCCACAACACGTACAAAACTCTAAATCAAGTAAAACAATGTAAAATCCTCAGATTAACCACAGTAAGTCCTGAATTCATATAGTCACACTTCTTTAAACTTTATGAAATCAGTCATGTTCTACTTCCAGAGCAGGCAAAAGTCACACAGTACTTCAAAAAAACAGACGTGGTTTTGGTGCTGGTTCATTTAAAAAAAAAAAAACCCAATCCTGTTATTGTAAATGTGTGTCTCAGAATCAGAAAATTTACTTCATATAAAAGCTGATAATACATAAACTTTTAGGGACTGTTCTGTAAATATCGGGTGAAATAGCAAATGATAAAAGATGAAAAAACAAACAAAACTATTTTCAAAAGAAACCCCAAATTATTTCAACCTAACAATGAAGAAAACTTAGAAATCAGAAAGATTTCTAAATTTACAGATAAAATTATAAAATAGCTTATTTCAACTAAGAATCGGGGAAAATAATAGTTTTAAGGTGGTATTTGGTGTCTTTGGTAATTGGGATTGTATGTTGGGCTTCAGGAAAAGGGACTTGATTTGGTGACACAATATATTTTTCTCCAGTCCCATTTCTTAAGTATGTGAACTGAATTGCCTTTTACAACTAGGAATTGCCATAACAAATTCCCCTACTCTTAAGTAAGCAGGAAAACTCTGTTTGAAAGCTCTGGTTTCCTTTTATACTCCAGACCCTCTAAAGACATCCTCAAGGATATCCTTCTGTGTCAGGAAAGAAGCTAAAAGACACAATCACTCCAGAGATTCTTGTCATTCCAGATCAGTGACTGGAGTGAAATGGCACCAGCATTTTTTCTGTTAGCATCAGTTTTGAGAACTGAGATATTTCTTAAATTTAAAATCTTATGATGTGACTTTTTATGTAGACAGACTGGAACTATTACTGTAAAAATTATGAGAATTGTACTTCTGCTTTTATGTTGTGAGTCCTAATGCTTGATAATTTAATGATCAGCTTTTCATTCTGTAAGAGTTGAATTTCATGAGCTCTTTTCCATGCTCAGTGGTGAACCATACATTTGTAAAACTGTCTAAGCTAATTAGTACAATATATCCACTTATGTGCACAAATGTCTCATAACAGTGTGGTAACGGCCTGCACAAAAGTAGTCTTCCAAATTGTTCAGGGATCTCTGATATCATGTAATAAAAATCTGAATGAGCAAATTAAAATATTTAAACTGTTGATTATTTTGGTGCTCAAATTATTTTCAGAGTTTGCAATTAAAAAAAAAAAAAAAAAAAAAACAAAACAAAAAAAAAACCACCAAAACACACAAACATTCAGCCAAAAGCCTACTGCAGAAATATTTTTCTGTTATAGTTCTTGCTTCCTAGATGGACAAATTTCTACTAAGAGAGGAACAGAGAAACCAAAGACAAAGGTTTCCTCAGTCAAACAACCTAAAATTCATAATGTGATTCACCATTAATCTGAGTTTTGTTCTAGCGTAAGGGTAACGAAGAAAAGTTTTTGCTGAGATCAAGGCAGAGGTGAAAAGGAAAAATAAAAGGCAAGAGGGATAATTAATTTAATCATCTGATGCTGAGAGACTCAGGGCCCAAATCTTTCAATTAAATCAATAGGTTATAAGTCAGGAGAGAATTTAGCCTGGAAATGTCAAAGCAGAATGCCAATGTGATCTGAGTACCTGGTTCTTTCAAAAATTCAAGAATACTTAGGGACAAATCATAAGAAGCGAGCATAACTTTTCACGGGCAAATCCTACTTTCTATAGTTGAAAGGCTGATGTGGAACAGCATGATAACATTACAGCATGATGAGAACAGAGTATTTCCTAAACCTTCAGATTAACCACTTTCAACAAAAAAGAAATCAAACTTAATATGATCCACAAATAATATTTTAAAGGATGCAAGAGCTGAGCACTAAATTAGTCTTGTAACTTCAAATACCCATTTATGTCAAATGAGAATCTTATTCACAAACTTTGCCCTTCCAGGAAACTTGTGTCTGGTTTGTAGTGACCATGGCTGCTGTCTGTATTACACAGAAAATCACAGCTTGATTTGAGTAAGTGGGACCCCTGGTTCATCCTCCTGCCCCGAACTGAGGTGTCTTAAAAGCAGTAGGTTCAAGGCCTTGACTAGTTCAGTTTCCAAGAATGTAGTTTCCATAACTTCTCTGGGCAACCTCTTGTACTCTTTGGTGAACTTCATGATGAAATATTCCTTCCCAATATCTAATTAAAATTCCTCTGGTTGCAGCTTGTGAGACTTATCCCTTTTCTTGTTACTGACTCCTCTGAGAAAAGTCCAGCCACCCTTGAGAATCATGAGTACCTTTATATTATGATCACACATAAAATGCATACAGACCCTCACAATATACATATATTGGTCTTTGATATCTTCCACAACATTTTTCTATCAGAATGATTTATCTTAACATGCATAAGACTAACATAAAATCCTACAAAGACCTGTGAACATGAAAAAATTTCCCAGCTTAAGCACTACATTCATCTCTAAGGGATGAATAGCAAAGCTTAATAAATATCTCTGAAGGACAGTGGCTTCATTCTATCATATAATTTTCAATTTAATTATAAATTAAAAAATATTAGTGAAGTGTAGAGTATGATTCAGGAAAATTTTATGATGAACATAAATTGTAGTATTATGGGTATAAACAATAGGAAATTAATCAATGGACACAATTATAATATAGAAGAAAATGCAAATTTGTGGAGTAGTTTATTATTTTAATCAGTTACTAATTTTTGCTTAACATAATCACATGTGGAAATATTATTAAATAATACTAGGCAAAACTGAATGACCTATTAAACATAATGAAAAGCAGCTGGTAACAATCAAAGCATAGGCAGAAAGGTCATTGAAAAAATGAGACCATTTTTCTCAATATATAACAAACTGGCATCTTGACTCAATGATAGAGTTGAGAGATTTTTGTGCAAAAATGCTGATGTGAGTTGTGGTCAGCACTTGTCTGTACAATTTACATTGAGATTGGTGACACCTGCAGATGCCCTCAAACTCGATTCCCCTCTTTATAAAGGGCTGCAGAGCTGCTGGCAAAGCATTCTTTTTCAAGGGACTTTTCCTCTGGAATGCTCTTCCTTGCCAAGGTCTAAAATAGCCATAAACTGTTGACATTCTGGGTGTGCTACAAGGTCCATCTGTGTGAGCTGACTGAGGCAGTAAGGGGTGGGATATCTCGTGGGAAGGTGTGATGGAGGTGCACAGGTCTTATGACTAGGAATTAAATGGGGTGTTAGAGAGTGGGAGGACAGAAGACTGCTGCTTTTTTTGGAAGCTTTATTTATTGCAGTCTCTACATTATGTTTTAAAATACATGCCAAGGTTGCTCAAAGTCTTAGGTGTCCTCTGGAGTGCTTATTGTGGATTAAAATCTAAATGCATGTTAATTCTATTCCTAGTGTTAATGATTCATTTTGTTTTCCAAATTTCCCAGAGACTTTCCATAAATTTAAATCTGAGCAGCAGACTGTTATTTTTCAGAATACTTGCACAATTAAATTAGTATGACTTTTTAAAGACTAAGACACTATGTAGAGTAAGAATGCAAGAATCAACCCAAATGGTTTTGACAGCTAGAGCATGATGGTTTACAGCAACGTTTTTTGTTAAAATGCCCATATTACACAAAATGTATTACAATGGTAGCACTGGTTTGTTGTCAAGGGGAAAAAATCCCCAAAAGTAATGATTCTGCTTAAAAATACAAATAAATAGACAGGGAATTTTACACATATCAGGGTTTAATTACATTAAATATCTATAAGAATATTTTGATTACAATAGCCCTTTTATAACAAGGAAAATACAAAAAAAAATTGAGTATCTATTGATTTCAGTTTCAAAAGCATTCACATTTTCCTGTATTGAACTCTATGACTAAAATACAAAGCATTTGTCATTTTAATCACTGATCTTTAAGTAGCCTGTATATAGGTAGTCTACCCTAGCATCTGTTTACAAGACTAGCCAAAGTCCTACATATAAACTCAATTTACCAGAACTCAGATAGTGTTAAAGAGTTGCAGGTAACTAATTAAAAAAAAAAAAAACCAAAAAAAAACAAACCAAAAAAAAAAAATCAAACAAAAAAAAAAAACAACCAAAAACTGGTTTCTTACTACATCTTTATAAGAATAGCCTTTTTATTTGTAAGAATTGGTTCCTTATTCATAGCTATTTGAGAGATTTCATGCAAAAACTTTCGACTGCAAGAATCCCCTGAAATTCAGATTTCAGCACTGTCCCATACTAGGCATAAAAGATTATTCATATTTTATATGTTCTTTTTGAGACTCTACAGTAACTCTTTCAGACCATAGTACTTTCAGATGAAAATGTAGTAAATTCAATACCATAAAACACTAAGGTTGATCACGCATGTGTTTGCTTTTTATTATTTTTTTATTTTTAGCAGAATGGGAAAAACATTTAATCAAAAACTCATTATACTCAAAGTATTTTAGTAGTAGATCTGGTTAATAAAGTATGTGACTTTATTACCTATTCCTCCTTTTCCATCTTTTCATACATTTCTCAGTTCTTCAATTTTAATTTTTTTTAAGGAGGAATTAAATAAAATTTGAGATTGTCAACTCTTAAAAGGCCTTAATTTCTGCTACTTATTGGGTGCAATTCATTGCAAAAATTGTTTCAAGAAACTTTTATTTTAATGAATTAAAGTATAAATAACTAGAAAATACTTCAAGTTTAAAGAAAAATTAGAGGATCAAACAAAAAAAAATTTTGATAGATGTTCAATTTTTGTTTTATTTTTATTATTCTTATTCAGTTATAGACTGTTGAGAACAATTAGCAATTTCAGGTGGCATTTATACACTGGTAATATCTTGTTGTGACAGGTTACATGTAGCACACACATAACAGATTTTAAAGAAAATATAAAAATTTGAAGGTTTCACAGTAGAAATTTATCTCTAAGTAAATGATAATATTTTTAATGGAAAAAAAAATTTGGTTTTAATTCCCTGTAAATTTTATGTTGCTGTTGCTGCAATATGTCTTTCTAAATATTAAATGTATATTCTTTCAAAACTTACAGAAAGCCTCAACAAAGCACATTCTGGTGGAACAAACAAAAATTAGCACATTTTCAAAGGTATCCAGCTATTCATACTGTTAAGTAAATTGATTATCAGTCTTTGAAAACTGTGCTTGGTAATGAACAAGCTCACGATAATTACCCTTCCCTTCTCTACATTCCTGTCCCTTCTTGATACTGTCTAATATAAAACCAGGCAGCCCCACAATGACATTCATGCCCTTGTGCCCTTGTAGGAAGCTATAAAAGCATAATTTTTCATTGCAGGCAGCCACCAGCAATAAAAGCTCTTCAATTATGCCTAAATCCACTCAATCAAGATGAATTTAAAGTCTTCTTTGGGATTCCCCCCCACCCCTTTTATTTTTTTTTTTCCTGCACATCTTTCTTCTCCACAAAATTGATCCTTCTGCTCAAAGAATGCTATAGACTCCCACTGGAAATTCCCAAAACATCAGAAAGCAAGAGAAGGCTTTCCTCTCTGATTCCCTGTACCTGCTTTATAGGTTGCACTGAATTCTTGTTTCTACACCTTAAAGATCTTAATTTTATATCAAGTAGCCAAGAACATTCCAGTGTACTGAGGCAGACAGCCCTCTGCGCCTGAGGTATGTCAGACACAATCAGCCTCAAGAAGCACTGAAGTAAAACACCAAGACCTTTTGAAGCTTATTCAAAAAGAGAGTCATTAGAACAGACACATTAATCAGGCTGGCATGATTATCAGTGGTGTGAGTAGACATGACAACACAGGAATGCCACAATTTACCCCTCACTATTGTCTCCTGCAGAAACAAGGTACAGCTCTCACAGGACACTGCGAATTCTAATCAATACGGTGGAAAGACAACCATGTCTGATGTCTCTTTGTGGGTACAGCAAGACTTCACTACAAAAAAATTCCACACTTTCACTGTAGTATTTACAGTTCCATATGTTCATAATTCACACTACACAAGCAAGAGCTGAATGTACACAATAATGGTATGTTCCAACTGAGGTAACACTGAGATAACAAAAGGATGTCTGGCAGCAAGTTTAAGGTCATTCTTTTAAAATCACTATTTTGGAATGTTAGGGGTTTTTTCATTAGGCTCACTGATCACCTGAACAACTATACATCTATACAAATGTAATAAAACAACCCTGATCCTCCCAACAAATTAAACAAATCCAAGGATAATAGTACAGACAAATAGCTGAAACAATAGACACTTTTATAAATCAGATTTTACAGAGTATGTTTTTCTGAGGGGAGAGCAAAAGAGAAATGACATGTCTTTTACATGACACACTGTATTCTATATTTCTTGGTTTTAATGTTCACCTTTGATATAAGAAAAAGAAAGAAGAGCTATTAAAATGATTCCTTTGCATGCTGAGTGACTTCAAAACACGGTGAAAAGCACTTTAATAAACTATCTTTTTTGCTTTGCTTACTCCCATGCTAGAGTGAACCAGGGCCAAGACTGGCAGTCATAGATTTCTTTGCTGCTGAACACTGTGCAAAAGACAAGCCAATTATGATCTGCCCTCTCTCTTATGTCAATAACTCGGCTTTACTAGCACTCCCGTTCTTTTGCATTTTCTTTCATAAAACATGATGCTGAAAAGTAGTGGAGAAAAAAAGTGGAAAGGGTTTTGTATACAAAAAAAGTATTACAAAAAATCTGGATTTCTAAATACCCCTGTGCTTCTTCCTTGGTACTTACAAATTAAATAAAACTGCAAATTGAAATGTGTAAGCTGTTTGTTTGTTAGTTTGTTTAACATAAAGCAAATGACATACTTTAAATTCAAATGCATGTAAGTATGCAGATTATGCACATATACACATTGCTGCACTTTTTTTTTCATTTAAAAATGCATTCTCTAAAGGCAGAAGTTCCTTATTTTTAGGACTAGAAATAATTAATGGTTTCAGAACAATAGCATCTTCCTCACTCAAACCATAAATCTGCTTCTTATTAGATGGTTTGGACCTTATTTCATGTACAATAAGAACCCAAACATTTAGAATTAAAATTATTTACAAAGAGTATCTCTTAAAAAATTAATTTTCTGGGTTAGATATCAGTCATTAGAACACACCTCATTTTGCTTCCTATATAAGTGCCTTTCAATTTATTTACTCTTAATGAAAGATATAGCTCAGCAGAAATTAACCTGTAAAAGGTGAAAAATTCTGAATAGAAACTATCCACACGCAAAAAGTAGGAAATTAATGGAAATACTTCCATTATCAGGCCTTCTTTTTTGAAAGCATAGACAATGTACACAATGCAGACACATCCAGAATGCAGGAATATCTAATTTCAAGTCGTGAGCTACTTAAAATTCTAAAGCTTCAAGTGGAAATTATGCAGAGAATTGCAAGGTGTGAAACAGGCTGTTAATCTATTATGTAAATGATGCAATATTTAGGGTAATGTAGAAAAGTATGTCCTGGTTAGACCTTATTGTTCTGAATTTCCTAAAAATATGAAGAAAATCACAATGTCTGCTTCACACAGAATGTTTGCTTCACGCTTCCTTCTTGGGCAGAAGGACAACTTTTCTTTTCTGGAAGGTCAATACAGCTAAGTTCAAGAAGAAAATAGTGGATTGATGAGTTGAACCCCCATAGCATTCAGAAAATTTAAATGTAAAATTATCTTGCTAATTCTAAATATGTCATTACAAGCCTATCATCTGAAATTATTACCTGTAACTGATGGGGGTTTGTAAACCTTTCGTTAGAGATGCATCTGTACAGGAGAATTTTATGTAGTTGAGTGTCACTACTACTGATGTTAGTATAAGAATATTAAACAATTGAATGTACTAGAAAGCAAATAGATTCTCTTGTGTAGAAAAATTTTGACACAATTCTCATTTTATTTATTCATAAGTAATAGATACTGAAGATAAAACTCATCTAACTAACAGATTAACAGTTTCTTTAATTGCTAGTTTTAATACAATTATTTAAATATCTAAAATTTTACTGGATTTATCATTCCTTGTTTCTAAATTCTATCTTTCTGATCCATGACTTTTTTCCCCCATGGAACTATATATACAACTTAAACAAAAAAAAAAAGGCAGAACTTTTCACCAACATCACGTCATCTAAATGGGTAGGCATTCAAAAAACATCTATTAGCCTGTGTATATATATGATTATACATATATCTATATATCTATATCTATATATATCCCATAAATAACTTAACATCAGTGAAGCAACTGTCACATCAGGAAGTGTGTGACACCTAGACCAAAATTAAATAAAGAAAGTCCATTTTTTTCAGCTTTTGTTGTGTTTTGTATTTAAAAAATAAAAAGGAGAAACATAAATAATAAACATGGTGTTAGATATTTATGTGCATATTTAAGTAGCAGTGGAAAATTTCTATGAAGTGTTTTACTCTGGAAAAAAATTATTGTTTTGTTATCAGAAATAGAGAAATTTAGTAGATGACTGAATGAAGGCAGAAGGCCAGCTGTCACTTAGTAATTGAGAATATCCAATGCATCCTCCTTCTGCAGGAAGACCGTGCTTTAGGAATCTGAGAAGACTATATGTAGGACTAATGGACTTGTGAATAGTAACATAAGGCTGGAGCTAAAATATTCATTTCAATGTGAGACAAGACTTGCCAATCATTTCTGATTCAGGTGAATCTACTTTATCACAGGAACAAGTTAATACACTGTATACTGTCAGCTTTGCAGAAATAACTGGGGGCACTTAGAGTTCTGTTCTGAACTTGGAGTTCCCTGACTTGGACAGTCATCTGTGCTTGGGTCATGCTGGATCCATGTGCTCACATATTCTCTATGTGTAAACTGGGTACAAATTACAAAACTTGCTACAAATATTATTCTTAGTTCCAGTTTCATAGGTTTTTGTGTTACTATAGCTTTTGTCCCTATCTTCCCTTCAGTGAAGTTAGGAGTTGAAGCCCCACTGATTTAGGCCCTTAGGACCAGTGTTGGTTCCTAAAATATCTCAATAAAGAGTTTCTCTCTGCTTTTCCCAATTAAATTAATAATTTGAGACCTAAAATACAATACATGCCCACTTTCTGAGCTTACACTAGGCTCCATTAATGCATTCTTTCTTCAGCTTTGGTCTACAGATAACTGGTAGTTCAGGAAGCAGCAAACAGTCTACAAAACAGGTGCAGTGAAAAATAAATAAATAAATCCAGACACATATCCTCCTACACGCTTGGAAGGCATGAGTTGGTAGCTGCCAGAAAGTATAATGGGAAAGCAGGTCCCAGCTTCTGCTGGTGCCTCCCTGCAGGCAGTTAGCTCCATTTTAGTGCATGTTCACAGCAATACAAGTGCAAGAGACTTGCTCATACAGAGTCTGGATCTACATAACTATTTTCTGTAAAGGGCATCAAATCCTAGCTGATACAAAAAAGGCTTTTCAAGTATATTACACACAGTGTTTGTATATACAATCCTTGAGTTTAATGGCCTTTTCCATGAACTTCAGCACTAACAGTTTCTAGATCTCATGCTGTGTCATGGTTTTAGGACCTTACAGACTATACCAATAAGCCCTTTTGACCAAGAGACTCACAATACATATTCAATGGTCAAAGAGGAGGCTGATATTTCACAGGTAGGCAGTAACAACAATGCCTCAGAGTCTTTCTTGGAAGTTCCTGTGCAGAATGGAACTTTCTGAGCAGCAGGGCGGACCCAGAATAGTTGTTAATGTTATTTTAATGAGAAGTTGCTAATCAACTGTCTTGATTCAGACTACCCTGATTCAGTACAGGTCTCTTACCCCTGACATGAGTCCTGTGAGGAAGCCACATTTGAATTAGTTTAAGCTGTATATTCCGCAGTTGCAGTTCACGTAGTCTAGCTGTTAACCTTAATTTCATAACTCAGTCATGTTAAACATTGCTAACTCAATTTCACCCTAATTTCAGCTTGATTTAGATGTGAATATGGGTTTCAGGGTCTCTCTTTGAAACATCCTGTATATCCAGAAGAATAGAGACAATAATAAATAGTTTGAAATTTGGGGCTTCTTTTAATTGTAAGTGTAATATAAAGTGGTTAATAGTTCTAGTTCTGTGGTTTCAACAAGAAGAAAATCAACTTTCAGGAAAGATTAGGGAAATAAGTCTTGGTAAGGCCCTGACATCAGAAACACTGTCTAAAGAAATGTACATGGATTCATCAGATAATCTTCACATGCTAAATGGGATGGCAGAAAACACATGCATTTAATTATCTTTTATAATTCAGAAAATCTGTGAAATAGAATTTGTTTACTTTTTTGATACAAAAATGCTGTTGTGAAAATGTCTTTAAACATTGCCAAATCCTATGAAGACCTGTTCAAACTGGTCCATTCCTTGGCTTCAGACACTTCATTCATAAACTGCAATGTCATAGTAAGACAGGTGTTCTCCAAAAAGGATATTAATTCCGAAGTGATATATTACACAATATATTTCTTTGTAGCTGATCATCCCATGTAAATGAAGCATATGACTTTTATGAAACAGGCACACAAATTTTAATGTGACAGTGATCTATCTATCTTCCCTTGTGGTGCATTCAGGTTCATGTGTAAAACATGAAAAAACAGCTGGATGCTAAAGAAAGACAGCCCTCAAGGCTAAAAATGTAAAACATTTTACAAAATATAAGTTAGGAATGTACTGATATTTTTATACGGTAAATTCTTCAAAGGGAATTTTCCTTATTGCATCTATACAGTGCCATTCTTCAGAAATAGAAGGACAGAGTCTGATCTCAGTTAAAATAATTAAGGCTAGTGGGAGATGTAGATGAGACAAAGAAACATGCTCATATAAGCAATGAGTGTTGGAATTACAAAATGGGTCCTTAGGCCGTCACATGTGAAAAGGACTTTACTGTGCCATGTAAGAATAGCCCTGTGTGTATGGCAGTGTAGTGATGCAAGAGACTTTAAGTTCAGGAAGTATTTTACTTACAGAGCAATATTTTTAGAAGTAGAATAGCCAAATGGAAAGCACCCACTCTGGGGGAGCTTAGCTGCCTTCTCTTATGTTTGCAGCAACAATTCTTACCAGCTCCAAAGAAGCTGCAGCAAGAACATTACACCCACTGGGAGAAGCTCGCTTCAAAATCTTCTACAGTGCTGGAGGTGGTGTCTTGCTAAAAATAAAGGTAACTATACAATGACATCCTTGAGGTTCTATTGGAATAGGGTTTGAAAGGAAGACAAATATGTAAATAAAAAAAAAAAGAAGACGTTTATATTCAAATCAATAATGGCAATGATGGTGTTTCCACTGAAAAAGCTTAAAAATAGGCTGCACATAGGGGTTTTTTTTGACATGTAAAGAACCTGCACTAGGAAATTCTGGTTGTTACTTCACTTGTCTTTTGTATTAAAGGAAAAATTAAGTATTAATAATTTCAAAACTTTTGTTTTCCATTACATTATCTGTACCTTCTAAATGTCTTGCTATTCTACACCTTATTAGCAATCTTAATGAAGTAAAAATGTTTATGTTTTCCATTTTTATGCTTATCACAACTATACAGCGTAGCTGATACAATAATTTTAATAAGTATCCACATTTTCCTTCTCACAAGTTCATCACCAATTAGTGAACTGAAAGGATTTTTCCCAACATTTCCTTTTATCAAAATACTCAGTGCAGCAAGCTAGTGTCATATTTAAACGTGGAGCAATTTTATTGCAATCTCAGTGGTATCTGCCTGTCAGCAAAAGGGTGGCGTAATGGATTGTAATCATTTTTGCACAGAGTAAGGACAGGTCTAGCAGAAAATATTTAATTCTAGGTGATAGCTCCTGCAGAGTCAGTAAAGGGCACATGCTAATAAGGAAGCTGCAGAAAGGCACTGGTGATGACATGCTCCCTGAAAACAGCAAGCTCAGCAGATATAGTGCAGCTAATAGAACCATTACTGCCTCATGTCAAGCTATGAAAAATACCAAAGGACAGAGTCATCACAGTGGAGGAAAAAACAAAGCTCTTGTATATAATGGTTGGAAAAGCTTTATAGGCAGAACAATGTTAGGATAACAGTGTTATCAAATGCATGAATAAAAATATGGCAAAAAGCTTGCTCAGTAGAAAGAGCAATTTCCCCATTGTAATTCACTCTATATTCCACATGTTGTAGCTGTACCACTCATTGTATTAATTTTCACTTTGGAACTCATTTCCCACTAAGGTATCTGTTGTCTTCTGCTGATGGCAGTAAGTTTGCTTTAGCTTTTCTCTTTTAAACTTCAGTTTATGATAGAGTCCACAAGTAAAACATAAAGTACTACAAAAGATGAATACAAGATGGAAAAGCATCCAGATGCTTTTACAGAGAATTAATTTTCCAGACTTTGATTAAAGGCTTCTGTTACCACTGGCAAAGTGTTGATCAGCTTCTCTCCTTCTAAAACTGGGAGTCTTTCCAGAACCACTAAGACTTTGAAATCTTCAGAAGCACTGAGATTACGAAACCTTCATAACATGCCTGTGTTACAGCACGAAGCACTCTAGCTGGTCACATTATACACAGATAAAAATCTGTTTCCATCTGACATAGAATTTGCAGTTTAAAATTCTGCTTACCAAAATTTTATCACCAATTCCAGATAGGAATAAAATGCTAAGTATAACCAATGAGGTATGTATAATATTTAGATCTACAAGATTAAATAAAAACATACTGCAAAATAAATTTTTAGACAAAATTTTCTTAACATACTTTTCAAAGCAAAGTATTGCTCTTAATTCTCCACAAAAACATAAAGTGTGTCCTAATCTACCAGAGAGAATATTGCATTTCCATATTTGTTGGTTTTAAGGACAAAAACCATTGAGGTCCCTCTCCCTTATTCCAGTCCATGAATATGGGCTTGACTCTGAGCTGTCACTACTTAAGAAAAAAACAAGCTAACAAATGCTAGACAAAAGAGTAGCTATCTAACTTTGCACTCTTTGAAATTGCAATGCTGCTAATGGGATCTTTGTTTTACTACCAAAGGGCTTAATTAGTTTGGATTGTTAGTGAAATGTGTCTAATAAAAAGCCTACTAGATCTATGGAGTCTTTCTATTGGCTTCCATTAATGCTGACTTTCAGAACAGTGTTAATTTGATGAGTTAAATCTATAGCACCAAATCTTGGAAATCAAGAGTTAGAGTGGGTTTCTGAAGTATTAATTTTATGTCCTTAATACTTACCAAAATGTCGACAGCTTTATTACTAAATGAAGAAATGTTTCAAAGTACATTTTTGTATAATTTGCCATTATACTGTTCTCTTAATTTGCTACTTAATACAAGCTGAACATCAGCAAAACGTCAGAAACCTCATAGGTAGTCCTCTGGAACATGCAGTTTATGATCCCCATTCTTCCTCTTCTCTTTACACTATTAATCGAGTGTTTCAGTGGGATATCCCTGAATAATGTAACATTTTGCACTTCCTGCCCTGCTTCAAACTGTCAAAAACACAGAACCACTACAAGAAATAAGTTAATTAGAAATTATTCTCTGTCCATTAATGTGTGTCATTTATCATAAAGATTAATTGTATTAGGAAACAATAATTACACCTGAATCTCATTTATAAGGAAGATGAGAGCGAGTGGATTTTCAAAGAGCCCAGTCTCTTGTATTCATGGGCATTCTTTACCACTTAGACATTCTTGAGCTAAGTAAGCCTCAAGTAATTAGTTTCAACCTGGCTCAGATTACCAAATCATTGAAATCAAAGGCTTGTGTAGTAAGAAACAACCTATAATTCACTCACGTAGTGATTTGAATTGCTATAAAGGTCTCTTTTAGAACTTGAGAGGAACCCTGCAAACCATGGTCACATAAGAAATCTTTTTTTTTTGACATGAATAGACCCATTAAGTCAATGGAGGTAGTCATGTGAACAGAGACTCATGTCAAAAACCACTGATGCTGAGAATGCACTCTTTTATATTTTCTTTCATTTGTATGGATAAGCAAGGAAGGGTGCATGAGGAGTACTATGTGGAGTATTATGCTCTTATTCAGTATTCTAACCATATTTCACAATATTTCCCATTGAAAAAACTCACTCACACTCACACTTTATCCTTAAATCTGTTAAGTAGTATTTGAACAGTAGATGCTTTCAACTCCAGAGAAGATTGTAATAACACAGTAATTAACAGATTCTGTACAGGTATCATTTAATCCTTTGAAGTTTCCTATCAAAAATTTTTCATTGAAAAAACCTTTATTAAGATTTTGTTAATCAATATTGTTGTCTCAATAATTCTCATGTTTCTACAGGCACTGATATACTTATGCATTTTTTGACTAAGGTTCTGATCCGGCACAGGTCAGAGAAAAGGATGGTGCATTAAAGAATTTGGGGTTTTTTCCTTGTTTGCGTCAACTAAAGAGAAAATAGAGAAGCCAGAGAACATTAGAAATGTACTGCTGTCCCCATCATTGCCACATTAAATATTCTCTTAACTGGACAGATTTCTGTCATATATACAGGCTAAACAATGTTACTGCCATCTGCCAAAAGGTAGCATTAAGACAGCATGCCTTGTGTACTCCAGCTTGTGGCTCCAAGAAGAAAGTAGGAGAGGTTGCCATCTGTTTGTGCTTATCATTTTCTGCACGTAGCTTACAGAGCAAGTCTGTGGAGGAGATCTGGCCTCCTCTGGAAAATATTGTCGTGCTATAAAAATGGCTCTGATGATTTACTGCCACTTCTGTGATACCAGCAGCTGTATACAGGGAACAAGCCTCACCCTCTGCAAAGTACCAGAGTCCTTCACTGAGGCTTAACTGGAACTTCAGTATGCTAATGACTCCTGCAAATACATGCCTTACCTAAAGACAAGCAAATTTGAAAAGATCTTCATGTGCTGTTTTACTTATACATCTGAGCTGTTCTTCTGTCCAGGCCAGGAGATTATTTAGGAAATAGGCTGTAAAGCTATCTAGGCTGCTTGGAAGCAATGAGAAAATTTTAAAAGAGATTTTGTTAAATATATTAATGCATGCATGTTCACAACAGAAATTCTGTCTTTCCTGTTTTCTTAATAGATTTGGATAAAGAGAAAAGAAAAAAGAAGTGGTTTTAATTAAAAAGAGAGCTATCATCTCTAGATTAATTGAATCGGGGGAATCAATTTATCATCATTTTAAGCTAGTCACTGAGAAGCTATATGTTCAGGACTCCATTTTCTCTCAGCCTTTACATGAGGCCAGAGGAGTGTGAAAAATTATATATTATCAGACATAAAAAAAAAGTGTATTATACTGCAGAGAGCAGAACTCTGTTTCTGAGGATGCACCAGCTGCTTCTCAAGTGCACCTTCATGGAGTGAGCTCTTCTGTCAGAGAGGTGCTGTGACACAGTTATGGATGAAGATTCTCCTTCCTGATAAAACACTCTGGTTTTTTTATACACAAAGCTTGACCCCTTTAATAATACCTGTGTACTTAAAGCCATGCTTACCTAGAGTGAAGATGCAAATATACTAGTATTAGAAACCAGATCTAGTTCAGGGTTCCTTACAGCTGTAAGGAAAGGGACAATATCTTTTGATGTGAATGACAAAGCAATTATTGCAAGCTGATATAACTGCACGCATGTTAATGCTATACAACTCCATGGGGAAAAAACATCATGCTCCTATATAAAATAATTTAACTGACATAAAATCTGTATAAAAATCAGTAAATATCCACCCTCCATGAAGATTTGAAACATAGATAAGGCCGTCACAGTGTTATCTTCATTTTCAAACTTTGCAGCCATAGAGAAGTCTCACAATAAAGCCTGTTGTTAAGACTTTATGGTTGTCATATTGCATTGTGTTATTATAACATTAAATCGTTACTACAATGAGACAGATGAGAAAGAACTGGAAATAGTCCCTCAAGACAGTTAAAATGCACAAACTTCACTCTTCATTCCATGCGAAGAGAATCACTTCTGCTTTCCTGAAAATAATGTTTCAATCACAGTTGCTAAAGAGTCACAAACAGCTGCTTACTGCAGTATGTACACGAAAGACCAAAAGCACTTCAGAGCAAGGGCCACAAGAGCAAATGTCGTGATGGAAATACTCTCTCTCACCATTATGAAGTAGCTTGGAAAGTAAATAGGTCTTAACTGAATTAGTTGGAAATAGTTGTCATCCCTGTCTCAGTACACATAGTAAAAATAACAGTGAACATGCTAATCTATCAGAGTATTTATCTTTCCTGTTATTGGAAATGCTGTCAGAAGAAAAAATACCCAAATAATTTAGATAAACATATTTTGATTATATTTTTACTTTTCTGTTTTCTCCGTTTTCAGGAAGGTTCATTACAAGTTAGCTTATTCAAAATGCTTGAAACCACCTGATTGCTTTTTTTGATACAGGCATAATATTCTCCACAATTAAACCTGAGTGCTTATGCAAATCTGGCCATGTTATAATCATGTTTTGTAGACATGTATGGAAAACAGAGAATTATAGGGATAACTGAGTAACCATCAAAGACGGTAAAAAAGAAAAAGAAAAAGAAAAAGAAAAAGAAAAAGAAAAAGAAAAAGAAAAAGAAAAAGAAAAAGAAAAAAAGTACGGGTCAGCAATCTATGAAAGTGAAATGAAGATTTGGCATTTAAGGCATAAGAAGCCAAAAAAATCCATCTTCATCCAATTGACCTTGGGAATTAATAAAAATATAAGGCACATACAGGCATGCTTAGTGATGCACTTCTGTGTAAATATGTCCTTATATGTCCTTGTCACTGTCTTGCCTGTGAATACTTCATTTTTACTTGAACAGTGATAAATGAACGAGGAGGTAACTAACACCACAGGATTGCTGACTAGCCTGCAATCTTTCAAGCTGCATACTGGAACACCACACCAGTGTGGAGCACTGCACATTGCTCTGCCACACTAAAAGCAGGGTGCATCAAGTGGACTTGTAGCTGCACAAACCACTGCAGATGATGGTATCTGAGAGGGAGTGTGCTCATGAAGAATCATCCAGTGGCCAAAATTAATCAAGAGAGCCCTCTGACATAGTGAAGTACGGTGACAAGTGAAGATGAAATGAAAACTTTCAGGGTTCATATAAAGAATTTTACAAAAAAAAAAAAAAAAAAGGTACACAGTATTTCCCTCTGCATTTGGCCACTAGTGAAGTACGGTGACAAGTGAAGATGAAATGAAAACTTTCAGGGTTCATATAAAGAATTTTACAAAAAAAAAAAAAAAGGTACACAGTGTTTCCCTCTGCATTTGGCCATCATGTTATTTATCAGTGAAAATTTTCTCAAATTTTTACAATTTGCCTTTGAAAAGAAGGATTTTGTAACCCACGCTGAACCTATTTATTCCTAGAACATAAATTCTTTCATCAGTTACTTTGGGTACATGCAATTTGCAGATGAATCATTTCATTTGTCCTTGTTAAAAAAGTCACAGAATTCTATTTTTGTCTATTTAAATTACATTTGAACAAGGGGATACTCTTATATTATCATCATTTAATTCCTCTCATGCTCCATCCCGACATCATCAGGCCAACACAATTTCAAATCTATACCACTAAATTGATACCCTGACAAATTAACTTGATCATTCCATGGAAATCAGTAACAATGATGGCAAAATGTTAATCTAATGGGTATATATTGCTGAAGGATCTTGCCCTTACCCATGAAATGTTCTTTAAAGACAAGATTTTGAGGTCATAGATTGATCTGTTATGCTGAAGTGTAGGATTTGACTATACAGAGTTTGAAATAATGTTTATTGTGAAAACCAATGATTTTTGAAGACGGGTGTATTAACTGGTGTATAATTAATGTAAGGTTTACATTTAAAAATTCCATTTTAGAATGCCAGTTATAAAAATTCTTAAACCTACTATTAAATACTCTCCCTGATGTTACACTTATGGACTCCCTTATAGAATTCATAGGGATAAGGCAAGCCAAGAACACAGAAAATAAAAATATTTATCTTTTAGAAAAGTTAGTTGTGATGGTGAAATCTATAGCTATTTAAAAAAAAATAATAAATACAAATTTAAAAAATTAAAATATTACAGACCAAAAATGAGTGAAATTGCTGTTATGAATTTGTATTCCTGATTAGTTTTACATGGCAATTAAGTCAGATTTCCAATCCCCAATAAAATAATATAAAATGCATTTTTACTGCTAAAAGTTGAATTATCATTCCAATTAGAACTCATTTTCAATGGAAATTGATATATTGCTATATTTAAAGATTCATTAGAAGTTTTCCAGTCAAAATGTGTATAGTACACCACTTTTTTTTAACACATATTAGGTGGAATACTGTAAACCAGAGGCTGATGTATTTACCTTTAGTATAAAAATTTGTGTTATTCTCCCCCTCATAACCTATCCATTTCCTGGGGTAGAGAAATGAATAATTTTCAATAGAATTCATAAGCTATTGAATTAACTTAATTCAGTTCTGGACCTTAAGTGAAGTCAGAATTGATTCATACTTTTTCACATGCAACTTTGATTTATATAAACCAAATCATACCCTCTAATATCTTTTTGTAATGACTCAAAAACATCTAGACTCTTTAAACTGAATGGAGGTCTACACATACAGCCTAATAATAACAGCCGTTTTAGTTGACAGGAAGGGCCTCTACACACATTTATGAAGAAAAGGATCCCTGTTTTAAGGTTAGCACAAGACATACTGGGGAAAGAGAAAACCCCAACTATTAGAAAACTAGAATAATTAGTCTTAAAAGGTTCATTTAATGTTTTGGATTCTAATCCATATCAATTTTTAGTGATAAATTTATTAGAAAAAAAATATTAAGTTATGGTCCTTATTTCTTAGTGTCAAATGTCTCCATTACCCACAACTTGGTTTTAACATGCCTGCAATAATAGCTGCTGGTCTATGACTGAATACTTTTGAATCAAGAAAAATGGTAAAAGTGAGCTCACTTACACTGAATCTCACACTGAATGAAAGAATTAGGCAGGATAGGGAAGTAACAGGGATTTAAACACAAGTTTTAAAATGTGTTCTAAACTTGTATATGAAAACATAGATAGACAAATTGTACTGCTTTAATTCCTATAATTCATGTGTCTGTAGAATATAAACTAATGTTCTCCTGAAATAGTATGCTTTATAAAACTCTCTTCAGCTCTGTACAAGTGTTCCTCATTCATCTGTAAATAAAAGATATTTCTTGTTTTGACTATTTGGGCTGTGTCCACTACCTTCCAGACAGAATACAACAGTGTGCAGGTGATGTATTAACATCGAAAAAGGCTAACAATTCTATTATTTCAATATTATATTTTATTATTTAAATAAGAAAACAATATTTAATACAAGATTTAAAAATATTTATATAAACTTAAATCTATATAGCTTTGTAATAATTCTTTTTGTACAAATGAGTGGGTATGAGGTATTTAGGATTCATGTTTATTTGTCTGTTAGTAGAATCCTGGCAGCTAGAAATCTGTATATTAACTAGTGAATGTCATCTCACCCACTTGAGAAAATTAAAATTAAACTTATGTAGTTATTTATTTAAAATACCTTCCACACCCCCAAAACCCTCTATATTCAAAAGTTTTTTGCTGAAATCCTATTAAAAGATGTCAAAAGAGCTTGTTGAAACTGCTCCTTGAATGTCAAGTAAATATGACATGCACTGAAGATTTCAAAAACATAAACTACAAGATAAGGAAAGAAAGATAAAAAAAATAATTTAAAGCATAATGAGGAAGAAGATACAAAATAACTAAAAACCAGCTGCTGAATATGTTCATAATTCTTATTCATTTCTAGTGATTCTTAAGTCTAGTTCATATATGGGTGAGTAGTTTTATAAATATATTCTGAAATTACTTTCATTCATTTTGTAAAATTTTTTGGTTTCACTTTTCATAATTTAAAAGCATTTTGTCTTAGTTTTCTGAAAAGAACACAACAAAATTCCTAACAAAATAGGAATCCATGAGTAAAAAGTTTTTAGTGTTTACTGAAATATATGTATTATATATTTTGCAGAAAGCCTTCATAAAGAGTATACATTCAAATAATGTTTAGCATACACATGCATTTTGAAAACAAATTTTATACATTGCAAACATGCTTCACCTTCACATTGAAAAAAGAAAAATAAACAAACAAGCAAACAAAAACCAAGACAAAACCATTTCTAGTATGATAAAGATAATCAGTTGCAAGGTGTCTTTTTTTTAAATAAAAAGTCCAAAAATGTAAACAAAAAAATCTTAACTGAGAAAAAGATACTGTAGAAAAAGTAAAAATTCATTTTTATTGTTTTATTATTATTATGGTTATTATTGTTATAGAAGAAGGGACAGACTAGATGAAAATTCAACTGCATTTCAAATGTGAGCAGGAAGCAAGAACTGCTACCGTAAGAAAATTTTCTTTTCTTCAAGTTACAGAGGATGAGCAAGCTGCAAGAGGATAAATGTATACTCAAAAAACCATATTCTCAGTATATGTAATAAGTGATTTTTTCATTGCTGAATACTTTACAACATTTCAGTGACTTATGATTTCCTTGAAATCAAGAGGTGCCTTAAACCTCGTTAATCATCATCGTTTATACCTTCATATGAAGCTGCAAGTCTATTGCTATAGAACTGTACATCTCTAACCAGTACTGAAATGTACGTGGTTAGTCTGCCAGGTCAGTCTGCAGGTTATATTCTTTAGAAGACCTTGAAGATTTTCCCCTGTCATTTAATGAAAAAAATCAAGAAGTACTTTAAATGAGCTCACATTTTAATGCCATCCCAATGGAAAAAAAGTTCCTTACACATTTTAGTGCTTAAAAGGCAAAATTATTTACATTGCAGGATATACTTATCAATATAAAGCAGGTTTTCTGCTTTCACAACACTGCAATTAATTTTCATTATTTTCTTGCTTTTGTGAACCTTGCATTATTAATTTATTACTTATTATCATCTTTTTCATTTCCTAATCAAAAGTATGTTAAATTTATAACAGTTAGGATTATTTTGTATGGGAAGGTTTACTAAATTTGAGAAATCAGGTAAATCATCTCCTTGCTAATCCATGAAAAGTCTATAAAAGCAAATAACAGGGACCCAGTATTGCACATGTACTAAATTCAGAAAATACAGAACATGGAAGCTAACTGAGCTATACACAGACCTAAACATATAATGCAATACCCAAGAAGGTAAGGATCTGATAAAGTAGAAAATGGGCTTTAATGCCCTTGTCCTTAAGGAAGCAAATGTGTCTCATTCTGTTGATGTCAAGTCAATGGAAAAGACATAAATCCAAAAGACCAAGAGGGAACTTTCTGCTGACACAGCTATATTTTATTGCTCTCAATGAAAGGCTTAAAAAAAGCTTATTTTCTTTTTCTTTTTTTTTTTTTTAATCTAATTTATTAGTCATTTTATCTTGGTTTATCTCAATCCCAAATGAAGTATCATACCTCGTTATTTCACCTTCTAAATTTTTATTTCAATTAATCATTACTGAGAAGAGCAATGATTGTCTCAGATCTGTAAGCAGAGTACAGTAGAAATAATAAAACAGTGAAAGAAACATAAATGAAAATTTTGTTTTCCTGGATGCAGCAGATCTTACAGGCCTGCTCCTCTCTAGGTGGATCTAAATGTCTGCTTAAAGTCAATGAAGATCACATTATCTAACAACAGCTGCCTGTATGCTCTCTCTTTATGGACTCTTAAGGAAAAGATTCTGCATTTCACCTTGGTGCCAGCAGAAGTATTAACAATCAGATGCATATACATCATTGGCAACATAATGCTTCAAAGACTTTAACCTATATAAAAACCCTAGAATAAATGCAGTATAAAAAAGCTTATAATACTTAAGAGCATTATAGAAATTTTCACACAGAAAATTATTTTAAGGAATCTTAATGATGAATTTTATAATAATTAATATTCATATTTTTATTAAAATATTCTGTCATAATTAAGAGCACCATCATGGTAATTTGTCATATGACAAAAATGTCAGCATACACTCTCTCTTTCTATCCTGAAAATCCCATTATATGCTGAAAAATGGTGTATTTAACATTGATGGTGTACAGGATGGAATCTACACCTGACAATAAAATCTATATTCTCAACAAATGCTCAGACAGTAGCAGACTTTGGGATGCAAATGGGGGAAAAAAATAAACAACAAAAAATAAGAACTAATCATAAACAATATTCGCTTTTATAAAAGAACTAAGTTTTTTATAACTCCTGAAAAAGCAGCAGAAGCCAACTGCATTTACATGGCCTATCACAGAAAGGATTGCCTCAGTTCGAGGGGAGCCAAATATCCAAAGTACTGCAGTGTCATTATTCAGCAGCAGAACAAGTCTTGATTTAGGGCAAGAACTGTCAGCCTTCCTAACAACAGGGAAGATTGCCACCAGCTGAGAGAGGCCCAACACGGTGATCCACTCAGTTCACAGTGTGCTGTTTCATAGTGCAGATTGCATGAGGAATTTCAAATGTCTTATGACAGGGATACCCTGATCTCCATGCTTTATAAAATGAGATGTGTAGGACATAATTTGAACAAAAGTATGGGCAAGGAGGAGGTTATTGCCACTCTGAAAAAGTATCTGCAAGAGAGTGAAACAACACACCAATTTTAGAGAAAACAAGTCCTACAGGAAACCTGACACGTTTGCTGCAAATGCCTGTCAAGTAAGCACTGAAAAGGTATTTGTAATTCTTTCACCGTGCCCATATATGCATGATGATAATTTTACTAGCTAACTACAACTGAAAAAGCAAACTGGATCCATCTTAAATGCTTTTACTCCTGTTCTTCTGTTCACATAATCATGCTGCAGGTAAAGACACTACTTCATTCTAAATCTCTGATCAATTTGTGGCCCTCCTTTGGACTCGATCCAACAGTTGAATGTCCTTCCAGTACTGGGGTCATCAGAGCTGGACTCAGTACTCCAGGTGGGATTTCACCAGAGCAAAGTAGAGGGGTAGAATCACGAATTTTGTTAGATTGCATCAGCAGCCTTGGCTGAAGTGGTTCAGTGATTTATTCAGTGTCCTAAAGTGCTCTCAAACTCTATGCTATTACCTCTTCTCCTGTTTCAATATTGACTTATGGAACATAAGTTGAACAAAGGTAAAAGCACACATAGCACTGCTGCCACAGTGAACACACTCATGCCAAAATATGATGCATACTCTGTCACTCAAACTTCCATATCCATGCAGAGTAGAAGCATAGATAGTAAGTCCAGCCATACTAGAATACACAGACAAAGTCAAAACAAAGGTAGCCCATAAAGGTAGTGTGTATCACATATATTTTCTGCACCATTAAAAATATATGTGCTAAAAAAGCAAAGCAGACAGGAGTATGGGCAATGTAACACAGCCCTGTAACAGCATTACAGAAAGCAAATATGCATAAAGAAAAGTCCAATGAAATAAATTTTTAAAAAAATTAAAATAATGTAGCTTTTGTTAAGTTTAGAAAGGCAATTAAGGCTAGATCACAAGGAAAAATGCAAGTAGGCTGCTTCACAGAACTATGCAAAAGAACATATTTTCACACCAGCAGGCATGATTGTAGGAAGGATGGGGCAGGTGGTGAAGGAACTGGATGAGAAGCAAATCAAATTAAGATAGATGAATGTTTGAAAAGCTTTTAAAATATTTGGAATTTGAATGGGAATCAGTGGAAAAGCATGAGCATCCAGCTGCCATTTCCATAGTGGTAATTAATGAATTTACTGATGTTTGTGAAATACAGAAGCTTTTGTCAAAGTTTGGATTCAGAAATCAATTTCTTAAGATAGTATAAACCAGGAAAGAGGTAAAGCAGTATTTCCAAAGTGTATATATGAGAAATGGAACAACTCTGGTGAAAATATGGCTGTTATCACAGAATATATGAGGAATAATTCAGTTCAGGGTCGTACAATATGTGATATATTCTGATATCATACCAGCATAAGCTTTGAGCCAGAAGGGACTTAGGGCTGCTAGACCCTCTTTGCCAAATAGTAAAAATTTCCCCTTGTATATTTTAATTACTGTGGGCGTGGAAGACTTTAAGCCTAACATGAGCAAACATATAGGTGTCCAGTTCAGAAACATATACAATTAACTTTCTAGTATTAAGATATCTGTCCTAATTTTGAAAAAAAGGAAATTAATTTAAACAGTTGTATAAATCATGATGAAGAGGAAAAAGATTAATTGTATCTTCCATGTTTAATTGCCTGGTGAACTTATCCAGGTGTGAGATGAAGCATTTTTATTTTAATGTGTTGTTTTCAAGGGGCCAGAACTGGTCTAAATAGTAATGATTATATTCTTATTCATTTGTGCTTTGAGCAAGAATAACGGCTTATGAGTAACACACGAAAGGCCTCCCTCTGCTAGTATAAAAGTGATTTAGAACCTATTCATGGAAGTTTCAAACTTAGAAGATAAAAATATCACTTTGAATTCTAATTTTAAGTATTTAAGGGGCAAAATAAAAACTTAATGTCACAGTTCCTTTGTAGTGTAGTCCAAGTGATAAGATGTTTTTATGAATTCTACAAATAATACTCAACAATGGATCCAGCAAATCCAGACACACATCTTCAGAAAACCTTGCAAAGCCTTCCTTCTTGCTATTCCAGTGAGTGGTCCTTCAGTTCTAGCAGGGATTTCAGTTAAGCTATTGATTTTATTGTGGAAAATGATAAAATATATGGTAGTGTTCAAGGCTATCAATAAAAAATTTCAAAGTGGGTAGAAAGACTGATAGGGAACTAGATAATAAAAAAAAGATGTATTTATCTATAAAGCTGATTGTAATAGTTCAAACCAATCCCACACTTCCATGTGGGTAAAATAAAACTGTGGTTAATATACTGTAAAACAACTGAAATTCTACTGTGCTGCTTACAGCATTCTTGGCTTAAAGTGATCTAGAACTACCTCTTTTCCAGTGCAGCAACAGCGACAGAATACCTTTGACTTCTCTAAGTGCAATGGATGTACATTGTGGCAGACTGGTACATCACAAGGACTCTTCATCCTCTGCTTCATTTTCGTTTTGGCCAAATAAGCAGTCCTTTACACATCAGTTATGTGGGCACCTGTGTAATTCTTGTGTGAGGAGAAGAGTTGGGGACCCCAAGGACATGAGGAAGATGTACAGAAAAATTCTTACAGACTACTCTACTTCCCTTCAACTAATTCAGGTTTTACTTTTCTGCCCAGATATTTTAACTAATACTATAAAGTCAATTACCAGACAAAAATAATTTGGAGCTCCAAAAAAACTTAATGTATAAACCTATTTCAAATTTTTTTCAGTAAAAATAGCAGAGGATATAAGGTCAAATTTTCTTTAACAGTGTTCACTTAAATTAAATTAGTAAATCCAAGGAAACTGTTCAGCCGTCCTAATAGGAATGCACTGACAACATTTGAGCTAATAACAGAAAAGATGAAACTTTCAGTGAGAGGCTCTCAACTTTACTTCTGATAAAGTCATTGAAGTTTAGTAAAGCTGGAATCTTAGTTCCCTGTTTTATGTGACTCTCTTAGCTTTGCACATGAGTATGAAAGGTGAAAATCTCTTCATTACCCTAACAATAAAAATGAAATCTAAAATCAGAATTTTTACAGCTTAATATCATTGAGACTTTATGCAAACATGCATACAGGTCTCTTTTTTCTGCTGAGAAATAAGGGTATCAGATGATTAGGTAGACTGTGATGCAGTGAAGTTTTGCTCCAGTGATGTAAAGCAGCAGAAATTGTGCACATAAATTCTTCTTCTAGTGGTTCAAAATTCAATTATACAAGCTGAAAATAGTCCCTACAGCCTGTCAGATATTCAGAAATCTGTGTCTTCCTCAGCCTTACTCTTTCACACTTGACCATTAGGCAATTTCCCACTCTCTGCACACCCAAAAGAGACATGCTTCTCTATGTTCTTAAAATACTGCATGAGATTAACACAGCCACAAGACACATATATGCTATTCACTCTGTAGTAGTTATGTTTTTCTAGCTCTGACCTGAGGAGAGTGCAAGGACAAGAGATATAAAATAATGTGGTCTGAAAGATCTATCGATGTTGGAGTTCTCAGTGAAACAGAATTCCTCCCCTCTACCTTTCTCACTCATTTGTGTATTCATCTACATTTTCTCCTATATTGGTCTTAGGGCTCTGGCTCAGACTGGCAGAGCTCAGCTTCAGATGGTAATTTCACTTTTAAAAAGGCTATTCTGGTATAACTGAGTAAAATAGAGACTCAAAACTCATACCATGCTTAGGTGACAAATAAATGCCAAACCCAAGAGACATCAAGAGCACAGTTAGTGAGCATAATCCTATGTGGCTGATGACACATTACTCTTCACAAAGGAATTTGGTAGATGAGTGAGGAAATTCCAGGTACATATCCAAATATGAATATGCTAAGTTCTTCTCCTATAGATTTCAGAAGGCAAACTATACTGACTAGTCCATAACAGCTGTGCATAGTTCTCTCTCCAAAAATGGGTTAACTCTGCAAAGATCAGCATTAACTCCCACACAAATTTCTGCTGGAAATCTATCATGTTGCTAGGATAGCACGCTGTGCATAAAGGCTGGTCCCTGACTGTGTACCCTCCCCGCAGGCACATGAAGCCCTAATTATGAGGTACATATACAGAGGAGTTTCTGTGGGCTAAGGAGAAGCATCAACAAATAGACTACTTCCTCTCCTCCATGAGTTACAGACCCTTTGAAGCCTTTTTCTGTTCCTTGGTTTGTGCTTGCATCATCATATAGGAGGCTGTTTCATGCTTCACTTTGTGTGAAGTATGAAGTGTTTATACTTCACTTTTATTCAGACCACAAACAACACCTAATTTTTTACCATTACTAATTAATTTAGTTTTAAAATTCAAAGTAAACAAATCCTGAACAGCAAGCAATAAACTAAAAACTGAAAGGGGATGATACTGTGCTCTGACAGTAGGACTGCCCTTGTCCCATTTCATTACCAGTTAATGTGACATTTTTCCTTTGCAAAGTCATTTAAATACTATATGAGAAAAATTCTTTTTTTTGGTCACATTATACATCTTTATTAGCTTATTTATTGGTGCATTTATTTCTTTCTTTGCCTCGTCATGAGGAGTGGAGGATAGTTTCTTTCTTCAAGTTCTATTTCATTTTGTTCCTGTGTCTATTTAAAGACTTCCTTGCCTCCTAAGACCAAAAAATTTCTATTTTTTTCTTTTTTCTATTTCTAATTTCTATAATTCCTGTATCAAGTCATAAGGGATGACTTAAGCATCCTTATAGGCTCACCAGTATGGCTGCAGTTAAATGCAAAGAAAGGGTGACTGCTCTCGGCTGCCAGGAGTTAATATGCTATTTCCATAGCTTTCCCTGGTGCTCCATAATGACAGTGATAGGACTGAGATTTTTCTATATCACTACACTAGCACATAAATCTAATTGCCAAATACCTTGAGAGCCTATATGTGCCAACATGGAGAATATTTTTGATTTCTTAAATAACCAACTTATCCGTGCATTTCTAGAACATAAAAGTTAAGAAACAGAATAGAACAATCTTGGCATTCAGAAAAAAATATATATAGGTGAATTTCTTAAACACCAGAGAGGCACAAAGAAATTACCCTTTGATTTACAGTATAAATCCTCTCCAAATCCACACAGGTTAAAAAGGCTAGTTGTCATATTTGTTTTATATCTTAGCATCTTTGTTTTCTTTATGCTTAAGAGGCCCTCAACATATATCCTCACGAGTATAGCTAAGTTGGAAGAGGAAGGTTAGAAAGATTTATGATATTGCCAGAGCTGTCATATAGGCAACAAACAGAGAATATTTCATCATAAGGGCTATGAAAGTATTCTGCTTGCCATTTCTTTTAAAGTACATTTTTTTTTTTTTGCTAAAGAACAAATATCAGTGCTTTTGAAACAAAAAGCTAATTAGACAATTAGAACATCTGCTTTATATTTGTCTTGTGGGTAGAAATCACAGACAAACATAACAAACACTGACAGAATTAAGTATGAAACATTTGCAGAATGTGCATCAATGAATTTTAATTTTCTTACACCTAGTTCATGTAAACCAAGACCTCCTTAGTTCTTTTCTGCTGTTTTCTTATCTAAGTATACTCTAAAGGGGCTTCATCCCCTTATTCCTCGTACATCACGTCCTAGCCCTTTTGGGGATGCAAAAACAAAGAGTTTTTAGATAGTTCTTACAAAATAGACCAAACTGCTTTATTGAGACAGGAACTCCTCAAAGAGGAAAACTTCTCATGTTAAGAGGATGAAGCCCCTATATGGATTAAGGACAAGAAGTAGTTCAGGATTAAAAATATGAACACATTAGAGATTCCCTGACTTGGCAGTACTGGGAAGAGAATAGTGTTTCTAGCCTCAGATGAATAAGGACACTAAGTAATTGAAAAGAGATCATTAGGCAAGTCATAAATCTATAGGATACTTTATGGCCCCAAACATCTACCTAAACAAATAATTTGCTTAAAGTTTCTGTTTCTATATAAAGATAAATGTATTATATCAAAATGCAGCAATCTCTTATTCATTCTACTCAAGTGTTGGGCTTCTTCCCAGTGCCTTAATAGGGAGTACAACAAAATTGTCCTCCTGAAATGTGTAGCATCAACAGTGAAGAGCAGTCAAGGAATTCTAGCTTTGAGCCCACTTCAGGGCATTTACTGTCTTACATTTTTAATTTAACATATATTAAAAACTATGTTATATAAAAATGAATAAAATCTTTTATGTTTAGTTTTTAAATCTTCATTGTGTTTTGATTGGTTTTGCACCAGAGAAGAGGGTTTTTCCAGCCTCCCCTCTCAAACATGCAAGTAAATGGAATATTTATATGAAGGATCTAATTATTTGTTTCAAATCAGGAAAGTTTCTTTCAACATCCTCCATTTAAATGGTATTATTGATTGAATGGCAGAGCTCAGAGGGTCACGATCAGTGAAGTAGAATCTGGAGACCCATAACCAGTGTTGTTACCCAGGGGTCAGTACTGTGTCCAGCCTTAGCTTGTTTATCAGCAACCTGCACTAAACAGAGTGTAACCTAAGCAAGTTTGCTGATGATACAGAATTGGGTGAGGGCGAGGAGTAGCTGATACACCTGAAAGCTGTCCTGCTCTCCAGCAGGACCTTGCGAGGCTGGAGGGCTGGCTGGGGAGAAACTTACTGAAGAGCAACAAAAGCAAGCATAGGGTCCTGAACCTGGGGATGAATAATCCCATGTGCCAGCACAGGTCAGGGAACATCTACTAAAAAGCAGGTCTGCAGAGAAGAACCCGATAGTCTTGGTGGATGACAAGGTCAGCATGAGCTGGCAATGCCATTGCAGCCAGGAGGGCCAATCCTGAGGTTCATCAGGAAGAGTGTGGCCAGCAAGCCTAGGGATATTTTCCTCACACAATATTCTGTCCTACAGGCTACATCTGAAGTATTGGGCTCAGTTCTGATCTCCACAGTCCAAGAAAGATGAATTGTTACTGGAAAGGGTCCAGCAGAGGCCACAAAGATGATGAGGGGTCTGGAGCATCTCTCCTATGAGGATAGACTGCAGGAACTGGGCCTGTTTAGTCTACAGAAGAGAAGACTGAGAGGGGACATCATCAATACATACAAATATTTTAAATCTGGGTATCAAGAGAATGGTGCCAGACTCTTTTCAGTGTTGCCGTGAAAGGACAAGAAGCAATGGTCATAAAATAAAACACAAGAAGTTCCATCTCAACAGGAGGAACACCTGCTTTACACTGAGGGTGGCAGAGCACTGGAACAAGCTGGCCAGGGAGGTCATGGAGTCTCCCTCTCTGGAGACATTCAAAACCCACCTGGATAAGTTCCTGTATAGCCTGCTCTAAGTGACCCCATGATCTCTGGAGGTCACTCATAAGCCAAACTATTCTGTGATTCTGCAATTCTGTGGCTGGAACTTAGTCACAAAAGACAAAAATTATTCCTTTTAGAGAGCTCTGTGTTGAGCTTTGTTCATTATTTGTATTTTTCCACCTCTTTGGCATTACAATGAGCAGTCCTGTTTCAAGATATTAGCTGTCTCATCCTTCTCTTTGTATTCCTTCCTTGCCGTGTTCTCCAGATATATAAAACCAAAAATCTGAAACAGAAAAATCCCAGACTGTCTCCAATAGGTGATCTTAGTGGATGAAGAAACTCTAGAGGAACAAACACAGGCAAAAGCTAACTGCTGCTTTTTATATTTTCTTCCACATAAAACCAAACAGCAGCTAGTTTGCCCTGGGCATTTTGCTTTATACATTGTGTAGAATACATATTCTTGTCCATTTATATTCATCAGAGCTAAATCTGGAAATTCCTATCATGCTGACAAAGAACCAGAGACAGAATCTAACTCCTGTGTTGTTCCTGTGTATCATAATATGATTTCCATGACTGGAAATTTACTTGATGCCCTTGTACAGTGTGAAGATGTTATCAATCTGCCTGAGTAAGATTAGCAATGTCCAGTTTCCAACTCTGACATGAGGGGGAGTAAATTAAACAGCTAGAAAATACCAGTGTCCACAAAGAAAAGACAATATTTTCTTGTGTATAATAGGAATTAAGCAAATATTTTCAGTTGCTTTTCAAGTTTAGATATTAAACTATTAAACACCTTAATCCATTACTCTTCGCAAAGCCATCAAAAACTGAAGCAGAGCAGAGAATTAGAATTAATTGCATTGCCTTCTTTCAGGAGGAGTTCTGAGATAACCGCTGGAGCTACAAAAAAGGCATTTTTCACCATTTGGGGGACCTTATGTAAGCTATTTTGCCAAAACATCATTCATATGACATTCCATAAATTTTGCAAGTCAAATCAAAATGAACAGTGAATGCTTTATGTTTTCTGCTCCTTCTATTCAGCAAGAACAGCAAGTTCAGCAAGTTCTGTCCTAAAAATTTTAAATATGGACCGCTGCTTGACTTCAAAGTGCGGCTTTGGACCCAACTATCCCATTATCAAAGTTGCATTAGAAAATACTACAAAGATTACACAGCTTTGAAAACCAAGTTGAAATATAACAACTTCATCCAGAATGGAAACTGCAGCTTGCCAATCACTAACACCGTCACTGGAAGCCAGAATAGCAGCACAGAACGAAGGATGTTTTCAGGAGCATATTTCACATTAATAAAAATCGCTGGGCATGGGTGATTTAAAACAAATCACTTTCCTAATGGCTTCTTACACTAACTCCTCTTAAATGTGACAGAAACCTGACTTTTTCATCTTTGTCTCAGATTTTACATTAGTCTTTGTGTTCCTTGGGTTTGCCAGCACTCTCCTTATCAGCATTTTGACTGAAGTTTATGTTTTGCTCTAAAGGGCTTTACATGTGTATTTACTGCAGTGGTATATAAATGAATAGAACTTCAAAGTGAATGACTGAATATTAAATAAATTGAAAGCATAGTTTCAAAACACTTTAAGTGGAAAAGTACTGCATTTACAAAAGTGTCAGATTTTTTTATTCAAGGTATTTACTTTCCTAATACTGATCCCAGATTCTGCAAAGGCAAGGCTATCACTAGCCCAACAAAAAAAGCTAGAACATTGCAAACTGCTTTGTTTTTTCTGCAAGCTATTAGTCAGAGATAGGTTATACTACATAGGGCTACGCCTTTCTTTACCACAAAGTCAGGTAGTCAGAGATGACAGACCTGTACACTAGGGAACTTAAACACAGGGAGATTCAATTTTCACCAAAAGCATTCCCAGGGAAAAATAATTTCCCATGGAGAAACAGGAAAAAATGAAAAAACACAATCCCAAGAACTTTCCACTGGAAGTAAAAAACACACAAGCTAAATCTAAAGTACTGAATGTTTAGATGAGAATAATTTTTTACCAAGTGAATTACTAAATTTCACTGTATTAACTAAAAGGATAATATAACATGCAATAAAATAATTTTAAATATGGTGATAGAAAAAAAATAATTTAAGGGTTTATGATTACACAGTCCAAAAAGTCCAGCCAAGCAGGGATAAAGATAAAAGCTGGTTCAAAAATGTGTGATGAAGAATGCATTACTCATAGGGACAAAAAAAAAAAAAAAAAAAAAAAAAAAAAAAAAAAAAAAAAAAAAATAAAATTCTACAAAAAAAAAAAAAAAAAAAGTTAAAAAAAGAGGTATCAAAATTCTGAATAAAAATTTTGATTCCAGTAAGGATTTTTGAAGACCATTTATTTCTTATGATTTATTAGTTCTTCAGCAGAACTACTGCACTGAGACACTATGGGTTTTTTTATTAATAGAAAATGATTAATGCCGCTGCAATCAGTAACAAGGACTTTGTCTTTCATCAGCAAGTGGTCTGGTGCTGATCAGATGATGAAATCAAGGAAAGTGAATTCGTAAACCAGTTGGAGAAAGCATTTCTAATATGATTTAAGATAACAACAACAGAAACTGAGGAGCTTTCTCATTTTTCTTTAGTTCACTTCTGTCTGTAACAGTGTGGTTTCATTTATGCCTATAAAAAGTGTACATAAAATCCTTATCTAATACTTAGACTAACCATCTCCTCTCAAAGCGATAAATTACAGCACAATCCAAATACAGTGGAATGATGAGGTCTTGGGATTTTTTGTATCCTACCATGTATTTTTACAATGGGAAATAAACATGCACAAATTATGAGAAATCTGTATTTTTAATCCTTTCCACACTATAACTCAAAATGCAGGAAAGGATACCACATCCCTCTGTTTGCGAATGAGTGAATGAGAATTTAAAAAGACTAAAGGACCAGCAAAACACACACAGACTCTCCCTCATTAGATTTTTTGCACAATAGTGACTACAGAGAGCTATGAATGCACAGTACGATGAATAATAAAACATCTGTGAATTACATAATGTCACTAAGTACATTCCAAATGGTATGCATATATTAACCCACAAACACAGGCTGGTACTTATTTAATACAAAATCAGCAAAAAAAAAATGGTGTTTCACAAAGGCCCTGGAAGTCCATTATGTTATCCAATTCTCACATATTACCCCAAGGAATGTGATGCTATTGTTACACCACAATAAACAATTGTCACAGCAACAGCTCTCAGTGACAGGTAGCAATATCTCTGGGAAATCAATCAATTTTAATAAAACAGTTTAAGGAAATGTAATTACTTCTTGTATTTTAAACTGGCTGGAGTGTACAAGAAAAAAAAAAGAATATGCGGAACTTTTATACACATTTAGATTCTGTATTTTCACAGCATTTCATATTGCCATTGAAATGCAGAAGCAAACTTTGAGCCATAGCACCTTCTGACAATCAGAAAAATGTTCCTTTGTATCACTGCAGACTTCACACAGCTTGATTGGAACCCTCTGGTTTAGAAGTGCCCCAACACCACCCTGGTGATAAATCATTTTAAGATTTGCATGCGTGCTGTTAGCTTTAATACATGATGTGCTGCTTTTTCACTGCTGAAGCAAGGCTTCTTTTTAAGCAGCTGTAGTAGTCTCTTGACAGTGTAATACAGATATGGCTCCATAATTAAAAAGGGAAGTCAAAATCATGATTTCTCTGCTGTATATTCTTCTTAATGACTAGTTCAGAAACCGGAACATAGGACTACTGTTTTAAACATGTCTGAAACCCCAAGAGGGGGTTAACATTATTTTTTTTTTTTTAAATCACCTTTTTTCTCTCTCTCTGAAATCACCTACTCTTTCAATTAGCAGAAATGCATCACTTAGTAAAAATACAAAGTATTTTATTATTCTATTATAGGTTGATACCATTATTTGGAAGTCTTTTCTATGAAGTAGCACACTGTTTATCCTCACCTAGTCATATATAACACCAGATTATTTGACAGTTTACCACACTAAATCCTGATTCAAACCCTCCTGAAGTCACTGTCTTGCATTTTCCTTTTTACTTCCTTGAGTCAGAAGTCTTTTAAAAGTCAAATGCTGTTCATCCTTTCACTCCAGTATGCAGCACTCCAAGCTCATCTCACAACTGCCTCCTCTGATTTTATGACATCCATGGTAAGATAGTGTAGGAGTGGTTTATTCAGTATAAAAACTTAGGATGAGGCTCTAGGGTTTATGAAATTAACAGATGGCCCCAGCCTAAGTGTATTTAAAGGAGATTTTATTTTTTAATGAAAATAATTTGAGATTGAGTATGTAACCAAAACTCAGGTATGTATTTGATCTTATCCCAGAAATAATTCAAGATAGATCATCCAGGTTACCATATGGGATATATTCCACTCCTATTTCTATTAAAAGCAGATTACAGAGTGGCTAAAGCTACTTATGATTTTTCAAGCTTACCAGTATTAATTTGAATAAGATAATAGATGAGGGAAGAATGATTGGCAACCATTCCATCCACACAAAGTACAAATCTCTTCAGCAGAATTTCAATGGATTGCAGAACTAAGTATCAAAAGATCTAGTGATAATTTAATCTTCCATTTTTTTTAAATAGTAGTACTTCTTCAGGTAATGTTATTCACTCTACTTTTTCCTAAAAATAGACACACGCCATATTTATATTCTGTCCTAAAATGCAGTACTGCAAAGTATTATGAAAGTTTGGTATGTACACTGAGGTGTTAGATATGTGCAACATAAAGTCTGTTGATGTGCCAAAATCATGAAGTTCACACAGCTAGTTATGAATCCAGTTTTGTTCCATCCATTGATATCCATGTCTGGGGACAAGAATTCCAATTGCCTTATCTTTCCTGGTAATGGCATGAAGGGAAGCAGCTAGTGCATCTGTACAGGCCCAGAGAGACAGATGAATAAACCAGAGAGATGAAACAGATGTCCAGAATCTTCCCACCTGACACCTGGCTGAATTCACACTGGTTATTGCAAGATGTGGATAACCATCTGTCCATCTGTCTGGTAGTTACTCTTAAGAGTCATATTGTTTCAAAGAGTTTATCACTGGAGTAAGTAATAGGAAAGATTTTTGAAAATTCAACACTATTTCCTAGATGAACTATAACAGTCATCATAAGTCTCTCCTGGTGCAGTTCAACATGGCCAGAACACCAGAAATCCAGCAGAGTCAGTGGACTATAAAAGAAATGTTTTAGCATACTTCCAATAAATTATGCAAAAAAATGAAATAGTTATATTTTAGGGACTATTCTCAGCCTTTTTTTTCCCCCATCATATTAATAGGAGAAAAAAATCTTATTCTGACAATGGCAAAGATGAAATTATTACGCCAGACCACATGATTCTAGTTTTCTAACTTCAACATACAAAAACACTGCACATGTGCAGATAAAGAATTTCCCTAAATTTTATGTTAGGGCATAAATCAGCAAATTCCCATTGACACTCATGTATTATGGATAGAATTTAGTTAAGCAATTCTTATGATGTAGTGTAATGTAAGCTGTCCCACATGTATTTAATACACCAGACAGTCAACCACAGAGATCTAAGGTGACTTCTTTCATCCCAGGATAGTAGGTCAGTGTCATTAACAAGATCCCAAATTCCCACTTCCCAGTTCTACCTAGTAAACAGATAATTCATTCGAAATTAATGGAGCTCATGGTATAATTGCAGCCACTGCTGAAGTAGGCAATAAGATAGAAATATGTCCTGTTGTATGCATGTATTTTATATAAACAGAAATCTAAAAAAAAATATCAAGGGGATTCTAGAAAGTTAATGAACTAAATGGCAGTTCAAAACTCTTCTGCCTTGTTTCAAGACTTGCTAATGTATCACTTTCTATCATTACGTACAGTAATGAATTCTGTAAAGCAGAGATTCTGACATTACTATCTGACCTCCCATAGTTATAAATCCTATTTTCTGAAAGCACTTTTTACCTTGAAATGTATTAAAATAAGCCACAAACTCAATCAAAGGTACAAAAAAAAATCACCTTAAAGACATGTATAAAAATAGCATGTATTTTTCAAAAGTTGTCCTGTCCAAAACAACTTTTCAAGTGAAATCAAAATCCGTCTGGTGCTGCTCACTGATAGTTCTAATTTCAGTGAGAATGACTAAAAGCAAAGTGCAGAAGGCTGCATAGGAGTGCTCCACAACACAATACAAATGAAATTGTGGCATATTTGAAATCTAATGCTATATTTAAAAATTAAATTTACTTTTTAAATGGGAGATTAAAAATTTAAAAACAGTTTATTAGCACTGCCCCTGAGTCTTTACCTTTTAATTATTTCAATATTAATGCAAGAAATCAATATCATTAATGTAAGAAAAATAGAGGAAACCAGAGGCTGTATCTAGAGATTTCATTTGGTTTACATCCCTTCATCCATTCAAGTACTTTAGGAACGACCCAATGTCTGTACATGAGAAAGGCACAAGCTTTGCTCAAGAGCTATAGTCAGATTAATAAAAATATTCAAACTGATCTTCCCTGAAAGATCAAAAACTGAACTCAACAGGTAACCAGCAATTATCAAATCCTTATCCCTGCAAGATGCTCAGACTTCACATGCTTTTAAGGACCTGAAAAACAAGCTGAGAATGACATGGTGTCACGACGTGTCATAAATTTTACAGCACATGTAACTGTACAATTTTCATTCTTCTTTCACCATCTTCTTTGCGCTATAAACTCTTTATCATGCATAGGAAACACCTGACTAATTGCATCAGGAAGTCTACCCTTTTTATTCCACAACACTGCCTATAGCTGCTTCTTTCAGGCTCCCTGGAGCTTTAATTCACAACTTTTTAATGCCATCCACGGGGAGTATTTCAAAATGAGGGATGGAAGCTGGATGAAGGCAACAAGAAAAACACTGAATCTTCCACAGCTTGTCTAGTGTTCTCTTTATAATGTAAGCTTCTCAGGACAAAGCCCACGTATCGTTGTGTCCAATGATACCTGCACTGACTGTACAATCAATGGTTTCACAATACTATTGAATTAGTTACTTCCTTAGTCCTTCCTTAGTTACTTTTCTCCAATTTGTTCTCAATATTTTGTTTATTTTTGTGCGTACTTTGAGATATAATTGAGAACAATCCACTGACCATGTCAATATATTCATATTTCACAGTCATTAGATACTTGTATAAAAACAGATGTGATATCTATATTCAAAATCAACATAAAATGTAAATTTATAAATAAATTTAATAATATTAGAATTTTTAAACATTAAAAAATGTAACCTACAATTTTTTTTTCTTAATTGCAGCATGGTTAAATCTAAAGCATTTTTGGACAAAAATGCACTGAAGAATGTGTATATATATGTATGTATATGTAACTGTCCCATATACATAGTGATGAGAATTAATATCTCTTTCAAACACTTTGGCCAGGAGGCAGTTCGTAGCTGTTAAGAAAAAAAGCAAGGATTTGCTCTGAAAAACAGTTCTCCCATCTTCAGTGAAATGGAAGACATTGAAAGATTTCTACAACATCATACTACTCTTTACAGACATTTCTATGGATCTCATCACTATACCTTGTAAGCAACTCAACAAAGAATTTTCTCTGACTGAGACAATGAAAATTACCCTTTTCACAGGTGTAAGCCCAAAGAAGTGGGTACTAATGGCAGATCCTGGAACAGAGAGTAAATTTTCTGGTTTCTAGCCCTTCAACAGGTAGACTGATTTTCTGCCCCTCCATGGAAATCTTGTTGTAATGTCAGTCAACTATACAAACTGTCTTCTATCATTAGATGTATGCTAAAACAAACCAAGTGTGATGAGGCATTTCTACTTAAAAGTGCTCCATGTTAACTCACATTAGATGCAGAAAGACTTTGAGCTTGAACACATAAAATTCCCCTGAGATTAAGTCTCTCTGTAGACTCTTAGAGAGACCAGAAAAGGTTTCATCCTAAATATTAGAAAAAACAACTTAGGCTGAAAGAAAGGGTGCCCACTATGCCTAGTTCCTACAGATTGTAACACTATGCAGCTAGGTGAGGTGCCAAACTTTACACTAATCATAATTCACCTGTTAAAATTACGCCTGTGTAACTGGCTACAGGCTAACTCCCTTTTTGGAGGTGGAAGCTGAGACTGGCTAGAGTTATCTTTAGTCCCTGTGTGCTTCTACCATTCTCACAATACAGGGCTGGATAGCAGAGGAAAATGATCATTCTTCTAAGAGTAAAAAGGAAAAACAGATGGACATTTATGATATCGAACTCTGCCCACGCTTCTTATGAGGTTAATTAGTTTATATACCACTCTTTTGCTCGTGTTTGCTAAAATAAAATTGATCTAGACAATGTCAAGAAGTGATACCTTTTATCCAGAAACAATTGTCTGCACACAGTTTAACAGTTTAAAGAAAGGTTATTTTGTGTCAAAAGCCAATTGAAAATCCTGCTTTCCTGAATAAAACCTCTGCAAAATGTAACACAAACAGATAATTAAGCCTGATAAAATAGGCTATAGAGCATAATCAGGTTTATTAAAGTCCTGTAGAACATTTTTCTCTGTCATATTTCCAATAGATAATATATAAATAAATATAGTATTTCTATATGTAAATAAAAAAAATTGAATTATTTTAATTAGCTTGGTTGGCAGTTGTTATTCAAAATAGTGTTACTGGGCTAGAATAAGACTGTTTAAATGTGAAAACGAATCTGATTTGGAAGATAATTAATTTTAAACTAGATGTAGAAACATTAATTCCTTTCTTGAATTCCACCACTGAAGAATATTGAGGGCTCTGTGGTGACTGCCAGGAGTCATAACAAACCTTTTCTATTTTCTTCTTCATTAGCACCATAAATTCCTTAGAAATGGCAACAAGCTGGTTTTCTGTGATAGATGCCATTCCTAGGAACTGCAGATCAAAGGAAAACTCACTGCTGAAATGGTAATCTACTGGGGTATGATGGAGAATAGAATTTGATTGTGGCTTCTTGATATTTCAGGAACACATTCCAACAAAAACAAAGAGCTTAATGCTAAACAGTGAAATTGCAGGCATGTTCATGGTGAGAGAAAGGATTTAAAACATTTGTCATATTCATCATCTCTTAATGTAGATTCTGGTAAAATATTGAGAACAAAATAGAAGATGGAACAGCATTTCACATATTTATAGTTTTCCCTAAATGAAATGTCAAAAGTCAGATATAATGTCTGCAAGCACAATAGCTTAATTTTTCCCCAATGAAAAGGAAGATAATACTGAGTTTGTAAGAATGTATAATTAAGTATACATTGGAAATTTAAATATAGCTGGTGCATTTGAGAGTACAAAGCTATCTTTTACTAGCTCAGCAAAATTCAGTCTATTGAATGACTCTCAAAGAGTAAAATGAGTAACGGGTTAAAGCAGGGATTGTCCAGTCTTTTTCAATGGTGAGTGGGTGAATCCAAGAATCTGTTCTTATGGGCCTATATGAAGCTTGCAGGAAGAGACAGAGGTTTTTTTATAAGCTTCAGAAATCTTAGGTGAAGGTTTTAAGTTGTTTATGAGCCTTTGCAAAAACAATGTACTTGAACTCAGTCGTGTTGTTCACCCTGAGACTAAGCGCGATCTGGGAGGTGCAAGTGTACTTAATTTAATCCTTTAGTCTAGGTTTGACAGATAGTTTAGCAAGCTGAGTACTACTGTGAAGACCATTTCTACTGCACCATTTCTATGTAAAATTGTGTTTGGCATCACTGAGAGTGCCTCTACAAATTATGACAGTTCACATTCACCAGAAGTAGAACCATTAAGAAGAGAAAAAGAGATCTTGTGCCATTCAGCTCCCTTTCCCACTGGTTGCCATTTCATATAATATTCCTACTAATTATTTATCTACCTTGTTTTGTAACTAGCTGAAAAAATTGCATATCACAACTTGCCTGATAGTTTTTTCTACTGACATATCTTGTTCTTTAGTGTTCTTGTATAAAACAATTGAAAAGAAAGTGATACCGGAAAAAGAATGGTCTTATACAAGAAAGCTCTGGGTATATTTGGCCTGGTCATATGAATAAGACAATTCAGATTTGTCTTTAAAAGCTCTAAATTAGCCTCTTCCTAAAATATAGGAAAATGAGAGTCAGATGGATGTATCTTTTTCTCTCATCCAAGCAGGACAACAGTAAACAGAAAGTAGAATGTCACTTGTCACAAATGTCTTTCACTCCCTCTTTCTGACATGAAAAAAGACACTACTCAACAATGAAGCAGCTGTAGGAGGCAAAGAGGAAAGAAATAGTTCATAAAAGCTATATCACCACTTGCAATTCTGAAGCTCTCAGTATCTTGCAAGTTGATATAAAGAAGAAAAATCTCTTCATTTGGTCTCCCACAGTTTTGCTGCCCTTTCCTCACTGGTGTTGTAGCAGGAGGCAATATAAAAGTGCTTTTATTCTATACAAATTGCTTGACTGCTAAACTCTGTGAAATCTGAAAATTACAGTAGTTCCACTTTTTTTTTTTTAAGTGTTCTTTCTTCGCAATTGCTTCTGACCAGAAAATTAAATACAGAAGAAAGAAATTGCAATGAACACAGAAGACAAAATTTTGAGTTCATTTCCAGTTGAAGAATAATTTTATTGAAATAAAATTGCTATATTTGAGATAAGAATCTGATTAGAGGTACTTAACAATGCCTTTACATGTTCCACGTTCAAATTTTTTTCTATAGATAATGTCTATATTCAGAAAAAGGCTGAAAATTTCACAAATATATTTGCATACTTAGTGTATTTATTTCTGCAAAATGTTGCGTCTTAAATATTTTGGTGGTTTTTACCATTTTTTTCTCTCATCTTTAGGTAAGATTTGCAAATACTGTGAAATACTCTCACAAAATGTGGTCCATGGACTGCAGGTATTTCATACACCATTTCTAAGCATCAATTGAGCTAAAGAAAAGGGATAGAAAATGCAAAACAAGCAACCTATGTGCTGATTTTCTTGTCAAAGGTGTTGGCACCAATCTTTATAATTCCCTGATATTCCTAAGCAATCCATTCCAATAGAAAACTGTGATTTTCTTGATCTCTTTTGCATCTTTTTCCTTCTCATTCCTGTATGTCCTAATTGTAATTTTCTCTGCCTGTTTTATTAATAATTTCTTTTATGCAGAATTACTAAAGTTCCAGACTAGCAGTCAAGTTTAAATAAACAATGTCCACATAGAAAATCTGAATCAATTTGAAAATGAAAGAATTGATTTTTTTATTCTAATTTTGCTCATTGATTTTGTTCACAGAAAACAAAATCAATGTGGTAGCAGCCTACTGACTTTGATGTTTGATAATATATCTCAGTACAATAAAAAGGTCAAAGCCCCTACTGTATCATAAATTCCTCCACTCAGAACTAATTACTCCAAATAGGAAACAGTGGCAGACTATCAGTTTTGATGGGATAAATACAAAGGATGAGCTAATTCAGACATAACACTTAACAAGCAAGAGAGAAAAAGTATTTTTGACTATCAGTTTTGATGGGATAAATACAAAGGATGAGCTAATTCAAACATAAACACATAACAAGCAAGAGAGAAAAAGTATTTTCCAGCATTTTTGTTCATACAGTTCAAAAGCAATACTATGAAAGCAAGTCACAACATACAGTATTGTTAACAATATTGTGTAGATTTCTCACACAGCTATACCAGATTTACATCACAATCTTCAATGGGCTGAAGTTATGTTTTATTCCTAAGAAAAAGACCTTGTTGGAAAATTATTATTCAAATATCCTCTTTTGTTGCTTCTTATGATGAAGGACATGATTAAATAAATTATTTAGGAGGAAATATTCAGCCTTTCTCTAAATCATAAGCTGATATATAGAGTAATATCCAAATACATATATAAAATTAATATAAAAATTGGTGTGTGTATATGTGTGTGTATATATATATATAAAATTGGAGTTGGCACTATAGTCTTTGTTTTTATATGATGTATATAGCTTAGTAGTGACTGCAGAGTTAGAGATTTTCTGTATATATGATTTTGATACTGGTAGTTGCACAATCCTTGATACAATTATTCTAGTCGGGAGCTCTCTAGCCAAGTGAATTCACTTGACTTTAGCAACTAAACTGTATGTGCACCATGTGAGTTTTGATTTCCCTATTTGCTGATAGTCATTTAGCATGTTTGGTTTCATCTTTTTATCTACCTCAACTTCCTTTGAGAGCCATTTCTCTCAAAAAATCTGAAGGACCCTATGCCACTTGACTGGAATCCTCTTCCACACTCTCTCTCATGTCCCTGAGCGGGTGAAAGATTTTCAAATACTAAGACTGTTTCTGGATTTCCAGAATTTCAGTCCTGAGGTATATTTTTTCTTTGTTTATCTAGCATATCATCAGGATTGTTTTTGGGGTTTTTTTTTCAGTAAACCACAAATACTTCATTGATTCAAACGCTGAAAATTCAACCTTGTTCACAGTCATCTCCCAGTTACTAATTCAACAAATCATCTAATCAAATTTCAGTCCTTTTAAAGATGGAACAAAGAAGAAAATGGTGAGGGCTTTCATCCTATTCATACTCCTGAATTAGATGGTATTTGATCTTCTTCCTCCACTTACAATCAGTTCTGCTTACCAAACCTTTCTATGTACCATTTGTTTTCCTGTTTTGGATTCTTGCTTCTTTGCGTTCTCCATTTAGTGTCTCTCCAAATGCATCCAAAATGCAATCTGAATCTCTTCAAGCAGTTTTTATCATGCTTTGTCATGTTTTGTTTCATTTTTTCTAATAGCTTTGCTTAAAAGTCCACTTAGTTCTGCAGTAACCCTGCCCCCTGGGAATCAATGTCTTAACGTAAGAGTAAAGAGAGTTCATGGATTTTGTGATCCAGCTCTTAGTCCCTTAGAGTTGGAGTGTCAATTCATAAATAATTCACTTACGAGCACATACATTCATTTTACATGATTCCTCAATGTGGCCAGGGTGCTGCGTAGTCTGCACTGTATCCACCTACAAAAAATACAGAAATATATGTCTGCTTACTGGGATGTGAGTAGGGTTTGGCTAACTTAATCCTCTACCATGGATCTTACTAGTGAGCAGAAAATTTCTCTTCTCTGCCTTGGAACCAAACATATTCCATAGAATAACTATTTTGGCAGCAAAGACAGAACTGTCTGTTTCATACAGACAGGAACAGAAATATACTTTTTCATATTTTTTAAGAAGAAGATGGAATTAAGTGAACTATGCTCAGAAACAGGCTATTTATTTGTCTATTTAATTATAGATAAGTTGGAGTGATTTATAAATTCTTCCCTTTCTTACTCAGAGTTACTGCAGACAGAGTATAAAATAATATAGGTGTCTCAGGTATCAATGGTAAGCATAACTCTTCTCCATTAAATGATGGGCTAAATAGTGCAGTACAGAGAACTGAAAGAAGGAAAAAATGGGAATTTTACAAGAAAGCAAACAGGCAAACTCCTCTTTCCCTTCATCTCTCTCACCCAACCACAAGATAAAATGGAGTGAGCAAGCCAGATTTGTAGGGCAACATACAGTATACAATGACAGTTCTATGAACATCTACATTCTTCTAAATGCCAGGTATCAACTATGTTACATAGTTGGACATAAAGAAAATGGAGAACGGTGGAAGAACCTTCTTCCTTTGACTCATTTTGATCAATATGCTTGTGAAGGAAATGAGACACTAAATAGACATGCACATCTAGTGATAAAAGTGAAGGTTTCTGTCCAATATATTCTTCAGAAACAGGACTTAAAATATCACCTGGAATTGGGTCATCCACACAAAAAAAAAAATTAACCCACTATTGGTAGTTACATAACATGTTTTGTTGACATTCATCAGTCTTTTCAGTTTTTCCAGTACTGTTGAATTATTAATAATTTATATTTATTTTATATCACTGACTACTGCATCCTTATTTTAATGAATCATTTCTTGTAATCTGTTACACATATGTAAATTTAAAACCAAATTATACAAAAGTAGGATAGCAATGTCAAGCATCTCTATAAACAATCTTTTCCTCTATGAATATTATACATAAAAGACTCCTAAATGTCCTTAAATAATAACGTCTGCTCCTCAATCTAAATATGATCTTCTTACAGGAAGCCATCTGGGACAAACAAGAAAAACATTCTTTTTTGGTTGGAGAATAAATATATTTACACCTCAGTGAAATTCTTCATCATGACCAACCAAATTATATACAAATTACATACAAATCTCTTTGTTCAATTTACACTGATTTAACTTGACAAAACAGCAAAAACACTGAATAGGCCAAAACATTCAATAAAAATGTATCTACCTACCTACCTACTTATTTTTATTGATCTATCTGTACCTTTCATTTCAGTTCATTGAATACCTCAAAATTCCTAACTTAACAGTTATTCAAATTCATGTAAAAATTAAGTTTTTCTAACTTCAAGGAGAGTACATTCATTGGAAAAATAGACTTGTCCAGTATGCAATCAACAGGGATATGTTAACATGTATTTTAAATACCTTTCTCCAAAATATAAACACAATTGTGAGCATCTGGTGCATTCATAAGATATTTCTGAGGCACAAAATGTTCATAGATGTAACATATACCTTATATAGTTAGAGCTTTCTTGTATGACAGATACCGATACTAGTTTTTTTCAGTTAACAAATCAAATCATAAATCGTGAGAGAAAAGATTAAACAAGTAACACAAATTACCTGGCACATACTAGACAAAATGCTGAATCTTTATTATCAAAAATGCAATACATTATATCACTAGATCTCAGGCAATCATGGAAGTCTCAGTCTGTGTGTCTATATTACCTGCAGTACACCTGATGCAGCATACAAAGGCAAGGATGACAGTGCAATTTGTTGCGCCTCTTTACATCCTAACGAGCAACAAAGTCTGCATCACCTGCCAATTTTTGGCACACATTGCAGGCACAGAGAGCAAACTGATGGAAGCCTTGCACCTGCACTTCAGGTGCTTCACGCAACATGACAATCTAAAGACAACGCCGGGACAAATCAATGCTTCAAAATGCTCAGTGGTGCTCAGAAATACGTGCAGAAGGACTCCAAACTAGACTGAAGACAAATTCACACCCAAATCACATTCCCATGCTCTGTGTTGTTAGTGGATACATCCATACATAATGATTGCCAGAAAAGAATTAGAAAATTATCTTTTCTCCCCAAATTTCTGTTAAATTAGGTGCTGTTTTCCCCATTTTTCTACAACAGTTGAAGAACCTTGCTAATTTCCATGAAAGTGATACTACTGTCTTGTTTCTTCTTCCATTTCCTTTTGCAAAAATGCACATACACCGGAGTTAAATGAAGAATCGATAGTCACTATTTCAGTTGTCATGAGCAAGATGCTTGCAGCTCTCCACTAATCCAGTCCATAATGCTAAAATATAGGCCTAGAAGTTTCTCATTACAGACTGAGTACACTTGCTTATCATAGGGATAATTTCACATAATTTCTTGATAGGTTAGAATTATTTTTCCTGAGTATTTCAATGGGAAATTGCTTCCAGAATTTCAATGTTGCAGTACATAAAAATTATTGCAGAAACCACCCCAAATTTATTTATGGATATTTATTTCTGTTTCTCCTTTTTCCTTAACTTACATATTCATCGGGAAATGACCTTTTAGTTGTAGTGATATATATTTGCTATTAATTGTAATTACTTTTCTTTAAATAAGTGAGAAGTCACACTTTAACAGAATATAGTGATCCCAGCCATAATATATTTCTGTAAACTCAGAATCATTAACTTCTGCAAGTACAGTTTTATTGTGGGGTGGTTTTGCCACTCATTTCACTTTATTCTCAGAACTACATCTCTGTCTGTAAATATGTTATGATTGCAATATATATTATATATTCATCTGATTGACATGTTCACATGACTAAAAATGTGACAGATTACAAGTTTCTGCAGCATTCTTGAACGGAACTGAAAGGCACAACATGCTCATTTTTGCTCACTACAGAAAATACCAGATAAAAATATATCTCCGTAGATTTCCTGTTACATTTCACAAGATACTTCTAACCTATTTTTAAACTCCTTATATACATGTAACTTCATTTCCAGTTTGTGACAGAAATCAAAAATAGGATATGGGGAACTATAGAAAGTGTATTGAATATATTTCCTTAGAATGTATGTGTTACATAAGGAAAGCTAATTTCATATTCTTAAATAAACAAAAGAAAATTAATCAGTAAATAAAATATTCACTCTCTTTATGTTGTGCCATTTGTATACACATATAAAGACAACACATAGGACAAAAAATAGGCAAAATGGAACTCATGAACAGTTATTTTCTGAATAAGAAATTAATGAGGACTTCTACACATGATCACAAATGGATGCATACATTTTGATAATTAAAATTTCTGTAATAAGATATGATCTAAATTAATATAAAAATTTAATAATCCTGAAAATAAAAGTTTTAAAAAAGAGAAGTTAAAGAAAACAGTTTTAAAGGGCAACACACCTAGAGTTAGTATACAGTTGAACATGATTGTATTCTCATCTAACCTCATTTAAATTAAATTTATCATATTTTTTCCATAATTACTGAATCCTAAATGGTATATAAATCAAGTCCATCAAAATGAGCATTTTTAGTTCTTACCAAAACAAAAACAAAGAACAAACAAAAAAAAACTGAAACAAACAAAAAACCCCCAGCCAAACAAAAAATAATCCTCTTAACCCATCATTACAAGCATAAAATTGATAAAATAAACATCTATCATCTGTTATCTTTACAAACTTTCTGGTTTATTGATTTTCTTCTCACACTGGGCTAATAAATGATTTTGGAACATTTAGGAATCTGTCAAATCCCACCACTTATTTTCATAGTCATATTTTGCAATAATATGGTGACATATCAACCACTCTTGATGTTAAATACTAGAAGACTACTGGCTCACAAAGACTGTGGTTATAGATGGAAGAACTGTGAACATGCCATTGACCTGAAAGGAATGAATTCATACCCACAAAATAAAGAATTTATAATTTAGAATTTTTAAAAAGTCACATCCACTTAAATGTTTAGAATTCAGGTTTTTTTCAAACAAACACAAAATACTGTAAATTAATGATAAGCATATACATTCTCTTAGTAAAAGTTAGGAATGAAAACCAAAATAATATATCCCATTTAACTCTTTAATCCACTCTCACAGAAACAGTGTAATATTAAAAAAATTGCCTATTTAATACTGTTTACTAGAATGACTTGCCATTCTTGAAGCACAGGACTGTCTTCATTGCAATCCACTAAAAAATATCATTGTCCTATCTTCAGTACCTATGCATTTTCTTATGTCAGGTAGACCATATCCAGAAATATGACTTGCTAACAGTATTTTTAAGGCACAGAGTGGGATAGCATAGTATTAATCTACCTAAAATCCCAGTAATGGAAGCTTCCATATGGTTTGCATTCAAATTATGTAAAAAATTTATCAAAATTCAGTCACCTTGCTTATTGATGTACTGCATTAAGAAGCATTTTAATGATAAGAATGATACCTATTTAAGTCATTTATTACAATCAAGCTGCAGAAACTCTGGACCTCCTTAAAAACTGAACAACACTGCCATGTCAAGAAAAAAAGGGTTTATGGAAAACAGAAGCACAAGTACCAATAACCTTAGGTGCTTCTGTTGCTGCAAACCTCACACTGAGAAGTTTGTGGTGCTCCTTAAACAGTTGACAGAACATAGCTTGATCTTGGCATAGATAATGCTACTAACATTTTAATCCATCATTTAAGGCCTTAAAAGCATGGCCCACGTTTTGTTGTTGGGTTTTTTTTTCCCTTTCCTTAGGAATACACAAACTTACTGGAAGGAAAATATCTGTGTAATTGTATTATTCTGAATGGATGAAGTTCCATTTCAAAACTATCAAGTTATTTTTATGTTACCTCAATCTCAGAGAGTTTAAATCTTTTTTTTTTTTCTGTTTCTAAAGCAAATATATAGTGGTATATATTTGCTGTTATGACAATATTACTGTTTAATAAGTTTTGCTGATATTTATTTCCAACATGTTTATGAAGAGCAATCACATCTCCTCTTCCCACTTGCTTTCTTAAGGCTCTGAAGTAAATGTAGCAGTGGCTTAAAATCAGAGGCAGGAATATTTACCATCTGCTCCACCCTTCTGATGGGCACTAAAGCCTTCAGGGCAGGATTATATCATGTGCCTATGAAAGAACTAATGTACTATTGCAGTCTTCAGCTGGGTGTATTAAAGTAAAAGTTTTGGTTTACCCTAATATACAAAGCAGTGGTTCACAAAGTGATTCAAAAGAGCTTCAAGTATTCATGCCTTGAGGTTAGTAACAGCTTCTGCCATCCAATTTTAGCTTGCCACAGCACGTCTCTCAGAGCCTTAAGTCTGAATAGGCAAAGCCCTTTTAGTCTTCTCTTCCACAGCTAAGTCTATATTCCATGGTTATTAATACAGCTTTTTCTGAATGTTTAAAAGTAAGCTTAATTCTTCCTGAAAATTATTTACTAGAATAGCAAAATGATTTTTCAGAGGAAGTCTCATTAATGACATCTCAAATGACCTGACTATGTCTGTTTCACAGCAGCACCAAAATTGATGTACCTTTATATTGCAAAAATAAATTTGTTGTGTCACTAGTGCTCCTAGTAACTCTTGCCTAATTTATTAAATTCTTCTTTTTTTCTACTGCTTCCATATCATTATTTCCTAACTGAATTTACAACTTCTTCTTGTTTTGTTTTGTCTTAACTTCTAAAGTCTAGAATGTTTTCTAGTCTTTCACCTAATATAATCTAATTCTCACAAAAATTCATGATTATATTTGTTCCATAATCAAGTCTCTTTATTACATTTGCACTCATTTTGCTTTAAAATATAGAGCAAAAATATTCTTAAGACTGATTCTTGACTCAAGTAACTTCTTATAATGCTTACCTTTGCAAGAAAACCAATTGTCATCTCATTTAAGTGAATTTCTTACATATTTTTTGATTCCTTTAGTAGTTCCCATCTTCCTCAGGTGCACAAATAATTTCCCAGGTGGCACAGTATCAACTGATTGCTAAAGTCCAAGGAGAGAGATTACTAAATTTTCTTTGTCTAGAAAATTGGTTATCTTTTCAAAGTTATCAGATTGGTTTGTATGAACTCTTTGCAGTAAAGGCATTTTCAATTTTCATGCTATCTTCCCTTGCTCTTTATGTCAGTAGCTTAATTTATTTTTTTTTTATATAAACTCTGCTCTACTGTTTGATAAAAGATGAGGTCACACTTTTAGACCTTTATCCCTTCTTTTCCATCTTCTCCACTACTTTAATATAAATACTGTATTTGCTATTCTCCAACAAAATAGTACCTTTTTTTTTTTTCTTTAACAGATTTATTTAAAAGAAGACATGGCATGTTTTGCTCAGTATCACTCAGAATTCTATGATGACACCTATGTGGTCCTGCTTAACTTACATATATCAGACTCCTGGATTTGCTTTCATCTCAGATGCTTCCAGCTTTTGCTTTTCCCATGTATATCTCTATCACATCTACATAGCCTTTCATTTCTAAGTGTAATGATTGTCCTGATTCTCTTCCTTGCTCTTGTAGCTTAATTAAGTTTTCTTTTAATCATCCCTTTAATGTCTCAGTTGACATTTGTCAGAGCACTTTATCCTGATGATGACCACACCCCTACTTTGTACATCTCTCTGATTATCTGACTTCCCAATCTCCCTCCATTTCCCACTCATTGCAATTTTCTGATCTCATAATTTATTCCATTAAAAAAAAAAATCTTCTCATGCATCTACATGGGATAGACACCTGTGCAGCTGAGACTCTGAGAAGGAGTTTGAGATATTGTACTTCACAGACAAATATGAAGAATATTTCTGTATCAAAATCCCCACTTTCCTCCTATCTGTCAGTGTATATAAAATCATTGTCTACCCCTACTAGTGAAGGCCAATGCTGAAGATAATAAACTGCATTGATTGTACAGGGGACATACTTTTCCAAGTCCCAAAATTAATCTGCCTAGAGGCAAAATATCTGTTTTCTCTATTGCTGATCCTTTGACATTTCAAACATAGTATTATATGTATTTATAATTTCGTTAGCCATCACACTGTACTCACCAAGACTGAAAGAAGATTAAGAATGACAAGATTTCAGTGTTTAATGTATAAAAAAAGCTGAGATAAATGACAAATATGTGTTTTTTTATTGTACTTTTATTTTTTAGAGGCATTCATATTTGGTTGTTTTAAAGGAGACTTTTTAAACCATTGCCTAATATATAATCTATGCAGAATGATAGCTGTCAATTAAATTTGTTGCTCACTAGGGTTTTCCATTTGCACATACACAGCCAGAAAGGACTTTTATTGAAATGTTCATGAAAGGCAGAAGAATTAATCAAGGAATTAAGTACTTTGTAGATATATTTAAAACAGATCACTGTGATGTGGTAGAAATCGCAAGCTGATATATTTTTTGCTTACTTTGTTAAGGAAAGTCTTATTTTTCATCTCATGGGCACAACAGATTTCACAGGAAAGCTGTAACTTCAGGCCTTTGGAGACTCTGGGCCAGCAATCCTGCTCAATACAGACTCTCCTACTCTTCCTGGGGTACAACAGACTTCAAGGGCTTCTCTTGCCCCACCACCAGTCCTCAGCCCCCCTGTTTGCTCTTGATTGGGAGAGGCATTTATTCTCCTCTCTAGTCAAAATGCACTAATGCATGTGAAACAGGGACCTGCTGCTCCTTTTCGGGAGAATAAAACTCCATCCATCAGGCAGCAAAGAAGATTATCCCAAAAGCACAGTAGGGCTCTAGCGGCAGAGACTGACACAGCAGCCAAAACTAAAAGAAAAAGTTATGGAAAGCAGGGAGAGTGAAAGATGTAGGGAAGTTGACTTAACTGTTCTATACAGGATCCTTAGGCAGGAAATGACAAACCTACCAGCCTTTCTATAAAATTCCAAAGTACAAGTAGATATCACTCATACCTGGAAAACTCCCTGATCACAGCAATGCCTCTCCTGGTAGGTTTTTATAAAAACAAACAAACAAACAAACAAACAAACACCCTAAACAAACAAAAAAAACAAAACCACCTATGAATAAAATGTCAGATGAAAGAAAGCACTTTCATTAGTCTACCAGCCATTTGAAAAGAAATGCCACGATAGACATAGGTTGAACTCACTGTTTGAACAGATCACAGAAAACATGAATGTAAAATACAGATTCAAAAAGCAACATTAAAGGCGACTGTTGTTCAGTAAACAAAACATAAAATTTGGCTTCCAGAATTCCTCCTAAGTGCACCTCCAAGTTACAACCAAAGGGATTTTAAAAGGTACAAATTCTCAGTTAGTCTGTACATTCATCTAAATAATCACTTATGTTGTGGAAGCATCATAATGATAAACTAAGTTTATAAAGAGCAGAGCTATTCTTAGATGCTATATGTATGCAAAACACTGAATTGTTGTAACAATACCATAAACCTGTCTGTATTGTCAACTGTTCATTTTTCTAAAATTAAGTTCAAAGCATGAAGGGTTTTTTTGTATTTATGCCTTCACTTTCAAAGGAAACATAAATTTCATGCTTCTAAACCACTTGCAACTTTTGAAGTCCTTTATCAAGGAATAGTATGGTGTTTCCTAACAAATAAGAGCTTATTTTATAATGTGCCTTATGAGTACACCATGGTAGATTGCTTTAACTAAAGTCTGTCAAATTATCATGAGGTGTTTTTTTTACATTTTGCAAATAATTGCTTTTTCTTCTCTATTCACTTTTTGTTAATGGAAACAGAGAGTTGTTTCTCTCTTTAACATATGATGTAGAATGAAGAAAAACATGAAAAAAAAATAAGCAGTTAATGATGTGACCTTTAATTTCTTAGACATGCTTTTAAATTAAACCTAAAATTACCAAAATTAAGCTAGATTTTACAATGGTTATATGTGTGAAATATTGTCACATACAAAATTATGTTATGCTAAGAGTTCACATGAAAAATATCGGAACAGTGGAAAGCAATAAATGTTGCATACAAATATCTGTAAGATCAGATGAATTACCTCACATTAGATTGCACTCTGGTGATTCGAACATAGCATAGTTCACACACTTCCACATTTTAGATAACTACAAATCCTTTTGCTCATAAATTCCTCATGGCAAATAAATATATGTACAGAATTTGCATATGGGAGTACTAAATATACACTATAAACTGGTTTAGTTTAGTGTTTAGTATTGGGTTTTTTCTCACATTTGATCAAAAATAAAAAAACAACTTTTTTTAGTGAAGTAGCAAAATTTTTATTGTAGGACCCAAAATCAGTCTGAAGTGTGTCTCCACTTCTTTTCTATTAAATTACATCTAATATGCAGAGAGAAAAGGCTTTTCTCTGTCCAGGTAAGTTACAGAAGGATAGTCCAGTTTCTTTTTACATGGCTGCCCCTACTCAGAATGTTACCAGCTGTAGTACTCAGGAGTAAGACACATTAAAATGCCTGCCCCATATCTTCAAGGTGGTGGGAACAACAAAAGATATTTTTTCAATTAAGTTTCAGGAGACATATGTACACCAATGAAAGTGTGCCTAGCCTGGCTGGCAAACAGAATACACCAGCCAAGACTGATTGGTTACAATTCTAGATATTTATTTGTGAGGGTGTCTATTTCAAAGCGAAGGATGTCTCAGAAATTAAAAATGAGTGTATACTTCATGTACATTTTAATTGGTTTTCTGCATCACTGTAGAGCATTTTACAAATGAAAGGCCTCTCTCTCTTCAAATAGCAAGACTCCTGAGCTGACTTCATCTTAAAATTTGCATAACCTTTTTTTCCTGATGTCTTTTCAGTAGTCACTTCTTGTAACTTGAGTCCTCCTTTGGATGCCCACAAACACAGAATTTTTTAAAGAAATTTCAAAATAATGGCTTAATTTCCTCAAGAAATTGAGAGACCTTCAAAGACATTTTCTTAAAGACTTCATGTAACATATCTGAGGGAAAAAAAATTAATGCTTTGTTCCAACTTCTGCCTTTCCTAGAAACAAACAAACACATGGTGTAGATCCATAAATACCCTCTGCTTTCTAGGATGAAAAATACTGAAGTCCCTTCTGTGTATCAGGCAGGAAACTGAGAAATCTTTACCTAAGACAGATTACATTTTGCAGGGAAAAAAAAAGTAAGAAAAAAAACTAACAAAACACAGTATAAAATAAAATATTTCTTTCAAGAGTGAATTTTAAACTCTAGATGCCAGGAAATTTTACAAAAGAAAAAATGCAGAATGGTGGTGGCTCTTACAAAACAGTTAATATGAAATTTTATTTTCAGAATTTTAAAAATGTTATCTGATTTTGTTAATTTAATTATACAAAAATCTTATTAATGTTCAAATTTTATACACAAGGAACTATGTAAGACTAACATTACTCCTACTGCTTTAAAAAGCCTGTCAGGTTACAGGAAAGTCAGTGGTTCTTACCATGTACAGTTCAAATCCCAATACTCTGATGGCCCGTTAACACCAAATATGTCACCCTTTAACACCACAGAATCAATACACTGGAATGTCATGGCACCCTGATGAGCCACAAAGCCTCTGTATGCATTTATTAGACAAAGATTTTGTATTACTTCAGGGAAGAAATATGTCAAGTTAAAATCAATTTCAAGTTTCTTACTAAGAAGCAAATAGTCCTAGGTAAATAAATGATTTTATTCGAATTTCACTCAGTCAAACATAGGAAGTAAACAAAGAAGTTAAAAGTCATTTAGACATCCCCTTCTGAATAAGGACATTTGCATGTGCACACTGCTCTAAATTCTACTGCTCATTTTCCAGATTTTTTGACAGCTCTTTCCCACCAAGATCATTGGTGGGAAAGCCCACTCAGCCCTTGATGAAATCTTCTTTCAGGAGAGGATAAAAAAATATAATCTGAGATTTTTAATAAAATCAAACAATAATATCTCAAATCTTAGGTACAAAAAGCTCTTTTAAAGGCTACTTCATCCATTTTCTCATATTGCCACCTAAATATTGGGACTACTACAAGTAAGACGACAATTTCTTACTTTTAAAAAATGCTTCAGCAGCACTTTACAAGGAATTGGAGACAAAAAGTTACTGACCTTTCTGACAGAAGTGAAAAATTGCAGATGAGACAAACCCATTATCATCTTCTCATAATTATATCTTAAAAATATTTCCCAAATCTAAAACAATAAGTGTTGATTATTTGTGTTCCACCCTTGGATAAGCAATACATACTGGCCAATCTGAGATTTCTTGGATGTTTAACAGAAAAAAACATATTTTATAAACCTCTTCCTCAGCTGCTGTGCAGCTGGCAGAGTAAAGATTGCTGTCTTTCTTTATCTGCTGGATTTTAACATTTGACACACACAGAAACACACACATGCACACCTGATTCCTGTATATCTCCAAGGTCCTGCCAAAAAATAAAAAATTTATAGTTCTCAGTACTCACATTTCCATTAAGGTACATTAACTACTTAGATTCATAAAATAAAGTCTTCCTTATCTGTATGAAAATTAGTTATTTTCTCAGTTAAATAGCAAATGGCCAGCACAGATTAGCAAATTCAAATTGGATTCTTATGAGTTTTAGTGTTGCATTAATTCATTACAATATGCTTTAGTATACAACAAAATGCTGCTGTAAAATTGGATTCTTCAATACTTTTTATAAATATGATTCTTCAACTGATTTATATATGTCAGATAATAAATGTATCAGTATTGAAGTCTAATAAACATTTGCATGTAAAAAAAGTACATGAAAAATATTGGATCTGTTTCTAAGGTAGTGGCATAGGCCATGTTACTGAAAGATAAGAGATAACGTTTTTCTTCAAAGAAATATAAATTAAAACCTATCGCACCTCATGAAATTTTTCTTTGCACTGACATAACATAGTGGGATGGAATGACCGTATGCCCTTCTGTCAACCCAACTGCTGGGCATCTTGCATAATACTAACTAAATTGAGGGGACTATCAGTAGGGCTTTCCTTTAATACATTAGTGGCCATAAACACACACACACACACACAAAAAAAAAAAAAAAAAAAAAAACCCAAAAAAACCAAAAAAACTCAAAAGAGGCAATTCTGCAACTTTGCTGTGTGAAATCATTGCATTCCATCTCAGATACTGTTTTCATACAGGAGCTACTCTCCTTTTCCCTCAATCATTGACATCTAGAACAAGCAAAGATTAAAAAAACAAACAAACAACGAAAAAAAACCTACACAAAAAAAAAAACCAAAATAGCAAAAAGAAGAGCTGAATATTGTTTCCACATGCTACAATAGAACTTGAAAATTTCAAATGACTTTGCAAAAGTCCTACCAAATATTGGGTTTTATCTCTAAGCCATGCAAAGTGTATACTGTGAAGAAAGAAAAGGAAAAGGAAAAAAAAGGAAGGTCCTGAGAATATAAATATCCATGTTTTGTCTTTTGTGAAGCATTCCCCACACAAGATTGTTACTATTGCTACTTTTCCTGGATGTCAATATTTTATATGGCATCTCTCAGCAGCTCGTGAGTATCTCTTAGCAGACATTGCTGTGCTTAGCTGTAAGTCTCGGGAGGGCTGGAGTACTTTTGCCAATTAGAAATAAGCAAGTTGTTTAATTAACACACCCTTTTCATTAATAGTTTAACCCAAAGCTAACAAAGAGTCTTTGTTGCAAACCAGGAACAAAGAAAGGAGTACTAATTAAACACCCTGAAGTTTCTAAAGTGAGAGTTTATTTCAGTACCCAAGGGATTCTTTGAACTCCTCAAAAGACCTCTAGAGCCTTCCAAGAGCACTTGGAATCTCTTACAATTGTCCCACTCACTCTGGAAAAGAAAAAGCAAAACAAAACAAAACAAAACGAAAAGAAAAAAAACCCAAACAAAATACAAACCAACCAAAAAACCAAACCCAAAGTGTAAATATTCTGGAAAATTCTGATGGTTTTGATTTCAAAGCCTTTGAACCAGACTAAAATAAAACTGATTTTGATGTGAGACAACTGTAAACTCAAACCTGAAAAACTGTTTTCAACTCTGACCTGAATTCATGAGATCAGTGCTATGCAAGCCACTGTGAGCTACACGTTAGACATTACATGGGAGCTAAACTGATGCAGAAGAGGAGAGGAAAGGTGATTCCCTATTCCCTGCACTGGCACTAAGTACCTACCAGAGGGATAAACAGAAAAATCTGGTTTATGCCTGCAAACTTGTTACTTTCTACATTCTTTCAGACTTTCTCTGCATTTTATTATACGTGCGTGATGAATACATTGTCTTAAAATCAACTGGCAAATCTAAGTAGCAGGCAAAGGTTTCCAGCTGGATGTGGGTTTGAACTGAGAGCTTCTGCTGCAAGAAAAAGAGCAGCTTTCCTGATAGAAGCGATCTTTGCTTCAGCTCTCCACCTTCCTGCCTCCTCACAGATATATACACCCACACCAGGAAAAGCAAAACTGTTTATGAGGCAGCAGCTAACAGCTGCACTTTACAAGCCGGTATAGTGAGGCCAAAGAGCACTGATTCTTTAATATTTGGGCTTCAGCTTGCACTGACCCAAAAACTGCTGCATGAGCAGCTCCTCTGCTCAGCAGCAGCCGAGTGATAGACGGAGGTGCGAAGTGTCACGAAGTTAGACATTCATGCCCGTGCATCAGACCTCTAAGGTGGACTGGGTATGAATCTAATGTGCTAAATGGAATGTGCTTTCAGGAAGCAGAAGCAGTATTACACTATTTTATTCTCCCTTATACCATTATACCTAGCTTCTAAATTTTCTAGAGTCCAACAGAATGGCAATTCAAGAAAACATGACAAGACTTTGGAAACCTGTTAGACCTAAGGCTCAAAATATCAGCCATCTAAACTTTCTTCACCTATTTTTCTTTCTATTTTAAGAACATACTATTTCCTTACTATTTTCTATACACTTATACATTTATTTCATTAGTAACCGGAAAATTAAGAAAACAATTCTTTTTTCGTTTAACCAAACCTATGTACTTGCTTGTTCAAACATGTATTCAGATGCTAAATTCAAGATTTTTGTGATAATGCCAAGGAATTATTCTTTAGATTCTGACAGATCCAAAGTTCTACAGGTCCATGCCCCATTACACCACAACCAGTAACAGGCCAAATCCTGTGTATTGCTGTCACAGACAAATGAGAAATAAACAAGTTAGCAGTATGAAAATTGAACTACTCTTTTTATCCAGTAATGGATCAGAATATAGTTTACAAAATAGATCTTAAAATATTTGGTTTGTAAAGCTTGTTTGTAAATTATTACATGTATGTAGGAGTATTTATTTTACAGTGCTAGTATTTTGGAAAAAAACTGTTGATAATATCAGTGACAGTATTTCAGTTCAGTGTTTCTAGACACAAAAAGTCTGCTACCTAGTACTGCCCATGTTAGCAAAAAAAAAAAATCTCTAAGGAATCATGGTACTAAACCCACTGTCAACTACATTCAATCACAGTATGCCTAGAGATCTAAGAGTATACCAAAATCCACTGACCCAAAGATTTCACAGTTTCTTGTTTCATGATTCAGTGGAAAGGATATGAATGAACAAGTGAGAGAAGAACAAATAGAAGTGAATCAGGACATGCTCTGGAACTCTAACAGGCAGCTGGGCTCCAGCCAGGAGTCTGCACTTGCTTCTTTTCCCTCCCTAAGGAACCGTTCCAGCATACTGAACTGATTCTCCAACTAACAAAAAGAAGCAATTTTTACAACCCCAGCCTGAAAATTTAAACTAGTCTCAGTTCCACAGAGAAAATACTTTCAAATCTAATCCCTATTTCAGGCTGTGCTCCAAAATCCTTTTTTAAAAATGTTTCAAAATAAAATATACAGAAAATATTCACTGTGAGATTCCTTTCAATAAAATCCTATGTAGATGGCATACACAGCAGCTGACTGGTACAGCCCTCTGGAGTAAACATTTCTTCCTCCAACTCTGAATATTTTCCTTTTCTAATTCTCTCATCCTAACAATTAACCTGGATCTGATCTAGCCTGAAGGAGTTATCTTTGGAGGCACTAATCACCCACTGCTCTTTACTGATTGTAGTGAGAATTGTCTTTATTCATCTGCCTGAAAAGCAAGCTTTTAGTGATCTAGCATAATGCAAGTTAATTTTAAGAACTATTTTTTCTAACTAGTAATTTTTAAATTTTAATTTAAATTCTATTTCATCAATTATCTACTTTTATTTTGAATTTCACATTATGCTCAAATGAAAAAAACAGAAATAAGTAAATAGTGCCAAAAAGGCAAATAACTTTTCTAAATAGCTTTTCTTCTGGTTTTTGAATTCCTTCTAGTTCTTGGTCATTTTATTGGAACTGCTTTCGCTTGTCTACAAACATTACACTTTAATCAAAGTATTAAAGGAGTTGTCAGATCAAACAGGGTAAAAATAAAGGTAATTAATCTATGGACTCATATAAATATGAGAAATAAGGTTGAAAATTATCATTGTGAAAAATATGAAGAAATCTTTGTATTTTCTTCTTAATGAAACAAAGAATTTTTTTCTTATTTCTTTGAACAAACCTTAGACATGTTGTTTCAGTAGATCATGAAATACAAAATATAGAAGCATAGTTGCCTTTATTCAAAGAATAACAAAAAAGTACAGGAACACATCTATGCAGCATTTTCGAAAGCTCCTTTTAAATCAAAATGTATTAATGGAACCTAAAAATCAAAAATTTAAATGAAAATTTTTTCTACTGTTGAACTCAAAAATCGAAGCCATGCTTTTCCAAAGGTTCATGTCATTTTGGAAAAAAAAAAAATCTATTTTGAAAACTATTTTTCAAACACATGTCCACATGAATTAAGACCTCATTTTGGCAGAGTTCAGCAGACACATAAGAGCTATATACTGATATCCTGATCACATATGTATGTACCCACAAGACTTAGATATCTCCAGAGTATGGTTCTCTTCTCTCTTGAAACAGATATTACTTTTCCTTTTCTTTCTATGAACAGCTTTGTTAAAGTCTTCTCAGTCAGATTTTTCTCTTTTGGCCACTTCCTGCTCAAAAGAGTTTTAAAGAATAACAAAGGGTGACAATAGAATAAATGGCAAAGCAAAAATGATGAGAAAACCAAACAGCAAAACTCCTTCTCGTTCCCTTTTTCTCTATCAGCTAAGAACTGAACAAATTGTAAATGCATTATGATCTCTCTCTGAAGCCAATGAAAATTTTCTGAAGGGAAGGAGAGGAAAAATAACAAAATATAGACTGCTTTAGTAATTGCAACAGAGTCATGAAGCCGATGAGCATAACCCATGAACAAATAAATCCATTCTTTGTAGCTTCCATTACAAGAAGTCAAACTTGAAAGGAAGCCTTGCATTAACCAAGGTAATAGCAATGACGTGCCTACCTCCACGGCAAGAAGAAACTAGAATTGCTACAGCTGATTTACTTCACTCCTGCTTCCCTAACTTTAGAAGAGCAGCAATGCAGATGGATTTAATTAGCAAGTCCAGACCGCTGGATTAATGGCTGATACACAAAATGAACTATCAGCTATTATATGCAGAGTTAATATTTTAACATTAGAAGAGCTCAAATTAACTCACACAAACAAACAAATAAGAGTTTGAAGCAGCAGGAAAGCTGCTGAACTAATAATCAGTGATGACTGAACTAATAATCAATAAAAATAGACTTATAGAAGCAGCAAGTATTTTGGCCCATAGGATCAGGCCAGAGTCTCTGACTGCCAAGCTTGGCAGCAGTTCCATAGTTTTCTCTGTGATTTATATGTAGGTTTACGCTGCAGGGCCCAGTGAGATTGGATTGTGTAGGTAATGGAACTAGTTTAGTCCCAGTTTTAACCAACTGATCAGCAGTGTATGGCTGTGTGCAACTGCAAAAACACTGAACTCGTATTGTTATGGGGTTTTTTTTGCAGTTCATTTTGAATTCCATGCTGCCATTACTACCTAAACAAACTGACGCTGTTGCTACGTACCCATTTAGGGTATGACAACAATATAACCAATGTATTCAGTATTTAATAATTGTCTCTTGGTCTGGTATTTAGTGTGTTTTTAAACCATATTCTTTTAAATTTAATACACACATTTTTTCAAAGAATATTCAAATTTTCACTTGACTAGAAGTGAAAATACAAAAATACGAAACTCTATCATTCTTTTCTAGGAGGGGTTTTGATTTTGATTTTCTAGGAGTTGTACTAGCTTCATTTATTTTGGTTAACTGTCATTCTTTGTATGTAGGTTAGTTTATGCAAAGACCATCTGATCTAAAGTCAGAATTTAAAGAATCTTAAGCGACTGAAAGATTATATAGACTAGAGATTCAATATTAACTTGCCCAGATGAAATGACCACAATATTACTGTTCTCCGTGGTATTGATATTCAGTCAGTTGAAAAAAAAAATGCCTTTTGGTAGCTATCCATATTTTGCTGGCAGGAAAAGGTGAAACTGCAAATGAGATGCTATAGGAGTATTTCTTGCATTTGGCTCAATATTTCTTTAATCTTGAATAATGTTATACTCCTGGAAACTGTGGATGACCCAAAACACGGAAAGGCTCTGAGCGCCAGGAAGAAAGCAGGATTTGAATTCAAATGACCTTGACAAATCCACAGACTAACTCTATAGTAGAACTGTAGCACTAAAAAAAGGGTAAAAAAATCACAAATACATAGCAAATTGCATTTTACGCTGCCTCACAGACAGGAGGTGTTCCAAAGGAGCAAACAATAGAGCAGAATGACAATGAAAATTAAGCCAAGATGTGTAGTAAAGAGTCGCACTGGAAATGCAGGAAAAGGAATGGTAGTACTTAGGACACTGAGAAACCCATTTTCCATTCAGAAATTATAAGACTTCAGTTATAATAAAAAACATTGCTCAACACTAGAATTTTTCAGACTGTATTGGCATCTGGTCTCAGATATACTGACAGGTAAGAAAGAACCCGGAGGACAACAACAGTTAGAAGCCTGTGAAACATAAAATCTTTCTTGATATAACCTTATCAACACCTAACAAAACACTAATAAGGTTCTCCAAATTGTTATAAAAGGACAATAAAGAAATTTCTGTGTACTCTAAGGAGAGGTAAAAACTAAACTACCTTACCCTAGTTTCCACATTACCATTTCAATATGCTGATATAGGCATTTCTTGCCTTCACACCCCATTCACTGACTTCCCGTTTTGTCTCCTGTTTGTTGAATATTTCCTCTTTCTCACTTTTTTTTTCCTCTCAGTCAAATGTTTCCATTAACTGCTTTTTGTTTGTTTTAAGCACTTAAAGAATATTTTAAAAAAACAACAAGAAGTGACCTCCAGATATGAAGAAGGCTTGAGCAGCTTAGGGACAGAGGTGAAGCACTCTCAAGCAGAATAAAAAATCACAACAGCAGTAGAAAAGCTTTTTAGAAAAAAAAAGCAGTCATAAATTCTATTACACTGCCACTGTATGTTCCTTTTTTAAAGGTTTTGAAGAATTTAGATGCAAGATGTCTAACACTACACTGCTAATGCTTCTGCAAGTTTAGTATCCTCAGACAAAAATGTCTAAAAAATAATATGTTAGGTAGCATCAGAGTTTCCTGTGCCTCTCCTGTTCATTCTGAGTTTCTAAGTTTGTGGCCAAAGCAAAGCAGAAAAAGTATTTAAAGCAGCATCCATTACCTTATATCAAATTTATAAAAAAGTAGAGCTAAAACACTTAATGAAGAAACATTTATGAGGGAAATCAAATGTAAAAAGACACCATTCAGCATATGCTTTATATATATTCTATTAGCCTTTCCCCCTTGTTCCTTTTAGGTAGTGTAAACATAAACAAAATGTAATTTTATGGCTTCTCATTTGTGAGTTTCATAAAGTTATTGGTTTAATAGATAAATCTCTCATAGTTAATAGTTATAGCCTGGGGAAAAACAATCCAACTATGTATTTTGTATTACTACCATTTCAACATAAATCTCCATTTACTCTGTCTTTCCTGTGATTTGCTGCCATGATCTTCAAACAGCTATTTTGTTTGGAAATCTATTCCACAAATTTATCCAATGTTCATAATATGCCATTTAGGAACATTTGAAAAAAATAAATTCTTTCACATCCCTCCTCCAAGAAGCCTAACTGGATTATTACTTCTACAATTAGAGGACTCAAAAGAAACATGGATAAGCTTCCAAAAACAGGTACTGCAGTCTCTATACAGCTCTATACAGCAAGCAGTCTCAACACTTTCAAGTTTCTCAAAACTATTAAAAAAATTTTTAAAAAAAGAATATTTAGCAGTTATTTAGCATCCAGTCCCTTATTTCCTTTCCTTTTTCCTCAGAATACCATTTCTACATTTATGTGTGCTTTGACATCTCTACCACAGGATGACAATTAAGCATGCTGTTCTGGGCCAGGAGGTTACTGCTCCCTGTTTTTACCAGCTGCTTCTCCGGACTCTTTCCTGTTGGAGGTAAGAAACTCCTCACATCTGACAGGAGAACCACATGTGCACTTACTTCTCAACTCAGTTATGTCAAAATGGCTTCCTTTACAAAGAAAAAAAAACAAAAACAAAAACAAAAAAAAAAAAAAAAAAAAAAACAAAACCAAAAAAAAAAAAAAAAAAAAAAACAAAACCAAAAAAAAAAAAAAAAAAAAAAACAAAAACCAAAACAAAAAAAAACAACAACAACAAAAACCAAAAAAAAAACCCCAAAATTAATTTTAAAAAACCACAAACAAACAAACAAACAAACAAGAATAAACCAAACAAAAATATTTGTTTAGGAAGTGTTTAAGTGGAATTTCTTGTCTGAATGAGTCCTAAAGGCAGTTTATCCTTAAAGTTCAGAAATCAAAGCCTCTGTTAACAATGACAAACAGTAACAATCAATTTAGGCTTCTCAAATGGTTTCCAAGGCTCTTCTTTAATGCTCAGGGCCTAAAATGTGGAACATCTGATGGTCAATAAATTGTTCCTTTTCTACTAGATCAAATATTGACATATTTTACAACATATCATGCTGTCTTATGCAGTTAGCTTCATCTATGATTGTAGACAGCGTTGTTTTTGAGGAAGTTGCTAAACACCTGTCTGCCAATGGGAGTAGTGAATGAATTCCTTGTTTTGCTTTGTTTGTGTGCACAGATTTCACTTCACTTACAAAACTGACTTTATCACAGTCTTCAAGTCTTCTCATATTCCTTCTATTTTCTCCTCCTCCATGGAGAGGAGAGTGAGCAAACAGCTTTGTGGGTGCTTGGCTGCTGGCTGGCATCATACTGCAACAATGGCAATTTATAGCAACTTACTACAACTAAACAAAAATCAATGAATGTTAAAGATGTAAACCTCATAAGAACTCCAGCATTACTGAAAATTTATCAGTGTGTGATACTTGATACTTGTAATATCAGTGTGTAATACTTGTCTTTTTAAATCCAATATAATTTCCAGATGGGTATTATCATGTGATCTTAGCTTTTTCAGTCAAAAAATACCCTGATTTTGTCAAGATTTTTGTTCATAATAAATGTTCTTACATTGCATGGCAATCTCTTTCCTGTTAAAAACTTATCATTCATTGTATTATGAACAACTCTCTCAAAAGGAAAACCTCTAAGATTTCAAGCAGTTTGAAATAAAATATATTTTCCCATTTAAAAAAAGGGAAAAAAATGGAATTAAGTGATACATTTGCGCTTCTATCACTACTGCAGTTGGCTTGATACAGATAATTTCCCAGCTATTTCATGGATGACTTGTGTGCTTACAACAGCCTGCCCCATATAAGGCAAAAGGGAATTCAGGATATATTCTAATGAACCATGTTAAAGGTTAGCAGCTCACACACACCTGATACTTTTTTTTCAAGCATTGCCAACTGTTTTCATCAATCCCAAGCACATAAGTGGATAATAAAGATTGATTGAAACCAGAAGGATTGGAATTTGAGCATCACAGGGTTTGGAATGGCATAGCACAATAGTCTCACTGAACTGCTTTATGTAGCTATAATTATCCATATTTCGTGTACTGCTCTTTTGAGTTTTATCCATTATGAGGTTAAAATAGGAATTCTATCTGTTTCTCATATAATCCTCAATGTATTTTGGTTTCTAAAAACTTTCATACTTGGGCAGATTTTTTTCTCCCTAATTTGCTCCAGCCATCTAGGAATTATCTGAGTGTGAAAGAATGACAGTTAAGTGGTTTTTTTTTTCTCTTAAAAATGATTTAATACTTCTTTCCTTAGGTATTTAAGCATGCTTGATATTAGCAGTTGTACTATATTTTTCTACGGTAGCCACAATGGTAGCCATTTCAGTGCTTTTATACCTGTGTTAACCCTAATGCATTTTTATTAGCTTATTGCAATGGGAAATTCCAATTGTGCCTCAAGAACTGAACAAGAACGTGTCATAACATTGCATTGTAAGAATTTCCTGAGGTTCACTCTATACCAGTGATGCCTGCTGATAACTACTTACACTCTATTGAGGGACTGCTCTCAGCACCTTGTGGTACCCATGGCCATCCTGAGATAATGTATTTCCCAATGACAGGAATTTAAGTTCTACACAACTGTAGGGATTTCATTTTTAGTGTTGAGAGAATGTTTCAATTGCCACTTTGCAGGAAAAGATGTAAAAGTATCACGGGACATATTCTACTTTCAGTTATATAAATGTAAATTTAGAATATTTTTTCTAGTGTGCTTTTATACCTAAGCTGAAATGAGAATTAGAGTTCGTAGTTCCATTGGTAATATTCCTACAAAAAGCAGTTTCAAGTGGTTAGTAGGAAGTGCTGTGGGCATTATTTTTCCCGTGAGATTTTATTTAATAGTCATATATTGGAAAGAGCAAAAGAACCCTGATTCTGTAGAGCACTGTAATCAGAGTAGCAATGCTGATATTTACATTAGAAAGATTTCTTAAAAAAAAAAAAAAAAAAAAAAACCAACCTTTTTTAAGCTTTTAAAAGAGGCTCAAAAAACCAAGTTTAACTTAGTTAACAATCACACTTACCACATAATATTATAGGCATATTTTTTCGCTTTACTTTTCCTTTTTTGTTCTTGTTTTCACTTTTTCTTTAAGCTGAGATCTGAAGTCAAAAACAATGATCCTACAAGTAATAGTCTGCACAAAATCCCAAGCCTGATGTTTATGAGTCATTTTTTAAGTCCATGCAAAAAATATATCACATTAAAAATATGTGTGAATGCAGATACTTAAAAGTCTACTTGATCTTTTGAGTCTATCTATATTCAGTCATCATGTAAAACTTCATTTTCCATATGGAATTATAGTTATACATTAGCATCTTGGCACATAGCTGCAATACAAATTTTTTTTTTTCATTTTTAAAGAAGTCCATTACTGCAATAAACTAAAAGCTTTTTGAGAGGACAGTAAAGTATTATTTTTAGTAGTAAATTGTGCAGGGTCGTGGCACATTCTCATTTTCTGATAAGTGAGCATCCATAGCACTAAATTATCTGCATGACCTTTAGTACAATTTTGGTTGATGCCAACCAGCACTTGGTCCCCAAGAGTGCTTAGCCAGAGTTCAGCAGACACCACTACCAAGGAATCATTCCCAATCCATAGTTTGAACCCAGTCATTCTGTTCTGAAGCATAAGAGAAATGTGGTAGCTAGTCTGACAAAGAACAGGTATCATCCTATGAATTAAATTATGTTAGTTAAATAATTTTTGGCACAAAAATGCAAAAAAGCTCAAAAAAAAATCTGGAATAAGGTTTTAAAATGTCTGCAGCAACCACAGCTGCATTAGTTCCTTACCTAGTACCTGGGGATAAAAGCAGGAAGTAGACATTGCTGTATTTTATCAGTGTACCTGTATATTTATATAAAAATGTGACCTGTATTTTTCCTTAAAATACTGACTAATGCCATGGTTCGTATGCATAGAGAGAAAAAAGTCAAAGCCCAGCATACAAGGTCAACTTTTAAGAAAGAAATTGAAACAAATCATATAGATCACCAGTTACTTTAAAAGAAAGCAAAATCTCTACCTTTCTTCTACCAAGATAGTATCAAAATAAAATTCTACAGTGATATTGCACTGCAGGGTACTACACAGAACACATAAGGAAGATTGTCCTCAAGTAGGTCTCATGAGAGGATAAATACTGAAACTGCAATGAGTAATACACTAACTTCTCTGGCATCCTCTGGGAATGTGATAACTTGGAAGAGACTGTGCTGACATTTGTAACTGCTTATCACAGATACTCTATTAGCTGCTCTCTTCTAGTGGACTTTGCCTGCTGGGATTACTGGAGAAGAATGGGATGCTCCTGAGTATATCACAGTGAATTTCGATCACTTCCGAAAGCCAGCAGGCAGATGCTTACATAAGGTGCTTGGTCCCTGATCGCTTTCACAGCGGGTGAATGAAACACTTACAGAATTATATGACTTGCCAGAGTGTTTCCTTAGGTAGGTCAATGAGAATTTTTATGTTCAAAATTTTTAAATCGTCAGAGAAATATCAAAAAACAACACTTTTCATTAGCTGTTAGAAACATAATGAATTATTTCAATGCATTGCACTAAGACTACCAGCAACCAATGAAACACAGCAGTGATCAACCAGAGCATAAAATTGCAGCCCTATACTCTGGTACATCATGCTTCTTAAAACCAAACAAAAACCACAAATTAAAAAAATTTTCAAACAGGAAATACCATGTCTGGTGATTGAGTAACATCAAGCTTCTCATTTTGAACAGGGTCTGTCTGTATTAACACATAAATTTACACGCACACACAGTGTTTATAAAGTTCCTTTATAAAACATGACATAACACATTTTACATGCGACATTTTATACTTTGAATGTTCAGCCCTATAAAAAATTATTGTATAAGTGAAGTTGAATGCAATTGTAAAAATATAATAAAAATCCATTCAAGTTTCTACTCTCTCTAGTCTGAGATATTTCTCATGCCTCTTTTTAATGCAGACAACTTTGTTGTTTACATCATTTGAGTACTCTTCTTTAAAATAACACATTTTGCATGAATGCCATGTTTGATTAAAAAAATTAAGCTTTAAATGTCAAAATGATTATATCCATGTAAATATAAAACTAATGCACTTCTAATACATATGGTCATAATTTTTTTTCTTCTAAATTATCCACTGCATGAGATGAAAGGTTATACTAAAATAAATGCAAACTAGCTTATATACATGTGGAGGTGCTAAATCTCAAAAGTTCCTTAATCTGTTAGCTAATGGAAAAAATCCAGTGTAATAACTTGTAAAAAACATAATTTTTTCCTTTTCTCATTTAATTAATAAAATTATTAACATAATTAATGCTTGATGTGATTAAATATATTTATTTATAATTCTATTCTATATAATTAATATTTAATTGTCATGCAGAATATCAATTCACATTACATAATAATAATTTATTTTATAAAGTAAACAAAATTATTGAATTACATCAGAGGTGCCAAATAAAAATCACCTTTTGATTATTATAGGACAAAACATTAAATAGTGAAAAACAGGGATTTAGGTATTGAAAATAACTCTATTGATTTAACAGTAAGTCTGAGAATAAACAGCATATAAAAATATCAACCCAAGGTCCAGGAAACACAATATTCATCAGAGTGTGTAGGACTGTGCCTTTTATTTTTTTCTGTGTGTTTCACATGTGAACTCTGTTTCTCTGTTTTTAAAACTGGGATATATAAATACTAAGCCACTGATACATGGGTGTTTCCTTTCAAAATATGCACAGCTCAAGATCAGAGAAAGGGATAGAAAATATCTCTTCAAATTCATATATCTTTGAAAATCATCATCTTCACTTTACAGATCACCTCCCCCCAGTCTGACTGACAGAACAATTCTATATCAGCAATGCACTGCTCCCCAAATGGTCTTCTGCTAGAACAGAAATCTACATTGAGTCCATAGCTTGGATCATCAATGACTTCTCCAAAATCCACTAAACCAGGGCCTAATAACATAAGAGTGATGACACTTCTAATTACGTGCTCAATCTGGCTGTTGGTCTGTTTTATGTCTCTATAGATGACAAATCCAGGAGAACAGGAACCAAGATGTGGCCTTACAAATTTTTTACACTGATTGAATTTAAATTCCTGTAATGTTAGAGAAACCAGTCACAGGAAGGAGTTACACAGTTTATACAATTCTTCTTATCAGTCTGAGTTGTATAGACCCCTAAAAATTCATAGACTAGGCCTAAAACATTTGTGAAAGCTGACCAATAAGAGGAGCCTGATTTGTGTAGCATAACCATGTCTATGTGCTGAATGCATTTGAAGAAATAAGGGTTAATAAAGTTAAAATTGATTATTCAAAATCCAGGCAACCCATATATTATGTTGTTTGGGCACAAAGAGTCTACAGGACATGTATAAGCAATTATAATATAACAACCACATCCTGGTATCCTGCATAAATTATGTGAAATGAAGTGGTTACAAAATCTATTAGAAGAACCCACAGTACTGAGTTACTGCTCCTTATCTCAGACACGACAAGAGTCTGTAAGGACCTCTGTCACAGCACCTTATTCTTCACAAAGACATATCCATTGACAGGCCATATAGCCCCCATCTGCAGCTAGGCAGATACTCATCAAGGACATACAATCCATCCTTGCTGGATGGATCTGTCGGAACCATTTCAGCTAAAATTCCTGCCACACCTGTCTCCCTGTTCAGCCACTATATTTCTGTGTGCAAATATTTCCAAGTTAATTTGTGGTATTTTCCCTCCCAGGGGAAAAAAAAACCAAAAACATACTTTTCATCTTCTCACTTGAATCTCCTTTATCCGCCTCATGACTTTTTCTATCTCATAAACATCAGCTTTTTCTCAGCAAAGAGAAAGCAGATTATAACTTTGAATGTACAGACACAGATTTTGGAAATATACTCATCTGACAAGCAGAACACTACAGTTCTGTTTTCAAGCCTAAAACTTTGTTTGTTAGAACAACTGCATTACTACTTTTACTTTATATTGTATTTCTACAAGTATATTATGTATTCAAAGGGTAAAGAAAGATCAGTGGCAGAAACAGTTTTTACAAAGTCACCATATAAATACCACTGAAGAAATTGTAACAAAACACTATAGTGTGTTATCACAAAGGCAGGATAGTATGTTTTTGGGGGTTTTTTTTTCCTAACAGACAGTTATCACAAAATATTTTGCAAAAAAGTAGGGTTAATCTTGCAAACAAGAATTGTATTTCTTTGAACTTCCTTAAATTACCTTTCCAATTTCTTTGAGTTTGTTGTTGTTATTATTAAGATTTGGATATGACCATTGCTAGCATTTCTAACTCATTATTGTTTCCCTTTTTCTTTCTGAAGAGGCCCAACTTAGAGGAAAATTTACCACACCTCTTTTATAATCTTCAGCATCAACACTATGATGAAGAATAAAAGAGTGCATTATTAAAATCTGATGTTCCTGCAATCCCAACAAAATAAAAATCCTGTCTTTGGCACATTTATATACAACTTCCACATCTGCATCATGATATAAAATGTATCTACCTGCTATTTTCTCTTGACTATTACAGTTCAAGCTGTATTTGTTAGATAAATGCCAAATAGAGGACAAAACATAAAACAGTTTAAGACACTGTGGCTGCTGCATGTTATCTTAGTTATTAGGAAGGCTATAAATACTTTCCAGTATATCAGTTTGCATATTCCTCATTTTCTAGGCTTACATGCAGAGAGAACAGGATCCATCAATGTTATTTATGACATGTGATGAACACTACAAGTCTTTTTTTCTTTTTAATTAACTTTGATGTTTACTGACTATAAAAATTGCCTAGGGCAAGAGGACAAAGCAAAGCATCAAAAATTCTCTGCAGATGTGAGGTGAAATTAAAGGATGCATGTATCCTGGTAGTGATGAACTCACAGTCTCTTGTATCATCATCGCATAAGTGCTTGCATTTCCATAATTTATACTTATTACTTAAAATAACTAAGGTAAACATCTAATTACAGTTTTTAAAATAATTATGTGACTGGTATTTTGAAAGAATGTCTATAGAGATCTGCATTTTGCTTGCTTTCCTAGTTCTCTCAGTCATTTTCCACATTTCCAGAAAGTACATACAGGCAACAGGTGAGAGGGCAGAAGGATGCATAGCAGGCCTAGTCCCGGTGTTCTTATCCCCTGCTTCCACTACCAAATGCATTTGTCTATGCCCCAACAGTCAAAACATACAGAAATACCTTAAAATATTTTTATTATAGGTCTGTGTCATCATTTGAGTGGGTGAAATATACCACCACCTGCTTTTGTACAAATCACAGGGCAGCTGGAATCTCAACCCAAATCAGTGACCTAGAAGCCACCTAAACTACTCTTGAGCTATGATCAATGGAGAGAGAGGTCCAGTAGACAGTACATAGATAAAGTAAAGAGAATAGCTTGACTCCTTCAGGCATCTATTCCTCTTCATGTGAATTGTCCCTAGATAAGTAACTTGGGCTAGATGATCAGCAAGCTGAGGCGAGATAAATTGGCCTAAGGGCCAAAGTACACCTCTAAGTAACAAACTTTGGAAAATATGTTATTCATTAACATTGCCATTTGTACCTCATTCTTGCCAGGAGAACTCAGTCTGATATACTTATAGGAACGTAACCATAGCTCTGTTACCTGAAATACTTTCACAGAAATCAGTTAAGCATAATTGTATCCCAGTTATTTAAAACTTTCAAGGGAACACAGTGTTAGAGTAATACAGGGAAATCCCTCTACAGTCAACACGTATGAAGTTAAGCTTATTTCAATTGTGCTAAATAAGGCCAGTATAATATTAGGATAAAATATCTACTATACTTCAATAACTAAACACAAACTGAACATACAAAGAAGGTAGAACTCTATTATCCTGTTATCAACATCAGTAAATAGGAATTTAATTCTTACATATGTACTATAATAAAGTAAAATGTATAAGAAATTTAGTAAGACACTATGTTCTCAAGAGAACCAAATTTAAGCTCTGTTAAGATGCTGAAATCCACTACAGTTCATACGTCAGTGTATTGCAATCCATCTGTATAAACATATATGAGATACATAATCTCATCAGGATAATTTCAAACCCTCCTACAAAAAGTGTCCCAACATTTCTAAGAGCTGAATACAGTAACCTTACAATTTGTGCTTGTTTGCACTTCCCTTAGGATTTATAACACAACCACAATAGAGAACCTGACTCTCACGACATTTTGGTCTCTAACTTCAAGACTAGAATCCAGTGTGGAAAAAAATTCTGCATGAAACAAGAGGACTTGCTTGTTTACTGACCTCTCTCCAAACTTGCAGCATGATCATGAAGTAAAAAAATGCTATTATCTACTTCCTATGGACAAGAAACCAAAAGGGTGATATTAAGGCCATATCTAGAATAATACAAAACTGAACATATGTTAAAGGACACTTATGACAGCACACTGTTAACAAGGTCCTGTATTTCTCACATGGATTCTTTCTCATGCAGATTCTTCCTCTGATGAGAGGAAGATGAGAATATTTCATTTTAAATAATAATATTTTTTTATATCCCCAGACCTTGACATGATTTCATTATTTTAGTTATATGAATCCGCCATTATGAAACATCTACTATTTAGAACTACTCTAAGACTTTGAACAAATTTAAGCCCAGGGCATAGAAAGAGTGTGATAATACTGCATCATACAGTGTGATAATACTACATCATGTATTAATGTAATGAACTAAATTGTATTACTGGATATTATGCACTGTGGATAGTAGTTTCCAATGATTTTTATTACCTCTGCTCCATACTTTAGATGCTGAATATTTATTCAGCTTAAACTCTAATAATAGGTCATCAGAGTGTTTCTATTACTTTGTCTGTACCTCTCTTTTATTTCTATGACTGTAAAATGCCAACATATAATTTAATAATGAACTGCCAAGAAGATAGGTAAATGTTTGGGCAGAATTTTCCAGTCTGAATAGCTTTCTTTTAAATTCTCTTAGCGTCTTTTAAGACTGTGTGATAAACCCTTAAATTCCCTTAACCCACTCCAAGGCTGTGCTATAAACCATGAATCTATTCATAGCTTGGATCATTAATGAGTAAGTATATTCCTTCCTTTAAAAAGAACTGGCAAAGGCGTAACATTGCCTCATTTTCCCCCTTCACTGTCAATTACACACAAAGTCACAGAATAAGCTTCTCACAAATCAGGCTTCCTAGCTCTTGAATTATGGAAAAGTAGAGAACATGGGCACTATTTCATTTGTGCTCAAAATACTTAAGCCTCTTTTGGAAAGAAAAGGTTTCATGAAAGACAGAGGATTAGTCATAAAACTGGCATCGTCTCTGTTTATTCTCTACAGCATAGGTCAGCCATAGGTGTTTGCCAGACTGACTGTGAATTTGGCCAGAGGTATTGATTCATGGAAACAGAAATCAGCCTGAGTTGAGGTACATTTTTGCAGGTTTTGGTTGATTTGGGTATTTTTTGGTATTTGTTTTGGTGGGCTTTTTTTTTGTTGTTGTTGTTGTTTCTTTGGTTTTATTATAACAGAAAGAAATCCCCTCTTCAGGAAAACAGTATCCAAGAAGTCATACAGATGTGCTGTTATTCCAAGGGACAGGGAAAGTCTATCAATAAAGATCTTTACTGTCTTCACTGTCTTACCATTCATCATAAATGCTCAGATATTCAAATATTTAAGGTTTTAGAATAGGATTTAATTATTTAAAATAAAGAACATCAAACAGACACAAAAACACCAAAAACCCCTAACAGTAACATACTTATAGATCTACAACACTTTCTGTAATCCAGCAGAAGGAACAAAATTGAAATAATATTCAGTCTCCACATTTTCATAACATTTGATTACTTATTGCAGTGTCTGACTCTTACAGTATTAGAAAAATAAACTGGTTTGGTGGGAAGAACAGAGACTGAAATGAAAATCCAAAGATCTTCAGACTTCTATTGGGAAGATAAGTCTATAAAAGCAGAGCACAAAGCTGGGATTAGAGGACAGATAGTATAGGAGTTCATTATATGTTATATGTGAATGAAGTTCTCGTATATGTCAGCATATGTATTCTACTGCCTCCTCAATAAAGGTTCTCTGTCCAAAACACTAAACAATTTTACAGATTGATTTATTTGGCTCTCAAAACAGCTTTCCATAAAGCCAACATATAAATAAATATTTTAAGGTTCACTAGGTTGACTTTTTAAAACCAGAATCTTCATATTTAACAAAAGAAAAACTGTGAAAAAAGATTTTAAAAGCAATTTTTCCATCACAGGTTGTCTTTATTTTTTTCCTTTATGTAGTAGTAGTTGCCTAGTCTATGCTTCCTGTAAAGTCCCTTAAAAATCATTCCAAATATAAGCATAGAAATAATAAGTAGGCTGTCCTACAAATACTGAAAGATTAAATTTCCTATCTATCTGCCCCAGTGTCTTAAAAGTGCACTGTTTTTGCTGAAGATGATGAGGAAGGTAGAGAGTATAAGTTTTACTTGACAAAGTTATACACAAATATTAATTAATGAAAGACCTTGCCAGAATCTAGAGCGTTGGATGATTAAAATTAGATTTTCTTAGTTATGAAGAAAATTCTAGAGTTAGAGAAAAAAAAAAATTACAGAACTCCAACTGTTCTTTTCTATGAGAAAAGTCTTGCTCAAATGGTAGGCTTTTTCTTTTGGAAGGCAAAACAAATACCTACAGATTCACGTTACAGGGAAAAAAAAAAAAAATCTGGATTTCCTTTTCTCATTATATCTTTCCTTTTCCTCCTCCAGATTACAGGCGTACAATGCCTTAAACATGGCATCTACATTACAACCTGTCACAAACGTACCTCACTCAGTAGCCAGATTGTCTAATTACTGAGCCAGAAATTCAGTGAGAACATATGCCTCCTGGATTTGCAATTTTTTCTTATTAATCTTGCAATGAACTGTAAACTGTTGATTGTATCCTATAACACCATCCTTGTAAATAATCAAACTGTCATCTCTAAAGGTTTTACAAAAGTTTGAAGTGAATCTTGATTATGTTAAAAATAGGAAAGACAGCAAAATGTTTTCTTCAGAGATTCAAGGACTCTGAAACATGCCCTTGGTCCAGATTAGCATGGCTTTGATGATGTTATGAAAATGTGAAAAAAATTACCAGCTCAGTGAGGATTTCAGAAAGGCTGAAGATTAATTCCCTAGAACGATAAAGATTAAAAAAATGAAGTACTAACATTTCTAGACATGTTCTTACTCAATTGCTTCCCTTATTCAGGACTTTCTACTGTATAATTGTGGATTTATTTTCTCTGTTATCACCTTGAAAATTGAGCATAAATATTACAGATTAAGTATTTGGATTCTAATTTCGAATTTCTTACAGTATACAACTTCAGAATGCTGTCCAATTATTACTGAAATTCCTGTTTCTATCCATAATCCAAAAATGTGGTTTCTGATTTGAAACACTCCTATTACCTGTGAATGGTGCAATCTCAAAATGGAAGACAATCTACAACATTTTGATTTACATAGAAGTAGTCAGGGAGTACTTACAGTACTTTTAGACAAACTTGCGATTTAGACTTCAAGCACTAGGTTCCTTTAAAAAATGTTTTAAAGCCCTATTGAAAGTCTGAAGAGTCCTTCTGACTCTTATTAATGCCAAACTTGCTACAGTATTGGCTGACCTTTTTTAAAGGACCTTTCTGTATGTGATTACATGACATATATACAACAGCATTGTGCACAAAACTCCTAGACTCCCTCAGTGTATATGTTAAGAAATACACTAATGTGGGTAAGAGCTACACATTTCATTATGCACAAAGAAACCTTCTCAAGCATACTCATGTTAGTATTGAATTTTAATTGAAAAAGATCATTAGCAGTAATAGAAAAGTGTTCACTATTTTAATTTTCAGTAAAAGCAAGATACATTTCATGACTTCAGGTTTAGGGGCATTTTCTGACCATCTCTTACACTGAATTTATCAAGCTCACAGTGACAAATGCATGTTGTCAGAATCCTTCACTGTCACTGTGTACTGCTGCCCTAACAGCATCCAGTCCTGTAAAACAGAACTGCAATCAAAAAGTTCAAAATTAATAGCTGTGAAATCTCAAGCACTCATAAGCATGTGTTTTTATCACTTCCATGCTCTGCAGATCGGGTACACTTGTTATTTATTATTTGTGACAGTGAACAATTCCCACTTGTTTTAGTGAAAAAAGTGAAGAGCTGTTTGCATAACTAGCAAGGTGAAAAGAAAGATTTGAAACTTGGAATCATCTCACAAGAACAATGTACACAGCCCAGATGACAGTTTTCTTCCAGAACACTATAATGTGCTGACTACAGGCAGTATTTGCTATTCCACCCTCTATGCTTAAAAGCAGCTTTTACAGTGTGATCTGAATTTGTGAAGCACCTGAAATGATGGAGTCCTGGTACAGTACTGGGTCTGCTGTGTGTTTAATCACCCTCATCAACTTCACACTGGAAAAATGTGAATATTTATAATGTCTTAATGATGTAATCTGCACATCTGCTATATACAGTTACTAAGTGATCTGCAGTTGATCCAGAGAGAACTCTAGGACCCACACCCCCAACAGCTAATCCACACACTCCAGGAGAGAGTGAAGCACTGCTTCCTGCTGCAGTTTGTAAAACATGTTCCTCAATCCCTGAGATAAGCAACAGAATATGTAATTTTACATGTAAGTACTTCTTTAAGTATCAGCAGTACTTTATCTTCTAAAGAAGAAACTGTTTTGAGAGGAGAAACTAAAGGGAAAAGCACGGCTATAATGTTTCCCTTGAGATTTCTCTTTTATGCATTTCTTTTCAGAAATTAAACATGAAGGTAGTATCTCCAAACAATATATATTTTTGGTTAAAAAGGGAAGGTTAAATATGGCAACTGCAACAAAATGACTCCATCTGATGTAATATTAACATACAGGAAAATCTATCATAGATGAGGACAGCGAGTAAGATTTGCCTGTGGGCAGTGCTATTATCAGTGCACAATTAGTTGCAGATTGGAGACACTAGCTTTAGATCTGTACTCAGGCCTGTGATCTGTTTCCTAGCTGATTGAAAACCAACAGCTCTTGATGAAATGCTATTTATTTAGGTACTGACCATTTGATTAAAAGTAAGGATAATAATAAAGCTAGTAATGCCCAGCACAACATGAAATGGTGCAGGCTGTATTTCAATTGAGACATTTCGGTGAAGGATAGGAAATTATGAAATGAGACAGGATATGTTACATGAGAAGCTTTTATGGCAAAGTAATTTTCTTTAGTTTAAAAAAAAATAACTCACATTGTAAATGCTAAAAGGAAGTCTTTTCTACTGTCAATTACTATAAACCCATCACAAAGTATGAATACTTAGTCCTTAATGCTAAATCTTTCAAATCCTTGGAGTTATTTAATTATTTTTTACTTTGATAACAGATGGATTTTCTTTTATCCTTAGTAATTTGCATCAATAGTAGATCATAAAGTCTTATAAATATATAAAGCCTTTTAGAAATATTTGGTAGAGTGATGCTTTAGCCAGCCCTTTCATATTTCTGTAACATTAATTCTCCAGGAAGTTTACCATATAATTTAAGGAGTTCAGTCCATTCATATATTTAATTAAGAACTAGTATAGAAAAAATACATAACTTTAGATTTCAAAGTTCCTAGAAAGGTGCACTAATGTGCAGATAAATTTTCAATTCACTCATCAGCTTCTGAAGGGCCAAATGAATAAAGCATCACCCAGTCTCCTTGAATATGAGACCATAAGTGATTAAACATTTTCCAATATAATGAAAACAAAATTTTCTTAATTTATGCTGCACAGAGGAATTTCATACTGTTGCTTATCTTCTAATCTGCCTTAAAGAAGAAACAGAAAGAACCAGAATACCAGCGACACTATAAATAATTATTTAAAGAACCAATGTTGCAAGAAAAAGGATAAATTATATAAGCATTCAGTGATCTCTGCAAAACACAGGATGGCAAATGCAGAGCCATTTTGTAAACACTTGCACAAGTTTCCTTTACTTCTAAACTAAAGCTGTCTTTTGTATTTTTTTTTTTTTAAGTCTTGTACAAAAACACAGAAAACCACCACAAGTAGCAAGTATTTCGGTAGTATACCTATCATTTCTACCTATGAACCTGGTGAATTTAAAGAGAAGGAATTACTGTGGTGCACCAAGCCCTAGTGATTTCCTGGCTGATCAGGGGTCTGCCAGTTACTGAACCTATTGTGCGAACCCGCCCATTACACAAACCCATATGCTGCAAAACACCTGCTGCGCCTCAGTGGTAATTCTCTGTCAGTCTGTGAAGCCCATGAAGTACTACTCATGTCTGCATTGTAGTTAGTTCAGATATGTCATACTCTTCTCTTTCATATGCATCTAGTAACAAACTGAGCAAAACACATGACCCAGAGTTTGTGTTGCAATTCCTTGGGAAAACACTCATATTTTAAAGACTCTATGAAAACAGGTACTGCTCTGTTTCACCCTGCTGTCACTTTTGCTCATCAGAATTGACACCTGCTCTAGAAATAGCTGAATTTTACTCATATTCAGAAAAAATTGTATTAAAATAAAATTCAATTTAATTTAATTTTTCTGAATATTATTAAAATTTAGGCCCTTATATTTCAGGAAGAAAGGCAAAACATTCAGCATATAGTCAGAGGAGACATTGAGTGAATTTTCTAAATTCACTAAAGTGTGACAGAACTTACTCAAGATCTGGGCTGAGGTTCAGAGGCTGAGCACATAGTGCCCTGTTAAGTAGATATTTCTAGTCTCCAGTCCAATTATTCCCTCCATATAAGAACTTACAACATTACTTGAAAATTCAACAAATATTTCTCTCTCAAGTAAATCAATTACTGTCCTTCTGTAAACTTGTATTGCAATTGGAATATAATTACATGCTCACTGAAAATAGCACTTTTCTAATCCAGCAGAATGATGGATATCCTCTCTCACTATCACACAGAGCACACGTTATGTCATTATAACCAATTTGGAATACATGGATGGAGATAAGGAAACTGATTAACTATTTCATTACTCAAAGTTTAGGACAATGTAACCTCACTTAGAGCAGATGTGACATGATGAGATCCAATGTATGTTAAAACCAGCAAGACCTTAAAAGTTGTGAATAGCAAAAGTGTAAAACAGGGGCTTAAAATATCACTGTGAAAATATTAGGAGCAGATGAACTAATGCTTTTGTTTTCTCTTGGTTTATTATCTGTATTTCCATTCTTGTCTTTCACCTTTACAAAGACTGTAAACTACAGAAGTATTTTCTCTTGTACAATATAGTGTTTTAAATAGGACTTGCAGTAAACCAAGCAGATTTCCTAAGCAAATGGCCAGATTTCATCTGAAGTAAAGTTTTGCATTATGAAGTTGATAGGATAGTTTTAGACCAAGCCCTTCTTGGAAATATGCCTACAAGGGGTAACACACATTCTCCATGAACAAACACCATGACCTGTCCAACAAAGGGGGGACCAGCAAAGGTAGCTTGACATGTGTATTCTTGCTGTACCATTAGTTTGAGCAAGAATGTGTCCAATACTAAAATCTTACCTTTTTTGAAGTGTCATTAAAGCCACATCATTTCCAGACCCTTTTAGAAAGATCATTTTACATTTGGATGTAATGCCTGACTAAAACCTACTCTGTTATTTTGGAAATTATATTTCTATACATGCTGATAACTTAAATGCAGGGGATTAACATCCAAACTGATAAATTGGTTTTCTCTATCTATATTTTATTCTAATATGAAGCATTTTCTGAATATTACAACACCTGACACAATTTACTGCAGTTAATACTAGCTAAATTTGATTGACTTTAGAGGCATTACCTGTAGTTTCACCTGAGATAAACATCAACATGAGAGGTCTGACAATGAATGAAAATTCAGTTAATTGCTTATATGTATTCAGGTATCTGCACATGCAGATTCTGTTCTATGAATTGGCATGTGTATGGCACACACATTTGAAAATTGTGCTGAAGTTCTCACAGGAAAAATAATTTTCAACCCTGCCAAAGGGCACCATATGCACAGAGTGCTTAATTTTATTTTAAATATTGTTCCTTTAAGTAAACGAAAGGATTTAGTGATTGATCTTTTGTTTGGCCTTGATCTGCAGCTACAGAAGAGAGTTGCAGAAGACCCCCAGGTCTTGGGTCATGCACCCTGTGCGTGCAGCTCTGTGCAGACAGCACAGGATCTTTCAGCTACCTAAACTGACATTAGGATGCTCACCCTCAGATAGCTGAACCACAACCAGAATGCCATGACAGTCTCCATCACTTCCTTTAGTTCATTTTCCAGCACAACACTGAAGTCAGAAACATAATTCTACCTCAGATTGTATCCCTTTAAATGCATTGTCCTGATGAAGGGTCTTTTTTTTATAGGATAAGTCTCTGTGTTAAAGTAATTCTGCCTCTCAAGATTTGGTACCCAAAGGAAGTAGGGGCTACTTCTTGTATTTTACACTGCTTCAGGGCTGAAGAGACATTGACATTTATACCTGGATAGACAGAATAAATTACAGCACTCCCTCCCAATTCTCTTTGAGAAATGCTACAGCAGACAAAACATAACACACAATACATTTCCTGGCCACACCACCAGTCAAGAATCCAATTTGAATGGAGTTTAAGGTAAATTCTTCACAATAATCACATAACCATTCAAAATTCAGGAATTTTTATGCTGTCAGGTGGCAATTTTTTTTTAACTTACAAGATGGTACCATAAAGGAATTTCTTCAGACATGACTGCAAGATAATATTGTCTCTGAATTTTTGGCAGGTAGAATCAGTATTTCTGTATTCTGGTTCTATCTGTGAGCAATTTTCAGCATCAGCTAATACCTACCTTCTGTACCTAGCCTTAAAAAGTTAACTTTATATTATCCATAATTATCTCTAAATAATAAAAGACCTTATGTCAAACACTTTGATAAATACCAATTTTATTGCTTCCTAATACTGCAAGAATGCTACTTGCAAGCACACATTCATTTCATTCAGTTACAAACTCAGACATTAGAACATTAAATCTGTAGCAAAATCTCATCTGACAGAAAAATGTTTGGCTTTAAAAAATATACTGTCTTATTAGTAGTTAATAAGGAAAATTAGGTTTTGAAAGACAAAGATAATGGTTTCCTTCAACTTCTAATAATTGTGCTGTTTATGACCCACTCTGAGTAAAACTGATCTTTTGGGGATATGCTGCCCCCAAGACTGCATTTTACAAACTAATGATTTCAAAACAACTTTTTGCCTAAATGAGAGGAATTTTTTTTTACTGGTATAAACAATAAAAAAGTCACATCACTTTTATCTACCTTGCAGTTTTAAATGGGGCCAGAACATTGTTTCTGTTCAAATCTCTAAACCCCAAAATTTACTCTAAATTTTTTCTATATTCTCCTTTCACAAAAAGTAATAATAAATGGTTGCTCCATGCTGCTTGTATGTGCTATATATACAGCTAATCCTTTGGGTTTTTAACACCTCTGAAAGTTGTTCTTAATTTTAATTTTAGATCTCTTGTGAAAATGACCACATAAGAGTGAGCAAATGACTCATGCTAAGCACATCTCCACACAGTTGGACAGCTTCAGTGTGTATCACTGACATAATTCAAGAACCTGACTAACTCATACTTCAGTATAATTACATTTTGAGATTTTGACTTGTGCTCATGACCTGCTCTCAGTTAAATATTTTTAGACGAAATTGCATTAAAATATGAAATGAAAAAGTTTAAAATCTCCTATGGATTATTCTCGTCTTATTCCATTCTGATTCTTGTCACCCATTTCAGAAGCCCCTCTAATCTTAGTTACTCCAGCATTACTGTGATATTTTGTCATCCACAACAACAAAATACAAGTGACCTTGGGAAGTCTGTTTCCTAAAATATATGTAAAAAAGTAAATTAGTCCTAGCTTGAAATATACCTTTATGCATGTCACAATTTTCTTTTACAAACTTAATTAAAAATTAAAATAATGCAAATTTATATTAAAAATAATAATTTAAAAGATTTTGGTTTTGATCCTTGACTGTAGCTGTTGGCTTATTTTTGTCATTTCAATTATTGATTAAAATGAATGTACAGTATATGCTACAAAAGTCTAAAATCTGATAACAGAAAACAAATTTACTCTTCCAGGAAAGAAAAATCAGGAAAAAAATAGAAAAATACCATATTCTCAGCACATGCTGAAATAAAACCATCTAAAAAGGTCATTTTTTTTTTAAATGGAGAAAGGTAGAACATAAATTACATGGAACATATTACACGTAATATGGGCTAAGACTGAAAAAAGTATATTTTGCAGGTTTAACAGTTTCAAAATGTCTGTTGGAAGCAGACTTGCTTAGAAAATCTTCCTGTTAAATACTGTACTGGACAGCTCATATGCTTCTATCAATATTCCCTATATATATAGTAAAAATTATGTTAATCTTGTTAAGATTAGTAATTAAGTATAAAACGTTTTGCAGTTATAGTGAAGAGTTCAGAGTGCTTGTCAAGGATTTAGTTGACTTAGAATGCTAACTACTTCTGAAGTTTGTTGATTTTCTTTTATATTTTAATGCAAAACCAAACTGATTAGTTTTATACGTCAAAGTAGCCTAGCATATTACTAAGTACATAAACCTGCTTAAACTTTTAATAGAAAATACTTAAAGGAAAATGAGGCTGAAGCTGCAGAGATGAAACAAAGCTGTACTGATGGTCAAACTAGCAACCATCCCAAATACCAGAAAACCAGATAACAAAAACCTTAAAAAAAAAAAAAAAAGAGAGAGAAAAAGGAAGAAACACACTCAGAAACATAAAGCCTGATAGCAATAGTAAAGCTGCTAACCATGGTTATAACCCAAGTTCACTTTGTGTAACGCCAGAGAGCTGTCTGAGTTGATAAATCAGATTCTATCCTTTTAAAGATGTTTCTTGCTACCCCTTGCCTATAATAGTACAGTTCTTTACTTATTCAGAGCATGTATCCTTCTTTACTCAGATCCTGTCCCTTTTGGCTCTGTACATCTCCTGGGAGTGCAGAATGATTCAGTGGTAACTTAGTCATTTGTGCACTGTACAAGATGATTTTACTGGAGAGGAAAAAAATAAAAGCCGCACTTATCAGTGGAACACTTTCTGTTAAATAAAGATAATTAAAGCATCAATGATACATCCATTTCATGTTTAATTAGCCCCTCTCTCATCATAATTTGCTACTGAAGGTGAAATGTGGGTCACTTTTGAAAACTAATTGTAAAATATTTAACATAATGCAAAATGAGAACAGAAAATTGAAAATACTTCTGTATGCTTTTCACTAAACAGTATGAAAGTTAAATGTGTGAAAGAAGTGACCAATGTAAATGTGTATACTCAATAACAATATTCTATTTTTTTTTTTTGACATGGCAGTGCCACAATGACATTGTTATTTTTATTATTATTTTACTGTAGTGTAATTGCTTAGCTTAAAGTTGTGAAAAAAATTTATTCTTTAGAGGTGTTTGGGAATAATATAAAAAATAGCTTTTGAGATAAGCCTCTCTGTGTATGTGTGTGTCTGTACATAAACAAGAGGAAAGATGATGCCCTCCTGTATGGTTAAACTGATTGCTTCCTTAATGAATGAATTTGGAGTCCTGTTAGGGCTGCTGGGTATATGTGCATGTTTATGAGGAAATTGATCCATTTAGTTTATAGAAACAATTGACATACATGATAACCAACTAGTTAAAATACTTCTGCAATATTGCAGTAGACTGATTAATGTTTGAAATTTTATCAAATAAATTAACTGGCTACTGAACAAGGATTTTTTTTTCAGAAATTAATTTCTATGTATTTCACTTTCAGGAAAGGAAGACTTTACAGCAAATGCATATAATTTTGTTTAGAGTGTCAGCACACTGGTTTGATAAACATTTTTCTTCATGAAGCAGCACATTTTCAATGAGAAGAGGCATTGGGATTTTTAGAGTTAGCTAAGTTAGCTAAGAAGCCAATATACAAGTACAGAAATAATTCTGCACAGGAATTCATTTACTCTTTCTATAAGTTCCACTTATAGTGACCAATATCTCTCAAAAAAATAACAAGAAAAAAACCCCCACAGTATTATAACTGAAGTGTTTTAAAGAGCCAATGTTTTAAAGAGCCAATAATCATTTCTTAGTAAAGCAAGTAAAAAAGAAACCAAGATAAGATGATGGCCAAAACATATAAACATACAAAGAGTGTTAAAAAGGCCTGTTCTTCAAAGAGTGGTTGGTAATGTGTGGACTCATTATTGAAATTTTCACTGAAATAAAACTGCTTCTATGACACTATTTTGCACTGTGAGACAAAGAGGTGGAGAAGTATATATTATAAAAAGATATCTGTAACTAAATGATCAAATAAACAAGTATTTACAATTAAAATTCATTATGAGATCTATGATTAAGTATGTAACTCTCCAAGCTGTTAAGTGATTCCCCTTAAGCACTGAGCTTTCATTATCTTTGGCTGGAAATCCCAATATCCAGGCTCCTCACAGGCAATGTGCAGCACCTGGATGTTTCAAATTTTAAATCCGTGATCCAGAAAAACACTTACTTAAACTTATCCCCATTCAGTAAAACACTTCTGTACAGCTTTAACTTTTGGCAAGTGATTAAGACCTGTGGAATGCTAAGTGTTTTAAACATTTGTAGTACTTTACTGAAAAGGAGAGAATTGATAAGTGAGAAGCTAAAAGAATATTTCAGAGCAATACCATGCTAAGTAAGACAAGGATAAGAGTTAAACTTGCTAAACATCTCCTAAAAATAGTGACTGTGAAGAGTCAGAAGTCTACTGAATACACAATTTTGCTTTAAACTATATATAAAAGACATTAGAAGGAGAAGAGATACAAATTGTTTGCAGTTTTCTCCAGCTAAGTTCTCTTACACAGTCCTGTATCAAACATGATGTATTTTGAAATGTATGTAAGAATTCATTTCATCACCTTAAAAATTAAGTATCAAATCATGGGAATGAAAACAACCTGTGTTCCCTGGGGTACACCAGTCGGTCATGTAAGTAGAGACTTTATCTCCTGACTGCTGTATTGTAGTTATAGGAAAGCATCAGTTACCAAGTCTAATTACACTAATGGGTAATTAGCAACACTCTCATCTCCAGTAACTTAGCGCAGGTATGTTCTGCTGTGTCCACTTATTTGTTCTAAAATTTTATACACTGTCTAATGTATCCTTAGAACAAAGGGAACTGACAATGAGTAAATAAAGGCAGTCTTAGAGATTTCAAGTAGTCTCCCTACCACAGTCACACCATTATGCTACTGGCTCTGTTCCAGAAGTACAGCAGAACTATGAAACAAACTGATATACGCCCCATCAGAACCCTTTATCTACATCTGCTTCACATTTCTCTCTAAACAATTGTGCTGAACAAGAGCTCCACGTGGTTTGGGTGTTAAAAATCCTCAGGTGTTTTGCCTGCTAAAATGAGAAATACTTCACTGTCAATGTTTGAGATGTGAAAAGTGTACATATTGTTTATGCAAGTAAATCTTAATGTCCTCAGTACTATGTAAAATGAGCAAAAGCATACAAATGTCTCTCAGCAACAAGCTGGCAAGTACACGTAGAAAAGTGGAAACAGAGGGTTTGTGACTGATAGACTCTCCCATAAAGTCTGTTATTTAACACTACCTTTACTGTTTTCTTGGACAATTTCCAATTTATGTGTATGCTTTACAAGTGTGAAAATACTCTCTACATATTTAAAAATAAATAGATAAGACATTAGAATACTGGCTATAAACTACTTGAATAAGTGAACATTCATAACAGGCTAAATATTTAACACAAGAGAACTATCAACACTGAGAAACTGGTTTGCAACAAACAAATTAAGTAATGGAACAATTCATTGGAACTAATATTATTAACAGATTATAATCCATATGTTTAGATGAACTGCAGTATCAAGAAAGAAGTGATATCTGATTAGCATACATTCCACTGCTACTTTTATTCCAGTGTTTGCTAAAATGGCATAATCTACTCTGCGCTTAATAAGCCTTAGGAGATGAAAGATAAATAACTTAGTAATTTGTATTTTATACAGACTATTCTCAAACTGAAATTGTGATGTACTCTCTAGGAAGGCATTAATGAAATGTGTCACACAGAAACTACTGTGTCAAACATTCTATAAGCCTGTATCACTTGCAAAGCCACATATACAAAAGCACTGGTGCATATTACAATTACATTATTTTGGTGACCTGAAAGACTGGAGCGGGTGGCTTACACAATTAGTTTTATGCTGCTATATTTTAAGTATTTCCGAGCAGAATGCAAATACTGGCAACACATGTAAAACTTCAATTTTAGTAAGCTAGCAAACATTTCAAAGTATAAAAAAATGTCATCGTGTACCATATTTGCACGTCAATAAGTGGAAAAGAAAGCATTTTTGTCAAAATAGTCAGAATTTCCCTGTTCCAGGCTTGGATGTGTAGTTACATGAATCAGCATTCATTTGCCTATGGCTTCCTGTGTAACGTGCACTGCAGTTGAGAAAATGTTCAGGATGTTATCTTATACTTACTATCACCGGAAAAGTACTCCCCTCAAAAAAGAGGGACCTCTGTTCAGAGTGCATAAGCGTCTTACAAATAAACTGAAGCTTTCACTTAGAAGCTTGATTCCCCTCCGTGCTATCCCTATCTTATTTCAAGGACTGTAAAGACTGTCCCTACCATCACCACTTTTAGGCTATCGGAGCTTCACCGAACCGAGCCCTGGCAACACAGTCGAGACCAGAGCCAGCCACTCGTGGCACCCCTGAAGGCACGTTTCGCTCCGAGAGGTCTCACGACTACAAACAGAGCTATGCAGCAGCTGGGCGAGCAAATTAGGGCCTCTCAGCGTGAATGAAATTTCATTAAATAGGCAAGAGGGGCATAAAAAAAAAAAAAAAAAAAAAAAAAGCAATGAGAACATAACATACTGAGGTGCGATTCTAAACTAACGCTTATGCGTATTCAGAGCAACTGCTGCAATGAGTGCAAATCTCTGTGGTGTAAATTAGAGCATAGATAGGCTGTGTAGATTATTTAAGCCTTTTGGTCCTAATGAAAGGCCCGGTAATTACAGCCATTAACGCTTCAGCGCTGCGGCTGCAAATCCACTCTCACCCACAGCTTTAGGAAGCATCAGGCAGGCAGCAACCCCCTTTCCCCGAAACAACTGGCTGCCCAGGCGAAACTTTCCTCCTCAGCCGGAGCTGACACATCCCTAAGGCTGGGAAAGCATCACGGCGGGGGAAGCGCCGGGACGGGCTGATGGAGGCGGGGCCGGGGAACGGGAGGGGGATGGCGGCTCCGCCTGGTGGGGGGTCCTGATCTCCCCTCGACACCCCCAAAACCGCCGGGTTTGGCCTCCGGGCGCGCGGCTGACAAAGGCATCTCAGGCTGCCTCACAGTTTCTCCGGGACTGGAGACAGACCCCCGGCCTCCGCGGCCGGCTGCCTGGGGCAGCGCCGGCTGCACGGACGGGCTGGTCGGCTGCCGGATCTGATAAGCGGAGGCAATGATAAAAACTATAGTAATAGCAATAAAGATGTCTGACTGCCCTTCCTTCATGCTGTGTGTTGGTCTGTGCACCTGACTGCCTGCCTGGAGCGAGGGGGGCGGGGGCACCAGACTGAACGGGTCACTGAACCTTGACAGGGAGTGTGCCTGTGCCAGTGTGGGAGGCGGGGGGACGGCCATGCCGGCTCGCTCACCCGCTCTGTGTGCGTGTGTCTGCGTGCTGGGGCCCGCGGGGCGCAGCGCTCTTACCTGCTTGCTGTACTTGCTGCTGGCCTGGCAGCTGTACTCGGAGCAATGGTCCGAGCCGATGGAGATGTTGTCACCAGCGCCCACGAAGGTGTTTGCTGGGGGCAGGTCCTGCACGGCCTGGTGCTTTTTGCCAGCAGTGGGGGACTGTGGGTGCAGCTGGACAGTGGGCAGCGGTGAGCTCGACTTGTAGTGCCTGGCCAGGTCAGGGCTGCCTGGGCCACCATTGACTGAGCGATATCGGCCCATGCCAGGGCTGTCCGAGAGCTTCTCGTTCACACTGTCATAGCGCTGCCCATTGGGCTTGGAAGCCTCAACAGTAACAATGCTGCTGTAGAGGGGCTGCTTGCCCTTCTTGCCTTTCTTGTCCTTCTTGGGCTTCTTGGCCTTGTCGTGCTGCTGGGGGGTGAAGAAATCCTCATGGTCCTTCTTGCCGGCCTCGTAGCCATGCTTGCCCTTGGATCGGCAGTAGCGGGCCATGACCACCACGAGGATAAGAAGGATGACGGTCATGATGCCAGCCACCACACCAATGACTATGCTAAGCCGCTGCTTGCTCAGCTCATAGCTGGGATCACCAGCAATGTCCTGGGCCAGTGGGGTGTGAAGGCTGCGGGCCACCTGGCTCTCCACCACAGTGGCATTGGACAGGCTCTCATTGACAAAGACATGGAGCAGGGCAGTGGTGGACTGGGGTGGCTGCCCACTGTCATTCACCTGCACAACCAGGCGGTGCAGGCCATAGTGCTTGGGGGCCAACTTGCCCACCAGTGACACCACACCACTGGCCGGGTCTATTTCAAAGAGTTTGAATGGGTTGCCCCCAACAATGCTGTAATTGAGGTCAGCGTTGAGACCGGTGTCAGCATCAGTGGCGACCACTGTGGCCACCACGGTGCGCATGTTGCTGGAGGGTGGCAGCACAGTGTAGGAGCTGTTGCTGGGGAAGGTGACAGTGGGTGCATTGTCGTTCTCATCCATTACAAAGAGAGACACGGTGGCTGTGGCAGACCGTGGTGGCTCACCCCCGTCCACTGCCTTCACCTTAAAGGTGTAGCTGGTCTGCTGCTCACGGTCAAAAGAGACAGTGGAGAAAATGGTTCCAGTGTCATTCTCGATGGAGAAGATGCCGGCTGCCTGTTCATGGTCTCCAGGCTGAATGGAGAGGCTGAGCTCAGCGTTGCGGCCCTTGTCAAAGTCCATCACAGTCACCATGCCCACGGGGCTGTTGGGCTGCAGGTTTTCTTTCACATAGAAGGTGAACACATCCTGCATGAAGCGCGGCTCATTGTCATTGCGGTCTGACACTCGCACCACCACTGTGGTAGAGCCCTGCAGCGATGGCACCCCCTTGTCCCGGGCCGTCACCTGAAATTCATAGGTGTCCCGTTGCTCACGGTCCAGCACTGCCTGCACTGACACATCCCCAGAGTCAGGGTCAATGCTGAAGATGCTGCCTGGTGCCTCTGAGGAGAGGGGTGAGGCCTCCAAGGAATAGGTGATCTCAGCATTCTTGCCACTGTCTGCATCTGTGGCAACCACTGTGGCCACCCTCTCACCAGGCAAGTTGTTCTCTGGAAAGGAGACCTCCAGCACAGCCTGGCTGAACATGGGAGGGTTATCATTAGTGTCCCCAACCCGCACCAGCAAGGAGTTGTTGCTGGACAAGCTGGGGCTGCCTGAGTCCACAGCCACAATCACCACGTTGTAGTCACGCACAGCTTCATAATCCAGAGGGGCCGAGGTGTGGAGGAAATACTTGCGCTTATTCTGTGGCTCCCCTTCGCCCTCACTGGCTGGTTTGAGCTGGAAGGGCACATCGCCCACCACGGTGCAAGTCACCACACCATTTTCACCTTGGTCCCGGTCTGACACCTGCACCAAGGCAATGGGGGTATCCACCAGCACATCCTCGGCCACACTTGCCACCCCGTCCCGGAGCGGGATGCGCCCGATTTTCCGGATGTCGATAGTGGGCACGTTGTCATTTTCATCCCGGATGTTCAGCACGACAGTGGCCTTGTCTGTCTTGGGGGGCTGGCCCCGGTCTCGGGCCATGACAGTGAAGCGAAGCTGGTTCACCTCTTCCCGGTCGATGCGGTGCAAGACGCTGAGCCAGCCCGAGTTCTCGTCCAGCCGCAGTAGGCGCCTGACGGACTCAGTGGCCGCCCCGAAGACGTACTCGATCTGTCCATTCACTCCCACGTCCAGGTCGGTGGCTCGCAGCTGGAGGATCGGGGTCCCCGGGCTGCTGTTCTCCGCCAGGTCCGCCTCATAGACGCTCTTCTCGAAGCGGGGGCTGTTGTCGTTCACGTCGGTGATCAGCACCCTCAGGATGGCCTGCGAGGACCGTGCAGGGTCGCCGCCGTCCCGCACGCGGAGGCTGAGCTCGTAGGAGTCCCGCTGCTCCCGGTCCAGCGCCCCCTTGACGATCAGCTGCGGCTGCTTCTCCCCGTCCAGGGTGTCGGCCACCTGCAGCTCGAAGACGCTGCTGCGGGCCGCCGCCTCCGCCTCCTGCCGCCGCTTGCTGCCGCCGGGGAAGGGGGCGCTCTCCGGGGCCGCCGCGGCCGAGCCGCCCCCGCCGCCGCGCCGGCCGCCGTCCCCGCCGGGCTCCTGCAGCAGCTCGTAGCGCTCGATGCCGTTGCGGCCGAAGTCCCTGTCGGTGGCGGTGGGGAGCAGGTAGAGGGTCCCCACGGGCCGGTTCTCCTCCACGGTGAGCGTGAGGACGGGGGAAGGGAAGGTGGGGGTGTTGTCGTTGATGTCCAGGATGATGACCCGGCCCTCGAAGAGGTCCACCCAGCTCTGCGAGGGGCCGATGACCGACACCTCGAAGTCCAAGAAGCACTCGTTCTCGTCGAAGATCATCTGGCACTGCGGCAGCTTTTCGCGGTCGATGCGCCGCTCTGTGGTGCTCAGCTCCCCGGTCATGTTATCGATCTTGAGATAGTCGGAGCCCGACTCCAGGCTGAATGTCACCTCTCCGGAGCCTGTCACGATCCCCAAGTCGGAAGCCACGTTGCCGATGCGGATGTCGGCGGGTCCCTCCTCGGCCAGCCGGTACTTCAGGAGCTGCTTAGCCGCTGCGAGGCTGACCCAGAGCGGCGGAGGCAGGACGAGTAAGAAGCAGCAGCAGTAGCAATGCACAAAGCGAAGGAAGGTCCGCATCTTCCTCATCTTCCTCGTACCGAAACCCTCCGCCCTCCTCTCACTCCCGCCTGCCCCCCAATAAACTCCCCTGATAAGCCAACAGTGCGGCTGAGAGTCCAGGTGATCAATTATAAAATCCTCTATTTCTGGAAACTTATTGTCTCATGACTGGTGCAATTGGTGGTCAAAACCCTGCTGCTGGCTCCTCCGCTGCTCTCCCTGCCTTCCAGTTGCGATATACTTACAGTTCATGGGACAGTGGATTTTGCTTTTTAAAGATTCATCTCAGCAGATAGGATGGGATTTTCCTCCTCCTCCCCCTTCTCCTCCTCCTCTCTGATTTTACTGTAATCACTTTGCAAGGTTTGCAATAAAAGCAGGAGCAGTACTGTACGATTCGAAGCCCCCCAGGTTGTCGTCTTCAACACTAGAGTTAACTACAATTCACACACTCTCTCTCTTTTCTCTCTCTCTCTCTCTCTCTCTCCCTCTCCCTCTCAGCCGTTTACGACCAAGGCAATAGCTTTATTCTTCCCCCTCTCTGCACACACAGGGGAAAAAATTGTGATTTGCTTTATTCAAAGGGCTTGGGTCCGGGAAAACTCCAAATCCTCTTAGCAATAGCGGTCTTAAAAAAAAAAAAAAAAAAAAAAAAAAAAGTAAAAAAAAAAATCCCAATAATGTCGGTATCTGCACAGCTGACAGGAGAACCCCGAGTATTACAGTGCAGTCCACAGAATATTCCCTTTGGCTGGCAGAAAAGCACCCAAATCCATCTTCAGAGATCGCCTAAAATGTTCAGCTCTTTCTCCGGAGCGGATTTTTTTTAACAACTCTGCGCAAGGTCATTAGTCACAAAGCAACGATACAGAAACTGCAGAAGCCGTTTGCCCAGAATTTGCAAGGCTGGAGATAAGAACATAGACACACAACAGTCCCAAGTTTGTTTTTGCATCCGCAGTTTGTGTGTGTGCCTTACCTGCATTTGCACTGCATGTGTTAAAGCAATCTGGATCTGCAGCACTGAGAGCGATTCACAAATGAGATTGCAGTCTCTCTCTCTCTCTTTCTCTCTCTCTCTCTCTCTCTCCTCTTCCTTCCCGTCCCAATGCAGGTAACCAGATCTGAACTTGATCCTTTCAGTTCAAAGGTTAGCAACAAAACTATGTGTCCAAAGGCGATTATTGGTCTCTCGTAATTATACCCGGAGCGGAACAAGATGTAACTGGATCCCCCATGTGAATTAACACAGATTCTGAATTACATCCATATAAAGCGGAATGGCAAAGGGGAGGGGAAAAGAGCCGCGACGCGATTAAAAAAAATACAGAGTTCTATTTGCAAATAAAATTGTATCAGTCAGTTGTTTCCTGTGATCTGCACCGCCACAGTGGGTGAAATCTGCAATTGTGTATTCCCTCCTGTGTCTTTCAGAGAAGTGTGGATCAGACGCTTTCACGGCAGAGCGGCTTGTGCTTTAAAATGTTGAATGGCAATTGAGAAGCTTCCCACTCGTAAGAGAAAAAAAAAAAAAAAAAAAAAAAAAGGAGAAGAAGCGGTAAACCGGCAAGTTTGCCCAAAGTGGAGGGAGCTGCTGAAGCCTCTCTCGGTAGCTCTTCCCTGACGCTGCAGCAGCAGAGCCGCCTGCGCTACATACACACAGAAAGAGAGGGAGAGAGAGAAAGAGAAGCTGTTTACATTTGAGGGAGGGAGGGAGGGAGGAGGAGGAGGGAGGACGAGTCAAGCGCTGCACTCCAGAAAGCTCAGTCTTACCCTCTGTCTCTGCTGCTAGTGCTGCAAGTGGGATAGCTGCTCATCACAAAACACCAGTTCAGTCTTCAAAACCGATCCTCATTTCACGCCCGAGTGTTGCTTCTGTTGCTTTCTCAAACCCTTGATCTGTAGTGATTTTCTCCTACCCCTTCCCTCCCCACGTCCGCTATAGACTGTGAATCGAGCAACGATTTTTAAAGCAAATATTTGTTCGCCCTTCTTTTCTTCTGTTCTGCATTTTGCGGAATCAAGCTGGTAAGGAAACTCGTTTCGCAGACTCCCACCTTCCCCTGTTGTGTCGGTGCTTTTGTGAAATAGCTGCAGTCACTGTAACTGCATAAAACTCCAGGGAGAAAGGGGCACTGCCTTAGATCTCAGACTTTCGTCCTGTTTCCCAGTGCTGTTTCAGCCTCTCTGTCTTTGTGATTGTGTTCTTCCTATTACCATGTTTTGAATGTGTCTTTTCAGCATGTTTGTGGGTATCCTAGGAGAAAAAAAAACAAAAACACCACCAAGAAAAAAACCCTCGGAGAAGATGATCAGGAAGGGAGCGAGAGGGTTAGTAGAATAAACACATGTAAGAAGTAACAGATTTATTTCCGAACACAGACTTGCTGCTTCGATGATTGCTAAAATGTAGCGTCACCTATCTGGGTAAGTGGGAAATAAACTTTAATGGTAAAGCTCTCGGCTCAACTTTGCTTATTCTGACGTCTCTAGTTCGCGTCTCCTTTTGACTTTGAGCCATTTAATCGCGTATGGCTTTTGTGTGCTCCCGCCCTACCCTTGCTGATGCCTGGCTCCTTACCTGTCCTCTCTGCTCGGAGCCCGGAGGGAAAAGAGGGAGACTCCGGGGGCAGGCGAGCGCGGGGCAGCCAGTGGGGAGAGAATGAGCGTGTGCGGGTGTGTACGTGCGCGTGTGTGCGGGTCTGTGTGTGCGGGTACATGTGTGCGGGTACATGTGTGTGCGCCTGTGTGCCTGCGCGCAGCCAGGGGAAGGCAGGAATCCAGCTGCTCTTTCTCCCTCTGTGAACACATGTGGCAAAGCAAGTTCTGTATGTGCGCGTTCTGTATGTGTTTTTGTGTGCATTCCTCGATATATATGGCTCTTTTGAATAAAAACGCATGCAGACCAATATAGCGAAATGTCTCTTTCATCGCGACGATATATTTAAGCGAAAAGCGGCCGGATATGTTGAGGTGGTTCAAAGCAACGGTCACAGCGTGTCTTTGTCATTTGGGGCGGTGAGTGATTGTAGGAGGGAGGGAAGGTTGCCACCTCTTTCCTTGAGGAGTCCAGAGACACAGAGGGGCAGAGCCCCGCCGCATGGAGTCGGCGCTGGGAAGGGAGGGAATGCTCCCTTCTCCGGAGGGCTGCAGGGCTGCTCCTCCGGCGCCTCCTCCGGCCCTGGCACCGGCCCCGGCAGCTCTGCCTCGCCAGAACACGAAAACCCTCCCCCGCCGGCGCTGGAGACACTCGGCTTTCTATCTGCAGCATCAGCGAGAAAGCCCAGCTCGGCGCAGGCTCAGTGCTCACCGCCGCAGTCCCGGACGGAGGAGGGGGGTTCGGGAGCGCAGCATCTTCGCAGCGGGTTAAGTAGGATTAGTACCAAATCCCTATTATATTTGCCAAGCAACTTGAATTTGTCAAAATTCCCCCTCGCTGTTCTGGAGCTCCGTGAGGAGGAAATTTTGTGTAAGATCCAGACATGTCAGTACGTAGGAATACCAGCATACTGCATTACACTGGCTCCCTGCACTGGAAATACAACTGCGAACCGCTGGTCCCGCTGTTCCCGTCCCTTTGTGTTTTTAAACGCGGCCAGGAAACTTAATGTATTCGCCAGGGAAGGGGCGGGATGAGCGCGTTTTTAACCTCCCCGCCATAAACTTTAATCGGATTCCAGGCTGTTGCACGGCATGGACGCTCGCCTTCTTGCCTGTGTCTCCTTCCCCGTTGTTTCTACTACGGTCTCCTTGCGAGTGCCTCTTTCAAGCGAATGAGTGATTTCTTTCTCTTGCCATGTGCAATTGCTCCCCCTTCCTTTCCTACCCTCGCTGGCCTCTCTTACACACACTATGCCTTTCACATGCGGTCTGCGCCCCCCAGTCCCCCCCCCCNTCTAAGCACATTCCCCCCCCCCCCCCCTTCCTTCTTTTTTGCAGTGTCTTCACATGCAATCTCCCTCTGAATGTGCAATGTCTTTCCTGCTCGGGAGTGCTGCGTCCTTCACAGTGGATTGGTTCCTCTTTCGGAGCAGAGGTAACGGCCCCCCCTTTCCTATCATTCTCCCTTCCTCCCTCCCCTCCTCCCCTCCTCTCCTCCTCCCCCAGGGCAGGCGGCCGGCGTGGGAAATGGGCCCGACGTGCGCTGCATGGTGGATGGCCGCGCTGTTCCCGGTCCACGTGCCCGGCTGCCGGGGGGAGGACGGGGCTGTGCTGGCCGTGTGTCCCCCGCGCCTCCCGCTCCCCCCGCATCCCACTCGTTCGAGACGGGAGAGAGTAGAATTACCCCCGCACCCTCTCTCCGCCTCCCCAGCACCGCAAACTGCCGGTCCCGCGGCCCGCGCCCCCACAGCTTCCCGGGTGTCGGTAGGAACAAGCCCGGCTGTTCCAGGCGGGGGAGGTTTGAGGTTTGTCCCTCTCGGGCAAATCTGTTGCGCAGTGTAACTCCCCCCTCCCGCACCCCCCCCCCCCCCCCCCCCCCCGTGCACC